>NC_080068.1:126610673-127892419 GCF_949987535.1 Balaenoptera acutorostrata | reverse complement strand
GGAACTAAGAACCTGCAGCCTGTGAAAAGGAGACCCCAAACACAGTAAGTTAAGCAAAATGAGAAGATGGAGAAATATGCAGCAGATGAAGGAGAAAGGTAAAAACCCACCAGACCAATCAAATGAAGAGGAAATAGGCAGACTACCTGAAAAAAAAACTCAGAGTAATGATAGTAAAGGTGATCCAAAATCTTGGAAGTACAATGGAGAAAATATGAGATACGTTTAAGAAGGACCTTGAAGAACTAAAGAGCAAACAATGATGAACAATGCAATAAATGAAATTAAAAATTCTTTAGAAGGAATCAATAGCAGAATAACTGAGGCAGAAGAACGGATAAGTGACCGGGAAGATAAAATAGTGGAAATGACTACTGCAAAGCAGAATAAAGAAAAAAAAAAATGAAAAGAATTGAGGACAGTCTCAAAGACCTCTGGGACAACATTAAATCCACCAACATTCGAATTAAAGGGGTCCTTGAAGAGGAAAAAAATAGGGACTGGGAAAATATTTGAAGAGATTATAGTTGAAAACTTCCCTAATATGGGAAAGGAATTAGTCAATCAAGTCCAGGAGGTGCAGAGAGTCCCATACAGGATAATTCTAAGGAGAAACACAAGACACATACTAATCAAACTGTCAAAATTAAATACAAAGAAAAAATATTAAAATCAGCAAGGGAAAAGCAACAAATAATATACAAGGGAAACCCAATAAGGTTATCGCTGATATTTCAGCAGAAACTCTTCAAGCCAGAAGGGAGACATATTTAAAGGGATGAAAGGGAAAAACCTACAACCAAGATTACTCTAACCAGCAAGGATCTCATTCAGATTCGATGGAGAAATTAAAACCTTTATAAACAAGCAAAAGCTAAGAGAATTCAGCACCACAAAACCAGCTTTACAACAAATGCTAAAAGAACTTCTCTAGGCAGGAAACACAAGAGAAGGAAAAGACCTACAATAACAAACCCAAAACAATTAAGAAAATGATAATAGGAACATATATATTGATAACTACCTTAAATGTAAATAGGTTAAATGCTCCAGCCAAAAGACATAGACTGGCTGAATGGATACAAAAACAAAAACCATATTTATGCTGTGTACAAGAGACCACTTCAGACCTAGGGACACATACAGACTGAAAGTGAGGGGATAGAAAAAGATAGTCCTTGCAAATGGAAATCAAAAGAAAGCTGGAGTAGCAATTCTCATATCAGATAAAATAGACTTTAAAACAAAGACTAGTATAAGAGACAAAGAAGGACACTACATAATGATCAAGGGATCAATCCAAGAAGAAGATATAACAATTGTAAATATTTATGCACCCAACATAGGAGCATCTCTATACATAAGGCAAAAGCTAACAACCATAAAAGGGAAAATCGACAGTAACACAATAAGAGTAGGGGACTTTAACACCCCACTTTCACCAATGGACAGATCATCCAAAGTGGAAATAAATAAGGAAACCCAAGATTTAAATGATACATTAAACAAAATGGACTTAATTGATATTTATAGGACATTCCATGAAAAACAATAGAATACACTTTCTTCTCACGTGCTCATGGAACATTCTCTAAGATAGATCATATGGGTCACAAGTCAAGCCTTGGTAAATTTAAGAAAATTGAAATCATATCAAGTATCTTTTCTGACCACAATGCTTTGAGACTAGATTTTTTACCAGAAAAAAATCTGTCAAAAAAATACAAAAACATAGATGCTAAACAATACACTACTAAATAACCAAAGGATCACTGAAGAAATCAAAGAGGAAATCAAAAAATACCTAGGAACAAATGACATGAAAACATGATAACTCAAAACCTATGAGGTGCAGCAAAAGCAGTTCTAAGAGGGAAGTTTATAGCAATACAATCCTAACTTAAGAAGCAAGAAACATCTCAAATGAACAACCTAACCTTACACCTAAAGCAATTAGAGAAAGAAGAACAAAAAAAAAAAGAAACCCAAAGTTAGCAGAAGGAAAGAAATCATAAAGATCAGATCAGAAATAAATGAAAAAGAAATGAAGGAAACAATAACAAAGATCAATAAAAGTAAAAGCTGGTTCTTTGAGAAGATAAACAAAATTGATAAACCATTAGCCAGGGATATGATTCAAATCAATAGAATTAGAAACGAAAAAGGAGAAGTAACAGCTGACACTGCAGAAATACTAAGAATCATGAGAGATTACTACAAGCAAGTATATGCCAAAAAAATGGACAACCTGGAAAACATGGACAAATTCTTAGAAAAGCACAACCTTCTGAGACTGAACCAGGAAGAAATAAAAAATATAAACAGACCAATCACAAGCATTGAAATTGAAACTTTGATTTAAAATCTTCCAACAAACAAAAGCCCAGGACCAGATGGCTTCACAGGCGAATTCTATCAAACAGTTAGAGAAAAGCTAACACCTATACTTCTTAAACTCTTCCAAAATATAGCAGAGGGAAGAACACTCCCAAACACATCCTACCAGACCACCATCAACCTGATACCAAAACCAGACAAAGATGTCACAAAGAAAGAAAACTACAGGCCAATATCCCTAATGAGCGTAGATGCAAAAATACTCAACAAAATACTAGCAAACAGAATCCAACAGCACGTTAAAGGAATCATACACCATGATCAAGTGAGGTTTATCCCAGGAATGCACAGATTCTTCAATATATACAAATCAATCAATGTGATTCACCATATTAACTAATTGATGGAGAAAAACCATATGATCATCTCAATAGATGCAGAAAAACCTTCGACAAAATGCAACACCCATTTATGACAAAAACCCTCCAGAAAGTAGGCATAGAGGGAATCTACCTCAACATAATAACGGCCATATATGACAAACCTACAGCCAACATCGTTCTCAATGGTGAAAAACTGAAACCATTTCCACTAAGATCAGGAACAAGACAAGGTTACCCACTCTCACGACTATTATTCAACATTGTTTTGGAAATTTTAGCCACAGCAATCAGAGATGAAAAAGAAATAAAAGGAATCCAAATTGGAAAAGAAGAAGTAAAGCTGTCACTGTGTGCAGATGACATGATACTATACATAGAGAATCCTAAAGATTGTACCAGGAAACTACTAGAGCTAATCAATGAATTTGGTAGAGTAGCAGGATACAAAATTAATGCACAGAAATCTCTTGCATTCCTATATACTAATGATGAAAAATCTGAAAGAGAAATTAAGGAAACACTCCCATTTACCATTGCAACAAAAAGAATAACTTACCTAGGAATAAACTTACCTAAGGAGACAAAATTCCTGTATGCAGAAAACTATAAGACATTGATGAAAGAAATTAAAGATGATACAGACAGAGGGAGAGATATACCATGTTCTTGGATTGGAAAAATCAACATTGTGAAAATGACTATACTACCCAAAGCAATCTCCAGATTTAATGCAATCTCTATCAAACTACCAATGGCATTTTTCACAGATTTAGAAGGAGAAAATTTCACAATTTGTACAGAAACGAAAAGACCCCAAACAGCCGAAGCAATCTTGAGAAAGAAAAACGGAGCTGGAGGAATCAGGCTCCTTGACTTCAGGCTATACTACAAAGCTACAGCAATCAAGAGAGTATGGTACTGGCACAAAAACAGAAATATAGATCAGTGGAACAAGCTAGAAAGCCCAGAGATAAACTCACACATATATGGTCACCTTATCTTTGATAAAGGAAGTAAGAACATACAATAGAGTAAAGACAGCCTCTTCAATAAGTGGTGCTGGGAAAACTGGACAGCTACATGTAAAAGAATGAAATTAGAACACTCCCTAACACCATACACAAAAATAAACTCAAACTGGATTAAAGACCTAAATATAATGCTAGACACTATAAAACTCTTGGAGGAAAACATAGGCAGAACACTCTATGACATAAATCACAGCAAGATCCTTTTTGACCCACCTCCTAGAGAAATAGAAATAAAAACAAAAATAAACAAATGGGACCTAATGAAACTTAAAAGCTTTTGCACAGCAAAGGAAACCATAAAGAAGACGAAAAGACAACCCTCAGAATGGGAGAAGATATTTGCAAATGAAGCAAATTACAAAGGATTGATCTCCAAAATACATAAACAGCTCATGCAGTTGAATGTCAATAAAACAAACAACCCAATCCAAAATGGGCAGAAGACCTAAATAGACATTTCTCCAAAGAAGATATACAGATTGCAAAAAAACACATGTAAGGATGCTCATCATAACTAATCATTAGAGAATGCAAATCAAAACTACAATGAGGTATCACCTCATACCGGTCAGAATGGCCATCATCAAAAAGTCTACAAACAATAAATGCTGGAGAAGGTGTGGAGAAAAGGGAACCTTCTTACACTGTCGGTGGCAATGTAAATTGATATAGCCACTATCAAGAACAGTATGGAAGTTCTTTAAAATACTAAAAATAGAACTACCATACGACCCAGCCATCCCACTACTGGGCATATACCCTGAGAAAACCATACTTCAAAAAGAGTCATGTACCACAGTGTTCATTGCAGCTCTATTTACAATAGCCAGGACATGGAAGCAACCTAAGTGTCCATCGACAGATGAATGGATAAAGAAGATGTGGCACATATATACAATGGAATATTACTCAGCCATAAAAGGAAACGAAATTGAGTTATTTGTAGGGAGGTGGATGGACCTAAAGACTGTCATACAGAGTGAAGTAAGTTAGAAAGAGAAAAACAAATACCATATGCTAACACATACATATGGAATCTAAAACAAAGAAACAAAAATGGTTCTGAAGAACCTAGGGGCAGGACAGGAATAAAGACAGAAATGTAGAAAATGGACTTGAGGACATGGGGAGGGGGAAGGGTAAGCTGGGATGAAGTGAGAGCGTGTCATGGACATATATTCACTACCAAATGTAAAACAGATAGCTAGTGGGAAGCAGCTGTATAGCACAGGGAGATCAGCTTGGTGCTTTGTGTACACCTAGAGGGGTGGGATAGGGAGGATGGGAGGGAGATGCAAGAGGGAGGAGATATGGGGATACATGTATATGTGTAGCTGATTCACTTTGTTATACAGCAGAAACTAACACACCATTGTAAAGCAATTATACTCCAATAAAGATGTGAAAAATTTTTTAAAATTTAAAAAATGAAATAAAATAAAGGTATTAAACAAACCCAACATCATCATTTTGCTCTCAAAATTCTTAATAGTCCTTCATAAGCCTACCATCACAGTCATATTTCCAACTGCTTCCGTACTTTGTGATGCTCTCATTTTGGCTTTTTAGATCACATTACTGTTTTCTTCCTGGAGAGAGTTTATTCTACATACATAACTTTAAATTATATTTTAATAATACATAAAGTAGCAGGACTCTTTTCTCTAATAGTTTTGTTATCAGAGAGACCATTCTGATAACACAAAGACTACAATTGAATGTGCACTTGATATTGATTTAACTTGCTCTATAATGATGAGAAGCTCTGGAAACCACTTGGAGATTGTAAACTCTGGGAAGGTGGGTCCTGATGGACTCCAAAAGCATGAATACTGCTGTCTTTCTGTTACTAGCTAACGGGAACCACTGTCCAAAATAAGCAACAGTGTGGAGAAGGGCGGACAGCTCTCCTCCACAGTCGTAACTCTTAGTGCCTGTGGGGTGAAAGCTTTGAGAGACAGGACAATACACCTCCTTGATGGGGTTAGGGTTAAAGCAGTTGCAGGATGTGCATGCAACCATGCTTATGTTTGGGGGAAGCGAACACTTACTACACACTATTTGATTGCTTTAATCGCTGAGGTTACAACAACTAACACATAGTTCCTGCTTTCCAAGTGTTTAGTTTGGTCAGAAAGAAAACAGTTAATATTATAAAAGCAATGGAAGGGCACCAGAAGTTAATCTTAAAAAAACAAACAAACTATTTTTAAAATAAAGAATTAGTCATTTTAAAGTTGAATGTCTGACAATGTTTAAGTTTTTAAAATATTGTCTTAAATATTATATTTTCCAAAACTCTATTCAGGAATAGAATTAGTATTCATACTAATTGTTTAATTAAAGAGAATGTTTTTTTCTATGTTTGAAAAAGTCTGTTCCGACATTTCTTGTTTCTCAGTTTTCAGTGCCAAGACAGAGAACTAATTTGCCTGGTTGGGAGAAAAGGCACCTTACTCTCCAGTGGATGTTAATTACTTGAAGGCAAAAAGCAGGAGTTCTTAACTTGGGCCTATAGTTTTCCTGAAGTTATTAGCTGAATGATGTGTTGATGTAAACATTTTACAGAGGAGGATCGTAACTTTTAATAGATTTTCAAAATAATGACCCCTAATTAATAAGCAACATTTACTTTGGGGGATAATGGGAAACTAAATGCCAAGCATTTAAATTCTATTTTAGTGATAAAAACATCACAATAACTCATATTAGTTTTGCTAACCTTTTGTCCCTAAAATCATATTTACACTATCTTCAAATAAGTCCAACTTTCCTTCATCTTTATTTCTGGAATTCATTTTCTTAACTAAAAGGTTGCATTTTCCATAATGTCTGCCTACTTCCCAGAATATCAAAGTCATTTTTCATTTCAACACTATTCTCTAAATTTAATTCCCACAACATTCTACTTTATAATATTCTGGCCATACTTACTAAATCTTTTAACAATACTATGCATTCCAAGGTCAAGCTACAACTACTATTTATTTCTTCAAAAAGAAGAGCTAAGAACTAAAATTTTAGATGTTTTTATTTATTATACAAATTTCAAAATTATATCTTATAAAATAGTGCATTAAATTACAAAATGACATTTTTCCTTTTCTTAGATGTATGAATTAATGTATTTAAATTTTGACCTCTATGTTTGGCATAAACCATTGTCATCTCTAGAGCCTTTTTTTGAAATATAAAACACAATTTTTTAGTGTGCCTTGTTTTAATTTTCTTCTAATATGTTTGGGATATGACAACTATAAAATCTATGCATGTTGAAATTGTAAATTTTATCTCAAACCACAAACAGCCATTTATATTTGTGAACTCCACCATCTTTTTACTGCTAGTGCCTTTTAAAATGTCTGTTAAAAGACTTGTTTGCAGTATTCAATTTCAAAATTCAGTTAATTATTGAAAATAATTACTACTTCTGTATTAAATTTATTTTATTCCTTTTTTTATGATTTCTTCAGATGATCTCTACAAATACCTAAATATATAGGTAGTTAATATAGATTTAAATAATATATATACTTACGTCTAAATATATTTATGTAAATACAAATATCTAGAAATATCTATAAACTGATAACAGTGTGAGCCATCTTAGGCTTGTGTGTCTTCCCTGAATGGTACTTTGTTTTTTACAAAAAAGCAATTACGAGCACACCCAGGATCTTAAGAGATTTGTTTTACCCAAAGAAGTAATTTCCTAAGCATAATTGTGGAAAAATACAACTTGGTTTATTTTGTGATGTATAAAATATATTAAATTTGGCAATCACTTTATTTACAGTATAATACTCTACTGGTCATAAAACAGTCTCCAGTGAATGATTATTTCTTAGTTTTCACACACACAATGGAATAATAATAAAAATCTCTAAATTTATAAAAACTGATCTACTCAGTATCCCAGAATTGACTTGATTGATATTCAAACAATTATAAATAACAGTAGGGGAAAATGAACTGTAGTGTACTTTTGAATATAACAAAATTAATCATCTATGATATAATGCTCTATGTGCGCATGATGTCTTCTTATGTCTCCATTTTGGAAAAACAAAATTGATACCTAAATTTTTTTCTAATTATTCTCAGTTTCTTACATTACATTTGAAACCCTTAGGAAGTTTTGTAGTCAATTATAGTTTCTCTTTTCCTTTTAAATTTTTCCTCATAATTTCATATAACTTTTTTTTCAATAAGGCTATTTAATGGTTATAAACACTGGGTATACCAGAACATATTTGACTTTAATAATAGTAATTTAAATCCCATTCACATAGGGCATGAGTCAAGCAACAAATTTTCTACTAGTCCTTAACACTGAGTAATTTCAGCCAATGCTTCCACATTTCTTAGAATTACAAAATTGAATATGCCTTTACATAATATCTTTTAATCTTTATTGCTGGTTATTCTCCATATTGAAGAAAGGATTACATAGTAATGTGTAAGATCACAGTCATGGATGAGGTAACTTAGAAGCCATAATAAAGCAGTACATTCAGCAATGCCAATGAAGACACAGTAAGTTTTTCTTCCCATTTAAAAATTTCACCTAGTACAATTATTTTGAAGTACAGGAAACTTCCACATAAGAATGCTTTCTAATTTTCCTTCAGGTCATCACTTCTATCATCAGAATAAGAGACCAAGAATGAGTCAGAGACAAGAGGAAATGAAGACAACTGTAGCACAGTTTATATGTCAGATTTGTAGGGCCCAATGCTTTACAAGCTTTCTACATGTGTTCTGGTACTTTGCTAATGCAGCTACAATATCTCCAGGGCCTTTAACATCCTTTCTTTCATCTCTCAAGTGGCCCATAAATGATGGTTAGGAGAACACAGGAAAAAGAAAATGACCAGAGGGGTTTTCTAGTCATTTTTTCCAGTTTGATCATTTAAAACAAATTCTTTTTCCTTTTAATTGGTTCTACCTATCTTAGAGAAACTGTTTAAATTTTACAGAATCCCACAAGCTAACCAAATACCTAAAAAAAGTTCCAATCCCTCTTCAGGTATTGACAGTGATTTTAAGAGACCCACAGGTAGAGACAATGACATTCTTGCGCTGGATAGTTTATGAGCAAGTGGAATGTAAGCTTCCCTCTTTCTCCCCCATCAGCAATGAAAATAAGCCTAAAAATGGACTCAAGTTCAATTAGGGATTGCTTAATTGACCTGCTGTTGAGTCAGTCCTGATTTTCTTGTCACAGATTTTAGCTACAAAATTTAGAGTGTCTGAAAATGTTGCTGTTCACAATGTGTGTGAAAACTGTGTGAGTTGTAGCCCTCCAGAGCTGCTGAAATCATGCAGACTGAACATTAAATTTACCCTCCTCAGAGAAAGAACTTTTCTTTCAATGCATGACCTACTTACTCTTAAATATCAAAATGGTTATATTTGGTAGCTTCCTTTCTTTTTTTTTTTTTTTTT
This sequence comes from Balaenoptera acutorostrata, assembly GCF_949987535.1. Lineage (NCBI taxonomy): Eukaryota > Metazoa > Chordata > Mammalia > Artiodactyla > Balaenopteridae > Balaenoptera > Balaenoptera acutorostrata. The sequence continues at coordinate 127,883,220 of NC_080068.1, read as the reverse complement.
TTTTGTTCATTTGTTTGCATTTTTTGCCTTTATATTGTAAGATTAAAATAAAATTAAGCAAAGCAAATGAATGTTAAAATTCAAAGGCATTTGAACACCTATAACTCAATAATGAAAATCGATAAAAAGATTATTTTTTACTATGAATGCAGGTTTTATAACCCGGACAACTGTACACTATACACTTGGTCTAGTTTCACTGGTAAGATTCATTCAGTCCACTACACTATACTTCGAAAAATCCAGTCAAGTATGCACATACACATAGTTAGTGAAATCTAAGCTATTCCTTCATTTTAAGAAACTAAAAATAATTTTTATTATACTTTATAATTCACTATTATTTTTTAATTCTAAATATATTATTCACAAGAACTATTTCAGTATAGTTTGCTTTTTTCAACTTAAGCCCTGCCGCCTCCAATGAAAATGCTGAGATAAACAAATGAATAACAGAATATTCTGTATCAGCCATCTATGACTGTACAACAAATCATCTTACAATTTTAGAGGCTTAAAAAGGAAGTATGTGCTACTATTCCTGAGTCTACAGGTCAGCAAAGTGGTTGTTCCAGTCTAGGACCAGCTCCTTCCTCATCTCTGGTTTTCTGTCAATTACCTTGGTAGCAGCTCTGCTTCTAGGAGCTTGCTGGATGTTGATTGGGCTGACCCGTTTCTCTCTCCTGCTAGTTGAGGTTTATTCAGCTACTCACTGAAAAAGATTCAAGAGAATGAAGCTCTTTTGAAAGTACAGCTTAAAAACATTGTAGGCTTTCACTGATTCAGACTCAGGTCCATCCTGATAGCCAAATCCACAATTATTTGGGAGACACGTGTCTCCCTCTGGATTTACTCATGGCAGCTTTGGCCATGTCAGAAGGTTATGAGACAAGCCTCTTTAGTTTCTCAGAAACCCTTTTATCTAGCTGAAAGGGAAGCCTGGGCACTGACTTAAGTCTTAATAAAGGGTTTTATAATAACACACTAGATTTGATCTTGTCCTCACAACTTGTTTTATGTTGGAACCCTTACTAGTTGGGAAGACAGAATATAAGAAACAATTTTGTTTTTATTTTTTTTTAGATCTCTCTAAATTTTTCTTGAAAACTGATCAGGTCTTTCTCTAGTCCAGAGACTGGCAAACTCAGAGCTGCAGGCCAAATTCAACCCACCTCCTATTTTTGTATGGACCATGAGCTAAGACTAATCGTTAAATTTTCTTTTTTTGGTTAAAAAAATTCAAAAGAAGGATAACATTTTGTGATACATGCAAATTATGTCATATTCACATTTCAGTGTTCATAAATAGGGTTTTTTGAAACTCAACCACACTCATTCATTTACATATTCTCTCGTTTTTGCACTGCAGTAACCTAGTTTGTCGTGGTCTGAACGCAGGTTGGAAAAGAATTTCCAGACACAAGGCAGAATGTAAAGAAGACAGAATTTATTAAAGGGAAGGGTCGCTGCCAGAACAGCGGGCCGACTTCCTGATACTCAGGGAGACCGGACCCCGAGCAAGTGTTACTGGTCTGTTTTTATAGCTAGGGAACAAAGAACTTTCGAGTCACCTGCTGATTGGGCAGGGTATGCATACTTCCAGTGTGCAGAGCTGGAGAAGAACGGGACAAATACCTTTCCTTATATGGGCTGGGAAAGGGACAGGGCATGCTGCTTGGGAGGGCTCAGGGATATTGTAATGGCCACTATGTGACAGTGATAAGAGTCCTGTAACTCTTTGTTCTGGCAATGTTGGCCCTTGTTCAGGTTTATCTTGTTCTTTGTCCCTGCAGCACCACATTTCTCCCTCTCTTTGTTTATAGAGCCAATCCTTTGGCCTTATTCGACACTCTGCTCATGTCTACCTATCTGCTTAGCTCCTTCTCAGGCATTCGGGAACCCTTTTTGTAAGGAGAAGGAGGGACGATCTCTCTCTGGCTACTTCCTGCTGGGCAGGGACGTCATAGGGGCCCTGGGCTCCCGACGCCTGCTCTCTGTCAGGGTATCCCTAGACAGGGGGTCGAGGCTCCATGGAACATTGATGGCAGCTTGTGCAAGTGTTTTCCGGGTGTTGATGGGCTGGTATCCCTGTCGCCTTACCATTTGGAGGTTTATTTGTTGTATTCTAGAAGAGACAAACTTAACAAAGAGGTTAAAAATATATGGCCTGAAGATCAGTAAAAGTAGGAAGGCTATTACAGGACCTAGGAAAGGGGTTAGCCAACAGAACCAGGACCAGATATTAGTCTTGAAGTCCCACCAGTCGAATCCCCCTGAGGCTCCCTTCATGTAAAACCCGTTAGCTCTTTGGATAATATTCCAAAGGTTAGTTTGAATTTTGCCCGATTGGTTGACAAAAAACAGCAATCCTCCTTTAACACTGCACAGGTCCCACCTTGGTTAGCTGTTAGTAAGTCTAAAGCGCTCCTATTCTGTAAAATCATTCCTGCTAGAGAATTTATTTGTTCTTGCAGAGTGTTAATTTGAGCTGCTAGGTAGGCAAACTGTTGTGTGAATTCAAGAGAGAGTTATCGGGCAGTGAAAATAGAGTTTAAAAGCCCAGTTGAGCCTATTCCTACCCCTGTTAGGAGGATCAAGGAATGACGAATGGGACCAGAGAAGGAGGCTGAATAAGTAGCCCCTGTGTCCATGAGAAAGGTTATAGTAGCCCCTGCCACATCCAGGGTTACCCAGGGCTCCTATGGTCTTATGGGGAACATAGGGGCCTATAGGTTAAGCCCCAGGCACCTTCAGTCATCTGCATCCAGGAGCCCTAGATCTAGAGCACACGTCGGTTCTTGTTCCTGATAATCAATTACCACTGACAAGGGCAATTGGCCTTGTCCTTGGCCCAGGGGGCCAGGACCCGAAATACCCTGGGTATTGGATGATTGTGGCATTGGCCTACCCACTCGATGGCGGGAGGGACAACTCCTCTTCCAATGGCCCTTTTGGTGACAGTAAGGGCATGGGGTATCGAGTGGCGGGGTGACGCAGTTCCTGACAGTGTGCCCCTGCTGACCGCACTGGTAGCGGGTTAGCGGTGGTTTTTGAGAAGAGGAGCGGATTCCCGTAGGTCCCTGTTGTGGGAGGGACTGACTAATAGCAAGAGCCATATATTGAGCCTGTCGCTTTAATTTTTCCTCCTCTCTCAGTTCTTGCCTGTTCCTGGAAATTACTTCCCTGTTGTTAAAGACCTTAAAGGCTGTGCCAAGTAGGACAGAGAATGGAGTTTGTGGGCCCTGTTCTAATTTTTGTAATTTTTGTCTGATGTCAGGGGATGCTTGGCTTATAAAATGAACTGCAAGTATGGCCTGACCTTCAGGGCTCTCAGGGTCTAGCTTGGTGTATTTCCTCATAGCCTCTGCTAATCAGGCCTGAACAAGGGCTGGATTCTCAGAGGGTTCCTGTGTAACTTCTCTGAGCTTATTATAATTGACAGGTTTGATGATTGCCTTTTTCATACCTTCTAATAGACAGGTAATCATGTAATTTCTCCTAGTGAGCCCTCCTCTTGGCCATTTTCATTTGCTTGGTATTTCCATCCTGGGTCCACCCGTGGGACTGCTTCTGCCCCCACTTGGTTCTCATTAGGATTTTGAGAATGTGCCTCAACTGCCCAGGCCTGAGCCAAGGCCCAGATCCTGGTCTTCTCTTCATGAGTACCGCAGGTAGTTAGGACCACATGAATATCTTGCCAGGTTAGGTCAAAGGCTATGGTAAGGGCCTGAAATCCCCTGATAAAGTGAGGGGGTCCTGGCTGAAGGAGCCTAGTTTCCCTTGGACCTGAGAGCGATCAGACATGGGGAAGGGGACATGAACTCTGATAGTGCCTTGGTCTCCGTTAGCGACCTCTCGTAGGGGAAGCATATTGGGACTTGGTTCGTAGCGTTGGGTTGTCCGTGACCGAGGGTGGGGAGGGGAAAGCGGATCCACGTCTGGGTCAGGGGGTGGAGGTTGGGGAGGAGGCGGGTGAGACCGGGGACAAGAAAGCTCTTCTAAAATATCTGATGGAGGGGAGATGGGGAGGGGCGAGGCAGTTAAGCCGTCGGAGGGAGAGAAGGGGGAGGGCGAGACAGTAGAGCGGCAATGGAGAGACACGTGCGGCAGGAGTCCCTCAGGCTCGGATTCTGACTGAGGGCCAGGAAGGCCTGGATGTACGGAACCTCAGAATCCTTTCCTAGCCTCTGGCAATAAAGATCAAGTTGGAGGATCGTGTTATAATTTAGCATCCTATTAAGAGGCCATCGTTCTTGGTCCCCCAGTTTGTACTGGGGCCAAGCTGTATGACAAAAGAAAATGAGCCTCTTCTTTTTGAGATTGTCTGGGTCAAATTCCTTCCAATTCCTGAGAATACAAGAGGTGAGTCTAAGGGGATAGACGTACCTGAACCCATTCTTAGCCTCAATGCTGAAGAATGGGTGTACTGAGAATCACTGATGGGCAAAAAGGCACCCCTCTTTGCCACAGTGACGTCTCCATGCGACCAAGGCACAAAAATGCCGACCATCTCAGCAGTCACGTCCGACTGAGAGAGGTGACCAGGGTGATGAGAAACCGTGCAGCTAGAGCACCAGTGAACAGAGAGGAGGATTCCCATAGCCAGCCGGGAATTGACTCACCTTTAGAAGATCCTCAGGGACGGGGGAGAGGATTCTCAGGACCATCTAGAGGCATTGAGGTCCTCTGGAATCAGTCTGGGCTGAGGAAGAGGAAACAGAAGTAACAGAAAAGAGGACTGAGGGTCCCGCCTTTTAACCATACCGAGGAGGCGGTGGCCAAGGGACAGTGGGCTGTGTGGTTTGTTTCAACCACTATGTGCCTCACGTTGCACGGAAGTTGTCTTGATGGGGGCAGACGCTCTAAAAGCCTGGTCTGTTCTGTGACCCCCTTATCCTTTCATGGGAGTCTTCAAGCGGCAGGCTCCCTAATGGCTTTTAAATGCCCGACGCATGCCCGCACAATACCAATCGGCCCAGTCCTCAGTCAGGAGGAAGGCAGAGGGACCCTCACCCGTTCTGGGCCGCAGTTACTGGGGCGAACTGAGCCGTGGAGCCTTCGGAACACACCAGGGTGTGGCCCTGGCCAGAGTTTCTCTGTTGCTTCCACGGCAACTTGTCTGTTCACAGAAGGTACCAAGGAATGAAGAGAGGAAGTGAGGAAAGAGATCCCCATTCGGGCCACCAGAAATGTCATGGTCCAAACGCGGGCTGGAAAAGAATTTCCAGACACAAGGCAGAATGTAAAGAAGACAGAATTTATTAAAGGGGAGGGTCGCTGCCAGAACAGCGGGCCGACTTCCTGATAATCAGGGAGAGCCGACCCCAAGCAAGGGTTACTGGTCTGTTTTTTTTTTTTTTTTTTTTTTTTACTGGTCTGTTTTTATAGCTAGGGAACAAAGAACTTTCGAGTCACCTGCTGATTGGGCAGGGTATGCATACTTCCAGTGTGCAGAGCTGGAGAAGAACGGGACAAATACCTTTCCTTATCTAGGCTGGGAAAGGGACAGGGCATGCTGCTTGGGAGGGCTCAGGGATACTGTAACAGCCACTACGTGACAGAGTGATAAGAGTCCTGTAACTCTTTGTTCTGGCAATGTTGACCCTTGTTTGGGTTTATCTTGTTCTTTGTCCCTGGAGCACCACAGAGTAGAATAGTTGAGACAGAGACTGAATAGTCACAAAGTTACTATCTGGCCCTTTACAGAAAAAGTTCACTGACCTCTGGTTAACTCATATTGTTCCTTTACTACCTTATCTTGTGCTGCTAAAAGGAGCCAACTGACACTTTCAACATTTTGTCTGAAAATCATTTTTGTCAACATCTATCAATTTATTAGGAACAGACCTATCGGTATAGTCTTGCCAATTGTTTTGTTGGTTTTTATCATGGGGCTCGACTTTTCCGGCTTCCAATAGCAATCTCTCAGCATTTTCCAACCTCTGTGAAATTGCTTATTGTGTTTCCATTGTCTGCTCATTGCTTTGCTCTTAAATCAGAATATCATATTTTAAGTCAACAGCATGCACTTCTATGTACCAATTTCTATACCCATTACCTCTTACAGTTTAATAAATAAACAAAAAACTCTGTGGCTTAAAACAACAAAAATTTGTTATTGCCCCTGAGTCTATGAGTTAACTAGTCAGTTGCTCTGATCTTGCCTGGGCTTGTTTGTGTATCTGAAATCAACTTGTATGCTGGCTGGTCTGAGATGATCTCTATTACAGATCTCTTATTTGGCTGGCTATTGGCTGGTCCAGCAGGAAAGACTGGACCATGGGCCTCTTGTCCTTAATCAGATGACCCTAGACCTGTCCACATAATCATCGTAGGGATGCAAAAGGATGAGTGGAAGCATGTAAGGTTTCTTGAGGTATGGCCTAGGAATTAGCACTCCATAACTTCTTCCAAAGAAGTTAACAAAAGCAACCCAGCCCAAATTTAATGAGTGGAGAAATAAATTCTCCATCTTGATGAAATAATCATACAACTTACAATATTGTTTTAAGAAGCTTTTGATACACAGAGTATATAGGCATGCCGAGCACACAAGCAAATTTGTGTTTGCTCATCGTCTTCAGTTCTGAATATATTATATACAAAAGAAGAATTGTTCTATCTTTTCCAGTCCTAACATTGTAATGATGCCAAAAGAATAATGAAACACTCCCAACAGGTTATTAGCATTGGTGAAGATCATATTCAGATAGAGAATTGGGGAAAGGACATGTAAAATAACCAAAGAAATATAAGTCCAGGTAACTCAGAGTATTTTTGTAATCCTTCTTAAGTCATCTACCTAGAAGCTGTTCCTCTGTATTTTGAGATTCTCCTCTCTGCTCTTAGGTCTGCCCTGGGATGCTCTTTATTCTGTTGTTAGTTACCCCTTGAATGCCTTTGCTATATTCCCTTTCCCCAGGATGCTATTTTCTTTTGGTGGGTGTCATTGGAATAATAAATATATGTTAGTCCACATAACTTTACCATCTTGTCTCTTTATTTTCCACAATTTCCTGTTCAAGTACAAGGGAATTTGTCTTTACCGATTGGTGTAACTAATTACTCAGAGTAGGGTCTGAGAGTTTGAACATTGAGTGCAGGCTTCCTGACCCAGAAACCAGTAGTCTACAAGAGTCTTCCTTACGCATTTTCACTGTTTTCATGCTATTAAAATATAAGAGGAAGAGGGGTGTGTCTTCACTTTAATCACTTGGGGTTATCAGATAGATAAAAAGGAGGTAAAAAAACCCATGCATTTTATGTCTGCCCTGTGAAGCTCAGGCCAAATTTCCTACTGCAATTGTTAGGACACCCCTTGGTTGGAAAAATAAGTCAGAGAATCAGAGACCTAGGATCAAATAGTAGGTGGGTCCAATGGGCTTTTACAGGTAGGTTTCTTGAAGGGTCACAGTGTTAATTTTGTTAACTTCTGCTGGTATTGTTTCCTTCAAGCATAGAATTGTCACCAAGCTGGAAGAATTATTTCCTTTCCTAGAGACTCTTATGATGGGGAGCTTTGTCTGGGATTTGTATGGTGGTTGCAAAGGCACCTTAGACTGAGAGTCTTTCTTCTAAACATAAGATGGGAGAGAGGCAAAGTTTTTAAAACTTGTTTTGTATGACTGCCGACAAAAGGGAAAGTATCCAAAGAATTAGACTTTTTAAGAGGTTGATTTATAGAGAACCTTATTTATAACTTACTTCTTTGTAATCAGGGGTTTACCTCTCTAAAAGAGGAACTTGCTTTGGGGGCAACTCCACCTCCTACTTGTTAAGAGTGAGATGTGGTCTTCCCATTTACTCAGGTGCTGAGTCCTACTCATTTCCAGTGTTATCCAAAATGTCACTTCCTCAGACAATCCTCCACTCTGATTTTTTAAAAAAATATTTATTTACTTATTTATTTTTTAAGACTACTTTTTAGAGCAGATTTAGTGAAGAGCCTTTGTGTGTTTGTGTGGAACAGCCCCCAACTTCCAGATGAGGTCTTACATTCTCCAGAGCCTGGTATTCCTTGGTTACTTTAAAAAGACCCAGCAGACACATTTACAGTGTCCAATATCTGAGGCCAAATCACTTCTCTATGTAGGGTGTTTCCAGACTAGTCTTTACAAATGAAATGGAAACAGTGAGAGGATTTATAATTCTCCTTTGTGAGATACCTCAAATATAGGAAGTGGGCATATGAATTGATCTTCCTATTAAACCCTTATGTACTTTCCCTCTAGTCTAATTCAGTGACATGTGCATTCAGTTAACTGCTCCATCTCAATTCCCCCATCTCCCTACTCATCCCCACACAAACCTTTATCTGCAAGGTCATCTTACTCTTGGAAATATTACTGTGAACAATTAATTTATCACTTCTAGGTACAGTTTGCCCAGTTCAATGGAATCCTAAGAATTTTAATGTGATTTATGATCCTTGTTTATTGATAAGGCTTACCAGCTTCTTCAAATATGTGCTAGTAGGTAGAGTGCCACATTCATTTCTCCTACTCTTTATTATTAATTTTTAAATAGCCAAGAATTTGTAATTTGGTGGCACCATTATATAGAAAGCTTTAAAAATTACTCAGAAGAAACGGATTACTGAATTAGATAAAATTTTAGCTGAAAATGTGCCAGCCAGCTTATTGATTATACTAAGCTTAAGGATTTTTTTATATTTAAAGATAGATAAAACAATAGAAGCATTATTATTTTTTTGTTTTATCCATTTTTATCTAAACATTTATTAACTTTTTTGAAGTATAATTGTCCACATAAAAATGTACATTTCACAAGTGTATAGATTGATGAATTTTCGCCATTGAACACACCCATGTAACCAGCATCCAGCTCAACAAACAGAACAGTACCAGCATCAGGAACTCCTCCTGCTCATGCTTCCTTCCAGAGGGTAGTATTTTTGAGGGAAAAAAATCTAATGTGGGAGCAAATGTAAGGGCACCTGACACCCATCCGAGTTTTATTTTCTTCATCTGTAAAATGAGTGGAGCAATAAATATGCTGAAAAACTGCCTTATTGAATGTGATCATCTCTATGAAAACATGTTTTAAACCACAGCAAGCTGCACAAATGAACAGTATTATTTTAATTTTCTGTTACTACAAAGTACCCATTGCAGAGTTCACCTTGGAAAAATGATCAGACTTGGCTCAAGCCATGAAGAAGGGGGAGTGTTGCTAGGGAATGCCAGCAGGCTGCCTTCCAACAGACGTCTTAGAGTCTCATTACCTTGGTAGATTTGCCTGGCTCCAAGTCTGGCCCTCAGCCTTTCCAGACTCTGAAACCTAGTTGCCTATTTCTAAAGGGCCTAGTGATATTAAATAAGCTCAAGGGACTGATTTTAAAAATCAAAGCCCTGATTTATTAATTTACAATTCATTTACAATTTACAAAGGGACCAGGCACTTGAGTCCTCTGGCCAGAACATTCTCTCCCTGCTGATGTTCCTTTGGGGGAGCCATACTGTATTCTCTAGCTTGCTCAGTGAGTGTGGTTTCAGAATAAGAATTAGGTGACAAGAAGCTCCTCCTATACTGTGTGATCTTGGTTCACTACTTTTTTATACCGATGCAACGCTGAACTTTTACTATTCTCTTTAGACCCACTCGGCTGCCAGCCCAATGAGAAAGCACTCTGAAGCCTCCAGCTTCGGAAATGAATCGTGTGAACTTTTTCCCCTTAGGAAAATCCTGTGTACACTGTATAATTATCACAGAGGTCTATGAGAATGAGACCCTTATAGGATTTGGGGCTCTCAATTTTAAAAGATGAGTTATAAGTCCTGTGTGGGCTCACCTGCCTTGCAACTTCTGCGACGTAGGGCCCCTCCCTCCCTTCTGGCAGACAATGTGTGTGCCTGGCTGGAACATCCAAACACTGTAGAATTTCCCTTGTTTTCTCTTCTTCTATGTGGTAATTCTGAATGTTTACTTCTGAAGTTCATCTTCTTTCTTTTGTATAATTAGTAGGGGAAAATTAGAAGATCCCCCAGTAGAGACATGTGAGCAACTGAGATGGAAGCGTATACTCCTGAAAGTAAATGCTGACTATCAGTGCTAGCAGAAGTTATGGTCACTTATCATACCCAGCACTTAATTTTTTTTTGATGTCTGGATTGATTCATTACATGTTGATTCTAAGTTCTTGAGCTCATAACTGACAATACTGACCATACCTTTAATCTGTTTTGGGTGAACCTCATATTTCTAAGAACTTCGTTTCTTATTAATTTTAGTTGACACATTTTAAATATTTAAATCTGAGAGAATCATATAACTGACTTAATAGTTAATCATCCAAACATTTTCCTCCACTCTTGATTTTTTTAAATTTGGAAACGGAGTGTTACTCTTAGGATAATTTGATAAATGTTATGTCAGCAATTTTTGAAAAGAGTCTTCTGTTACAATAAAAGTTGGCAGACACTAAACAGACAAAGTCTCAGAATAATTGATAAGGACAACAAAAGTAAGAATTTTGACTCCCAGTAGGCAAACCACCTGTATAAACAACACTTCTAACGTCAATTTGAGTTGCTGGCTTCTGAACACTCAATTATTTAGGGCATTCAAAGGATTTCACTAATGAAAGAAATATCTACAGGCCTGAATTACAAAGGTGTTTTTTAATCATTAAAGATTAGGTTTTAATAATAAGTATTGTTATTGGTATGCTTTTCCATCAGAACTAGAACCCTTCCATTTTAATGTATTATCTATATTTTTGTATTCAGAATGTTTTAATACTATTTTGCCTTGAATTCTTCAGTCAGACATTTTTAGAGGCAGAATCTAGAAAGACAGAAAATGACCAACCAGAGGTTACCACATTTCAAGGTTGTCACTGCCTTGCCATCCAGACAGAGTCTCTTTTGGAATCTTAAAAAATTAGTTTGGGTTAGAGGGGTGAACTACATGTACAATGTTCTCTTTTTGCAATAATATGCATTGCATAGCCTATTACAATGAATTGACTTAGAGTTCCTGACCCATGTTTACAGGGACAATAATATTTTGTTCGGTATTGTTTTATTGAAGAGTTGCAAATTAAATTATTTTTAAATACATGTTTAAGATAAAACGGTTTTAGATTTACAGAAAATCATAAGGATAGTACGGTGATTGCTCATATTTCTGTACCCATTTTCCCTTATTAGTAATATCTTACATTAGTATGGTACTTTTGTTACAATAAGGAGTTAATATTGATATGTTATCATTAACTAAAATCCATAATTTATTCAGATTAGTTTTTACCTAATATTCTTTTTGTGTTCCAGGATTCCATCTAGGATAGCACACTACATTTAATTATCATGTTCCCTTAGACTTCTCATGACTGTGATAGCTTCTCAGATGTTCATTCCTTGTCTTTGATGACCTTGACAGTCTGAGGAGTACTGCTCAGGTATTTTGAAGGATGTTTCTCAATAAGAATTTGTCTGATTTTTTTTCTCATACTAGGGTTATGGAGTTTGAGGAGGAAGACCACAGAAGTAAAGTACCATTTCCATCATATCTTATCAGGGATACATGACTTATCACTGTTAATATTGATCTTAAGCACCTGCCTAAGGCAGTGTTTCTCAGTTTTCTCCACTGAAATTTGCTGGCCCTCTCCCACCTTTCCATACAGCCTTCTTTGGAAGGAAGCCACTATGTGCAGTCCACATGTAAGGAGTGGGGAGTTATACTTCACCTCCTTGAGGGCACGATATCTACACATATTATTTGGAATTCTTCTATACAGGAAATTTGTCTCTTCTCCCAATTTATTTATTTATTCATTCATTCACTTATTTATATCAGTATGGACTCATGAATATTCATTTTATGTACTGAGTTACAATCTAATACTACTTTATTTTGTTGCTTAAATTTATCCAGTTTTGGCCATTGGGAGCTTTACAGTTGGCTCCTGTATCCTTTTGATATCTCTCATCTGTGTGTGTGTGTGTGTTTCAGACATTCTCTGTTTCTGGCATTACAGGGTGCTCCAGGCTCATCATGCATATTTCCTGCCCCAGTCCTAGAATCAGCCATTCTCCAAGGCGTGTGGTTCCCTTTATTGGAGAACAATATTAGAAACCAAGATCTAGGTGCTAAGTGTGTACATAGATATTGGTATGTCATTGATTCTAGGTCCTCTCAGTCAATAGTACAAGGAAATGTATTTATATATGTAAATATACTAACCCCTGAATCTATACACATCTTTAAGTATTTGTATATGTAAATATCTGCGTCTATATCAATTAATTCTGACTTCATTCTGATGACTCTGTTGACCTGAAATAAAGAGCCTGCCAGATATTTCTCCAACAAAGATTCAGGATCAGCAGAGAATTGCAACTCAGGTCCTGCAACCATGGCAAGCAACATGCAAGTTCCCTGCACTCAAGGGAAGGAGACACTTTATAGAGAGGAAAAGGAAGTTGGGAGGGCTATAGTAAACAAAGAGATTATGGCTTTTTATTGGCTGAGTCCTTGACAGGAAAGAAGATGAGTCTTTCTTCTTCCTGTTGGGCTCTGCTATCATCACAGAACATCAGAGCTCCCCCTTCTGGTTTCCCAACTCTATTTAATTGAAGTTCTTGTTTATAAATTTTTTACAAATCCAACTCTAATTAATTACCAAATGGATCATTCTAGCCTCCTTCCCTTGCTTGTCTGCAAACTACTACTCCAAGAGTAAGAAACCTGGATTCAACCAACATACAATCCATTGACTTAATTTCAGTATACTTATACAGCAGTTACAGAATTGTTAACCAGTACTCCTGTAGGAAATAAATTTATTAACTAGAGTGCAGCAATCCTTTATTCTCACAAACTCCACTCATTTCCAAAATTGCCTAGGTCAGCAATATTTTTTAAGTTGTTTCATGTATTAGTAATATTCTTTTATCATGTTCTACATGCCATACTGGGATTTCCCCCAATCTCGTAAATAAATTTTTTGGAAATTTGCATATATTAAGGTTCACCTTTTGTGGTGTAAAGTTCTATGGATTTTAACAAATACACAATATGATGTATCTACCATTACTGGATCCTTCATAATACTTTCACTGCCCTAAGAAATCCCCTGTGCTTTACCTATTCAACCCTCTTCTCCTCCCACTAAACTGGAAACCATTGATTTTAATATCATTGTTATAATTTTGCCTTTTTCATAGGTCATATCATTGAAATTATAGACTATGTAACCTTTTCAGACTAACCTTTTTCACTTAATATGAATTTAAGATTCATCAGTTGCTTTCTATGGCTTAATGGCTCTTTTTTTTTTTTTTTGCTGAATAATACTTTGTTGTATGGATGTAACACAATTTATCTGTTTGCCTACTGAAGGACACCTTAGTTGCTTCCAGCTTTTGACGATTATGAATAAAACATACAAGTTTTTGGATGGACAAATATTTTCAAATCAGTAAGGTAAATAATCTAGGAGCAGAGTTGCTGTATCATATTTAAGATTATGTTTAGATTTGCAAGAAATTGCCAAATTTACTCCCAAAGTGGCTGTAACATTTTGAATTCCTACCAGAAATGAATGAAAGTTTTATTGCTCTGCATTCTTGCCAGGGATTGATATTATCAGTGTTTTGGATTTTAGCCATTCTAATTCATTTGTAGTGATATCTTGTTATTTTATTTTATTTTATTATTTTTTTAAATAAGTTCATTTATTTTATTTATTTATTATTTTTGGCTGCATTGGACCTTCGTTGCTGTGCGTGGGCTTTCTCTAGTTGTGGCGAGCGGGGGCTACTCTTCACTGTGGTGTGCAGGCTTCTCATTGCAGTGGCAGCTCTTGTCGTGGAGCACGAGCTCTAGGTGCATGGGCTTCAGTAGTTGTGGCTCACAGGCTCTAGAACACAGGCTCAGTAGTTGTGGCACACGGGCTTAGTTGCTCCGTGGCATGTGGGATTTTCCCAGACCAGGGTTTGAACCCCTGTCCTCTGCATTGGCAGGCAGATTCTTAACCACTGCGCCACCAGGGAAGACCTATTTTGTGTTTTTAATCTGTAATTCTCTGATGACAATAATATTGAACATCTTTTCATATGCTTATTTGCCACCTATATATCTTCTTTGGTGAGGTATCTGTTCAGATTTTTGACCACTTAAAGAATGGCTATTTATTTTCTTCTTGTTGAATTTTAAGAGTTCTTTGTATATTTTGGATACAAGTTCTTTGATAGATAAGTGTTTTGTTACTATTTACTCCCAGTCTGTGGCTTTTCATTCTCTTAACAGTTTCTTTTGCAAAGCAAAAGTTCTAATTTTCATAAAGTGCAACCTGTTTATTTTTTCATGAGTCATATTTTAGATAATGATTTTTTGGGTGTTTTATCTAAAAACTCATCACCAGGAAAATATTTTTAATAGCAATATATATTTAATATATTTAATAGCAATATATCTATTTTTGGATATTGAATACTTTGAAATAGTAGCTTTGAATACTTTCTGAATACTTTGAAATAGAGTTTGAGAAACACTGACTTAGAGGAAAATCAGTTGAAACTACAGCCTTGTCCTCCCACATTTTGCCAAGGCCCTGGTAGGAACTCAGAAGGCAAATCAAGATATGTGAAAGTATGTAAAATAGTCATGGGCATTTTCCTCATGGGGAAAAGAATAGAAGGAGGGCCTCATTGCTTTGGAGAAACATTTTTCTTTCCTGCCAAGGGACAGACTTACAAAGACTTACAGACTTTCTCTTCTCTCTTTCTCTGCTCTCTTTTCTCATTCTTTTTTTTGTTTTTTCTTGCTTTCTCTTTCCTTTTTTCCTTTTCTCTGTGACAATAAGTAAGCTAGAATACAAAGAGTGTAATTAAGATAAGCTAGTAAGTTGATGATGATGACTTTAATCTATCCATTTTCTTCAATGGGTTTTTTACCTAAAGGTTGGAAATATTCTTTTGTGATATAGTTATTATTTGTATGCTAGCTTGTTGGTAGTAAATTGCCTGTAGTAGTAACAGAGGATACTCTAGCAGTGCACCAATTAACTAAAATCAATATTTGTAAAACAATATAAATTAATTATCAATAGAATAAATGTATACTGTTATCTTATCAATTATTAATACTTATTCAAAGACAGGTATGTTCTCAGAAAGGATTCCCTATGAATGAACACAAAGTTAATATTTGTCATGTTTCCTCCTCTAAAATCTAATAGAGGAAGACATACACAATGCAATTTGTGAATATAAAAAGCTATATTACATAGGGTATAAGCAAGTGTAAGAAGACCACGTTGATGCTATAAACAGTGTAATGATTGATGAATGTAAAGAGTGATGAGTGCTGAGTATTCATGGAACATTTTATGAAGGAGGCAGGGCTTGTGCTTGCCACAGAGGATGATTATAATTTAGATAGTCCAAGTTAAAGAGGAAAGGATGCTCCAAATGAAGGAAAACATGAACAGAAGCATGGTGTGAGAATGAATACTACTTATTGGGCACGTATAACAAATCTCTAGCCAAATGGCTTTTAAAATCAATATGGTAAGTAGATTAGTAGAATAGATGTGGTTAACTAGGTGCTATGAGTTTTTTTAATAGATAGTTGATGCAACAAAAAGGATTTTTTAAGACACATTGTGAGTATTGAGGCCTCTGTTATGACATAGGGCACTCTGAAGCCCTCTCAGCATATGGCATTCTCCTGTCCCTTGTGATTGGCTCAGATGTAGAAATATAATCTAATTGGATCTAACAGAGGAAAATTTATGATTTTAATTTGATAGTATTTGGAAGAAAATTCTCCCTCCTGAATAGTATGACATACAGATGGGCCATTTGAATTTCTGCAGTCATTTCAACTCCATGAAGGATAAGGCCTGCCAATAGAGGATGATGACACCAAGAGGATCACAAAACAACAGAGCCAGAAAACTGCTCAAAGGGTCCTTGGAGCCTGGCCTACTTCTGGATTGTTATGTTAATTGAGCCAGTAAATTTCCATTATGTGCCTTTTTCCAGGTCCTCAGAAAATTTTTTCTCTTTCTCTCACATACCACATACAGCCTCACACTAGGAGGTTTTTTTTTTTTTTGTTCTACCTTCAAAATACATTTAGATCCTACTCTTTATTTCTCACATCTCTATCCTGTCTCCCTAAGGCAGATCAGCATCAGCTAGCACCTGAATTAATATAACAGGCTTCTAGCTAGTCTCCCTTTTTTCCACCCTTGTTCCTTCACAGTCAATTAATCACACAGATGGCAGTGATCTTTTAAACATAAAAATAAGATTTAACTACTTCTCTGCTCAGCTTTCTCTAAAAGCTCCCCTTATTGTATGGAATAAAATCCAAAGTCCAGATGATGACTTATCAGGCCCTTTATGATTTGGGGCCCTGCTGCTTCCATAATATTATCTCTTACTATTCAACCCTTGTTTCCCCCTGCCATAAAACTTTTTTTTCCTGCTTCTCAAACACATAAAACACATTCTCATCTTAGGGCCTTTGCACTTGCTGATGTTTGTACCTGAAACCTAGTTTTACACAGTATTGTTGTGTCTTTTCCCCTCACTTGATGTGTTTTCCTTATCAAAGAGGATTCAGCTTCCATTTGGTACCCTGTCCTCACTGGTACCAGGTAATATTTTTAACATCCAGCTTCATTTTTCTTCAAAGCCCTTGTCACCAATAGAGACATTATTTATTTGTTGATTTTTTTAACCCTTTCACTAACACTAGAATGAAAGTTTCACAGATAATTCTGTTTTTTTATTAATGTCTTCAGAACCAGGGCAGGCAACACATAGTATATGATTTTAAATTGAATCAAACTCTTCTTAAAGCTAGAGTCATTCTTATTTCTATTAATGTTGTTTTGCTGCTAAAAGCACTTTCATTAGGTAAATGCTAATCTGATTAGTCTTTAGTAAAATTTAGTAGAGAATATAACATGTCCAAATAGAAAGACTATATTGTAAATTATATAACAGTGCTTTAAAGTGAATTCTTTGTATTTAATATTTTCCATTTAAAGGAGAATATTACACAGTGAATAAAGACTGAGATAACAATTCATAGAAATCTCTTGTATTGGTAAAAGAAAAACAACCAAGAATGAAGCACTTCCCATTATAAAAATGTGAATGTTTTAATTAAAAAAAAAAAAAAAAAACCCAGCACATTACTCTACGAGTACTATAGTATTAGTTTTATGTTGCACAACAAAAAACAACAGTGTTGTGATTTAAGAGGGATTCAGTTACATAAAATGTGGAAACTGAGGAAGTATTCATTTATAGATCTCATCTTAAGTGTCAAGCTCTTTGCTGGATGCTTTACAAATATTATGTCATTTAAAATTTCAAACCTTTATCTGGTGAATATTAATTATTATTAAAGAAGAAAAAAAATGAGGTTCAGAAAGAAAAAAAAATTTCCCAAGGGCTTGCAACTCGTCCTTGACATCCAAATCCAAAGTTTCAAGCATCAAAATTCATTAAGAGAAATGCTTTTTCCAATAAATATGTAAAGCTATTGGTATGCACACAAAAATTTTTTTTATTTATTTTTAATATTTATTGAAGTGTAATGGACTTATAATATTATATTAGTTTCAGGAGTACCACATAGTGATTTGATATTTTTATACAGTATGAGATGATCACCACATATAAGTCTAGTTAGTGTCTGTCACCATGCAAAATTATTACATTACTGACTATATTTGCTATGCTGTACATTACTTCTCCGTGACTTATATACTTTATAACTTTAAGTTTGTACCTCTTAGTTCCCTTTTCCAATTTCACCATCCCTCCACCCTTTCCTTTTTAACAACCACTGGGTTGTTCTTTGTATCTATGAATCTGTTTCTCTTCTGTTATGTTTGTTCATTTGTTTTATTTTTTAGATTCCACGTGTAAGTGAGATCATATGGTATATGTCTTCCAGTCTCACTCATCTCCAGCTATGTGAATCAAATGTCAAGATACCACTCTTTGTTATGGCTGAGTAATATTCATATATATATACACATACCATATCTTTTTTATTCATTCATCTATTGATGGACACTTAGGTTACTTCCATATCTTAGCGATTATAAATAATGCTGTAATGAACGTAGGTCTGCCTAAATATTTTCAGTTTGCTGTTTTTGTATTCTTTTGATAAATACCCAGAGGTGGAATTTCTGGGTCTTATGGTAGTTCTATTTTTAATTTTTCGAGGAACCTCCATACTCTTTTCCATAATGGTTCTACCAATTTATATCTTCACCAAAAAGTGTACAAGTGTTCCTTTTTCTCTACATCCTTGCCAATACTTGTTATTTGTTGTCTTTTTGATAGTAACCATTCTGACAGGTGTGACAGGTGTGAGGTGATATCTCAATGTGATTTTGACTTGCACTTCCCTGATGTTTAATGATATTGACCATCTTTTCATGTGTTTGTTGGCTATCTGTATGTATTCTTTGGAAAAATGTCCATTTGAATCTTCTGTCCATTTTTAAATCAGATTTTTTATAAGTATTGAGTTGTATGAGTTCTTTATATATTTTTTGGATATTAACCCCTTATCAGACATATCATTTGCAAATATCTTCTCCCATACTGTAGGATGCTTTTTTGTTTTGTCAATGGTTTCTTCACTGTGCAAAATATTTTTAGTTTGATGTATTCTTATTTGTTTAATTTTGCTTTTGTTTCCACTGCCTGAGGAGACATGTCCAAAAGAATATTGCTAAGGCTGATGCTAAAGACCATACTACCAATGCTTTCTTTGAAAAATTTTATGGTTTCAGGCTTTATATTTAAGTCTTTACCCAATTTTGACTTTATTTTTGTATATAATGTAAAAAAGAGGTCTAGTTTTTATTGTTTTTTTTTTTTTTTAGCTGTCCAGTTTCCCAACATCACTTATTGAAGAGACCATCTTTTTCCACTGTATGTTCTTGCCTCCTTGTTGTAGATTAATCAATCTTATAAGCATAAGATTATTTCTGGGCTCACTATTCTGTTCCATTCATTTATGTGTTTTTGTGTCAGCACAATTCTGTTTTGATTACTGTAGCTTTATAGTATAATTTGAAATCAGGGACCATGATATCTCCAGCTTTGTTCTTTCTCAGAATTGTTTTGGCTGCTCGGGGTCTTTGTGGTTCCATACAAATTTTAGAATTATTTGTTCTAGTTCTGTGGAAAATGTCATGGATATTTTGATAGGGATTTCATTGAATTTGTGGATTCTGTGGGTAGTATGAACGTTTTAGCAATATTAACTTTTCCAATCCATGAGCATGGCATACCTTTCCATTTATTTGTGTTGTTATCAATTTTGTCAATGTCTTATTGATTTCAGATTATAGGTGATTCACTTCATTGGTTAAATTTATTCTTAGGTATTTTATTCTTTTTGATGCAATTGTAAATGAGATTGTTTTCTTAATTTCTCTTTCTGATAGTTTGTTATTAGTGTATAGAAATGCAACAGATTTCTGTATATTAGTTTTGTATCCTGCAAATTTACCTAATATATTTATTAATCCTAATCAGTTTTTCATGGTGTCGTTAGAATTTTCTGTATATAGCTGTATGTCATCTGCAAATAATTAAAGTTTTACTTCTTATTTTCCAGTTTTGATGTTTTCTATTTGTTTTTCTTATCTAAATGCTGTGGCTAGGACTTCCAATACTATGTTGAATAAAAATGGCAGTAGTGGGCAACCTTGTCTTATTCATGATCTTAGAGGAAATGCTTTCAGCTTTTCACCATTGAGTGTGATGTTGACTTTATGTTTGTCATATATACTCTTTATTATGTTGGGGTATGTTCTCTCTGTATCTACTTTGTTGAGAGTTTTTATTGTAAATGGATATTAAATTTTATCAAAAGCTTTTCCTGCATCTATTGAGATGACTATATGATTTTTATTCTTAAGTTTATTAATGTGGTGTATCACATTAATTGATTTATGGTTACTGAACCATCCTTGCATCACTGGGATAAATCCCACTTGATTATTTTAAAGTACTGTTGATTTTGGTGTGCTAATATTTTGTTCAGAATTTTTTGTAGCTATGTTCATCAGTTATATTGGCCTGTAATTTTCTTTTTTTTAGTGTCCTTGTTTGGTTTTGGTATCAGGATGATACTGGCCTTGTAAAATGAGCTTGGAAGTGTTTTTTTCTCAATTTTTTTTTTTTTAAGTAATTGAGAAGGATAGGTGTTCACACGTGTTTAAATGTTGGTAGAATTCTCCTGTGAAGCCATGTGGACCTGAACTTTTGTATGTTGAGAGCTTTTTAAATTTCTGATTCAATTTCATTACTAGTAATCTGTCTATTCAAATTTTGTACTTCTTCCTGATTTAGATTGTATGTTTCTAAGAATTTCTCCTCTTCTATGTCCATTTTATTAACATATAATTGTAGTAGTCTCATGATTCTTTGTATTTCTATGGAATTAGTTGTAATTTCTCTTTCATTTCCAAGTTTATTTATTTGGGCCTTTTTTTTTTTTTCCTTGAAGAGTCTGGCTAAAGGTTTATTTATTTTGTTAATCTTTTCAAAAAACTAGCTCTTAGTTTCATTGATATTTTCTACTGTTTTTTAGTATCTATTTCATTTATTTCCACTCTGATTTTTTTTGTAAGCAATATTCCAATTACATCTCTGACCAGCAAAGCCTTTTATTTAGTGAGTGGCTCTAATACTTGCTAATGTAGTTTTATATGCAAGTATTATTAACCACATGCTAAAATAAATTATATCAAAGAATAGGAAGAGGAATAAAAAGGCAGACAATAAACAAAAGTGATATTTATCATTAACAATGACTGAGAGGAGAACTTTAAGTCTATTTACATACTTCTGGTAACACTGAAACATCAAAGAAAATATCTTCTCACTTCAAACCATTCTATGAGTCTATTTTTCTAACATCAATCCAGTAATTAAATTGAACCTCAGGAGATTTATGAAACTTTGATATTTCTCCTTTCTCTGAAATTTGAACTCTGTTCAATACTTGCCATGCTGAACAACTTTTTTCTTGCAAATATAAAATCTGGTTGTGTGTGTGTTTTTTTTTTAAGCTATATTCTGATTATATCTGTGGCCAGCAAAGCCTTTTATTTAGCCCAGTGTTAATAGCTGTGCTTTTGTTGATAAGGTTGACACTACATAAATACATGCATATTTGTTTCTCATACAGATGAAATGACCTCTAGTGTTTATAGTAAAATCAGTTTGTTCTTTGATAAAGACCTCTTGAACTACACTGAGGAGCATCTTTTATACAGGATAATATATACATTTATGCACATGTATAGAGTATGAATTCATGGAAAGAAACTCTTGCCTCAGTGTATCCTTTTCTTTTAGGACATTTCATTTTTCACAGTTTAAACTTCAAATCTTCAGTGCCTGTAGAAGGATGAGTTAGAGGTACCAAGTCATTGAAACTGGTCACTTTAAAACTTGTTGAAATAGTTACTGGCCTAAATGTTTGGCAGATTCAACTTAGTTGTCTCTTGTCTTCTTCATTTTTGTTTCTACTTTGACATTTGGCAGTCCGTCCCAAGGAAGAATGCTGTGAGTCTTGGCAAACAACTTTTCATTATCCTATATTGATCACCTTTAGGATATTTATAGGAAGTGGCTTTTTTCCCACATCTAAGATGAACCATCAGGAGCATATTTTCACTTCAGTCAGATTGACTGAATGCAGGTGAAAGATGTATTATTACTTTAGTGGAAATTTTATGAGCTCTTCCAATGCAGACTTAGTTCTTACACAGCTATTAATATTGACCCCAAATGGAATGACTTCTACACTTCTTAATATCTTAATGGTTTAATATAAAGACAACACATTTTATAAATATTCTTTATACTAACTAAATTTTTTCGAGTCTTACCAGTGACCAGAGAGACAGATAATAATGTCCAGGCCGGTCAGAACATTATTATCTGTGTAATGTGCTTGTAATAGCATTAATAAGAGGAGAGTGGATAAAAAGGAAAGCCCTTTGACAGAGAACTTTCTTATCCTTTAAGAGAGAAGCAAAACAATTAGATTGACCTATTTACCTTTCAACTGCAGTTTCCTGATGTAATCTGAACATGGAATGTCATTGAAAATGGTTTAATTTTTTTATATAGGTTTAATAATTGTATCAAATGAACACTTTCAGAATCATTGCACCAAAGAGGTGCTATTTTTCTAAAATACATACCGTATATAGGTATATGTTTTTAGTAAACATTAGCTGATTTTGATTATAAAAGTGTTATAAAACTCTGTTTTATCTACCTGCTTATAACAATGATTGGCTTTTCTGAATGAAATTTTTGCAACTTTGATGCATTAAAAATTAGAAAAGATATTTGTTTCTGAGCACTGAACTTTATTTTTTATTCTTCTCTGTTACTGCAATTCCCAAGCCCAAATCGTACAAAAGGGTACGAAAAAGTGTGATTTTGTGTTTTGTGAATTACTGTCAGAATTAAGCACATGATTACATCACCATTTTTTAAAAGAACATCGTGTTGATCTGCAAAAATCCAAACATATTTCTTACTTTTTAAATGTAATTTGCATTTTAATATGTTAAACTACTAGAAGCTTTGTAATGTAGTGATTCATGATAGGAATTTAGATGGGTTGTCCTTATTTTCATTGTCTTCACTTTGTCCAGAATCTACCATTATATAAATAATGTAATTTAGTGTGTCAATTGTTAAAAAAACAAAATCAGTATATTTAAAGCAAGCATATTAAAGGATATGAAAGTGATTGAGATAAATTGCACTACCTCAATATGGCTTTACAGTCTTTACTTTCTGATGATGTGGAACTCATGGTAGTGACCCCAGTCGCTGGCCAGAGGACCTGCAGGGCTGATGAGATTGACCACCTCAATTGACCTCACTATTTCACTATCAGTACCAAAAAATCCTTCTTCCATTACCATGAATTTTAAGCACTGGAGTACTGTAGAAAAGTCAAAGAATTATACAGTTCAGAAAACTCTGCTTATCTCAGAGTGGTACATTATTTAACACAGAAACACTTCTTTTCCATTATAAATTCCACAGCCTTCAAGGGCTCTTGGCATTTATGACATTCACTATGACATCTGCTCCAGAGGGTATTGCTCCATTTTCCCTTGTGTCAAAAATTATATAACTTCTACACATGAGCTGAAAAATTTGAAATCATCTGTGACAAAATGAGTATGGCTTATCAAGGGATGCCCAGCCCTCATCCCTGTTTAATAGATAACAACTTGCAAGGTAACAGAAAGCTATAATATGGACTGGTTCTGCATAATCATGGGGAAGAAATTACCCAGAGCAGCCTGGCCTCCAGATCCCTGCTGTCTAGATAGTTCTCCCGTTTCCATGTGAAGTCACTCTCAACATATGCAAAGTTTCACTTTCAATTAGGAATGATCAAGGGACAAACAAGAAAGCAGTGCCCAGCACAGCTTCCTCTATTAAATCCTAATAGGGAAAACTAAAATGGGACTTTCTGCTGCCAAAGCATCAGGACTCAGATGCACAGATAGGTCTTGATTAGAGAAAGGAGACTGCAATTTATGTTATAAGAGAAATGGAGCGGAGAGTCTGACCATGGAGATTCAGGTCAGGTGTGGGCAATCATGCTAGGCACATTGAGAAGTCATTTCTCCCCACTTTATTTCCTCTGCTGTTTATCTGTTACCAACCTGCTTTTTGTTTATTCATTTGTTTATTCCACAAATACTTATTTTTAATTTTTTTAAAAAACTATGTTAACTCCTAGACATCAGGACTATTAATCATGTCACCAAGTAATTTATAATAAATGTTTTACCATTTCCAAAGAATTTTTAAATTTGCTACCATCCACATTATCTTTTCTTATATTAATCATATATCAGTTCTTCCTAAATTTTAATGTGTGCATGAATCACGAGAAGATTTTATTTATATGTAGATTATTTTTCATTAGATTTGGGGCATGAGGAGGGGCTGAGTTTCTATATTTCTAATGAGCTCCTAAGTCTGCTGTTGCTGATTGTCTATAAACTACACTTTTGTGTGGCAAATATCTAAATTATCTTTTTACTGTTTTATACATTTTTTTGAGTCTAGTACTACTGTAATCCCAAGACTCAGTGCTTCATTGTGATCTTTGAAAAGATTTATCTTTTATTTCCCATATACTATTAGTCTCCAAGCTTGCTATGCTTTTACTTTGCAATGCCTCATATGCCTGTCCTTTCCTTAACACTATGCTCTCTTAACTGTAATTCACATTACTTCATGTAACAAGTGTTTATTATTCATCTACTGTGTCTCAGTCACTGATACCGTATCAGACAATGTCCCCCTTATCCCAGATTTCAGTCTTGCCTCACATTTCTAGTGTTTCTTCCTTTCACTTACTTTGTTCTACCATTATTTTCTCCTTTGCTCATTTCAAACAGCTTTATAACTCCTCCTCCATGCATGTGCCCACAAACTCCATTACAAACTTGGAGATGTAACAAGTAGAAATCAAGGCTACTTTTCATAATCAAATATGCATATGGCCGATGGTCAATATTAGCAAGAGACCGGATGTTTGGTCTTATTTCCTCTACTCTAAAGAATCTGAAAGATCTTAAGTCTCCTCCAAAGATATAAACAAGATGGCATTGGAGCACGTTCCTTGAGGAACTTAGTTGTGCAGAGCAGAAACAGGACCAGCATGAAGGAAAGAGGGGACATTGAAAAACCAAACAAACAAAGAGTTTCATGGGAATAGTTAAGAGGGAAGGGGCAGGAGAGAAGAAACAGAAGCTATTTCTGAATTTCCACCAAAAGCAGACTCCACCAAAATAGAACTTAATGGTAACTTGATGAGATAAACCAAGGAATATTATGCATAACCTTCTGGATTATATGTGTGTTTGTGATAAGCAGTTCTGAAAGGCCCTCTTCTAGAAAGTAATGAGCAATCTGATTTATAATAATAATATAATAATTAAAATAATGAAAATGTTTTGGATAAGTATAGATAGTCCTAGATTTTAAAAGATAATATATTTTTTAATAGAGTTATAAAGAAAATCTGCCCAAGGCTGAAACCTATTTGAAGTTCTGTCTCCATTATTTGCTCTCTGTTAAGTAATAATTATTTTACCTTAACACAAATGTTCATAATCTCTTCCAGAAAATGGAAGAGGAGAAAACACTTTTCAGCTCATTTTATAAGGACAGTATTACCATGGTAGCAAAACTAGACAAAGACAGTACAATAAATGAAAGCCACTGACTAATATACTTTATGAACTTAGACTCAAAAAAAAACCCTCAATATATTAACAAATCAAATTTTTAAATGTATAAAAATTTATAAACCATGACCAAATGAGATATATTCCAGGTGTACAAGGCTATTTCAACATTTGAAAACCATCAGTGTAATCCACCATCAATAGGCTGAAAAAGAAAAATCATATGATTATTTCAGCTGATGAAGAAAAAAGCATTTGACAAAATCCAACACTCATTCGTGACTTAAAAATACGTCTCTGCAACTTAGGAATACGGTGGAACTGTTTCAACTTGACAAAAATCATCTACAAAGAACTTTCAGGATTATTAAAGATGAAAGACTATAACCAGTGACTAATAGCCACTGCAATAAGGCAAAAATAACTCACTATATAAATAAATAAATAAATAAATAAAAGGCACACAAGTTAGAAGAAAAAAAAAACTGCCTGTTTTGAAAATGATATGATTGGCTATGTACAAAATACCAATGAATCTAAAAACAACAACAAAACTCCTAGGAATAAGAGGTGTGTTCCACAAATTTGCAGATCATAAGATCAACACACAAACATCAGTTACATTTCTATATACTATATAAATACATGACAACCAAAATGAAAAGCACAATACTATTTAACATTTTCAAATTGCATATTCAACAAAGGACTAGATCTAGATTATACAAAGAACTATAAACACTCAGCAGTAAAAAAAGAAAAAGGGAATTAGAAGATTGAGCATGAACAGATGTTTAACTTGAGAATATACTGATAGCAGATAAGTACATGAAAAGATGTTCAACATTATTAGCCATGGTGAAAATGCAAATTAAAACCACAGTGAAACACAATTACACAGTTAGAATGACTAAAATGAAAAATAGTGACAATATCAAATGCTGGCAATAATGCAGAAAAACTGGATTACTCATATATTGATGATGGAAATGTAAAATGGTACAGCCACTATGGCAAACAATTTGACAGCTTCCTGTAAAACTAAAAAGGCAACTACTACATAACTTTCATGCACTCTTGGGCACTTTTCCCAGGGAAACTAAAACATATTTTCATAGAAAATCTATATATGAATGATTATAATAGCTTGTTTCATAATAGCCAATAACAGAAAATGACTTGGTTGTCCTTCAACAGGTGAATGATTAACAAACTGTGGTACAACCATACCATTGAAAACTATTCAGCAATAAAAAGGAATTAAGTATTTTGCATGCAACAGCTTGTATGAATTTCTAGGGTATTATGCTGAGTGAAGAAACCAATCCCAAATGCTGCATACTGTATGATTACGTTTACAGAACATTCTTGAAATGACAAAATTTTAAAATAGAGAACAGATTTAGTGGTTGTGAATGATTAGAGACTTGAGGAGAGGGTAAGGGGGTAGATGTGACTATAAAAGTGATATTTTTATTGGTAGAACTCTTTGTAGCAATATCTGGTTTCGCTATTACACTATACTTTTCTTAAGATGTTACCTTGGAGAAAGCTGGGCAGAAAATACACTTGTATACTCTCAGTATTGTTTTTTTACAACTGAATGAGAATCTATAGTTATGCCAAAATCAAAGGTTTAATTTAAGAAATTATCATTTTCTTCTATGAATTATTTTATTTTGTGACAAAGATAAACACTTTTTTTAATACAGATGTTTGCCAATGACATGACTTTGTCCAGCGTTGTGATACAGATATTTCCTTCAAGATTGTTTGTTAACAACATATCTACTGATTTAGTCTGAGAACACAATTGTTGGTAAAATGTGCCTTTCAAATGATTCTTAATGAAGAAAAATATATCTAAATGTGGTCTCAAGACCGGATGGTCAAGATTTAAAAATTAACCTTATGATAACTATGAATTATTGACAAATGCCAACAAACCTTCTTCTTTTTACCTCTGTAAATAAATAATAGCAAACTAGCTATCTGAATGTCTGCTGTCATTTTCTATTTTCCAGAATAATGCTTTGTTTGTTTTCTGAATTATTACCTCCTATTTGTGGATTTTCCCCTAAATTTAAGTAAATAATGCCACCTATGCTTCACCCCCTACTGATTTCTCAATGTGTCCATGTGCTTTTCATTTTTCAGAGTCTCAACCTTGCTGTAAATTTAAGTTTTGGAGGTCACAGACGTACATTTTTATAGTTGACAAATGATTCTGAGCCATTTCTGCTTCTGCTGTGTCACTGGAGATTTACATAAAAGCCAGAGTTCAGATGAAATTATTAATTTTCCCCCTTACATAGTAAGATGAATGAAACTTGGATTAAATAACACAAAAGTGGACAATTTTGGGTGGGGAGGTCATATGATTATAAAAACTACTCTAACAGCATCAGGATCCTTCCATCAATTCAAGAAGCGACAAACACTGAAACCCATTTTATAGCTATTAACCCACTGGTTCTGATGCTATTTCCTAGATTTTTGCAAAAGCCACCTAATTCATCTTTTTGCTTCTGTACTTTCCATGTTCCTACAAATCTGTTAGAATAGAAGCGTCATATGGTTCTTCTGTTTAAAATTTTCTAATGGTTTCCAGTTATGTTTAGGATGAAATTCATACTCGTCCCAGGGTCAACAAGACCCTACCTGACCTAAACCTGCTAGCTCTCTGGTTTCCCTCTCTTTTATTATATACTATATAAATTGATATTTGTTTTATTACTCAAACATTGCAAGTTTGTTCCCACCTCAGATGTTTTACTTACTATACCCTCTGCTTGGGAAACTTCTTCCTTCTATGTTCATATAATTTGTTTCTTTCTTCTTAACACCTTTCTATTCAAATATTCTCTCCTCAGAGAGACATTAATTTAGTTGCTAAACATTCACATAATATTTAAAATATTAACCGCTTTCTTGTCACTTTCTTTTCCATTATGCTTTGTTGTATTTTTCAGAAGACTTGTAAATATCTGAAATTATACTATTGACTCTTTAACCTACTATCTCACTGTTTGTCTTCATCCAAGAGTCTAAAAGCCCAGAAGAACAAAAACCCTGTTTATGATCTCACCACTGTATCCCAGAACCTAGAATAGTGCCTACTACATATTAAGTGTTCACTCAATGTTTCTAAATAAATGCATGAATCCTAGTAAGAATGATGCGAAGGGATCAACAGTGTTTCTCATCTGAAGTGATCGCTAAGTTATTCAGCTAAAGATAAGAGATGGCATTACCATAGTGACTGAATTTAAAGTAGCTTTGATATTTATTAGCCTGACAACCTCAGGTAATAAGTTAACCTGTCCAAATTTCAGTTTCTTCAGCAATAAAAATGAAGTGTTAAATCAATCTTGCAAGGTTAGAATGTTGTAGAAAATTACATGAAATATTAGTTACTCAATAGATGTCAACTGTAAAAGTTAATGTTGCTATAGTCCTAGATTATAGAAGTGACAGGTCCAGGAAGGATCCCAATGTGCTGCTGACGTGATGAGACACAAAGTAGATTTAAAATATTCAGAATAAGAATGATAATAGAAAAAAATTCATGGATCGAACCAGTATCCAGACATTTTTTTAACAGATCCTGGGTAAAAATATTTCCTCAACTCCCTGGTGGCAAATGGTTGAAGTTAATAACAAAATTTACATTGGTAAATCACACTGTTTACAGCTGGGTGTATGCATATGATTGAATGCTTGTGTCGTTTAGTAGATTACATGCATTTGTTCAGGGATTATCAAATAATCATTTTTGTATGTATAGGTTTTTATTCTTTTCAGGAATTATTTAAGTCCCTGAGCTCAAATTGTAATTAATGAATGAACAACATATTTTTCACTGAATCATGCCTGAAACCCATTTATATCTGACTAGGTGTATCTTGTGTCATACATTACATATGTCAATCTGGAGTATGTCATTTTTGTACTAATTTCTTTTACCTTCTTTCCTCAAAACGTTCTACCCACTTGAAGAAGAAAGGCAGGGAATTGCTAAAGTGCCAACTCAATGCTCTTTTCCCTTTAAGCTGTGCTAAAATCTTAAGTAAAATGATATTCTAAGGAAATTATTTTAACTGTTAGCTAAATTGAAGCAGTAGAATAAGACATTTTACTTCATAATAATATTAATATCAAAAATTTATTGAGTTTTCTTATATATCAGGTGCTATGCTGATATATGAATTATCTTATTTTATCCTTACAAAATCCCCATGCATTGAATAATATTCTTATGCTCATTTTTACTGATCAAAAAACTGAGACTTGGGGCTTCCCTGGTGGCGCAGTGGTTGAGAATCTGCCTGCTAATGCAGGAGACACGGGTTCGAGCCCTGGTCTGGGAGGATCCCACATGCCGCGGAGCGGCTGGGCCCGTGAGCCACGGCTGCTGAGCCTGCGCTTCTGGAGCCTGTGCCCCGCGACGGGAGGGGCCGCGATAGTGAAAGGCCCGCGCACCGCGATGAAGAGCGGTCCCCGCACCGCGATGAAGAGTGGCCCCCACTTGCCGCAACTGGAGAAAGCCCTCGCACGAACCAAAGACCCAGCACAGCCAAAAATAAATAAATAAATAAATAAATAAAAATTTAAAAAAAAAAAAAAAGTTTAAAAAACAAAAAAAACAAAAAAAACAAAAAAAAACTGAGACTTATAAAGGTCAGATAACTTGCTCACACTTACCCCATACAGTGTCTAGAGCCAGGGATTGAACTGAAGGTTCACAAACTTTACAGTTTGACCTTGATTAAATCTATGACTAATTTAGCTACTGCCAAGTTACTGTTAGAACTTCTGAGTTTATGATGCGCAATCTCTGATACTTAGCCTGTTCTGACTACTTCAAGTACCATATCTGAGTGAGAGGAAAGGAAGAAACAAGTTTAATAAAATGCAAGCAACTGGATCGCATGAAAAAGTAAATACTAACAATGTTCTCACTTGCCTAAACTCAACCAGCACTATGTCAAAAAACCTAGTTAGTTTATTTTCAATTCTGAAACATACTTTAACTTCATCTGATGATTTTTTTTCATGTTTGATATCCATAGTAATTCACCTTACTTCTTCCAAAAGTAAGGTGGTTGTGATAGTCACTCCGAGACATTAGTTGCAAAGGGGTAAAAGGATGTTATATCATCACAGTTGAAAGTGAGACTCAGAATTCAGAGGCAGCAGTTGCTAGGGAAAGATGGGGGAAAAAAGACCTGCTTTGGAATAAGCAGCAACATTTGTAGAGTTTTGCTTTAAGAAAAGAAATCAGAATCTTGACTTGGGATTTCTTTTAAAATTTGACATCAAAATGAAGCTTCTGCTAGACTATTTCTAGATACTGGAAGCTCCACTATTAAATAGCCCTAATTACTTAAAAACCATGTCTCAATCTGAATTTACTTTACCAGTCCATAAATTTTGCTTGTAAGCCCTACGTCTATATTCCAGAAATGAACCAAATGAGTCCATTGCCTCTTTAACATGACAGCCTTCCAAACAATTGAAAATTTCTGTCCCCTTTTATTCCTCTATAAAAGCCCTTTTCTTTAGGAGGGCTCTTCCAAATTCAAGAAAAATAAAGTCAATTGGTATGCTATATCAATACTTATTAATAGAAACTTGTGTAAAAGCAGATGAAAATAAACAACACAAATGAGTCAAAGTATATTAAATATCTAATAAGAAAGGATAGCAATTTTCTTGTATGTACTTGGTTTTCATCACTCTGTATTTTTTATTTCTGGTTGACCACATAGATTAAAGTTCTGTTACAGTGAATAACTGTCCCATAAATGGGCACTGATGTGGTATTTTTTATAGATCCTCAGTTATTTAATTCTGCAGTCCAAATCATAAACACAGTGACTATAAAGCAGCAATAAGTTACCTACTGACATAAAAAAGGGGAAATTCACAGGAGAAGAAATATCTACCCTTTAAGAACTTTGTTATTTATTCCAATTACTTCTCCAAAAGGTAGTTTTTCAAAGTTTACCCTAAATCTTCATACGGTTTTTTCTTTCCCCACTCACTTCTCTGCTTAAAATCCTCTAATGACTTTTAGAATAAGGTCAAAATCCTTAATGCGTGTTATGGATTCCAGACAGACTTCAAGATTCTACATAGTCAGATCCTCCAATCTGCACAGCTTGATTTCATTCAGTACTCTCCCTAGCTCTCTGCTACAGCATCACATGGCCTTCTTTCAGGCCTCTGATTGTGTGTTCCCCCATCACACAAGGTTCTATGAATGGAACCCTCATCCCTGAACCCTCAACCCATTTAACCTATTAGATACTTCCTCGTCCTTTAAATCTTGGTCAAATGAGATTTCCTACTGAAAGCCTTCCTGGATTATCTTTCTTTTCACATCTCAATCATTATTTACTTGTGTAATGATTTGATTTATATTTTCCTCTCCCGACAGACCTAAACTCTGTCAAGACAGGGACATTGTCTAGTTTGGCTGATCATGTTATCCGCAGCATAAAACACCCAACTTGACCCATATTAGGTACTCAGTAAATATATCTTGGAAGAATAAAGGCATAAACAAGATAGATATTATGGACCCTGCTTTCTGGTTCTACTGTAACTTGATCCTCTGTTATTCTGATAATCATAATGTCATTTTACTGTCATATTTTTTACATGAAAGTAGAAAAAGTGTAAGCAATCACATGAGGAGTTATTATTCCATGACAATATCATCCAATTTTATAATTTTTGACATGTGGTAAATAGAAACTTAGGTACTTTCAAATACTTTCTCCTTTTTGGCAATCTGTTTATGTGACATTTTACCTTTAACTAGTTAAATGAGCCATGAAGAGTGTCTTCACTGATATGTGTACACATACACACACACAAAGTACTTAATGAAATGAATGCTTGAATATCATGTACCTTCCAACAAAATAATCTTTTATTCTTACCCCTTAGCCCTTGACCGAAAGAGGCAGACACTTGGGAAACTGTGCATATTGTGCAAATGGGTGGTCAAGAGTGAGGGAAACAGTAAAAATCTATTGATTTACTTACTATGTGTCAGCTGCAGTTCAAATTGTCTTTGTAATATTGTCTATTGAATCCTCATAACAAACTCATGATGTAGCTATAAGCACAGAAAAGAAAAATGATGTACAGTGAAATTTAGGATCTCATCCAAAGTCCCACTGCTAATCACTGAGGAGCTAAGATCCAGTGCTGACATTTTAACACCAGCAGGTAGTCTCTTGACTATGAGAAAGAAATCATCTTCTCCTAAACACAGCTTTCTGTCTACATTAACATGACTTTACTATAATCTCAGGAGACTGTTGCCGAGGCAAACAACTTGGTTGTTCACTTTTGGAGTGTCCCCCAAGTCCCATGAGCTCTTCAGTAGATAGCATTCACTGTTGGTTATACCCAAAGACTACTAGAACCCGTTGTCTCAAAATTCTCACCTTTCTCTTTTCACCAATCTTAAAACAACTGTATCGTTATACATATCCAGTCTTAATTGAGTCTCTGCATTTCAAAGGCACACCTGAAACCACACTTTAAATTCTAAAAGAAATCCACTTTGCCTTTCTCCCTCAAGATACTGCCAAAGTTCTGTTGAGGTCATACTCTCTCTTACTATAGTAAGCAAGAAAGTGATCTTTCTATTATCAGCAGGTTGTATTGGTGATATTTGAGAAGATGGCAATCAATAGCTACTGTTACAGGCCAAGACATAAATGTTGATATGATTTGCAGGTATCACCTGAACGTATTTCAATAAACCACTAACACTATGAGATTCATTCAGAAGCGTGAAGACATCCTTTCCACTAGACAAATAACTTAGTAGAATATAATTTTATTTAGTCATTTGAATTCATAATTCCATATCACTGGAATAATTTATTTTGTTCTAATAATTCTCTGGACTTAGAACAATCCTAAGGACTAAATAGTCTATAAGCAAACAAAGCCAATTTTATTTTCATATAAAAATGTAGTACTTGTAGCACAAAACATGACTTCATATATACTCTTTTAGAAAATGAATTATACTATTTCTCTGGAACACTTTGTGTTACCCTTCTATTACTCCAGGAATATAGAATAATTGTATGGTTCATGATTTAATCATTATCTAGAAGCCAGAGAAAAAGAAGATTAGGAATAAGTAATAGGCAAGTCTTAGATCAGGTCAACAGTCTCTTTCTTATAAATTTCAGACCTCCTGTTGATGTCTAGAGGTGCTGCAAACAAAAATATCATTGTCTTCAATTTTCATATATTCTTATTATTTTTATATGTAACTACAGTTAAATAGATGCATATTCAGGATTTATTTTTACATATTTCAACATGTTCATCAGCTTAGAAAATAAGCATTATGAAAATGTCTTGCTAATACTACTTCATTTTTGTAATGGGAACATTTTTTGCTTATAATTGAATGCTGTTTTAAAACTCAGTTCTAATTGAATTAAGGAAAGGAGAGTGAAATCATGTAAATTGGTACAAAATGATAGAAAAATTTACAAAATGCTAATATAGAGTTACATGTGAGACAGGAATAGAATTTCTAATTTCGAAATACAGTTTGCATTTTGGTACAAACACTTTTTACATGTGTAACTCCATAATCCCTCTGGTGCATGCTATATCGTGGCACCGAGATAACCCTTCAAGAATAAAGGACGTATTCCCAAGTTTCTGGGATGCTACCACACAACTGTTCTCTGCTGTCACCCTCTTTAGAAATCAAGCCCAATGGTCTTGCCAGATCTGACATCTGAAGGGTCATGCCAGATCCTAGAACCTTCCATGATGTTTACTGAGGCCTTCATTAGGATGGCATTGCAACTCCACTTCTCCATCTGCCCATGTCTCATCTTTCTCCTCCCTTCCACAAATAATGACCTCAAGCATACTTTCATATAAATGTCATGCACACAAATCTCCATGTCAGAATCCTGGGAACTTCAACCTGTGATAATCTTAATTTTCCTACATGTGAAATTAGGCTAATAATAAATAATATCACCTATTTTACAAGGTTTTGTTTTTCAAATGAGAAAGTGAAAATATTTGGAATGGGAAAGTATTATTTAAAATTAAATTATGGCCATTTTGATAATTAGTTTTATCCAGGTGTTTCCCTTAACCAACATATCTCAACCACCCCATAGTCAACTGAATAGAAATTCAATATTTATGTCAATGAAAAAATATGCAGCTACCATCATCTATGAATGACATTTCACATCAACATTTATGTGCCTATGTGAACACTCAAATATCCTTAGGGTGTGTATAGTATAGTATTTCCCCTACTAATGAGCTAGTTCTCAAAACCCAGTAAGTATTTATTTTGCATCATTTTGCAGCACATAGTACATATCTTGCTATAGGCTATTTGACACAGTTTCAGTACCCCAGAATTAAAATCACAGTTTTAAGGCAGAGGTAGTATGTGATCTCTAGGGAACTTTACCCCCTTTGCTTTTTTAATGAACTCTCCGGAATATAGCCCAAAACTTCTTAGCTGGATTTGGTTGTCTGCCCCTTAGGGCAAGTCAGTCCTTTGAGCCCTGTTAACGGGAGTCCTTTTCTTGACTTCTGCTGGACTCTGAAGGATGCAGATCAAGGAGAGAACATATTTTTGTGTGTGCATGATCTTGGCAAAATATTCAACTTTGAAAATACATATTTCAGATCTCCAAGTAAAACCATTTAAAGGTTATTTAAGAGCTTATTCTTTTGTAAGCAATTATGTTCAAGTTATAAGCTTGTTCAAATTAGGGTTTTTTAAAAATATATTGTTCAATCTAACTTTCTTTGTTGCTATGGTAATTAAAGAATTACTATCCATTTGCATCTGCTTAATAATGAAGAAATAGAAATGAAGAACTGGATAAGAAATATTCCCGAGTCTTTAATTAACACAAAATTAATCTTTAAAAGTACAGATATTTTGACTGAAATGAAAACCTTGTACTTAAAAGCATCTCCAAAATAGCCTTGAACAGAAAATAGGCCCAAAATTCCAGGCAACACTCCTCTTAGTGAACTATTTTCAGACCCAAAACAACTACACAAACATAAAAGTACAATTAGAGCAGAGCGAAATGGAAAAGTCCTTTCAAGTGTTGTATTTAAATAAACATACAGATCATATGCACTGATTTTCAGATACCAGGGTGATGTTTCTGAACCACTGTGGATAGATTCTGTACTCTGAGGTCCCTTCTCTCAGTGGCAGGCACTTGTTCTAAATCACCTGAGCACCTTTATAATCATTGCACTGAGAGTGTCAACCAACACACCCATACTAGTCTGATTCACCTGTACCAGTCTATAGTGAAAATTTTACTAAAAAGTGTTAAAAAGTGAAGTTCTGTGCTAAGTTAAAAAATATTATAGTGTCAAAGTTAAACAATGATGAATTGAGAACAGTATTACGATAAAGCATTAGTTTAAAATGTTTGGGCTTCCCTGGTGGCGCAGTGGTTGGGAGTCTGCCTGCCAGTGCAGGGGACGCGGGTTCGGGCCCTGGTCTGGGAGGATCCCACGTGCCGCGGAGCAGCTGGGCCCGTGAGCCACAATTACTGAGCCTGCGCGTCTGGAGCCTGTGCTCCGCAGCAGGAGAGGCCGCGATGGTGAGAGGCCTGCGCGCCGCGATGAGGAGTGGTCCCCACTTGCCACAACTGGAGAGGGCCCTCACGCAGAAACGAGGACCCAACACAGCCATAAATAAATAAAAAATAAATAAATAAATAAAAATTTAAAATGTTTAACAATTGCGGGTTTATAGACAACCCACCTCCGGTTAATTCCTGGCTCTGGAATATGTGATCCCACTTGAAGAAATATGATGATAATGATAATATTATTTTTTTAATATAGCAACATAGAGAATATTATACTATATAAAGATACTTAATGCAGATTAATATTTGTTATATAATTATAATGAAGATACTGTTACTTTGATATAAAATTTAAAAGTTTGCAAGGAGCTTTGAAATACTTCATTTTGGTTTCAGTGTCCCTAAAATTTAGTGGACAGGTGAATGGAGTCCATGAGAATGATAATTAGAGTTGAGCAATATTTTTTTATGCCTTATCAAATCTGTTGGTAAGCTAGGAGTATTTAAATGGCCTAGAGATGAGGGTCACCAGCGTGCAGAGAATGATCTGACTGGACAGGTCTCAGCCTCTGATTCAGCAGGACTGAAGGGTCTGCCGACCTGATTGGGTGCTTCCCAGACATGGTTAGCCAAGGATTCCACAGAAAGTTCTGCTTCTGCATCCGAAGATGACAAGTTGCTTCTCATCTGGCTGGCAGAGTGATAACTTAATAAAGGGACAGACTTTGACAAGACTGACATCAGGAGGAGATTGTGAGAGAATTTTAGATTTGAAACAAATGCCTTGGATGATGAGAGACTAAGAATGTAAGAATTTATAGAATTAAATACATTTCCATAAAAGAGTACAGTCAAGTAATCAATTTAGACAGATTTTGTGTGAGAATTCAATTGATGTCTTTTCTTTCTTGTAAAAGTAATCTTTTGAAGTTAGAATCAAATGCACGGAAAAGTCAACTGTGTAGCAGCATAGAAAGGACAAGGGAATTAAAGCTAGTAAGATTGACTTCTTCCTCTGGTCCTGTCTCTAGGTCATGGGACATTGGTAAAGTCATGTAGTATAACTAAACATTTGCTTCCTGCTAATCTGCAAAATGGTGATAATATTATAGAACCTAGGGGGAATTATAACTCATAAATATGAAGCATCACATAAATTATAGTTAACTTTGTCTTTCAGTTAATGGTACATGTGTAGTCACATGGAGATTGCAGTCTTTCTTCCCTACTAAACAAGTCCCTCACCCTCTGGAGCAAAAGATTCCTCAGAAACACTTAGGGTTATTTTTCAATGACTCACTTAAAGATTAATTTGAGTTGGATTACATGCCCTATGGCTATTTTTCAAACCTCCAGGGAGTTGTTACGTACTTACTTTATATGCATTTTCCTAGAATCAAAGGCTGACTGTGAGTAAATAGAATAAAATAATAACACTAAAAAAATTAAAGAATGTACCAAACTTCAAGTTGATTTCTCTTGCCAAATAAGGAAGAGTGCCCATAAAAAGGGGAATTTTCTTAACTCGATGTACATCAACTATACCTCTACCTGTTGAATAGATAGATAAAAATACCTAACTAAATTCAAAGCTATATCATGTTCTTTTGCATATTTTACTAAACATTGTAAGATGTGTTTTACCCAAATTGATCAATGCAATCAATGTAATTCAGACAAAATCTCAGGTAGATTTTTTGGAAGTGATGCACTTGACACATTTATATAAAATGTATATAAAAGAGAAAAAGGCCCAAATATAATAAAAAAAATCTGAAGAAGAAAATGGAATAACTTGCCCTGTCAGATATTAAGACTTACACTGGAGCCATAGCAATTATGACAATGTGGTATTCATCATGGGGACATGTGAAAGCATAGAAATAGGCTTTCTTATATATACAGTTTATGCTGGAAGACACGATATAAGTTAGTGGGGAGCAGATGGGCTATTTAACATACACTGTGTTAAAATTACATATGCATATGGGAAAAAAATAAAAATGGATACCTACTTCCCACTGTGCATATATACATAAAAATTAAGGTAAAATAAAGACTTGTGTCTAAGGTAAAACTTAAAACATTTAGTTGGCAATATAGGAAAACATCTTTAAGATCTTTGGGATAGAAAATGAATTCTTAAATAGAGATTTGACAGTACATATCATAAAAACATGATTAATTTGACTACATTAGAATGAAGAATGTCTATGCATTATTAGACACAATAAAGAGAATATAAAGACAAGCCACATAATTTTGGAGAATATATCTGCATCACATATACCAGTTAAGAATTAATATTCATAAATTTAATCCATAACTGTACATCAGAGAATTAATCTAATAAAAAAATGAATTGAAGACAGAAGCAGACATCTTACACAGGGAAACAAGAATCACCAAGTTATTGGCAGGAGTATAAACTAGTATAGCCACATTGCAAAATAGTTTGGCATAATTTAGCAAAGTTTACTATTTGTTTACACTATGTTCCAGAAATTCTACTCCAAAATATATACTCAGAAAATTTTTGCACATATGTGTCCAGAAGATGTTTATAATAATATATTTAACATCATCTTTTTATTAGCAAAAACTGTTAACAGGCCAAATGTCTGTCAACAGTATAATGGGTAAATAAGTTATTGTAGCATTGCAACAAAGTTCTACATAGACCAACTACATGCCTCTCAAATTATTAATATTCAAATATAATAATATATGAAACAACAAAATCACAGGACAAAGACAAAATATTTGCCTTTATATATAACATGAAATAGGGAAGAGTAAACCATAAATTTTTCAGGGGTTTATCTTTACATAACAAAATTAAAGAAAATTAGAAAATGGGTATTAAGTATCCAAGATGATATTAACTTCTAGGGGAAGGAGTGAGGGAATTTGATCAAAGAGTGATATACTGGGCTTTCAAAGTTACTAATAAATTTTAGCTTTAAACTGATTGTTAGGTCAGTTAGTATTTTTGTAATATTGTTTCAATTATACATGCATTAGTATTTTATGTATGTTTCATCAAAAATAACATTTAAGATACATTTGTGATAAGATGTGATAAGATTTGGTCTAATTGTCTCCCAGAGAAGTATCAGTTGAAATCTATGAATTGGTTTATTTTTGAACACTCAATCAGGAAATTTTGGAAAAAGTGTTCTTTTGCAGATATAGGTCACACTTAGGAACTGAGTCATGAACTACTGCTCTCAGAGTTGTGATCGGTAAGGAATTTAAATCCTTCCACAGTGACCACCACTCGTGTATTCCTCTCCTTCATTTTATAATGTGGTAACTGCAGGGAAGAATTACATTAACCCTAGGCCTCACCTGGATATTGTGGTATATTTCTTCTTCTTTCATTTCATCCCCTCTTCTTTCTCTTCTTTCTTCTCCAGACACTATTTCTGAAAACAAATTAACTCTGCTATAGGCAGAAATCACCACAGTCTCTGAAGAATTATTTAATGTTTATGATCAGAGAATATTTTGGGTTTTACTCCCATTTAGGCTCAAGGTATTTCTTCTCTGAAATCACTGAAAGAAGGCAGACTACTCAATTAGCAAATAATTCTCTAGAGAATTTACTTAAAATGGCAGTATAGTCATCATAAATTACCTGAAATACTGACAGCAGATAAGACACAGTTTGGTGGATTAAAGTGACATGAGTACTACTCCAGAGTCTTCATGGCAAACTTCAAATATTAATACCTAATAATACATTTATACTCTATTGAGATAATTCAACCCTCTAAGTCTTAAGACCTGATCAGTTAAAAAATATATAAGACAAAACCAACAACCAAAACAAAAACGAAAACAAAAACAAAACAACAGCGTCTAGACTGACCAGGTGTCTCCAGCTCGTTCAAGAACAAAGAGAAATGGGGCAACATAACCAACCATTCAGCAAAGCCAAGAACTGCATGGGAGTAAGCACTTAGCTCCACCCCTGGATAGTATAGGTTGATCAGCAAAGTATTTTTAAAATGTATGGCATAAGGAAATGAGTCATTAGCCTTCATAGTCTTTCATTTTTTGAACTTCCCTGCGCCTATCTCTAACTGCTGTATGCAAGTGAATCAAATTTAATTGTTACTTTTCCCAGCCACTCACATGTTATACATATATCAGCTAGAAGCAATTCATAAGTCTCTAGTATCTATGCCTGTAAGAGATAATGCCTGTCAAACACACAACACAATCTCCTGGCATGTTGTAGGTGCTTAGCCACCATTAATCTTTAATTTCTTTCTTAAAAATTTTCTGTTATTCTTTTTGTATTCAGCCCCAATACCTTGAATATATCTCAGGGGTTTGGTTTAGAAATTTTATCAACCCCCAAAAAGGTTCTAAAGATAATGTGAGTGGAGTTTCTAATTATTATTCATAATTTTTTTGTAAACAGATCTCCTATTAGATTCCCTATTATTTGATGGGGCAAGATATATATATATATATATTTTGATAAATAGAAACGTTTACAACTAAAATAGGTCACTGCCACATACAAATCATTGAACTTGTTAAAATGTGTAATGAAACTCAAGACTGGACCGCCTGACCTACATCTTTTCACAAATGCTCTGAAAACATAACAATAATAAAGTGGAAGGTATGTCTTTTCCTTTTTAGCTCGCTTTGCTTAGCATTACATTGGTACTGGATTTACATCTCCCTTGTTATTTCTTTCAGGGGACTGAGGCAAAGTCAGTGCTAGGTGGCTCTGTGGATTTGCATTGACTATGGAAGCTATTTTAACTTGGGATCGTTTTTTCTAACAATTCACCATAGTGACAGCAGGAAATTGTCCCTATAGAAAAATCTAGCAATGCTGGGGGAAAAATTCTAGTTTCGGAGGCTTGTGTTCCTTTTTCACAAATACTGCAGTCATTAACACGGATCATATAATGAATGAAAAACTTGTGACAGGCAGTTGAGAAGATCTGCCCTGGTCATTAGAAAGTGGAGGAAGTCTCCCCAAGTCTGCATGAGTAATTTGTAAGTGAGACAGTACCAAATGATATGTCTACCCCCTAGCTTTTTTTCCTAATGGCTGGAAATCCCTTGGTATAGGCATCAATTTGGAAGTAGCTGTGGAATTTTACTTAAACTACATACAGTGAAGGATTGACCCTTTAGGTGTGAGACTTGGCAGCTGAGTTACATGGAAAACACATAAGTAGCCAAAGAAGAAATCCAAACACTAGGGAGAGGTGGATGGCCAATGTATCCTTCCCATTTGCAGCAGACACTGTTGAGTGGGTGCTTAGGTTAGAAAACAATATAACAAGCACTCACTGCATCCTTGCTATACCAGCACACAGATGTTGCCGTGCAATTCTCAAATGCGATGAGAGATCTTTTTTCTTTTAAAACTTTGACAGGGATAAAAGCTGATTCTCAGTTTGTATATCAAGCTGCTCCTATCTAAGCTTTGAAATAAATGATAGAACTAGAAATCAGAGAACTTCAAATGACATTTCAGAGTGGACCACCGCCTTCAAAATGGTAATTACACTGCCTTCCAAATATAGGTATTCAATAAGTATTTGTTGAATTAAGCTGAATTCCAAAACAAACAGTTCTGCAGTTATTATTCAGTCTAAGAACTACTTAGGCTTATTCCCAAGGATAATAAAAGGGAATACTTTAAAATTTTTCCTATACAGATGAGAATCATACGCGCAATTTAACTTTTAGCAAGCTGAAAACCTGATAGTTTGGAAGTAGTAGCCTATTTTAAGTGTAGAATGTGGAGCAGGTCCTGGATATAAATTCTGTTATATTTGGTATTTTCTTTTTAATCTTAATACCATGGTGATGGGGGAAAATACAGCATAATTACATGATGAAATCAAAGTTAAATGTTTAGAAATATGTTAGATAATAGAACATACTGGTAGGTATCTTTGTACATTTGCTATTGAGAAAAGATTGGGGGGAGTGTCTGTCTTATGACTACCAATCCTTCCTTTTCAGATGAAGGATCTGAACTTGATTATAAAGAAGAAATCCAAGCACTTCACTTACTATAACACTTTGCCTCTCCCAGTATATCAGGCAAATATAATATATTTCAGTCTGTTGCAGACAAAGGGAACCTGGAAACTAAGGCAGGCTGTAGAATGCTATTTGGGAGTTAGTACAAGTTGGATTCTATTTTTATAATGCAGATGAAAACTAAACCTTTGTTGTGTATGAATTGTGTAATTTTTGACATCTTTCTGAGTGTTAGTTTCTTTGTGATATTAAACTGTTATTAGAAACAAAGGAAAAGTTTTTAAAGCAGTTTGCACAGCATCTAGTACATTGTTGATACTCAGTGGACACTAGTTACCTCCCCGTCTCTCTCGTGTGACCTCCTAGGAGTATTTTTCTCTTCCCGTTTGTGGTCATCTCCAATTATTTTGCTACACATGCAAACTGGCCATACCTTTTGTCCTATTAAAATGAATAAAGAGCTTCAAGAAATTGCCAAAAAAAATTAAGATAAAAAGTCTGTAAAGTAACAAGAGGGGGTCCAATCAGATATTGAAGATTTAATTCTAAGACTAGAAAGATGAGAAACGAGATATTACAGGATTTTTGAAAGAAACAAACACTGAATATTTTGGCTAGCCAGTATGGATATCCTGCTATTGGCATTGAAAGAAAAACATAGATATTGATAAAGGTTGTTTTTCACTGATAGAATCAAGAATAACCACTGACGAAGATTCTCTCTTTGACCCAACTCTCGCGAGGCTCCATCTCAGCCCTTTCTTGGCTGGTAAAGACTTGAGCAAAACAGTAACATAGTTTCTAACAACTCAAGGCCACATCCCTAGGATAACCCTACCCGCCCCCCCCCCCCACCAACACCACTACTGTAAAGTGTCTGAGAAAACTCAAGGCTGCAAAAAGAATTTACTGTTTGTTCCAGCCAACACACCTGAACATAAGAGCCCCTGTCTCCCAGGCTTTGTGGGAGGGGAAGAGCCTAACTTTGACAAGCATCAGTTAACAAAACAAAACCATACAGGTTTCACATGGCCCAACTCCCCCACTGCCCATTTTTCTGTAATTTTTTTGCTTCTCTATCTCTTGAGTCCCTGCTCACTCCCTTCCGTATTCTCCCATTCTCCCTTTAAAACTCTGAGTCCCCTCTGTACAAATTGAAGTTGAGCTCAAATCAAGCTGGACTCTTTCCCCTATGACAATAGTAGATTGCTGATTAAAATCTGTCCTTATCTCCTTAACTAGTGCCTGGTTTTTTTTATCTTTGATGCCATACATAGACCTGATACGATTAATTAGGGTCTTTGGTACTCTCCCAGAACAGCTACTTATGACAAGGTGTTAAGGACTGAATGTTTGTGTCTCCCCAAAATGCATATGATGATATTTAATCTTCAACGTGATATTTGGAGGTGGGGCCTTTGAGAGGTAATTAGGTAACGAGGTGGAGCCCTCCTGAATAGGATTTGTGTCTTTATAAGAAGTGGCCGCAGAGCAAGCTCACTCTCTTTCGGCTATGTGAGGATACCATAAGAAGTCAGCAGTCCAAACCTGGAAGTGGGTTCTCCACACAACCAGACCATGCTGGCAGCCTCATCTTGAACTTACAGCCTCCAGAACTACGAGAAATAAATTTCTGTTGTTGATAAACTGTCCAGTCAATGGTACTTCATTATAGCATCCCAAATAAAGACAAAGGAAACTGTAAGATTTATCAATCCCAACACCTACTAAGTTCCTTTATGGTACATGCTGCCAGAATAAATCTGAAAGACATCTTTTGTGACATGGAAGGAATTTGAGGATTTGGAAATACAGGTAGTGTTTACATCTCTTCTTACAATTGACACTCATGACTTTAAAAGCAAATACATTTATATTGGGAGTGAAATCCTGACTAGAAAAATTGTATTGGATTTGATTTTCTGTATACAACACCAGAATGATGAGCTTCTTCTTTACAGAGGAAACTGAGCCCATCAGATGTGCTTACCAGCACTTTCCTTGAAGTCTTCCTGCCCCTTGTGCCTGTATATATCTTTAACTTTCCTGCAAGATTTACCCTCTACTTGTGAACTTGAGCACATCCTCTCCAAAGTCCTCCAAGACCTTGCTCCAATGATGCCTTTCCTCTCTATTATTAGTCACTACACTGCCACTAAATTATATTTCTTAATCCATTTGTCTTTTTTTCTGTCTTCAAAGATAATCCGGAAAAGATGGTCTCTTACAGATACTCAATTCTTAGTCATCACTCATCACACTGTAGCCCCCATGCCAATATTCAGATGGCTTGTAGAATATTATTCAAGAGCTAGTATGGTATATTGGGAAAAAAAGAAAGAAAGATTTTCTAAGATACTAACCTAATGTGTTTTAACTCTCTTCTTATGCGGCCTTTCTGCAGCATCTGACAATGTTAGCAATCCTGTGTTTTCCTTCTATTTCTTGGCTTCTTAGAAACTATTCATATGTGTTTTCGTATTACTTTTCTTCAAGTTTTCAGTTGTTTTTTAAATTTAACTTGAGTCCATATT
Organism: Balaenoptera acutorostrata; assembly: GCF_949987535.1. Lineage (NCBI taxonomy): Eukaryota > Metazoa > Chordata > Mammalia > Artiodactyla > Balaenopteridae > Balaenoptera > Balaenoptera acutorostrata. Next base: position 127,838,746 of record NC_080068.1, on the reverse strand, counting down.
AAATTATCTTATAGAGACTATGAACACTGATTATGGTGTTTATTTTTCATGGCAGATGGTCCATAAATTTGATCCGTGTATCAAAAAAATACAGTGTTCATGGATAATCTCATATTTTGGTGTCAAATTCTTTTCTGACCTTTATCTCATTTGGCAATCTCTTCACAAATGTGCCACAGATATCACAAATCAAATGTCCTCATCTCTACTCTCTTTCCTCTTGCAAAAATAAAAATAAAAATTGTCCTAGTTTTTCAATATCTTATTTCAGTTTATGGTGTTGGTCATCCTAAACTAGAAAATGTGTACTAATGTTTGACTCTTGCCTTTTTCCTTCTGCATTTCTAGTCAGTTACAATGTCTTGCTAATTCTACCTCAGAGATAGCTTTAAAAGAAAGTAAGGGGAGAGGATGGGGGAAAGGAGAAAGATGAAAAAGAAAGGAGGAAATCAATTTGACATCGCCCCTCCACTCCATGCCCCATTTAAAAATCAGCTGGCTCCAATTTGCTTTCATGATGTTTTAGTCCATTCATGCTATTATAACAAAATACCCTGCACTGTATTTTACAAACAACAGAAATTTATTTCTCACAGTTCTGGAGGCTGGGAAGTCTAAGATCAAAGTGCCAGCATGGCTGTGTTCTCTGGTAAGGGCCCTCTTCCTGGTTTATAGCCAGTGCCTTCTCACCTGTGTCCTCACATGGTAGAAGGAGCAAGTATGCTCTCTAGCCTCTTCTTAAAAAGGCACTAATCCCATTCATGAGGGCTCTATCCTCATGACCTAAGCACCTCCTGTAGGCCCACCTCTTAATACCATTACATGGGGCATTAGGATTTCAACATATGAATTTGGTGGGGAGTGGGGGGCAAACATTCAGACCATAGCACATGACAAGGCCTAAACTCATTATGAAGGTATATGAAATCATGTATAATGTATCTCTAACAAGAAGGAACACCAAGGATTGCTGGAAACGTGAGAAGCTGAAAGAAGGATATGGAACAGATTTGCCCCTAGAGCCTGCAGAAAGATAACCCTGCCGGTACCTTGATTTTGAACTCCTAGCCTCCGGAACCATGAGAGAATAGATTTCTGTTGTTTTAAGACACACACACACACACACACACACACGATAATCCAGTTCCTTGTACTCTGTGCTTCAATTACTTTGAATGGCTTTGAAACAGCAAATCACCATGTTTCTATTATCAAACTCCTCCTTTCTGCCTCAATTCCCTTGTGTCTCACCCCACTAGTGAATCACTTACTATATTAGTCAGCTAAAGGTTCTGGGACCCAATTCTGATGTGTATACCCAAGTGTATATATCTGTGGTAGAGTTTCCCCCACACCAAAAATCTCCAGACACCAGCCAGGTGTTCTACAATTCAACTCAATCCTGACACTCTCTACCCGAAGATAGCATCAGATTCCACAGGTTAAGGGTTCAGTCTCACAAGACTGAGCACCCTCCCCCCAAATCCAGATGTCAGTTGCAAGTCCAGGCTGTCCCCTGTGCTTCTGTTCAACTGGCTATAGATTGGAGTTCCCCATGACCCCTTTCTTGGACTTCAGACACCAGTTGCAAGTCCAGGTTGCTACATGTACTTTTGACTGACTGGCTATAAATCACAGATTGCCACAAGCCTCTCCTTGGGTTCCAGTAATTTGCTAGATGTTCACAGAACTCAGAGGAACAGTTATCCACAGTTGAACAGTAAAGTTGAACACAATATTCTTATATCAAAAAATTAAATGTAATTTATAAAGGTGAATATATGCATTTGCCCATGTTACTCATAACAAAAAATTATAAAGTGAATCAACTAATATATGCATGCTAATAGCCTTATCAAAATATTACTATATTTCAGTCAAGATAAGTAATTTGGTTTACTTTACTGAGATGGTTTCTACCACACAAAATCTTAAGTACCATTTTCAGATCTTATTAGTTTCAGAACAAAGCAATGCATCTTTGCAAAAAAAAGTTGATTTCTCTAGTTTTCACAGACTCAGCAAGTGTGAAGCATAAAAAATAACAGATGGAAAAGTCAAAGAAGCAAAAAGAAACTGGGAAATGTTGCAGATAATTCTATTTACTATAATAAAACATAGTGTTAAAAGGGTGGCCTGTTTATTTTTACTTTTCTCACTGAAATAATTAACATGGAACACAGCTCCTAGCATTTCCTGGGACCTGAGAATAAGAAATTATTCTTTCTGTCTTAAACAAAATTCCATTTCGCTTTACATAATTTTGAGTGCCAACAGAACAGAATATTAAAAATATGTATCATACTGTAATGAACAAATATTTATGCCCACAACTCAGTCATTTAACAAATAACTTTATTTTAAAAATTTTCAGCTTTACTGAAGTATAATTGACAAAATTATAAAATATTTAAAACACATCATGATGATTAGCAAATGACAACTTTATTCTTCTAGAAATGTAACTTTTAAAAATATTTTATTGAAATATAGTTGATTTACAATGTTGTGTTAAATTCTGCTGTGTAGCATAGTGAGTCAGTTATACATATATAAATTCTTTTGCATATTCTTTTCCATTATGGTTTATCACAGGATATTGAATATAGTTCCCTGTGCTATACAGTAGAACCTTGTTGTTTATCCATCCTATATACAATAGTTTGCATCTGCTAATCCCAAACTCCCAATCCTTCCCTCCCCCATACCCTCCCCCTTGGAAACCACAAGTCTGTTTTCTATGTCTGTGAGTCTGTTTCTGTTTTGTAGATATGTTCAAAAGAAAATATCTACAAAACAGATTAATTAATCTGTTAATTAATTTAGATTAATCTAAATCGTATTTTAGATTCCACTTATAAGTGATATTGTATGGTATTTGTCTTTCTGCTTCTGACTTTGCTTAGTATGATAATCTCTAGGCCTATCCATCTTGCTGCAAATGGCATTATTTTATTCTTTTTATGGCTGAGTAATATTTCACTGTATATATATATATACCACATCTTCTTTATCCATTCATCTGTCAATGGACATTTAGATTGTTTCCATGTCTTGGCTATTGTAAATAGTGCTTCTGTGAACGTAGGGGTGCATGTATCTTTTTGAATTATAGTTTTGTCTGGGTATCTGACCAGGAGTGGGATTGCTGGATCATATGGCAACTCTATTTTTAGTTTTTTGAAGAACCTCCATACTGTTCTCCATAGTGGTTGACCAATATACATTCCCACGAACAGTGTACGAGGGTTCCCTTTTCTCCACACCCTCCCCAGCAAGCAAATGACAACTTTAAATTTTACACCATCATCACTACATGTTTCTTTCCATATATAGGTAAAGGAAACATTTAAAACAATGTTCACACTGTCTCATCAAAAATTAGATAGTTTCATTGAAAATTTCTTAATTTAGCTAAATTAATTTCTTTCCCACCACAATAATAGAAAAACTTATTATTCATAAAATGCAAATCAGTTTTTCTCATAAACTTCCTTTTTAAAATTTATTTTGCTAATGGCATCACCACATTTCAAAATATTTATATTTGAAGGCTTAGAATTATAATTAATAGCCCATTGTTATGTTTTTGCTACATCTAGTGATGTTCCATATCGTGTTGCTTTTTACTTAAAAATGACTCTTGTATTTACTTTTTTCTTCCCACTCCAGTTATCTTAATTTAGGTGCTTTTTTTTTTTTTTTTATAACACTTATACCTTTGTCCTGGAATATCCTTCCAATAGTTTCTTTTTTCCTATTTGGTCCCAAGTAACTGACCCTTTACACTCATTCCAGAATTACATTTTTAAAGCTTTGGTTATATTGTTTGGTTGAACACTTTACATGGTATATTGTCTACAACAAAGTTCAAATATCATTAAGTATCTTCCAAAATCTACCCAGTATCTATGTTTCCAGATTTGTCTTCTATTATTTCCCCAATACAAATTATCTACTCCCAAAATACTATTCACATTTCTAAGCATCATCTGTATCCCCTTTACACAAACCCAACATGCCAAAGTCATAAGAATGTCTTGCACTATCCCAACTCTGGAAGGTTGATCATCCCAATTTTTCCCATTGGTGTGCCCCTCACAACTCCTTTTATTATCCTATCACTCCTCCAATGCCTTATTCTGACATTAAGTCTTTATGAAGTCGTCCCTAACAGCCCAAAATATATTTCTACCTCTTCTAATCTCTCCTTGTACTTCATTTATGGGATTCATAGAATACATTATAGACAACGTTGAGCTAGGTGTCTGAGCATATTCCCCCTAAGAGATTCTCAAAAGCTGTGTCATTTTATATACATCACCAGTTGCTATCCCTTATATATAATAAGCAAAAATACTAATTATTTCAATATTGTTACAGTGTCCAATTCCAGTAGTCTAATCACATACATGTATGAAAAATTTAAAAATAAATTACCATTTTCACAGATAAAATTAGCAAAAAAAACAATGACAATATCAGTCCCTTTAACATAGTGTATGGTTGGGAAATATTTGGAAAAACAATTTGGCAATAGATACTCTGGGCTTTAAAACCTGATGCCTGGAAATTCAAGCTTAAAATGGCATCTGGCCAGCATCCACTGGCTCTCTTTTCTAGATTCCTACCAAAATAACAACCAAGACAGAATAAACAAACACACACACACACACACACACACACACAGAAAATTAGGACCAACAATCAACCAAATTTCATAATCTAGAAAATAATTCAACTAACAGCAAGGCTGACAAAAATGAATAAAATAAGTTCAGTTAATTCCAATTGACTAGTTACATTATGCTATACCAAAAGAAGTTACATATACTATCCCATTATGCTGGTACCAAGAGTATGAGCCTATATAAAATTGCATAGAGAGAACCTGTCTCTTTCTCCAGCTGGTTCCTCTCTGACTTAGAAATGCATGATCTACAGTAAATTGAAAATTATGCAACTGCCCAATTATTTTATGGGTATTCTTAATAACAGTGTCCAAATCCTAGAGGTTGCTTTCTCTGCACATAGACAAATTGCCATTTCCAGAGTAAACTTGGGAGGAATGGTGGGGATGGGGACAGGCCTGTTAGTGTAGGAGCATCTAAAGTATAGCAATCTTCTCAAAATAAAGCAAGCACAAGTACTCAAAGACACCACATAGAACAGTATATATTTGGTCTTTTTTTTCCCAGTAACTTGATCTGCTTTGTCCTTCGGGCACCCGGGACTGGTAGATTATGAAATCTCTTAAAGGAGATCTATTCTGATTGCCTTAGAGACAAAGAAGTGCTTATATAAATTGAATATTCTTTGAAAAAAATAGAAAATAAGAAAATTGGACTTCTAATATTTTCAACGTGCTAAAAAGTATATTCTTATAGGATCTAACTCAAAAAGATTTTAAGAATTGACATTCACATAATTTAGGTGCAACTTTGGCAAACACAATTAGTTCAATATTTCTGGTTTAATAAAAATAGCTGTTTGCCCTGACAATATTATTAAATATTAAATATAATACAAATATGGATTTTTATTTTCTATGAGTATGTTCTTCCTAAACTTATATAGGTTTACTAATTGAATAAGCTAGCATTAATTGGACTAAATACTTAAGATTATTAAAAATATAAATTTGTGTTAATAAAATTGAATAATTATTCTGACAAACTTTATTTAAATAATTACTTTGTTTTGCAGTATGTCAGCTTGAACATAATCTCCAAGATCCCATAAGATAAGCTGATGATCCCTTGTTTCTTGCCTCTTCCTTTTCTTTGAGATGTTCATCATTAATCAATGTTCTCCCTATTGCATTAGCCTAAACAAAATTATCTCTTTAAATTTCCAGTGCATTTGGTTTATTCACAGTATCAACCGAAAAGTATTTGATATATGAAATCATCAAAAATAAATTCATCTTTTTTTTTTCTTTCTGACTGGGTGAGCTAATCATTTCTGTATCTCCTTTAAAACAATTTGACTTTTTCTGCCCAGATGATGATAAACATAGCCTATCATGCTCTTTGCTTAAATGATATATCCTCCTCTGTAAAAAATCAATCCCTTCTAATGAATGGTGAATTTGCCACCAGAAAAAATCCCTCAAGTTAACACCTTGTTAAGGTAACCCTTTCAGCTATTTTTATTCAAGCTCTAATATATCTTTCTAATTCATCTGAACAACTTGAGATTTATCAGTTGGGCTATGTTGCATATTAACTGCATTCTACCCAAAACTTGGATCCACCAAATTTGAATACAAAATCAGTTATATTCTTTTAGTATATTTATTAACACAACTGATTCTGAATGACATAACTTCTTCACCTTTGGAGAAGGCTGGGTAGACTATCACCAGAGATAAAGCCAGAAGTTCCTTTACCAAGCCTGTAGACTAACATTTTTTGTGGGTAATTTATCTGAACCTTCTGGACTCGAATAACAAATGGAAACCTGCAGCGTTGCTCCTCTTAAGTTAGTTATTAAGATGAGGTGACACTATTACCTATGCTGAGTATATATCAGGGTTTTCGTAATGTTGCAGTGGGTTGATTATATGGGAACACACTATAGCCCAATTTTCGAGAAACGACACAACATTATTTCAACAATTAATCACTTTTTTTACTTTTATCGTACAATAATTCATGACACAAATTCTGCAATATGAAAATCATCTAAGCCCAGTTCCCATCTTGAGTTTTGTATTTTCTAGTTTCTGTTTCTGCCAGTACCCTTTCTCTCCATTTAAAATGTTGAACTTTTTCTCTAAGTCAGCCTGAGCACCACCTTAAATCATATCTCCTCCATTAAACCGTCACTAAATGAGTAGAAGATGTGTTCTCTTTTGTTTATGTGAAATCATTTGACTCAATAGACATTTTCATTATGTATTTACACATATAATTATTTTCCTCAGAATTTTACAAGTATTGGTGAATTTCCATTGAAAATTAATTTTTCAGAGAGAACTACATTGAGTCTATCTATTCATGACCACTTTTATAACAGTGAAAAAATATTCAATCTTCATAAAATCTTTACGTAAAATTGTTCCAAATTGGTTTCATTAGGTCAGTTTTTCCTTTGTAAGTATCACAATAAAGATTTCACAATGTTTTGTTCATATACATTTTACCAAATATACTAATTACTTTATTTTTATTTAACTTTTATTTTTGGTAACATGTAATTAAAAAACAAAACAAAAGACATCTAAAAATGGCAGTCATTTTCCCCACGACTTCCTTGCAAAAATCCCTTTCCTCAGTAATCAGTTTCAACTCTTTCCACCATTTCTTTTTCTATTTACTTTCATATATGTAAATAATATGATATTTAGCATTTCAGTGTTTTTATAAATTATAATACTCAGATTTAAAGGAGCTGTATGACTTGAATAAAACTTGTATCTGTCCTATTTGCTGTCCTTAAAGGCAAATGAATGCACATAAAGCAGAAGGAGGTTTTTTGGTCACATTTATCATCTTTGTCCTTGTACATTCTTACTTAGATGGGTAAGCCCTCCCCCCCCGCCTTTTTTTGATATTACGGAGAAAGATATCTTTTTTATTTCAATGTTTTACCTGTAAGCTCTCATAGGCCAATGTCCAGAAGCTACAATCTCCCTTCCAGGGTAGAGTCATCCTAGACTTGAATCAGTTATGTGACCCTAGGTTGGAGCTGGGTCCTTGGGGTGGTAGTGAATAATACTTTGGGACCATAAGTAGGTGGAAGAGAGTCCAAACAAGGAAAAAAGCAATTGCTGAATGACCCCCTTTGGAATCATTTCCAGAGAAGAAAGTTAAGAATATTTTAGCCCATCCTCTAGCTTCTGAATGTATTCTTAATTAGTTGGTGAGAATATATTCTTTTTGTTAAGACCTGCTTCTGTTTGTCCTTGCAGATACCATGGGGGCTATAATGCTTGCATCCATGCCTAAAGGGGTGGCAAAAACCCACCATTGAATTTTGTAATGCCCCAATTTGCTTATTCCCAGTTTGCTTTCACCTTCATTTCATTCTTACCTTACTTGGCTTTCCTCAACTAACTTTAAAGTGTTATTTCTCCAGATCTCACTGTCCGATTGCCCAGAGAAAGAATGCTAATCTAAACTCCAGGCCCCAAAAAAACTACTCCTTGACCATTCACAATTGCTAAACACCCTGAATCTCTGCCTAGAATTAGAGGAATGGATGGTGTGTAAAAGTTAGATATTTTCCCCCAAACGTGACACAGATCTGGTCTTTCTGTCCCAAACTCAGTGATGTTGGGATTACTTCATTCTCCTTATGAATAAGAATCTTTAAAGAACTTATGCAAAAATTAGCCAGAGCAACTAAAGTATTAGCAGAAGGAAGATTTGAAAGAAAATCTCATGGAGAGATAAGATGAGTTGTGTTTTCAATCTCTCAGGGTGTAACACTGAATAAAGTCAGATTTAGCGAAGTACTTAAATGATAAATGACAGAGAGATTAATTGAGATTTTAGATTATCAGAAATAGTAAGTTAGAAGAATCAACACTAAGAATCTTGGTCACATATATTGTTCGCTATATTTAAAAAGTATTATTCCTCCTCAATAAATATTTTAGTTTGTTCTTAAGAAGTTTTCCAAACAGGGCAAAAACTGCTTGCCACTGTTTCTTAGTATTAAATAACTTCATAGGAAAACTAAGTATTAGCAGAGTCAACAATGAAAAATTATATATTTTTGAGAAGCACTGAAATTCTAAGCACATCCTACTTGTCAAGGAGGATATTAAGAGTCATGTCCTTGGTAAAAAATGATAGCAGACAAATGTTCTTGATGCATGGCTCAGGGTGACGGTGATTTAAGTGTGTTGAGTGATTAAATGAAAAGGAATAAGGTATATATGCACAGCAGGAAATATACAAGAATGTTTGCAGCAGCATTATTCACAATAGCACAAACCTGGAAATGACATCAGCATGTATCAATGGGAGAGTAGATAAATAAAACTGTGAAGAGTTACATAATGAAATATATATAGCATTTGAAACAAATGAACTATAAAGCTATACAATATGAACAAATCTTAGCAATATAATAATAAAAAGTATTCCCAAACTATTATGTACAACATACTATACTATAAACTTGAAACAACTAAAAAATTTATTTCAGACCTTTTTATGGGTTTAATAAAACTATACAAAAACAGAAAGTGATGAAATTATGAACAAGAGATTCAAAATCATAGTTAACTAGACTGGGATAGGACACAACTTTAGGGAAGATAAGAGGTGAGACTGTATGGTTACCTATAGGTTATTGTCAAGATTCTAGATTTTAATGTGTGGAGGTGGGTTCCTGAATCATTATTACATTATTAAAAATAACTGATTGGCTAACTCAAGAAATGAAAATGATCTACGCATGAACCAATGATAGGAGTGTGTGATGAAGAAAGAATTGGAAAGAACACAATTCTGTGTGAGATTTAATTGAGATGCTTTCAGGGTATGAATTTATCAGCACTCATCCTGTAAGATCTTCCTAGCATAACAAGCTTCTTTTTGGCTAAAGTTATGCAGCAAAAACAATAGACAGTCTCCCTTGATGGAAGGTGAATAATTTGCACCATTCTTTTTCTACAAAGAGACCAGAAAAAAAGAGGACTTTATAGCTTAATTATATCTCCTTCTAGAGTGTTTTCAAAAGGGTCCCAGGTGCTTGGATTTTTATTGGAATTAAATCTGTAGAGGGATTATAGCATAGAGATTCCCTTCAGGATAACTGTCCTATTGTGTAGATTTAAAGTCAGGATTATTAATTCAATAACTTTCTCATGTATGGACTGAAAATTCACTGATATCTCAACCATTACATGAGCTTTTATTCTTCCAGGAAATGAAAACGGTGATCTAGAGCCCCACTATCCAATACAGTAGTCATGAGCCATGTGTGGTTGTCAAGCACTAATATGAAGTAGAATGTGCAGTAAATTTCAAATACAGACCTGATTACACAGTGTGAACAAAAGAAAGTAAACTACTTCATTAATAATTTTTATTATCAACTACATATTAAATGACAATATCTTAGGGATACTGGGTTAAACAAAATATATTATTAAAATTAATTTCACCTATTTCTTTTTTTCAATGTGGCTACTAGAAAATTTTAAATTTCATCTAAAGTTCACATTCTATTTTTTACTGAACATTACTCATCTAGAAAGATCAGTATTTCCCAGTTACTACTGAGCCTTCTTTAACTATTAACATTCTACTCCATTGAGGAAGAAAACAAGAAAAATAGGATTTTGCTTCCAAATTCTGAATTGCCAAAGCAATTCTTTCATGTGAGAAACTGAAAATCATTCCTAGAGGGCTATTTTTAGGGACAGAGAGACCATCTGGTGAGTGAAACTGATCACTCCAGAGAGGATAAAAGGCCTTAATGGAAACAAGCTAGGAGAAAATTCTTCACCCATCTTCCAGGTTTGTGACAAAGATAATCTCTAATGTTGTTTCAATCTGAAATGAAGTAAAATGTGAAAAGATAATAGATGCATATACAGACACAACAGAAACCTAAATTTAAGATATTATAATCTGATTGCAAAGTGGATGACTAAGTAAGTAATAAATTAATAATGATATAAATAATACTAATACTAGTAATAATAAGGGAAAAAAACCACAAAGAATCAAACCAAATCCATTGTGTATTCTAAATGTCTAAAAGTAGCTTGATGAATGAGCTGGGCATGTGAAGTGACAAAAATTAATATTTTTTTCAAGAAGGAATTTCAAAAGATCAGGCTCTAACTCTGGGATTTCCATCAGAAGTCCCTAGTGGGAGAATCTAGTTTAGAAAACTCTTAGGTATTAACCCCAAACCACTGTGCACACACACATAAATACACACAAATACATGCAATTCTAGGAGAGATGGAAGCCCCCTAGTTAGGAAAGGTTGAGTCAAAAAATAATCTCCTCAGAGTAGCAGCACTTCACAAATCCTTCTACTTAAGCTTTCAGCGGTTTTCTGTTGCCTAAAATTTTAATACAATATTCAGCCTGGCGCTCATCATCTTCCATTATACTTAACATCTTCAACGTTTACTTTTTCCCATATCTTGACAGGAAGCCCAACCTCTTGTCAGTCTGGACCCAGTGCAAACAAACCTGACTCCCTGCCCTCGGGGTCTTTCAGTCACCCCACACCACTCAGAGCAGTACCATGTCTGTTGTAGCTAATCCTCAAATTGCTGTCCGAATGCATCATCCTTCCTAAAGTTTTAAAAATTCTGTTATACACCTACTGTTTCCCTCCTTTGTAATCCTACATGAATTAATTTGTATTTTTAATGGCAGTTAACATTTGTTTTTTATTGTAATTATTTTATGATTCTTTTTTACAAATATTAAACACCCAGAACTCTATCAGACAACCAAAGATAACTGAATCTTGATATTAGAAGTTGTGCAATAAATATTCATTGAATTAAAAATATTATGCAGCTTAATAGAAAACAATGCAATTTTAAGCTTAACTCTTTTTTTTTTTTTTTTTTGTATTGAAAATGGGGTTTATTAACTTCACATTTTCTGAGTAGAAAGCCTTTCTACTGTTGTGAAAAGGATAAAATCCAATACATAACTCTGAAAGCATTTTTTACAAGCTTCCACTATGAGTCCTTTTTTTTTTTATTTTTATTTTTTAAACATCTTTATTGAAGTATAATTGCCTTACAATAGTGTGTTAGCTTCTGCTTTATAACAAAGTGAATCAGTTATACATATACAATATGTTCCCATTTCTCTTCCCTCTTGCATCTCCCTCCCTCCCACCCTCCCCATCCCACCCCTCTAGGTGGTCACAAAGCACCGAGCTGATCTCCCTGTGCTGTGCGGCTGCTTCCCACTAGTTATCTATTTTACATTTGGTAGTGTATATATGTCCATGACACTCTCTTACCCTGTCACATCTCACCCCACCCCCTCCCCATATCCTCAAGTCCATTCTCTAGTAGGTCTGTGTCTTTATTCCCGTCTTGCCACTAGGTTCTTCATGGCCTTTTTTTTTTTTTTTTCCCTTAGATTCCGTATATATGTGTTAGCATACTGTATTTGTTTTTCTCTTTCTGACTTACTTCACTCTGTATGACAGACTCTAACTCCATCCACCTCATTACAAATACCTCCATTTCATTTCTTTTGATGGCTGAGTAATATTCCATTGTATATATGTGCCACATCTTCTTCATCCATTCATCTGTCGATGGACACTTAGGTTGCTTCCATGTCCTGGCTATTGTAAATAGAGCTGCAATGAACATTTTGGTACATGACTCTTTTTGACCTATGGTTTTCTCAGGATATATGCCCAGTAGTGGGATTGCTGGGTCGTATGGTAGTTCTATTTGTAGTTTTTTAAGGAACCTCCATACTGTTCTCCATAGTGGCTGTATCAATTTACATTCCCACCAACAGTGCAAGAGTGTTCCCTTTCCTCCACACCCTCTCCAGCATTTATTGTTTCTAGATTTTTTGATGATGGCCATTCTGACTGGTGTGAGATGATATCTCATTGTAGTTTTGATTTGCATTTCTCTAATGATTAATGATGTTGAGCATTCTTTCATGTGTCTGTAGGCCATCTGTATATCTTCTTTGGAGAAATGTCTATTTAGATCTTCTGCCCATTTTTGGATTGGGTTGTTCGTTTTTTTGTTATTGAGCTGCATGAGCTGCTTGTAAATCTTGGAGATTAATCCTTTGTCAGTTGCTTCATTTGCAAATATTTTCTCCCATTCTGAGGGTTGTCTTTTGGTCTTGTTTATGGTTTCCTTTGCTGTGCAAAAGCTTTTAAGTTTCATTAGGTCCCATTTGTTTATTTGTGTTCTTATTTCCATTTCTCTGGGAGCTGGGTCAAAAAGAATCTTGCTGTGATGTATGTCATAGAGTGTTCTGCCTATGTTTTCCTCTAAGAGTTTGATAGTGTCTGCCCTTACACTTAGGTCTTTAATCCATTTTGAGTTTATTTTTGAGCATGGTGTCAGGGAGTGTTCTAATTTCATACTTTTACATGTTCCTGTCCAATTTTCCCAGCACCACTTATTGAAGAGGCTGTCTTTTCTCCACTGTATATGCTTGCCTCCTTTATCAAAGATAAGTTGACCATATGTGTGTGGGTTTATCTCTGGGCTTTCTATCCTGTTCCATTGATCTATATTTCTGTTTTTGTGCCAGTACCAAACTGTCTTGATTACTGAAGCTTTGTAATATAGTCTGAAGTCAGGGAGCCTGATTCCCCCAGCTCCATTTTTCGTTCTCAAGATGGCTTTGGCTATTCAGGGTCTTTTGTGTTTCCATACAAATTGTGAAATTTTTTGTTCTAGTTCTGTGAAAAATGCCAGTGGTAGTTTGATAGGGATTGCATTGAATCTGTAGATTGCTTTGGGAAGTAGAGTCATTTTCACAATGTTGATTCTTCCAATCCAGGAACATGGTATATCTCTCCATCTATTTGTATCATCTTTAATTTCTTTCATCAGTGTCTTATAATTTTCTGCATACAGGTCTTTTGTCTCCTTAGGTAGGTTTATTCCTAGATATTTTATTCTTTTTGTTGCAATGGTAAATGGGAGTGTTTTCTTAATTTCACTTTCAGATTTTTCGTCATTAGTGTATAGAAATGCAAGAGATTTCTGTGCATTAATTTTGTATCCTGCTACTTTACCAAATTCATTGATTAGCTCTAGGAGTTTTCTGGTAGCATCTTTAGGATTCTCTATGTATAGTATCATGTCATCTGCAAATAGTGACAGCTTTACTTCTTCTTTTCCGATTTGGATTCCTTTTATTTCTTTGTCTTCTCTGATTGCTGTGGCCAGGACTTCCAGAACTATGTTGAATAATAGTGGTGAGAGTGGGCAACCTTGTCTTGTTCCTGATCTTAGTGGAAATGGTTTCAGTTTTTCACCATTGAGGACAATGTTGGCTGTGGGTTTGTCATATATGGCCTTTATTATGTTGAGGAAAGTTCCCTCTATGCCTACTTTCTGCAGGGCTTTTATCATAAATGGGTGTTGAATTTTGTCGAAAGCTTTCTCTGCATCTATTGAGATGATCATATGGTTTTTCTCCTTCAATTTGTTAATATGGTGTATCACATTGATTGATTTGCGTATATTGAAGAATCCTTGCATTCCTGGGATAAACCCCACTTGATCATGGTGTATGATCCTTTTAATGTGCTGTTGGATTCTGTTTGCTAGTATTTTGTTGAGGATTTTTGCGTCTATGTTCATCAGTGATATTGGCCTGTAGTTTTCTTTCTTTGTGACATCTTTGTCTGGTTTTGGTATCAGGGTGATGGTGGCCTCGTAGAATGAGTTTGGGAGTGTTCCTCCCTCTGCAATATTTTGGAAGAGTTTGAGAAGGATAGGTGTTAGCTCTTCTCTAAATGTTTGATAGAATTCGCCTGTGAAGCCATCTGGTCCTGGGCTTTTGTTTGTTGGAAGGTTTTTAATCACAGTTTCAATTTCAGTGCTTGTGATTGGTCTGTTCATATTTTCTATTTCTTCCTGGTTCAGTCTCGGCAGTTTGTGCATTTCTAAGAATCTGTCCATTTCTTCCAGGTTGTCCATTTTATTGGCATAGAGTTGCTTGTAGTAATCTCTCATGATCGTTTGTATTTCTGCAGTGTCAGTGGTTACTTCTCCTTTTTCATTTCTAATTCTATTGATCTGGGTCTTCTCCCTTTTTTTCTTGATGAGTCTGGCTAATGGTTTATCAATTTTGTTTATCTTCTCAAAGAACCAGCTTTTAGTTTCATTGATTTTTGCTATTGTTTCCTTCATTTCTTTTTCATTTATTTCTGACCTGATCTTTATAATTTCTTTCCTTCTGCTGGCTTTGGGGTTTTTTTGTTCTTCTTTCTCTAATTGCTTTAGGTGCAAGGTTAGGTTGTTTATTCGAGATGTTTCCTGTTTCTTGAGGTAGGCTTGTATTGCTATAAACTTCCCTCTTAGCACTGCTTTTGCTGCGTCCCATAGGTTTTGGGTGGTCGTGTCTCCGTTGTCATTTGTTTCTAGGTATTTTTTGATTTCCCCTTTGATTTCTTCAGTAATCACTTCGTTATTAAGTAATGTATTGTGTAGCCTCCATGTGTTTGTATTTTTTACAGATCTTTTCCTGTAATTGATATCTAGTCTCATAGCGTTGTGGTCGGAAAAGATACTTGATACGATTTCAATTTTCTTAAATTTACCAAGGCTTGATTTGTGACCCAAGATATGATCTATCCTGGAGAATGTTCCATGAGCACTTGAGAAAAATGTGTATTCTGTTGTTTTTGGGTGGAATGTCCTATAAATATCAATTAAGTCCATATTGTTTAATGTATCATTTATTTTATTTTTTTTTTTTTTCCACACACACACACTGTATTTTATTTTTACAAGAGATAGATAGACTGACACCAAGCATTGTACATGGATGACCACAACAAAAGCAACAATGATTGCAATTACCAAACATGAAACACACTTATACTATGTCATAACATTGACATTCAGTCCAGTAATCCTCCACTGTAACAGCTCCTTTACTTTGCAGTGAAAATTGATTTGTATATTCTTTTCCTCTGAGTCCTTGTGGGATTTTTTTTTTTTTTAATTCAGACAGAAAGTCACAAAAATTATACTCATCCTCATCAGTTCACTCAGTCCCATGTAATTAATTTCTTTTTTTTCATCTTGATCTTTTCTTAGCACTTTTATGAGTTCATCAGTTTTTCATTAGAGTTCTGAAAATGCTTATTCATTCAGTTCAGCAGTACAGTCAGTTACCAGAAACCTGTACTTGTCAGAGTCTTTTCCATGAATTTCTTGAAGATGAAACTCTTTTATAGGAACATATTTGCAAAATCATCAGAGTACACCCAGAACTGTCTGTAAATGACAAAAGACTTAAAAATGACCATGGTTAAAGATTTGATGAAAGTTCATAATAATGCAGTTGACAAGAAAATTAGTTATTTCTGAGATATACATTTTAAAGTAATAACTAGGATTATTACTTATAACATTATACCAGAACATATAAGATTTTTAGACGTTTCCTGTAATGTCTGAAACATTTATATTAACATATTTCCATACATATTTCCATACAAATACAAATATAAGATTTTTAGAAATTTCATGTAATGTCTGAAACATTTATATTAACATATTTCCATACATATTTCCATACAAATACAAATATAAGATTTTTAGAAATTTCATGTAATGTCTGAAACATTTATATTAACATATTTCCATACATATTTCCATACAAATACAAATATAAGAATTTTAGAAATTTCATGTAATGTCTGAAACATTTATATTAACATATTTCCATACATATTTCCATACAAATACAAATATAAGATTTTTAGAAATTTCATGTACTGTCTGAAACATTTATATTAACATATTTCCATACATATTTCCATACAAATACAAATATAAGATTTTTAGAAATTTCATGTAATGTCTGAAACATTTATATTAACATATTTCCATACAAATAACCCAATGAAAGTTTAGTATTAGTTGTTTTGTTTGTTTTTTTATACTGCAGGTTCTTATTAGGCATCAGTTTTATACACATCAGTGTATACATGTCAATCCCAATCGCCCAATTCAGCACATCACCATCCCCACCTCATCGCAGTTTTCCCCCCTTGGTGTCCATATGTCCATTCTCTACATCTGTGTCCCAACTTCTGCCCTGCAAACTGGCTCATCTGTACCATTTTTCTACGTTCCACATACATGCATTAACATACGATATTTGTTTTTCTCTTTCTGACTTACTTCACTCTGTATGACAGTCTCTAGATCCATCCACTTCTCAACAAATGACTCAATTTCGTTCCTTTTTATGGCTGAATAATATTCCATCGTATATATGTACCACAACTTCTTTATCCATTCGTCTGTTGATGGGCATTTAGGTTGCTTCCATGACCTGGCTATTGTAAATAGTGCTGCAATGAACATTCGGGTGCACGTGTCTTTTTGAATTACGGTTTTCTCTGGGTATATGCCCAGTAGTGGGATTGCTGGGTCATATGGTAATTCTATTTTTAGTTTTTTAAGGAACCTCCATATTGTTCTCCATAGTGGCTGTATCAATTTACATTCCCACCAACAGTGCAAGAGGGTTCCCTTTTCTCCACACCCTCTCCAGCATTTGTTGTTTGTAGATTTTCTGATGATGCCCATTCTAACAGGAGTGAGGTGATACCTCATTGTAGTTTTGATTTGCATTTCTCTAATAATTAGTGATGTTGAGCATCTTTTCATGTGCTTCGTGGCCGTCTGTATGTCTTCTTTGGAGAAATGTCTATTTAGGTCTTCTGCCCATTTTTGGATTGGGGTGTTTGTTTCTTTGATATTGAGCTGAATGAGCTGTTTATATATTTTGGAGATTAATCCTTTGTCCGTTGATTCATTTGCAAATATTTTCTCCCATTCTGAGGGTTGTCTTTTCGTCTTGTTTATGGTTTCCTTTGCTGTGCAAAAGCTTTGAAGTTTCATTAGGTCCCACTTGTTTATTTTTGTTTTTATTTCCATTACTCTAGGAGGTGGATCGAAAAAGATCTTGCTGTGATTTATGTCAAAGAGTGTTCTTCCTATGTTTTCCTCTAAGAGTTTTATAGTGTCCAGTCTTATATTTAGGTCTCTAATCCATTTTGAGTTTATTTTTGTGTATGGTGTTAGGGAGTATTCTAATTTCATTCTTTTACATGTGGCTGTCCAGTTTTCCCAGCACCACTTATTGAAGAGACTGTCTTTTCTCCATTGTATATCTTTGCCTCCTTTGTCATAGATTAGTTGACCATAGGTGCGTGGGTTAATCTCTGGGCTTTCTATCTTGTTCCATTGATCTATGTTTCTGTTTTTGTGCCAGTACCATATTGTCTTGATTACTGTAGCTTTGTAGTATAGTCTGAAGTCAGGGAGTCTGATTCCTCCAGCTCCATTTTTTTGCCTCAAGACTGCTTTGGCTATTCGGGGTCTTTTGTGTCTCCATACAAATTTTAAGATGATTTGTTCTAGCTCCGTAAAAAATGCCATTGGTAATTTGATAGGGATTGCATTGAATCTGTAGATTGCTTTGGGTAGTATACTCATTTTCACAATGTTGATTCTTCCAATCCAAGAACATGGTATATCTCTCCATCTGTTGGTATCATCTTTAATTTCTTTCATCAGTGTCTTATAGTTTTCTGCATACAGGTCTTTTGTCTCCCTAGGTAGGTTTATTCCTAGGTATTTTATTCTTTTTGTTGCAATGGTAAATGGGAGTGTTTCCATAATTTCTCTTTCAGATTTTTCATCATTAGTGTATAGGAATGCAAGAGATTTCTGTGCATTAATTTTGTAACCTGCAACTTTACCATATTCATTAATTAGCTCTAGCAGTTTTCTGGTGGCAGTTTTAGGATTCTCTATGTATAGTATCATGTCATCCGCAAACAGTGACAGTTTTACTTCTTCTTTTCCAATTTGTATTCCTTTTATTTCTTTTTCTTCTCTGATTGCCGTGGCTAGGACTTCCAGAACTATGTTGAATAATAGTGGTGAGAGTGGACATCCTTGTCTCGTTCCTGATCTTAGAGGAAATGCTTTCAGTTTTTCACCATTGAGAATGATGTTTGCTGTGGGTTTGTCATATATGGCCTTTATTATGTTGAGGTAGGTTCCCTCTATGCCTACTTTCTGGAGAGTTTTTATCATAAATGGGTGTTGAATTTTGTCAAAAGCTTTTTCTGCATCTATTGAGATGATCATATGGTTTTTATTCTTCAATTTGTTAATATGGTGTATCACATTGATTGATTTGCGTATATTGAAGAATCCTTGCATCCCTGGGATAAATCCCACTTGATCGTGGTGTATGATCCTTTTAATGTGTTGTTGGATTCTGTTTGCTAGTATTTTGTTGAGGATTTTTGCATCTATATTCATCAGTGATATTGGTCTGTAATTTTCTTTTTTTGTAGTGTCTTTGTCTGGTTTTGGTATCAGGGTGATGGTGGCCTCATAGAATGAGTTTGGGAGAGTTCCTTCCTCTGCAATTTTTTGGAAGAGTTTGAGAAGGATGGGTGTTAGCTCTTCTCTAAATGTTTGATAGAATTCACCTGTGAAGCCATCTGGTCCTGGTCTTTTGTTTGTTGGAAGATTTTTAATCACAGTTTCAATTTCATTACTTGTGATTGGTCTGTTGATATTTTCTGTTTCTTCCTGGTTCAGTCTTGGAAGGTTATACCTTTCTAAGAATTTGTCCATTTCTTCCAGGTTGTCCATTTTATTGGCATAAAGTTGCTTGTAGTAGTCTCTTAGGATGTTTTGTATTTCTGCGGTGTCTGTTGTAACTTCTCCTTTTTCATTTCTGATTTTATTGATTTGAGTCCTCTCCCTCTTTTTCTTGATGAGTCTGGCTAATGGCTTATCAATTTTGTTTATCTTCTCAAAGAACCAACTTTTAGTTTTATTGATCTTTGCTATTGTTTTCTTTGTTTCTATTTCATTTATTTCTGCTCTGATCTTTATGATTTCTTTCCTTCTGCTAACTTTGGGTTTTGTTTGTTCTTCTTTCTCTAGTTTCTTTAGGTGTAAAGTTAGATTGTTTACTTGAGATTTTTCTTGTTTCTTTAGGTAGGCTTGTATAGCTATAAACTTCCCTCTTAGAACCGCTTTTGCTGCATCCCATAGGTTTTGGGTCGTCGTGTTTTCATTGTCATTTGTCTCTAGGTATTTTTTTATTTCCTGTTTGATTTCTTCAGTGATCTCTTGGTTATTTAGTAACGTATTGTTTAGCCTCCATGTGTTTGTCTTTTTTACGTTTTTTTCCCTGTAATTCATTTCTAATCTCATAGCGTTGTGGTCAGAAAAGATGCTTGATATGATTTCAATTTTCTTAAATTTACTGAGGCTTGATTTGTGACCCAAGATGTGATCTATCCTGGAGAATGTTCCGTGTGCACTTGAGAAGAACGTGTAATCTGCCGTTTTTGGATGGAATGTCCTATATATATCAATTAAATCTATCTGGTCTATTGTGTCATTTAAAGCTTCTGTTTCCTTATTTATTTTCATTTTGGATGATCTGTCCATTGGTGTAAGTGAGGTGTTAAAGTCCACCACTATTATTGTGTTACTGTCGATTTCCTCTTTTATAGCTGTTAGCAGTTGCCTTATGTATTGAGGTGCTCCTATGTTGGGTGCATATATATTTATAATTGTTATATCTTCTTCTTGGATTGATCCCTGGATCATTATGTAGTGTCCTTCCTTGTCTCTTGTAACATTCTTTATTTTAAAGTCTATTTTATCTGATATGAGTATAGCTACTCCAGCTTTCTTTTGATTTCCATTTGCATGGAATATCTTTTTCCATCCCCTCACTTTCAGTCTGTATGTGTCCCTAGGTCTGAAGTGGGTCTCTTGTAGACAGCATATATATGGGTCTTGTTTTTGTATCCATTCAGCCAGTCTATGTCTTTTGGTTGGGGCATTTAATCCATTCACGTTTAAGGTAATTATCGATATGTATGTTCCTATGACCATTTTCTTAATTGTTTTGGGTTTGTTTTTGTAGGTCCTTTTCTTCTCTTGTGTTTCCCACTTAGAGAAGTTCCTTTAGCATTTGTTGTAGAGCTGGTTTGGTGGTGCTGAATTCTCTTAGCTTTTGCTTGTCTGTAAAGCTTTTGATTTCTCCATCAAATCTAAATGAGATCCTTGCTGGGTAGAGTAATCTTGGTTGTAGGTTCTTCCCTTTCATCACTTTAAGTATTTCATGCCACTCCCTTCTGGCTTGCAGAGTTTCTGCTGAGAAATCAGCTGTTAACCTTATGGGGGTTCCCTTGTATGTTATTTGTCGTTTTTCCCTTGCTGCTTTCAATAATTTTTCTTTGTCTTTAATTTTTGCCACTTTGATTACTATGTGTCTCGGCGTGTTTCTCCTTGGGTTTATTCTGTATGGGACTCTCTGCGCTTCCTGGACTTGGGTGGCTATTTCCTTTCCCATGTTAGGGAAGTTTTCGATTATAATCTCTTCAAATATTTTCTCTGGTCCTTTCTCTCTCTCTTCTCCTTCTGGGACCCCTATAATGCGAATGTTGTTGCGTTTAATGTTGTCCCAGAGGTCTCTTAGGCTGTCTTCATTTCTTTTTATTCTTTTTTCTTTAGTCTGTTCCGCAGCAGTGAATTCCACCATTCTGTCTTCCAGGTCACTTATCCGTTCTTCTGCCTCAGTTATTCTGCTATTGATTCCTTCTAGTGTAGTTTTCATTTCAGTTATTGTATTGGTCATCTCTGTTTGTTTGTTCTTTAATTCTTCTAGGTCTTTGTTAATCATTTCTTGCATCTTCTCAATCTTTGCCTCCATTCTTATTCCGAGGTCCTGGATCATCTTCACTATCATTATTCTGAATTCTTTTTCTGGAAGGTTGCCTATCTCCACTTCATTTAGTTGTTTTTCTGGGGTTTTTTCTTGTTCCTTCATCTGGTACATAGCCCTCTGCCTTTTCATCTTCTCTGTCTTTCTGTAACTGTGGTTTTTGGTCCACAGGCTGCAGGATTGTAGTTTTTCTTGCTTCTGTTGTCTGCCCTCTGGTGGTTGAGGCTATCTAAGAGGCTTGATGGGAGGCTCTGGTGGTGGGTAGAGCTGACTGTTGCTGTGGCGGTCAAAGCTCAGTAAAACCTTAATCCACTTGACTGTTGATGGGTGGGGCTGGGTTCCCTCCCTGTTGCTGTGGCGATCAGAGCCCAGTAAAACCTTAATCCACTTGACTGTTGATGGGTGGGGCTGGGTTCCCTCCCTGTTGGTTGTTTTGCCTGAGGCAACCCAACACTGGAGCCTACCCGTGCTCTTTGGTGGGGTTAATGGCAGACTCTGGGAGGGCTCACGCCAAGGAGAACTTCCCAGGACCTCTGCTGCCAGTGTCCTTATCCCCACGGTGAAACAGAGCCACCACTCGCCTCTGCAGGAGACCCCCCAACACCAGCAGGTACGTCTGGTTCAGTCTTCCCCAGGGTCACTGCTCCTTCCCCTGGGTCCCGATGCACACATTACTTTGTGTGTGCCCTCCAAGAGTGGGGTCTCTGTTTCCCCCAGTCCTGTCACAGTCCTGCAATCAATTCCCACTAGACTTCAAAGTCTGATTCTCTAGGAATTCCTCCTCCCTTTGCCGGACCCCCAGGTTGGGAAGCCTGAGGTGGGGCTCAGAACCTTCACTCCAGTGGGTGGACTTCTGTGGTATAAGTGTTCGCCAGTCTGTGAGTCACCCACCCAGCAGTTATGGGATTTGATTTTACTCTGATTGCGCCCCTCCTACCGTCTCACTGTGGCTTCTCCTCTGTCCTTGGACGTGGGGTGTCCTCCTTGGTGAAGTCCAGGGTCTTCCTGTCAATGATTGTCCAGCAGCCAGTTGTGATTCTGGTGCTCTCGCAAGAGGGAGTGAGAGCACGTCCTTCTACTCCGCCATCTTGGTTAATCCTCCCCTAATGTATCATTTAAAGCTTGTGTTTCCTTATTTATTTTCATTTTGGATGATCTGTCCATTGGTGAAAGTGGGGTGTTAAAGTCCCCTACTATGATTGTGTTGCTGTCAATTTCCCCTTTTATGGCTGTTAGTATTTGCCTTATGTATTGAGGTGCTCCTATGTTGGGTGCATAAATATTTACAATTGTTATACCTTCCTCTTGGATCGATCCCTTGATCATTATATAGTGTCCTTCTTTGTCTCTTGTAATAGTCTTTATTTTAAAGTCTATTTTGTCTGATATGAGAATTGCTACTCCAGCTTTCTTTTGATTTCCATTTGCATGGAATATCTTTTTCCATCCCCTCACTTTCAGTCTGTATGTGTCCCTAGGTCTGAAGTGGGTCTCTTGTAGACAGCATATATATGGGTCTTGTTTTTGTATCCATTCAGCCAGCCTGTGTCTTTTGGTGGGAGCATTTAATCCATTTACATTCAAGGTAATTATCGATATGTATGTTCCTATTCCCATTTTCTTAAATGTATTGGGTTTGTTATTGTAGGTGTTTTCCTTCTCTTGTGTTTCTTGCCTAGAGAAGTTCCTTTAGCATTTGTTGTAAAGCTGGTTTGGTGGTGCTGAACTCTCTCAGCTTTTGCTTGTCTGTAAAGGTTTTAATTTCTCCATCGAATCTGAATGAGATCCTTGCTGGGTAGAGTAATCTTGGTTGTAGGTTTTTCTCCTTCATGACTTTAAGTATATCCTGCCACTCCCTTCTGGCTTGCAGAGTTTCTGCTGATAGATCAGATGTTAACCTTACGGGGATTCCCTTGTGTGTTATTTGTTTTTTTTCCCTTGCTGCCTTTAATATGTTTTCCTTATATTTAATTTTTGACAGTTTGATTAATATGTGTCGTGGCGTGTTCCTCCTTGGGTTTATCCTGTATGGGACTCTCTGTGCTTCCAGGACTTGATTAACTATTTCCTTTCCCATATTAGGGAAGTTTTCAACTATAATCTCTTCAAAAATTTTCTCAGTCCCTTTCTTTTTCTCTTCTTCTTCTTGTACCCCTATAATTCGAATGTTGGAGCGTTTAATGTTGTCCCAGACGTCCCTGAGACTGTCCTCAGTTCTTTTCATTCTTTTTTCTTTATCCTGCTCTGTAGTAGTTATTTCCACCATTTTATCTTCCAGGTCACTTATCCTTTCTTCTGCCTCAGTTATTCTACTATTGATCCCATCTAGAGTATTTTTAATTTCATTTATTGTGTTCTTCATCATTGCTTGGTTCCTCTTTAGTTCTTCTACATCCTTGTTAAATGTTTCTTGCATTTTGTCTATTCTATTTCCAAGATTTTGGATCATCCTTACTATCATTATTCTGAATTCTTTTTCAGGTAGACTACCTATTTCCTCTTCATTTGTTAAGTCCAGTGTGTTTTGAGCCTGCTCCTTCATCTGCTGTGTGTTTTTCTGTCGTCTCATTTTGCCTATCTTACTGTGTTTGGGGTCTCCTTTTCACAGGCTGCAGGTTCGTAGTTCCCGTTGTTTTTGGTATCTGTCCCCAGTGGCTAAGGTTGGTTCAGTGGGTTGTGTAGGCTTCCTGGTGGAGGGAACTAGTGCCTGAGTTCTGGTGGATGAGGCTAGATCTTGTCTTTCTGGTGGGCACGTCCACATCTGGTGGTGTATTTTGGGGTGTCTGTGGCCTTATTATGATTTTAGGCAGCCTCTCTGCTAATGGATGGGGTTGTGTTCCTGTCCTGCTAGTTGTTTGGCATAGGGTGTCCAGCACTGTAGCTTGCTGGTCGTTGGGTGAAGCTGGGTCTTGATGTTGAGATGGAGATCTCTGGGAGATTTTTGCCGTTTGGTATTACGTGGAGCTGGGAGGTCTCTTGTGGACCAGTGTTCTGAAGTTGGCTCTCCCACCTCAGAGGCACGGCCCTGATGCCTGGCTGGAGCACCAAGAGCCTTTCGTCCACACGGCTCAGAGTAAAAGGGAGAAAAAATAGAAAGAAAGAAAGAAAGAGGCTATAATATAGTGAAGTAAAATAAAGCTATTGTAAAGCAAAGCTATACAGACAAAATCTCACCCAGAAGCATATACATATACACTCACAAAAAAAAGGAAAAGGGGAAAAATTAATATCTCCTGCTCCCAGAGTCCACCTCCTGAATTTGGGATGATTCGTTGTCTGTTCAGGTATTCAGCAGATGCAGGCACATCAAGTTGATTGTGGAGCTTTAATCCGCTGCTTCTGAGGCTGCTGGGAGAGATTTCCCCTTCTCTTCCCTGTTCGCACAGCTCCCGGGGTTCAGCTTTGGATTTGGACCCGCCTCTGCGTGTAGGTCGCCTGAGGGCGTCTGTTCCCCGCCCAGACAGGACGGGGTTAAAGGAGCAGCTGCTTCGGGGGCTCTGGCTCACCCAGGCCGCGGGGAGGGAGGGGTACGGAGGAGGCGGGGCGAGCCTGCGGCGGCCGAGGCCGGCGTGACGTTGCACCAGCCTGAGGCGCGCAGTGCGTTCTCCCGGGGATGTTGTCCCCGGATCCCGGGACCCTGGCAGTGGCGGGCTGCACAGGCTACCGGGAGGGGCGGTGTGGAGAGTGACCTGTGCTCACACACAGGCTTTTTGGAGGCGGCAGCAGCAGCCCCAGCGTCTCACGCCCGTCTCTGGGGTCCGCGCTGATCGCCGCGGCTCGCACCCTTCTCTGGAGTTCGTTTAGGCGGCGCTCTGAATCCCCTCTCCTTGCGCGCAGCGAAACTAAGAGGCAAGAAAAAGTCTCTTGCCTCTTCAGCAGCTGCAGACCTTTTCCCGGTCTCCCTCCCGGCTAGCTGTGGTGCGCCAACCCCTTCAGGCTGTGTTCACGCCGCCAGCCCCAGTCCTCTCCCTACGATCCGACCGAAGCCGAGCCTCAGCTCCCAGCCCCGCCCGCCCCGGCGGCTGAGCAGACAAGCCTCTCGGGCTGCTGAGTGCTACTCGGCGCTGAGCCTCTGTGCGGGAGTCTCTCCGTTTTTCCCTCTGCGCCCCTGTTGCTGTGGGATCCGCGCTGATAGCCGCGGCTTGCGCCCTTCTCTGGAGTTCGTTTAGGCGGCGCTCTGAATCCCCTCTCCTTGCCCGCCGCGAAACAAAGAGGCAAGAAAAAGTCTCTTGCCTCTTCGGCAGCTGCAGACTTTTTCCCGGACTCCCTCCCGGCTAGCTGTGGTGCGCTAACCCCTTCAGGCTGTGTTCACGCCGCCAGCCCCAGTCCTCTCCCTGCGATCCGACTGAAGCCCGAGCCTCAGCTCCCAGCCCCGCCCGCCCCGGCGGCTAAGCAGACAAGCCTCTCGGGCTGGTGAGTGCTGCTCGGCGCCGAGCCTCTGTGCGGGAACCTCTCCGCTTTGCCCTCCGCACCTCTGTGGCTGCGCTCTCCTCCGTGGCTCTGAAGCTTCCCCCCTCCGCCCCCCGCAGTCTCCGCCCGCGAAGGGGCTTCCTAGTGCGTGGAAACCTTTCCTCCTTCACGGCTCCCTCCCACTGGTGCAGGTGCCGTCCCTATTCTTTTGTCTCTGTTATTTCTTTTTTCTTTTGCCCTACCCAAGTACGGGGGGAGTTTCTTGCCTTTTTGGAGGTCGGACGTTTTCTGCCAGCGTTCAGTGGGTGTTCTGTTGGAGCAGTTCCACGTGTAGATGTATTTCTACTGTATCTGTGGGAAGGAAGGTGATCTCCGCGTCTTACTCTTCCGCCATCTTCCAAGCTTAACTCTTATACAAACAAATGTGCATGCCTTATTTATTGAAAAAAAATACAGTTTTGGAAGTAGCTTCATACTTATACATACTTATCTAGCTTATTTATCTGTTATGAATTGATTATAGTCATCAAAAATAATTTACTTCAGAATTGGCAACTTTCACCTTGGAAAGAACTCTTAACTTCATTTGTAATAATTGAACTGCCACTTTAAAAAAAAAAAAACAACTCATGCAGCAAATTATTTGAATATGTTTCTTTTCATTTCATAGATGTCCCTCTACACTTGCACCCAATCCTCCTAGAAAAAAAAATGTTCTATGTTCAAGCACTTTAAGACCTTTAGAGAGAAAGGAAAATCTTTTGCTGACTTTATTTCTCCTGTTTCTTTACAAAGTATCAGAAGCTCTCTTACAGTTACAATTTCCTTTTACAGTTTCCTGTTAGAATAGGAAAATTACAGTTTCCTATTCTAATTCTCTGTCTTGTATATTACGTCAGTGGGTTAGTTAATATTAAATCTTATTCTTCTCAAATATTTTATACAATTTCAAATCTCTTTAACTTTCAAGTCAGAAGATATTTATGGTCCTTGGAGAAACTTGATCAAAGTACACTGTTTGTATATTCTCGACTCCCTCCTAATGAAAGAGATTCTCTCACATCAAAGCTTCCACACACTGTTTTAAAGAAAACTGGATGACCAGCAGAGTTACTGTCTTTAGTTTATTAATTACTGTTTGCTCAATTCCATGCACCAGGATCTCAGGCAATCACCAGCAGGACCTGCCAGCAACAATGTAATTTCTCAGAGACTATTTCTCCAGGGTTTCCCTTTGTACCAACTTTCCACCCCCTTTCCTTTCAAGATTTTTTCTTATTTTTTTTTCTCACAAATAATTTTTACATCCAGTGTTAAACAATATTGCATTTCATGCTCACTTGCTGCTTCAGGTCTAGTAACCACATTTCTTATGAACCGTGTAATAGTAAAAGTCAGATTGGTTATTTGCTTTTTGATGTGAAATGCTTGTTGCACATGACTAAGGTGCCACGAATTATTTTGCCTCTGATCAAGTCACACATAATAAAACAAGTAGCACTCAGCCTAGAACACAGACTGACTCACCAAGTTTACAGAAGTTTGTCTTTTTATGTGAAATGTACTGCTAATGTAGAAAAATAAGAATTGAGAATTATTTGCTGCCCCAAAAAACCCTAAACTTAAAAAAAAAATTAGAACCAACTTAAATATATATACACACTTGTACACATCACACACATATACATATATCTAGTCTTAACAGTGTATTTGCTTAAAAAATAAAGTTTAAAGAAAATCTCAATACTTAGGACAGATATATTGTAAATTATGTATCACTAAGACAGACTAAGATTATAAAGTAGTAATGTACGGAATGAAACATGCATCAATGTTATTTAGTTGATACAGAAAATGAAGAAAGTAAAAACAAAGAGAAAATGGATAGATACACACATATAGATACACACACACACACACACATATACACACACACACAGGCAAAGGCATTCTTTTCTTAATTTTGTTCCCTAACAATGATGGCCATTGACATGTGGCTTTTTTTTTTTTAACCATGAAGAAGGCATATTTTCTTTCTTTTTTCTGTTATCGAGGATAAAATATATACTACTTCCACAATAGGAGAGTATTTTTTGCAAAACCTAAAAAGATAACTGGCATATCTTTGAAGGATTTGGTAAGATTCAATTCTTTAGAAAGATTAAGAATAGCTCAATTATAGATACACTGAAATGTCTATACACAACTATCCAATAAAAAAGAGACCTATGTATCTGTATATGTTATGGTAGTTTCTTTTTGTGTAATTACCTCCTATTCACTCCGTTGGTGAGGGGGGCTTCCCACTCTAGGGTCTGGGATGACTAGAACACAGGACACCTACCACTGGACAGGACACTAAGCTGGACCACAGCTTATTAGCCACGTATACGCATCACCTAGGGGAGGAGAACACGGCACTGCACAGAGGGCCACACGGGGGTTGCGCTGTGGAACAGAGTGCACACCAAGGACCATGGGGGGCAAGTTTTATAGTCTCAAGAGGGTGAAGTAAGTCAGACAGAGAAAGACAGATATCATGTGATAACGCTTATCTGTGGGATCTAAAACAATGGTACAAGTGAACCTACTTACAAAACAGAAGTAGAGTCACAGATGTAGAAAACAAACTTACGGTTATCGGGGGGGAAAAGGGGGGGAGGGATAAACTGGGAGATTGGGATTAACATATATACACTAGTGTATATAAAATAGATAACTAATAAACCTACTGTACAGCACAGGGAACTCTACTCAGTACTCTGTAATGACCTATATGGGAAAAGAATCTAAAAAACAGGGGACATATGTATATGTAAAACTGATTCACTTTGCTGTACAGCAGAAACTAATACAACATTGTAAAGCAACTATATTCCAGTAAAAATTAATTTAAAAAAAAAAAAAAGAGGGTGGAGAGTGCCCCAGATTCCTGCAGGAAGATATGATTGGTTCATTTGAGCAATTCCATGCCACTCATGGATAAGCAGGGATTGGGCCTGGTCTCCTGATAAGAAGGGTTGAGTGCTGAGGGGACATTATCTCAGGAGCAGACCTTACATTATACTCTTTTAATAATATACTTGTTTAAAAAAACATACTGAAACCAAAGTCAGAGACACTAGGTGCAAAGGTATTATAATTAAATTGGTGTTTGCAGAAACCTCTGTGGGATATGAATAGTAGCAACACAGACTAGGAGAACTACAGCTAAAGCAAATACTCTGTTGTAGAACTTGTTGATTTTTGGTTCAAACAATCAACCAAATTTTGCTTTTGCCCCCTACTACTTTGGATTAGAATGTAATTGCAATATTACTTTTTTAGATACCCTTGTGTTGGGCTCATTATATTTCTTCTGAGACATACACCTATGTATTTTATGTCAATGAAACTAGAGTAAACAGAGCAAGATTTACCTGACAAGACGTCTACCCCCTTTATGTTAGACACAAAAATTATATTTTCTCTTACTTGAGAAAGTCTCAAAAAGGAAATGCTTTGCTTTAGGAGTTGAAACATAGAATTGAAAGACCATTTAGTTCAAATTCTTTGTGTATGAATCCTCTACGCTAACTCACTGAAGTAATCATAGACCCCTCCAGAACTCATCAGAAAGAAGAAATGCTCTTCTCACAGGATAAACGTATCTTTTGCCTACTTGCTATTGACTGCATTTTTTAAATAATTGAGTCTAAGTGTGTCTCCAAAAAATATGAGAAGTTGGCTTTTTTTTTCCCCAGCTGTGGCATATCTAATGTATTTGACACCCAGAGTGGATCGCTTTTAATGCCCTGTCTTTATATAACAAAATTATACTCAGTAGCAATCAAGTGACAAAAAAGAATAATGGCCAGAAAAGAAATGCAGTTATTGAAAAGTTTATTTTGTTCAATTCATATATGGAATGATATGAAAATTAAAATATTGCAGCATTAAAAAAGAAAAAAAAGTATTTGTCTAATATATTTTAATTACATTAATGTGTGTTTCGATTAGAGGGAAATACATATGTAGGTCTGTTGTACCAATGAAAGAAAACCATACAGCTTCTGTTTTTAGCCTTGACATTGGTCAGTTTGTCACTCTATCTTTAAAGTTGATCTTCTTCACATATTCAGGTGCAGTAGACAGTATGGACAAATTTGCAATCTATCATCACTCACGGGGTAAAATAATACTTTTTATTAATTTCAAGTTTGAAAAGTCCCTTTTGCATGAAGCCTTAAGTGTATGAATACTTAGGAACGATTTTAAATATAAGGATAATTTTGGCAGAGATTCTTGGAAATCTAATTTCGTGATCAATTTAGACATTAAAATACTGTCCATGCTTCTGTTCTTCAGGTTTCACATTAGCAGCTTTCAAATGTCCAAAACTTTTAATGCAAATAGAAACTCTATGTTGTCACGTGGAATTACAGATTTGAAGTAACTCAACTTCTGTTTCCCAGTTTTAAATTAGTGTGTCATCATTGCTTATAT
This sequence comes from Balaenoptera acutorostrata, assembly GCF_949987535.1. Classification (NCBI taxonomy): domain Eukaryota; kingdom Metazoa; phylum Chordata; class Mammalia; order Artiodactyla; family Balaenopteridae; genus Balaenoptera; species Balaenoptera acutorostrata. The sequence goes on along the minus strand of NC_080068.1, from coordinate 127,808,405 downwards.
AAAATTACTCTTTAAAAGCAAGGCTGTGTGTGACATGGTGATTGGAGACACAAGCTGTGTGGGTATCCAATGATTCTGAATCCTTAAAAAATTATTTTCAAATAGAGCATTTTTGCTGAGTCTGCACTTTTCAGGAAGATGATAAAACTGGGAATTTTCAAAATTAACTTTGGTGTAGTATACAGTGTTTATTAAAGAATAAGTAATAAAAATAAGAAAATTTGACACATGTATACTATCAAAACTCAGCAAGAATGCCAAGGATGGGTAAGAATTTAGACTAACAAAATTTCTTTGGGGAAGAACATTTTATTATTGATATGTTTGGGCTTGCAAGTGTGTGATGAAAATAAAACTTAAGACCACTTTTCAGTTAGTTTTGTTATCATTTTTAAATCCTCTGTCAACTATATATCCTATTATTGTTTGTACTCAATACTGACTGCTCCCACCCATTTCTTTGAATACCTCTGCTGTCAAGTTGCTTTTGGGCAGGCTAAGGATTCTCTTTGGCTTAGGAATCCCCTCTTTCTTTAACCATTCATCATATAATCGTATCCCAAATATTTTCCATTCTAGTCCTGTACGTCCCTGCCTTTCCAATAAGGCACTCAGTGGTCAGATTAGTAATAATTTAAGTTGATGGTGAATTCCTTTTTCTATTATAAGCGAAAAGTTACAATATATTAGATGTGTTCTTCGAGCATGGAATATTACATCTGTGAAATTCCATCTGGCCCTCAATATTATCTGTGTCATTACTAATATAAGCAATGCTAGCTACAGTTATTTTATGAACTGAAACCATCTCATGATATTCCTGATCAACAAATTATCACAGGGAAGTAAAAGGAATCCATACACTTGTGCAATTAACATTCAGCAAATCCATTCTCATGTTCATTATGCTCCATTTCTCTGTTCCATTTCTCATATAAACTGACATAATGAGTATTTTAGATCTCCTCTCCTTTTGGGCCTAATTTTGTGTCACTTAATTGTGGGTTCCCTGTTGGCATTAGTAAGGTGAAATATGGTAGCTGTGAGAGAGTATTAAAAATTAGTGTCTGATAGATTATAGGCTAATATCCTGGCTTTATCTGCAAAATCATTTTTAAATGAAATACTGTTTTGTATATTAATCCTAAACTTTAGGGTGAAATTTCAGCAAAGAACATTCTAGGATATTGATACCCAGATCTCTAGAGCTGGACCAAGTCTTAAATGTAATCTAATCAAATTTCCTGAATTTAGGGAAAAATTAAGATCCATAGATGTTAAATGGTTTTGAAATCATCAAGACCTAGCTTTGAGTCCTGAGTTTCACCATTTATTAAATATATGACTAGCAAAAGAGATAATTCCTTGTGCTTTTATTTCCTCAGCTGAAGATACTTAGAAAATAACAATACTTACCTTGTGCAGTTTTTGTGAGGATTAGAAAAGGCAATACAATGTTTGGCATCAAGACTCTCTATTGAGAAGAAGCATAACCACTGAAAGGCTGAATGGAGGGTTCGTTGCACATTGACTCTAAAACCAGAATGTCCGGGTTTGAATTGGTGCCACTGGTTAGTCTCTTATGCTTCAGTTTTCTCATTTATAAAATGGGAAAATGATAATATCTTATAGATTCATTATGAGGGATAAATAAATAAGCTTATATATGAAAAATATTTGAATGCCAGTTGTATGTATATTTATGTATATATATGCATACATATATGCATGATAACCACTATTAATATAATTCTCTTAAATACGACCTCCTTTAAAAATGCCTCATGTTGGGCTTCCCTGGTGGTGCAGTGGTTGAGAATCTGCCTGCCAATGCAGGGGACACGGGTTCGAGCCCTGGTCTGGGAAGATGCCACGTGCCGCGGAGCAGCTGGGCCCGTGAGCCACAGTTACTGAGCCTGCACGTCTGGAGCCTGTGCTCCGCAACAAGAGAGGCCCTGATAGTGAGAGGCCCGCGCACCGCGAAGAAGAGTGGCCCCCACTTGCCGCAACTAGAGAAAGCCCTCGCACAGAAACGAAGACCCAACACAGCCATAAAAATAAATAAATTAATTTTAAAAAAAAGCCTCATGCTGTGAATGAGTGAAACACCAAAATTTTCCTATTTAAAGCTAGGAAAAATATTACTATTGAGTGATTTCCTATATACAGAGGACTGAATTCTGAGCTTTCTCAGGGCAAGTGTAGATGGATAGGTGTCACTGCTGAGGTCCACACAGGTCTGAATAACATAGCTTAGGAGGAGGAGAGAGACAAAAATATATTTTCTCTTTCTCTCTATGCCTACTTTTCTGAGGTAGATAACAATGGCAACTAAAACAGGATAGTGAATTATTTCTGCCTCTTTTAATAACTGCATGGAAATGCAGAAGCTGGCTACACAAAGCCCCAGATTAGGAAGAGATTACCTGTGTTCTGCAAATGTCTACGGCCCTCTAAAATATCTCAATTGCAGCAAGAAGAACCTCGGGCATTGGCAGAACGGAGCACATTTTAATAAAGACAATGAAAGGATCTCTTTAGGGCTCTGGAACCATTGTTCTCTATCCCCAAGGGACATCTGACGATGTCTGAAGACACTTTTGGTCGTCACAACGTGGCGGGTACTATGGCATCTGGTGGGTGGAGACCAGGGATGCCGTTAAACAATGCTCGGGACAGCTGCCCCCTACACCAAAGAACTATCTGATCCAAAATGTTGATCTTGCTGAGGTTAGAAAGAGCCCTGCTGTGGAGGGACAGCCTGAAGTTAACAGACTTCATTTCAGGTAATTTCTTAATTTCAGGTAATTTCAATATAACCTTACTACACGCATAAATGTGCTTGTTTAAATTGTTTTGCCAACATTTCTAATACTAGTCACTACTGATGAGGAGACATTTCCTGGGATACTGAAAATAGCTGGTTGGCACAGGTAACATGGTTTTTGTACTGTTATTTTTATCAGACCCTAATTGCCAGGAAATGTTCTTTCTGTGGATTTTCAGCACATAATTGTGCACATTCTCTGTGTGAAAAACTATGCACTTACTTTAAAAATACTCTAAATATTTACTCTAAATATGTATGTCAGCGTTTCCAGTACTAGAGCTGTAACCAGGCAGTAAAATCATACTTACTTATAAAATGCAATCCATGTACAGTGTCTGTAAGGTGAGAAATGCTGCTTTTGAGCAGAAGATAATTTTGCAGATAATTTTGCAAAGTCAATGTTTTATATTGTAAAATATATAAAAAGAGAGGTATATTTCATTTTGTTTTTATAACATAATTATACTCTGTACTTCTTCCAATGTGAGTTAGTATTATGATTATAAAAATAATACCTGTTTATGGCCAATGAAAAGAATCATGTGATCTCCCACCCTTCCCACAAGGCATACTCCCCAAAGGTTACTACTTAGGTTATGCTTCCTCTGCTTCATTCTTGCAAACCCACTGGCTATTCCCCTCCCTTGAATGGGAGCACTGACAGAAAATTCTATTATATGCATACGGTCAGCTTCATATCAGAATAAACTGCAAGAAGAAAGCAGATAGACTTTCCTTCATCACTTCACATTACAACCCCCAAGCCAAAATAAGAAAGATTTCTCAAAGGCCACAGGACGTGTGCCTTGGCCCTCCTTAGGAAAATTTATGGGATTTTGTTGTTGTTGTTGTTTTAAGAATAGGGCTTAGCCTGACATTAGCTTAGGAGCAATATCTTGTTGTCAATGGCTTTGCAATCACAGGCCTGGGGAGAATAGTTGGGGCATGAATGACCTTCACATTGGTCTCTTAGAATTCTTGAGGAAATTCCTGGTTTCTACTTTCCCCACGTTTGGCCTTAGATGAGCAGATTCCAAGCTTAAAGAGTCTCTACCTGAGAAAGAGTTAAGTCCCACATCTACCTCAGTTTTCTCCTATGCAGAAGATACTTTTTTTCTGATTTATAGGTAACTTAATTCCAGTTCTTTTTGTTATAAAATACTTGGTCCAGTGGAGGAAACATGTACTATATCCTTATGTCAATAGGATTTCGGAATAAGAAAGGTAAAAATGTGTATTGAATTTCTCATTTTGAAGCAGACTTTTAAGTTAATATTTAAAGACATTTTTCCAGCTTGCATCTGTTGTATACTCTTATTTTTGCCTCCAGAATTATTTATTCTAAAAAGTTTATGCATTGTTTAAAATATCTTCTTATCCTATATCCAGTGATCTTTTCTTGGAAAGATAAAAAACATGAAAGAGAACTGTCTTCTTAATAGATTTCTAAAATACTACTTTCTTATGACTTTAGAACTATGAATAATGAAAGAGTGATTTAAAATAGCTATCGTATATTATTCTCTTTAAAACTTTCAAGAATGCCATCAAACTCACAGTTTTTTTAGTTTTGAACCACCATAACCCTTGCAGTAAAATCAAATGAAAAGCAATATGGGAATTCCCTGAGAGCCTCTGAATCTGGGCTATAGTTTCTTACTTTTACATTTTGATTAGTGCATCACGGAAAACCCTGATTCATTGGTTCCAACGGACTCTTCATTTATAATTTATAATTGCTCCTAAAATATAAATATGTAAAATAGCATTAGATCTAATACACAATACAGTTTGTGTTATTTTATGATCTGAAAAGAAACTCCATGGGAACATTAAAGTTATTTCACATGTATATATAGAGGGAATCGACAAAGAAGATACCATTGGGCTTCCCTGGTGGCGCAGTGGTTGAGAATCTGCCTGCCAATGCAGGGGGCACAGGTTCGAGCCCTGGTCTGGGAAGATCCCACATGCCGCGGAGCGACTAGGCCCGTGAGCCACAACTACTAAGCCTGCGCGTCTGGAGCCTGTGCTCCGCAACAAGAGAGGCCGCGATAGTGAGAGGCCTGCGCACCGCGATGAAGAGTGGCCCCCGCTCGCCGCAACTAGAGGAAGCCCTCGCACAGAACGAAGACCCAACACAGCCAAAAATAAATAAATAAATTTAATTAAAAAAAGAGGTTTCTTTAAAAAAATAAAAAGATACCATTGTTCTAAGCATCATCATTTACTGATCAAAATGGATTAACTTAAAGAAAGAATGTATGACAGCTTTGTAATTTACATTTAGAAAAAACATTCTTTCTTTACAGAAAAGGCATATTTTATCACTAAAGAACTACAAAGTAGAAATAAAAATGAAAATCATAAAATATTTATGGAAAAATGTTTAATGCATGAGATGAAAATAAATCTACAAATGTATTTCAATTATTTTACTTCTTATTTTCAATAACAAGCTTTTCTAAAGAAAAGGATAAATATAGAATATAAAATTGGGTTAAATATGCAATACAGTTTGGGTCCTATGTTTTGGAAGGAAGTTCCATCTTAGGAACAAAAAAGTTATGTCACATGTTAGATTTATAGGAAATTCAACAAGGAAGGTATTATTTCTAAACATCATCACCTATTGATCAAAACAGTGTCATGCTATATTGTCAGTCTTTTTTTCCAGGATAGTCTCAATAGGTTTAGTCATTTATATAATTTATAAAAGAGTTTTCATGTCAATGAAATAAATAAAAATTAGGTAGTGACTTGGTTATTCTGATATATTTGGTTAAATCAGATGAGATATGTCAGCAGAACTGTCAAAAGTTGTTTCCTTCCTTAGAAGTTTACAATATTGGTGCACATGAATATGTTCTGACAGTTGAAAGAAATTTAATGACTAGCAGTAACCACTGCCTGGAGAATTATCTTCTGTTGTCGAGCCCACATTCTTTGTCTTATAAATTTACTGTGATAACTGGTTTTCTAGGAAGTCATCTATGAATAAGGAAAATCAAAACGTCATAATTAATTTTAGAAATATGTCTCAGTATTTGAATTTATACCCTCATACATGTTTTATCACTTCTATTCAATAGAAATATCAGCAATTACGTGATAATTGAGCCTTTTTGTATGTGGGCAGTTATCAACCATGCACCCAGTGATTAAAATAAAACAATACAAATTGCCCTAAACACATACACACACTCACATTCACAATGGCTTTAATGACTCTTGGGAGAATGAATGGATTTCCAGGGTGTCAACTTAGTATTATCTATTGCTAACTATTAATCACATAGAATCGCTTCTATTCCACTGCTATTATGTACAACCATTTCAATCGTGTGTACATGTGTAAACAGATACCTATACATGTATATATGTATTTTGTTTCTGTATCTTTAACTTTGACCTACCTTATACTTTTTCCCTGAAAAGCATTATAATGTGAGGGAAGAAAATTGGGCTGGGATTTAGAAGATACAGTGCTAGTCTTTCCTCTATCACTGGAAGCCTTAAAAATGTCTATATGAACTCTAAGGTCCCTATCATTTCTCACATTGTGTAACGTTATGTACAATTTCAACAAAACACAAATATCCCCTCTGAGTTTTTCTAAATTTTAATAGAGCTATTACAGAAAGCTCTTATTATTATTATTATTTTTTTTACTTTTAACCTACGTTCTATTAAACTTTTAGATTCTTTCCAGGAATTTTTTTTCTTGTCCTAAAAGCATGTGCAACAACAATTAAAAAAAAAAAAAACTTATAAAGTCTCAGTATCATAAATATAACATTATTATTTTAAGATTATATATAGTATAGCCATAAAATAATATATTTTATCTTATGTCATATTTTTATGCTTTGGGATTTTTTAAAATCATAGTCTTTATTTCTTTTTTTTTTTTTTACTCTCTTTTTCTATGTAGACTAAGTATTTCATTTATTTTTTATTTATAATTTTCTTATGGTGGCAGACTTAGCAGTGGCTCCACTTAGGGAGTTTGTATGAGGATTCTGCTGTTGCTGAGAAAATTCAATTATACTCAGAAATGGGGATAATAATATCAGGATAGTTTGGAGTCTCATTGGACCTATATGTGAGTCAGATTATGGTCAGAACCCTGTTTATTTTCTGACCTTATCTGTATCTGAGGAGCATTTCAAGTCCTGACAAACCAAGGTTAGCACAGAGCCATTTCCACTAACCCCTCAAAATGTGGATATTTAACTTTCCACACCAAAGCAGCTTATTTATTCAATGAGCTGTTTACTGAAATGCACTCAAAGAATGTACATGAATAAAACTGAAGTTATTGATAAAAAATATGGTAGAAACTTTTCTTAAAGTTCAAGCATTTGATAAAACTTGCAGCATAATTGAATTTAAAATTCAATTCAATGTAGTTTAGGATAATTCTATGATTGTTCCTGATGTACTGCAACAATAATGAGCTAAATGACATCATTATACCTTGGAAGAACTAGTGCTATTATTGGGCATCTAGTAAATTTGACACAGTGACAGACTCTCTGCACATATTAGAGTGTGACATTTTGCTTCATTTAGGAAATTATCAGAGAAATTCAGGTCTATATCTCTTTTGACTGAAATATCAAATAATTGAAGGCAGTATACTGGCTGGAATGATCTCGGTTTTTGCTTTGCATCTATTCTTTTTCCTTTTTGCCACAGATAAGCATAGGTTACAGCAGTATAAAATTCTTGACTCATAACAACATACTGAACTAAAAAATGCAAAAAAATGTATAGAACATACATGAAGGGGGTCTAGAAATTGTGAATCAAATATAACTTATCAAAGTTGGGACTGAAAGCTATGTACAAATTGCTTGGTATATGGGTCTTTTATTAATAGTAAATTAGAGGAAATTAGAATAATGTTTTCTACCAAAAACATGAAGTGAACCATGAAAAAATATGAAAGAAGCAGGGTAAAGAAGTCTTAAAACTCTTTTTGGAATTTACAAACTAATTATCGGATGAAGAGGGATTCATTTGATAATTAATAATGGGAGAAATATGGTGAAAAACAGATATGCTGTAAATTTTGGATTATCTGTAAATATACGAAGGGTATAGGAGAGAGACCAACTAGAAAGAAGTTAAGTGAAGACTGAAATAGTGTATGTCAGCAGAGTTAAAATACATAATCCGCTTGCAAAGTTTAAAACAATGAAGTCTTCCATATCCTTTAAACTCAAATTCAAGTCACATGTCTTCCAAGCCTCTGGCCTATATTGCCAGTCAAAAATAATCTTTTCTTCCCTTGTTCTGCCTTTGCAATTTGTCTGTAATTCTATTTTGATTCTTATCATGGCATGTGTTGGGTTATATTTCTTTATGTCTGTTTTTGTTTTTCAAACCCTACTGCGAGCTGCCAAAAGGTAGGATCCTTTCTACTCTTCACAGTAACAGTTGGTTAAACAGGATTAACTGACTTGATGAGAATGTAAGTGTGATCTAGCTTGGACAACTGTCACTCCATTTCCTTCCAGGGTTGATTAAGCTGATCTGGCAGCCTAGGCAGGAATCCTGTGGCTTCCACATAACTCTTTGTTGTACACACTTAAATGAATAGGCATATTTTTCAGAGAGAAAAAAAGGATACACTTCCATAAAGTATATTTTATTTGAATAATAATGATGCCACAACCTATAATTAACTTGAATGTGAGCTATATCGAATGTGTATCCTGCAAGGTACTAAGAATTATGGGCATGATATGAAGACACAGCACAACCAAAAGCAATGCAGAAACCGGCTCATTTCTTGTGTGCCTGTGTATACACACATGTATACATTTTATGTAAAATACTTAAATACATGCAAATTATATTTAATACCTTCACATATGCAAATATGGTTTCTAATAAATAAATTGTATGCATATGATTCAAAATGCTACGTTAGTATGCACCATCTAGATGAGTAATTGAGGGAATATGATGGATTCAAGGCATGGAATTATGATCTTATGCCAATCAATTGAAGCAATTTAAATTGTACTATGACTATTGTGAACCAAATCACAAGGGTTTTTTGGAATCCTGAATTCAAGAGTAATATCTTAAGCCTATTTCAAATGAAATAATATTTTTCAATGTCTATATTCAGTATGTGATTCATTGGTAATCCATATTGTTTAAGTGGTTTTAAGAGCCATTTTCAAATCATACCATCAAAAATTAAAAAAAAAAAAATTGAACAAGCTTAGTTCTTCAACTTCCTCTGCTTCAATTTGTTGGTCTTCTCAGTTTTCCAACTACTAATGGACTGGACTAGTTCAATTCTTAAGAAAGAATATCTGATTTGCCAAGCTAATCATCATAATCTTTGCTTGGATAGATCGTTAAGTACCAGACAGCTTATAGATCCTTAGTAATACTCTATGTTATCTGTCATTGGGTCAGCTGTCCACAGCAGACCTACTACATCTGGCTCTTGGGGTGACCAGGGGCACTCCATGGCTTTCCTCAGCCAGTGGTGGAGTTGGAGCAGTTTCCCATAGAGAAACAACAATATGGCAGAAACCAAGATTGATCTGCCCAGTAAATTTATTTTCTTATGCACATATTCAAACGTGGCCAAACTATGCACATGCCAAACTGGAAAATCATCTCCGAATCTGCAAAACATATGAAAATCTGAAAGCTAAGTACCCAGTGGAATTTAAGGAGAAAATTATACGTACCCATTAAAAAAGCTATTTTTCTTAATTGGCAATATTTCCTAGTGTGTTTCTTTTTATCCTTTCCAACAAAGCATAAGTAAAGCAATTGACACCTGGAACGTTTGGCAAATGCATTAGCCATGGCACACAGAGAGATGAATAGTTGGCAGACACGTGCTGAGGTCTGGCATATCACCAAACCAAGAGATGATTTGATGCCTGAGATATTACTGCCTTCCTTTTTACCTAAATTGGGCTTTGTATTTAGTTGCATTTACATAAGAACAACAAAGTTATAATTGTAGGAAGCTGCAGAAGTGTAGAATTCAGCATTAGCTGAAGCATTCTCCAATAATAAATAAATACATTACATTATTGAGAAAGACCATCCTCAATTAAAAAAGGGGACCCCAGTTTCAGTGGGAGAGTAGATGAGCCATGAGTACTTAACATGAAGAGAAATTAAACAACCAGAAGGATGTCACCCTCTCCCTAAATCAGCCAGGAATTAGCAGAGGAAATGGATACTAGCTCCAGATATAACAAGGAAAGTAAGTGTATAGAAATACATTAAAAGGTTCTGGAGGATCAGAGGCTGAGATAACCATTAGATTATCGAGTTAAAGGCCACAGAACCCTATTTGCAATTCAGTGTTCAGCTCGCTGCTGCTGCTGTCACTACAACTGAGACCACAATTGCCCCTCACACCATGCTTCTGGTGACAACATTAGCTGCAGCGGCCAGTCGGCCACAGTCCAGGGTCTCTGTGAGCTGGCTGCCACAAGATGGCCTCTGTCCCACTTTCATCTGCCAAGTTCTTGCACAAGTGAATGTAATTTACATCCAGAACTTTATCCCTAAGGCCATTTGGAAGATGTGCTTGCTAGAAGACGCATCGAGTGGAGAGGAGAAAACAGCGTTTCTAACACACAGCACAATTTCTTCCTCTAATACTTTCATCTCGCATTTTTGTGTTTACATTTTTCTTCCAAATCTTATTTTTCACTTTTACTCACTATCCTTTCCTATCAATTATCTACAAAATATCTGCAAAAAAAAAAAAAAAAAAAAAAAAAAAAAAAACCTTGATTTTGTAAAATAGTTCATCATTTGAAAGGTAAGAGGAGATGCCTGGCATAATTCACCATTTACTTTTTCAGTACAAGAGTGCTAAATCTTTTTTATAAAGGAGCAAAATAATAGTTATTAAAAAGAACTTTAGAGCAGTCATAAATATATTTCAAGTTTTAGTGATATTGTTATATAATAACCTACTATTGTCAAAATACAAGCATCTTATTTGCAGAGATGTTATTTTTACTCCTGACAACAAAATGTCTGATTGTGTTTAATACTATGAAATATTGTTAGTAGAACTATCATATCAGAATTTATAACAGTGATGAATTTTCAATATATGAAATGATTTTTACTTATGATATGTTTAAAAACTTATTGAATCTTGCTATGATTCTTAAAAGGCTCGTTGGTGACTCTCATCTCTGTGATATTCATAATTACTATTCAATAAGATGAATAACGTCTTTTCTCGTTCAACACTCTAAATCCTTGTTTTATAAGAAGAATCCTTAAGGCAGTGGCAGAAAAAGACTTGATTTTTCAGACAAATAACATGTGTACATGCTAAAATGATGAAAGGCATTATATAATATTTTTTATTTACAACATAAATGTAAGTTCTGGAAAGCAATTATATTCTGGATGACATTGACTAATAGTATACATTTTAATAAAATTCAACGTAAAATGCAGAATCATTGATAATAATTTACAATAATAAACATAATAAATATACTGGCTAAAATATAGTATTAAGTCTGTTAAGTTTTGGGGGACTATTTTGGCTTTCTAAATATATCACATCAATTAAAAATATTAGTTTGTTTCTTTATCTAGACCCATTTATTTTGTGTCTTTTTTGTGCCTATTGTTATGTTTGCTGAAACCTAAAGTACTACGTTGAATAAAATTGGGGGTAGTGGGCACACATATTTCTGACTTTAAAGACAATGCTTTAAATGTTTTATCAATTCAGTTGAGTGTTATATTTGCTTTAGGTTTCCAGTAATTATCCTTTATAAGTTCAAGAAGTTTCCCTTTTATTTGTAATCTTATATCAATTCTCTGTGATGAATAGGCATTGAAATTTATCCATGCTTTTGCTGAATCTACTGAAATAAGCACATGATTTTTTTTTCTCCTAAATATACTGATATGGAAAGTTATACTAGTAATCAAAGTACTTGGTTAAAAGAAACTGGTTAAGAGAACTTGGTATGGTTTTGCTGTCAGGGTTTTACCCACTTGTTTAACAAATTTGAAAAATATACCCCTTCTTTGTTTTCTTTCTACTTCTTTCTTAATATTTTGACAGACTCTTCAAAAATATTCTTAATATTTTGACAGACCCAGACAGGCTGTTTCTGTTTTGCTTTTGTTTTTCCTCTCATGGCAGAATTTTAAATGAATAATTCAATCAATCCTTTCCCAGGTATAAAAGATCAGGAGGTCAATTTCTGCTTTATTTTTTTAAGAATGTATGTCTTATAAGTTTCCAAATTTCATGTTATAATTTGTTTATGTCTTTTCTCATTATCTTTGTAAACACTTTTATATTAAACTCTAGGCATTATTAGTATATTAGTTTTCTTAGCTTAGTTTTTTTCCTAAGTAGAAGCCAAGGTAAAATGTTTATTCAGGTAGTTTATTTTGGAAGTCAGCCCAAACAGCAGGGTTGAACAATCAGGGAGACTGATACAGCGATAGCAGAAATGTCAATGTAAGTGGAAATTATCCAAATCACCACGGTAGATTATAGGGGCACTATTCTGCTAGAACCTCCTGAGCACAGTACAGAAAGCCTGTGTGAAGTACCTGCCTAAAAGTGGGACCACACATCAGCTACCGTGTCCTTTAACCAAGGGTTGCATGAGGAGGCCAAAGCAATCAGATGAGAACCATAGCTTCCATTATTGTGCTCCACAGTTGGCAGTGTTCACCACCTTGAGAACCAACACCTTAAACTCAGCAGTATCTAAGGTTGCAAGGGTTGGAAGCATGAATGGTACAGGTAAGTTGTTTGGATAAAGGGAAGAAGTATCAATCATATTTTCACCCCTTGGTCCCAGGGTGACATATTACTAGATACATAGCTGTTGGTTTAGTTTCATTTAGCCTGTTCTAAAGGTCAATGCCCAAATGATAGAGGGTCATTCCCAAGATGATGCTGACGCTCAAAGATCAACAAACTAAATCTGACCCACCACCTGCTTTTGTCAATAAAGTTTTATTGGAGTACAGATACTACAGTTATTTTAAGCGTTGTCTCTAGCTGCTTTCCCACTATAATATCAGAATTAGGTGTAACATGGACCCTGTGGCACGTGAAGCCTGAAGTACTGACTCTGTGACCATTTAGAGAAAACGTTTGTCAATCCCTGTTGTAATTGAACTTTCAGTGGGCCATTACAACACTCTAATTGGTATTTGGTCATACACCCATTGATGTACTTATTTTACTGTGCAATATGTCCTTCCACTGAGGTGATGTTATGAGTTATTGATCACCTGTTAATAAATCAAACTTTTCCTAAACTTTAGATGATACTGCTAGCAGAAGCACTGCAGGCAAGAAAAGAAAATTTATATCTGGAGTTCACATTGCTGCTGCCTTCAGGGTAGAAGGAAGTCCTATTCACATGACTTGTTGCTAAGGAATCACCTGGTCTTCTTGTGAAGTAGTTCCACATCAAGGGCTCAACGTCAATTTTTGCTACTAGCAGGTTAGTTATTCTGAAGTGGCACTAGTTAGATTGGCCTTATTGAGAGAGAACCCATGTGGCTGGACCATACCTATCCTCCACCTCTATGGCCACTCTGTTCATAGACCCTTTGTGCAAACTCTCAGGGGCTCAGGAACAGAGACTTGCTGACACCCACCAGGTAAGTTACATTTTCCATCTGTTTGTTAAGTGACTTCTCTGCAGTGGTTGCTTTCTGGTGGCACTCACTTGACGCATTTTATGTCCACTCAAGTGGATCTATCTACACACCTCTCTCCAAGACCTCCTTGTCACCAATTTTCCTCCTTTTGGACACAATCAGCCATTCATTTTGCCAGCCTTCAGGAATCCATGTGTACTGATACAAAGCTAATGAGTAAGTGGACTTCTTGAAACTCTACTTATGGAAAGATTTTGCTTCTCTGCTGTCCTTGCTTGTCGAATTGTAATCCACCAACTAGGGGCATCCTCATCAGGAGAGAGCTTCTTAGAGCTTCAGAACTGCAGTCTCCAAGCCAGTTCTACTCCACCAGAATCTGCATTTTAACATGATCTTGAATTGGTTCTTACATGAACATTAAAATTTGAGAAACACTGAAATAGTCTATCTTCTATATTATAATGTGATTATATTATAAATTAATCACATTAATAACACTGATCCTGGACATTTTAATTTCTCTTTGAAGTTTTCTCAAATACTTGAAGGCTATTTAATTTGATATACTCAATTTTTGAATTATAATTAACTCTTTTTTTTAAACATATCATTTTATAATGACTTTTTCTCCTAATAACTTTTTTTTTTTTGTCAAAGTCTACCTTTTTTATATTAACACAACTCTTCTCAGCTTTCTTTTTGTGAATATTTTTCTGGTATTTTTGAAAGCATTTATTTTTAACATTTCTATGTCTTCAATTTATTTTCAAAATTCCCATATTTTAAGTGTGCCTCTTGTAAATAGCATATATCTGAATTTTTTACAGAATTTTATATAGATGTTTAAAAGATATTATCTAATCCTTTTAAAATAGTATATTTACCAATTTAAATTTATTGTGATTATCAATATATTTTGATATATTTCTGATATATTTGGTGCTTTTCCATTTTTCTAATGTTCCCCTACTTATTCCTTGCCTTGATTTGTTATGATTGTTTTGTTAAAGTTCACATTGTCTTACTAGTTTGTAAAATATATACTCTGTGTGTTTTTTCCAGTGGTTAAATTTGAATTTTGCCAAGCATATCTTACAAAGTCTACCGTTGAATTTAATACTCATATATTCTCTTCACAAATAACAGATCTTAGGATACTTCAACTGTAAATCCCTGCTGAAAATGTTATGTTTGTCCAGATTTTCATTCATCCTGTATTACTTTAACCTCACAGATTGAACATTATTATTTATTTTTTATTCAGACCAAGTTTGTTACATTATTCTTTATCTACCCATGTCTTTTTTCACCATTTGTTTCTGACTATAGATATTCCTCATGGGATCATTTTCCTTCCTTTGAGACTAGATAATTTATAAGTTTCTTTACCGAGGTTTGGTTCATTGTGAACTCTCTATTTTAGTTTTTGTAAAAAAGTCTTAAATTTGCAATTTCGATTAAAAGACTACTTTTCTGGGATACAAATGTCCAGGTAGATACATTTTTGAAGTCTTTGTTTCGTTGTTACTGGTGAGAAAACTTCCAGCAGCATGGATTTCATTTATTTTAGGTGATGTACCCTATTTTTTTCCAGGCTCTTCTTGTCTCTGCCCTTGACGTTCTGTAGTTGCACTATGATGAGCTTAGACATGGATTTCTTTCGGATTATTATTCTTTAGATATCTTACTGTGTTGCATTATCTCTGGGACCAAATTTTTGTTTTTAATTTTGGAAACTTTTCAGCCATTATTTTTGCAAATATTGTCTATTTGCAAATATTGTCTATTAGTCTGTTTGTCTCTTTTCTCCTTCTGTGAGTCCCACTACAGTTATGTAGATAAAAGAAACCTATTTCCTATACTCATAACACTTCTGACACCAAATGCTTGTTTTGTTTTGTTTTTCCCACACCAACCAATTCTCCAGTTCTCTGATGATACCAACTGGGTATCCAACGGTTTAATTCAATTCTGACACTAACTACCTGGAGTTAGTGCAGACCCCACAGCTTAAAGGCTGATTCCCACAAGACTGCCCCCCTCTTCAGATGCCAGTTCCAAGTAAACAGGTCCCTAGAGTACTCACACTTCTGTCCAACTTTGCTACAAAGTTGGGGGTTCCCACAACTCCCCAGTTTAATAATTTGCTGGAATGGCTCACAAGATTCAGAGAATCATTTATTTCCATTTATCAGGTTATTATAAAGAATATTATAAAGGACGCAGATGAACAGCCAGATGAAGAGGTACATAGGGTGAGATCTGGAAGGGTCCCAAGTGCAGGAGCTCTGTCCCCTGGAGTTGAGGTGTGCCATCCTTCTAGCATGTGGACGTGTTCACCAACCCAAAGGCTCTCCAAACCCTATTGTTTAGGGTTTTTATGGAGGCTTCATCATTAAGGCATGATTATCTAAATCATTGGCTATTGGTGATTAACTCAATCTCCAGCCCCTCTCTCCTCTCTAGAGGTTGCAGGAGGGGCTGAAATCACCAACCTCTAATCACATGGTTAGTCTTTCTGGACCCAATCCTGAAACTATCTAGGGGTCCTCAGCCACCAGTCATTTCATCAGCACACAAAAAGACAGTGTATGATTCCAAGGGTCTTAGAAGCTCTTGTGTCAGGAACTGGGGACTAAGACAAAATATTATAACAATTGATGTTTCTATCACCCTTATCACTCAAGAAATTACAAAGGTTTTAGGAGCTCTGTGCCAGGAACCAGGGACGAAGATCGAATATATAGTTGTTATTATATCACAGTATCTCAGTAGACCTTGTCATTCTATATTCCATGTCTCAACATCTCTTTTATGTTTTCTGTTTCTTTAGTTTTCTGTGTTGAATACTGGGGAATTCCTTCAGCTTTAATTTCCAGGTTATTAATTCTCTCTTCAGCTGTACATCATTTGTCCTTTCTCCCATTCTTTGCAAGATTTTTTTTTTTCCTAGAAATTCTTTTTGACTTATTTTCTATCGTCCCTGGTCATTTTGGTTGTCCCTCTACAGTGCTTATTGACTTCATATTTTATCTCTTTAAATTGCTTCATGTAGATCTACTTTATATCCTGTATCTCATAATTTCACTTTCTCCTAAGGATGGTTTAAATAAGTTTCTTCTTCTTCTATTGATTTTCTCTCATAGTGGTACATTTATAGATATATATATATTTTTTCTGTTCATATGTAATTGATCTAAATTTTAAACATCGAGAATTTAACATGTGGCAATCTCAAGGGACCAAAGCTGAGCACACTTTCCTCAGGCAAATCTTAGGTTTGTTTCTTTCTAGCATCAAGGGACACTGCAAACCTAGAAACACTTCAATAGTATTTCTTGGTTTGGGTTTTCCCAAAATGTGGTGGTGTGTGTGGGGATAATATAAATTAGAGTTCCTGGTCTATCTGGGAGCAGGCCTATGATGACAAAATTTGGAGCATGGCTTCTTTTGGTCTCATTTTGGCAACAGACAGATATTTTCTTGCTCCCCTTTTACTGAAGGTGTAACATTCTTACCCATTCTATCTTTATCGTTTGTTACTGATCAGCTTCTCTTTCCCCTGCCAACATCCACATATTTAAGTCCTGGAATCCAAATGTGCATGTGACCATTACTCAATGTCTTTCATCATTTTTACATTCATCAGATGTAAGTTTGACCATTTTCATGGGCTTAACTGGGTATCACTTGTACCATCTCCATTCTTCATTTGCCTTGTCATTTCACATTCATTACATTTTCATAACAAATTATCACTTTATGTTTTAAAAGAAAAAATGTATATTCTAAATTGCCAACTACATCATTCTATTAAAACAATTAAAAAGAGAAATTTTTCAAAACAATAGGAAAGATTAACTCTGGTTTCCAAAAGCCAACTGCCTATATAAACAAGATTTTATATTTTCTGATACTAAAGAGAGACCCTCTTACTACATGGTTTGGGATATTTCTAACGTTCTTTAAAGGGAATCATTTTATTATGAAATATTAACAAGCTTTATGACACAAATCTTTTTGAGTATAGTGCAAGCAAATTTCAAACATAAAATTTTTAGAAATTGTATTTCTCTTCAATAAGAATTTTTTTTCCTCTTTGTAAAACATTCCTCTTTTCTGTTCTTTCCTGAATATGCATTTCCATACCTTTAAACAATTAAATTCCTTCATTCCAAGGTAATTTTATTAAGAGGCATGATGTATACAAATGCAACTTCATCTGAAAAAAAAACTATTCTGTTATCATCTTAAAACTAGTCTTAAAAACTAAAGGGTTCCCATTATAATTTAGTTGCAGACAGTTGGCCTTTGAACAAGATGGGTTTGAACTGCAGGGGTCCACTTATACATGGATTTCTTTTTTTATTCAATAAATACTGTAGTATTACATGATCCTTCATTGGTTGAATCCAAGACATGAAACCCCCGTTATAAAGGAACCATGTATATGGAGAGTCGACTCTAAGTTACTTGGATTTTCCACTGCACAGAGGGTTAGCACCTCCAACCCTCACATTGTTTAAGGATCAGTTGTACAATGATACAGGCAATAGTGAGGTAGTTTTAAGATCAGTTTTTTGCTGCTGTTCTTGATAGTCAATCCATTCTAATTTTTCTATGAAGAAAATCATTGAAATGATATTCTTTGATTAATCACCTAGACACTAGAGAGTGAATTATGTTATTTAAGGATTAACTTGTCTCTCTAAAAGTTTTGTATGTTCCACATTCTTAGAAGCAGGTCTCTTTAAGCATTCAATTTCTATTAACTTCCTTGGGAAAACGTAATAGATTTTTATTATTTCCTTAAAATTAATCTATTAAACTTGGATTAAAATACATAGCGGGTTTTCTTTTCTTTCTTCTCTTTTTCCTTCACCTCTTTCTTCCTCTATTTTTCTCTTGATTTTTGAAATCCTCAAAGAAGAAAAAACAAGAAAGAAAACTAAAATGTAATTTCTTCTGCAGTATTTTGTGTTGACACTGAAAATTTGGCCAGAAACAATTCTGTTTTAAACATTCAAGAGTGTGTGTCTGTTTTCAATATGAACTGAAACGTTAGGGAAAACATTTTAGACTCACATAGCCTTAAATGGTGTTGCCTGCCAGGAACACCAAGCAGCTGCAAAACTCACTAATGAAAACTGGGACTGCACTTAACAGAAAAGGCTATCAAATATCTTTACAAATAGAAAATAGAGGTGAGCATAATTAACAAACTATATCATGAAATAATTCATATTTTTGTGACTTTCTCTCATTCTTTCCATCTACACTGACAAAGCGAAAGTGAGTTAATTTTGCAACCTTCACAATGATGGGTGGCAGAGATCAGTCACCTCTCACTCATGTCACTCACACTCAAACCTATTCCAGTTTAGAACTGGCAAGAGACTGAAGGAGATTTTAAAGTCAGGATATCCAAATCTGAGAAAGCAATTTTTTCTTGGGATTACACAGAACTGATCAAAGAGTTGGAAATTACATTACATTGCAACACATTGCAGTGCTGTGCATTTGAGGCTAGGAAAGGGTTTGAGGTGAACACTTATTTGGTCTCCTACCGATGTGTACATAACTCCACGTCTGTAACTAGAAAAATGTGTTAACAAAGGACAATAATAATAGTTCATCTTTTGGAGGAATTGTGTATATTCATCAGAGTGGAGGCTGAAGGGCAAGGGTGAAATTGAACATAATAAAAATAAAAGAGGTGATAACACACATTTCTCCCAGTTAGTGCCTTTCCACAACGCTCTAGTGGTACAACTGTCTTACCTAATTACTGAAGGCTAACAAACAATAAATTTAAGACCACTTTTATCTAAGATTCCTGATATTCTTCACAACTATTATCTCATAATACTTCAGCACAATATAGTGTAGAAATGCTTGAAAGGTAATTTATGTTTTTCCAACCTCCCATATGAAAAAAATGAAAGCGAAATAATGTAGGAAATATTTACAAGCTAGATAGTATGGTAACATTGTGAAGGCAGTTAAGTTATAAGACTTAAGCCAAAATAAATGATGTATCTCCAAGAAATGACTTAGGTCCAACAATTTTGTCTAAAATCGACTTTCCTAATCAAGTTTTTAAATTATCCCAACCAGATTTATTCTTTCTTACTACTACCACTATGCTCTACATCATCACTTCTCACGCTTAATGTTCATTCTGATCTCCAGAGGATCTTGTTAAAAGCAAAGTCTAATTCAGTCTCTCCGAGTTGAGACCTGAGATTCTGCATTTGTAATAAGCACCCAGATGACTCTCACACTGCTGGCATCTCTTTACTTTAGATAAAAGGATCTCCAAATCCTTGAATGATTTCACAATGAGATTGACAAGGAAAATATTAGGAAATTAGGTAGCAGAGTTTGTGTTTATTTGTAAGATCAAATATGAATTTTTTATTCAAGAAAATAAACTATTTTGAGTTTTCTTAAAACAAATTAATTCATATTTTTATATCTTCTTCATTGGAAGAAAAATGCCTCCTCAAATCACGTAAAAATATGTAGTTATGTTTGTTATCTGTGTTTCTATGTTTGGAATAAGCTATAAATATTTGTATCTCTATTTTGAAAGGATACTCTGTTAGAACATTTACATGGCTCTGGATGTGAGGGTGTTTCTGGAGAAGGATTGGTTATAAGATATCTTCCTAAAACCAAGAACCCACAAAGGCATTTCTTTGCTATTAAATGACAATTTAAAAAGTAGATAATCCTTAAGAGTGACAGTTTGGGACTTTCCTGACATGAAATACTTTGAAAATAGAAACATAGTATTTTGTTAATTTTTGGCTGCTTATTTAGAATCTCCTTCCATGGAGAAATTATTTATATATATTTTTTCTTACCATGGAAATAGTGCCTTTAGCAACTTTTTATAGACTCCGTTGCCATTCTTTTAAATAAAAATAAAGTTGTAGTTGTAATATTCACCTGAAAACTGTGGTGTTCCTTTATTTCCCCTAGGTAGACCATCCAACACAACCTCAGACTCCTGGGGGTAAGCTTTCATTTCCTTCAAGCCATAGTTATGTGCCCTTCTTTGCACATGAAGTACCACAACTTGCACCAAAGTAGCAAGACTTTATAAATATTTATTGGAATTTTTTTTTTTTTTAGAAATTTAAGCAGTGGCAAGACTTATTTGTGTCTTCAGGAGGAAGGTAATTAGTTGAATTTTAGACATTTTATATGTGTCCTGGTTAGTTGAACACCCAGGACAGCACACCAAAGGTAGGATTTAAGCTAATGATGTTGAACTGTTGTATCAGGGCTGTGGGAAGAGGTGTAGTTACTGAGGTGGATGGCAAAAGGACTGGGCCTGAGCCTAGGGCCACAGTGAGAAGCCTAGAGGGCAGAGCTGAAGAAAACAAGAAACCTATTGGTACATTCATGTCTCTATTTTTCAAGCCTCTGTTTCACTTAAGTTGGATGAAATGTTAATCTTTGGACCAAGTGATACATTTCAAATGCGAGTGCTACTTATCAGAATTTTTAAAAGACATGTAACTGTACTATAAATTTTGGCAAATAACCTCCTTAAAGTGAAATACCTTATTTTTGTGCAATAATTATTTAAAATGAGCTGGTTACTGATAATAGTTTTATTATTCTATCAAAGGGTGATATTTAATTAATATCCAACACTAATAACTTGTTTCAAGAATAGAGGTTTAAAATCTAGGCAATGTAAAGAAAATGAAAATTCAAAATTGTTAACATTTATTAAACTTTACTGAATGTGTTGTATTTAATTATTAGAAACACGTTCCTAAGTAACTAAATTGTTTTATTATGACTACTGTAAAATATCCAAAGACTAATTCTGTAAAATTATCCAAAGACTACTCAGTCAATGTATACAGCAAATGTCCCTCCAAATATGTTGCATTTTAATCAGAAATGTTAGTGGTTTCATTAATTTACAATAGAGAAATAAATGATCAAAGTTATATTTTTTTGAATTTTTAATTTTTATTTTATTTATTTTTTTATACAGCAGGTTCTTACTAGTTATCCATTTTATACATATTAGTGTATATATGTCAATCCCAATCTCCCAATTCATCACACCATCAACCCCCCCCCCCCCCCCCAGCTGATGGAATTGGGTCATTTGTAGAGACTTGGATGAATCTAGAGACTGTCATACAGAGTGAAGTAAGTCAGGAAGAGAAAAACAAATATCATATATTAATGCATATATGTGGAACCTAGAAAAATGGTACAGTTGAACCAGTTTGCAGGGCAGAAATTGAGACACAAATGTAGAGAACAAACGTATGGACACCAAGGGGGGAAAGCAAAGTTATATTTTAATAGCTCAAGTAACTATTAATAAATGAACATAGCAAGATAATCCTATTAGAATGATAAAATATTGTGTAAGAAGTAAAAAATTTCTAATATAAGTATAAAAAGATACAAATGATACTAGAATATGGAATTCTGTGTTATTTTCTAAAATCGTTGTTTTATTTTTTCCTTTTCTTTCTTTTCACATCCATTCCTAAAATTCCTTATAGAAATACTAGCTCTGTCCAGGCACAAGTATATCATTCTATAAGAGAGAAGAACGATCAGACGCTTCCTTCATACTGAGTGCAGAAACGTGGTGATGTCACGTTTGTCAGAACAAAGTCCTATTGTTTGATGGTAAGGAAAATGCTTTCCTGGCATCATTTCCAGGAGGTAGACTGTGCATATCAGTGTAATTTTAACTGTTGTTAGATATAAGTTTGTCAGTACGATTTTTGCTGAATCCAATATAGATTCCTTCTATTCATGCCATAATCTTATGTTCAATTATTTTTGTTTTTCCTTGCAAATCGCCCCCCTACTCTAAGCCTTATATTCAATTCTAAAGCTATCTCTAGTTCAACCAAGATTAATTAATCAATAACTCAAATATCTCAACTCTCACCTTTTCTCATTCTACTTTCTTTCTAGACTTCAACATCAACTTTAGTCAAAATAAATTATTTTTGGAAAGAGAAGAGTATAATTAATATCTCAAGATTAGCAAATAAAATAATAGATATCTTGCATAAATACATTTGGAGGAAATTCAGAGAAAGCATTGTGCCCTTGTAAATTATGTGCTTTGTAAATGAAGCCTTCAAAAATTTTCTCTAGTTTTCTTGTCTTATTTGAAGAAGTGACTCTAATGTTAAGAATTTCAAGCTAAGTTAAGGAAAAAGTCAATTATATAATGGGATAATGGATAAAGAATTTTGTGGGAATGGCTGATTTTAATTACCTCAAAATGCAATGTGATTGTCAATGCTGTTTTTAGATTGAAGTTTATTATAATTACCTCAAAATGCAATGTGATTGTCAATGCTGTTTTTAGATTGAAGTTTGGTATAAGTTTATACCAAAAAACTCAAATTTCTACTCCAAGCGATAACTACACCTCTCTCCTTTGCAAGACTCAGAAAGATAGGCTATCCACTTCTGAATTTAAACTTCAATACATTCTGAATTTTATTTGTAATCTCCAATGATCACAATTGTTCTTATAATAACTTCAAAATTTTCTCATCAGTTTCTTCCCCTTTTCTTCTAAATAGCACCAAGTATTCAGGTTCTGACATACTTAATTTCTCAATATCTTATTCAATAATCTCATTTTATTAACCTTTATTGTATTTTTTTCTGATAAAAATTCTTGAATAATCATCTGTTTTCTCCCTGTCACATTATCCTGATCTCGAACTTGAGCATATATTAACTCCAGTTAAACTACTTTTATTGAAGCCACTATACTCTTTTGTTCAAACCCAATGCCTCTCTTTTAATGCTTTACAGTCACTTTCCTGTCTTTAGGCTCTTCATTACATTCCTCCTAGTACACCTTTTGCCTGATATCTGTCTTATAATTCCTTGGACATTAGGTACACCGCTGATTTTTCTTGACTTTTGAAACTCATCTTCATTCTCCCAGACATTAACTATGTGTTTCAAGGTAACTGCACCCTGCTTTGGACAATTCAATGGATGCAAAGCCATATCAAATATGGTTCCTATTCTCAGGTTATTACAGTTTAATGAGGAAAGTGAAAAACCATGTGTGGAAATATAAATACTAATACAAGGCAGCAAATAAAGTCTAAGTGAATGGGTCAATTCTGTGGTTCTAAAATACTTTTCTCTATTTAAAAAAAATTTCTAGTGGAGTACAGTTGATTTACTATGTGGTGTTAGTTTCAGACGTACAGCAAAGTGAATCAGTTATACATATACCTATAACCACCCTTTTTTAGATTCTTTTCCCACATAAGTCATTGCAGAGTATTGATTAGAGTTCCCCGTGCTATACAGTAGGTCCTTATTAGTTATCTATTTTATATATAGTAGTGTGTACATGTCAATCCCAATCTCCCAATTATCCCTCCCTCTCCACTCCCTACCCCCTGTAACCATGTTTGTTTTCTACATCTGTGACTCTATTTCTGTTTTGTAAATAAGCTCATTTGTATCATTTTTTTAGATTCCACATATAAACAATATCATATATTTGTCTTTCTCTCCATGTTTTTATATTATGGAACTCTTTAAAGGCAGTTTTCTGGCCTTTTCCAGTTTAGTAAAATACGTTCACTCTCTACATTTTCCTATTATTAAATCTTTCCATGGAGTCTTGTAAAAAAGGACCTAACTGAAATATCCGGGTAAGTTCAGCTTACAGAACAGCAATCACCCTGAAACTATGAAAGGATTAGCATGATTCCTGTAACTATGGACCTTTGCCACCAAACATTGTTTGTGATCAGGGCATCTGTGTGATTGAGCCGAGGCCATTAAGTCCCCAAAGTGTTATTGCAGCTTCCTGAATGACATAGTACCAGCTTTCTTAGTGCTATTTTAAAAATAATTTCCTAAGGTGATCTAGAGTAGGGCAGACCCACAATTACTTGAGTTATAAATTATTGTAATAGCATATTTTTTATTCTATAAAAGGAAAGACTTTCATTCTCCCTTAGAAATATTATTCCCGGAGAACGTTCTCCTCCTGCGTCATTTTTCTCCTATGAAGCAACTCTTTTCCACAAAATCAAAAAAATAAATTAGGATTTCAGAATTGAAACTCACCAGAAAGGTAATTTAATTGGAATATGTACTGATACAACATAAAAATAAGAACATAAAATAGGATATTTGAAAATATGACTGTTAAAAATATAAGAGAAAAGATTGCTTTATAAGCAGGACTTGGATAGTCACAGGCTAGCTGCAGATCAGGAGAGAGAAGATCAGGCAGAGTCCTGGCAACAGGCAGAGGGAGGTTTTGAACCAAAGCACACATGAATTGAATAGTAAATCTGAGGAAACACTTCCAAACAGTGTTCCAAGTGTTAGACTTAGAAGATGATCATAGGGGCCAAAAAGTGAGTGTGTGTGTTCAGGGATGGGTGGACAAATAATTCTGGTATTTCTGGGTTAAAATTTTTGAGTGTTGTTTTCTATTAGGACTTCTCAGAGACTTTAATATACTTGCTTGGAAATGTAAATAAATAAATATATGGTGTACGGACCAACACTTTTTTTTTCTTCCTCCAAAGCAAATTTTAAAATCTACTGCAAGGCAAAGCAAAGCTCGAGAGAGGTTTTATTCATGACACAGAACAAAATTTTTTTAGAAACGTTTTCCCCAGTCCCTCTCACATAGCCCAGCAGGCTGGTTGGCCCCAATTCCTGTCTTCTTTCCCAGACTCTACAATTATCTGCCTTGAATCCACTGGCTACTGCTGGCTCTAGTTTTTCCTACCCTTCTCTCCCAACTTTTCCAATCTTTTCCCAGGATAAGCCCTGACTTTTAACCATTAAATCAATCAAATAGCTTTTGGATGCTTTCAATGCTCTCAATCCCATTGTGTCAACCCTCACCAATATTCAGATTTTTTTTTTTTTAATATAAAGTCTGGCTTCCTTTTAGCTAATCAGAAAAAGAGAGACAAGAACTTAATTTCTGTATTTATTAATTTAAACTTTATCTATTATATATATGATATATATATATCATATATATTCATTTATATTGGAGCCTGGTGATTGCTAAGAGTCAATAAGCAACAACTGTTACTGCTACTAACTAGAGAGGCACAGCATGGAAGGTGGAGAGACTGCACCAGTCCATTTTGGGAAAAAGCCCAGAAGTTAATATTCTGAGCATGGAAATCTGAACTAAACAGTCCCTTAAAAAATAAACTTTTATTATTGAAAATGTATACAGACATAAGTAGAGAGAATTATATTATTAAACCAATGTACTCATCATCCCAGATTCAACAATTATCAAATATTACCAGTCTTGTTTGAGTTATACCAACACCTGTTAGTTTATTTTAAAAGGATCTCAGGGATTATATCTTTTCAGCAGTAAGTACAGTACTTCAGTATGCATCTCTAAAAGATATGGATACTTTATATAAAACTGCAGATACTCTTATTACATCTCAGTGATATTTGTTATTCATTAATACCATTAATTACCCTATGTGTGTTCTAATTTCTCCCAACATCTCCTAAATGTTTTTGACAGATTTTGTTTTTATTATTATTACTGTTTTTTAAATTGAACTATAACTTACAGTAAGGTATACAAATCTTAAATACACAGATTGATGTATTTTATACAAGAATTTACCTGTCTAAACACGATCCAGATCAAGATATAAATATTTCCATCATCCAAGCAGGCTCCTCGTGCTCCTTTCCCATTAGTGTACCTCCAAATTAACCATTCTTCTCATCTCTGTCATAGCTTTTGTGTGTGTGTAGTAGGGGGAGTATAGCCAACATCCTACAATAAGTATAAACGACATATAACCTTCAAAAATTGTGAATCACCACATCGCACATCTGAAACCCATGTAATATTGCACATCAACTGTAGCTCAACAACAAAAACATTTTTGAAGATAAAAACACACAAACTATAGGCTTCATGCTTGCCCCAAAGGCAGGCAGATCTTATACTAGCACTCACATGGCTTTCAACGCCCAAACTCTGGAGCTTGTTTGAAAGACTCTTGGTGTAAATCACCAACTTCTTGGATCATCTTAATCTCATCTTCCACTCTACATAGCCACAAAGCATTCTCTGATGAGCTTTCTGTGACTTTCCTGCATCCTCCAAACTCACAAGGCCCCTCGGCTCCTATCCTGTATCTCAAATATCAAGATTTGAGGTTCAGGCCCCAGAACCTTCATATTTGACTCTTTGCAATGCCATTAAAGGAAAACGTGTGCAGCCCAAATGCAGTGATACTCAGGGGCAGAAATGAATGAATGCAACTTCTTATGGGCAGCCGTTGTATATTCCTTCTAAAGTCAACGTTCCTTTTCGCAAGAGCATGCACAGTCCTCCACTGAGGAACAGCTGAAGAGCTTCCACATCATTTTTCAACCTAAAGCACTTTTAATACAATGGAATCTCTCCGCTTACCTGTAGTGGATATGTCTTATCGTTGTCCCCAAGGGACCAACTGCTTTTGCAGAAAATACGTGTGTTTGTGTGTATGTGAGTGTGTGTGTGTGTGTGTGTGTACTAATCTTTGAAGAGGGACTTAGACTTACTTGAAGGACTGAGAGGAAAATAACATTCATTGTCTGTCCCAGCAGCCCAGGAGTGCTGAGCCTCCAAAGCTTCAGCCTCTCAACCACAGATACACATGGGACTCCCTAGATATGGACCATATGACCCTATGTTATTCATCAAACCTGGAAAAGACACTACCATTTCCTGATGATCTGGCAATTCCATCAGCCCAATATAGTTTTCTGAACTTAAATGGCATTCATTGACAAGTCCCACTATTATGGGCTGAATTGTGTTCCCCCAAAATCCATATGTTGAAGTCATAGCCTCCAGTACCTCAGAATGTGACTGTATTTGGAGCTAGGGTCTTCAAAGAGGAAACTAAGTTAAAATGAAGTCATTAGGGTGGGTCCTAATCCAATATAACTGGTTTCCTTATAAGAAGAGGAAATTTGGACATAGAAACAGAGAGAGGACCATGTGAAAACACAGGGAGAAGGCCATCTGCAAGCCAAGAAGAGACCTCAGAAGAAACCAGTCCTGCTGACACCTTGGTCTCAGACTTCCAGCCTCCAGAATTGTGAGGAAAAAATGTCTGTGGTACTTTGTCGTGACAATCTTTGTCATGCTTTTGCATGTTTCTGAACTTCATGTAAAAACATTGAACATATACCTAGTACATGACTAGCCATTCCATTTCTAAGTATTTAGCAAAAAGAAATGAAAGCACATGTCCATATAAAGAATTGTACCTGAATGTGTTTGAAGGCTTAATTTGTAATAGACTCAAATTAGGAAAAAAATCCAACTATCCATCTATAGGTGAATCGGATAAATAAATTGTGGTATGTAATGCAGTAAAATACTGTTCAGCAATAAAGAGGAACGAATATTGAATCATGGAACAATTTAGATTTATCTCAAAATAAATATGCTTGAGCCAGTACAAAAAAGTATATAATATATATTTTTGTTTATATGAACAAAAAGTGAAAACTCATATACAGTAATAAAAAGAAGATCAGTGACTGCCTGGGTATTGGCGAGTGGGCAAGAAGGAAGGATCACAGGGGAGCAAGAGGGAGTTTTGGGGACAGTGGATAAGCTCATTATCTCATTTGTGGTAATAGTTTCATGGGTGCATGTATACATATGTAAAAACTTATCGAATTGCACTTAAACAGGTGTTACTTATTATATATAAAATATTCCTCAATAAAGTTCCCCCCAAAATAAAAAAAGACTGATGGTTGGTATGATCCTTTCTCTTCTTCCTTTCTGAAATTCATCTGGAATACATGAAGGTGTACTAGCTATCTTTCCATTAGTAAAATAAAAATAATATTAAAAAAATAGAAATCAGGGATGCCATTTTTAGAGAAATACTAGAAGATTTGTGTAAGAATATATACAAAAAAACCCAATCTAGAATTTTTAAAACTTGATTAATCTAAAAATGCATGAAAAAAAGAAATGAATACATGGGATAATAACAATATGTTCATTAAACACAGATATATCAGGAATTGTGATACACATAAATTGACTAAAATCCCATTAAAAGGCCACATTTGTCTAACTGGATAAAGATATCAAAACCAATTTGATGTTGTTTACTAGAGATACACTTGAGTATAAAGATAAAGAGAGAATCATAAGGATTAAAAAAAATATATATTATGCATACACAAACCAAAAGATAGCTATTACATGTTTATTAATATTAGGCAAAGAAGACTTAAGACAAGGTGTACTGCTAGAGAAAAAGACATTTCAAAATGATAAAAGAACTAATTCTACAGAAAGATACAAGAATCCAAAATCAGTGTGTATACAATAATAGAGCTTTGAAATACATACAGTACATATGACAGATTTAAAGGAGAAAAAGAAGTGTCGAAAATCTTATTTGGAAATCTCAACAACTTGTAGAAGATTTGAAGAACTGTTAACCAATTTAACCTCACTGACCTACAAAGAACACTTCAGTCAACAGTTAAAAACAAACACCCACTCTTTTCAAGTACTTCCTTTATTTCTTCAATGGTAATTGATCTGTGTAGCCCATCTTCTCCTCCTCTCCCACCGCCCTTTGGTAGAGAGAGAAAATTATCCAAGTTTTCATTTTTTTAAAATTAATTTGCATTATTGTACAAAGTAAGTCTCTTAATTATTAGTTTTATAATTTCCTCAGTTTTGATGATAATTTTACCCTTGTTATTTCTAACTTTGTACATTGTGCTTTGTCTCCCCCCACCTCAACTCCCTCACTGCCACCACGTTTGAGTTAGCTAGCTATTTTTCAATAGTGTTCTTTTTCAAAAACATTTTTTCTAAAAACTCATGATTAGATTTATTTATTTATGTTTTCTCACATATTTAATTTGGCTTGTATGACTAGTATTGCTGAATTATCAGTGCACAAATATTAATATATTCTATATCTTCATTTTGAATTTTAATCTATGGCCTTATAAAGTGTCCTTTTGTGTTCTTCTTTTAGTGTTTTTTGATCTAAATTCTACCTGTCAGATGTCTACCTGCTTTCTTTTTAATCTGCATTTGCCTGGTATAATATTGCTTGTTCTTTACTTTTTACCCATTCAGAATATTTGTTTCAGATCTGTTTTGTGAATGTAGCACAGAGTATTGAATTTTCCTTTTTAGGCAATTTGAACTTCTTTTTTTCTATCAATACATAATTTAAGCTGTTACACAACTGTCAACATGAATAATAACTTTGGTCTTTGTTCTTTTATATTATTGTATGTTATATACACCCACATCAAATTTCATTACATAACTAGTTTTATATATTCTCTTTCTCTGTGTGTGTTTATCAGTATACCTTTTGGCATTTATAAAGGTTGGCATTTTTTCTAAATGGTTACAGTATTTCCTGTATTTCTACTGTTATGCAGGATTAAAAAAAAAACAACAAAAAAAAAACACCCCGAACTCAATGTTTAGAGCAATAAGCATCAACCCGGTTCATAAGTGTATGGGTCAGTGATTTCAGCTGGGTGGTGGCTCTGGTTTAAGCTAGATTTACTTTCATTTCTGGGACTATGCTGGCTAGTGACTGGGACAGTTTAGCTCTGTATCTTACATTCTTCTTACATTCCTCCAGCAGGCAAGACTAGACTTCTTATGGCAAAGGCAGAGTTGCAAAAGCCTAAGAAGCAACACGCAAGTACTTTTTCAAACCTCTATTTGAATTATATTCATTAACTTCTCATGGGCCAAAGGAAATAATATGATGAAGCCCAGAATCATAGAGGAGGGCAAATGAGAGGAATGAAAAACAGGAGGTCATTTTTGTGATCTAACACAGTTACAATTATTCTAATACCTTTATATAATATCCTTAGACATCCCCTTTTCTGGGGGATATTGACTTTATCTTTTCATTTTTCTATTTATGATAAGTAGTGAAATTAGCTCGTAACTTCTTTTTCCTCCCCTCCTCTTTCTTCTCTTAGAATCTAATTTGAAATAATGTCATTTTGCTCTCATTTAATTCTTATAAGGCAATCAGTGAGATCTGGAATTAGGCTAATTGAATTATACTCATTTGGAAAGAAACATCAGGAATAGGAAAAACATATTGCTTCCAAGAGTGGTAAAAAATATAAAGATATCCAATTAGCATTGTTGCATGTCTTTATTCCCAGAACATTCAAAAGCTTGAATTAAGTTGTGGATTTAAGGAGGATTGGAGTTTTGCAAAGGGAGAGAGGGGCAAGAGAGAAGAGGACAGATGCTATAGAGCAGTTGTAAAAAGAGAGTAAAGAGATGAAGGTCATGATGGACAGGGTGAGATGGTGGGAAAATCAATTGGGAGGTCTTTACCAAGTCAACAAATTACTGGAAAAAGTAAATTCGATGATTAAGAGGTAGTAGATGGAAAGCAGATGTCGGAAACTGAGGTTTTGGAGGAGATATAGATTAGAGAATGATGATGGGAGTATACAGGTATGTCAGGATGGAGGACAAGATCTTGTGAGTGAGGAGCAAAAAATATTTAGACACAAGGTTTATGTCCCTTTGTACTGCAATAAAGCATGGGCCATCTAAGGTCAAAGGAAATCCATTAATTCAAAAATATTTAATTAATGCTTATGCCTAGTTTTGTTCTATGTACTAAGGATATGGGAGTGGTGAATAGTACAGACCAGATACAGCTCTCATGGGGGTGACATTCTAGTAGAAGATTAGTCTAGAAGGGAGTTGACTTAAGCTTTCTCTGAAAATTGAATCAGTCAAGCTTGTGATAGAAACCAATATGTATCCAATTCAATATTGAACTCTCTGGCAAGGTCCTAGATAAACTGAAAAGAGATCCATATTATATATATTATACGTATGCAGTCAGTAAAAATCATATAATTTTTAGTTATCTGAAAAATTAGTTATATATAGGAGATCATCTCATATTCACATAGAAGTAGGTTGTATGTGTCTACTGGATCTTCCTAATATGTGGAACAAATAAATTTACGTTAATATAAATAACTTTTTTATATCACCGGATCCACTTGGTCCTGATAGAGTACCCATGGTATCTTCATCTACAGAGGTTCCATATGAAGAATCTCCATTTAGCCACAGTCATTCCAAAGCACTCATTATGTTTTCCCTCTCTCGTACCAATTTCACAACTACTGCCCACAAAACAAACTTCTACATTGATACTGCTAACAATGTCTCTTAAGAGAACATCAGTATCTGTGGCAGATTATTGTCTCCAGATGCCCAGAACTATTACTGGCAATTCATCAAAGTTCTGGAGGAGATATGAGCTCCATATAGATGTTGGGGGTTGGGCAGTAGAAGAGATAGATTTCTATGTAATTTCATGCCAGAGCTGCCCTGGGCTATTAAGCATCCCTCCTATGTACAGAGTTCCCAAACATCTCCCAGACCAGCTTCTCTAACTAGCTATTGGCTCTTGTTGAATCCAATGACATATGTCACAGTGATTAGGAGTTTGGACCGTGGAGTCACATAGAACACATTCCCTTCACAATCCCTAATATTGCAGACTTTAAGAGGCATCTATTTATAATGAATAAATTTAAAATATGCTTATTAATGGATGATTAAATTCCAGACTGTAGATAGATGTATATCCAGGGAAAGTCATATTTTAAGATATATTCTACACTTTTAGTATAAATATGTAAAAACTATCCATTAAACTATTTTTAATACATCAGCATATTGCTAGGAAATAAATTTTTATATGGGAAGATGAAGTGTGGATAAGGAAGATATTCAGTTTCTTTATCTCTACTTTCAATCATGAAGTCTAGTCATAAAAGTGGGAGTCATTCAATGTAATGGACTAGGAAAGAAGTGTTGCAAAAAGCAGTAGAGGCAAAGACAAAAATAGATACTTTATCTTTGAAGCCAAGACTACACTTATCTAGACAAGATCTGCACCTCACAACTCAAAACATGTTGGCCAACTATGATCCTTTGGGAGCCATTCTTTCCTGGACTTCTTTTGGTTTAAGTACCAAAAAAAAAAAAAAAAAAGTTACATAGATGAAGTAGCACTTATCTGTGCTTTTTAAAATTGGTTTCCTCTTTTAAGCTGTGATTGTGCTGATTTAGAAGATCATAGTATGTGAAATTTAATAACAGAATACAGGACAACAGCCTTACAAAGTTTATAACAGAATCAAAGTATCAGGATTCTCAGAGATCATTGTGATAGTAATCCATTGTGTGTAGCTGATCTGGCCTGATTAAAGTGGAATTTAGCATTTGTTTCTGGGTATGTGAAGAAGTTTTAGTTCACATAAAAAGCGCCATTTTTTTTCAATTGCTTGATTTGGTTGAATGATCCTTTCAAAGTGATAAAGAAAAGAAAAAGAACATTTTCAACTTGACACTTTTCTGTTCAAAAAAACAAAACATCTCATTTGAACAAAACAATATGGTCAGCAGAATTATTCCTTACAATTTCCTAAGGGAACAAAAAAAATGAATAATCTGGTCTCTTGACTGTGACCTCTTTGGATTTCAACAGATTTTTTTTCCTTTTAAAATGCAGAGTAAAAAATCTAAATCTATTGAGAAATGGTCAACACATGAGCCCTAGTCACTCACTCAGTGACTTGATACATACTCTTCTCAGTACAATCATGTGGCATTGGAATGAAACAGCAACAGCACTTTGACGTTGAAATCTATTGAAACCAAACAAAAAAGAGCCCTTAAGGATTATACTCTGTGTAAAACTTCTGTCCAGAAAACCATCCTTGGAAACTGAATTCCATAATTACATGTATCTGAACAAAAACATTCCAAAGGCATTTTTATTACTTGTTTTTATTACTATTTACTTGTTTTTGTTTGTTGTTTTGTATAACTTTTATATCCAAAAGCCATAACACAGCTTTAATTTCCCTGCTAGTATTGAGAATTTGATATTTATTTTTAGCTTTTATTGCAAAAAATTGTGTTACCTGAGAGGGAGCAATTAGGTTAAGTACTCTGTCACACAACCCAATGGGAAGAGAAATTAACTCTGTTTTCCAAATAAGAAAGAATGAGATACATTTTACTCTTTCCCCTTTAAAGAGGGCCAGCGGGGGCTTAGCTCCAGGAGGCCTGAGGATACTCTTCCTGTGGGAGAGAGTTGAAGCTTATGTTTTCCAAGACCTAGGCTCTTGACAAAGAACTAGATTGCTGGGAGAGGAGGCTGGGCTGGAGCTTCATGAGAAGCAGCTGCTGGGCCTGTTTCAGAAGGCAACTTCCAGAGAGACAGCAGAGACAGGTGTCTGTGAGGTATTGCTTGGAAGAGGCACCTCCTACGTGCAGTACCTTGGATGGGAAGGAATGGCTGGATGGTTGTAGTACAGCTCTAGACGTTAGGCCCATTTGAAAGGAGCTACAGTTTCAACTGAGAAACTGAAACTGTGCAAGAGCAGCACTTGTCAGTGTCACGTGCAGCCGCAGAGCGATGAGCCCCTTACAGTGAAGCTCAAGGCCAACATCCTCCCTGCTCTCCCATGAAAACCACAGGAGACTTATCTGCCAAGAAAATTGAAGGGATCTCCTCTCAAGACCTGACAAAGAAGTCCTTCCTCACCAACTCTGGCAGGTCAGCTTTCGTTTGATTAAAGTGTTTGAATTCAGTGGAGCAAACTCAGAAAATTTAAATAGATTATTCTGTAGCCAGGCCTGCCATTTTTCAAGAATTGGTTAAATTTTTAGCTCTCTTATCTGTACTTTCCATCTGAAAAGTAAAAGTTTCAGCCCAGTATATAGTCCAAGTTTTCTTTCCTGACTAAAAGGTCTGAGGACAATTTCTTGTTTTATTTACATCAATAATTAAGAAAAAATTTTTGGGTTACTTTATTCCTTTGTGTTCTGCCTCCAATTTCTTGTGTTACTTAGCTTCTATTTTAGAAATGGCTGTCATTAATCAAGGATTTCTGAAGCTGTCTTCTTTCTTCATGTGTACTTTGGGTAAAATTCCAATTTGTTCTTCTGAACTTATTTTCTGTGAAATAACTCCTAAAATATGTTGACTTTAGTGATTGTAATCCTTGTTTGTGACTTATGGCAGGAAATAATTAAACTTGCATATTTGAGTAAGTGTCCAATGCATCTACATTAAAACACAAAGGAACAAGATTAGCTAGCATGTTTTTCTATCAGGAGACATTCTCAGAGTTAGAAATCCTCTGCTGGCCATCACTGTTTCCTTAAATATTAGCCCTCAGCCTGGCAGATAACATCATGTGTGATAAACAACTCATTAAGTACATGAATGAATGAATGAGTGTCCTGAGGCAAGTTCCAACTTTCAATTAAAAAAAAACCTTCCTTTGAGAAGATTCACTGAAAAACAAACGACTTAGCCTCTGTTTAAACAGATATTAAGAAGCCAGAAAACTAGTTTAATGTGTGTGCTCATACTAATTAACCGAAGTATTAAATTTTGGAAAACAAAAAGGAGAAGAAAATAGCCTTTCTAGGCACTGGGGGAAAAACTGCTTACAAATATTAAACAAAGACATTTATTTTACAACAGCTTTAAATGTTCTTCCTTCTAACCCCACATCTAGGAAACTACTATAACCCTCTATCTTCAAAGTCTATGTCAATAATTCAATTTTTGGAAAACATACTAGTGGTGCCCTCAATATACTCTTTCCATTCATGGTCCTTCCTAATTAATGGACACTTAGCCAGAAGTTTTGCATCTTATCCTAGGTTCTAGGTATCCTAGGTTCTAGTCCATAAACCATTACTTATAAATTCATGGGTCATTATGGAAAGTTCTTCAATATATATGAACCGTCTGGACACATGGTAACGATCCTATTTTTTTTTTTAATGGCTTAGACACATCCTTTGACTATTTCTTTGGCTATTTACCTAATTGATAGCTACCAGCATTTATGGGATGAAAAATTTAAATGAGGGAATATAACACACTGATAAAACCAAAGAATAACTACAGTTCAGATTGGAGAGCTATAAATAACTATTTCTAAAGTCTAGAGAAAGCACAGCATGTTAGGAAGGTGGTATCAGTTTAACTTTTCAAATTATCATGGAAATATATTTCAGGATAGTCTTTAACTATTAATATTTCAAATATGTATTTTTGCTTTAAATTACTCATTGCTTGATAATTAAAAACTATCATTTTGAAGAATATGAAAGCATTATTTATTCTTTTTTTTAAAACAACTTTATTGGCATATAATTGCTTTACAATGGTGTGTTAGTTTCTGCTGTATAACAAAATGAATCAGCGATACGTATACATATATCCCCATATCTCCTCCCTCTTGTGTCTCCCTCCCACTCTCCCTATCCCACCCCTCTAGGTGGACACAATGCACCAAGCTGATCTCCCTGTGCTATGCGGCTGCTTCCCACTAGCTATCTATTTTACATTTGGTAGTGTATATATGTCCATGCCACTCTCTCACTTCGTCCCAGCTTCCCCTTCCCCCTTCTCGTGTCCTCAAGTCCATTCTCTACATGGGCGTCTTTATTCCTGTCCTGCCCCTAGGTTCTTCAGAACCACTTTTTTTTTTTTTTTAGATTCCATATATATGTGTTAGCATACGGTATTTGTTTGTCTCTTCTGACTTACCTCACTCTGTATGACAGACTCAGGTCTATCCACCTCACTACAAATAACTCAATTTCGTTTCTTTTTATGGCTGAGTAATATTCCATTGTATAAATGTGCCACATCTACTTTATCCATTCATCTGTCGATGGACACTTAGGTTGATTCCATGTCTGGCTATTGTAAATAGAGCTGCAGTGAACATTGTGGTACATGACTCTTTTTGAATTATGGTTTTCTCAGGGTATATGCCCAGTAGTGGGATTGCTGGGTCGTATGGTAGTTCGATTTTTAGTCTTTTAAGAAAGCTTCATACTGTTCTCCATAGTGGCTGTATCAATTTACATTCCCACCAACAGTGCAAGAGGGTTCCCTTTTCTCCACACCCTCTCCAGCATTTATTGTTTGTAGACATTTTGATGATGGCCATTCTGACCGGTGTGAGGTGATAGCTCGTTGTAGTTTTGATTTGCATTTCTCTAATGATTAGTGATGTTGAGCATCCTTTCATGTGTTTGTTGGCAATCTGTATACCTTCTTTGGAGAAATATCTTTTTAAGTCTTCTGCCCATTTTTGGATTGAACTGTTTGTTTTTCTGATATTGAGCTACATGGGCTGCTTGTATATTTTTGAGATTAATCCTTTGTCAGTTGTTTCATTTGCAAATATTTTCTCCCATTCTGAGGGTTGTCTTTTCGTCTTGTTTATGATTTCCTTTGCTGTGCAAAAGCTTTTAAGTTTCATTAGTTCCCATTTGTTTGTTCTTGTTTTTATTTCCATTTCTCTAGGAGGTGGGTCAAAAAGTATCTTGCTGTGATTTACGTCATAGAGTGTTCTGCCTATGTTTTCCTCTAAGAGTTTGATAGTGTCTGGCCTTACATTTAGGTCTTTAATCCATTTTGAGTTTATTTCTGTGCATGGTGTTAGGGAGTGTTCTAATTTCATTCTTTTACATGTAGCTGTCCAGTTTTCCCAGCACCACTTATTGAAAAGGCGGTCTTTTCTCAATTGTATATTCTTGCCTCCTTTATCAAAGAAAGGTGACTATATGTGCATGGGATTATCTCTGGGTTTTCTATGCTGTTCCATTGATCTATATTTTTTGTTTTTGTGTCAGTACTATACTGTCTTGATTACTGTAGATTAGTAGTAATCTACAGTATGAAGTACGGGAGCCTGATTCCTCCTGCTCCATTTTTCTTTCTCAAGATTGCTTTGGCTATTCGGGGTCTTTTGTGTTTCCATACAAATTGTGAAGTTTTTTGTTCTAGTTCTGTGAAAAATGCTATTGGTAGTTTGATAGGGATTGCACTGAATCTGTAGATTGCTTTGGGTAGTAGAGTCATTTTCACAGTGTTGATTTTTCCAATCCAAGCACATGGTATATCTCTCCATCTGTTTGTATCATCTTTAATTTCTTTCATCAGTGTCTTATAGTTTTCTGCATACAGGTCTTTTGTATCCTTAGGTAGGTTTATTCCTAGGTATGTTATTCTTTTTGTTGCAGTGGTAAATGGGAGTAAGTCCTTAATTTCTCTTTCAGATTTTTCATCATTAGTGTATAGGAGTACAAGAGATTTCTGTGCATTAATTTTGTATCCTGCTACTCTACCAAATTCATTGATTAGCACTAGTAGTTTTCTGGTAGAATCTTTAGGATTATCTATGTATAGTATCATGTCATCTGCAA
Source organism: Balaenoptera acutorostrata (assembly GCF_949987535.1). Classification (NCBI taxonomy): domain Eukaryota; kingdom Metazoa; phylum Chordata; class Mammalia; order Artiodactyla; family Balaenopteridae; genus Balaenoptera; species Balaenoptera acutorostrata. The sequence continues at coordinate 127,770,549 of NC_080068.1, read as the reverse complement.
ACAGTGAAAGCTTTAGTTCTTCTTTTCTGACTTGGATTTCTTTTATTTCTTTTTCTTCTCTGATTGCTGTGGCTAAAACTTCCAAAACTATGTTGAATAATAGTGGTGAGAATGGAAAACCTTGTCTTGTTCCTGATCTTGGAGGAAATGGTTTCAGTCTTTCACCATTGAGAACAATGTTGGCTGTGGGTTTGTCATATATGGCCTTTATTATGTTGAGGTAAGTTCCCTCTATGCCTACTTTCTGGAGGGTTTTTATCATAAATGGCTGTTGAATTTTGTCGATAACTTTCTCTGCATCTATTGAGATAATCATATGGTTTTTATTCTTTAATTTGTTAATATGGTGTATCGCATTGATTGATTTGCGTATATTGAAGAATTCTTGCATTCCTGGGATGAACCCCACTTGATCATTGTGTATGATCCCTTTAATGTGCTGTTGGATTCTGTTTGCTAGTATTTTGTTGAGGATTTTTGCATCTATGTTCATCAGTGATATTGGCCTGTAGTTTTCTTTCTTTGTGTTATCTTTGTCTGGTTTTGGTATCAGGGTGATGGTGGCCTCGTAGAATGAGTTTGGGAGTGTTCCTCCCTCTGCTATATTGTGGAAGAGTTTGAGAAGGATAGGTGTTAGCTCTTCTCTAAATGTTTGATAGAATTCGCCTGTGAAGCCATCTGGTGCTGGGCTTTTGTTTGTTGGAAGATTTTTAATCACAGTTTCAATTTCAGTGCTTGTGATTGGTCTGTTTATATTATCTATTTCTTCCTGGTTCAGTCTCGGAAGGTTGTGCATTTTTAAGAATATGTCCATTTTTTCCAGGTTGTCCATTTTATTGGCATATAGTTGCTTGTAATAATCTCTCATGATCCTTTGTTTTTCTGCAGTGTCAGTTGTTACTTCTCCTTTTTCAATTCTAATTCTTTTTCTTTGAGTCTTCTTCCTTTTTTTCTTGATGAGTCTGGCTAATGGCTTGTCAATTTTGTTTATCTTCTCAAAAACAGCTTTTAGTTTTATTGATCTTTTCTATTGTTTCCTTCATTTCTTTTTCATTTATTTCTGATCTGATCTTTATGATTTCTTTCCTTCTGCCAACTTTGGGGTTATTTTGTTCCTCTTTCTCTAATTGCTTTAGGTGTAAGGTTACATTTTTTATTTGAGATGTTTCTTGTTTCTTGAGGTAGGATTGTGTTGCTATAAACTTCCCTCTTAGAACTGTTTTTGCTGCATCCCAAAGGTTTTGGGTCACCATGTTTTCATTGTCATTTGTTTCTAGGTATTTTTTTATTTCCTCTTTGATTTCTTCAGTGATCTCTTGGTTATTTAGTAGTGTATTGTTTAGCATCCATGTGTTTGTATTTTTTACAGATTTTTTCCTGTAATTGATATCTAGTCTCATAACATTGTAGTCGGGAAAGATACTTGGTACGATTTCAGTTTTCTTAAATTTACGAAGGATTGATTTGTGACACAAGATATTATCTCTCCTGGGGAATGTACTATAAGCACTTGAGAAGAAAGTGTATTCTGTTGTTTTTGGATGGAATGTCTTATAAATATCAATTAAGTCCATCTTGTTTAATGTGTCACTTAAAGCTTCTTTTTCCTTATTTACTTTCATTTTGGATAATCTGTCCATTGTTGAAAGTATGGTGTTAAAGTCCCCTACTCTTATTGCGTTACTGTTGATTTACCCTTTACAGGTTTTAGCATTTGCCTTATGTATTGAGATGCTCCTATGTTGGGTGCATAAATATTTACAATTGTTATATCCTCTGCTTGGATTGATCCCTTGGTCATTACGTAGTGTCCTTTGTCTCTTGTAATAGTCTTTATCTTAAAGTCTATTTTGTCTTATATGAGAATTGCTACTCCAGCTTTCTTTTGATTTCCATTTGCATGGAATATGTTTTTCCATCCCCTAACTTTCAGTCCATATGTGTTCTTAAGTCTGAATTGGGTCTCTTGTAGACATAATACATATGGGTCTTGTTTTTGTATCCATTCAGCCAGTCTCTGTCTTTTGGTTGAAGCATTGAATCCATTTACATTTAAGGTAATTATGGATATGTATGTTCCTATTATCATTTTCTTAATTGTTTTGGGTTTGCTATTGTAGGTCTTTTCCTTCTCTTGAGCTTCCTTCCTAGAGAATTTCCTTTAGCTTATAAACCAGCTTGTAAAGCTGGTTTAGTGGTGCTGAATTCTCTCTGCTTTTGCTTGTCTGTAAAGATTTTAATTTCTCTGTCGAATCTGAATGAGATCCTTGCTGGGTAGAGTAATCTTGGTTGTAGGTTTTTCCCTTGCATCACTTTAAATATGTCCTGCCACACCCTTCTGGCTTGCAGAGTTTCTGCTGAAGGATCAGTTGTTAAACTTATAGGGATTTCCTTGTATGTTATGTGGTGCTTTTCCCCTGCTGCTTTTAATATTTTTTCTCTGTGTTTAATTTTTGATAGCTTGATTAATATGTGTCTTGGGATATTTCTCCCTCGATTTATTCTGTAGAGACTCTGCGCTTCCTGGGCTTGATTGACTCTTTCTTTTCCCATATTAGGGAAGCTTTCAACTATAATCTTATCAAATATTTCCTCAGTCCCTTTCTTTTTCTTTTCTTCTTTCTGGGACCTCTATAATTCGAATATAGGTACGTTTAATCTTGTCCCAGAGATGTCTGAGACTGTCCTCAATTATTTTCATTCTTTTTTCTTTATTCTCCTCTGTAGTAGTTATTTCCACTATTTTATATTCCAGGTCACTTATCCGTTCTTCTGCCTCAGTTATTCTGCTATTGATTCCTTCTAGAGAATTTTTAATTTCATTTATTTTGTTGTTCATCATTGTCTGTTTGCTCTTTAGTTCTTCTAGGTCCTTGTTAAACGTTTCTTGCATTTTCTCCATTCTATTTCCAAGATTTTGGATCATGTTTACTATCATTACTATGAATTCTTTTTCAGGTAGACTTCCTATTTCCTCTTCATTTGTCTGGTCTGGTAGGTTTTTACCTTGCTCCTTCATCTGCTGTGTATTTCTCTGTCTTCTCATTTTGCTTAACTTACTGTGTTTCGGGTCTCCTTTTCACAGGCTGCAAGTTCGTAGTTCCCATTGTTTTTTGGTGTCTGCCCTCAATGGATAAGGTTGGTTCAGTGGGTTGTGTAGGTTTCCTGGTGGAGGAGACTGGTGCCTATGTTCTGGTGGACGAGGTTGGATCTTGTCTTTCTGGTGGGTAGCACCACGTCTGGTGCTGTGTTTTGGGGTGTCTGTGACCTTAGTATGATTTTAGGCATCCTCTCTGCTAATGGGTGGGGTTGTGTTCCTGCCTTGCTAGTTGTTTGGCATGGGGTGTCCAGCACTGGAGCTTGCTTGTCATTGAGTGGAGCTGGGTCTTAGCGTTGAGATGGAGATCTCTGTGAGAGCTGTCACTGACTGATATTATGCGGGGCCAGGAGGTGTCTGGTGGACCAATGTCCTGAACTCGGCTCTCCCACCTCAAAGACTCAGGACTGACACCCAGCTGGAGCACCAAGACCCTGTCAGCCACATGGCTGCTAGTGTTGGAGGGTCTCCTGCAGAGGCAGGGGAGTGGCTGTGGCTCACCACAGGGACAAGGACACTGGCAGCAGAAGTTTGGGAAGTACGCTTTCAAGCATTATTTATGCTTATTCATCATTTATATTTTGTTGTTCTTTCTAATTTTAAATATTTATATAACTATCCTAATGTACAAGTTTAACAAATGATAAAATCAAATATACACATATGTCCATATATATAATGTCTTTAGCAGTTTCAAACTAAACCCTGTATAATATCATGCATTGTTCTATTATTTACATTTCTTTGCCATATTCTAAAATACTTCTTTAAATGTTATCTCGTTCCTTATTAAGAGGCTCTATTTGATGGAAATGGACTCCATTCACAATTTTATTCAGAGTTTAAATATCTTACATCTTGTACCAAGGTTAAAGCTCACTGAACCTTTCTATTTTCAAAATTCAAATCCATGGAGATCACATACTTAACCAAATAAATTATCTTGGGATTAAGTACATAGAGAAGAGTTAGATTAATGAATTAAATAAATATGTTTTTCTGCTGAAGACACAAACCACACTCTTCATCCCCATTTTGCTAAAGGCACAACCACATTCTGTGAACAATCACAGTCTCTTTGGTAGGTAAGTCAGACAATAACCTAAAAAGTATTTTGGAATGTATGCACACTAAGAGTGTATATTTATGGCCTATCTCTTTCCAAAGTAAATGGCTGGGAGATTATATGAAGTTATGCACACAGTCATTTAAAACTTAAGAAAAGGAAGAAGAGATCTATCATTCAATTTTCTTCTGTTTCCTTGTCTTCAGGGAACCAGTAGACTCACACACACACACACAGACTCACACACACACACACAGACTCACACATGCCCACCAACACTTAGCTTTAGCATGAAGGAGCGTTTCAATAGGGACTCCCCAACGGAAAGGCTGTAACAGTGTCCTAAAGGATAGGATTTTAGAGACGGCACTGGCAGAAATTATTGGAAAGTATTGGGTAAGTTAGAACTGGGAATGTCAAAAATGCCTGAAAACAAAGCATGCTGGTCAAATTGAATCCTCTTCTCTGTTATTAGGAACTTTAAAAACCACTGGCCTCCTTGACTCACTCTCATCCCTTTTTTTTTTTCTATCCTTGCCTCCCTCCCTTCCTCCATTCCTTCCTTCTTCCCTCCTTCTCTCTCTCCCTCCTTCTACTTGCCTCTCTTTCATGTCTCCCTCGTAACATGTGAAAACACTTGCTCACTTGAAACTCTGCAGTATGATTCCAGAGCCCACCTTCTTAGCCCTTAATATATAACTGCTTCAGGATTCCCATTTCTTCCCATCTATGACTTCAAAGAGATGGAGCATAGGTTTTTTACTTTCACGTTATATAGTTTTTTTAAATTTAAACAAGCATGTGTTTTGGTGTGTGTATGTGCAAGTCATTTTCAGAACTTTTATCTAATTATTTTCATATCTGCTTTTATTTTTTAACAGTTGATCCTTCTAAAAGAGACTCTTTTCAAAAATCTAATTTAAAATCTCGTTATTATTACAATTTTTTGGAATGCTAATCCTGTGCAGTTTGCTGACTGTCCTCTTAGTGGACTGTGTCAACAGCAGCTGCTATACCGAGGGACCAAAAGCTTACTGATCATATTTTTGCCCAGTTCCAGGCCCTCTTCCCTAGGAGGTAAGGATAAAACAAATCTCTGACTTCTAGGACATTACGCGTAGGCATAGTGGAAGAGACAGAAAATACATAAACAAACAAAATCAAACCGTGTGTCAGTTGGCAGCAATTGCCGTGAAGGTGAACTCCTAGCACCTCATTACTGTTAGCATGCCCTTACTGGGGACACTCTGGGATTTCCATCAGGTCCCCACCCTTTCCTCCCCAAGGCCGCCTTCCTATTTCTCCTCCCCGTCTGCCCTTTGAACCCACTCCCTGCATTCATCAGTGGCCTGGTGAACCTGCCCATAATGCTCCCTGACCTAATATAATGGTAGAGGCTTTAGCCATGGCCTGGGGCAGAGAAGGAGCAAGGAGACATAGCTAGACCAGGAAGCCAAGAGCCTTTGCTTGTCCTTAGCAGAGGCTGTAACCTCCAAGCCCCTGGTGGCCCTCCCTTGGAGTCAGTGTTCTGCCTCATGAGTCTGGTTCTGACAAGGTCCCGCCACCACCCTCTGTCTCACTCCACACCAAGCTGGGCCAGGGCCACCCCAAGGGACCTGTTCCCAGGGATTAACTGAAGCTCAGTCAGGCCTGTTTTTTACTGGTTTATATTATGGCCCTAAGTTTTTAAAGTAAAGCTGGGACTTCCCTGGCAGTCCAGTGTTTAGGACTCCTCGCTTCCACTGCAGGGGGTGCAGGCTCAATCCCTGGTGGGGGAACTAAGATCCTGCATGCCGCGTGGTGTGGCCAAAAATAATTAAATAAATGAAATTTAAAAATAAATAAATAAAGTAAAGCTAACTTTGTATGGATGATGTCTCAAATGTATTACATAATATTATTTAGGGAAAAAAATTGTACAGGTTAAATAGTGCAACACGAGGGGAAGAAAAGTGCTACTTAAAAGGAGTATCTTCTAACCAGTCTCAAATTTGTGTTAAGTCCTTGGCTTAGAGATTTCCATGGCCCGCGTACAGAAAAGGTTAATTCAGATTTCATACCACATGTGGCACAGTAGCACTGGGGTTCCAGAGTTTTCATGAAAGATATTTATATAAAAATGTGTATATATTATATGAGTATATATTCATGTATATTATATATGTGTATATATATAAAAAGCATACATATATAATACATCGATAGAGATTATGCACACACACACACATATATGTATATTTTTTTCTTCTCCCAGGAATTGGCTCACTTTTTTTTTTAATTCTCCTGAGATGGTGGCAGACCCCAGCTTTATGTAATGATCTCAGTCTGGCTTTCACTCCTGAGACAATGTCTTCTGTTCTAGAATGGGCATTACCATCTCAGGCCCTACCACTTGGGTCCCATCTCTACTCTGATATCCTTACAACCATCAGGGTATCAGTTTAAGAGCATATTGCAAGCTTATTGCAAGTTTATGGTTCTAATTTTAAGTTTCCTCTTCATCTTTGGCTTCTGGGAACTTCTGAGATTTTGTGTTTGTTAAAAATGCAAACGTTCTAGGTATTTGTGCTTGGGCGCAGCAGTTTGTATTAGCTCAGTCCATTATGATGTTGGCTGCTGTAGTATTAAACCCACCTGAATTTCCTCAGTCATTTAAGTCTTCTTCCCATGGGTTCTTCAGATTTTTGTTTTTATTTAGGATTTTAGTATTTCTTAAAATCTAATATTGAAGAAAAAATTTCTTTGAGAGTATGCCACTAGCTCTTCTATGCTTGGAGCAGAAACAGTAAAAATGCAAGAATTACTGCTCCAATAATGCAGTGTTGTATGATATTGCTGTTTTATTAAGATAGGGTTTTTTTCCCCCCTCTATTTTCTTTCCCTGTTCCTCTCTCTTCTTAAATTGAAATGCTAGAGCATTTAACACTCTTTTACTTAAAGAGTTAAAGAGGAAAGTAACACTATTAAAGGGAAAAGGGGGACTCTCCCCAACTCTAGAGCTCCAAACGGTAAAATCCTTAAGGGAAGACAGAGTGCACACAACCTGGAAAAAGACGTAAAAGAAAACATGATGAATTCGGCCAAGGCTTCCCTGTCCCACCACTTAACTTAGGATAGAGGACAGGTGCCCAAAGCTGGTAAACTCCTTGGTAAAGGAGGGGGATAGTTGGAAGAGAAATTTTAATTATGTAGGTAAAGGTGGGTCTCAAGGAGGGAGAGACCCTGTACCTGAGTGCTTAAATGAAGCCCTTAGAAAATAGCAAAATGCATAGGTTTGTGGGTACTGAGAGTAGAGGGGAATACTGAATCATTCTCAGATAGAGGTGTTTAAATGTTGTCTCTAGACAGATACAGCCTTAGTTGACATCACAACAGAGAGATGTTGGAAAAACAGATCCACTTCTAGGTTTCCACAATGCCAAGAAGTATAATGGGTAGAAGTGGGCAGACCTAGAAGCTATACAACTGGAAATTGGGACATTTCTACAGCGTGGATCACGAAGTGAATTCCAGAATGTTCTATAGCTATCTCGACAGATTCCAAAGACGACAAATGGCACTGACGATGACGTGTCACTACTAATGCCTTATTATGTCATAAGCCTCCTTAACATTGTGTGCTTCTTAAGAAAAAGACTTGATCACAAATTGATTGACATTCATTTCCAGCACCACGAAAGAATGGACAGAAAAAGAAAATGAGTGATAGAAACTACAAACAGGTAGCATTACTTATAGGAACTGAATTTAAACCAGTGCCAGAAACAGAAACAATGCTTTCCTTAATACAAACTTCTCTTTCAAGTTTGTTCATTTGTTTGATTTGAAATGCTTCACCCTAAAACATGCAATGTTTTTCTTTTAGTAGCGAAAACATGTAATACTTGGTATGTATGTTTTCTAAGGCACTGATTTCAAACTAATATCTAAGGCCAGATTCAAATACACTATGTTTTTCATCTCACAGTGGGACGTTGGAGACTGCTCGGACTTGCTCCCAGGAACCAATTACACACTTTTCTTCCCATGTTTACTGGTGTTTACTCCATGTTTACTCATGTCATCCAGGTAGCTCAAAGTTGGCCCAAGTGGGAGTATTTAGCCCATAGAAAGCAGCAAATGCTGTACTGCAGGGCTTTCCCCTCCCCTGAGAGCCGCTGTTAAATGTTTAGCAATTCACCACTGGTCCTACATCTATCTTTAGCACTGGAGAACCATTTTTAAACTTCCCATGTTTCTGCTACAACTGAATTTATTTTTAGTTTTTGAGCAGAGAATACCCAGTCACATATGACATTTTTTATGAATCCTGGGTGTTCCAGATTTCTAATTTAGTAAAAAGTCATGTTTTATGTTTAAAAATTTTGAATTATTGGACTTATGGAATTTCTGTGGGACTGGGATCCAATTGCGTGATCCTTCCACCCCATAGTGCCCGCCCAGTACTTTGCATCTGTTGGGCACACATACAGCCCCAGCAGCAGCCTCGGAAGCAACAGCTGCTCTTCTAATGACCCAAGGGGCCGATTTTATATTAGCCCTTTCATGGAAAATAGAGTAGTAGGAAATCATGTCATGAGATGTTCTGTGGGTAGATACATAATTATAATGCTGTTTTTATTCTTTTTTATAGTACTGACCAATGTCAAACTTTTGAAGAAATTGATGATGAGGAAATTAAAGGAAGGAAATGAAATGGACTCCAGTGGTATGTATAGTTTATCTAGCCTCAGAGAATTCAGAGATAAAGGATGAAAGACTTCTTCCAGAAACAAAGGGTGGGAGTTTCTTTTATCAAGTGAAATGAGTATAAGTGAATTAAAAGATCACTCAGAAATGACTACGTTTATTATCCAGATCTCCTGGTGTTTTATCTTTTGCAGAAAATAACAGTTTGTGAATGCTCTGCTTAGTGCCCTATATGACAAGAGGGAAGGCAGTGGTGTGGGCAGTGAGGCTAAAGACAGGAAAACATAAAGTTAAGAAAAAATAGCCTGAGGGTTGCCTGGAGGGGAGAAAAGGGAGGAGGGGTAAGGCTTACAGAAAAGTGGGCAATTTCCAGACCGCACACAGACTTCCTTCAACAACAGGGAAAAAGCCTCAGGATTTCCTAGTCCCAAAGATTTAGATGATATGATACAGCAGAATAATGACTGCTGGCTCAGACGTCAAACCAGTCGTCTGGACTCTCTGTAGTTGGTAACAGTTATTACATTAGCTCCTGATGCCAAACAATTATAAAAACGAGAAATTTCCCTAAATCACAATCCATTTTGATTTGCAAGGGATCTATCTTGTAATATTTTTCTCTCAGACTGATATATTTATACAGTGCTCAAAGCTATTTCTTCCTCCAACATTTTTAATCAGTCCAATCATACAAAAACCATACTAAGACATATGTGAATGTTCAAAATAAAGTAAAACTTTAACATTCTTATATACTTTATAACTTATTAGCTGAGTAATTTACATGATTCTACAAACTGCCTTTTTTATACTGAAAGAAATAGCTACTAATTGATATGTATTGGCTGGAAATTTTTTTAGTTGAAATACATTAACTTTTTTTGTTTTTTAAGAAAAATACAGAATGCAATATTGTACAATAGAAACACTCATTTGAGTAAATCATATCAGTGCATTGGAAATTGAGATCTGAGCCACTTTCCTTCAAGAATGTATAAAATAATTCAAATAGAACTTTATTTAGTAGTGAGTCATATTAATAGTAATTCAGTTTAAGAACAAATGCTGCTGAGCACAGGATGAGGTATTTTAAGGCAACAATAATGCAGTGAGAGAAAAACAAAAAGTCCCAGGTGGCTAAGTCTCTTCCTTACACTCAGTTAAATGCACTAATTATTTCAGGTTAAGGATTTTTTTTTTATTAATTAATTTATTTTTATTTTTGGCTGTGTTGGGTCTTCGTTTCTGTGTGAGGGCTTTCTCTAGTTGTGGCAAGTGGGGGCCACTCTTCATCGCGGTGCGCAGGCCTCTCACTGTCGCGGCCTCTCTTGTTGCGGAGCACAGGCTCCAGACGCGCAGGCTCAGTAATTGTGGCTCACGGGCCCAGTTGCTCCGTGGCATGTGGGATCTTCCCAGACCAGGGCTCGAACCCGTGTCCCCTGCATTGGCAGGCGGATTCTCAACCACTGTGCCACCAGGGAAGCCCCAGGTTAAGGATTTTGTTCACTCATTCAATAAATATTCGTTGGAGCCTAATACGTGTCAGGTACTCTTTCAGGCTCTGGAGATACAAGAGGGGAAAATAGACCCCCCCCCAAAAAAAAAAAAAGAGAGATAATATTGGATCATTTCCCTCAGTGTCCGACCTACTAGGAAGAAACTAGTACCTAAAGGAAAGTAGAGGTCCCTGACTGCATTTGGTACAGTGGTGCATTAATTACCACATGTGGAACACGAGGAAACTGGCGTGGCCTCTCCTCTGTCTTTGCTGATTTCCTGGTGAGGAACTGGCTACAACTAGTTAACAAAGGTCTGTTTTCATTTTCTCCCTCAATGTGCAGAGCAGAAATCTTTTAAAAGCCCAAAGTGTGGAGTCAGGGATAGTTTCTCTCCTCTCTCTCCAGAATTCTGATATTAGCTGCTGACTTGATATTTGCCTGAAAAGAAGTTTTATCAAACCTCTAAAATGAGAAAGTTGGAAATTATTTCCACTCTCCTTAATAAAGTTCCATTTGAAGAATTTTACTTCTGTTATCTTCCTTAAAAAGTAGCTTCAACTTCACACATGATCTAGGTACAAGCTAAAGATATTAATCCTTGCATGCTTTAACCATTTGTAATTTAGAACTGGAATATTGCCAGCTCTTGAATTATCTTCAGATTGGCAAACAATTTATCTAATATCTTATTTTTTTGTTTTCTGTGTTTTTTTTTAACATCTTTATTGGAGTATAATTGCTTTACAATGGTGTGTTAGTTTCTGCTTTATAACAAAGTGAATCAGTTATACATATACATATGTCCCCATATCTCTTCCCTCTTGCGTCTCCCTCCCTCCCACCCTCCCTATTCCACCCCTCTAGGTGGTCACAAAGCACCAAGCTGATCTCCCTGTGCTATGCGGCTGCTTCCCACTAGCTATCTATTTTACGTTTGGTAGTGTATATATGTCCATGCCACTCTCTCACTTTGTCACAGCTTACCGTTCCCCCTCCCCATATCCTCAAGTCCATTCTCTAGTAGGTCTGTGTCTTTATTCCCGTCTTGCCCCTAGGTTCTTCATGACCATTTTTTTTTTTTTTTTTTTTTAGATTCCATATATATGTGTTAGCATACGGTATTTGTTTTTCTCTTTCTGACTTACTTCAGTTTGTATGACAGATTCTAGGTCCATCCACCTCACTACAAATAACTCAATTTCATTTCTTTTTATGGCTGAGTAATATTCCATTGTATATATGTGCCACATCTTCTTTATCCATTCATCTGTCAGTGGACACTTAGGTTGCTTCCATGTCCTGGCTATTGTAAATAGAGCTGCAATGAACATTTTGGTACATGACTCTTTTTGAATTATGGTTTTCTCAGGGTATATGCCCAGTAGTGGGATTGCTGGGTCGTATGGTAGTTCTATTTGTAGTTTTTTAAGGAACCTCCATACTGTTCTCCATAGTGGCTGTTTCAATTTACATTCCCACCAACAGTGCAAGAGGGTTCCCTTTTCTCCGCACCCTCTCCAGCATTTATTGTTTGTAGATTTTTTGATGATGGCCATTCTGACCGGTGTGAGATGATATCTCATTGTAGTTTTGATTTGCATTTCTCTAATGATTAATGATGTTGAGCATTCTTTCATGTGTTTGTTGGCAATCTGTATATCTTCTTTGGAGAAATGTCTATTTAAGTCTTCTGCCCATTTTTGGATTGGGTTTTTTGTTTTTTTGATATTGAGCTGCATGAGCTCCTTGTAAATCTTGGAGATTAGTCCTTTGTCAGTTGCTTCATTGGCAAATATTTTCTCCCATTCTGAGGGTTGTCTTTACATCTTGTTTATGATTTCCTTTGCTGTGCAAAAGCTGTTAAGTTTCATTAGTTCCCATTTGTTTATTTTTGTTTTTATTTCCATTTCTCTAGGAGGTGAGTCAAAAAGGATCTTGCTGTGACTTATGTCATAGAGTGTTCTGCCTATGTTTTCCTCTAAGAGTTTGATAGTGTCTGACCCTATCAAACTCTTAGAGGAAAACACTATCAAACTCTTACAGATAATATCTTATTTTAAAGTTAAAATTTTTTTTTTTTTTTACTTTATCAAATTTAGGTGAGACAAGACCAGTCATCAGTTTTACATTCTCCTCAGACTGGAGAGACTGGCTTCATCTCTGCTCTTGGCATCATGAAATGCCAACTGAAATTTGTGCCTTGACAGTTTTAATGATCAAATCTGTTGCATTTGGAGCTTTGTAATAAAATCTATTTTCAGAACTTTAGCCATGCTGGTCTCCTTTTTTGTCTCTCAATTATGCTATTCTCAACCCAGCTACAAAGCTTTTTCTGTGCTGAGAGAATTTCCTCTCCCAAAGCCCAGAATGCTTTTTCACCTAGTTAACTCCAGTTCATCCTTCACATCAAGCTTTCCTTCAGCATCACCATCCCCTTCAGGTTAGATTTGATTTGTTTTGTCATATATTTGGAGAGAACCATGTAACTTCCCTGTCTAGCATTTAACCACATATAATTTTTAACTTTTCAATATGGAAACTTGTAGAGAGAATAGTATGTTTCAGCCCTCTGTACCCATCACCACCAGATTCAACAACAACAACCCATGGGTAATATTTTTCTCTTAACAATTAAATCAGTTATAATATACATATAATAATATTTAGCCATTTTAAATTTAAATTTTGATTGCTTTTATCTAAGGCATATACTTTTGTAGCCATCTCCATAACTGTGATGTAGAACATGTCCATCACCCTAAAATGTTTCTCTAGGCCCTTTGATGTCAACATTATACCAACTTTTTGTCAAGTTGTTTCATGTCTTCTTAAGTTGTAAAAATCCTTTATATATTCTGGGTACAACTACTTAGTTATATTTTACAAATATTCTTTTCCCAGACTCTGGATTGTCTTCTCATTTTTTAAAACAGTATCTTTGGAGGATTAAAAGGTTTTAATATATATCAAGTCCAATTTATCAATTTTTTAGGTTTTATGATTTTTGTGTGCTTTCCAAGAAATCTATCCAGAACCCAAGATCACAAGAATTTTTCTCGTATATTTTCTTCTAAGAAGTTTTCTCATTTTGGATCTAACCTTTAGGTCTATGATCAATTCTGAGTTAATCTGTGTATATGGTATGATGTAAGAGTCAAGGTTTAATTGGTTTAATTTTGTATGAGGATATTCAATTGTTCCAGCATCGCTTGTTGAAATTAATTTTTCATAGTCAAATACCTTGACATCTTTGTGGAAAATCCATTTACCTTGTATGTGTGGATCTACTTCTAGATGCTCAATTTTTTTCCTCTTATGTACAAGTCTATCTTTTACTCAGTGCCATGTTGGCTGAATTACTATAGCATTTTACTAAGTCTTGTAATTAAGTCATGTGTATCCTTCAACTTCAACCTTCCTTTTCAAAGTAATTTTGGCTATTCCAGGTTCTTTGCATTTTTATATGAATATTAAAATCAGCTTGTTGATTTCTAACAACAAAAACCCATTGTAATTTTGATTGGGATTGTCTTAAACCTTTCTGATCAATTTTTATAAAGTTGACATTTTAACAGCATTGAATCTTCTAAGCCATAGACATATATCTCTATTTACTTAGTAGCATTATTTTGTAATTGGAAAAGAAACAGATTTTTTTAGGTGAGTTGGTGAGAAAGAGACACAATGAGAGGAATGGAGTAACATCTTTCCCATAGCAGGTCTTCTGAACTCTTTTTGAGATCTCTGTGAGGAGAGGAATTTTAAAAAACTGATGTTGATGGTTTCATTTCAGGACGACTGTGGAACTCTGGATATGAGGGCTGTCCTGGGACTCGGTGACAATGAGTTGTAAAATCCCAGCACAAATCAAGTGACTAGAGGTAGCATATGGAAGCATTTTCTAGCAGCAGCATCCTTGACACAATTTTCTTTACTGTAATTGGTCAGTTACTTGGGTGTTTCCTTCCAAACTCTAAACACCCCTCTGGTGACTAAGACTTGACCTGAAGTTTCATGGGGCTGAGGGTATCCAGTGCTATAGGGGGCTTTTGGTTGGGGCGCATCAAAGTCCTGATGTATAAGCTTTCACCTTCCTCAGGAAATTCTGTGTAGCCACTATCAAAGAATGCTCTCATTCAAACTGCGAACAAGAGCACACCTGTTGTGGCTTTTCCCCACAGATATCATGATGTACTCGTTTTGGTGGTTGGGGTGGTTTGCTATCACCTCAGTTGGGCAGATTGTATTTTCCAAAAATAGCAATATGTATATAAATTGATGGGACTTGTTCCCTCTCTTGAACCTGGGCAGGTACTTATAATTGCCCTGACCATTGGTGTACTATGGGAATGATGCTATGTGACTTTCTTCGTTGTTTCTTTAAAAGAATTATTTTATTGGAACTCTTGACATGAGATCTACCCTCAACAAATTCTTAAGTGTAAAATGCAGTATTGCTAACTAATGTACAGCACATCTCTAGGACTAACTCATCTTGCTTAACTGAAACTTTATGCCTGTTGACTAGTTACCCCCCATTCCCGCTTTCCCTTGACCTCTGGCAACCACTTTTTGATTCTATGAATTTGACTATTTTAGATACCTCTTATAAAGTGGAATTTGTTCTTCTGTGACTGGCTTATTTCACCTGGCGTAATGACCTCCAGGTTTACCCATGTTATCACATATGTAGAATTCCCTTCTCTTTTACCGCTGTACAATATTCCATTGTATGTATATACCACGTTTTCTTTAACCATTCATCCATTGATAGACATTTAGATTGTTTCCACATCTTAGCTATTGTAAGTAGTGCTGTAATGAACATGGGAGTGCTAATATCTCTTCAAAATTCTGGTTTCAGTTATTTTGGATAAATAAAATACCTTTTGCTTGGTGCTCTCATTCTCTTTTTTTCTTTCTTAAGATACTCACCTATGAAGCCCAGCTACCATGTTGTAAGGAATACCAGATGACATGGAGAGACGATGTGTATGTACTCCTATTAACAGCCCCAACTAAGGTCTGAGCTGATAGCGAGCATCGACTGCAAGACATGAGTGAAGATGTCTTTAGAAGATGTCTTTAGAAGATGACAGCTTCCAGACTTCAAATCTTGCAATTAAGACCCCAAAAATCACAGAGCAGAGATACCCTATCCAAATTGATGACCTGTAGAAACAATGAGAGGTAACAAATCATTTTTCTTATTTTAATCCATTAAATTGTGGGATGATTTGTTATAAAACAATAGATACTTGAAATACTTTACCATGAAACTTTCCAGTGCTGGCTATACGAGGAGCTTGGAAGTCTCTTCATACTGACTTCCCTCCTCTCCACACGGTCCTCCGCAACTATTTGTCTCATTTCATGGCACAGATTTATCCAGGGTTTCTTCTATTATTTCCTCATAGCCGAAGGGCACAGCATGGTAATCTGGCTATCTATTCCTGTTATAATTTACTAAATAGTCAACACTAAATTATTATTACTAAATAATATTTTTTTAAAACCTGAGATACTAGTGGTTTCAGGCATTCTTTTTAGTTCTCAAGATACTATTTTGATATTCAAAACATTTGATTCTTTCTTTCTTATACCTTTTCTGCTATATAAATCTTAATTGTTCTTGATTCAGTGTGGAAGACTGGTGAGTGTGGAAAGAAAAGCACAAAGATGAGTATTTTAAGATATAATTCACTAAATATGTGTGTGACATGTAAGTATGCTCTGTGTTTATCAGTGGAGATAAGAGATCACTTGTAGTAAGTATTTAAAACATCTATTAACTTCATTCACATTCATTATCCCAGAGAGCTTTAGCATTGTTCCTATTCCAGATTTCCAGGACCCCAAACCAGCAGGTCCTCAGTTATGTATCTAGGTACACAGTTCTCACAAATCAGTCATTGTCATTTAAGAATGCCCAGTATGGAGGAAGATTCTAGCAAGGAAACATTTTTCTTAGCTCCCTTCGTACTATATTACTCTTTCTTTCTACCAACATAATCTCACACTTTTTTCCAGTTTTTCCATTGAAATGATATAAACCTTCATCCAAACAGCAACAGCAAAACAAATGTTCTTGTTCCTGTTAGAAGTTGTTCATCTACTCCCCTTCCCACCCCCCAGTTAACACACATTTAACAAGTTTGGTGTCTCAGAAATTTTCTCATTTCTTTGGATATCACTGTGGCTTGCTCACCTTTTATCTACTAAAGTTATACATAGGTGGCTGGATCAAAAAATTGGGCCAAAAGCCTTGTACATGAGGTAATTTGTTTTCTATTGAAACTAGGATTATTGTAAACAAAGCCCAGGAGAAACGTTAGCTAAAAAAGGTCATTTAAATCTCTTTCTGCCACATGTCAGAGGAGGATTTTTCAGGCAACATAAAGGTGTGTCACAATATACTTAAAGGTCAAAGAAAGTGCAATCATTCAACTTTTGGAACTTGAGGTTATATGATTTCAAGTTTGCCTATTTTCTAATACCATCAGGACTAGATAACTCACTTGGGCTGAATATTTTAAAAAGTTCCTAGTTGTTAGAAGATTGTTGGACCAGGCAACCTAAGGCACATAAAACCAGGGAAACTGAGCACAACATAAAAAATAAAAACAGAAACAAAGATACAAAGAAAGGATAGCTGCATCTTCTTTATGCTCTTTATGCTCTCTTCCAAGAAGTCTTGCAGGGAAATTCAGGACTAATTGTTAACTGAGATTAAAAACAAGGGAGTGAGGATTCCAAAGTTTGGCCTTCTTGGATTGTTAGTAGGCACCTAAGACTGTTGTTCAGCTGTCTCACATTACTCCTTCTGGAGGGTGGGTGGGGCAAGGAGGGCTTTCTATTTATCGATATGCTTTAATTCCTCATGCTTGGAAATAGTAAATGATTCCCAAACAGAATGTTTAGAATACCCAAAAGAAGAAAGAAAGAAAAAAAAATTATCCATAGACTTACTACAACAGACAAATGCTCTTGGTGTTTTAGGGCACCTCTTCCTGTGTTCTTTTAAAGTGTAGTTGTGTTTATATAATATTATTTAAATGAATACTAATTTAAACTTTATATATAAATGTAATTTATCGACATATCCATATTATTATCATTATATTATGTATTATTATATTATTATTATTATCCATAAATTATCCATATTATTAAATGCTGATTTAAAAAATAAACATATTTCATGTCATTTCATATTAGGTTTAATAGCTATAGTTTATATTTATATCTATGTATAATTTTTTTCTGATTAAAGAGATAATGCAGTTCTTAAGAAATAGTAAATTTTTTAGAAAGTAATTTTTAAAGATACATATGTGACACTTTTCTTACTTTGCATAGCTAAGGATTCATGTATTTGCATTCATACTTACGCATTAAATGCATGATATGAAATTTTGAGTGCACACATTTTTTTACCACAACATTATCTAGATGCAGGTGTGTTGATTGCACTTTGTTATTTAAAGTTGAAAAGTAAAAGTACACATTGAAAGCTTGTTCATTTGCAATGGAGCTCTTTTCTGCTTATACGCCTGGATAATCTTATTCCTTGTTGGGGAAAAATATCTTGCCGTATTTATCTTGTTAAGGGTCTCTACGTCTTAGCTTTTCTTGAATTCTGGCATAACTTGTTTGTTGATACATTGGTTTTTGTCAGCAAAGGAAAGATTTTCTTCTACTGTCTCAAGCTGCCTTGCTTCTATATTTTCAAGAACATCAGATATCTCCATTCTTTTTCCTCCAAATCTATCAAATCCTATCTTATTGTTTAATCTACTTTACATTTTTTCTGTATTTCAGGTTTCTCAATTAGTCTTGCTTTTATATCCATCAGTATATAATTTTATTCTATTTTCTGTTTTGGGTTTTTTGAATACTTCTTTTGCTTATTAATTTCCTTTTTCATCTCAACCTATTGACTTTTTGTCTCATATTCTCCCATTACAACTTTTGAAATGCCATAATTATTAGTTTATTGAAGATATTTTATATAAAACCCTTGTTCTTCTGAAGCCTCAAAGACTGGTTTTAGTCAACAGATTACATTTCATAGGATTCTTGAAATCTATTGAATATATTAAAACTTTTCTTGATACTTACCTTAGGTTCTAAAATAAATGATTTTTAGAGTAATATTCAGTGGCAGTGTACTGTGATGATTTGGCAAGCAGACTAGGGGTCAGAGTGCTGGGGTCAAATTTTGTCTCCATTACTTCACAGCGATGTGACTTTAGCCATGTTACTTAATTCTTTCCCAGTTTCCTCATTGACAAAATGCAGGTGATACTAATTTGTGTAAAAAAACATGCCACTATTAAAAATGTCAGGACTCAGTAAGAAAGAGAACCAAAATGGAAGCCGAATTTTCTGGTTAAAATTGAAGTTCCTTTAAAAAAGGGGCAAATTATAAAGAGAATTTCTACCTTCTTTTACGTTGAAACCTAAGACAATTTTTTTCTGAAACGTCTGACTCCATCTGCTTTATAGTTAATGGAGAACTCTCCCAGATTCCAGCGTTACTTTATTTAATAGACTCAATTTCTGATATTGATGTCATTTCTGACTTTTCCATTTTATTCATAGGTATTTTGAGGGAAAGTTAGTAGAAACTGTGGTTTTCAATCATAAAAGAAACCAAGCCTGTTGATTATTTATTATGTCTTTAAAATTTAGGTATGAAATCCTGCAACAGTTACAGCAACAGGCTGTTTAGAAGCTGGGTCTGTTATTCTCCTGGGGGGAAATTGTAGTCTTTATTTTTGCCCAGTTACCAGAAGCAGTGATTTAGGTATGAGGTTTTCAACTTTCCTTGGTGAGCTGGAGAGGGACTAGCTAGGATCAGAAGGCAACTTGAGTGTATTGAAGGGCCTCTGAACTTCACTTAGTTTGGTTTTGTCAAGCCTTTGACCATGCCTTAAAGAAAGTAGTACATTTTACCCAGTACACACACATACAAACTCAAACAAAGTTTCCTGAAACCCTATTTACTTTTACCACATGTGATGCACTTTTTTTTAACTTTTTGATTTTATTTTGTTAAAAATGTCATTCACAACCTGTTATATTTAGTTTATTACCTCTAAGGATTTGTGGCACTCAAAAAAAAAAAAAAAAAGATCAAAAAATCACTGGATTAGAGTTTGAGGTTCTTATGACTTTGCTGCCCATATGATGCTTTTTTTTTCCTTATAAATATTTTCTAATTTATTTATTTATTTTTGTCTGTGTTGGGTCTTCGTTTCTGTGCGAGGGCTTTCTCTAGTTGTGGCAAGCGGGGGCCACTCTTCATCGCGGTGCGCGGCCCTCTCACTGTCGTGGCCTCTCTCGTTGCGGAGCACAGGCTCCAGACGCGCAGGCTCAGTAATCGTGGCTCACGGGCCTAGTTGCTCCGCGGCATGTGGGATCTTCCCAGACCAGGGCTCGAACCCGTGTGCCCTGCATTAACAGGCAGATTATCAACCACTGTGCCACCAGGGAAGCCCCATATGATGCTTTTGAATCCTAATGGAAAATAACCAAAGGTGAGATGTGTGTAAATAATATAAGAAGAGATTAAAACAAATGTCATACTACATAAACAGCAAATAGACTAACTGCAAAACATTTTTTCCTCTATCATTACTTCCTATACCCAATTTGACCTCCCAGAAAAAGATATTGTCAATTAAGAATAAAACAATTGTTTGACATGTTTCTTACAAGAGAAACCAAGAAAAAATTTAAATATAGAAAGTAAAAATGCCTTAATCACAATATTTGGAAATTTTACTAGTATTTATTGTACACACATCTATTTTCTGCAACTGGACAATTATGTTCTCATAGATTAGAAAGCTGAAAAGAAGAAAGATCAACTAAAATAAGTAGGTCCATTTTATTCACAAGGTGGAAATACTGTGAACTGACAAAACTACAAATTCAGAAACCTCATGACAATGAAGTTTTTCCAGACATTTATTCTTTCCACTTTTAATTTAAGAACAAATAATCATTTGTCATTAAATTATTGGTAACAGAAAAAAGTAAATGTAAAGAATAATCAGACACCAAACATTTCTGTTATTTTTGCTTTTGTTTTCTTTCATAAGCAAGCAGATATTATAGCTGAAAACTGGCATTTTACTCTGTGCAATGATGTCAGACTGATTTAAGATTTATATAAGGTTAAAAATTCAGCTTTTGCTGCATTTTAAAAACAACAAAGAGCTTATGTTTTTTTCTTAATTTTATGAGCCAAACAATAGACATCTCTATTATTATAGCTAGTTGTTATTATACGGCAGGATTTACTGTACCTGCCTAATTAGACAGCTAAAAGTACCATAAAGGAATCTTAAAGTATCCTTAAATAATTTATTTAGCAAGCCTTTTCTAGTTATTTAGCTTTGGGAAGTCTGCTGATATAAGGGTAGAGTATAATTTTTCAGGTTTAACATTGGCTTATGGTCAAAAAAAAAAAAAAAAAAAGAAAAAAGAAAGAGAAAGAGAGCAAGAGAGAAGGAGAGAGAGAGAGATTATTTCTTTGTCAAATTAAGTCATTTTTCGAGGATCCCAGGGGAGAATACACTTACTCGCTTCATATAACAGAACTAGTAGGGAGGTTAGGTCAAAAATATTGTTCTGAAACTGAAGTGAGAAATAACAGCTGAGAAATGTATATTTAAAATGGAAGTTCACATGAAGTATCAAAAGTTCAAAGTCTGTCTTATTTCCATTTCTATGTGTTTCATATCTATTTAACTGAAAGGCAGAAGTAGTTGAATATTTTGAGCAATTTGTACACTCAATGTCAGGATAGGGGGTGGTGATTAAGAAAGAACTTCTCACCAGACACTGCCATAAGGCTGGCAGTTATTTGCAATTTGATAGCTCTCCTTTCCTCCTCTTGGTCTATCTGCTTCTAGCCACAAGCATAGTCAATAAAATGAGTTTTACATTCAGTCTCAAATGCTGTATACTATCGGCAAACACTATAAGATTTTTAAAAATTTTAAAGTTTATGTACCTTTATGTTCACTGTGGTCAAGGTAATTTTCTTTTATACTATACAGTTTGACAAGACCGTGTGAGCAGTTTTCTTGAGGGTCTGTTTCCACAGTAATTCATGACACTGAATTTGACTGAATTCTAGAATAAGAAAAATACATGCTTTGTTATACTTCAGTCCTATCAAAATATTTGGAAGAAGAAATTAAACAATTAATATGCATGTATTTTTTAAGGGAATAGAATTAAATATCTTAAATTTTTCCTTCTCTGTTAAAGGAGAAAAAATGAGCATTATAGAGAAAAATAATTATTTGTCTTCCATCTATTTTTCTCCTTTTTTAGGTCAGCCAAACAATACTCTATTTATGAAATAAAACACTCCAGGAGTAAATTTAAAAAGAACAGGAAGAACTTTGGTAAACTATCATCACATGTGATAGTTTCCAGCTAAAGGGGGATATACAGTTCAGCCTATTGGGTGCTCTATTTTCTTTCTTTGATTAACTAAGGCATTTCTTCAACTTCAGTATTCTTTTCTTCTTTTTTATGTAATTTTTTGTAGTCTTTATAGCAAACTCTTAGAGATTCCTTATATTTGTTCTCCCCTTCTTCCACAGTAATAGGCTTTCTTTTAGTTGTGTACATGGTCGCCAAACTAAAAGCTATATTTCCCAGCTTGCTATGTGATTCATCATGGGATGTTCTCAGCTGTCAAGTCTTATAAAGGCTTAATATAATATCTGGTACATGATAAGCACAATTTACATTTTAGGAAGAGAGAGAACATGAGTTTTGTTTAAAAACATACACTATTTCCAGGTCTTGCTCTAAAACAATTAGGCATCGCTCCCCAAGTTTCTCACCCTCTTTTCACTAACTTGGAGATGCCAGAACTGGAACAGCCATATTGAACCCCCACTTTGGTCATGTAAAGACCCTGGCAGAGCCACTTACCAGCTCTGATGCCTGCCTACCGTTGAATTGTTATATGAGAGAGAATAAACTTCCATCATGCATAACCCACTGAAATTTGGAATATCTTTCCTGGTGGGGCTGTAATCAACTAATATGAATTACTAATCATTCTCCTTTAAGAGAATTTTTCTTAGAAAATGAAACTTGTTATTAGTTCTAAAATAGAGGTATAGATTTGTTTGGCAAAATTATTAAGCCCAATCTTTCAAAATATTATGTATTTATATATATATATATATATATATATATATATATACTTTTTTAGAAGGCTAAGAAAAGTATTCAAGTCATATATTAGTCAAATCTGAGTAGTTGTGATTACACTAACACATAAGTAGAACGATTCTCAATTTCAAATCCATTACAGAGAAGTTTTTCAATACAGTAGTGTTTATCTTATCCTTACAATTTTTGATAGACATGAATTATGCAGCTCTTATTATGTAGAGCACTATGCCAAGACCAAAAAGAAAAAAAGAGAGAGAGATCTAGTAATACATATATGTTTTGTGTGTGTGTGTGTGCCTGTGTGTATTCAGAATAGTTTTTCAACCAAGCCTCTTGTCTTCATCCTTCCCTTTCCTAGTCATACTCCATAAAATCACCAGAATATTTTAACTATTTTCTTTATTTTTAAGGTAATTTGTGTAATACAGAACTCTAAGACTCCCCTGCATGATTAACTTCAAAAATTTTGGCACATTATTTAGAAATTTTCAAAATCAAGTATCAACCTACTTTTTTGTCATCTTGGTCTACCTTTCCTTCCAAGTATTTCTTCTATCTAAGTAGGCAGACTTAGTCATAGTTTTCCTTTGTTTCCACAGCTCAGTTGATTTGTATATAATAGAACATTAAACACATTGTTTTTCGGTTACTTGCTTATCTGCCTCTTTCATTATACCATTAGTTTGTCAGAGACAAGCACCTCATGCACAGTAATTCACACTTTATACTCTCTAGCATTTATTTCATTTTGCATTTCATATTGCATTTTAATTTCAAAGTTAATTTTTCTCAATATTGCCTGAACCCACTAGACATAGAAATGGAACCCTAAATTAAAAACAAAAAAAGATTCTTATATGATCCCTTATGTATATTTGTGTGTGTGTGTGTGTGTGTGTGTGTGTACTTTTACATCAGCATTTAGCTAATAAGATGCTTTAGAAAACATCTCACATATGTAAAATTTTTTGTGGTAAACATCAACATATACAAAAAATACACAGAATAATACAATGAACTCCCAAATAACCATCAATCAGCTTGAGCAACTGTCAGTTCATTTCTAATCTTGTTTCATTTCTACCCACACAATTCTCCCTTCATGGATTATTTTGAAGCCAATCTCAGAAGTTATATCTTTTCATCTGTAAATATTTCATTATGAACTCTAAAAGGCAAGATCTCTTTTTTAAAAATGTAACCACCATGCCATTACCACGATTAAAAACAATAATTTCTTTTATTTATTTATTTATTTATTTATTTATTTATTTATGGCTGTGTTGGGTCTTCGTTTCTGTGCGAGGGCTTTCTCCAGTTGCGGCAAGCGGGGGCCACTCTTCATCGCGGTGCGCGGACCTCTCACTATCGTGGCCTCTCTTGTTGCGGAGCACAGGCTCCAGACGCGCAGGCTCAGTAATTGTGGCTCACGGGCCCAGCTGCTCCGCGGCACGTGGGATCCTCCCAGACCAGGGTTCGAACCCGTGTCCCCTGCATTGGCAGGCAGGTTCTCAACCACTGCGCCACCAGGGAAGCCCAACAATAATTTCTTGACATCATCAAACATTCAATTTTGTTCAAATTTTTAATTTAAAAATAAATGAAGTAAAGGTTTTCAACTTTTAATATATAGATAAGCTACCAATATCTTTTTATCTTGAAATGTATTTGTCATTTAGAGTGTCTCGCTGTCTGGATTTTGTTGTACAAAATAGCATTTCTTCTCCCTATTTTATTATTTTTATACTAGTATTTGGGTCTACTGGCTTGATCAGAATTAGTTCTTGTTTTTGTTTTATTTCCTCATAAGGCTACTTCAGGTTGATAGGGTGATGTTGTGTTCTTAAGTCTAGAGGCACATTACAGCCTTAAATGTGCCAGTACAGCATGGGAATATTTTAATTAAAAGAGTCTGGAGTCTGTTCTTACCAATAGAACTCTTCTACCATGATTTGGGGGGCACAACAGTCAAGCTGAAACAGTCCAGAGAACCAGCTCATCTTTAGGTTTTGTTGTTTCTTTTTTCAGCCAAACAAGTCAGTTACGCCAGGAAAGAAACACAGAATCAAGCTTAAAGGAAAAAAAACAAAACTATAACTAACATTTATTTATAAGATGTCATAGAAGGAGATTGAACCACAAGGTAAATAGTAAAAAGAACCAAGAATGTCATAAGGAGATATAAGGTAAAGTTTACACTAGGTTATTCAGGCAAGTCCCTAAAGAGATGTTGTGTATGGCTGAGAAAAACCTTTTATGTAGAGGAAAGAATGGAGGACAGAAACAAAGGATTAGTTGACTATAAGTTTGATATGACAATAGTATAACATGGCTATGTAAAGCTCAGAGAAGTGATAGTCTCCTGATCATATTGTGTTCCATTCTGGGTAACATAAAAATATGTTTAGTGGAATATTGGAGACTTCGAGAACGTTTAAAGGCAATTGAACAAGACGATGAACAGTTTGGAGACTCTGCCTTGTGTAGCTTGAAGAAAACTATGTATATGTGTATATGTGTGTGTGTATGTAGGCCGTTATGAAGGATTAAAGTATCCTATAGTAGTCTTGATAAGAAGAAAGTTTAAAATATTTGAAAGGATATCATTTGGACTTATTCTGTCTAACTGAGGAGAAAGATGTAGAACTGGTGGATAGAGGCTATACATACATGGATTTCTCCTCAACCAAATAAAAAAATTCATCTGTGCTAAAGTGAAACGAGTTAAATTTTGGCAGACTCTTGATAACCTCTTTAGGGTTGTTGTATATGTGATCTCTGCTTTATATCAAAAACCACATGATCCTTTTACGATGCTCTAGAATGAAATCTAAAGCAATAAATTCTAACTGAAGTAGATGCCACATCCTGATTGAAATCTTCAGAAACTAAGGTTATTCCCATAGTACATTATTTTCCATAGTATGTTGCTTAGCTAACACATTCCCTCAAACTTGTTCTGGCAAATCTTGTCACTAAGGATGTAGTACATGGAGTGAAAAGTTGTACAATTTTAGCTTCAAGTAGTCTTGCAATACTAAGATTTTCTCTTGTTTTTATTTTATTTATCATCATCATCATCACCATTATCAATAACATTTTACTGTCACCCTATATCTTGGAAATCAGAACTCAGCTAGAGTAGAGTACATCAGGTTTCATTTTTTTAGGTCCCCAACATTTTTCAGAGGATAGGAGTTTAGGACAGTTGGAGAGGAATGGAAGTTGCCAGGTGTGTCTGATTTCCCAGTCCAGTCTAGAGGATTTCTAGAGCAGTCTAGAAAGAATAAGCAAGGACTGTGTAAGTGGCAGACAGAGTATCTGGGACACTCTGGCAAAAACCCTCCTTATACTTCCTGGTAGCCTGGGCTTGCTGTTTGGCCCAGCCTGCTTGGGGCTTGTGTTTTCAATAGGAATGTCCAACTCTTAGGCACCTGGTTTTTCCACCTCCTTTTCCTTAGCTGTTTCTGGGTCCCTACACTAGTTGCCTGATTATAGGACATGATTCTCCACCTGCCCATCTTCAGTGCAATGCACATGTGGTCTATGCAGCACGGCCTCCTCCCTTCCAGCTGCCAACATCTGCAGTACATGTTGCCTCCTCTCCACTTCCACCCCCATCCTTTTTCTGGTTTTTCTCAGTTTGTCCTACATTTCTAGAATCCACCAAGATCTACTGGTTCCAAACCCAATAGAGACAGGATTGCTTATTCAAAAGTTATTGTCAATACTCCTCTTCCAGGAGGTATACATATGTGTGGGAAAGGCAGAAGGAGAAACTGTTACATCACATGAATGTTCCTGACATTTTTCCAGTCCTCAGTGACTCTGTGATTTGGCCCCAACCTTAATGTCCTTGGCCATCCATTGCATTCTTGATCTATTCTCAGGCCACCACCCTATCAAGTGCAATCAGAAGAAACTAATACCCCTTTTACACTATGTTGCCATGCTGCATCCTTTCCTACATAAAATTATTAAAACTAAATATAAGTGAAAACAATTTGAGGAAAAAATTAAACTTTTCTAGGCTTTTCAAAATGCACAGACAAAACCCCCACATGTATGTGAGTGAACTGATTATTAAAAAAAAAAAAACTTATTCACAAAATATTCACATTATGGCAGTTATTTCATTAAGAATCTATTATTAGAATAAAAATAATTAAAAATGTACGTTAGCTTTAAGATGATGATAATGTGTGAAGCGATGGAAAAACAATTTTATATATGCTAAATTTCCATCATTTTTGCTCTAAGAATATATCTTAGGATATAGGATATAATTGCATATATTTTTCTCAGAAATCTGTAAAATTGTAAATACACTGACTAGAGTAACAGAGTAATTATATTTTTATTTAATGTACAGTTCCAGGAGAGATAACAGTATGTACATATGTATGTATGCACAAACTCACACAAACATGCACTCATATATACAGGTACATAAATATAGTGGAGAGAGACAGAGAGACAAATGGAGACAGAAACACAGAGAGAGGGAGAAGAAAATGGAGAGAAGAATGTGAAAACTTATTAAGACAATCTAATCATTAGGGCTAAATATGAAAGGCAATTTTTTTATACTTAGAAACTTTTGGGGTGATTTCTCTTGAGATTGAATTCTTCAATGCTAAGCTTTAAATAATTAACTAATTTTGAGTTATTTATTAAGTAAAAAAGTACCCTGCATGAAAGATTGAGGATGTTTTTTTAATGCATTTTATATGCATGATGATTTTATTGTCTAAAACTGATCATCAGTCTTCTTTCTAAAAAGTTTTAAAAATACTCTAAAATCTTAGTAAGTTTCTTTTTCATGTCCTCTACTCCTTTTGTTTAATCTGTCAAAACATGCAAATTTTAGTGGTGGATAGAGATTCTCTTGATTGGAAATGCTGACCCATAGGTAGGTAGATGATCAAATAGAAATAGTAATAGATACATGCCATGGGTCATGAACTTGAAAATCACTTACACTCCTTTTTTGTACATTTTTATCTGTTGATATTTAATATACTATTTATACCCCATACATGGAAGTAAGAAAACCTATTTTCTTTTTCTAAGTAGTTTAAGTTAAAATTTGGGATATCGATTTCTCATGTACAAATATGCAAAATATTCTGTATTCAATAACCAGGAAGGTGTTTTTAAATAGCTAGTGGTTGCAGGGAGAAACAAATGAAACAAAAATCTTACCAATCCTTCCTTTCTTCAGTGGAGTTTCAAAGGCCAACCCAGGTCAACATGCCTCCCTTGTACTGCTCTAAATCACAAACTGGGTAATTGTGTAATTCCCGACGTGAATCTCTGGTCTCTATCTGCCTGACATTTTCAAGTAAGCTTTTACTCACCCACTAATTCACTCAATGCTGTCACCAAACTTTGGGCCTGTCACAACCTAACATGTGGAATGTCATTCATTAGCCTTCCACATCAGAATTGGGTCATCCTTGATACTGGTGGTGCTTTGATTTGGGGACATGAATCACCCACTAAGATTCCTTTTCTTGAGGCTCAGTTCCATACTATTTAGATTTAGACTGCCCTTAAAGCCTACTTTCTTCTTGAATTGACTACTGATTTTGGCTGCCATAACTCTCTACTATTCATTCCCCATTTTGATAATAAGATCTCAAACTCCTGTTGAGAGAACAGAGACCCTTGCTCCTAAATCATTGTCCCTGTGTTTCTTTGCCTGGATTTATATAGTCTGTGCTCCCATATTTAGAGGATTCTAAATCAGCTCTCTTAATTAAGTCATCCTTGACCCTAGAGAACAGGCCCTCTCTACCTAGATCTTCTCAATTCCGCACAGATTATGATCATGACTCTGTGAAGAAGAAAACAATAACCTTTACCTACCGTTCCATTACCCCAAAGTCTATATCAAGCCAGCTTCAGGGAGTTGTGTGAAAATACTAATAAAAGAAACAGTACATTTTTCAAAAGTTTACATAATTAGAAACCAAAATGCTTCTCTTGAGTTCACAGAATATAGGGATACTAGAGACTATATTGTAAAAAGGAAGGATAGTAATGACTACGAGAAGAACTTGATAGTGATTGTGAATTCTAGAACAAGGAAATGACATCATAATGGTAGTAATTCTAAATGAAGTCAAATGACTTGTGAAAATTAGGTATACTTATTCTGTATTGATTTGACATATGTAACAAATACTCTTTGCCTATAAATCTTTTGGGAGAATTGCCTAAAAATCATAGTTATATTTGGGGCTTCCCTGGTGGCGCAGTGGTTAAGAGTCTGCCTGCCAATGCAGGGGACACGGGTTCGAGCCCTGGTCTGGGAAGATCCCACATGCCGCGGAGTAGCTGGGCCCGTGAGCCACAACTACTGAGCCTGCGGGTCTGGAGCCTGTGCTCCGCAACAAGAGAGGCCGCGATAGTGAGAGGCCCGCGCACCGCGATGAAGAGTGGCCCCCGCTCGCCACAACTAGAGAAAGCCCTCACACAGAAACGAAGACCCAACACAGCCAAAAATAAATAAATAAATTTATTTTTTTAAAAAATCATAGTTATATTTGAGAACATATATCTTAGGGAGCAGAGGGTCTCACCCATGCTGAGTAGGGTTCCTCTCAGCAGCCAGCAGCTTCCTTCCCTTCCAGCAGCAGATTTGTCAGTTTACCGTATGTGCCCTGCAAGTACTACTATCATGTTCTAGGTAGACTATGAAGGATATTGGGAGCGGTAGGCAGAGTCACTGATGGAGATAGCATGTCTTGCATTGCAAAAGTCTTCTTTAGTTCACATCATTATAAATATTACAACAATGTGGTTTTGTCAAATATGGATTTTTTTTAGTAACTGAATTTTCCAAACAGAATATTATTTAGAAATGATAAAACAATACTGTATAATAAGTTACATGAAGTATCTCTGTGCCCTCCAAAGCCCAGAGGCATACATGCATCATACTACAATCTATAAATCTCAGATTTTCATTATTATGAAATAAAAGTGCACAACTATCTAATTTATGAGGCTGGAAATTTTATTTCCCAGTTCTACCATTTGGTATTAAGGTTTCTTCTGATTCAACCTCACAGTATTAATGTTTTGAAGAGTAAGGGCGTTTTTCAAGAACTTCACAGTTACTACTGCAACATGTTAAGCATGATTTAATTAATCTTGAATAGACTGAAGTAATTAAACCAGCTATGTCATACCCAATCTAGCTCTCTCATTTTCCATAAAGATGGCAAATTAGTTTTACAAAGATATGTAGTGAGTTAAGTAAATGCAGAAGTTGCATATAAGAAGAATCTGCTTCTCTTAGATAAAATTGAAAACTTGTTAAAGATGTGAGCCCTTTGATAAGTCACTTAAAATTACTTTTCCTGTCAGTTTTAGAAAAGAATATGCATTGTACTTGTCTCATTAAGGAAAAAAAATAAACAAATGCTGTGAACCGATCTGCCAATATTATAAATATGTTCGGCACCCGTACTGAGTGTAATCTAACAGAATGTAATAAAGCTAGAAGCTGACACTGTAATGAAGAAAGAAGAAATGCAATATTGATTTACAGGGAAATGTCTGTTCTTTTGAAATGAAATAAAAGCACCTGTTACCAGAAGAGAATGTAAATGCCAAAATGAATAGCTCTGTTCATAAACTTTTCAATTTAGAACTGCACAATTCAGCTCACTAAATCAAAATTGTATACAATAAAAGAAAAGCCAAGAACTAGTTTTATTGTGAAAGTGGTGTTTTAAAGGCTCACTAGACCATCAATTCTGTCACAGTGTTGAAAAAATAAACTGTAGTTTCCTATCCAGTTGGCCCTTTCTTCCAGAACAAATTTTAAATTGGATTCAAACATCATCTCTATATAATATCCTACTGATGTTGACATATGGCTTATAAACTTTCTGGTTGCTACTCAAATGTTCACTGTATGCCTCTTCTCTTTATGCCTCTGTTTTTCCTTCTTCTCTAAATCCTTTCTTTCTACCAAATATTTATTGAGCACCAACTATGTGTGAGACACTCTGATAGGTCTTGGGGACCAATAAATTAGACTTGGGCCAGGGCAGCAGCCATGGGGACCCCAGGATTCTCAGTGCACCGTGCCTGAGGTTGAGGCTTCATTTCATGAGTAGGATCTGGACAAATGAAGGGTGCCTTCTCTTCTCAACCATTTGCTGAAGATCCACCGCTCAGTTGGAGAAGCAGGAAAGATTCTGAAGTCATGCTCCTCCCAGGGAAAAAGCCCTTTGACTGGGAGCTCAAGGGAGGGGGAACCTGGTGTCTTTTAGCTGCAGTCATCAAGAGTGGCGTGTCTGCCTTGCTGAGCTGGGAGTGGGGAAGCAGAGGGTCACTCTGGTTCAAATAGCACAGTCTCTTGCCCTTCTTACTGAATTTTCCCAAACGGATTTTCTTCATTTGTTGTTTCCTTTTCAGGGCCATTTCCACGGGGTTTAAATGGTTGAGTTTTTAAAATAATTTTTACCAGTTTCACCGTGGAGCTTCCCACGCTGTCTTGCTCGAAGTCGATCTTCTATCTCATTCTTTTAAATTGAAAATTTTTAGTCAAGGGGTGAACAGACAACTTTCTGAACAGCTGTTAATATCTTTGTCTATTGTTCGAATGGGTTATAAACCTTTCTCTAATGATTTGTTAAAACCCTTTAATGAAGGAAATTACTCTTTTGTTTTGTTTCTTCTTTCCATGATTTTCTTTACCCATGAGTTTATTATAATTGTTTGTATATTTGCCCCACTTAATTTTAAATACTGCCTAATTGATAATCTTTATCATTTATTGATTCTGAGTATCAAAAATATTTTACTTGTCTATAATTTATTATTTATTTAACTCTGTGTGTTTATTAAAAACCCTGATTTTTCTGTTATGAATCTGGACAAAATCATTATCACAACACAGCCTACAAATCTTTGCTCTGCTTAACTACTGAAGTCAAAGCCACTATGGTTGGTTTCACCAATGACAGCAACATTTTTTTTAGGCCAAGATTTCCAGCTAAGCTTGGCTGGCCTGACCTCCAAATAATTATACTTATTTTATTCTACAGCCCCCTCTGCTAGGTGGCACTGATATGTGCAGCATTGCTAGATGTCCCTCACTACTCCAGGCCTTCCTCTGAAACCAGTGCATCTCTTTCAACCCTCTGTTACATCCAGGTACATCTTCTCAGGACTAAGGTGACAGCCATCAGTTCTTCTCTTTGGCTTACCTAACTTATTCCTGGTATCAGAGGACTAGATTTATTCCTTCCAAAATTACCATCCAAATTCCTCCCATGTGACCTGTAGCTCTCAGGCAAATAAAACCCTTCTTGCCAGACTTGCTATCTTATGTTTCTCAAAGAACCCTGGCTGTAAGTCTAATGACTTCAAGAAAATTTTCCTTCATTTTGCAGGCACTTGATGTCCTTCAGAAAAATAAATTAGAAAGAGAGAAAGAGAAAAGGAAGGGAGCAAAAAGGGAAGGAAGAGACTTAAAACTTACTGAACAACAAATTAGACTTGTACAGGTACTTTTGCTATGTATACCAAGCCATATCTTGGGCAAATTAATATATAATATGTGTATTTTATATAGATAGTTTTGTCATGTATTAAAAATAACTTATGTTTATGTTATTTATTTTCTTCTTAATATCCTGAATTCTCTGCCTCCTGAAATTTGCTGTGACCTAAGTTCCTGACCTCCTGCAATATATTTAAGTTAACATTGTTCCTAGTTGTTACCTGGCACCCAGTACATGTTTAATGAGTATTTTTAAATTTATTTTTTTTAATGAAGGAATCACTTCATCATGGTTACCACATACTTTGAGCAAACTGTGATGGCTAGTATCACTACACTAAAGGAAAAAAAAAAAATCTAAGAACAAAGTCAGGGAAGTTTATTTCAAGAAGTAAACTTTTTAGAAGTTTCTAATCTCAGAAGCATTTAGTTAATGCTAATTAATAGCTATCAGTTTAACTTAACTCTTTTCCACATTATTGCTATTGATGATCTCCATCTGGTCTAATTAATAAAAACTCTTCTTCCACTAGTTCTGATTATCAGCCAAATTTCATTTTCCCCAATCTGGTTTCATAAAGAAAAATTTTTATTCCATCTGTAACAGCCTTACTTTTCTAATAAGCCAGAAACACAATGATTGCTGATTATACCATTAAAGCTATGTTCTAGCATATCTATTGAATCTCCATCTTGCCATTTAGAAGGTGTGAAAGAGGCTAAAACTCTTTGAGATGTCTGTTCCAGAAAAAAAAAAAGATTTCTACATAATATAAATACAGTTTTAGAGATTTAGAACTAGAAGTGTGCTTTTTGGAACTCAGTGATAATTCTGAAACATAATAGGCAATTAAGCATAGAAATTATAAATAATCAATAGCCACAATACTGTCAAAGAGATAAATTATGTTTCTAAGGTTTTAGAGACAAGGACAACCTTATATGAGGACATATAACTCTTATTTTATATATGTATTCACAAGAATTTATATTCTAAAGAATTTCCAATGTTTTTTTTCAGAATGAGAAAGATTTACATTACAGTAACTTAACACCTGACACAAAATATACACGCTTTTCAACTACAGATCTTTTAATCTATTCAATCTAAACACTCAAACGGTTATAGCTAGGTTGACCATGCTGTGAATTACATGACCACCCTGATTATTACCTGTTCTCTCAGTGTGATATTAGTGCTTTGTTTATCAACAGAATCACAGTTATGACAATAAGCTGTATAATCACTTACTTATACCAATTATTGTCATTGTGTTTCCCAAACATGCCCTAGATAAACTAAATTATAAACAAACGGTCATGAATAAAACCTAGCTTTTATGAATTAAATAATTTCAGTGTTTTAAATTAATGAGTAATAATCCAAAGTTATTTTAAATGAAAATAAACTGTATTAATTTATGACATCTATCTGTTTGGAATTCAAACATCTGGCATTTGTCCTGTTTGTGAACAAGGTTTAGAAATTCTTTCTCTCAATGACCAAAGAAAAAACAAACTGATTTCGGAAAAATCACTAATAAAAAGATTTTATTCCAGTTATGGCCATTGAGGACATTTTTTTTTGCTTGTTTCTTTTAAAAGATTTTTTAGAGCAACAAAATTTAGAGGAAGGTACAGAGATTTCCCATATGCCCCCTACCCCGAACATGTGTAGTCTCCCCCATTATCAACATCACTCACCAGAACAGAACGGTACATTCGTTACCAAAGATGAACCTACATTGACACATCATCATCACCCAAAGTCCATGGTTTACCTTAGGGCTTACTCTCGGTGCAATCTGTGGGCTTGGACAAATATATAATGACATGTATCCTTCAGTACTATGCTGAAAATGAGTGGTGAGGATACACATTCTTGCCTTGCACCTGATCTTAGTGTGGAAGTTTCGAGTTTCTCACCACTAAGTATGATGTTAGCTGTAGGTCTTTTGTAGATAGACTTTATCAAGTTGAGAAAGATTCCCCCAATTCCTATTTTATTGAGAATCTTTATCATGAAGGGGTGTTGGATTTTTTTTTAATTAATTAATTTTATTTTTGGCTGCGTTGGGTCTTCGTTGCTGTGCACTGACTTTCTCTAGTTGCAGCGAATGGGGACTACTCTTCCTTGCGGTGCGTGGGCTTCTCATTGCAGTGGCTTCTCTTGTTGCAGATCATGGGCTCTAGGCATGCAGGCTTCAGTAGTTGTGGCACGCGGGCTTCAGTAGTTGTGGCTCATGGGCTCTAGAGCACAGGCTCAGTAGTTGTGGCACATGGGTTTAGTTGCTCCGTGGTATGTGGGATCTTCCTGGAACAGGGCTTGAACCCATGTCCCCCACATTGGCAGGCAGATTCTTAACGACTGCGCCACCAGGGAAGTCCAGGGGTGTTGGATTTTGTCAAATTCTTTCTTGGCATCTATTGGTATAATCATGTGATTTTTCTTTTTTAGTCTGTTGATGTCATAAGTTACATTTATTGATTTTCGAATGTTGAAACAGCCTTGCATACTTGGGATAAATTCCACTTGGTCATGTTATATTTTTAGATTTGATTTACTAATATTTTGTTGAGCATTTTGGGATCCATGTTCATGAGAAATATTGTTCTGTAGTTGTCTTGTGATGTCTTTGTCTGGATTTGGTATTAAGGTAATACTGGCCTCATAGAATGAATTAAGAAGTATTCTCTCTGCTTTTAACCTCTGAAAGAGATTGTAGTGAGCTGGTATACATTTTTCTTAAATATTTGGTAGAATTCACCAGTGAACTCATCTGAATTTGGTGCTTTCTGTTTTAGAAGGTTATTAATTATCAATCTGATTTCTTTAATAGATAGAGGCCTATTCAGACTTTTTTTTTTTTCTTTTCTGATGTGAGATTAGGCAGATTGTGTCTTTCAAGGAATTAGTCCATTTCATCTACATTGTCAAATTTGTGGGCATAGAGTTATTCATAGTATTCCATTTTTATCCTTTTAATGCCCATAGGATCTGTAGTGGTGTCCATTTTTCACTCTGATATTAGTAATTTGTGCCCTCGTTCTTTTTTTCTTAGTTACCCTGTCCAGCAGCTTATTGATTTATTGAGTTTTCAAAGAACCACTTTCTGGTTTCATTGATTTTCTCTATGACTTCCTATTCTCAATTTCATTGATTTCTGTTCTAATTATTCTTACTTTTCATTTGCTTAGTTTGGATTTAATTTACTCTTCTGTTCCCAGTTTTCCAAGGTGGAAACTTAGATAATTAATTTTAGACCTTTCTTCTTTTCTAATACTAGCCCCTCCCCTCCTCAATTTCACTTTCCATGGTTTCAGTTACCTGATGTCAACAATGATCAGAAAATATTAAGTGGTTGGAAAATATTAAGTGGGAAATTCCAGAAATAGACAATTCAAAAATTTTAAATTCCGAGTAGTGTGGAGAAATCTCGAACTTTTCCACGCTGCCCCGCTCCGTCCCACCCAGGATGTGAATCACCCCGTTGTCCAGCATATCCCACCCCTTAGTCATTTAGTAGCCTTTTTAGCTGTCCAGGTATCACAGTGCTTGTGTTCAAGTAACCTTTGTTTTACTTTCTAAAGGCCCCAAAGTGCAAGAGTAATAATGCTAGCAACTCATATATGCCAAGAGAAGCCATAAAGTGCTTCCTTTAAGTGAAAAGGTGAAAGTTCTCAACTTAATTAGGAGAGGGAAAAAAAAATCATATGCGAAGTTGCTATGATCTCCAGTAAGAACGGATCTTCTGTCCATGAAACTGTGAAGGAGAAAGAAATTTGTGCTAGTATTGCTGTTGCACCTCAAACCCCAAAAATTACAACCACGGTGCATGGTAAGTGCTTAGTTAAAGTGGAAAAAGCATTAAATTTGTACAATAAGATATTTTAAGAGTGAGAGAGAAAGAGAGGCCACATTTGCATAACTTTTATCACAGTATATTGTTATAATTGTTCTATTTTATTATTATAATATTATTTATTATTATAGCTGTTGTTAATCTCTTACTGTGCCCAAATTATAAATTAACTTTTGTCATAGACATGCGTATATAGAAAAATTATAGTATGTATAGGGTTTGGTATTATACACAGTTTCACACATCCACTGGGGGATCCAAGAGGAACAGATCCCTCACAAACAAGGGGGGACTACCGTGTCTGCATTCAGTGCTACAAATTTCCCTCCTAAGCACTGCTTTCATTGCATTCCACAGATTTTGATAAGTAGTATTTTCATTCTCATTTAGTTCAAAATATTTTTAAATTTCTCTTGAGATTTCTTCTTTGACCTATGTGTTATTTAGAAGTGTGTTGCTTATTCTCCACATATTTGGGGATTTTCCAGTTATCTTTCTGTCATTGATTTCTACTTTAATTCCATTGTGATCTGAGAGCAGACATTGTCTGATTTCTGTTCCTTTCAATTTGTTAGAGTGCGTTTTATGTCCCAGAATGTGGTCTATCTTGGCAAATATTCCATGTCAACTTGAGAAAAAAGTGTAATTCCCTGTTGTTGGATGAAGTAGTCTATAGATGTTAATTCTATCCAGTTGCTTGATAGTGATGTTATGTTCAGCTATATCCTTACTGATTTTCTGCCTGCTAGGTATGTCCATTTCTGAGAGAGTGGTGTTGAAGTCTCCAACTATGATAGTGAATTTGTCTATTTCTCCTTGCAAGTCCATCAGTTTTTGCCACATGTAGTTTGATGCTCTGTTGTTAGGCACACACACATTAAGAATTATTATGCCTTCTTGGTGAATTGCACCTTTATCACTATGTAATGCTCTTCTTTCTCCCTTATAACTTTCCTTAGTGAAGTCTGCTCTCTCTGCAATTAATCTGGCTACTCTTGGTTTCTTTTTATTAGTGTTGGCATGGTATATTTTTCTCTATCCATTTACTTTTTTTATAGAAATATAATTTTATGATTATTTGTCAGTTCATAGATCAGATATTAAAACAGTTAGCAGGAAAATATATTATGGCTTCATATAAGAAAGATTTTTAAAGATTGACAAAACTTACTCCACTCAAACAATTTCTATCCATTTACTTTTAATCTATATGTCTTACTATATAAAGTGGGCTTTGTGTAGACAACATGTAGTTGTGCCTTGTTTTTGATCCACTGTGACAATCTCTGCCTTTTAGTTGGTGCATTTAGACCATTGATGTTCAAAGCAGTTATTGATATAATCTGATTAATGGCTATCATATTCATTACTGTTTTCTATTTGTTGCCCTTGTTCTTTGTTCCACTTTTTATTTTTGCCTTCCACTCTTTATCTGCTTTTTATGGTTTTAAATGAGAATTTCATGTTTCCCTTTTTTCTATTTTCTTTGCATATCAATTGTGCTTTTTTTTTTAGATAAATTATATGTTTATTCATTCAGATATTAGAAACCATTAAAACTCCTTTACCTCTATTTATCAAAGGATTCTCCCCTCTCTTTTTTTTTTGTTTTTTTTGGGTTTTTTTCCACTCCCTTAATATGTTTAGTATTTATCACTTTAAAATATGGAAATTCTCTTGTATAACCCCAGGACCATCGTCACAACTAACAAAATTATCAAACACAGCCTTCTTGTCACATAATACCCAGT
Source organism: Balaenoptera acutorostrata (assembly GCF_949987535.1). Classification (NCBI taxonomy): domain Eukaryota; kingdom Metazoa; phylum Chordata; class Mammalia; order Artiodactyla; family Balaenopteridae; genus Balaenoptera; species Balaenoptera acutorostrata. The sequence continues at coordinate 127,732,845 of NC_080068.1, read as the reverse complement.
CCATACTCAGAGTTCCCCAATTGTTTCAGAAATTCTTTTTACAGTTAGTTTGTTTGAATCAGATCCAAACAAGTTCCACACATTGCAATTGGTTGTTACAACTATTAAGTCTCTTTTAATTGACAGCAGTGTCCTAAAAAAAATAAAATAAAATAGATAGTATAAGACACACAAAAAAATATCAGTTCTACTTTAAAAAAAAACTTATTTTTAGTAGTTGCCCTGGAGTTAGCAATACACATTTACAGCTAATCCAAATCCACTTCTAAATAACACTATGCCACTTCACGGGGATTATGAGTACCTTATAACATGAAGCCAATCCTTGGGACTTCCCTGGTGGCACAGTGGATAAGAATCCGCCTGCCAATGCAGGGAACATGGGTTCGAGCCCTGGTCCTGGAAGATCCCACGTGCCGTGGAGCAACTAAGCCCGTGTGCCAGACCTACCGAGCCTGTGCTCTAGAGCCCGTGAGCCACAACCACTGAGCCTGTGGGCCGCAACTACTGAAGCCTGCATGCCTGGAGCCCATGCTCTGCAACAAGAGAAGCCAACCCAAGGAGAAGCCCGACGAAGACTGGCCCCCGCTTACCACAAGTAGAGAAAGCCTGCGCAGCAGCAAAGACACAATGCAGCCAAAATAAATAAATTAATTAGAAAAATTAAATCTTAAAAAAAAAAGAAAGTAATCCTTATTCCTCCCTCCCATCCCTGGTATCATTGCTGTCATTCATCTCACTTATATATATAAACATAACTATACCTATGATATACACAAAAGCATGCATAATTGAATAAATTTTTTTACTAGTTGTTAGGACCACGTAGTGACTTCCAACCTCTTTGCAAATAGAACTAGAAACTGAAAGTCTGTCACAAAACAAAAATGTACGTCACAGTTTTGAGGACACACATTTCTATGGCCTAATACTTTGAAAGACAAGAACAGTTATGGCTAACAAATTTCTTCAACTAGTTTTTCTAATATCTTTATCTACCTATCTCTATCATCTATTTATCTATCTGATAATAGATAGAAATAAATAATAATAGAAATAAAGCCATGAGCCTGTAATAAAGTCTCATATTTGATATCTCTTCACAAATGCCACCACATCAGAAAAGCCTTTTCTAACTACCTTATCTAAAAGAATTTGCACCCTGCCCCATAGTTTCTATCCCCTTACTAAACTCTATTCTCAGAACAATTATCACTGACATTATAATTTTTTATCTGCCTACTTATTTAATAGTTACTTATTATCTGTCTCACTGACAAAATATTAAATGCCATGAAAGCAGGAAATTGCTCTAAGTTATCCATCACCATATTTGATCCTCTGGAACTATAGTGGTAAATGGTCCATTCTCAATAAATATCAATCGATAAATATTTTTGTATCAATGAAAGATGAAAATAATTTATTCCCAGAAAACTACCATCCTATTTTATTTCTTCTACTTCTCTTTTTCCTCCTCTACTCATTCTCAGTCTTGTCATTATCATCTGTATAAATTCATGCACTGGCAGCAAGTACTATTAGGGTTTATTGGCCTTTTATATTTTTTTCTAGTCAAAATAAAAATGCTGGCTTTTGCCATGTAGCTCAATTAACTTATTAACACAAAGCAGTTAAAATAACATAAGAATATTGGATAAGTAGGGAGAAATTAATTATTTTACCCACTATCCATTGAAGTGGAAACATGAAAGATGAGATAGGAAATACAGAAGCTAAATTTTCTTTTGCACGATGTAATATAATGTTTTAATTCAAGTTCCTACTGAGGTTCTAAAGGTAAATTCAGACTACTCCAATAAATTATTCAGACCTTTAAACAGCTTGGCTTTTTTGGATATGTATTCAGTCTTTTAAATTTCCTCTCCTCTGTGCTTTTTTCAAATGGTGTCTGAATGGATTGGGGGACAGGTCTACTTTACCTTGTGTGTCTAGGAAGAATTAGGTCCTCAGATCTATGACAATATAATTTTTTTTAAAGATTTTTTTTTGATGTGGACTATTTTTAAAGTCTTTATTGAATTTGTTACAATATTGCTTCTATTTTATGTTTTGGTTTTTTGGCTGCGAGGCATGTGGGATATTAGGTCCCCAACCAGGGATCAAACCAGCACCCCCTGCATTGGAATGTGAAGTCTTAACCACTGGACTGCCAGCGAAGTCCCTGACAATATGTTTTTATATATATTCTGACTCCTTTGAACTTCATAGAAATATCCCTGTACACCTGTTAGCTTTGCTTCTTATTGGCATCAAAGGATATGTAGCTACTGATAGAAAATAGTAAACATACATTGGGACTCTTACTTCCCTACCTCCACGCAGACCTTCTCAAAAAAATATTCACATCACAGTCTTCCCCAGTTGCTTGTGTCAAAAATTATGTTTCCTACCACCAGAATCTAAGCTCCATGGTTAGGAGAAGATTGATTTGTTTACTGCTATAGTCCCAATTTTTAGAACAATGAGTGCTATGCAGTGGGTAGCCAATAAATATTTAATGAATGAATTTATCTCCACTCCCAGATTGGTTAGAACTCAGTAGTTACCCCTATTGACTTTACCGCATCTTGATTCTGGATGGAATTACCTCCTGTTCCTGAGGTTTTGATGTGCTTCAGCTTTGCTGCTTTGTACCTTCGTTACAGTATCATTTCACTCCAGATGTTCTATCCTCCCTAGTAGACTCACCAGTCCAGCACTGTCAGCTATTACTCCAAGACATGTGTGGACTTTTGACATTTCCATACCACCCAAGAGTGTGTGGGCTTCCCTGGTGGCTCAGTGGTTATGAATCCGCCTGCCAATGCAGGGGACACAGGTTCGAGCCGTAGTCCAGGAAGATCCCACATGCCGCAGAGCAACGAAGCCTGTGCGCTACACCTACTGAACCTGCGCTCTAGAGCCTGGGAGCCACAACTACTGAAGCCCACGTGCCACAACTACTGAAGCCCGCGAGCCACAACTACTGAAGCCCACGTGCCTAGAGCCCGTGCTCCGCAACAAGAGAAGCCACCGCAATGAGAAGCCCGCGTACCGTAATGAAGAGTAACCCCGGCTCGCCGCAACTAGAGAAAGCCCACAGGCGGCAACGAAGACCCAACACAGCCAAAACTGAATAAATAAAATAAATAAATTAAAACAAGAAAAGAGTGTGCGTATATGTAGTGGTTGGAGTTGGGGAGGTTAGGGAATAATCATATGTTCTCCATCTGCTCAACCTTGTCAACTAACAATTTTACTCAAATTTTCCTATACCAGTTAATAAACAGAGAATCCTGCAAGGCAGACTCCTCTAAGAGTCCCAGATGGGAAACCCTGCTTTTCACTCACTCCTCGACCTTTCCCAGTCTCAGCTCTAGGACTGCAGACTGCCAATGAGAAGCCACACAGGAGTCCAATTCTGTGGTTCACGTACTTATCCTCTCTCTGCCCTTCCTCCATTTCAGTGCCCTTTTTCTCCCTATAATTCCCTTGGACTGGACATTTGGATTTTTGTGTATTCCTTCATATCAAAATCTGAGTTCTCTCTCATGTAGTAGGATTCTTTCCCTGCTTTTGATATGCTAAATAGAATACAAGTAATATTAAAACACCATTATCTTTTCAATGAAACCTGGAAACTCTTTTCATTTTATGGACTCTAGAAAGTCATTTTGAGACACCAAGCTGATCATTGACATCCTTCTCCCTTCCCACGTGAGACCATTCTACTTTTCTGAGCAAATAAAATGCTTAGATCAGCCTTGATAATCAAAGGTCATGAGAAGATATCAATCAAGAAGAAAAGGAAGTATATTTTTATTCTTAACTGTTATCCCCATTATGTGTATTTAATTAGAGTATAAAAATTCTAACCAATACTCTCTTTTCTTGCTTATTTTATGAAGTTTATGCACCTGACATTCATACAAATTAATGAGCTGAAGAACAATCTCAGATGATGACTGCAAAAATACAATCAGGATGAAAAGTACAAACTTAAATCCTTTGCAAACTAGAAAATTAATATTTATCTAGTATGTCTTTCATTTCAGTAAATTTATATGTGGTATAAAATGCCTAATAAAATGTTCTCACTAACGTGATAGAATAGGATCCTTCAAACTTTGATGTTGTAAGTCTTCTTGCTGTATCACTAAGCAACTTCTTGTAAAACCAACCATCTTTGCTTCTATTGTGTCTTAACAACTGACACACTCGTATTCCCCTTATCTCCCCCAACATCTCAATCTCGCTGTCTTTACTCATCTTCTCCTTTTTGTCTCAAGGGGAGAAAAAATGGCCTTCTGTCTCCAGTTAGTCTTTGCAGTGGAGTTCTGGATTCGATTACCTCTCATCTCTTCTAGCCCTTGGATCCTTCTCTTTCTTGAATACTTCTCCGTCTTTACCGTCTCTTCCCTGGCCTTGTACACCCATTTGTGACTGGACTGTTTGGTCATGGCATCATTCCCATCATTCTCCATTTGACGGGACTACTTTTCCTGACATTATTCCCTTTCTCTCTGAATTTTCACTGACCACCATATCAAAAGAGCTGTCTGCATTGTTGACAGCTCAAACATAAAATCGCTTCTTAGATTTGTGTTGGTGTCTCTGCTCCACCTCTTTACTCAGTGCAGGCATTCAGATGCACTGGTTCTTCAAAGTTGTGTCATAAATTGTTTGGAGAGCCAATAAAGAACACAGAAGCACAGGCTTCTTCAAGAGAACAAGGCTAGGACTTCTGTACTTGTATAAGTCTCCCACGTGGTTCTAAGACACATCAAAATTTAAGAACCATTGCTCTGGTGATTTTTAGGATCACAACTTCATAGTCTCCAGAGTAAGTCATTTTTTTTGGCCAGTCAACCCTCAGAACTGTCTCTCCCTTCTTCCTTTCTCTTATAGAAGACTATCCTGGATCTGACATCATTTGGGCAGTCTTACCCCCAATAGAATCTCAGGAAATGTTTGTTGAAACTGTGTAAACAAAGGTTTTATGAAAAACCTGGTCTTTAGTCCGCTTTTTTCTAACTCAAATTCCATTTCCTTTAGAAAGTAGCTTAAAGTTATTTAAACTTTAAGTAGCTTAAAGTTGGTTTTTCAGACCAACAGCCCAGATTTTGCTTTTCAGTTCTATAAGCAAATCATTTAAAATAAAAATCCAAATACTAATACAGTTCTTTTCCCTACCAGGCCATGTTCATATTGGCATTTAGGAATAGGAACTTAAATGATGACAAATTTGCCTAAGGAAATTTTATTTAATATAATTTTGTAAGGCTTTATTGCTACTTTGCTGGTTACTGGACGGAGAATGCAGCATGTGGCTCTGATTCACAAATTACGTTTCTAATTCAAGGGCACATTCAACCAATGAAGTACAGTTTTTAGTTTAAATTTCAGAACATATTGAAATATTTGATAGAAAATTGAGTTTTAGGAGCCTATGGCTCTGTTCCCCTCAGAGGATCCTAATTGAAGCCAAGTTCTAATGAAGCTAATAAAAATTTAGTAGATTGACAGTTGAATGCAAGAATACATTTGTTGCCAACTTACTAAAGTTAATCTGTTCCATATGTAAAAACAGCATATGAGGCTATTCTTCTCTTTGACTCATGTTATTTTAGCTTTAATACCTACCTTTAGGATCCAAGGACTCTTACAAGACTATCTTCCCTGCAATTACTGGTGATAATCTACACATGGATTTCCATGGCTGTGCAGGGCTGCCTGTGTGTGTATTTGAGGCTTCCTGTGTATGCGAACACACACCTATATATTCATACACACATACTCCCATTAACAGATCACATGCACGTAAGTCTAAATGTAGCAAAGTTCTATCAGCGTTAGGCTGAGATGTTGAAGCCTACAAAAATCAGAAGATTCAGAAGTTAGGTTCTCACAGCAGCTTGAAACTAGCACTGGTGTCATGTGCTGTGACGGGGTTTTTCCATTACACAATCAGATAACCTTGTATAATGTGACATAAATATTAGGCAGATCTTCACTTTGCAAACACACATTTACTGTGTCATGTTGTATAACAGGCTTCAATAATGTGGACGATACTAAAAATGAAAGTTCTTGTCTTGGTTTTAGACATTATGTGTAAATATTTTGCTTATGAGACATGCATTAATTTTGAAGGTATAACAACATAAAGAATTGCTCTTTAAAAGACAGTATTTTGTTTTAACAATGTATTGCTAATATCAACAAAAAGAACAAACATTGAAAGAGTAATTAATAATCACAAATGATAAATGAAGCATACAGTTGGTAATTATAAGGTAAGCGATATCTCTTTGCTCATAAAAAGTGTTATTTTTAGTTTATAATCTTATAAAAAGTTAGATACTTGGTCATACAATAAGGCAAAGGAAAAGATTTTAAAAGGGGATAAAAATGAATGTAAAGTCTTAGACATAAGCTTATTAAAATTCTTATTCTTTATATATCAAAATGCATATTTTAAATAAATGACAAACAACATTTTATCGTTTCACACATATTTTATAATAAAAATACAAATATTCACAAAAATATAAAATACCCGTCGAATCTAACTATTTAAATGTCTTCTAGATTGTCATCAAGTTGCATAAGAAAAAACTGCAGTGAAATGGAGTTTGCATTTTTGGTTGTTTATTGTCTTAAGATTAAATCGTAGTATAGAAAGCTGCTCGAATCATTAACCCTCAATTTAAAGTAATTTAATTAAATATAATAACAATTATACACCAAACAATATACAATATTGGCTACTTGGCTATGGATTCACAGCAAGTAGGAGGGAACTCCATCTTAAGTCCCACCGTCTTCTCATAGTCTAACAAATTTGGTCTTTAAATCATTCATTGACTCAGTGAATGGCCATTAGGAGTTCTCTGTGTCAGATACTCTGCTAGGCCAGGAGATTCTGGGATGAGTTAAATAGATGTGGGCACTTCTTTCTCAATATTTTCTGCACAGCAAAGAGTACAGACATTCAAAATGTCACTTTGCATGTTTGAAGACACATTTTTTTCTACTGTTCACATTAGAATCTGTAATAACAGCTTATATTTGTTGAAATTTTGTCCCAAGAATCATTTTGAGAATTTTACATGTACTAATTTGTCTATTCCTCACAATGATACAGCGGGGTAGGTAATATCATTCACAGATTATAGAGGAAGAAACTGAGGAACAGAGGTCTACTGTAGAATGCATAAGGTCACGAAAAAGTTATATGGGGTTAATTTACATGCAACACAAAGAAATAAAATTCTGTGTATATAGAAACCATAAAGTTTCAAAATAATAATAGCACTAATATTCAAAATATGTATCATAAAACTAGTATTGGCTTTTTGACTGTTAAAGAGTCACAGGGACTTCCCTGGCAGTCCAGTGGGCTTGGTGCTTTCACTGCCATGGCCCCGGGTCCAACCTGTGGTCAGGAAATAGGATCCTGCAAGCCACATGGCATGGCTAAAAAAAAAAAAAAAAAAGATTCACAAAAAATCATTTTAAAAAAGGGTTAAATGTTCCCATTTAGAATAGTCTCTAAGGTACATAAAATACAATTTTAAAATGAAAACCACAAAAATTATACTTTCTAAATTTGAATGTTGAGATTTGCATTCTGTAATAACTGAAAACTAGTTTTTACAGCTTTTTTTGTTATAACTAATGGTGTATGATCATCAATCTTCAGATTTATCCTGGTAGATTTAAGGTAAAAATAATAAATTATTCTTTATCAGGCATTATCTGCTGTGAAATATTACACAAGAAAATCATGTTTTAAATGTGACTCGGTTTTCCCCACAACGAATTTCCTTCATATACTCCTGACGGTCACTTAATTACTCTTTGTTATTCAAATTTATATTTCATTTCACAAATAATATGATATTGAATTGTAATTTTTTTCTGCACACCATGTAAACAAAAATGCAACAAATTTCTATTCTTGAAAACCATTAGCAAAAAAGACAGTTTTTAATTTTTTAAATTTATTTTTTAAATAATTTTAATTTTTTAATGTGTTTTCCAAATTAATTTATGCATATCAATAAAATTATTTTGTCCATTTCTTCCAGGTTGTCCATTTTATTGGCATAGAGTTGCTTGTAGTAATCTCTCATGATCCTTTGTATTTCTGCAGTGTCAGTTGTTACTTCTCCTTTTTCATTTCTAATTCTATTGATTTGAGTCTTCTCCCTTTTTTTCACGATGAGTCTGGCTAATGGTTTATCAATTTTGTTTATCTTCTCAAAGAACCAGCTTTTAGTTTTATTGACCTTTGCTATTGTTTCCTTCATTTCTTTTTCATTTATTTCTGATCTGATCTTTGTGATTTCTTTCCTTCTGCTAACTTTGGGTTTTTTTTCTTCTTTCTGTAATTGCTTTAGGTGCAAGGTTAGGTTGTTTATTTGAGATGTTTCCTGTTTCTTAAGGTAGGATTGTATTGCTATAAACTTCCCTCTTAGAACTGCTCTTGCTGCATCCCATAGGTTTTGGGTCATCGTGTCTCCATTGTCATTTGTTTCTAGGTACTTTTTGATTTCCCCTTTGATTTCTTCAGTGATCACTTGGTTATTAAGTAGTGTATTGTTTAGCCTCCATGTGTTTGTATTTTTTACAGATCTTTTCCTGTAATTGATATCTAGTCTCATAGCGTTGTGGTCGGAAAAGATATTTGATACAATTTCAATTTTCTTAAATTTACCAAGGCTTGATTTGTGACCCAAGATATGATCTATCCTGGAGAATGTTCCATGAGCACTTGAGAAAAATGTGTATTCTGTTGTTTTTGGGTGGAATGTCCTACAAATATCAATTAAGTCCATCTTGTTTAATGTATTATTTAAAGCTTGTGTTTCCTTATTTATTTTCATTTTGGATGATCTGTCCATTGGTGAAAGTGGGGTGTTAAAGTCCCCTACTATGATTGTGTTACTGTCGATTTCCCCTTTTATGGCTGTTAGTATTTGCCTTATGTATTGAGGTGCTCCTATGTTGGGTGCATAAATATTTACAATTGTTATATCTTCTTCTTGGATCGATCCCTTGATCATTATGTAGTGTCCTTCTTTGTCTCTTGTAATAGTCTTTATTTTAAAGTCTATTTTGCCTGATATGAGAATTGCTACTCCAGCTTTCTTTTGATTTCCATTTGCATGGAATATCTTTTTCCATCCCCTCACTTTCAGTCTGTATGTGTCCCTAAGTCTGAAGTGTGTCTCTTGTAGACAGCATATATATGGGTCTTGTTTTTGTATCCATTCAGCCAGTCTGTGTCCTTTGGTGGGAGCATTTAATCCATTTACATTTAAGGTAATTATCGATATGTATGTTCCTATTCCCATTTTCTTAAATGTTTTGGGTTTGTTATTGTAGGTGTTTTCCTTCTCTTGTGTTTCTTGCCTAGAGAAGTTCCTTTAGCATTTGTTGTAAAGCTGGTTTGGTGGTGCTGAACTCTCTCAGCTTTTGCTTGTCTGTAAAGATTTTAATTTCTCCATCAAATCTGAATGAGATCCTTGCTGGGTAGAGTAATCTTGGTTGTAGGTTTTTCTCCTTCATCTCTTTAAATATGTCCTGCCACTCCCTTCTGGCTTGCAGAGTTTCTGCTGAAAGATCAGCTGTTAACCTTATGGGGGTTCCCTTGTGTGTTATTTGTTGTTTTTCCCTTGCTGCTTTTAATATTTTTTCTGTGTATTTAATTTTTGATAGTTTGATAAATATGTGTCTTGGCGTGTTTCTCCTTGGATTTATCGTGTATGGGCTCTCTTCACTTCATGGAGTTGATTGACTATTTCCTTTCCTATATTAGGGAAGTTTTCAACTACAATCTCTTTAAATATTTTCTCAGTCCCTTTCTTTTTCTCTTCTTCTTCTGGGACCCCTCTAATTCGAATGTTGATGCATTTAATGTTGTCTCAGAGGTCTCTGAGACTCTCCTAAATTCTTTTCATTCTTTATTCTTTATTCTGCTCTGAACTAATTATTTCCACTATTTTATCTTCCAGGTCACTTATCCATTCTCCTGCCTCATTTATTCTGCTATTGATTCCTTCTAGAGAATTTTTAATTTCATTTATTTTGTTGTTCATCATTGTCTGTTTGCCCTTTAGTTCTTCTAGGTTCTTGGTAAACGTTTCTTGTATTTTATCCATTTTATTTCCAAGTTTTTGGATCATCTTTACTATCATTACTCTGAATTCTTTTTCAGGTAGACTGCCTATTTCCTCTTCATTTGTTTGGTCTGGTGGGTTTTTACCTTGCTCCTTCATCGGCTGTGTGTTTCTCTGTCTTCTCATTTTGCTTAACTTACTGTGTTTGGGGTCTCCTTTTTGCAGGCTGCAGGTTTGTAGTTCCCGTTGTTTTTGGTGTTGGCCCCCAGTGGCTAAGGTTGCTTCAGCGGGTTGTGTAGGCTTCCTAGTGGAGGAGACTAGTGCCTGTGTTCTGGTGGATGAGGCTGGATCTTGTCTCTGTGATGGGCAAGACTGAGTCCGGTGCTGTGTTTTGTGGTGTCTGTGACCTTATTATGATTCTAATGGGTGTTGTTGTGTTCACATGTTGCTAGTTGTGTGGCATAGGGTGTCCATCACTGTAGCTTGCTGGTCGTTGAGTGGAGCTGTGTCTTAACGCTGAAATGGAGGTCTCTGGGAGAGCTTTTTCTGTTTGATATGATGTGGAGCTGGGAGGTCTCTGGTGGACCAATGCCCTGAACTCGGCTATCCCACCTCAGAGGCACAGGCCTGACACCTGGCTGGAGCACAAAGACCCTGTCAGCCACCCAGCTCAGAAGAAGAAGGCAGAAAAAGAAAGAAAGAAAGAAAAGAAAGAAAGAAAGAAAGAAAGAAAGAAAGGAAGAAAGGAGGGAGGGAGGGAGGAAGGAAGGAAGGAAGGAAGGAAAGAAAGAGAGAGATAGAAAAAGAGAGAGAGAGAAAGAAAGAAAGAAAATATAAAGAAATAAAGTTATTAAAATAAAAATTAAAAATTAAAAAATTAAAAAGTTATGAAAGAAAGAAAAAAGAAAGAATGAAAAGAGCAACCAAACCAAAAAACAAATCCACCAATGATAACAAGCACTAAAAACCATATTAAAAAAAAAAAAAAAAGGCAGACAGAACTCTAGGACAAATGGTAAAAGCAAAGCTTTACAGACAAAATTATACAAAGAAGCATACACATACACACTCACAAAAAGAGAAAAAGGAAAAAATATATATATACCTAGATATAAAAAAAAATGGAAGACAGCAACCAAATCAATAAACAAATCTACCAATGATAAAAAACTCTAAATACTAAACTAAGATAAACATAAAACCAGAAACAAATTAGATGCAGAAAGCAAACCCAAGTCTACAGTTCCTCCCAAAGTCCACCACCTCAATTTATTGATGATTCCTTGTCTATTCAGTTATTCCAGAGATGCATGGTACATCAGGTTGATTGTGGAGATTTAATCCGCTGCTCCTGAGGCTGCTGGGAGAAATTTCCCTTTCTCTTCTTTGTTTGCACAGCTCCTGGGGTTCAGCTTTGGATTTGGCCCCGCCTTTTTGTGTAGGTTGTCTGAGGGCGTCTTTTCCCGCCCAGACACGATGGGGTTAAAGGAGCAGCTGATTCGGAGGCTCTGGCTCACTCAGGCCGGGGGGAGGGAGGCGTACAGATGTGGGGCGAGCCTGCGGCGGCAGAGGCCGGCGTGACGTTGCACCAGCCTGAGGCGTGCCGTGCGTTCTCCCGGGGAAGTTGTCCCTGGATCACGGGACCCTGGCAGTGGCGGGCTGCACAGGCTCCCGGGAGGGGCGGTGTGGAGAGTGACCTGTGCTCGCACACAGGCTTCTTGGTGGCGGCAGCAGCAGCCTTAGCGTCTCCTGCCTGTCTCTGGGGTCCGCGCTGGCAGCCGCAGCTCACGCCTGTCTCTGGAGCTCCTTTAAGCTGCGCTCTGAATCCCCTCTCCTCGCACACCAGGAAACAAAGGGGCAAGAAAAAGTCTCTTGCCTCTTAGGCAGCTGCAGACTTTTCCCCTGACTCCCTCCTGGCTAGCCGTAGTGCACTAGCCCCCTTCAGGCTGTGTTCACGCAGCCAACCCCAGTCCTCTCCCTGCCATCCGACCGAAGCCTGAGCCTCAGCTCCCAGCCCCCACCCGGTCCTGGTGAGTGAGCAGACAAGCCTCTCGGGCTGGTGAGTGCTGCTCGGCACCGATTCTCTGTGCGGGAGTCTCTCCGCTCTGCCCTCCGCACCCCTGTGGCTGCGCTCTCCTCCGCGGCCACGAAGCTCCCCCCTCCGCCACTCACAGTTTCCACCCACAAAGGGGCTTCCTAGTGTGTGGAAACCTTTCCTCCTTCACAGATCCCTCCCACTGGTGCAGGTCCCGTCCCTATTCTTTGTCTCTGTTTTTTCTTTTTTCTTTTGCTCTACCCATGTACGTGGGGAGTTTCTTGCCTTTTGGGAGGTTTGAGGTCTTCTGCCAGCGTTCAGTAGGTGTTCTGTAGGAGTTGTTCCACATGTAGATGTATTTCTGATGTATTTGTGGGGAGGAAGTTGATCTCCACGTCTTACTCCTACACCATCTTGAAGGTCTCCCCCAAAAGACAGTTTTAAAACAGATTTTTATAAACATAACATATAACCAAGTTCTGTGAAACTATGAGTAAAAAAATATTTTTCATGGATGGAAAATTAAACTGTATGAAACAAAGAATAGAAATAAACAAAACTTGTCTTGAGATGTATTCCTCAAATATCTCCCATACTTGGATACTGAATCTGGTTTTATTTGAGATTTTTATAACTAATCTGGAAGAAAGAGGCCTCCATAAAATCTGCACATCTGTAGAAGGGACATTTCCAAATATTTAAATGCATATCAATGTAAAGAAATTATAGATTTTGACCAATGAGTGATTTCTGTAGCTATGCTCTGCCCTTTCACTTGTCAGTGCATGTTTCTAGCAAACAAAATTGCTGTAAAATAAGATGGCAATATAACAAATTATATATTTTAAATATTTATTAAATATTATTATTTAATAACAATTATTAATTATTAAATAATATTTATCAACTGTGTATTGTGTACAACATGCTATTCTACATTACATTAAGATAATACAAAAAAAATGAGACACAATCTTTAACCGTAAGAAGTATGTGATCTAAATGGGTAATATCACTAGAAGAGAGAGAACCATAATGTTACAAGCAGTTTTAAAACTGTGATCAGGACTTTCAAGACTTCAGAGAAAATGCCTCAGTATGTGTATATTAAAAACTACACATCTATAGTGGCTATTGGAAAAAGTAGGAAGGTGTGAAGGAGAGGAGAGGATGCTATAGGGACACTACCCGTACTTCAACACAAATGATCAGGCAGTTAAATGAAAACTGATGCAGTACTTTGATGGTTGATTAAAAGTAGAAGGCAGATTTGGAACGCTACAGTTGGGTTGTTTGAACCCCCAAATACTACAAATAAAGGGGAGTATAGTGTGTATACTACTACTGCTATTAATAGCAATAATAATAATAATAGTAATTACTATTATTACATAAGTAAAAAGTGTAAGTAAATGCTTACATAGTCCTTACTGTAAAATAATTGTAAGCTTCTTGAATGTCAGGGCTAGTGGGTTTGTGTTTAAATCAATAAAATTGGCCAGATGTTAGGGCATTTTGAACAGAGAACTATGAGGTTCACTTAAGAAAAGATTAATCTATAAGATTTGAATAACATAAATTAAAATTGGGGCAAAGTAGGAGAGAGACTAGTTAGGCATTTCTTGCAGTAAGTAATCATCTGTCTTAAAGAGATTGTTGACTGTCACAATAAAACGATGTAATATATGTGAGAAACACTGGAATTTGTAATATCTGACAGTAAATTAGATGTGGGAACATGTAAGCAAAGAGAGGTTTCTTTCCTTACTCTGAGTTTTCTTGCCTGAGATGTGGGAAAGATGGAGTCAGGATAGAGCAGATTCTGGAGGGAACATAATTCTTTTAGGTTCACTTTTGAAAACTAAAATGTTAGCAATGCTTAAAGCTATAGCAGTAGATGGTTCCATGAGGGAGATAATTTAGATAGCAAAACAAGGAAAGATAAAAACTTGACCAATGCCCCGCTTCAGGGTCTAAGAGAGAAACAAAAGACAAGTGTTATGGAGAGCAGATGAACGCTTAGAAGAATTCAGCTAAGATTGTTTTTGACTTTTGAAAGAGCAAATTCATTTGTCAGAGGGAAAAGTCATTATAAGGCAATAGAAATAATATGTGTTTCCCAAACATTCAGAAGGGCCTGTATGCTCTGAAACCCAAACTTCTTCAATATTTTAGGACTTCATTATGTGGACTTAAAAATACATATCTATATTAATCTACAATCAGTCTCAAGTATTACACAAGCATGACGACTTTAAATTTCCTAAAACTGTCTACCAATAAGGTATCTGTGAAATAGCTTTCCTCAACATCTTGCTTAAACGAGCTTTATAAAGTTCATTAAAAATATAAAACACTGTCTCTGGTTCATCATCTTTTGTTTCTTCCTTCTAACTTACTTTTAAATTGTACAGTTAACAAGGTCTCCTTCATAACAGTAATTAAAATCTTGTCTACTTCATTGATGTATCTGTTTACTTGTTTGTCTCTCTCCCCCACTAGAATATAGAACCTGTGAGACAGACAAATGTGTATGCCTTATTGCAACTCCCAAGCCTAGCTGAGTACATGGCATCTAGTAGGTGCTTATGAATTATCTTTTAGTGAAAGAATAAAGTCTCTGAATATGTAAATAAAGATGTAAAATAAAATTTCTGCTCTGAAAAATAATCAATTGCTGCTCACAATGTAAAAAACTGAAATAAATGGAATTGTAAAGTCCTTGAAATTGAGTTTCTGCTTCTCTTATCTCAAAAGTATCAAACTTGGAATTAACTTTTAACTAAAAGACAAACTTACCATTTCATAAAGGAAAAATAATAAAGTAAAAAAGAGAGAAAAGTACTAAGTGGTATTATGAGCTCTTGATAAACTGCCGGATTAATCTCTTCTGGTCACACACAACTTCTGAGGCTTTCTTTTGCTTGGAAAAGATGATGCATTAGAACAACACACTGATTATAGAGTGGGAAATTCGGGAAGGAAGTCAGTCATATTTTTCAAAGCTGGTGACACTAACTTATTTCCATTTTCAATCAGAGGGTGAGATTTTCACACTCCCATAATCCTATTCTTTAAAAATGCATTTAGCATTTTGCATTTAGAAGAGTAGAATGTTGGAACCAAGCACCCCTCTGTGCTTTTTTGGTCTTCTAACCAAAGAAGTGGGCAAATTAAGGGTCCAGCTTTTGGTGGTGTACTATGTACTGTTCCATTTCTCTCCTCCCTTTCAGAGAATTATGCTTAAGTGATTTGCTACACTTTGCGATGAACACTAACGCTTACTTTGTTTTATGCATTTATTTAACAAATCTTATCTTCACTATAACTCGAAGGCTAAGAAATAGAAGGCTTGTATTTCTGGCTTTTTACCTTTGCTCTTCATCATCAGATCCCTGAAGCTTGCAAGTCTTTTATTTAGTCCTTTCTTTTATCAGGATATTTGAAAGGGCAGGTGTATTATACCCCAACACACCCACACTGCTCCAGCTTCCTGTGTGGCTCTGGCAGCCCAGTTTCCTCCTTTGACAAACTGCTTCCATCTCGCCCTGGCAGGGGGAGGCCCCATAGCTTAGAAGACTGGACTGTGCCTTCCACCAACCACCTTAATTAATAATCTGCAATAATTATAATGACTAAGTCTATATGAGGGATTTTTGCCCTCTCTGCCTTATTCATTTATACTTATCTATGTTACTACCAAAATTTCAAAGCTAACTCTTCTTTCACTGCTATTTTTTAAAATATAACTTTCCCTCATTCTGTCTTTTTCCTGAAATGACAGGTATAAATTTACTGTTTAATGTAGATAATTTTCTCCAAGTTTCTTACTAGCTTGCATTCCCTTCCGCCAGCGGAGTGGAGTAACCAAGTGCTCAGAAGCATAAAAGTGATCACTATGTTGTACACCTGAAACCAATATAACATTGTAAATCAACCGTAATTCAACAAAAAAAATAAGTGATCACAGCGAGCAGGAAAGTATGGAAACCAGAGGCTGAAATTTCACAGATGTAGTGTTTTTTACAAATTCATGACTCTCAACATTTGAAGTTTCATTGTTTTCATTAAGAACAAATATACACATATCAGATGTAACATGGATATTTTAAATTATGTGCTAATAGCTGTGATAAATTATCAGAATATATCCATTTATTGACTGGGTGTTTAAAAGAAAAAAATATAAGAAAACCCACATGTTATTTAAAGGTTTCCTGATCATTCAGTCATAATGAATATGACTGAAGATAAAATGAGAACAATTATCCTTAATGATGAGGATAATTTTATATTTAATACTACAGATTTCAGAAGAATTAACCACAAAACCTAACCCTTGCATAGGTTTCTTACCTCTCAGCTCACAGAATCCACAGAAGTAATTTAAATTTTGATGCAGACCTTTTTGCACTGTACAAAATGTCAAAATAATGAATTAATGTTCCACATTAGCTCTATCAATTGCTTTAGTTTGCTCATAAAATTAAATCCCCAGGCTTGAGCTATACCCATAAACTAGCATATGAGCCAGAACAAATAGAATTAACATATAGATATAGGATCATTCAAATTAAAATTTAAAATCCTGGAATGGAGAAAGAGAATCTTCAAAATTATTAAACAGGGCTTCCCTGGTGGCGCCGTGGTTGAGAATCTGCCTGCCAACGCAGGGGACACGGGTTCGAGCCCTGGTCTGGGAAGATCCCACATGTCGTGGAGCAACTGGGCCCGTGGGCCACAATTACTGAGCCTGCGTGTCTGGAGCCTGTGCTCCGCAACAAGAGAGGCCGCGACAGTGAGAGGCCCGCGCACCGCGATAAAGAGTGGCCCCCGCTTGCCACAACTAGAGGAAGTCCTTGCACAGAAACGAAGACCCAACACAGCCAAAAATAAATAAATAAATAAATAAATAAAATTAAAAAAAAAATTATTAAACAACATTTAGAACTTCCTTATGCTGTAGTAAATTATCAGTGTATAAGTTAAGTTTGTACAAAGTTCCAAGCATTTTATAAATGGATTATAATTATACATCGCTTTATCAACAAAACAATTCCATGAAGTAGGTTTTATGATTAATACCATTTTTTAGAGAATAAAACTGAGGAACAGGGAAGTTCAATAACTTGTCCAATGTTATTAATCCACAAAGCAGTAATCCCAGAAATTGAACATAGAGAACTTGACTCCGAAGCCCCAAATCAACCATGGTGTTCTTCACACTGCCTCTAGGTTATATGTTTCCCTCCCCCGAATCTCACACACACACACACACACACACACACAGTTTTTTTAAAAAACATTTTTGCCACTATACTTGCTGCTATATTATACATTGTATTTTTATCTTCCCAGTAACACTATAAAATAAGTATTATTTTCTTCCCATTTTACAATTAAAAACCTAAAATTTAGAAAGATTAATTAATTTATCTAGAATCACAGAATTGAGAGCCCAGAAATAAACCCATGCATAATATATGGTCAATTAATATATGACAAAGGAACCAAGAACATACAATGGGGAAAGATAATCTCTTTGATAAATGGTGTTGGGAAAACTGGACAGCCACCTGCAAAAGAACTGGATCGCTATCTCACTCCATACACAAAAAACAACTCAGAATGGATTAAAGACTTGAACGTAAGACCTGAAACCATAAATCTCCTAGATGAAAACAGAGGTGGTACCCTCCTTGGCATAGGTCTTGGCCACGATTTTTTGAATCTGACACCCAAATAAAAGGCAACAAAAGCAAAAATAAACGTGGGAATACATTAAACTAAGAAGCTTCTGCACAACAAAGGAAATTATCCACAAAATAAAAAGGCAACCTACTGAATGGGAAAAAATAATTGCAAATCATATGTTTGATAAGGAGTTAATACCCAAAATACATGAAGAAGTCACATAACTCAACAGCAAAAATCCCACAAACAATCCCATTAAAAAATGGTCAGAAGATCTGAATAGACGTTTTTCCAAAGAAGACATACAGATGGCCAATAGGCACATGAAAAGATGCTCAATATCATCAGTTGTTAGGGAAATGCAAATCAAAACCATAAGGAGAGGGCTTCCCTGGTGGCGCAGTGGTTGAGAATCTGCCTGCCAATGCAGGGGACACGGGTTCGAGCCCTGGTCTGGGAAGATCCCACATGCCGCGGAGCAACTAGGCCCGTGAGCCACAATTACTGAGCCTGCGCATCTAGAGCCTGTGCTCTGCAACAAGAGAGGCTGCGGTAGTGAGAGGCCTGTGCACTGCGATGAAGACTGGCCCCCACTTGCCGCAGCTAGAGAAAGCCCTCGCACAGAAGCGAAGACCCAACACAGCCATAAATAAATTAATTAATTAAAAAAAAAAAACCATAAGGAGATATCACCTCATACATGTTAAAATGACTATCACCAAAAAGATAAGAAATAACAAGTGTTGGCAAGGATGTGGAGAAAAGGGAACACTTGTGCACTATTGGTGGGAATGTAAATTAGTGCAACCAAGATGCAAAACAATTTGGAGGTTCCTCAAAAAATTAAAACTAAAACTACCACATGACTCAGCAAATTCCACATCTGGGTATTTATCAGCAAAAAATGAAAGCACTAATTCAAAATGACATTTGCACTCCCATATCCCCATGTTCATTGCAACATCATTTACAAAATCCAAGATATAGAAACAACCTGAGTTCATCAGCAGATAAGTGGATAACAATGGAATTTTATTCAGCAGTAAGGAAGAATGAAATCGTGCCATTTAACACAACACGGATGGACATCAAGGTCATTATGGTAAGTGAAATAGTCAAACGGGGAAAGACAAATACCATATGCTCTCTTTTACATGTGAAATCTAAAAACAAAACCAAAAACAAGCTCATAGACACAGAGAACAGATTGGTGGTTGCCCGAGGTGGAGGATGGGGTGGGGGGGTGGGAGAAACTGGTGAAGGGGGTCAAAAGGCACACAAAAAAGTAAATAAATAAATAGCCCTAACATTTAGAAGGGCTAATTAACTTGTCTACAGTCACTAGGTGAATAAATAATGAGTCAGGGTCTGAACCCAGCAATTTCTGACTCCAAAGCCTGGCTTTTTGCTCCATGCCGTTGTTTCATTCCTAACCAAACTCTAAGGATGTCTCTGAATATTTGTAAATGAAAGTCTATACAGGACTCTACCTAAGGGATTTCAAAAACGAGAATGCCTAAATATAATTGTATAATTCTAATCCATTCTGTCTCAGTTGCTTGTGACTGTTTTAACAAATTACCAAAAACTTTGAGTCTCAAGACAACATAACTTTGTCCTGTCAGGGTTCTGGAGGCCAGAGAACCAAAATCAAGGTGTTGGCAGGGTTGCACTTCCTCTGAAAGCTCTAGGAGAGAATCCTTTCCTTGCCTCTTCCAGCTTCTGGTGTCCATCTGCCTTCCTTGACTTCTGGCTTCATTGCTCCAATCTTCAAGGCCAGCATCTTCAAATCTCTCTCTCTCTCTCTGTTCCGTCTTCATATTGTTTACTCCTCTGGGTATAGTAAAATCACCCTGTATCCTCCTCTTATAAGGATACATTTGATTGCGTTTAGTGCCCACTTGGATAATCAAGGGTAATCTCATCATCTCAAAATCCTTAGTCACATCTGCCAAGAGTCTCTTTGGTCACATAAAGCAACATTCACAAGATCCAAGAAATAGGAAGTGAATTCTTTTTCAGCCATCACATATTCCAATTCAAATTTATTAATATTTTAGCCATAGTTACCATATTTTTTGGACTCCAGGAAAAGAGCAAGCTTACTTCTTTGCAAGACTAATCCTAACGTCTGTACTAGAGATCTCATTTCCTCTGGTTTCACCCCAGGACCTTGTCCCATCAATTATGCTTTTATTCGTATGTATCAATTTCTCCTTCCACATTGGTGCCTTTCCTTAAAGCCTAATATCATGTGTCAATCTCTCCTGCCTCATTTTCCAAATACATATATGATGAATTAAAGAGGGGTGCTAATTCCTTTAAAAATCTTCCACCCCCAACACATATACACACACACACACACACAAACATGCACACACACCTTTAATCGGGGTAAGCTCTATGACTACCCTCACCAGTGAAAAATGATGAAATGACACCGTGGCAGAGTCCAGGCTCAGGTCTTTACAGACTGGCAGCTTCCATGTCTGCCTCTGGAAATTTTCCCTCCAGGAGTCCTCATCCACCATGTAAGAAGTCTGACTATCTTGACAACCGTTCTTGGGGTCCACACATTATAACATGGTTAATAGTCCAAGCTGAGCCTATCTTTCCCGTCCTTTTTGACAAAGCGTGAGGCATGTGAGTGAAACTGCTCTGATTCCTCTAGACTGGCCCATCCACAAGCTGGATACTATTGAGTGGCCTCAATCAATACCACATGGAGGAGAAGATTTGGCCAGATGATTCCTGCTTGAATTTCTGCCCCACAAAATCATGAGATAAAATAAAATTCTTAGAGTTTTAAGCGTCTAATTTTGGAGGTAATTTGTTGTGCAACAAGAGATGGAATTTGGAATCTGGAAATAACACTGACTTCCGGACCACATGGTAAGCAAAGTTGGATGGCCCTAGAGGAGATTCTTAATAAAATCTGGAGGCATCTCAATGAGATTTTTGGTGAGGGCTGAGAGAACAGAGAAGAATTTGCAGTCGGTAGTTAGAGAAAATTATACCTTCGTAATGTGTAGCAGAAAATTTGGCAATAATGTGGAAAATAAAAAGGGTACCTAATTAACTTACCGATCTCACTCTGGAGATTTTCAAGCAGAAGGTAAAAGGTGCCAGTCACTTCTTTTAGTTCCTATAAGAAAATATGAAAGGCAGACATGAACTAAAGAAGGACCTGCTCACTTTTGAGCATAGTATACAGGAAATATAAAGGAGCAAAGTCTTCCTGGGTTGGAAAACCAATCTGTTTCTTATCCACATTCTCTTCCAGCAAAACATTTTTAAAGAAAAAAAAAAATGGCATCAGGATAAAATCCAGCATGGAGCTCAAATCCAGCATGGAGCTGAAAGATTCTTTAAGACCGCAGAAAGATCTGTGGCAGTGCAACACACTTTCAGCTAGTCAAAAGCCAAAGGGATTATTTTATTAATCTTCTCTTCTAAGACAGAAAGCTTCTAAGAATCCTAAAGACATTGTCTCACAGATACCTTACACAGGGTCTTTCACAAGATTGAAAGGGTCTATCTATCTAATCTAGTGACCTGATAATATTCATTGAAAACCTGTAATGTTTTTAAGAGAATTATATCATCAGAAGCAACAATAGCTTAGACTAAAAGGGACAGAGAAAGTACAAAATGAAAAGAGATCTTATGCCTCCCTAGTTTCCAAACAGGCATAGAAGACCATGTGGTTGCAAACACGTGCCAAGAAGGATAATTCAGAGGACAAAACCAAGAGCCAATAGGATAGAATTAAGAGCCACAGAAAATATTCCCAGGAAGCAGGATTCAGAACTAATCAAGGATCTGGTGACATTTTCCAGGCTGAATCTCAGAGTTTCTGTGAAACAGTGGCTGCTACGTGCCGAAGGATTTTTTTTTTTTTTTTCCTTTTTGAATAGGAATGCCTATTGTGGTTCTCCTGTCTCGTTCTTATCACTGTGTAGTAGGTTTTTTTGGTGAGAAGGGGAGAAACGGTGTAGAAAACTTATCAGTTGAGTTTACACAATTTTAGAGTGAGAAGAACCATACTCATGAAATGATACCGAAGGAACATCATAACACCTGGATCTAACTTAGGTAATAAGATCCAGAAATTTGAGCTAATAATGTTGTATTAGAATGAAACTTTAAGGATGTTGGGATGGAGTGAATGTATATTTTTAGGGGAAGGATGCCAGAATATAATCAACATGTGTCTAGAGAGAGAACCATAGTGAATTAAAGACGGCCAAGCATTCTTTAAGATTTCTGTCATCAAGAGATGGGGCTTACTTCCTCTTCCTTTGACTGTAGGAGGACTCTCTGAGTACTTTGACCAACAGAATAAGCCAGAAGTGAGACTGTGCTAGATTTTTGTCTCAGTCCTTATGACACTAGCAGCATATACTTCCTATCCTTTAAAGACTTGCCTTTAGATCCCAATTACCATGCTGTGAGAAGCTGAAGCCACACAGAAACACTGAGTAAAGGCACCCCAGTAGACAGCCTTGAGTTCGTCTTGGATATTCAGCCCAGCTGAGCCTCCAGATGATTTCATCCCCAGCCACTAATTGACTGTAATCCCTTGAGAGACTCCAAGTAAGAACCACCTGTCTGCTCCTAGTCAAACCTCAGTACCATGAGAAATAATTACAAATTCTAGTTTTATGCCACTGTGGTTTGTGAGGTATATAACACAGCAGTAAACAAATGGAAAAATGAACTATCTTCTTTTATTGCTGTCCAACAATTTCCATAGACTCTGCAAAATTGTGTGTCATTTTTGCTAGAAGTAGTTGTGCAGCCATGAGCTGTATTTTGCAGATCTTTTGGGATACAGGGATGTCCATGATATGATTTTAACCATCTGAATGGGAGCAGAGGCATATTACCTACCCAATCCATGATGTCTCTAAGTTTAATTCTTGCTTGGAATAGCTCAATATCATTTTTTCCCATAAAACATTCATTTTTTAGGATCAATTGAAATCTCACCCCCTTCTAGAAGACCCATTCTCCCACACATGCAGACTCTTATCACCTCTTCTACTTCATTGGAATCAGTACTTCTTTCTCTGTGTTCCCAACACACTTTAAAATCATTATTTTAATTTACCTCATTAAAAATAGTTGCATGAATTTCCTTATTCATTACTGTTTTAGTCTGTTCAGGCTACTGCAACAAAGTACCACCGACTGGCTGGCTTATAAACAACAGAAATTTATTTCTCACAGTTCTGGAGTCTGGAAGACCAAGATGGGCATGCCAGCGTGCTCAGATGAGTGCTTAACTCGTACACTGACATTGCAAAAGGGACTAGGGAGCTCCGTGAGAGCTCTTTTATAAGATCACTAATCCCACTCCTGACGATGGAGTCTCACCTACTAACACCATTGCCTTTGGAGGTTAGGATTTCAACATGAATTTGGGGGTGGGGGGACACAAACATTCAGATCATAGCAAACCTGTTAACATCTTGACATCAAGGAACTATACTTCTAGTACTTACCAATGCCAGATACATACTGAATATTTTATGTTGAATAGAAGATGAATACATTAATTAGCTACAGTCTTCATTTAAATTCCTTAGAATCTATTAAGTTTAAAAAGGAAAATTTTGGATACTATATTCTATCTCTTTTGCTCAAATAAGTAAAAACTTTTAAGGACTACCTTGATGTTTCCTTTATAAAATGAGGTCTAAAACAAATTTATACATTATCACTTTGGATAGATTAAGTGAAAGAGATGAAAAAAAAGTACTGAGAAATTTACTTGAAAATAAATTCACTTTATCTCCCTTCTAAAAAATTTTCACCAAAATTGCAAAACATTTAAAACCATACCAAGAGACCTGGTAAATTATTATACTGGAATTATATTGTTATTTCAGCCATACTGCTATCAGTTTAGGATTTTTTTAAAATTAAGGTTTTAACACTAACTGTCAGAAAAAAAAGTATCTCCATCTTATTATTATAACTCTGGCTGAATAAATTTCTTTAAAGCTAGTTATGTCTCTCTTCATACACTTTGAGAATGATCAGTGTAATTTAGATAGAAAACAAAGACAGTTTCAAGCTTGAAGGAAATTGTGTATTTTATATTTTATCATAGAGTAATATTCATCAGCATGTGTACTTAAAGTTTCCATAATAGGAAACATACACTAGTTCAAAATGTCGTGTCTTCCTTAAAGCCATACATGAATAGCATATATATGGAGAAAAATCAGTATTGTTAGGATAATAACTTCACATGAGAGACAAAATTTGTTTCATCTCTTTGGTACCTTATGATGCTTTACTATTTGACTGTATCTTGGAATGTGGATACAGATTATCTTTGTTTTGCAGGAAAGTAGACTGCTAGAGTTTTAGACCTTTCAGTTTGAATGTTATCCTGTATTGTTTCAAGTTAACTCTTGGGACCAAAACAAGGAAGGAAGATCTTGTCAGCACTATGAACTTGAAGTTGGATAAGAGAAAACAGTTTCAAAAAACTCTTTGCATTTTCTCTTTACAAAGTTGTAGAAGTTTCTTTACATTCCAACATTTTTATATTTGAGGAAAACAATATTACACGCTGACCTGTTAAGGATAAAATATTACTATTTTGACTACCAAAAAAGCAATATTTTCTTAAGCAGATAATATTAAAAGAAGCATGCAGAATTGTGAAAGATGAAGTGTATGTGAATATATACCTAATTATTTTTCCACTTGGATGTGAAAGATGCTTTGGCACATGAAAAGATTAAATAGTAAAGTGCTGAGAGATAGAGTTGATCCTTTTATAGTTCTAAGTTTTAGACACTTTTTGTAGATATAACTAATTCTACTTTGAAATTCTCTCCTTCTTATGAGAGTTTAGTTGGGTATTTTATTTGCATACAAAACTAAAGACTCTAAACTCATTTCCTTGTACTTTATCCTATGAAGCATATTTTTCTTTCTTTTCTTCTCAAGTCTTAATGTGTTCTTAATATATAATTCAACACTCAATATTTTTATACATGTCTTATGTACATATTTACATTCATTTATTTGGGAGTAAAAAAGTAATGCTTCCCCTATGGGTTATAAGGTATGTATATATGTCCAAATAAAACAGATGCAGTCAAATAATTTCCCAAGTGGTTGTACCAACTTACACTCCCACTGGCTATGGTGACAAAATTTGGTCATAGGCAAACTTTCTAATTTTCGATATTCTTCTAGGTGTATAATAGTATCTTATTTCGGTTCTTAGTTACATTTCCCTAATTATTAATGAAGTCAAACACCTTTTCTTATATTAATTGTTCAAGTGAATAATTTTAGTGAAGTGCCTATTCAAGTCCAAAGACCATTATTTACTGTTTTTCTCGTTGGTTTGTAGATTATATGAGGTTTTGTTGATGTTGTTGTTGTTATATATGTTGCAATTTTTAATTCTATTTTTATTTTTAAATACTATCTTTTGATGTACAGAATCCCTTATCTTTAACGTAATCCATTTTATCAATCTTTTATTTAATGTTAATGCATTTTATATTTGGTTTAAGAAATATTTCCCTACTCAGAGTTTATAAAAATATTCTCCTTTATTAATTTTTAGGAGCTTATTGTTGCACCATCTACATTTATATCTTTAATTCAACTGAAATGATTTTGAGTACAGTGTCAAGGATGTGACTAATTTTTATTTAATTCTTATATCTATACACTTCATTCTGGAAGAATTGATGAAAAGATAATTCTTCTCACTCTTTTTCAGTACAACTTTTGTCAAAATTCAAGCATCCAACTATGAATGGGTCAGTTTCTGGACTCTTTATTCTGATTTATTGGTCTCTTAATCTATCATCACGCCAGTGCTGCACTGTTATAATTCATGTAGACTTACAGAGAAGTGTAATACTCAGTAGAGGAAGCTCTTCCGTTTAGCAGTTAAAAATGGTCTTCTGTAATTTTGACTCTTTGAATTTCTATATGCAAATTAGAATTAATTTGTGAATTCATATAAAACCTTTCAGAAATTTTATCGGAATTGCATAGAATCTACACAAAAATTTCTGAAGAACTGACATCTTTAAGATAGTGAGTCTTCATATTCCATGAATATGATATACTTTTCCCTTTATTTTTATTTTTAAAATTTCTCTCAGTAATATTTAATAAATTTTTATGTAGATATTTTGTACGTCTTTTATTATATTTATTCCTAGTTAATTTGTTTATGATGCTCCTATATAGATTATCATCTTTAAAATTTTATTTTCAAATTATTGTTTGTAAGGATAGTTACAAAGAAAACAAGAAGGAAATAAAATTGCTTTTTTTGTATATTAGTCTCTTATCCAGAAACAGTGATAAGAACATTTATTTATATTAAAATATTTTCTGTAGACCTTTTAGATTTGTATGTACTCAATCATATTATCTATAAATAATGGCAACTTTATTCTTTCTTTAAGCAGCCCTTAAAGCTTTTATTTCTTATTCTTACATTTTTTCATGGACTAGAGAATATATAATGTTAAATAAAAGAGATAACAGAGTATATCCTTACCTCATACCCATTCTTCATAAGAAAAATGTCAGTATATTACCTTTGAGTATGACTTTTAATGTAGTTTTCCTTTATCATATTAGGGAAGTTCTCTTTTATTTCTGGTTTTACCAAAAGCTTTATTTATCTAATTATTTAATAATGAATGTATGTTGAATTTGATCAGATGTTTCCCTAGCATCTGTTGGGAAAATCCTATGATTTTTCTCCTTAATTTTATTGATGTAATTATTTACCCAGATACCTGTATGTTAAATCAGTTCTACATTCCTAGAATATATCTAGCTTTGGATGATAAATTTTCTAGTTATATTTGGTGGAAAACTTGGTATGAAGTGGAATTTCTACATTATTAGTTTTGTTTGTTTTACATCTATATTTGAAAATATGCCTTCAAGAAATTTACTATAGATGAAAACGGTAAATTCTAATGTTATCGCCTAATGAAAGAAAGAAAGGATGAATAGTTGGAAATAATTATTTTTAAAAAGGATTGTGTTCCATAATGTTAAGAATGAATCACAAGTTGTTGATGTGTTGATATCTTGCATATCTTTAGAACTTTGTAGTCACCTAATTTTCTTTAGATAAACACTTAGATGATGCCCAGAACCAAGGTTTTTAAGTTCAATGTCCTATATATCATTCTGTCAATTATTACTTCTTCTCTTTATGTTTCAAGACTTTATTTTTAGATCCCACAGTCTGATATTTTTAAATGAACTTAATCTTCTTTCTGTAAAACTAATAGAACATTTTGCTTACGTTTCAATTCCCTCTCCATTCTGGGTTATAAACTTCCAGCCAAGTAAATTCATGTTTTTGAAAATAACTTCACAAATATACACATTTCCTTTCCTGAAATGCACTGATAAGGTAACAATGTGCCTGATATGCTCTATTTATGGATGTTATGGCAAGAGAAAAAACAAAAATGGTGGAAATCTGGAACATAACAGTGATTTGGAAGCTTCAATATAATCTATGATGCCAAAGGTGCATTTCCCCTTAAAAGTTTTTTTTAATTTAATTTTTATTTTATATTGGAGTATAGTTGATTTACAATGTTGTGTTAGTTTCAGATGTACAGCAAAGTGATTCAGTTATATATATATATATATATATATATATATATATATATATATATACATATATACATTCTTTTTCAGATTCTTTTCCCATGTAGGTTATTACAGAATATTGAGTAGAGTTCACTGTGCTATACAGTAGGTCCTTGTTGGTTATTTATTTTATATATAGTAGTGTGTGTATGTTAATCCCAAACTCCTAATTTATCCCTCCTCCACACCTTTCCCCTTTGGAAACCATAAGTTTGTTCTCAAAGTCTGTGAGTCTGTTTCTGTTTTATAAATAAGTTCATTTGTATCATTTTTTTTTAGATTCCACATATAAGTGATAACTTATGATATTTGTTTTTCTCTGTCTGATTTACTTCACTTAGTATGATAATCTCTAGGTCCATCCATGTTGCTGCAAATTGCATTATTTTATCCTTTTTTATGGCTGGGTAATATTCCATTGTATGTATGTACCACATTTTCTTTATCCATTCCTCTGTCTATGGAAATTTAGGTTGCTTCCCTATCTTGGCTATTGCAGATAGTGTTACAATCAACAGTAGTGTGCATATATCTTTTCAAATTATGGTTTTCTTTGTATATAAGCCCAGGAGTGGGGTTGCTGGATCATATGATATTTCTATTTTTAGTTTTTTAAGGAAACTCCATACTGTTCTCCACAGTGGTTGGCAGAATGGGAGAAAGTATTTGTAAATGAAGCGAACGACAAGGGATTAATCTCCAAAATATACAAACAGCTCATGCAGCTCAATATCACAAAAACAAACAGCTAAATCAAAAAATGGGCAGAAGATGTAAATAGACATTTCCCCAAAGAAGACATACAGATGGCCAAAAAGCACATGAAAAAATGCTGAACATTGCTAATTATTAGAGAAATGCAAATCAAAACTACAATGAGGTATCACCTCACACTGGTCAGAATGGCCATCATCAAAATATCTACAAACAATCAATGCTGGAGAGGGTGTGGAGAAAAGGAACCCTCCTGCACTGTTGGTGGAAATGTAAATTGGTACAATCCCCTTAAATTTTTAAATAATTAATGCTAAGAATACTTTCATTCCATTGCAGATAGATAAGAAGAGGCAATCTTTAGAGAAAGCAAACTTAATAATACCCAATATCAGGTGAAAATTCTTCAATAAGGAGTAATAATTATATGGCTGTCTTTTCTTACCACATGAGTTTGACTACAATTGCTATTTCACGTTCCATTATTGTATTTTTATTAGCAATGATGAAAAGATTCTTTTAAATTATGCTTTTATAAGGACAGCAGATAGAAAGAGTGACAAAATACACTTTCTGGAATTATTAAATTTAATGTTCTACAGATTATTTGCTCTGTCCACATTAACTCTTAATTCACTTCTTTTCTTGGTTATATTCTGTTGAAACTTTTAGTTAGGATAGTCTTGTGTCATATAGATCAGAAATAGTTATTTCTTGTGTTAAGATTTCAATACTAATTGCATTTCATTACAGCTTTGTACTCAAAATGCCAGGCATGTTTTGATTATTATCTAGAAATATTATTCCTTATTATTCTTTGTGGTGCCACCTATTCTTTTATTCTCTATTTTCTGAACCTATTAAAGTGTTGGAAAGAGGCCTAATATAATATTTCTTTTTATTGGAAGAGCAGTTTCCAGACTGAGCCAGACCCTAAAAGGAAGACTTGTAGCTCCTTCCATAACACTCTTAAATTCCCTTTCTCTTGATGAAGATAATGAAGCCTATGGGCAATGACTTGAATGACAGCTTAAGATGCACGAGGATCATAAATGCAATGAACTCAAGGCTGGAATTATATACCATGTGCTGGATACCAACTGATACAAAAGAAAAGAACATTTCTATGATGTGCTTTAAATGTTTTTAAGAAACGTGGTTTGATCAGAAAGATTGTACATTCATATATAGATCATTTCTATCATTTTTGGTTTCAAACAAAAAAGTTAATATGCATACAGTTGTTGCTTTGGAAATATCTCAACTTTTACATCTTGCTAGAACTGTGTAGAGCTGTGGAACACTGCCCAGAACCTCAAGCAAAACAAAACAAAACATAACAAAACAAAAGGAAAATAACAAACTAAAACACCCACCAATGTAATTATGAAGACAGTTGTTGAATACTGGTATTATTTCAGAGTTTAAGAGCAGTTTGATAGAGTATCCAGAATTCTTTTTTTCTGAAAAAAATCAAGTTGCATAAAATTTTAAAATATAAAATGAACACAGGATATTTACTTGTCTCCTAAGCAAATTGTTAGGGTCTTGGATTTTTAATCATAAGTGGATAAACATTTATCTAGTTGGAATCTTCAGTTGAAAAATTGTCAGGTTTTATTCAACTTAAAATCCAAGTGTTCTTTATTATACACTGAGAAATAATATAGTTTGAAACGGTTATTCCCCACAGTATAGTGTTGAATCAGCAGGCCTTGATTACTCACTCAGTAGGATGTCTTTGAATTGGTTAAATCAAATAACTGTCATGTTGGACAATTCATGAAGGACTAATAAAGTAGATGGAAACTGGAAAAAAGCCAAAATAGACTTTTGAAAGGGAAAACGATGACCATGAAAATTATATATCATTCAGTTTAGGTGTAAACATCCATCTGTCCCTATTATGTTATAATAGTTTATTATTCAAATGCATACTTAAAGGAAGATTCTCAACTGATAAGCAATTGGTTTAGATTCTAATAAACACTAAAAAAAAAAGATAAACATTTTAGTTTCGTACAAACCATCTGTGTTTGATTAAACTGAAAAACTGTAGTGAAAAAACTTATAAGTTTCTGTTAAATTTTTCCATTCATAATAAAATATCACCAGTATCCCCAAAAAAGTACATTTTACATTTAATTACTTGCTACTGGCAACAAACATTAATTAAAAGTAAAATTTCAAAATATTTTGAACATCATAAAATTTTTATACACACATAATATTAAGGGATGCAAATTTATACAAAATATTGATGCTATTAAAAAAGGGAGAATACTTTCTTTATGACAGGGAAACCATTTCTGGATTAAATTAGTGAACTCAATAATTCAATTCAGTTTCTCAAAATGAAATTAATGGTTTGATTCAATTGAATACTCCATATAGCATTAATTTTTAATTATTTTATCTATTTTTTACTTTTCAAATTTACATTGAATTAATGAAATTTTCTGAAAGACCTATGGGGTTTTTGTTAGGCTTTTGATGATATGCCCTTAATTAAGAAAACGTTGATCTTTCTAATCCCTTCTAGTTAAAGATGACTCAAAGTTTCTGTAAATAGGGAAAAGTTAAAGATGCTGAATGTTTTAAGCTCAGTGATACTGAAATTTAAAAAGTAAAAAAAAATTTACCTCAAATTTTTGTTAATTCTTCTTTTATAATATTTCTTAAAATTTTCTCCTTTAAACATTTTTGTTATCCTTAGCTCAATACCATTTCACTAAATACTTGGACAGTTGCTATAAATTCTTAACAGGCTCTTTGTTCCTTCAGTGTCCCTTTTTTCTAATACAGATTATAGAATCCTAGGAGAATAGACCTTTAAAAAATTTTTAATTACTCTATTATCTAGCGGATCAAGACCACAGCTTTTCATCACAATTAAAACTATTCCTCCAATCAGTTTATTTTATGTTACAAAATTCATTTTGAATTTTTTTTTCTGAACAAATTCTCCATTCTTAGCCTTTATCTGACCCCCATATGTATGTTCCACAGTTTTAAGTCTCTTGATACCTGTGGCCAAATTTATCCTGAGGTATGGTAACAAATACCATTACCACCAGCAGTGGAGGTGTTTCCATACATCATTGCCCAAACTGCATAACTTTGTGTGTTTTCAGTAAATACCATCTTCTAGTTATGTATTCATATTATAGTTGTTTTCAGAAACTACTTAGTTTGCAGGATTGTTAACTGTAAACTTAAAGAATAGATGTAAAATAATGATTAATATAATTAAAAGCTTCTTATTTTACAACCACTATGCTAAGTAGATTCTATGTATTAATACTTTGTATATGCTCAGTAACTCTGTTTTGTTTTTCAATGAGATAAATGAGATCTAGGAATGTAGATACTATGTCCAAATTCACAAAACTAGAGACAAAACTAGAGGTACATCTCAAGCCTATGCTTTTCAAAGTACATGACACTGTTGCGAATATAATATGAGATTATGTAAGTAACTGAAACAGCTTCATTCTTGGCATGCATGAAATGTTCACAAAATAGCATCTTAAGAAATACAAATTCTGAATCACTTCTGTACAGAAGCATAGTTTATTAATTTTTATATCTGTCACCTCCCAGCAAAAAGACTTGGGGCATATAAGTATTCGATAAATGTTGGCTTCCTTAAATTATTTTTCTGTTGTATATACATATAGATACATGCATGCACACTTTAAAAAAAAATCTCATTTCTCTCCCCCAAACTGAAAAACAGAATATTTATTTTAATAAGAATTATGATTATATCAATTGTCTGGGCACACAAACCACATGCACACACACACACAACCCTCACATCCTCACACTCTCTATATATTAAACAACCAAGCAAAGAAACAAACAAAAAAAAGGTGTATGGTTTTATTCTTGGAAGTTGGATCCACTGTGAATAACTTGTTTGTTATTTAACAAATATTTATTAGACATCTAGAATATGCCAGACACTGTTTTAGATGCTGAGGAGACAGCAGTTAATAAAACAAACAAATTTTTTGGCCTGATGGAATCTAGATTTTCACACAGGATACAGACAATAAACAACATGACTAAGCAAAATGCATACTGTAATAAGTAATGATAAGTGATAAATGCTGAGAAGGAAAGCAGAGAAGGGAGAAAACAGTGTGTGTGTGTGTAGGTGTGGAACTTTAGATTGGTTTGCCAGGGAAGGCTTCATGGAGATGGTTCTGAGTAAGGACCTAAACGATGTGAGAGATCCAGTCATATGAATTTCTTTGGATAGAATATTTTAAGCCGAGCAGAAAGAAATCCCAAAGACGATGGTGGTATGTACCTAGAATGTTCAAGAGACAGCGAGTCCAGACTAGTGAAAGTGAGAGGGAGGGGAGACCAGGTACGGGAGATGAGCAGAGCATGTGGGGCCTCGGGGTCCATGAGCAGGACTTTGGCTTCCATTCCCAGTGAGGGGAGAAGCTGATGTAGGGTTTTGACTGATAAAATCTGATGTGTCAGGGCTTCCCTGGTGGCGCAGTGGTTGGGAGTCTGCCTGCCAATGCAGGGACGCGGGTTCGAGCCCTGGTCTGGGAAGATCCCACATGCCGCGGAGCAACTAGGCCCGTGAGCCACAACTACTGAGCCTGCGCGTCTGGAGCCTGTGCTCCACAGCAAGAGAGGCCGCGATAGTGAGAGGCCCGCGCACCGCGATGAAGAGTGGCCCCCACTCGCCGCAACTAGAGAAAGCCCTCGCACAGAAACGAAGACCCAACACAGTCAAAAATAAATAAATAAAGTGTAAAATGTTAAAAAAAAAAAAAAAATCTGACGTGTCTAAACGGGTTGTCAATCTCTCTCTCCCTCTCCCCCCCTCTGCCCATTCTACTGAGAAAATATTTAAGGATGAAAGAAGGGAGAACCATTGAAGTGTCATTTTAATGATGTAGGCAAAAATGTAATGGCAGCTTAGACTACAGAGGTATCAGGAGAGTGGGAGAGAAGGGGATGATTTAAACGTAGACTGATGTGATTCCTCAATGAGTGTGAAACAAGGTGTTGGAGAAAGAGGAGAAAAAAGGATGATTTCAGGATGTTTGTACTCAACAATTGAAAGAATGGAGTCCTCATTTTCCAGGATGGGGAAGATTAGTAAGGCAGCAATTAGGAGGGCAGCTCAGTGGGAGACATATGAGGAGTTCAGTTTGAGGCATCGAAGTTTAAAGCACTAAAGTCTGCTCGAATCCAATCCCCTCCCACACCCTCCTCCTGTAATATGCTAGTTCAGGCCCACATCACCTCCGCATGGACTACTGCAGTAATTCCTGACTAATGTTTTCCTTCTGTTCTTGCCTCCTACAATCAATTCTGTCAGCTCTTGGTGGCAATTAGTGTGAAAATTATACAGAGTGAGTCAAATTATGTCACTTCTACTGCTCAAAACCTTCCCATGGCCAATAAACTCACTTATCTTAAAAGCAGATTTTACCATGGTCTCTTTTATTTGGCCAGTAACATCTTCTCTGGTCTCATCTGCACCATTCTCTCCCTTCATCCTGGGCTGTGGACGTTCTGAATCCAGCCTGCTTCAGCAACCCTTCAACCACAAGTCCAAGGCCTTTGTGTCTGCTATTTCCATAGCCTGGAATGTTCTTCACCAAATACAGCATTTTTTTTTGTCAGATCTCTATTCACATGGAACTTTTATTAGAGATACCTTCCCTGATCATTTTTTCCTAAAATACCAAGTTCCTTCCTCCTTAATTACCCTAACATGTAATTTCTTTACTCTCTCTTATTTTAAAGCATTTAATAACATCCTTAAAAAAAATATTTGGGCTTCCCCGGTAGCGCAGTGGTTGAGAATCTGCCTGCCAATGTAGGGGAAATGGGTTCGAGCCCTGGTCTGGGAAGATCCCACATGCCGCGGAGCAACTGGGCCCGTGAGCCACAATTACTGAGCCTGCGCGTCTGGAGCCTATGCTCCGCAACAAGAGAGGCCGCGATAGTTGAGAGGCCCGCGCACCGCGATGAAGAGTGGCCCCCGCTTGCCGCAACTAGAGAAAGCCCTCGCACAGAAACGAAGACCCAACACAGCCAAAAATAAATATAAAAATAAATAAATAAATTTAAAAAAATATTTAACATACACTTTGGTACTGCTTATTTTCGCACCAGGCACAGTTCTAAGATCTTTATAAATATTCATTCAGTTTTCATAACATCTCAGGGAGCTATATACTATGATTCTCCACACTTTACAGAACAGGTAAAAGAGGTGAGAGAATTCAAGTAATTTTCCCAAGAAAACACGTTTGGAAAGTGGTAGAGCCAGTACTGTCTACTATATTTGTTTGCTATTGATCATATATCCACCATGCTGTCTCATATTTATTTACTTATGTATCATCTCTCTTATTCTACTAAAATGTAAGCTCCTTGAGAGGAGTAATTTTGTTTTCTTCACTGTCTTATTACCAGGCCCTAGAATAGAGTTCCATACATAGAAATATTTAAACAGATACACTTTATCACAGGAGAATATATGAGTAATTATCACACTAGTTAGAAACATGAAAGTTATTCAGAGATATATATTATTTCCACTGAGGTCCCAGTGCCTCCAGGACTTCAGTTTAGGAACCGCTGAATTATAAAATGCAAACGCTTTTTACTGTTTGACACAATATAATATAATCTTTAACAGCCCAGACTTTGAAACATTTAAAACAAATCTGCCTTCAGTCTAACCCCAGCTCTGATACCTAATAGCTTTGTGAACTTGGGTAAGTTACCTAATACTTATTTTTTTTAATTTGTAATTGAAGATAATAATAATAACTTACCTTATGAGCCATTGAGAGGAGCAATGAGTTTATGCTGGTAAAGAACCTGGAATAGTGCTTGGCAAAGAATGAGCACTCAGTAATTGCTACTGATAAGATTATTTTTATTGTTTGGTTTTTGTTATTTAAAGAAAATCTATAGTCCCATTTGTTCAGCAGAGGCTTATCATATTAAAAAGTAATGGAGATCCCCCCTCCATTTAATTAATCTGCATCATAATTAGACATTCTTTGAACTATTTCTCATTGCCCACATCACGCTGGCTGTTTGTCACTACATAATGTAAATAAAATGGGAATGCATAAGTAAATCTTTTCTTTTTCATACAATTAGTTATCTCTATCTCCAAAAATATATCCTGGAATTGAATTTTAGTTGTGTTTGTTCTAATAAAAAAAAAAAAAAAAGCAGTTTTAATGTGTGAGAAAAGACCAAATGTTAAGTATTGATATAAAATACCTTAATTTTCTTTGTAGTTATATGCTTATATACATAGCTATATATGTGCATGTATGTCTATACATTTGTTAACTATGTCAGAAGGGCCAGTGGCATAATCTTATTGTATTTTTTCACTTTGCTTTCTGGCTTCAAATATCTTTTATAGCTGTTCTTATTTTCTTATTGGTATAAATTT
Source organism: Balaenoptera acutorostrata (assembly GCF_949987535.1). Classification (NCBI taxonomy): domain Eukaryota; kingdom Metazoa; phylum Chordata; class Mammalia; order Artiodactyla; family Balaenopteridae; genus Balaenoptera; species Balaenoptera acutorostrata. The sequence goes on along the minus strand of NC_080068.1, from coordinate 127,697,138 downwards.
ATGAAGTTCTAATTTGTATTGACTTTTTATGTTGCAGAAAACTTTAACCCATTTCTGATCTCAAATAGTACAGAACAATATGAATTCATGTATATGCATATTATCAGCATAGAATTAAGACACAGAAATATATATATATAGAGAGAGAAATGTATATGTATATTTACATGCATATATTTATATTCAAGATACAATTGGAATTTGGAGTCATGTGGAGTGACAAACAGACATATGTTGCCCTGGTGGTGAAAATAAAGGGGATAAGATCAGCAATATATAAATGAGTCTGTTAATAAAGTTTTATGCTATGGTAATACATTTGAACTTTATTCTAAAGGCTATTATGGGCAAGTTTGATTTCATAAACTGAGCAACATGATCTTAGTTTATGTCAATTATTATGTAAAAATTGGAGTAATGCTGCCATTAAATGGGGAGTTGATTAGGCTGGATAAAACACAAAACCCGACTATGTTCAATTTTTTTATGTCATATATATAAAATCATATGTTTCGTGTTTGTTAATTGCAATCATTGTTGCTTTTGTTGTGGTCATCCATTTACAATGCTTGGTGTCAGTTTATCTCTTGCAAAAATAAAATACAATGTGTGTGTGTGAAAAAAACAAAAGAAAAAAAGAAAAAAAATCAAATGAACAGAAAGGCTTACAGGTAAAGAATGGAAAAAGACATACCATGAAAATACTAAAAAAGACAGCAATACAAATCAAAATTTAATTAATTTTGATTTTAATACAAATTAAAAAGATATACAGGCAAAACTCATAACTAGAAATAAAGAGGGACACTTCATATTAAAAAAAATTCAGCAGAAAGATATAAAAATTTTAAATGTGTATGCACCTAAAAATATGACTTAAAAACATGTAAAGTCTGGCATAATTAAAAGGGAATGCACAATTTCAGAATAGTGGTTGATTTTGAGATACTTCTATCCATAACCGATTGAAAAAGTAAAAAAAAATAAGTATTACAAACATAGCACATTGGAACAACAGGATTGCAAATTTGAACTAATGAATATATAAAGAATCATAATCCCCCAAAGTGCAATATGCTTATTATTTTCAAGCACACATAAAACATAAACAAAACAATGAACATATGCCAGGTCTGAAGCTTGTTTCAATAAACATCAAAATTTAAATCACACAGAAAATTTAATCTGACAACAATATAATAAGGCAAGAAATCAATAGAAAAAGGTAACTACAGAATATTGTATGTTCTTAAAGAAAACAATACATTCCTAAATAACTCAGAAGTCATAGAGGAAATCATACTGAATATTGGAAATCATGCATAAACAAATAATAATTAATAGTACATAAAATGCTACATATTAATACTTTGTCATGTTTAAAGAGAATTATTGCCTTAAATGAATGTATTAGGAAAGAAAAAAACCTTAAAAATCAATTAGAAATTTAACAACAAACAGCAATTTGAATCTAAAAAAAATGTAAAAGAAGGAAGATAATGAAAATAAGAACAGGAGTTAGTGAAATAGAAAACAATCATATACTAAATAATCAACAAAGGTGAAGTTGTTTTCAAGAAAAGACTTTAAAAATGTTAAACCCCTAAGACATTACTAGTAGAATAAAAGCAAAAGGCACAAATAATAATGTCAGTAATGAATGGGAGAGAACACTACAAATCATCCACACAAAAATAATAGCATATTATCATACTAGTTATTATATTATTGTATCATTGATATATACCTTATATATAATACATAATAATAATAATATGGATAATCTTATGTAAGTTAATTTGCAAATTTAGATGAAATTGAACAATTTGAAAACAAAACTAATGAATATTGACAAGGTAAAAAGTGAAAATCTGAGCACTTCCATTAAAGTGAAAGTATTTGTAAGCATCATTAACTTTTCACAAAGGAAACCATGTGCTTAGATGATTTCACTCACAATTGCTACTAAAATCTTAAAAAATAAATAATGTCATCTTCCCAGAAATTCTTCCAGAAATAGAAGAAAGAACATTTGCCACATTGTTTTTATGAAGTCAGGCTTTGATACCAAAACATGAAAAATATTATAAAAAAATAACATTTACACAGCAATCTTTTCATTAATTGGATGCAAACATTTTAAACAAGCATATTAAATCAAACCCAATAAATATTTTAAAAGGATAATACTGTTTTACTATTTGGAGTTTACTTCATAATTATAAGCTTATTTTAATATTTGAAAAAAATTGGTGAAATTCATCACATTAATATAACAGAAGACAAAATTATGTGATTAACAAAAGATACAGAAAAGCATTTGATAAATTCAACAGCTTCTCACGATAAAGAAAAAGATTATAAAACATTATGCACAGAAACTTTCTTATTATGATAAAGGGTAAAACAACATTTAACAAGCATCATACTTGATAAGTTGATCTAAAATGATATATAGCAAATTACCAACAAAACATTTATTTTTTTAATTGGAAGGACTTACTCCAATCGATTTTGACTCATTATGAAGTTATACTAATTAAGACATTGTACTATAAGAATAGACAAATAATACAACAGTATATAAAATAGATTGCCCAAGCACAGATTAAACAGATATAAGGACAGGGCATAAAATAAACTTGGCAATACACGGCAGTGGGGAAAAGATGGACTTTTCAATAAATGGTGATAGCACAATTCGAAAACCACGTGGAAGAAATTTGACCACTACTTCACACCATACACAAAAATCAATTTGCGGTAAATTATAGATCAGTGTGATTTAAAAAAAACAGTACACTTTCTAAAATATACTATACAAGAATGTCTTCACGCTATCAGAGTAAGGAAGGATATCTCAAACAGGACCCAAAAAGCAGTTGCCATAAAGAAATAGACTGATAAATTGGATTCAAAATCTTAAATTTCTGTTTATTAAAAGAGAGTATAAAGAGAATAAAAAGGCAAGCAAAGGAGAGGGAGAAGTCGTGTGTTACGTGTATGAAAAAGGGGCTTATGTGCATAATATGTAAAGAATTCCTAGAAATAAGCAAAAAGACAAACAAGCCCATAGAATATAGAACAAAATATTTGGAGAGTCACTGAGTTTATGAGGTTAAGGTCACGAGGAAAATTCTGGGTTCTGGCCATGTTTGATTTCTTGACCTGAGTGGTGGTTCTGCAGATGTTGGCTTTGTGATACAACTCATGAAGCTGTACAATTTTGTTTTGAACATTTTTCTGTATTATTTTATTTCATGTATTAACTGGAAATGTCTTAAAAGCAAGATTATTTAGATTTCAGTGTGAAAATAATTATTGAAGGAGAGTCTTCAAAAATGAAGAGGGAACCAGCAATTGAGACCAAATTTCACTAATACCTGGGAAAGGGAATGAGGACCTAACAAAGACAGTGGAAGTAGACACAGAGAGGAAGGAAACCTCTGTAGAGATAGTTAGGAGGGAGTTATAAATAAGCTTTGATGACTAATTGAAAATGGGAAGATGAGACAGAAGAAAGGATTTATTTAGAGTGATGGGTAGGCCTTGAGTGTATGGCTGGACAATAATTATTAATTGCTAGAAATATTAATAAATAGATTTAAGTCCTGGTATGAATACACAGAGAGAACTAGAGATACAGAGAGAAACCCAGTAATCTTACATTTTATTTGCAAACTGTTGAAACTGAACTTAAAGCTGAAGTCATGAGAATAGAATTCCTAAACCCGAAATACCATACAGACTGGCCTCGAGTAAACTAAAGAAATGGTTCCATTATTGTAGAAAGACATTCCCATTCAGCTTGCAACGTGGGTCTTATCAATAATCAAGTTTCTTTACAGTATAAATATAAAGAGAACACAAAAAGAGTAAAGATGATTCTTTTTGGAAGCAATCGTGTTTAATTAGCTCTTTATAAGTGGTGTAATAATTGGCAGCATTCAAACTGCTGACAGCTTCGCTTTCTCACTCCTTTCTTTCCCTCCCTTCTTTTTTCCTCTAGCTTCTTTTAAAGGAGGATCAAAGCCTTTATAGCTGAGTGAATGCTAATGGTGCATACATTTATTTGAAAAGCTTTAAGCCCTTGAAAATCTGCACATAACATTTTTTATTCCCAAATGTCTGTCTGTTAAGTGTATTTGATACTATTAGAGGAATTATCTCTACTTCTTTCCACCCCCGTCCTTTTAAAAAGAAAACAAGCTTACTTTAACGTTTTGGAAATGTTGATGAAAATGAGAGTTACATAACCTTTTTTGACCCTCCCTCAAATAGATACTTTGAGCCACAGACTTGCCATAGAGTTAATGAGTCTCTTCCTCATGCATATGGACTTCCCTCCACATTGTACATGGGATGAGGAGGGGCCCGATCCCACCACACAAGCTTGGGAACATGATTAAATCCTCTTGTTGGTGTATATATAATTCTGACAGGTGGGAGGTTGCCGTCGCAGTTTGTAAAGAAAGAATGGAATATTTTCAGTTGAACAAAAACTTTTCCTGGATTCTTACAAGAACAAAATGCTTTCCACTCTTTTTGAAATAATAAGAATTACCCATGGCAACTCTGCAAGACTGGCCCAGAATTCTTTCAGAAAATCTGATAAATACTAGTGCTGACGGAGTGGTTTCAGAGGAATCAGTTTTCTGAAGTATTGGCTAAAATGTTTAATGTTTGATTTTGGGGTTTCACTCTCTGGATATACATTATAAGGATATATTTCATGTTGTTGAGTATTATACTTAGCCAAATTTCAAGGAATACTATGTGTACCTGGATACTTTGCCTGAGATACAGAAAGTCTTAAGTTACTAGTTGTTCTTGTTATTTTTGTTAAAGAAGGAGAAAGAGAGGGAGGAGGGGGAGGAAGTAGAAGATTTAAAATACTACAGCACTCAGTGATTTAGAGAAGCTGTATTAATTTTCCTAGTGACATCTCACGTTTGCTGGTAACATCACCGAGTGAAGAACGGCTGTGTTATATTAAATGGCACTTTACTAATTAGAAAACACACAAACAAAGCTAGTCTGGCTAAACTGAACACTACAGTAGTTCAAGAACTGGGGAAAAAAAAAAAAAAAAAAAGCCTTAAAATAGCTGGCCCTTGTCCTACCTAAGAAGATATACCTTCCAGCAAACCAGTTTACACAAAAGAGTATTCAGAAGGAAAGAATTTCAACCAAGGCCTCAAAACATTAAACACCAGCTTCTCCTAAATTCCAAAAAGACGTTCAAGAACACCTGTGGGTGATGCGCAAAGGAAAGGAGTGAACTCCTTTATGGGTCTTGGTTCTTAATGTCACCTTTCTAGAATATAACAGAGGATAAAATGGAAAGGGCAGGAGTGCTGGGAATTGGGAGGATTTCTTTAGAGTAAAATTATCGTGCGTCTCAGACACCCACCCCACCCCCTGCCAAACACACCCAAAGCTAGTAGAGATCAGGACATTTTTCCTTTGAAAGGAGTACAGAATTTTGACAAATTTACAGTACTAAACATGTTAACATAATAAAAGTATATTATGAAGTGGGGGGTTAAAGTCACCAAAATGTATTTTATTCTGAGAACATCCAGAAAACTCTCTTCACTGTATTTAGAAAGGTGGGCAAGAATTATCCTCATAGAGAATGGCTATGTAGGGGGCATCATTATAGAAGAAAATATAATTTCTGATTACATCAGTGAGCCCTACTTATTCAATGTACTGACTATCCTGTATTTCAAGTACCAAAATTTGCTCTGTAAGTAAACTTGCAGAATCCTCCATATGTTCCAATCTCCTTCATGCCCATTTTCTGGCAAAAAGAAATCTAATTCAGGAACTTAAACAGGAGTGTCTCATTCTAATTTCTATTCTTGTTGAGCAATGTTTGTTATTTAATATATGAATATCTCTATGGGTCTCTATGGTAACAAAGAAGTGTTTTGGCAGTGATTGGAATGGCTCAGATGATTGAAAGGGTGATAAGAATTATTATTTTTTAAAATTCCAGGCTCCCTGCCAATATTTTAGAAACTTATCTCTCTCCAAGCTTATGATTTTACTTAACTGCATAATTTTAAAAAAGAAGAACTCCCTCAGTGAAGAAGACTACTTTGTAATGAGCACAGTTCTGAAGCATTTTGTAATATGTTGGCACAGAATTAATGTCAAGGTGTTTACTCTTTTGTTAAACTTAGATTGTGACTGATTAATTAAAAACATAATAACTAATTGTTATTAAACATTTATAATGTGCCAAGCTCTGAGCTCAGCTTTTTATATGGGTTATCTCATTTAACCCTCACAACAGCCAACACGTTACCATTATCATCCTTTTTACTGGATTGAGGAAAACTAGGGTATAAGAAGTTAGGTAAATTCCTCAAGGGCTTACAGAATTAAAATTTTATTTAATCTGACTCTAGGCCCCATATCCTTAACTATTTTGCTGACTTATCTCTCTCCCTTTTCTATGTTTCAAACACAGCTTGCTTGGTAAGCTTGCTTGGGCCATCCAGGAAGTCTAATAAAATAAATGTGTGCTTGTTCTGTAGTTTTTGCATGTGGGGTGTGTGTTTTGTTGTTGTTGTGTGTGTGTTGCCATAAATCCTACAGTATTCTATGTTCTAACCTACTCTTTTCTGTCAAGACCCTGTAGGATCACTTTTCTTCTTTATGAGTTTACTCAGAGCAAAATTAGCCATCCCCAACACCTATCCCTTACACATGAAATTTGTTACTCATATATCAGAGAATAATTATTACAGTGGTATTCCCATACAATTAAGGCTCGGCTTATGCTGCCTAAGAAGACTGGGAGTTTTCTCGAGCTCCTTTCTTTTCTTGCTATGACTGCACAGTTCTTGCTTTTCCTACTCTGGCCTCTGGGGTCCAGTAGAGTATGGCCGCTGAATGGGTGCCCAAGGCCAGGCTGGATCTGCTCTTTGCTTTGAGGCTGCTCCTTCCCCTCTGAGGCAGCCTACAGGTTGGTGAAGGGCACTGCCTCCTAGCTAACCCAATAATCTAATCTCCAACATGAATCTTCCATGTCTTCCAGGTCTGCCACTATCCTGTGCAACACTTTGTATGAATTAGAAAAAGGTCATCCTTCCTCGGGGAGGAAAAGTTCTATTCAGTACATCAGGGTGTAGCCTGAAGAGGGGAAGGAACACAGGCCAGATTTCACCACTGGGTGTCCGTCCCTGTGCAGTAGACACCATGCACCATATGCAGCAGCTATATCTGCAGACAAAAGCAGCTACACAGCATGAGGACCTCATGTCTCAGAGGCTTTCGTTTCTGGTTAACAATTCAATGGGAAGGCTTCACAGTTACAATCTGAGTCCTAAGTGGAAAATATAAAAGCAGACTGTTCAATGGAAATATTTGAGGGAAAAATAAAATTTGCTTCCTTCTATTCTTCTTGCCCATTTCTCGCAAGGGCATTCCACTTTTCGATCTTTTATTCTTCCTCCAGCTTCATGGTTCTCAACTTTGGCTGGATACTAGAATCACCTGGAGAACTTGGACAACAATTGATCCTCAGGCTTAACTTCAGACCAGTTAGATCAGAAACTGTAAGGGTAGGACCCAGGCATGTATATCTCCTGAGTGCTTCGGGTGATTCCAAGGAGCTAAATTGAGAATCACTGAAGATACAAATAATTGAGCTGTGAGGTAGTGTAAGGATAAAACTGTGCTCTCTGCTCCCTTCCTTCAGACCATACCTCCTTGTAATGTTTGTGTGACTTCAATTATTTATAACATAAAGGTTGCATTTTATTATTTCAAAATGCTTAACTACAGAATTCAACTCAAGCCTATTAATTGTATTTCTTCAACTAGATTATCAAAATGGCTAAATCTGTGTTGTTGCTAATCAGTTAAAAATGTATTATAGACATTACAATTTTCTTTTCAGAAAGTTCTGGTAGAGTGGTAGCAAATAAACATTACCTGGGTGTAAAAGAGCAGCTTTCTTCAACATGAATGTTCCTGAAAAAATTACTAGGCCTAGAATTGCCTTTTTTTTTTTAACCTTTAACTGTAATAATCACCAAAAATAAAAAAGAAAGCTTAGCACAAAATCATTAGTACTCTTTGAGAAATAATTGTTTAAATAATTTATAAATGATCCATCTGTGGAAGATGTAATGGTACGATAACAATGCCATCACTAGGTCTCAGTACTATCACAGGGTATCAGCAAACCACCGTTAACAGAATAAATATTTTTGGCTGTAGAGAGGTAGGCTCTCCAAACACAAATTAATCTCTTTAATGGATTTTCCTTACCTTCATGAAAAATGCATTATGGGCTCTTAAGTCACACTCAACACATTGTTAGGGCTTTATATGATGTGAGGTTGGCACAAAGATGATTTTTCTTTCACACTGTAGGTAAAAAAACAATGAGCTGGGTGGTCTGGAGCCAGACTATTTAATCACTAGGTAAAGACTGGTGACCAAGAGAAGCTGCAATATTCTCACCATCCCTCTTTCTGCAAGAGCTCCTTAAAGTTTTTTTTTTTTTCTCTCATATACTTTATTTTTTTTTAACATCTTTATCAGAGTATAATTGCTTTACAATGGTGTGTTCATTTCTGCTTTATAACAAAGTGAATCAGTTATACATATACATATGTTCCCATATCTCTTCCCTCTTGTGTCTCCCTCCCTTAAAGTTTTTTGAGAGGTAAAAAGAAATTATATTAATGGGCTTAATATTTGTGAAAATTTAAAAGTGTCAAAGAATGCGTCCCAGTTGGCTTCTTTACTAGTTGTTCTGATTTCCTTAAAAGCTGATTAAAGGAAAGTTGTCCTGGCACACTGGAATTCCTCATGTTTATGCCTAGCCTTCCTTTTGTAATTATAATTATTTCTAGGTATCATTTAGATTCGCAGGTATCTATTTACTGACATAGATGTAATACGTAGATGGACAATCACTCAGGACCGAATGCCCACATTAACCAGGTCACGTGCGTCACATGACTAAGTTTCTACTGCTTCAGACACATCAAGAGGGGCAGAGGAACTTCGTTGCCACGCTCCTTCCAGCGTTTAATCAGACACGCGGGCACAGCCAGCCCTGAGCTCAGTAAGAATTTTTAGAGGTCAGATATGTGACACTCGTGAAGCTATACTCCACATTTGAGTTTTCTGGTAGTACTGGCCCTGCCTTTTCTTCAGTTTTTGTTTGTCTTTTACAGTTTCGGTTGCATAAAGCTGTTTTAAAACCACTACATTTTTATTTTCTTTTAAGAAAAGGTCAACAATCAGCCTTCATTCATATGGTTCAAATTAGTCAACAGAGATGAGAGCTGAACCCGTGCCCCAGAAGTGAACGCAGCTTTTCCTGGGAGAAATCACCTAGTGGCAGAACTGTGAGGTGAGAGAACTGTTACTGCTGTGCAGAGCATGCAGCTTTGAAATGACAGGAGCTACATCAAGTTTGCAACACAGGATCTGCCTAGCAGTGCTATTGCTAAGGATCTGGATTTGACAATCTTTGATAACAATATCGAGGAGTCATAGGATGCCTGAATTGCAGGCAAAGTACCTTCCAAATATATCCCAGGAAGAAATTAATGACCTATATATTTGGGGTTGTCAACCTGTAGGAAGACTATATTTCATCACAAAGCCAAGTGAAGAAGAATTCGGAGGCCATTTCAAAATTTTATGAGCATTCAAGTAAGTAGTGGAACTGGAACAATATTCAAATTACAGAGGTAATTTAAATGATGGTGGAGAAGTACTGCTGTGACTATGGTGTCTTAGAGTAATTGGTTTGAGTTACATAATGCTGGAACTATTTTTTTTCTTTTCAATTAATTGTGTGCAGCAACCCATGCATTTTCTGAGCGTTTATCACTGAACTCTAAACTCATGTAAAATCTAATGTGTAGTATGGCCTTAATTTCCCAAATTTCACAGTTAATAACTTTTCTAGTATAGAGGCTAAAAGTCAATGGTCCTTTTTACAGTGAACTAAGATTGTAAAATAAAGTATTTTACCTCACAAATACCAGCCTAATTGTTACTTATTTCATTTTCCAAAGTAATATATGGAAATATAGAAAACAAGTAAGCATTTATGTTTACTCTTGCTTCACTTCCATCCATTGTTCTCAGAACATGTGACATAAATTAGGCCATATAAACTTCTTCATTAAAAAAAGAAAAAAACTTCAAGGGTTCCTCATGGTATTAATAATAAATCCAAACTTTATACAGGAGTCCAAACAATTTAGAAAACCTGATCCCTGCCTCAGTCATCAACCTCTGCTTGTGTCACAGTTCACTCCTCAATCTCAGGTCGTTGGTCACTGTGGAAGCTGAATAGTGGTCCCCAAAGATGTCCACATCCTAATCTCAGGAACCAGTGAGTACATTACCTTACATACAAAAGGAATTCTACAAATGTGATCAAGTTAAGGATCCTGAGATAGGAGATTATTCTGGATTATTCAGTTGGGTCCAATATAATCACATATATCCTTATAAGAGGGAAGCAGGAGAATCAAGTCAGAGGGAAAAGATGTGCAAGTGAAGAAGTGAAGTGAAGATGTCATGATGTCATGATGCTGGCTTTACAGATGGAGGAAGGGGCCACAAGCCAAGGATTCTTAGGCCACTAGATGCTGGAAAAGGCAAGGAAATGAATTCACCCTCAGAACTTCTAGCAGTAACACAGGCCTGCTGACATCTTGATTTTTAGCCCAGGGAAACTGATTTTGGACTTCTGGCCTCTGTAGATGTATGATAATAAACTTATGTTATCTTAGACCCCCTACGTTTGTGGTTATTTTTCATAGCAGCAATAGGAAATGAATGCAGACACAGTGCCCTCTTTCATTTTCTCACATATGCAAAACCCTTCCTTGACTCAGGGATTCGCAACATCTCTGGACTCTAAGATGTATGAAGGAGAACCTCTCTCTCTTCTTCATCCTTGTCTCCTGCATAAACAAGGTGCTGAACTGAAATGTGTTAGATAAATGAATGATTGAAATAGAACGTCAGAAGGTAAATGTATACACTCGGAAACTGGTTCAGGAGTGTGATTTTTCTTGTTCCACACAGGATCCATTAGAAAAGGGTAAGCAGGAAACTACTAAGTAACCGGTGTATACTGGGAACATTCTCAGCTTTTATTCCCCTCGCTCTGTTCCATACATAGGGCCCTTTACTGAAAGCATATAGAAAGGAAGTGATGAAAGCAATGGGATATGAATCACTCATCTTTCTTCAAAAGTGATAACTGAGCTCCTGATTAGAGTAAGTCCCCTACATATGAACGAGTTCTGTTCCGAGAACACTTTCTTTAGTCCAATTTGTTCTTAAGTCCAACAAAGTTAGCCTAGGGACCCAACTAACACAATCGGCTATGTAGTACTGTACTGTAATAGGTTTATAATACTTTTCACGTAGATAATACATAAAAAACACAGTACAGAAAGTACACAGAAGTACAACCACTTGTAGAGGACGCACGTGTATGACAATGTACGCCAGACACGTGAACTTACGTGACTGGGCATGCGAACACACGTTCGCATCTTTGGAAGTTTGCAACTTGGAGGTTCATGTGTAGGGGACTTACCGTACTACAAACACAAGCAACCCACCTCTACTACTAACCATGATATCACTAACTGCTGACCTCTCAGAGGACTTGACTGGTCACTATTCTATCAAATATCCCCTTGAGGAGGGAAAATATTACAAGGAGAAATTACTTCATGTTTTTCAGAAACGCTGCAAATTAATCCCCATTGTTTTAGGACCAACTGACCAACTTGTGCCAGGATCTTCTCTTGTACCTCCTCTTACAATCACATTATATCCAATAAAATAAACTCCTGTTGTTCAGTTAGTTCCATCAGACAACATATTGGCCTTCTCTATTATGGTTTTTTTTTAAATTAATTAATTAATTAATTAATTTATGGCTGTGTTGAGTCTTCGTTTCTGTGCAAGGGCTTTCTCTAGTTGTGGCAAGTGGGGGCCACTCTTCATCACGGTGCGCGGGCCTCTCATTATCGCGGCCTCTCTTGTTGCAGAGCACAGGCTCCAGACGTGCAGGCTCAGTAACTGTGGCTCACGGGCCTAGTTGCTCCACGGCATGTGGGATCTTCCCAGACCAGGGCTCGAACCCGTGTCCCCTGCATTGGCAGGCAGATTCTCAACCACTGCACCACCAGGGAAGCCCTCTATTATGTTTTTATACAAAATTCTTTCTAGAAACGTTGCTAACCTATACTATCACTATCAGAAGGTGATGAATTTGAGCTGCTCTTATTTTACAAACTATATTTTAACATATCCAAGTATAAGTCCCTATATGAAAATGTATACGCTGTTCTTTTTTATGCAATACATTAGGAAGAGACAAACTTTTGGATCTTGACTATTTTTTATTAAATATCTTCTCATATAATTTTCATTTGCTGTTGTTTTTTAAACTATGATTTTATAGATTAATTTGGTTATTTTAAAAATGTGAACAATACTTTCTTTGTGCAAAGAAACAATTTTAATAGTTAAATATATTTTCAAGCAAAGTATGAACATAGTGAAGCCACATTATTTTATTTGATGAGTAATACTTATGCCAGGTTTAAAAGCGTTAAGACTTTTTTCTTTCACCATGAAGTATGAAAAATATTTCTTTTTTTGAAAGCAATGCTTTTATATTAAAATTTCACAAAAATACTGTTCATTTTTTGCTAGCTTTAAAATCTTTTACATTTATTAAAGTCACACTATACTATTTCTTATTAATGAACTAAAAGTTAGGAATAGCTTTCTTCAGGATTGTTTATGAAAGCTCATGAAATCATAAAATCTCAGATCCTCTTTTTGCTTGATCTAGTCTTACAAAAATAATATTTTCGGGCTTCTCTGGTGGCGCAGTGGTTGAGAATCTGCCTGCTAATGCAGGGGACACGGGTTCGAGCCCTGGTCTGGGAAGATCCCACATGCCGCGGAGCAACTAGGCCCGTGAGCCGCAACTACTGAGCCTGCGCGTCTGGAGCCTGTGCTCCGCAACAAGAGAGGCCACGATAGTGAGAGGCCCGCGCACCGCAATGAAGAGTGGCCCCCGCTTGCCGCAACTAGAGAAAGCCCTCGCACAGAAACGAAGACCCAACACAGCCAAATAAATAAATAAATAAATAAATAATAATTAAAGGTGCTAATAATTTAAAAATAATAATAATAATAATATTTTCCCAGAAATTCCCCCATCTAAAAACAAGATACTATAATCTTTTTAAAAATTCTATTAAGAGTTCACAGGGACTTATGATGACTTCTTGATCATGGAAAATGACTATAAAACAAAACAATATAAACAAACAAACAACAAAAAACTTAAATCCAGACTTTTCTACCTAAGGAGGATAAAGGACAGTGAACAAGTGTTTTCTTTGAGTAGCTTAATGAGAGTCACAGGAACACAGAGAACTATTTTACTATTAAGATAAAATACTGGGCTTCCCTGGTGGCGCAGTGGTTGAGAATCTGCCTGCTAATGCAGGGGACACGGGTTCGAGCCCTTGTCTGGGAAGATTCCACATGCCGCGGAGCAACTAGGCCCGTCGTGAGCCACAATTACTGAGCCTGCGCGTCTGGAGCCTGTGCTCCACAAAAAGAGGGGCCGCGACAGTGAGAGGCCCGCGCACCGCGATGAAGAGTGGCCCCCGCTTGCCACAACTAGGGAGAGCCCTCGCACAGAAACGAAGGCCCAACACAGCCAAAAATAAATAGATTAATTAATTTAAAAAAAAAAAAGATAAAATACTCATTCCAAAACAACTGTAATGGAAAAATCTGTTGAGCGTTCAAGACTAGCCGTAGTTATCCACTGGGACACAAATCATTTAATGGATTTTCAGTTCTGTTCTAAACTTTTTTTCTATGCTCCACCAGTGTTGTGCAAAATATCAGGTTTTCTTTAGCTTTATTTTCTTTTTCCTTAGAAACCTTTGGCCTTTGTAAATTGTTTGGAGGAAGAAAGTTTTCATCTCTCTACAGGAAGTCCAGCTGAGTGTAAGATACTAGAATCCAAAACCTTCAAAGATTATAACAAATGTACAATTATGCATTTAAAATTTATCTAGTTTGCTGCCAAGCTATACAACTTCAGCTGACAGATTATATTTGTGCCTTGGAAATAAAATAGTCAGAAGGTTAATTTGCCGCTAGATGAGGGGGTAAAAAGATCAGCTGGCAACAGGATTGTGTCTTTTGCTCCATGTATCCTCTTTTATAAAAAGAAGGCAGAGACTAGTTAATCAAAATATTTTGAAGTTACTCTTTTGGAGAAGTTTTGTTCTGAGACTTTTAGTTTTGATACCGTAATGTCCCTGACTTTTAAGTAACAACATTAATTAGCAATTTTAAATTCTGTTTTATTAAAACGGCAATATCTGTTATCAGATTTTCTGGAACATTGCTGATTGTTCTGCCCTCCACTGAGAGCCACTGGGGAAATTTCTATCTCAGCAAAAGAAAATTCCATAATTTTGATTCTGTTATTAATTAGAAAACTGAGCGATATGAGAGGAGAAAACAAAATGTCTATAGGGGACTGTAAGTCTCTTGGTTTGTCTGAATTAACTGTTAAGACAAGTTTGTTTTGCTCTAGCCTGAGTTTACTTACTAAATTTCAAAGTAGTTTCAAGCATTATTACTGCATATACAACACAGAAGGCTAATTACCCTCTGTTGAATATTTTAATATGTTCCTCTGCAATACAATTGTTAATGATAGAGAATAAATTAAACTTATATTACAGGAAGGAAGAGAATCTACAAACTGGTGCTTCTTAATTGTCATCAAAGGAAAAGTGACAACAACACACGGATTCATTGGGAGTATTAATAATTCAATCAACAGATGGCTGTGTACCTCTGAAAAATGCAGACAAATTAATTCTCACTTGCTCTCATCTATTGGGAGGTAAAAGTAGAAATATGACTTTCTATCAATATATTTACATTACCTATATGCCAAGATATTTCATAATAATAATCTGATATAAGCAATAAAAGAGTATAAAGGGTTATTCTGCAACTTCTATACCACATAATATCCTCATTGCAATTAGTTCTAAGAATATCTTACATTATTAAACTTGAAGTTCAGAACTATTCAAGTCTTTGTTTCATGAGCTTGTCTGTATCTGTCAGTTTTCAGTACACTGTGCTACAGTAACAAATCACCCCATCTCAATGGCTTACAACAAAGAAAGGTTGTTTTTGTTTGTTTGTTTTTCTCCTCACTCTCGTGAATGCTCATTGCAGCTCTGCTTCATATATTCACCATTCTAATACCTGGTGGAAGGTGCATCCTCTATCTCGAATGAGCTGTTCTCATGGCAGAAAGAAAGGAATGATGGTGGATCTAGGGGCTACTTTAAAACGTTTGCTGAGAAGTGTCATTACTTCCGTTCACATTTAATCGGCAAAGGGAGCTCACATGACCCAGCCTGATGTCAGTAAGATGAGAAAGTTTTCCTGCAGGGATCGTCCCTGCAAGAAGATGCAACAGAAATTTGGATGATAACACAATCTGTCTTATAATTATTTTTTCTAAAATAAACTTATAACACTTTTCACCAGTCCTGAAACTAAGTTCTTGATTCTGAAAGAAAGACTTTGAGTAGACATGACAGAAAAATGAGGAAATATTATAGCTGATTATAAAATATGCTGCCATTTATTTACATGTTTCCAAGTCTGGCTAAAATGGAGAAGAACCTGATATTATCACACAAGTATCTTCCATAAAAGGGTAGGTATTTTCATTAGACTATTCTGCTTGTAGTTATAATGATCTATATCAGATTTATATGGCTATATGAAAAGATTGCAATCAGAATCAGTTCACTTCCTATTCTGAAATTTAATCAGTAACATGGCTTAATGCATGGATAAATACACAAATAAATTTATGTATCCTGTACCAGGGGGTAAAACGTTTTGGAAATAGGGTCAATGATCTGGCTCTCCCGTTACTGTAAATGAAGAAATTGTGATAAAAAATCTTTACATTAAACCCATATTCTAATCCTAGCACTGGGCTTCTTTAGAATCATTGGCAATATTTTAAGAACAGCTCACAGTTTACTAAATACCAAAGCAATGTCAGAGCAGAAAGATACTGCTCCAACTATGAAGTCATTCATAGAGTCTACCGATTCATCACCCAAAGCAATCAAGACTAGCTTTAAGCCAAAGATGTGGGATTGGCAATTGGCTGTTGTTAAAGTCAGAGCATGACCCCAAGAGCTCATTCCCAATGCCTGAGAGCAACGTTTTCTGAGTCTTTAAACTCACAAGAAAAAGAAGAACATTTATTAGTGTCTTAATTAATATCACATCATGTACAACAAAGCTACTTTAATACCCCAGTAAATCTTCTATCCTATCTCCACCTGCTTTATTTCTTGTCTGAGGACACTATACCCTAATCATCTATATTCTTTAGTCAGAACAAAAATAAAAAAATACAGTAACTACATCTCAAAATATCTTCTCCCTCTTGTACGTATGGACCACATATTATGTCATGAAAGGCAGAATTCAGTAAGAATTATATTGTACATTTTCTATATTAGACTCTTCCTTACACACACAAAAATCAAAATAGGAAAGTATAATTTATTACTTTGAAGCAAATTCTAATTAGATATTTTAAATTTTTCTCTTTTCCCTTGAGAAATGATTTATCTAGTCTTTAGAAAGATTTAGAAGAAAATAAGTCAGAAAGAGAAAAACAAATACAGTATGCTAACACATATATATGGAATCTAAGGTAAAAAAAAAAAAAAAAGGTCATGAAGAACCTAGTGGCAAGACGGGAATAAAGACACAGACCTACTAGACCTACTAGTATCCACACATGCAAGAATGGTGTGTTGAAAGTATGGTATCTGTGAGGCAACTCTAAATATATTTGTATTTTGCTTTACAGTGTACATTTGTGTTTTAATATATTCTGTTTAATTAAGCCTCTCAGTCATTCGGAGGATTAAAGACACTATCATTCAGAAAACTTGAGCAACTTGGTAGAGTGGCAAAGAGATTTTTAAAGAAAGATGTGAGATGAGAGCAGACATCAAGCCAAGGGTTTGCTCCATAGCCCGGACTCATAAGAGGCTGTGTTGGGTGCAAAAGGGGTCCAATAAGAAGTGTGAAAGGAGTAGCCCTCCCAATTCTCCAGCTTCCCAAGTCTCCTTCTACTGTCACCTACACCCAAGAGAGCAGCTTCAGCAACAGAAGCTGTGGCATTTTTGTTCATGTGTTTTATATACTGTGTTTCAAATATCATTTGAACCAACTGTTTTCTTTCTTCCCCATAGTGGGCTTCTCAGGTGTAGTTGTAATTACTGTGAAACATTAATTGACTAAACCATGCTCAGGAGGAAATAAGAACAAAATAAATGAAACACTGAGTACACAGGTAATCAAATAAGGGCAAAAGAAATGAGAATTCCGGCACAACATTTTAATAGCGTTATAAGAATTCATGGAAGGTAAATGCTGCTTTGTATTTAGAAACCTCAGTTTCTACTGAAATTAGTATTCGATGACATTTTCAATTTGCAGATATTGGGCACAAGGAAACTCAGGATTTTATAACAATACAGTTCCCTAAATAAGTATGCTCTATAATAAATAAAAGCTTTGTTTATTTGTTTGTTTCTAGGCCACAGTTATTTTCACTGTAACACCCTTTGTCCCTTGAGAGAAAGGAGATTATACAATGTAATTCATAGAACTCAGAGAAACAGAAAAAAATAATTAATTTATATACAATAGCAGTCAGCTAATGCTAATTTAGTATTTAATGCCAGTAATTACAGATAATATGGCTTTTGAAGAGTAGTTACTCTGGTGGGCTTCATACTATAATTTAGCATTACTTAAGTGAGAACAAAATCAAAATATGCACTTTTAAACAACATGTGAAAAATGTTTAATCCTTATTAATTTTTCTTTTTGTGATATGCCTGAAAATGTTCCTTTTCTTTGTTCATCACATTTTTATTTTTTAGTACTTGATTGTAAAATCTGGAATGTCATAAGAGGAAAACCATTTTGGGAAATTAAAATTAACTTCTCTAAGGTCTTGTTATTTACCTAATTATTATAAATAACTTCAAGGAAACTTTTTTGTCTTGAGACTGCCGCTACCTTGTTATCATGTATTCTTATAGCAGCATTTTAAAAAATCAGCATTCTTAGATTTTAAAGGTTAAATTAAAAACTAAATTTTTGAGTGATGGCTACATCCACGTCAAATATCTTAAGGAAAAGGTGAAGCATTTATACATTCATGAGTAATTGATTCTTTTACAGTTTTTTTATTATCTAGAAAAGGGCCTGTAAACCATTTGGGGCTTTATATTTCAGAGAAGATTCATTTGTAGGTTTTGTAGGCATTATATTATTTTTTCCAGTTATATTTAAATAGAACTGACATATAACATTGTTTTAGTCTAAGGTGTACAACATAATAATTTGATATGCATGTATGATATATATATCAAATATATATATATTTGATATAGATATCTCATTATATATATATATAGTGAAATGATTACCACAAAAAGTTGAGTAATACATATCATCTTACATAGTAACACATTTTCTTCTTATGATGAGAACTTTTACTATCTACTCTCTTAGCAACTTTCAAATATGCAACACAGTATTGTTAACTCTAGTCACCATGCTGTACATTACCTTCCCAGAACTTATCTTGAAACTGGAAGTTTGTACCTTTTGACCGCCTTCACTTATTTCCCCCGTCCTCCCACCCCTGTCTCTGGCCACCACCAATCTGTTCTTTGTTTCTATGCATTCAGTATTTTTAGATTCCACACATGTGAGATCATAGAGTATTTGCCTTTCTCTGTCTGACTTATTTCACTTGAAGCTTTTTTAAAGTATTCTATTATTTCACAATAAAAATTGATGAGCAATAATATTATACACACATGGTTCCCCTTCACAAGAGCAACGAGTCTTCCAGGGACCATGTGATGATTTTTAACTCAATTACTTGAGAAAGATACTAAATTGGCTGCTCTAGAAATGATTCTGTTAACTGAACTGGCTTGCTATTTATGCCTGGAGTATGACTTTTCTGGTTGCAAACCATAAGGGTAAACAATTTCCTATCAGTATAAGAGAAACCTTAGATTTAGAAAGGTGAAACAATGCATCTATAATGGCTTTCTGAAAAGAATACATTTTTTGACAAGAAATATTGGAAAATTTGAACTCATTGCCTCAGGTCTAATGTAAAGTCAGGCAGACCTTGGAGATATTGAAGGTTTAGTTCCAGCCCACTGCAATAAAGCAAACATAGCAATAAGGTGAGTTGCAAGATTTTTTGGTTTCCCAGTGCATATAAAAGTTACGTTTATACTATACTGTGGTCTAAGTGTGCAGTAGCATTATGTCGGATAAAACAGTGCACATACCTTAATTTAAAAATGCTTTGTTGGTAAAAAATGCTAACCATTATCTGAGCTGTCAGTTAGTCATAATCTTTTTGCAATAGTAAAATCAAACATCAGTGATCACAGATCACCATAACAAATAAAATAATAATGAAACAGCTTGAAATATTGTGAGAATTACCAAAATGTGACACCGAGATATGAAGTGAGCAAATGATGTTGGAAAATGGTGCTGATAAGACTTGCTCAGCTCAGGGTTGCTACAAACCTTCAATTTGTTAAAAAAAAAAAAAAAAAAAAAAGCAATATCTGCAAAGCACAACAGAGAGAGAAGCTCAACAAAACAAGGTTTGCCTGTCTTGACTTAGCGATATCTCACAGTCACTCACACTGTATTCTAGATACAAACCCCTAAGCTTGTCCACTTAGAATCTTCTGTATGAACTGACTTGAAGGCTCATAATAATATCATAAAGATCTTTCAAATTTGTTTGCCTCTTCTGTGCAGTAAAGAGCTTATACTTTTATACCAGGAATATTAAATGAGTTTGTTATCTTTTCTACTCGTTTGACTAGAGGCCAGATCAGACTGTACTAGTTTGACGACAGAAACTCCAACTTCAGGATTACAATCATTGTAGGTGCTCACTAGCAGTTTGGAGAAAGATGATCAGTTTCATCCTTCTCAATGCTAATGGAGTTCTGATTACATGTGGGTCACTTTAAGGTTTAATCACTTTACATAAATTAATCCATTTAATCTCAGACCATCTTATGAGTAGGTATTATTATCACCCTCATTATGCACATAGAGAAATAGCAAAGAGGAAGTAATGGCAAAGCACATTGGTTCAGGATCAACATCTTAAGTAAAGAGAAATAGGAGGAATGTTCAATTGTATTATAAGCCCTGTTGTGGAAAACAGGACAAAGACACACCATGTTAAGAAATGCAGGCAATAGGTCATTGTTGGTTATCTATTTTATACATAGTAGTATGCATATTTTAATCCCAAAGAACCTACTGCATAGCACAGGGAACTATGCTCAATGCCTTGTAATAACCTATAATTGAAAAGAATCTAAAAAAGAATTCCAGTTCTACTCTTCATCAGTTATATAACTTTGAACAAAGCCCTAACCCTCTATTTCCTTGTATGTAAATTAGAGAATGAAATTACTACTTCGTATGGTAGTTGTGAGACTTAAGTAAAATCAATTAATTAAATAGAATAGAATAGAATAGAATAGAATAATGTGCATAGGTGCTTAGCATGTTCTGGTGATCTTCTCTATACATGGCTTTGTATTTTTAGCTTTTTGATGTCATATTTTCTTTATAGATTCTTTAATATTAGTTCCTAATTTCCAATAATATTCACTATTGCCAGATTCACACTCCAACACCGTTATTTCTAGTATGATCATTCCTGGCTCAATGTTTCTCAAATGGTTGCAGTTTAATATCAAAGATATCATGCCAGTGTTTCACTCTCTCCACATTTTATCAGAATATACTGGGAAAAAATACTCCAGAGGGGGCTAATGTCTATTTCGAGATAAGCATTAACTTTGTCAGTTATTAACTGTGACTTTGAGCAAGTCTCTTTAAGTCTCTGTTTTCCTCTCAGTAAAATGTGATCATTAATTTTGTCTGATCAACCCCACAAGTGTGATATAATGTTCAAATGAGATAACTCATTTGAAAACTCTTTAAAAGCTGAAAAGACATGTACAAGTATTAGGTAGTAGTGGAAAAAGAAGGAACTTTGAAATCTAGTTCAAATCCAGTTCAGATTCTAGCTCTGACCCTTATCAACCTTGTGGAGATTAGAGGTCATTTACCCTCTTTGATACTCAGTATTTGTAAATAAAATTGGGAAGAATATCTCTACTGTCAAAGGAAAATCCTATTGCTAAATATTGTGGGATTTTTGTAATTTTTGACATAAGTATGTCTTATCAATAAACCACGTTGTCCCTAGGACTTAGACATTATTTTATACCATTCTTACATGCTCCACTATGATCAGCACAACGTACAGTAAATACAAAACAAAAATAAAAAACAAACAAACAAAAAACCCTGATAGGATAGTGATCATTATTCTCCAAACTTTTAGACGGAGCTTACCATGATTCTAATAGGTTCCTGATTCCAAAGGAAGGAAATTCACTGGAGTCTTAAATAAAAATGAAAGGGGGATTCTTTTGTAGTCCATGACGATTTAATTATGTAGCACGATTATAAAGAGTGAAATTTGTTTACCATGACATAATTTCATTGCATTCGAATTGTGTAGAGAATGGATGACAGTAAGGCCTAGACAGCTGTCATAAGATGGGATGAAATGGGTTGGCTGCCAGCGGTGAGGGCAAGCATCAAACACTGGCTTAGCCATAGACTTCAGAGAAATAAAAAGAGCTGACAAGCCGGCCTGGTTTGAAGCAGGAAGGCATTAGTTCACCACTTGACACTGCAGAATCCCTAATGACACTGAATGCAAAAGGCAGGGTCACAGATGATGATGGTAATGATTGTAGCAGGACAGGCTTAAAGAGCCGTGGCTCTCAATTGCTTATCAAAGAAACATCTTAAGGTAAATTGTGTGCGAAAGTTATTATTTTTTAAACTATCACATGGGTACACCTAGGGCGATTACTGAGAAGAGATTTATTTCAACTATTGACAAAACTAAATCACACTGGATAAGACCATGTTTAACAGTAAGAATGTACACAGTGTTATATAGGGATTGGGTTCTTGGTAATTCTATGTTCGTTGTTTTACTGTTTATGCTTATTATTATGTTTTGTCATTAATTCTTTAATACATTTTTATTTAAAAAAACTAAATTACAAAGGCAAATTAAGAATTAACTATAATTTAGAGATACATTTTCATTTCATGTGTCTTACAGATTTTGTAATAGAAATCAAGTGCTGGGTAATCAGCCTTGATTTAGACTGATGGTGTTGTAGCTTACACAAATGAAGCGATTAGTAAATATTCAGTGTGTGGAAGAAAGATACTCGCCGTAAGGGTTCTTAGTGCTCATTCTTCCAAAAAATATACATAGGTAACTTGGATTCGTGTATTGCCTGCTTGTCCCATTTTTTGTAAGCCAAATGGCAGAAGTCTCTGCTATCAAAATCTTATATGTAGCATCTAAGATTAAAATAAGAAAAAGTTACTTTGAGCAACCAAAGATATAGATGAGATTAACTGGACTGTTTTGTGGGGAACCTTTAAGAGAGTTTAGAATAAGATGCAAATGCATCACCCCAGGATCTGTGTGATTTGAAGGCTGCTTCTCCTCACTCCTTGTTTTGAGACTTCCCTCACCACATGGCAACACCCTGGCCCTTCTCAAGTCCTGGAACACAGCAACTCCTCGCACTGTGATGACTTTGTTCATTCCCTTCCATCTGTGTGAGATGCTCGGTCCTGCTCTTCACCTGACAGGCGCCTGTTCTAAACCTTAACTTCAGTAATCGCTCTGAACCACCCCTGTCTGTAACTTACTAACCACATAACATCCTTTTAGAATTAAGAGAACACTCAGTATATTGGCTGCAAATTCATTCTTTTTAAATCCTTGTTTGAGAAAGTTAGACTATTTCCTCAAGTCTCAACAGTATCAAATTGGCAAAAACACTCAAGAAGCTTTGACTTAAAAAAGGTCACAATTTTATTTGTTAAGCTGTGTGTGAACATGTGTCTGTATCAAAGAGTGTAGTCACAAGAAAGTGTATCTCAACTGTTAGATTTATTGCTATCTTTCACTTCCTTTATTAACTAATCTTGTCTGTATGCTGATGTTTTAAAACCAATTTTAATATTAGGGGAAATATTAAAGAGGTCACCTTAGCTTAATGAAACCAGAAATTAATATTCTTGTACTTATCTCTGAAATTGTTCCAAAATTCTCAATTATCCCCAGAATTAAAAGACTTTACTATGAGAGACAATATTTTAAACACTTCAAAAATTTTTTGCAGTGTTTGATACTATAGGCAAAATGTTTTTCTACATCAGGTTGCCCCATTCATTATTCTGATATTGTCTTTGTTACAGAGTGCTACTGTTAAACTATTACAGTATTTTACTTTGTTATTGGCCTTTACTAGTACTTATTAAACAAAATATAACTAAGGTTGGTAGAATCATAAAGTAAAACTAAGTTTTCTGATTAATACTATAAAAAAAAGCAGCAATGAATTGTTATCTAAAATGCATTCAGAGTAGAATTCAGTGTATAAAGATATGTTTCTTTTGTTTTGTGACATTAATGGTGATAGTATCATTTATACTCTGACGATAGTAGCTTATATTTTTCAAGTTATCTCATGATGATTACTGAGTCTATAAAACTATTTTTTGCCAGTTATTTCATGCAGTACCTTTTAGGACATATGTAATCTGCTTAAATGAAAGACTTAAAATGTAATATGAAATTATATTGAATACTCCAGGGGAAATTTAGAAAAAGAAAAAAAAACAAAACAAAACAGGATACATAGAGGTATTTTATTCAGTTTCTCATGAATAATTAGAAAAATATATGGTTGGAAAAACAAAAATGTCAGAAAAAAGCATGAACCATTTGGTTATTCTTTTTTTCTTCACAGTTTTGAATGTTTCCTTTCCACAGAACACAGCCACAAATGGATCCTATAACAATTTGAATGGAGTCCAGAGAAATTAAAATGGAAAATTAAAATCATTGGAATTGGAAGGCAAATGGAACTTTGAGATAGCTAGACAACTTGTCAGAGGTAATTATTCAGTAATTTTACCCAAATTATACTTCAGCTTTATTTCTCACAAACTCAGCAAACCATGATGAATCTGGATAACATATTTTTTTTGCTGGGGATGGATGACACCAAATTCTGTGAAAAAGTATAATCTTGAAACCAAATGAACCAGTTTCAAAATAATTAGTAAAGGATAAGACAAAGCTGATAATAGTTAGTTCAGGGCAAAAGCTCTCAAATGCCAGGAATTTTAACTAAGTCTTACATAATTAGACTATGAAGGAACTGCTGAAAATTAGACAATTGCCTTACTTCAAGAACTTGTGTTCTTTAAAACTCACTAACCTACTATTTTGTTACTTTAGAAATGCAGTAGATTACCAAAGTTTAGGGAGTTATTGATTACATCAGTTGTCCAAAAGAATGCATGTGGAGCACACATGAGTACAAATAGAAATGTCTTTGGAAATATTGCAATAATTCTCCGAAAACAGAGCTATGCAAATTTTAAAGTATGTTGGGAAAGGAAGAGTCTAGTCACCAAAAATCACAAGCCTCTTGAAGGCAAAAGTCATCTTTATTCACCAAGTTCTTCCCAGCACTTGGCAGACAAGGCTGAGCAAATTTTAAAAAGCATGCATAACCAAGATTCACTTACAGACTAATTTATAAGGAATAGTTCAACTTTAATTCAATGTCCCACAAGTATCTCTTTAGAAAGGCCCATTAAATGCAGAATGGCCAGGAATTGTGCTTTAATGTGGATAGAAAGCTACCTATAAATTATAGATAATTGACTTTGCCACTTCAAAATCTCTTGAACATTTCTTGGTCTCATTCTGTTCTTGATCTGAAGCTGCATAAATTAAGACAATTTCAAATGCGAATGTACTTTTTCTATCTTACAATGCTGACAGCCCAAGCCATCCTCTTTCAGGAAACACTATTCTATAATCACTATCCATAAAACTTAAAAGAAAAAAAAAATTCTGGTTTTGATTCACTCTCCAGATCCATGAATCAGTGTGTGCAGCTCGTGCTATCATAAGCTTTTTGCATCAGTTAGAAGAAACATGTTAAAGACATGAATGGTTTCCTGTTAGTAGAGATCATCAAATCAAGTTTCATGATGACAGTTCTCCCAAAGCAAAAGAGGGCAGCCATCTTTTCATTTTCTATTTATCCGAAGCCATTTCACATATTTATCAGTTTCCCATAAAGAGTCCATCTCACGATCTGACTTTCTGATGAGCATTACCCCTCATTCGGTACAACGTCTCTTTCTACAGACTCATAGCTGTAAAAGAATTAACACATTTTTGGAGCAGGTTATGCTGCACTTATTGTCTTAATCATACTGTTTTTCTGAAGCGATAATTCCCTAGATGTCTTACTTTTCGACAAGTACTAATAACTCTATCCTCTGCAGCATTCTGGCCTAAGACTGTGTGAATACAGTAAGGAAAGGATGACTTAAGTGAGCAGTCAGCTCTGGCAAAACAGAATCTTATTTTGATCAACATCTGTACCACATACAATATGGTTTTAATTGGAAACGGGGAACTCATTGACATTGCCAAAGAACTTTGTACATTGGTGGTTATTTTATTTGGGCTAGAATGGTACACAGATTAAGATCCCAACTTTCTGCCAGAATACCATGATGACTGCACTTTGTACTTTGCAAACTGATTTGGGTCTTTGGCAAATTGATTCATAAACTAATAAAATTGGAAGTATCCAAATGGGTCACCTGGAAATTTTCTGCCTTTATGCAGTGTGCTTTTAAACATTCTGGGGTCTTTTCATTTTAATTATATATCTTCAGATATGGAGACTCTCTCACAAATATTTTCAGTATTTCTACCTTGAACATATCACATGATATATGAGGATTTGATGAGTCTGTCCATCCATTCAACATATTCTTTTAAGAGATACAAAGAGTCCTTAAGTTACCTATATGATGTCAGTTACACATTTGTGAGAATTGTCTATGTGAATTCTAACATAATTATGGGTCTGACATGTATACATTGTACGTATGTCATATGTACATAAATAAAAAAAAGACTTCCAAGAGTTTTCCTGGTAAATGCCTAAAGTATGTCTTTATATCTATTTTTTAAATTAATTATTTATTTAATTATTATTTTTTTTTTATTTTTGGCTGTGTTGGGTCTTCGCTGCTGCACGCGGGCTTTCTCTAGTTGCAGCGAGTGGGGGCTACTTTTCGTTGCACTGAGCGTGCTTCTCATTGTGGTGGCTTCTCTTGTTGCAGAGCACGGACTCTAGGCACGCAGGCTTCAGTAGTTGTGGCACGTAGGCTCAATAGTTGTGGCTCGTGTGCTCTAGAGCGCAGGCTTAGTAGTTGTGGCGCATGGGCATAGTTGCTCTGCGGCATGTGGGATCTTCCCGGACCAGGGCTCAAACCTGTGTTCCCTGCATTGGCAGGCGGATTCTTAACCGCTGTGCCACCAGGGAAGCCCCTGTCTTTATATCTTGATCCTAGTTCACCACACTCAACTTGGATCCTTATTAAAATTCTAACATACTTTGAAAAAGGTTTATTAGTGATGCAAAGATGGAGGTTAACTACACTCATTACAAACAAAGACTCATTATAAGACATTTGGACACGCTTTAGTTGCCTTAAATTTAGGCATAGATTTATCGTCATGTCTTAGAGATATCTCGTTTGCCGCCATTTCCTACCAATATTAATCTATCTCATTCCACTTGAAAAATTTTCCTCGCAAATGATCTACTTCATAAAAATAGAAGTTAATTTTTAAAATTAAAATTTATGCAACCTTCTAAAAGGTAGGAATTACATACTTTGGATATATCAATGCCTCAGCAGTAAGGAAACAGACTGCTTTACTATTATATATCTTAATATGCTTCCTATTAATACACGTACAGGTTTGGATTGGTCATGGAGGGTCGCATGAATCAATCAGTGTTAGCGCAGACATTCACCTCAGTTAAAAACATCTCTCCTTTTGTCTTCGGGATCTTAGACATCAATGCAGAGTGAGCGCATATCCACGTTCTCAGGGTATCCTTTGCATTTGGAGATGCACTTATTTGGCAAGAGAATATGCATAAATGAAGGTTTGCTTCAACAATCATTCTGTTTCTAGGCCTGTTCTGAATTACCATTCTTACTCCTTATCCTCACATCCATTCGACCCGCAGGTTTCTGGGGTGCAGTCTTTGCTGGTGTATTGACAATGATCTGGCCTCCCTGTCTCTTTGGCTGTTCCTCTAACATGGAATGTTCTCCTACTTGGGGATTCCCCATGCCACCGCCTCTGCCTGCAACAGTATCACCCAAGCGTGTCCGTGGCTTGTTTTCCTGCCTCATTCAGCGCTTTACTCAAATGTCGCCTACCCAGAGAGGCCCTCCCTGACCAACCCATCTAAAATAGAATGCAGGAATTCCCTGGTGGTTCAGTGGTTAAGAGTCGGTGCTTTCACTGCTGAGGGCCTGGGTTCAATCCCTGGTCGGGGAACTAAGGTCCCACAAGCCGTGCTGTGTGCTGCGTGGCCAAATAAATAAATAAAATAAAGTAGCAGGCACACTCCCAAGTCAACATTTAGCCCTTACACTGCTTTAGTTGGCTTGCAAGCATTTGTCTCCACTAGATATTGCACTGCATAGTTATTACTGTATTTGTTACTTATTGATGGCTTGTCTAGCTCCTCTACCAAAATGTAAGTTCCTTTGAGGAAGGTCTTTGTCTATTTTCTTCGCTGTTTTATCCCATGATCTAGAAGAGTGCCTGACATGTAAAGAACATTTAATATTGTTTGTGATTAAATGGATTTACCTAGGACATTGAACTTCTTTATATCTCAGTTTATTTCTCTGTTGATGGAGAATGTTGTACTTCATGGACTTTGGTCTAGAATATATTTGTTTGCAATGATTATCATAGATGCATAGGTTATGTTAGAATTGAATCACTGATATTTATCTGTATGCATGAAAATTGTATGCACCAAAATTTATTAGAACCTAGTGCCTTTTGCCTCATTAACAATAAATGAAAGTACTGAATCCTGTATAATACTGATCTATAACTCTTGGACTGATAAACCATTAAAACTGCTGGCTGGCTCAGTAATGGTAACCATATAAATTACTAATAATGTGACATTTCACTCAAAATACCTTTAAGGAATATATACTAGATTAATCACAGACTTTAATATTTTATTTCACACTGAAAGCTCTAATAAATATATCCCAAAATACATTTCATTTCTAGGTTTATTTTTCCTAAGGGAAATGTAAATGTAGTCATCTTAGAATGTTAGTCCTTTTAAAATTGAATCTATGACATAAAATAATGAGAAAAGGAAAAGTGCATTGCTGAATTATTGATTCAAAAGTTTAAAATCACTTTCACCTTTTACACATTAATTTTATCATAATGTTGAATTCAAGTGAATAAAAATGTATTTGCATGAAAATAGTGATTTCTTAGATGTGTTGTCGGGAAGTAATGAAGTCACAGGGTGATATATTTTATTTTTTTCTTATAAATAAAATATAAAGAACATAGCTTTCAATAGTTTAAGTCAGTTATCATTCTCATCACCCTTTGGGTGGGTAAACATTTTAAGGGCAACATGTGAGGCAGAAGCTGTGCTCCACTCCCTTCTGATGCTCTGTTTTCCTCAAATGATTTTAACATATCTGAACAAGTGGTCAATGAAATCAGCTAACTTCTTAGAAAATTTTGGAAATGGCCTTTAAAGCAACAGCAATGGGCTCCTTAAGAGCTGAGTGATTGGAGTCCTGTGCCGTGTCACCAATCTAAGCCCACAGATCTTGTGGCTGAGTGATTACAAGCTGCTTTTCCTGGCAACATGCCCACTAAGGTATTTTCTATGTGTACCTGAAGGAAAGTAACGTTTCCTCCACAACAGACATGCAGGAAGAGCCCCCAAGAGTGACTGTATTCCAGGCAAGCCAATATACCCTTGCAAGGGCTGGATTAAAATTCTGAAGGCATGATTTTATGTGCGAAACTGCAGGTCACCACTAGCAATTAATTTGTGGGGATTGTTACCTTGTCAGTTTGTCTTCAATCCCCATTCCACTACAGTAATGTTATGTCATGTCACTGTTTCGGTAAGGATTAATTTCCATTTTGAGTGAAAATTTCATTGCATACATTTCTGATTTGTTTTGCTATATAAGTATTGTTCTTGCTTCAATGGAAAAGATTTAAAGAAGAACCAAAGGCTAGAAATTTTCCAATAAAAATTCTATCTTATGCCGAAACTGGGATTGATTAATCAAGGGAATAGTAATTCTCTATCTCACAAAGAATTCCTAGAGAATTAGAATACAGAATCCTGGCATCAGATTCCTTCTCCTTAACCCTTAGCTATAATCATGTCTATCATTTTACTTTTAGCTCTGTTCTCAATTATAGAGTTTATATTCTTGAGGACATTGAGATGCTTCAGAGTTTCTCAGAAAGAAAAATGTATCCTGTTTTGAGTTATGCAAAGCTATCAACATGTTCCCATATTTGGTGCATAGATTCATAATCCTAAAATTCATAGGGAAATACTAAAATATGTTGGTTTTTGCAGGTGATCAAAAAAAAAACCCAAATTAGATTAGTAGCTTACACTCAGTCCCTAAATTGTGTTATATGAATACTATAATTTAGATTATACCCACATTTTATTTTCTATCAATAATTCTGCCACAGATCTCAATCTGTTGTTACTAATTTAAAATATTTTATTCACTAAAAGCTTTTTCATATTTTATGTACTGAGAACTTTTACATACGGTTAAAACCTCTATTCATTATGGGGCAACTAGTGGTAGAGGATAATATTCTCAGCAAATATTAGGTGTGGGGCAGATATTTAATTACAAAAAGTGCTGAGGTTGTGACATAATTTGCAGAAGTCCTGTTATTTCAGATGTAACTATTTATACACCACTGGATTTCTTCTGGGCTCGTCTCTTCTCCTGGATTGTTTCACTCTTGGGTGACTATGTGAAAACAGGGGTTTGTCTTGGCTAAGATAGTCTGTACAATTTGTTTAGAATTTATGCAGCAGAGTGATCAATAAATTAAACACAGGTATGTGTTACAGAGCTTTCGCTGTCATTCTTCCTACCCACGACTGGATATGGAAAATTTGGGGCTGCATCCTTGGAGAAAATGAGACCCAGACATTTTCTCATAATTAGCTTTAATTCATTTCTACTCCTATTATTATAATCCTGGCCCAAAGCTGGCCTTAAGTGAACATATCTAGGGGGAACTTCCAAGCATTTTTGCCAGAATGCTTAAACCAGGCTCATAACAAAGTTAGTCTCCTAAGGTCCAACCTAGTCTAGACTCATTATGCTCTAGGGAAGTCCAAGAACCCTGACAGGTGGGAATGCACTAACGCGACCTTAAAATATCTGTTCTGGCAATTATCCATACTCATGTTTTTTAAAAGAAAATGATGCTGCCCATTTATCATTCAATTTGTCATACCCTATTGACAAGTAAAGACTTTCCTCAATTGGGCATGGAAAGAGTATGGGAAAATGAAAAATTAATAGTACACTATGAATACAAAGTATTTTAAATAAATATTTTAATTCTATCGTTGGCATTTAAAAGTAGAAAGCATACAGTATGTTACAAATATCAAACTGTGAAAAATATGAACGTTACATAAGTAACAAATGTAAAAAAGGTATTTTCTTACCTTCCCTGAAAGTAAGAAAACCATTCAGCATAGGAAAATATCAGTATCAAAAACACAGCTTCGG
The DNA here is from genome assembly GCF_949987535.1 of Balaenoptera acutorostrata. NCBI lineage: Eukaryota > Metazoa > Chordata > Mammalia > Artiodactyla > Balaenopteridae > Balaenoptera > Balaenoptera acutorostrata. The sequence continues at coordinate 127,666,088 of NC_080068.1, read as the reverse complement.
TGTAAAAAAAAGTTTTTACACAGTATTAAAAAAAGGGTCTACAAAATGACACAAAGTTAAGAAGTGTTGAAATTTGACTTTATATAAATTATAAAAACTGGGTACTTTGGGTAAATGTTAAATGGCTGAAAACTAAGTCCAATCATAGGCTTTCTTTAGGTTGATTCTTTAAAATTTTAAAAGCATAGAACATTTTTCAATAAATAACTTTTAAAAGTGTCTCTGAGAAGTGCTGCTAGGACATCATTCCACAGCAGGAGAGCGGCAGAGTTCTGGGGACAACATTTTGTTCCAAGTGGAAGCCTCATGAAAGTCAGAAGACCAAAATTGTTTACAGAAAAGATTCGGAATTTTTAACAAAACTTTGTAAGAAAGTTCTAAAGTGCTGAACAAAATGACTTAATTTTAGTACCCACTGTCATGACAAACATATTCAAATATTCAGACATTTCCGAGCAACATCGAATGCGGAATCCATAATTCTGAAAAGTGTTAATACTTAGTCGTTCATTCAAGGATAGGAGGGCTCTTTCTACACTTTACAAAGATGGGTTAAACCTCAAGGATCTTGCAATGCAAAACATGACAATAATAATACAATGGAAACAATACACATACCCCACTGTGAAAGCACAAGTTCATTTCGGCAATGGCAACGGTATTAATTTTAAAAGTCACAAATCAAACATTGGTAAATAAGAAAAACCTTTCCAAACGCTGCATGCCACATGACTAGTTACAAAATACAATGCATGCAGGAAAAGAAATTCAACCAAACATATTTAAATTAAAGAGTTGTTTTGAGTCTGTTTCAGCAGCATTGTGGTTATTATTTTTAAGTTTTCCTCTAACACCAGTTCATACTGGCCTGTTTTGCAAATGTGACCCACCCTATTCGGCAACCTTACAATGGTTTGAGTGTTTCTTGTTTTTTATATTTTTATAATGCCAGCACACAAAGGTCACACATACTGTTCTGCTTCCCCATCTTTGGGGGCTGGCTTAGTTGTCCCACCTTTGCCTTCTTCATTTGCTGCTGCTTTTTCTGGGAGAGATGCCAAATCTTTAAACACATCTACATAATGGCCAAAGCCCGGGCCCCAGTTCAAAAGGTTGTCCCAGTTGAAATTCCCTGCTTGCTGCCCAAGCTTCAAGGGCAGTGTGTTGTCAGCAACCCCGGGCGCTGCTGCCTGTGTGCCCACAGGTCCCCCCTCAGCCCTGCGGCCGTGGTATCTTCTAGGCTTCAGTCTGGCTCCGTAATTATCTTCATCATCTGCATCAGATTCATTGACTTGAGATAATTTGGGCATCCTGGAAGTATATACCATTGGTTTTTCCCTGTCATATTCCATTTCTGAGCAAGTGAAAGACTCATGAGAGTCACTATCAGAGGAAGATTCTGGAGCCGGAATGCCATCCGCTGGGTTCCTCGTTCTGGACAGTGGCCTTCTGCAGTCCTCTTCTGAAGAAGACCTCCCGTGATCTGCACTGCAGATACTTGGGTTTCTAGGGCGAGGGGTGTTTAGCCTCTCCACCTCCTCAATGGAGAGTCCTACTGGTGGAGAAGATTCCAGAGGAATCTGCCCAATTGGCTGCTTCAGGCGACTCCCCGGTCTAGAGCCATGAGATGCCATGGCCTGAGGACTCTTGCTTCTCCTTCCCAGCCTCGCGGCGTAGTTGAAAATGCCGGGTTGGCACACATCGCCGTGCATTTCCAAAGTATTTCCATCCCTTATCGGAAGGTGCAGTTCCCTGGCCGGGCTGTTCCTGTAGAAAGTGGAGGACTTGGAGAAAGGGGCGGGGCTGTGTCGAGACAGAGGGTTGGGAGTTGGGCAAGCCGAGTGGCTCAGGGAGCTGGATCTTAAACCTTGACTGTAGGAAGGCTGGTAAGTCAAGCTGCTGGCTCCTAAGGGCATGGGGGACTGCCTGGCGAAGCCTAGCGGACTGTGCCGCTGGATGGAGAATTTCGGGGTGTGGCTGCGGAACTGCTTGTAGTGTTGGATGATGTCTGCGTCCGAAGGGGCGATGCTGCTGGCGTTGTCGATGTCGTAATGCTCGATCTCTTGCTCCGGTGAAGCCAAAGGGGCACTGGGGATGGTTTCTGAGTTGTGGGGGAGATCGGTCTCATCGTAGATGAGGTAGGGGTTCTCCCTTTCAATGATATCAGGCTTCGGGTTCCCTTCAGGCTGTTTCCTCACGGTCATGTCCTCCCCGTAGGGGGGGATGTTGTCTGGATCGTCAAAAGCAACGTTCTCACTTCCCTTTTTCTTCTTCTCCTTCGGTTTCTTCTCCTCTTTGGGATTTTTGGCCTTCTTCCCCCGGCACTGGTTACACAGGATCAAGCTCAGGACCAGGAGGGCCAGGACGGTGGCACAGCTGCCCACGATGGCAGGCACGGCCCACAGGGGCAGGGAGATCTCCTCGGGGCCCTGACTCAGAACACAGACGTGCCCTCCGGGACTTCCAGCCTTGCACACCCTCCCCGGAGGACAGAAGACACCGAGACAGGCCACCACCGTCTCACAGGTCCTGCCTGTGTGTGACTCCGGGCAGCTACAGGTGAAGCCGGAGTGCAGGCCTGGCTCACAGCTGCCCCCGTTCTGGCACGGGTGGGAGGCGCAGTCCCCGGGGGGGACGCACTTGTATGCGTACCACTGATTGATGCACAGCAGATCCCCCCAGCAGGGGTTACTGGCACAAATGTTCGGGCCACGACAGCCCATCTTCACTGAGGGATCCGTCTTCGAAATGGAGGCCAAGCTGTGCTTCCCGCTGAAAGGAAGACTTTCTCCGCCGTACAGCACAGAAGCGATGCAGCCATCAAACCCTGCCGGGGCGAGAAGGAGCAGTAAGGCGTTTTAGTGAAAACTAAAGGCTTAACAGGCTGCACAAATCTGCCCAAGAGAAGCTTCGCAATCACATCACGAGAGTTTAGACACCACAGTCCCAGCGCCATCACCCCGTTCGAAGGCAATAAATCTGTGCATCTTACAACAGAAGTTAGCCAGATGAGTAAGATTTCCATAACAAAACGTGGTGAACATTCATGAAGGGCTCTAACAGGCTGCGTCTTCGTTTTATCCCTCCTTTAATTATCTGTTGGTTTTATTTTTATAGTCTATGTACCAAGAATTACATACATAAAAATAAATTTTATTTTAAAACTACTTAAAAAGAACCAAAATAGGCCAATAGCTTCAAGCATTAGATCTTGTACTCTCAATGGAGGTGATACGGCTCCCAAGGGGGGAGTTGAACATAGCTTCTTAAGGAGCAAAAGAAAAATCTTAGCTATGACCATGACTTGTGGGCCTCCAAAGGGCAGATATAGAGTATACTTGTGGCGGGGCATGGGGGGCGGGGATATGGATAAATCAGGAGGTTGGGATTAACATATAAACACTACTATGCATAAAATAGATAACCAACAAGGACCTACTGTATAGCACAGGGAACTCTACTCAATATTTTGTAATAACCTATAAGGGAAAAGAATCTGTATGTGCATATCTGTGTGTGTATATATATATATATATATATACATATATATGTATAACTGAATCACTTTGCTGTATACCTGAAACTAATAGAACATTCTAAGTTAATTATACTTCAATAAAAAAAAAATGGAGTATACTCATTCAATTAACATTATATGCGGTAGTGATGGCAGGGGTTGGAAAAGAAGATCTAACACAGCTCCTTAGGGGGGCGATGATTTTTTAAAAAGTTGAGAAAGACTTTGTTACACTAATATTTGTGTGCTAATATTGCTAATGCTCCAGTCACAAAGCCCAAGAATATATCTTGACACTAACAAAAGGGCATAATTTACATTGGCTTATTTTCTTACAACATCCAAATGAATTAGCATCCATATTCTAAAACAGGCTAAATATATAAGAACTAATTATTACCTAGGCTTTAACTTTTATGCTTTGCCTCCTTTACTCTGCAACACATTTTTCAATTTTCCTCTTATTTGGTGCATCATTCCACCCTAGTGCCATTTCCATCCCTGATACACTCTTTTTCCATGAGCTCCTGGGACATCTACTTTTGTTCCTCCTCTCCTGGTTTTCTTTCTATGGCTTAGTCCCCTTTCTGTCTCATTCTCCTCTAAACAACCATTGGCTCTTAGAATTACTCAAGGTGAGGCCCTGGGCTTTCTTTTTACTCTACACCCTCATATTTGCTTATCCTATCCATGCCCAGTACTTCAGTTACCTGCTCGATACTCATAACTCCTAAATAAGTATTTCCACCTGGTCTACTCCTGATTTCTAACCCATCTACCCAAAGGTCTTTCTCAAAGGTGCTCCAAACTCAGAAAGCTCCAAACAAAATCTTGATGTTCCCCATAGATTTTTTTTTTTTTTTTGCACCCTTCCGCAGTTTCCTCTCTTAGTGGCACTATCCATTAGTTGGAATGTCAGAAACCTTCCTGAATTTTACCAAAGGCATCAACACTCTGGCTCATTTTCATTCCTAAAATATTCTTCCCTATCCACTACTTTTAAACTCCTGTGCCACCAAACTAGTCCAAGCTCACACAATACCTTGCGTAGATCACTGCAATATCTTCTCAGCTAATTTGTGCAAGTCCCCTCTTGTCCTTCTCCAATGTATTTTCCATGGTGTAGCCTGAAAGATCTTTAATGTCACTGTATATCTGATTTTGATACTTCTGTGATTAATTTTTCAGTAACTTCCCATTGTTCCAAGAATGAGATAAAAATTGCCACATAGTCTAGGAGAACTTTCATTCTCCAACTTCATCTGTGACATCAGTCCCCAATATTCTGGGTTCTGTGATCCTGACATAATCTACTTCTTTCCCTTTAGTTCCCATCAATATAAATTAACTTTCATATTTTCCCATCCTCATCTTCATAGTTCAGATTTAAGTACAAATGTCAATTTCCAGAGAAGTTTCCCCTTCTCCACGTTTTTGGCAATCTCTTAGAATTCTATATTCTTTCTCACATCATTTACCATAGGTTAAAATAATATAGTTACTTGTGTAATGATTTGATTGATGTTTGTCTTCCTTACAGGACCATGTATTCTATGGAAAGAGTCCACCATTGTAGTTCATGCCAAGTACCTACAGGGCTCTATAAGTATTGTGTGAATGAACAAACGGATGAGTAAATGAATGAATGTATAAATAAATATTTGGTACACAAGGAAAGGATCAAAACACCCTGGGCTGAGTTATGAACTTGGTAGAAAATGCCTAAAGAAAGTGACGACCAATAATTTATTACCAACTTTCTAAAGATAGTTATGATAGTCTTAGAATATTCATAATGGACATTATCAGATATCCAACTACTTTTAGAGGAACAATTTTACCTTTCTTTTGTGTCTCTACTCAACACAAGCCTTTACCTGTTTGAGTATCTCGATGAGCTTGATTAGGAGGAATTCCGCCAAGGGATATAGTGAGCACATCGAGGCCACCAAAATCCTGAGTAGGGTGAATGATATCTCTGTTATAAATTCTGTCGATGGACAATACTGTGGTTGTTCCATTTTTTCCAATTAGAAAAGTATGCCAGTGGCCGTCAGCGACGTAGACTTCAGGAATATTTCTCTCCACTTTCCCAGCAATTCCTGCATCTGACGTAAAATGTACTTTGCCATTCTTAATCTGTGAAACATATTAAAAATAGTGTACAATTAAACTATGATATGCTTGAATAAAAATAAAAGTGTCAAGAAACCTTAAAACATTGATCAATATAAAGCAGAGAGAACAGTTGAGGAGTCTGGTTGTGCTAGAGTATGCCTTTACAATTTTAGGTAACATATACCTTCACATTTAATAGGTTCAATAGTTTTCAAGATATTCTTATATTTATAACTAATTTTTCAAGATGTATAGAGTTATTCTCCAGAACGCAACTGAGATAAATAATAGGGTGAATACTAATTTTAAGATAGGTAAATCACACCTTTTTATGAGTACTTATATTTTAATGGCAATTGCAAGTTTAAAAAAATGGTTTAATAAGTGGCCCATAGCTATCAAAAAATTGTAAAACTATATCCAAAAAGAGAAATCAATGATTAACTATAAATGAAGCACAGTTGGAAAAGTGAAGACATAAAGAAATTGTTTTACCTGTCATCTATTACACACTGGAATTTTATCGTAAAAAATCATGCTTATTATTTATTAAGATGACCACGATGATGAATAAAGGGTGAGTTCTTAATAATGAGGCATCTGGACAAGTCTTTATTTTGGCTGTCTTTTAAAATTTATCTAAGGGATATTTGGTTTCTTTTACTTTGCCCAGTAGAACATCGGGTAACAGGATGCTCTAACTCCAGTTTCCAGCTCCCAAGTTTGCAGTTTTCTAAGTAGACACTTAGAAAATGAAATAATTTATAAGGCAGGATGAAAAGAGCATAATCCCATCACTACTGCCAGACAGAGCTGGTGCCTCGGCCGGCGGATAAAGTGGCACTGCGTATCAAATGACGGGAATGAAAGGATGGATCCGTTTATTTTGTCACTCAGATCAAATGCTTTTTCTACATGCAACAAACACATCTGGTAGAATTAAAAATGAGTTCATTTTTACTTTATGGAAAATATGCCTAACACATTTACATAAGTTATTCATAATGTAATATTTTATTAAAGCAGTTTCTCCAGATAGTAATATATTCCAGTACTGAACCCAGGGGGAAAAAAAAAAGAAAATTGTGGTTAAATGACAATAACATTTCATCGAATGGGCAATGTCTCATGAAACAGACAGTGAAAACAGCAACTCCTCTTTGGTTATAGCCAGAGTCTTCTTTGGAAAGGAGCCTTGAGAAGAGCCTTCCACAAGCTTTGTGTTTCTCTCCTAATTGATCACACCATGTCATCCTTTCATTCGACCAATTTCTGATGAAAAGGTCCTTGGAACATACCATGGAGTAGGATGAATAAGAATATATGTTTCCATTACAACATTCTTCATGTTCTCCTTCTCCCCAATAATACTCCACCTAACTCTTCTACCCACCCTAACTTTTGAAACGTCATGCTCATTTTTTGCTTGGTTTTATTTATTCATAGATTGATTTGCTCATTTATTTATTTTTGACTCTATAGGGCTCGGAATCATCCTAACTCTGTACGGCATACCTGGCCTCACTTCAAAAGAAAAACAAACAAACAATACACCAAAAACCAGAATTGACTTGGAGTAGAAACAAAGCCCATCATCTGGCATTATCACATTTCCAAATATGGAGATACCCAATATGCCATGAAAGAAGAGAGATTTGTGAAACACTTTAAATACAGTTCAAAAGCTGTTATACAAAAAAAAAAAAAAAAGCTGTTATACATAAGAATGCTTTTCTTTTGTTTTCCTCTCTGAAATTTTCTCTCCTTAGTTTCTTTTTTTATCTGAATTTAAAAAAAAAGAAAGAAAGAAAAGAAGGGGAAAAAAGAGAGAGAGGGAGAAAAAGCAACTGTCAGAAACTGAGCCAAAAGAAAGACAGAAGAAAACCAGGGGCCTTGGTCACTGATAAGCTAACTGATAAGTAACAGTCCATTCTAACTTGCTTCCTCGCCTGGATAAGCAGATCGGATTCCTGTCATCCAAGTAACTTGCTTACTTACAAAAGTCACTCTCTTCCTGTCTATTCAGTTCTTCTTAATCACTGTTTCTTTTTAATGTATTTACTCCACCTGCCAAACCCCTGAATCTCTGAAAAACCGCCTTTCAAAATTCTCATACAAAAGAAATGTGCATTTTGGTCTGCATTAGTCATTATTTTTACTCATTTTCCCTTCAAGGAAAAAGAAATCTCTTTCTAAGTGCTTGCTACCAATGCAACGAAATCTGGAGAAGTTGCATGCTGCTGTCCTGTTGGAAATGCAAGATTTTATGGTGACAAAAACGGATGTCGACATTCAGCTTCTTCCTTGAGGAAGAAAAATATTCTGTCTCCAATTTCTTCAAGCACATTGTTTTTGTATCTCTTGGTTTAAAGAGATAACATACAGAAATATTTCATATGTCATTTAAATGGCACGAGGACTTGGAAGCAGCCTAACAGATAATGCACAGACCTCAATGTCAAAGCCTCTCAATGCATATAAAAAATGTTTCTGGTAGAATATGGTGATCTACTTCTTTCCTTACTTTCTTTACTTCCAATACAGTTTTCAATGAAAACCATAAACACCGAATAATGACGTTATACAGTGACTTAGGTGTTTTCGTTTTGCAGCAGTTACTCTATTAATTCTGGATCTGGGCTCTTTGTTTCAACAATGGAGGTAAAATTATAACCTGAAGATATTCTGCAACTGGATTAGGGCAGAGCTTCTCAACCTCAGCACTGACATTTCAGACTGGATGGTTCTTTCTTGTGGGGTGTTGTGGTGTGCATTGAAGGGCGTTTAGCAGCATATTTGACTTCTACCCACTAGATGTTGGCAGCAGTACCCTTCTCATTCCCAACAACCAGGACAATAAAAATGTTCCCAGGCTTTGCCAAATATCCCCTGTGGAGGGGTGGTAAAATCACCCCCAGCTGAGAATGGCTGGACTATGGCGATTATGAGAATTTTAAAAAGATTGTTTTTTATACTATTTAAAGCTCTGTACAGGCCACATACCAACTGAGTTGGCATGGACAGAGAGAAATTTTGAGAATAAAGAAGCTGAAGTTCAAAGGTGAATGTCTGTTTTTATTTTTAGTATTTTATGTGAATTAAACCTAGTAATTTTCTATGCATATTGCTCTTTTCTTTATGAACTAAGCTTTCAGTAATTTTCAAAATATTGAGTTATAAGTGAAAATAATTCAGGAAATCTGGATTTGTTTTCTTAAGAATTAACTAAAATTCATATAAAAATTACCAGCAGATTTATAATAGACTGAATGATATTAATAAAAAAGCAGTTGATATAACTAAACTAAAAAAAATGATGGTCTGAAAGATGAAGTCTTACTTGTGGGAAAGAAAGCAGAATAATCATTTTAGAAATTAAGAAAGCTAAGAGCTGACAGGAAATGCATATGTAATGAAATTATTCACCAGTTTAGCATCTTATTTATAGCTGAGAAAAAAAATGTGTAAAAGCCTAATGATAAATCAATCATGAAATATAATGTTTCAAAAATATTTATTTAGAAATTATTTGGGGGAGTTAACTGAAATTTTACTTACTATAAATTCCAAAGGTATTTAACTTTACAGGATTTACCTGGATAGTGAATTGAATATATGTCCCAGAATAAAGCCAGAAAATTTCAAAAAAATTTTTATTCTAGTCATTCCAATTAATATATACATAACAGTGTTTGGAATAATTCTTGGGAAAACACATTTTTCCATTTCAAAGACATATTATCTTTTTGTTTCACTTTGTTTAAAAGTAGGGTAAAAACAATATAAATTTTTATCTGGCAAAATAGATTGCAACAAATTCTTTCTTTGCTGGCCTACACAGCAGTGCTCTCTACTCTAAACAAAAGTGTTTAGAAACCAGACCATTCAGTTCTTTGTTACTCTGGCCAATGCCTGAGGAATAGTTAAGATAGATGATATTGGAATAGTGCCCAGCCTCAGTCGGAACTCTAATGGGTTGTGAAGAAAAGGATAGAAATTATGGGAGAAGTGATTTAAACCATGACACAGCAGGCGGTCTAATCAAATGAAGTCACCATTAGCTTTTATCTTACCTTCACAGTAGTGTAATTGCTGCTTTCTTGGATATGGATTAAAATGCCATTCTCGCTTCTTGTCCTGAATTTTACTTCCAGGCTGTTCACACCAAAAGGTTCCAACATGGCGCCTCGGATGCTCTGTCTCAACAAATACTCTCGCTTCTCATTCTGACTCATGTGGTAGTCCAAGCGCCCTTTGCCTTCTAATGATAAGGCCGTGTCAGGAGTAATAGCTGAAAGCCAATGAAGAAAGGGAAACATGAACGCATCCAATAGGCATTTCTTAAAGAGTTTCTTTGGTGACAAAAAAATTATAAAAAAAGAACAATGAAAATATTAAGATTTTGGAATTAGTGTCCCTATATCCTCCTCTGAAAAAATAATTCCCACTTGTGAATTATTGTGTAAGTTGATTTCAAATGCTTAAATCCATTTTGGAACCATGAAATAGAAAACATTTTATGATAATTATTCATTTGGAAAATACTCATTAAAATATTTGATACATGCTACATACATTATGAATACCTCGAGAGATAGCCACATGTTAAAAATATACAGTTGAAGAATTTGATTATAAGTTTCACTGTGTTTCTAAAATTAATCAATCCATATATGTTTTCACAGTTGTAATGATTTATAATCTTTAAAGCCTCTAACATGGAAAATTTGAACAAAGAATTGTACAAACATTCACATTTGTAAGTAACTTTATTAGTAGTAATAATCACGTCGAATTTAATTTGTCATCATGTATAAACATCATATGTAATTATACTTTTTCATAATCTGATAAAATGTTCACACTTCTGAAGTATAAAAGTGTGTGTTATAGCTAATACAGCTAAAGAAAGGACATAAAGAAAATGAGCTCAAAAGGGCTTCAGCAATGCATGGTACATTTTAAGAAGGTAAACTTTGTAGTATGTGAATTATATCTCAACTAAAAAATAAAACTGCAGGCATTGCTCAAGTGGGTGACATTTTATTTTCCAAATATAGTTGGGCTCCTACCTACTAAATACTCATTACTTTAAAAAATATCATGTGACAATGTACTTTTCCCATGTTTTGATTTTATCCTAAATAAACACAATTATACTCTGCTACTAAGATCTTTTCGATTATAGTATATATGTAATTTAATCATAAATTTCTATTCATTCTCATATTATAATAGAATCAAATGACTACTTAAAAAGTGATCAGATAAGTGCAATGATTTAAGCAGTAACCACTTATCTGAGAATAAAGCAATTTTTATAAAAGAGACTCCATTAGGGCTAGTTAATGGGATATACAACTTGAAATTAGAGAATGCCATGCTCTAATGATGGCTTGAACATCATTAATGTCTTAATAAAATTAGGCTTTAGAAACAAATAACTAATAAAAGAATTTAAAAAGTAATATTCGAAGCCAATTCCAATAATTGCAATTTAAAATTTAAGTATCACCTTGAACTATAACAGATTTTATTGCCATTGCATGTTTTGAACTCAGTGTTTAGTGATTTAGTATTATACTTTTCAACCAAATACAACATATTCACCAGAGAGATATCCCCTAAATGCAGATAATATTAAGCCAAAGGCTGAATATAGCCCCTGACCTTGTAAATTGTCTAGCATTCCAATAGGTAAAACAAAAATAACTAAGTGATACATTTATAAAATGGAAATGAAGGACATATTTAGTAAATAATTCTAAAAGGATTTCACTCTTTCTCAGGTGAAAACATGAATTAAAAAATGTCACTGTGTTTTACCAAGTATTGCCCATTTAATCTTTTCAATATTTAGAATCAAAACATAATTCTTTTACTTCAATTACATATTTAGGTGCATATATTTATATTTTAATGGTTATTATAATTTCTGGTGGAAGATGAAACAGCTTGCATACATTTTTCACAGTATTTCCCAGTCAGTCCTTCTCTGCAGTGGCACTGCTGCCACGACCAGTAATCCGTACACGTGCCACCGTGTTGGCAGGGACTGTGAGTACAGGCACCTTCTAGTCTAGGGCACCTAAAATAAACAGAATGAAGACGCATAAAGCACAAAATCGGGTGGGAGAAATTTGTTAAAATTAGATATAAACTTTTATGAACCTGCTTAGTTTTCATGAACTCAAATCTTTGAAACTCAGGTTACAACTATATTTGGAGCATCTAATCTAACAAGGTGTCCTGTAACACATGCCCTGTCTCATTCATAATGGAGAAGATTAAACAAAATAACAACTTACACAATAAAGAAAAGGGGTGATCATTCCTTTTTTTTTTTTTTTTAATATTTATTTTTATTTATTTGGTTGTGTCGGGTCTTAGTTGCGGCTTGCTGGCTCCTTAGTTGCAGCACGTGGGCTCCTTAGTTGCAGCTTGTGGGCTCCTTAGTTGTGGCATGTGAACTCTTAGTTGCGGCATGCATGTGGGATCTAGTTCCCCGACCAGGGATCGAACCTGGGCCCCTGCATTGGGAGCACAGAGTCTTATCCACTGCGCCACCAGGGAAGTCCCCCTTTTTTAAATTAATTCTTAATTGAGCCTCTTGGTCAAATAAACACTTTGGTTCACGTGCTCTTGGGGTCACATGTTTATCTGAATACCCATCTCCTCCACCAGACAACTCATGCACCTAATGTTTATTGAATGGCTACTACCTGCCAAGCGCAGTTCTAAGCATGGAGATAAAGTGATGAAAAAAAATCCATGTGTTCATGGAATATTTCTTTTTCCTTGTGGGGGACACAGACAAAAAACAAAAAAATTAGATAATTGTGTAGTATGTTAGAAAGAAGGAAGTTCTATGGGAAAATTAAGGCAGAGAAAGAGGATTGGGAGTTTTGAGGGGATTGCTGGATCTCTAGGTTAGGCAGTGAAGGAAGGATCTGTTTTCGTAAAGTCCTAAACAAAGGGAGAGAGAGCAAAGTATATCTGATAGAAGATCATTCCAGGGAGAGGAAAGAGCCGAGTGAGGAAGTCCTGAAGTGAAAGTGTCCTTCGCATGTTTGAGGAACATCAAGTGGCCAATATTGTCAGAACAGCATGAACAAGGAGAAGAGTAGGTAGATAATGGTGAGGAAGTAAATGGTGTGGAAAGAACTATCTCAGAAATGGCTGGGACTTGGGCTTCCCTGGTGGCGCAGTGGTTAAGAATCTGCCTGCCAATGCAGGGGACATGGGTTCGAGCCCTGGTCCGGGAAGATCCCACATGCCGCAGAGCAACTAAGCCCATGCACCACAACTACTGAGCCTGCGCTCTAGAGCCCACAAGCCACAACTACTGAAGCCCACACACCTAGAGCCTATGCTCCGCAACAAGAGAAGCCACCGCAATGAGAAGTCCACGCACCACAATGAAGAGTAGCCCCTGCTCGCCTCAACTAGAGAAAGCCCACGTGCAGCAATGAAGACTCAATGCAGCCAAAAATAAATAAATAAATAAATAAAAGAAATGGCTGGGACATGACCTAAGGACCTCCACGTTTGCCACCCATGCTGGATGTCTGCTGAACACTCTAAATTAAAACCACTGAATAGTTGCTAAGTTGCAAAAAGGAAAGAATAATGCTGAGAACTGGACTTTTTCTGGACTAAGGAAAACATACCTTTCCCCAGTAACAAATGAGGTGTGCTCCATAACCCAATCACATGTATAGAATAATTTTACCCTCCAGCCCAAATTCTGCATTAATTTCCCTCTTTTCCCTATAAAAAACCCCTGCCCATTTTCTTCTGGTGGGACATTACTTTGGTTTCTCCTGGAATCTGTGATCCCTGAGTTGCAATTCTAAGACCCCAAATAAACTGCCTTTATGCCTCTTTACAGTTCCTGGTCCATTTGGTTGACAAGAGGGAGGTCAGCCTTATAAGTCAGGGTAAGAACTGACCTCTGTTTTTATTTTATTTATTTTTTCTTTTAAAAAAATTTTTATTTTATATTAGAGTATAGTTGATTAACAATGTTGTGTTAGTTTCAAGTGTACAGCAAAGTGATTCAGTTATACATATACATGTATCTATTCTTTTTCAAATTCATTTCCCGTTTAGGTTATTACAGAGTATTGAGCAGAGTTCCCTGTGCTACAATAGGTCCTTGTTGGTTATCTATTTTAAATATAGCAGATTGACATGACTTCTGTTTGTTGGTGGATTGAATGTGGTTTGTCAGAAAGAAAGGAGTCAAAGGTGGTCTACAAATTGTGGCTGACCAGGTGGGTAGACTGAGTTATTATTACATGAGATGGGAAAATCTGGAAGGAGTGGGTTTGGGAGAAGTCAGGAAGGAAGGCCACAAGTTCAGTTTCAAACTTAAGTTTGAAATACTTGTTAGAAGTACACGCAGGATATTCCGTATGCTGTTGGATATGAGGGTCTAAAGTTCAGAGGAGAGGTCAAGTTTAAGATAAACATTTCAAAGTCATCAGCTTTAGCGATAGTACTTAAAAGCAAGGACTATAAAAAATGACTTAAAAAATGAATATAGATACAAAAGAGAAGAGGTTAAGGAGATGAGAAGAAGAATCGGAGTAGAAAACCGGGGGCGTGCCGTGTGCTGGTGGACAAACTAATAACGTTGTTCTCAATGTTGCTGAAGTTCAAATAAGATGAGACTTGACCATTGATTTTAGCAACACAGTGGTTATTGATCACTTGACAAAGACAGAACAATGTGAAAATGGGATTAACCAAGTTTAAAATAAAAGGGGGGGGGGGAGAGAAATAGCAGCCTGAACTGAAATGAGAAAAGAAACACTTTAGAAAGCTGGAGTACTGTTTTAAGAAGGTTTGGGGGGATGGAGTATATCACATAAAAAGGGGTTGGTCTTCGTGGGAAGAAGAACAGTTCATTCAATGATAGGATACAGGGTAGACTCTAGGCTGCATGGGCAGATGTGGAGGAATGAGCTTTGGGGAGTTTTGTTTCGATTGCCCCAATTTTCTGAGCAAGTTAGGAAGCAAATTCATTAGCTGGGAAAAGGATTCAGGAGATGATGTTTGAGGTTTATGGAAAGAACAGGCATGAAATAGTTACTGAGGAAGTGAAAAGTGACTAAACTAGGGGAATATAATATATTGCCAGGCAATAATTATGGCTGCACTAGAGGCTAACAATCAGGGATTTAAAGAGACTATGAACCCCTCAAGAGCAAGGATCTGCTGTGTCCGTTTAGTTGAGCCTAGGGCCAGGCCAAGGGAATACGTACATTTATATGTAAAACTATTTAATTTCAAATAGTTTTTGTACATATTATTGCTAACACTTATATATTACTATGTGCCAGGTTCCTTTCTATGTGATTTACTTACTTAACTCATATATTCTTCACAACTATGTAAGGTAAAAGGTATATACATACATATATGCACACATCCATTTGTTTTTTCCCAAATATCACAGCTATAAGTAAAAAATTAAAATTCAAAATAATACATTTGGTATTTTTAGGGCTTTGGGCACAAGAATTTCATCTTTTGATGCTCAATCATCATACACTTTTGGTGTCTTTCTTTAAAATGGTGAGAAATAAGGTTGCCATACTGATCTAGGATGCCTTGCGCTGCCAGAGCTTGGCTTGGTTCCAGAGGCCTTCCATTGACGGCAAACTCCATTATACACCCGACAAAATCGTGGCTTTCTACGTGTCCTCTCCTCTGAAGGATTGGTTCTAGCAATCTGATACCTCCAACTGTGACTCGATTTGGCTGAACGTCAAGAGTCCTGCATAAGAAAGGAAAGATACGTGTATTAATACCAATGAAATAGATTTCAGTACAATGTTTAGCTTAAGAAGAGGTGACTAGGGACTTCACTGGTGGTCCAGTGGTAAAGAATCCACCTTCCAGTGCAGGGGACATGGGTTCAATCCCGGGTCGGGGAACTAAGATCCCTCATGCCGCAGGGCAAGTAAGCCCCGTGCCACAACTACTGAGCCCACGCGCGCCTCAACTACAGAGCCCGCGTGCTACAAACTACAGAGCCCACGTGCTCTGGAGCCCGCTTGCCACAACTAGAGAGAAGCCTGTGCGCCACAGCGAAGAGTCTGCTCGCCACAACGAAAGATCCCGCGTGCCTCAACTAAGACCTAATGCAGCCAAAAAAATAATAAACAAACAAACAAATAAATAACAGAAGAGGTGACTATAACTTTTTCTGGCATGTATTAAAGCATGGTATATTTGAATGGGAAACATTACCTATGGATGCATGCCCTCTAAATAGATACCTACAGGATTGTTAGATTTTCAGCGTATGAAAAATAACAAAACTAATGGAAATAATATGTTCAGTTAGTCACATGAGATGTACATAACAATGTTGAGTCTTAGAGAAGGAGCATACTATCGGAAAGAAAATAAAATGCAGTACAAGTGACAACTCTAATATTAATGTCAGATTACATTTTTCCTTCACTACAGAGATGATAAGGAATGCCAATAAGTTGATTAAAGCAAATGAATGAGGTGTCACTATTTCTTTTTCTCTGTTTGTTACTATTTCTAACAAAATCACTTATGTTTTAGGTGAGGTAATGTATTTCACCTTCAGGTGCTATTGAAGAATATCTGCCAATCATTGTCACATACAACTTTCAGAAAATACATTTAAAAGAGGTGGGATCCTTATCCTAACCTTCTTGCAGGACCCAGGTCACGTGCAACTATTTCATGAAGCTTCTCAAAGAGGATAGGCTATGTTCATCTTCCCTTTCTCTAACTTTATCCTCATCTGTACCACTTCATTTTTACACCCTTTTTACACATTTTGTAGACTAATTATTAACTGTTTATTTTACAGTATGAAAATACCTTCGGAGAAGACAAAATATCTTAAACTTTTATATAATACTGAGCATAATAAAATGATTGTTAAGGTATAATTTCATTTTGAATGTCAAGTAATAATAAAGATCAAACTAAAAATTTTACTTACCAGTCATCTGAAACTGCCACATTACTGACAGTACAGTACCCTGGTTCTTGGTTCTCAGAACAAGAGTCCACAGTTAAGGAAGCTGCCTATAAAGCAAAAGAAAGAAATGTTCAGTTTGGATTCTACTGACCCTGTTGTCCTTTTCAGCCAACACTACCCAGGACTTGTTTCTATATGGACATGATTTTAAAGTTGAAATACATTTTTGATATAGTATATTATAATATTATATAATTATAATACATGCTCAAATTAGGGGTACATATTTCTTTGATATATCTAAAGCTAAAATTGTGAAATTATTGCATGTAAGAAGTGGGAGGGTACTTTTAAAAATCTCCAGCCCCTTTGTTTTATAGATGAAAGAATAAAAATGTTATTAATGTCTCTTAGGATATCATACATTAAGTCTGGGACAGCTTCCTGGGATTACAATCTTAAGAAAAATGTTTATCCAACTATCCAACTATTCCAACAAATAAAAAAAAATTAGATTCCTAATTTTCAAAAGTCTATTTCCAATAATATTTCAGTCATATTCACAAAAAGATTTTGGAAGTATAATATAAATACTGTTACTGCAAACTATGAAGATCATAATACTTGTATAAAAGATAAAGTTTGAGATAATTTAAACAAGTTGATTAGATTCTCTTTTCATTTATAAGAATCATTGTTTATAAATGGCATATTACAGCATATTTATGTATAACCTGAATGCATTATTATATATTGCTATACAGTAGAAACTCACCAATAATATTTAAACCACAACTAACAGTAATTATTTTTGTATCCTAAGGGGTGCATATTCCCCTGAGACAAAAGCCTTCTGTTTAGTAGGACAGATTAACACTCCATTTGATCAATAAACAAAGTCATCAAGTCAGGGTCACCAGGACCAAGAATATGATGAAGTCAGGGCTCTCTATATTGGGCAATGGCCATTGGGGATGGCTGTGGTCCAGTTTAAGACCATGGCTGTTGCATAACCAAGTTACTCTATGCTCTACAAGGCTGTAATTATGCCCCCCCCTTTGTTTCCCAAACTGCAGTGAAATTCCGCAAAACTTTGGATATCTTAATTGGTGAGATTATAAAGTTGATATTCAGAATGTGGTATTTCAGAACACGGCCAGTAATTCATAGGAAGAGGCCTAACCCCGAATCCAGAAACACAGAAGGACTAAGGGTTTCTCCTAATGCAGAAAATCAAAGGTTCTACCTAAATTTACTTGAATACCACAGGACAAGACTAATCCAACTTTGTCCACTTGTACAGCAGAAAAATAAATACTATGAAAGCATTTATAAGAATAATTGTCTTGAGGACAATTGTCTTCCCACTTACCAGGTTGAAGGAAAAAAATTAACGCTATTAAGTCTAATGTGGTTTAGAACTTGGTAGGATCCAGTAATTGTGAAGTCCCTTTAGAGTGTGATCAGTCTTTGGGGGATAATTGCACAGTCTCTTCTATTGCCATACCCCCTCCTTCATTTTTCCTGATCTTCTCCAATTTAGTATCAGAGTTTATGGGCAGGGGAGTGGGGCTCATGAGATCTCATGGTGCCTGGAAAATTCTTTCAGAAGCTCAGGGGCCACTGCTGGGTAGAACTGCCATCCTATGATTTTCAACCTAGACTGGCCCAGCAATATATGTTTTTTGTTTACATATTTGGGTTCCATGTAAAATTTTGAGAAAAGGGCTGTTCTGCTAAAAAAAAAAAAAAAAAAAAAAAAAAAAAAATTAAAAACCTCTGACCCAAAACACCTTTGAGGCCATCTGCACTGGAATGTGAATTAAAGGCTTAGATTGGTGTCCTGTGACACATCAAGGCATTTTTATGGGTATCATGACATTTGTTTCTAGGTTTTGTTCCTGAGAATTGGGCTGCCCAAACCTTTTAGTCATGTCCAATTTTGTCATCATCGTGTAGATGTGGATAAAATCTTTTCATCATGGTCAATATGTTCTTTACAAATGTAGCAATTTCTCATTGAAAACTGCCTTCCTGCGGGAACATAATAGATTTCATGGTTCCCCAATGAAGAGGGAAGGTGCTAACTAGCCGCGTGGCTCCAAGTACATCATTATAGTAACTGCTTCCCTTTAAGGAATAAAGAGCTGGTATTACAGCCTTAAAATTCCCTTTTAGTACCAATAAAAAGACATTTTCACACTTGTTCTGGGAATAAAGTTTCTTCAGTAACAACAAAAAAAGAAGAGAGAGAATAATTGTCATTTGATGTTAATTTTAATGAAAGCAAAGCAAATGTAGGAAACACAGCACAGGGCAGTTAAGCAAGTTAACATTACCTTTGACTTAAATGCAAAAGTATCAGGTTTTCTATCTTCTTTCATTATGTATGGAAATGATTGGTTTCCTTAATATCACCTTTTTATTGACATTGCATATGACTTTAAGGGATTGTCCATAAAAGTATATATTTAGGATTTGTAAAAGTATATCTTAAATATCTCACATTTCAGAAATAATAAATAGGGCCAATTTATACTTACTGTGCCTCAAATATTAGTGTCTAAACTATTTAAAAATATTTCTATAAGTTAATTATTCTAACTGATTATAAACTCCATACCACAAACTCTCATAAGCCATGTAATTTTTTTTTACCACCTTCTCAAAGAAATTATAATAAATACTAACATTTTTAGGGAACATTTACCTTCCAATTCTATATCAAGACTTTCATGTCCTATTTAGTTAACTCTTTCAGGAGTTAATTTTTTCCAGTGATCTATAAAATTGAGGGACATTCAATCTCAAAAGAGGTATTAGGTTTCCATAATACAGTGTATGTTTATGTTGACTATTAATTTAAGCACAATTCCTTTCAATTTACTTCTAAAACAAAATGTTAACACATCTTTATGTATACTATGTAAGCTATCCATCCATTCTAGAGATCCTTAAAGTTATTACAAGCTAGAGAGTATCACATGGATATTTATGAATGCTTTAATTAGGGAAAAAACCTTGCATAATGGTATCATATTTTCATGAATGTTAATACTTAATATATTTTTTCTTATTTTCTAAAAGCTTAGTGATACAACTCAAAGGAAAAAATACCTGAGGGAAAGTTTTATTTGAATAATAGCTCATTCAATTTAATCTTCAGAGTTAAATGTACCTTCTTTTACTGTTGAATTTTTCTACCACTACCACTGTAAATTGAGATATTTTTATCCTGTCTATGCAATGATTCAAAGCTGAGAAGTTAATGATTTTGCCAGTTTCCAAAAAAATCCTTTTGAACCATAGAAAACAACAGATTCAAAATCCAGTAGGGCCTTATTTTGGATGTTTTCTGAAATAGGGAGAGATTTTTCCTCTGACTGAAGTAATAATGACAAGGGCATTTTTTCCACATTTAGGATTATTCAAAACCTCATGACTATGGTGACATATTACAAATGAACTGAAATAACTTCTTTCTCTTTCCCTTTGGGCATATTTCATGGTGCCTCTTTCTCTGTTCTCCCTCTTGCTCCCAAGCCCTTCTTTGATAAAATCAAATGTTCATGAAGTTTAAGGGGACCTTAGAGGTCACCACGCAAAATCCTCTATTCTATATAAGAGCCCATTGACAACATCTTAGCAATATGGTTACCTTACGTATGCTTGGAGGGTTGCGGTGAGTGGTATCTACCAACCCCATTAGGTTTCCCTTTCAGTATTAGAAAATCATTATGGCTAACATAAGCACCAATCTACATATATACACCAGACTCCACGTTTGTCCTAATTTAGTCAGATTCAATATGACTGGGTACATCAATAATCAGGGACACTGGAATTTTCTAAATCCCTATTCTCCTAGAGATCGTCCTCTAAGCACACTGGTTTCATATTATGTTGGTGTAAAAAATCTCAGGCAGAACTGAGTGTAGTTACCTATTACTAATCTGAAAAATTATTTCCAAGATGTATTTGTTATACCTCTATTAAATTTATTAAGCACCTTTTCATACAAAATGTATGCAATTTTAGATATAATTTATATTACTATTTGTGATAATGCTAAAAATGTGGAGATATTATCTTCACATTTTGATTTTCTGTCCAATTAACAAAGCCATCTGAATTACTATCAAATCAGACCTCCAATGAGTGCTTTTCAATAGATTTTTTAAATAGATTATTTTTAGAATCTAAATGATCTTAATTATAATTATTGTTACTAAATTTTATTTTTGTTTCATTCTCATTTTCAAAATGTTGGGGTAATTTTATAAACACTTTATTAATTAAACGTATTAGAAAAAAGTTATAGCTACAGATATTAACACCAAGTTCAGAAGGAAATGGAAGACAATATAGAATTAAAATAATTCATAAATTTGTACTCCTTTTTCTGTTTTCTCACCTCTCATTATATTCAAATAGCATACATCTAATAATCTAGTAGGGTTCTGAAAGCAATACAATGGATGTGGTGAATGTACCTGATGAAATATCTGAACAGCTAACCTTGACCATGCTGACAAAATCATTTGGTCACTTTAGGGTTAATCACTATTCTCTTTTTTTCCATAATTGCAAATAGTTCTGTATTTTAAAGCTGTTTAGATCTTCTTTAATGTAATAAATTAGAGTGGAGGAGAGAAAAGCCATTGTATCTGATGCCAATTCAACATAGATTTATAGTATTCCTGGAAGCAAATGGAGAATTTTGTCCTTTGATAAAGACAACTTGTTATTCATATTTGTCAGAAAAAAAATTAATGTTATAAGGTAGCTTCTGTCTTATAGCTTTATGAAGTTGGTAATTATAGAGCGCACAAAATTTTGCTTTTAAAGTTAATTATGGATCACAAAAAAAGCTAGCAAAAACATGGTAAAAACATTTTCAATATCGTTTCTGCAAGTTGCTTACATGTAGTACAACAATAAAAAGTATTCCTGAAGTTTAGTGGCAAAAATACTTCTCTCATATGATTCATTTCATCCATCTCAGAACTATATAATTACCATATTTTTCATATTTTTCTAGCTTGTCATAGAGCCAAGAGGTAAAATTATAATCATTTAGATCCCAGTTTCTTCATTTAAAAAAATTTCAGAGTATTTATTTTGTTCTTTTGGCTAATTTTTCTTTTAATAGTTGGTTTAATACTTTAACCATTCTATTCCATTTTTAGGGTGAAATAAAAATTTTAAAGAGCAGTTATGGTTTTAAAAGGTCAGCGTTAAAATCCAAAAATATTTAAAAATAGTTTGTGTTACAAATTACTTTTTCCAAAATCTTTGATTGTTGTTGAAGACGGGGGGAACTATGGAGAGAGAGTTGGAATAAAAAAATGAATAAATAAATAAATCCTTCCATTCTATTATTCTGTGTCAAATGTTTTCAAACATTAACTTGGAAAAGATATGACGCATTTCCCTTTATAAAGAAAAATACTTGTTTAATGAACACAAGTGCTAAATATGTACCCTGCTTGTTATGAGAGCCATATAATGAAATGGAATATAATATGGAAATCTTGGATATTACTGAGTTATAATTTTGAGAATACTTTAATAGTCAAAAACCAATATTTCATCCTAACACAATTTCATGTCATAGACCTCACAGATGACAGTATACTGAAGTGCTGGTATAATAAGGATTATTACCTACTATATGGAAATCTGTGTTAAGTATCATCTTTTACCAGTAATTTATTTGTAGAAAAGTTTTCCCTGTTTGTTTTCAAGTCGTTTCTTCAATTTGGTCAAGGATACTTAGAAAAGCAACGGAGCCATTTTAAATACTGTTCTGACACAACCTTAAAAATGTGTTCAAGGGCTTCCCTGGTGGCGCAGTGGTTGAGAGTCTGCCTGCCAATGCAGGGGACACGGGTTCGAGCCCTGGTCTGGGAAGATCCCACATGCCGCGGAGCAACTGGGCCCGTGAGCCACAATTACTGAGCCTGCGTGTCTGGAGCCTGTGCTCCTCAACAAGAGAGGCCGCGATAGTGAGAGGCCCGCGCACCGCGATGAAGAGTGGCCTGCACTTGCCACAACTAGAGAGAAAGCCCTCGCAAAGAAACGAAGACCCAACACAGCCATAAATAAATAAATAAATAAATAAAATTAAAAAAAAAAAAAAAATGTGTTCAATATAAGAAATGTATAAAATGGAATGTTTTTGCACTAGGGTATTTTCTTTCCTTTGTTCCCTTTTTGTTTTTGAGGTGAGTTGTTTTTGAGACAAACAACGCTGTCATGAGCAAAAGAAGAATGTTACCCATTTGCTGCTGTAGTTCATAACAAAATTGGACAAATAATGAATACATATAACTGAGCTCAATTTGCACCACAATTCATGCTTTAACTTTTCAAGTTTCCAGCCTGATTGACTGGATATTCAATAAAACAAGTTTTAATGTGGAATGAATATCTTACCATTCCTGCCCTCCGGGCAATCACAGTATGAAAATGTCCATCTGACACCTTCTTCATGGTGGTGAGTTTATAGGTACCACTGCCTAAGTTATAAGAGAACCTTAGTCTTTCTTCAGCAATTTCAAGGGCCAAAAACTCAGCCCGGTCCCCTGTCTGGTTGTCATAGTTGTAAAGCAATAAAGCATGACTTTTAATAGTTGCAAATTTGACATAAATATAGTTGTTATTGGGGTCCAAGCTGGGAAATTCCATGTATGATAACTCCTCAAATCCATAACTGTTCAGCTCGCAGTGTTTTCCAAAGACACCTGTAAATGAGAAAATTGACAAACTGACACATCACGTTCAAGTAAAGTTTTATTAAATGACTTTGATTAAAATATTTTTAAGTTACAATAATGTCACGTTTTAAACAACTTTTTATTACTCTCCAAAGAATACTGTCTAAATTTATTTGAAATAGAAAAAAAAGTGATGATCTCTAAAGCATATAAGAAATGATAAACTGGTGTAATTATTTTTCTTTGGCCAATATGGAAACATACCTAACTATGCCTCATTTTAAAAAATTAGAATTAGTAGAATGGAGTAGGTCTTAAGAGGTTTCTTTTCTGGAAAGCTTTCAACGTGAGTTTGTCAATCTTTTCGAAGTTTAATATGCTGTAATTTTCAACCAAGTTATTTCCTTCATAATAAACAATTCCTGAAAACAATTTTAATTCAATTAAGGATGGTAAATTTTGTTTTGACCTAAAAAAATCAGTCCCTGTGCTTGTGGTATTTTTAAGTCACAAAATTAAGGAAAGGAATATACTGCCTTTAGCGAAGAAAATAACTGTCTTAAGTTTTCATCTCTTTCTTGTTTTATACCCTCTTTGGGTATGATTTACAGCAGCTACTTTGAAACTGCTTTCTGTTTTTCTGAAATCTAGCATTCCCACTTGTTTGTGCTGGTTCTTTTTCAAACTTGAAAAGTGAGTTTTACTGATGTTACAATTCTATGCCAAAATTCTTTTCCCACAAATATTAGTAGGCTGTAGCAAATAATCAGAAAATTAACCCATGCCAACACATCATAATTCTTATTAACTTGCAAAGGTTTCATTCCTTCATTTTGGCTGTACATCTCATGTAAATGCATTAAATTTAGATGCAGGGAATTGTTCTGCTAGAAGAAACCAATGTCATCATTTTACAGAATACTTAAAACTTGTCCAATGTCATAGAACCATGGGAGACAGAGCCAAAATTTGAGGCCAGATCTACTGATTGTCTAGTTGTTTTGACTACACCACATTTTATATCCAAATGTTCTTTAAATTAAAATGGCCTAGAATTTCCTTGTGTCATTTATCTTTCCTTTTTCTGTAAAGTCTTAGATAATATTCATTATAAATGAGTAGGAAATCTATATGATTTCTTTTTAATCATTAAATAAAGTTAACAAAAAGATAAAGAAATTATAGGAATTATATGTATTATATATCATATATATTATATACAGCATATGTTTATATATCATAAATATATCTATCATATAGTATTTATATTTTATATAAAACTTATATTTATATATAATAAATTTTCAAGTTTATATTAAACATATTTTATTATATATATTATTTATATATGCAGAAAGAGTAATCAAAGTTAAATAGAAAGGAAAAATAAAGCATACAAATGAAACACATTATTAGAGAGAAAGTTTTACTGTGTGTTCCCTCAGGTCTCTTATGATTAAATTTTAATAAATCTATGAAAATATATTTAAAATTTGAATATAACTATATGTAGAAAGTATATACTGGAAATATGTTCTACATTTTATTTAAATTGACACTGTACTTTCAAAAATGATAATATTTTTATAGAATATATTATCTTTCTAAGGGTTTTTGTTATTGTTTCTAGAGAAATATAAATTTTTGTCTTTGAAAAAATTTTAATGAGGATTTCAAAACTGTCTTCCAAATAGAATGCCATGAAATAAATCTACATAAAGGTTAAAAGAAATTATTTAAATTACTTTAATAAGAAATATTTTGTGTGTGTGTATGAAGTTATACATATATATAAAGTTATAGCTATATAGGTTCTTCTTTATAAAGTCTTAAGCACTTTATGTTTTTTATAAAACATAAGCTGAAAAATATCTAAAAATTAAAAAAAAAATTAGTCCAAAACAGCAAATCTTTCACTGATGAGAAGGGAAATGGTGTAAAAGTTTTTCCAACTTCAGAATTATAGCTAAGATGTTCTGTTATAGGATGCATGTGTAACTACCTCCAGCTATTTGCCTGAGGCATTCCATCTGCCATTTTTTTGTATGTTTCACCCACATTCAATTTGTAAAGGACAATACTTTTTCCTTTTAATTCTATCTCTCTTTTCTCATATCTGTATTGTTTCAAGGTTTTTTGTTCTGTTTTGTTTTCTTTTTAAGGCTTCTGTTCCCAACTAACAATGTCTAAGTTTAAATAATGTTTTTTTGCCTTTGCCACTGGAAAGAATAGGGGGGTAAATGCGCTCCGCCGGCTACATGTGATCTGTCTCTATTTTAATTTATGTTATTGTGCTAGTCCCCCACCCCTGAGGATCTCTGGTATGGTGAGGAGAAGGTTTATTTGGACACCAAAACACTTCCATCCAACAGGCAATCACTGTTGTATCACCTACAATGCTGCAACAATTTGCTCTTATTTGTTATCAATTATCTATCTTAAATCCTCATATGTACAAATGGAATGCAAAAGAATCTCTAAAAATGTAAAAACTTTTGGTTCATTCACTTGAAAATAATTTTTCCACTTTCCACTCCAATCCCCTTATCTTTCCTTCCAAAACACAAGTTAAAACCATGAAACTTGATTGTGGTTATCGGTCGAAAGCAGCACCCTTTATTTAAAATGGATAACCAAGGACCTACTGTATAGCACAGGGAACTCTGCTCAATATAATGTAACAACCTAAATGGGAAAGGAATTTGAAAAAAGAGTAGATACATGTATATGTATAACTGAATCACTTTGCTGTACACCTGAAACTAACACCACATTGTTAATCAACTATACTCCAATATAAAATAAAAAGTTAAAAAAAACAGAGATAATTGAAAGAAAGACGTTTTAGGAGATCTAACATTGTGGTTATTTCGACCTTGATCTACCTTTTACTGCTTCGAGGGTATTGTTGGTGAGAATCTGAAGAAGTTTTAAAAAAGAGAGGTACTGTGAATATCATCCTGGACTGAAAATAAAATTGTGTTTTAGTCAATATATCATTTTGGGGTTGTTTTGTTTTGTTTTCTCTGTTTGACTGTAGACAAAGCCCTCAATTTCTGGGCCTCAGAACCATTGCTAAAATACAAGGCTCACAATTAGATATTTTTACATTCTGTTTTTCTTTATCATTCTTTTGATATTGTGCTTTAGAAAAACAAAACTAGATAGTCATAGAATTACTTGAAAATGAATTAATGTTACATTTACTGGTTACTAGAAACCTGAAATTCTTTTTAAGTTCTATTCTCTACTATACATTGAGATTCACTTTTCAGGTCCATGTAGCACTGTAATAAATATATTCAAGGAAAGACTAGAAAAAAATCCTTCTCCTCTCTTGCTTATGGAGAATGACAGAGTCTCTAACTACTGCAGGGCCTCTGGAGATGAATACTATATGGTGGAGTAAAGCAGCTTTTAAATAAATGGAATAATCACCAACCTATGAAACAAACCAAGTTAAAATAAAAGCTTCCTGCAAAGCTGTTCTCATAGTTCTTGGCTGTCCCAGTGTAGGGTAACATTTGGGTGAGACCTGGAAGGAATCTTTTAATTCATTCCACTATGATGAATAAATATGCATGCATATGAAAAAATTCTTTTAACAATTTTCTTCCTTAACAGAACACATCATTCTGAATTTTGATTATTTTAATTTTGACACTATCTACAAAGCCTATATGAAAACTGCATGTCAAGTTACCAAATCCTTCTAACTGAAGTGGTTGAATTAATGCAAAAAAACAAAAGTAAAGAAGCAAAAGCAAAGCAAAACAAAACAAAAACGCTTTGACTAGTCTTAAAGATTTTAGTAGAAAGTGATGTCAAACAGCTCTTAAAGGATTTTTCATTTGATAGGTTCTAGGCTAAAAAAAGGCATACACAAGTTTTTGAGAGGAAATGTCCTGAGGAGACAACATCAAATTTAATTATCTTTGGTTGATTATTTTCTAGTAATGATCAAAACAATATATTCAATGGAATTTCTATAATTAACTTAGAAAATATTAAGCCTTTGAGATTTTATTTTGCTAAAATCTCTTGTGTAAAATGACTAACATTTTCTTAGTCACTCCAAGATACAATAAAACAAAATTGCTAAACTGTGCACCAAAATAGATTGATATTTTATATCAACCGCTAAGTTTTACTCACCAAATGGACAATGGCAGTAGTATGACTCCACACCACTTTGACAGGAACCACCATTAAAGCAGGGGTTGCATTCACAGTAATTGACTGGAGATTCACACATTTTCCCTGAAAAGCATCAAACTCATTAAAAAAATCCTTACATAAATATATTAACACCATTACTGCATGACCATATGTAATAGTCTATCCTGAGAGAGCCTATCTTTGGAGAAAAGAAATACAAGAACATTTTACTTGACATGAGGACATAGGAATATTATATCCGAGTTCAAAGTCTTGTTCAGTTGTCCTATTGTAAAGATGTGCATTATAATATTTAGGAAATAATTTACATAATCATCTTGGAAGGAACTACTGTTTTCAGGGAAATCACAAATGGTGAACATATTTAAATGTTTTCACTGAATTTATTTTCTCTTGTCGATGCCAATTTTTTCATGTATTATAACTGGAGAGTGGAAACTTCTGCAGTATAATTTTCACCATCGAGATTTCCTTAACTCAGATTTCTCAAAGGTAATAATGAATCTCATTTAGCTTATTGCCAGATTACAATCCTTTCACTCTCAAGAAATATTCCTTAACTTTGACTTACCTGTTGTAAAGTAGAATAAGAAACAAAAAGACACGTCAAACACATTTTCAAATACTTATGAAAATTTATTCTTGACTATAGATTATGTATGCTCTGTCTTTCTTCTAAACCAATAATACCTACCCTGCCTATATTTCAGTGTATAAAGACTTCTCATACATCATCTTGCTAATTGAATCTGTTAATATTGACTGAGTGCCTATTATGGGCCAGGCATGCTAGAAGATGAAGGTCTAACAGTTAAAAAGCAGACAAGTGTCTTTACATGGTGTCTCCACTTTAGTGGGGGAAATTGATCCACACAACAGGAAACATATTTCACAGATGGCGGAGAAGAAGCCTTTGGAGGGTAATCTCTTGCCTAAGAAATTATAAAACTATGGTACAGGCCATTGTAACTCTGTTCCCATATCCAGGTTTCAGACAGCTATAATTGAATAATTAATCACTTAGTAGGCAAAACTTAGGGTATAAGGCCAGTCCCATCTGTGTTTTGTTATCGTTGTGATGTTCTGTGGTTTTTATGCAAATGTAACTTTGTTCTAATATCACTGTTCTATAATAAATATTGTAATAATTTAACATATTTGTTAGAATAGTTTTTAGTTTTCTAATTTGAGGAAATAATGATATTTCTTAATTTCCTGAGAAATTAAGACATTTCTTAGAGTTCTTAAGTTCCATTCATTGACAGGAGGGAGAGTTTATTTCTGTAAAGCTATTACCTACTTCCCAGCATGAGTGCACTAATGCTTTTTTTCAATGTCTCATGAAAGGGCGTAAGTTTTATCTGCACAACTAGACAATGTTGTGCATAGATAACCCATTTCATCATAATAATTATGCTTGAAACACAGTCAAAGTTTTTGTTTAATTTAGTTCTGCTTTTGTGGCTTGATTTTGTAGCCACTCTTGCTGGTTTGTTTGAAATTATAAGTGTGAGTCAGATCTCATGACACTGCTAACTGAACATGATTCTCTACATCATAGGGTCATAAACACAAAATTTTTTCCTTTATAAATAAAATTGGGAATCTCCTTACAAGGCAAAACAGTACAATTTCAGAATACCTTTCTATTCTAAGGGGAAATAATGAAAATAAACAAGTTAACAATCTAGAAGCACAGAAATTAAGTTTTAAGTACTTTAGCAATGAGTCATACTGGAGAAACAGGCAGGACAAATTTATTCTAAGCCCATACAAACTATCACACCAGAGAGATGCTGTGTCATAGAGAGCTCTCTTCTCTGGTGTTTTCTAACTGGATTTGTGACAGATTGTTCTAGAGAAGTGTACTTTTTTCCCCTTAATACAATACTGATACCGCTCAATAGAGAATGAAATAAGACCTATTGACTATACTATTGATTATTTACCTAGTATCAGGAAAGTCACATCCCAGTCCTTCCATTTTTTCCGCTGTAAGATTATGCATAATTTTCACATGTGCCGTTGTACTAAGTAAGGTTTTATTTTCTTCTTTTCCTTTCTTTTTTTGAAAATTTCTTTTAGAGTTGTGTTAAAAGTAGCATGCATTAAGGATATAGACTAATATTCTTTACAGGTATGGTCAGTATAACCTTCATGTTGTGAACACATATATGTAGGTTACAAAATCACAAACTTCACTTCTTGAGGACTGGAAATGGGGAACAAAGGCTAGTCAGTTTAGCGGGTGTGGTCATGTACACTTACTCAACTTTTTGGACATATGTGCTCTCCAAGAACAATGTATGACTATAAAAACCCAAATCATTGATCCTGTAAATCTCCACTCTCTACTTTTTTGAATCTCGTTGGAAAAGACCACCTTGAGTCTTGGTTTCTACAGCAATAACAACAAAGAAATTTAGGGTTTTTTAAAAATAATTATATAAAATGGTTATTTTATTTACCCCTTACAAGATAAGATTTTAACACAGACATCTGAATTTAATTCAAATACAAACTATGAGCTATTTCAGTTAGTCCAAAGCAAGAGGTGGAAAGAAATCCAAAAATAAATACGACTTACTCATGTGTTAAAACATACACTGACTACATAAATAGAAGCAGCTACAAACTGAGAAAATATTAGTTTGAGAAAGAACGTCTTTTAAGGATAAAGAAAATTCAATCTTTCATTTGACATTCTATTTTAAGCCTGAGTTTTATCTTCATATTTGTCAAAAATTTAAGAAATGAATTTTCTAGGGGTTACGCAACTGAATTTATTGTTGAGTTTGGGTAAAATAGTCTTATTTGTTGTTGTTAGAGTATGTAAATTATTTACCATTCAAAATTTTAGTTTGAGTACTCCATTTGTTGAGTAATATTTTTATTTTACAATTAGTAAATTTCAAAGAGGTTGCCGTACTAGATTCCAAGATACAGTTTGAAAACTCAATGTTGCAATTTAAGTTATTATTAAAAGAACATTTTTTCTTACATGTGAGGGAAAGATGTCATAATTTTACTTAGAATCAAAAAGCCTTTAAATGCGTATTTCTAGGGTTTGGAAAGTTTATGCTCTATTACCCAGTTAGAAGTCAGCAACAAATTCTGTATTGTTCTGCATTAACATCTATGTTAATGGTATAATGATTATCAGAGAATGCAGCAGTTTGAATTACTCTAACATGCTTCTGCTACAAACAATCTGATGTGTTGGAGCACCGTGAAACAAAATTTTGCATCATTAACTTAATTAATACTGCAAGTCAATTAACAATATTTGTCAGTGCCTTGAGGCTTGGAAGTATGCTGATAGGGCTTGCACAGAGAAAGGCATTTATGTCTCCTGAACTCAAGGAGCCTTTTTCTATTAAGATATGTTAACTGTCAGAGCAGCTGTTTAGAGGAATAAAGTGATCTCATTGCTTTGACATTCATCAGTTAATGGTGTTGATATACATTATTTATTACAGATAGAAAGAGATGTGCTTTTGGAAGTGTAAGCTCCTAGCACATGGAGAATGGGAATTGTTGAAGATGAAAGTGAATGCATAATAGGAGGCCAAGGTAAATCCAGACTTTTCAAGATTACAGTTTAAACTTACAGGAGAAATTTAGCATGTGTCTTCATGTTCTGGGGCAGAAGGTGTGATGAAGTGTTGAACATAAATCGAATCTGATGTGATCATCTATAATCTTTTCGACAAGGATATATATTCAAGTTTCACTCATTGCAATAGCACATTTTAATGTTAAGTTAGGTATAATTGTGCTAAATTTATTCTTGCCAGTTAAATTCAGCCACCCTATGGGGATATGATGATTTCTGATATCCCATAGTTTGTGTAGGCTTCAATTTAATATCTTAGATCATATATATGTTAGATCACTACAAGTAATACTTTTGAATCTCTTGTGTTTTTATACAGAGGAGAAGGAAGACCATGTGGAACTAACAAAGTTCATTTGATATCTAAATTGATTATTTTATTAGCAAATATAATTCCATAATACATACACGCTATATATTCTGAATGTTTATGCTTATAGGCTTTTTTATTATTTTAATAGAAAGTAGCTGTTTTTTGCATGCTATGTAAATGAAAGGCCACTATGAAGATAGCTCATCTAAATATCCTGATCAATTAGCATTATGGTTTTTCACATGGAAACAAAGCAAAAATATCATGCTTAAATAAGGGTTGCTAGTAATAAAACCAAAAAGAAAAAAAAAAAAAAACGGTCTTACCTTCGTATTTTAAAACACACACAAATACGATCTCAATGAGACTACAAATGATTATATATAACGATACACATAATAGCTACGATAAGCTTACAAATACACGCTTATTTTCCACAGAAATATGAAGTTTTAAGCTACTAGAACCTGTTATTAATGCTTCAATAAGTTAATGTATCATTTGAGGCAAACTGTGTAATTCCACTCTTGGAAATAAAATTTGTTTATATTCTTTGGTTTCCTGGTCACATGATCATTGACAACATTAATATATGACTGCTGAGATTTTAAAAGAATGACTCTTAGTTACAACTCCCATCTTCGTGGAAGCAAATGTTTGCCAAGTTTCTTGGTAAAATTACTATGCACAACCTGTAAATAACTTTACGGGCCTTTTTATACTGTCAAGTGACATAAAAGTGATGAATGGACAAATCTCATCCTCCCCTGAAATACTGGGACTTACTAGAGAGCACAGGAAAACTTCTCCTTGTGGGAATACACTCCTGGCGTTACTACAAATAGCACACCTAAAATGCATCCAGATGTGTGAAAGTGAACAGGCAAGGTTAAAGGTGCTATGAACTAATTCTGTTATGAGAGACCAGGATTTAGAAATATGTTCCATATACCTGCTGCCCTTTATAACACCATTCATTACTCTGAAGGAGTTAATGCAGGGTGTACTGCAAACAGAAAACCTGGGAGCAGGAAGACAGATGCTGTGTGGTTACTGACTATATAATTGTGCTTTCTAATTAGTGTTCTATTAAACGCAAGGAATTTTCATTTGTATAGGAAAAGAAATATTAGATTTGTAGTTATTAGGCTGATGTTTTCCTCCAGGGTTCCCTGAACTTCTGAGGCACGAATAATATGGAAGATATTTTCTTTCAGTTTACTGGGGCACGTCGACAGTTGATGCAATTTCTTATACTATTAAACTTTGTGAAAATCTAGACATTAATTTTTCACATGTTCTAAACTATATCAAAATTTATTCATCTTTTCTAATATACTCTACATATAGCTAATCAAAGCTTCATTTAGTGCTATTAATATAAAATTAAATTATAGGAAAATGTTCTTAACAGTGAAACATGAAGGGATTATAACGGAAAATGAAGTCTCAGTATTTTCTTTCTCAATCTCTTTTTGGTTATTTTTCTAGTAACAAAGAAAAACCCACCCAAAATACAAGTTATACAAACAAATTAGTTTTCTCTAAAGTCATTAAATAAAAAATATTCTTATTCCATATTTATTATGTGACCCTATAGCCACAAACTTGAAAATAAACTTAAAAAAATAAATATATCAGGAATATGGTAGCAATATGATAATAACTATATCTCTTCATATCTTTTTGTTGTAATCATTCCATAATTTTCATTTATCTGCTTGCATCCTTACAGGATGTTCTCCACAAAGATTCCTTGTTGAGCTAATATTTAACCACTCTCTGTGGGGTATTCTTAGGATAAAGCCTCTCAACTTGCATCAATTCATAAACACTCATCTAATCTTTAGCACAATCTCTAGCTTCACATGAAATATTCAGTAGTGTGTGTGCGTGTGCATGTGTGTGTGTGTGTGTGTGATGGGGGGGCAGCGGCTGAGAATTATTTTAATCAGAAAGTTTATATACTCTCACAGCTCCAATTTGTAATGCCACCGACTTTAAAAATCACTGGAAAAAAATGCAGTGAAAGTCCACAATAGTAAATAGAGTATAAAATATAGGTGCTTTGAAATAATTCTGATGATCCAAAAATATCTGAATACAATACATACAGACTTTGAAGAAGGCTTCACTAAGGCACTAATATTTAATGTTAACAGAAGTAAAATCTAGCCAGAATGAATATTTAAAAATTCATTCTGTGAGGCACACTTGTGCTTAACTATGAATTTTGTCTTATGACTTATTAGCTCTGATTGGTTCTTTAAGATGTTTTGGTGCATTAGCTCCATCCTCCTGAGTCAGGTTACCTGGTAAAGACTAGCTGGAAAAAAGTAACTCAAAATGATACTTGAGGGATTACCTTTCCAAAGAACATTAAACATTTACAGACATTTAAACAATGCATTCCTAATTTAGTGTGTGGGTTAACAATTTGTCAGCATGGTTTTTCATATACTGTTTTCTGCAAAACAAAACAAAGAAATAAAACTATCAGACTTTAATTATCTTCTAGTTTTACTGGATGGACTTTGCATATAGAGTTTGGAAACAAAGAATAACATTAATTTAAAAATGTAAGATTTATATGAAGCATTCAATTATGTTTGCTTATATCATTCCTGATCAATTGGATTACCTCCAATTATGCAAACAGGGAGTAAAGTGAGCTCTGAGGAGGGACCGCATGTAAAATTAATACATTACTTCAAATGATGTTCCTTAGAGAAAGAGGTTATGATCTCGTTTTTGGCAGCTCTGGGCCTAGAGTCACCAGAGTGTAGGCTCAGCTTCCTACAACATAAAATAGAAGCAATAGGAGGATCTTTCTACGTCAGATATTCTCTGCTGACGCTCAGCTCCATTCCATCCTTCTGTATTGCAGGGACTGCAAGTTGGAAAACTATCACTTTTCCAGACTCCCTCCCAGCAGGACTCAGGTTTAGCTTCTGCCAGTGGGTGAGAGTTGAGTGATATCTGAAGGGTGAAAGCAAAGCAGGGACTGTTCTCCTGGGAATCACTCACTGCAGCACTGCAGGAAATACCTGCAGTGTCTTTATTGCTGAGGTTATGGGTGAATTTTCCTGACCTTCACTCTTATCCAGTTTGAGCATTCCAATACCTGTCTCATAGGCTTTTTGTGCGGTTTAAGTAGAATCATGGAAAAAAATTCTTAGAAGATATCACAGGCCCACTAGCAATACTCTCTAGCAAGTGCAGATCAAAGTGTGATGAGACATGACAGGCATATAAAGAGCAGAGTAAAGCTTAGAGTCAAAACTCAGATCACTTTCTGTGTCATGCTGGAGGCAAGTTATTTCATCTCCAATCCCTCTCAGATCCAAATTGTTTTGTTTTTAAATGGGAATGATAAAAATATTCATCTAATAGAGCTGTGAGAAGAACTGAATAAATAAGTGAATAACAATGTCTGTGATGCAAGGAGCTTTAAGCAGTGTTTTAAATAGTCACCCGATAAATGTTATTAATATTTCATGATGAAAGAAGAGTATGCTTAAAAGTTTCAACAACTACATTTAGAAAAGGATGCGGTGTATGTTTAAATAAAATGAAACAAATAAAGAAACAAACTACAGAGAAGTGAAGTGAAAGGGCTAGTTCTGTGTCCCTTCATGCAGTAACATTTATGCTGAGATCAGCATAGGGTGCTTTGCTAACACACTTTCCCTCTTCCCCATCTACTACCCAAAGCAGTCACACTTTCTTCATTCCAGAACTAAGCGTAAACTCACTCTAAGTGTGAATCAGTGTATTATACTAAAATGGGACAAATAAGTAATCTTTATTGTTGAATTCCCAACAGAGGAAGTAATGGGGGGGGCGTTGGGGGTGGGGGGAGAAGGGTGTGAAAGAGTGAGGAAGGTTCTCTAGAAACCCTGAACTCATAACATGTATGTAAGCCTGTTATTCATGATCCTACAAGTACAACTCTGGTAAGACTCAGACTTACCTTGTGCCACTGAGGCTTGTCTTTATAGAAATCCTATGGCATACTTCTACATCTACCATTATACTAACACTACTACTAACGCTACTAATCAGCATTGCTACTTATTGAAAGCTGGGCTCTGTGCTACGTGTTTTAAAAACATTATTTTTATTCATTATAACAACCCTAAAAGATAAGTAAGTATGATTATTCGCATTGTACAGATGGGGGAGTTGAAGGTCATCAAGCTAAGATGACTTCTCAAAAGCTATAGCTAAATCAAGTTCTGTCAAATCCCTTGATTCTTTCATTCATATGTTTGCTGCCCCTTTTTTCTTTACATTTCAAGGACATTATTTTGTAGAAGGCAAAGGTTATGAGATCTGCTTTGGCTTATTCAAACTTGCTTTATATCATCACCAAGCAATTCAATTCTCCAAATATAAAACTATAAGTATACACATGATGGGCATCATTTTAAAATATGATATCCAAATACATTTTCTGAAAAACTTCTTTTAAAATAGTATTCTGCAAAACATCTACCACATCTTTAAAAATATATCCTGGTTTTACCTATTTCACTACACTTTAAATTGTGTTCATAAACACTACAGGGCAACCCAATGTAATGTATATGCTCTAAAAATGTATACTGTGCAAATTACAGCAGAGAAATTGTCTCTCCTCAAACTTATCAACAGCATAAATTTATACACATTTGAAGGTGTACTAACTACAGATCAGCTAATAAATAAATAGGTGATAGATAGATAGATAGGGATAGAAACAGAGATATATTTATAAACATACATCATGTCCTATTAGGATGCCAAAGACTAGTCAAACAAATTTGCTCAATATGTTTCTAAAATGTCAAGGTACATTGTGGCTCAGTTACCTTAGAAATAGGCCTATGATGTTTTCTAAGCGACTACTACACATAACAAGGCATTTTAATCTCAATCTAAATCACAGCTCTTGCTTCATTCTCCTCACAGTGTGGGTCAAATTTCAATAATCCTAATGATAATTATGATAAACAATCATAAAAATGATCATGATAAAATGAAGGAACCAACAACAATAATTGAGAACTATATTTAGAACATAAAAGAGTCCAGGTCTTATATTTTAACTATACCATGTCCTTTAACTTTAGAACACTTTTTTGAAGCTAAGATGCTCTTTTTGCTCTTGTCCAAGACAAGAACTTAACCTCTGGAATGAACTGTGTAAGCTCACATCCCGACTCTACAACAAATCAACTGAGTCACCTTAGAAAACCAACTCAACTTCTCTCTATATCATCTTCCTCCTCTGTAAAACCTGGAAAATCATTATCCCTACCTCGTAAGTTTCTTGTGAGAAGTAAGTGAAATAAATACAGATAAAGTGCTTAGAACAGTGTCTGGCCAATAGTAAATGCTTAAAGCATTTGCTGTGATTCTGCCTATTCTTCAGGGAAAATCATTTGAAAATGACAAAGTTCATGACTTTCTATTATACTAGATATGGCTAAAGTCTTGGTGGGAAAAAAAAGCCAAACATTGTCATACCTGTGTATCCAGTTTTGCAAACACAGTTGAAGCCTCCTGGAAAGTTCTGGCAGACGGCACTGTTCTTGCAGGGACTAGGCAGGCACTCGTTGATATCTCTCTCACAGGCCCTGCCAGTGAAGCCATCTGGGCAGCTGCATGAAAATCCTCCCACTAAATTGTGACAGGTCCCACCATTGTGGCAAGGGGACGGAAGGCATTCGTCTATGTCTATTTCACACCAGCTGCCAGCATAGCCTGGCAGACACTTGCATAAGAAAGGCTGCAAAGGTTCATTTGCCACGACGATGACCGGTAGGCTCTCATGGCTCTTTAATTCGAAGCTCACGGCCAGTCTCCTTACACAGCTGCCTCCGTTCTGACATGGGCCGGGAGCACAGGAGTCGTGATCTACAGATTCTACCTTCACTCCACTCTGCCGGAAGAGGATCTCTTTGATGCTTTCAAAGAAGGTGGCTACACCACTGGGATTCACATACTGATTATGGCTTCGCTTCACAGCTGCCAAAAGAAATGTTCTATTGTTCCCTTCATAGGCCCCATACAGTTGCACAGCGGTCCCGAGGCCAGTCAGCTGTGAACTGGCAATGCGTAAGAAATGAAGGTAGTGGTTCGTCAAGAAGTCCTTTACACTTGGTACGCTGAGACGCAGCAGGATGCTGTTATCCACTGTCGTGTTGGAAAATCCAGTGAAGAAAACTCGGATATTGCTCGTGACCGTGCTGTGGACGCCATCGTTGCTGAGGACAGTCAGATCGAACGTGCCATCTGTGGACCTTGGCTGGGAACTCAGATTGCAAGTGCCCCTTGGAATACTGAAGAGGCTCGTAACTCCCGAAGTCAGGGAGCAGTGGAAGGTGTCTAACACATCGGGATCCTGTGGCTTCACGGAGCCTAAAATCCCACCAGGAAACAAGTTGCCATAATAATTAACAAATATCTCCACCGTCCGAGACTGTGAAGGGTTGTCATTTTGGTCTATCACTGTGATATGCACGGTTCCTGTGGAAGACATCTGAGGAACACCGGAGTCCCTAGTGACCACAGACAGATAGAAGTCTGCAATTTGCTCTCTGTCAATCTCTCTAGTCGTGCTCAGAACTCCAGCAGTGTTCAGACTAAAATAGCTGGTGGCAGGACCCGTGCTCAGCAAGTAATAGGTAAAGGGGCCTTGATTTGGAGGGAGGTCAGGATCCGTGGACTGAAGGGTCATCACCAGAGTTCCTGGGCGTTTGTTTTCCATAACTTCTCCCTCACTGATGGTCAGCATAGGCCCGTTATCATTTATATCTTCCAGGGTGACTAATAAGGAGGCACTTCCTGTAGCTGAGGGGGTCCCTGAATCCACAGCTAAAACCGTGAGATTATAAATGGGTAGGGTTTCTCGATCTAATTCTGCAGTAACGGTGATCTGTCCTGTCTGTGGATTAATGGAAAAGGCACCATTTTCATTCCCTGATCCAATAAAATAGGAAAACCTACTCCAGCTGGGAACAGAGTCTGAGTCGAAGGCACTGACAAAGGTCACATGAGTTCCCGTTGGGACCCCTTCACTGATCTGAACACTGTAGATGTTTAGACTAAAAACGGGTGGGTCATTGGCATCAAGCACAGTGACATTTACAGTGACCTCATCGATGTCTGCACCCCTAATGCTGCCAAAATTCTTGGCCAGTACCTTCAAAGATACCCTTTCTTCTTTTTCCCTATCAAGAAGTCCAGAAACATAAATTTGTCCAGTCTTCTTGTTGATCTGGAAACCCTTCTTTCTACTGTCACCAAAAATCAAATAATGCACTTCCCCATCAGTGCCCAAATCACGGTCACTGGCAAACACTTCTCCAACAATAGTACCTTCAGGAGCTGCTTCTGAGATTTCAAAATAGTAAAGTTTGGAAACAAAACGAGGCACATATTCATTTGTCCCTTTTAACTGTATATTAACAGTGGCAAAACTGCACCTTTCTTCATCGGGGACATTGAAAGCTTTCACAGTAAGGTGGTAGCTCTGCTTGGTTTCAAAATCCAAGAAGCCTTGAGTGGTGATGACCCCTGTGTTGGGGTCAATGACAAAGAGGTCACTGTCAGATGACTGTACAGTATACGCAGTCACAGCATTGGTTCCAGAGTCGGCATCCGTTGCATTTAGGTGGATAACTGTTGTCCCACTGGGGGCATTTTCCAAAACAGCGGGGAAATATTCATCAGGGAGGAACACTGGAGAATTGTCATTCACGTCAATCACATCTATAGTCACACTGCAGTAACCAGTCCTTGCAACCCAGCCTCCATCTGTAGCACTAATAGTCATTTCGTGTTTCTGGCATAGCTCATAATCAAGAGCTTTGGCTAGTGTTAATACACCTGTGGAGGAATTGATTGCAAAGATGCCTTCTTCATTTCCTGAGGAAATACTGTACTTAATCAAGCCATTCATAGCCGTGTCTCTATCTCTTGCAGAAACGGTTCTGACAACGGCCCCAATACTATGGCTTTCAGGGATGGTTGCACTCATGTGGCTTTGAGAGAATTCAGGTGTGTGGTAGTTTTCCTCGGTGACAATTATGTGAACAGTGGCTTGGGATGAAAGTGGAGGGTTTCCCTTATCCTTCGCAGTGACAGTGATCAAAAAGTTTTGATTCAAGTCAGATATCAGGGGAGCTGCTACTGAAATCCACCCCGTATTATTGTCTAACTTAAATTTTCCCAAATGATGTTCATTCGAAATGAAATACTCCACTTCAGAATTCAATCCAAAATCTTTCTCATCTACTGCAGTAACTTTGATTAACTTTGTACCAATTTTAACATGTTTGGTGACTGGAGTAAAATATGCAGGTTTAAGAAATCGTGGTGCGTTGTCATTACTGTCCACCGTGTTGATGGTAACTGTCGTCTCACTAAGTAATGCAGGATTACCTCGATCTGAAGATGTCACTATAAAACTATGTCTGTTGATGTTCACGTTACTGAAGCCACTGACGTTTTGGTATATTAAGACCTGTTTATTGAAAATCTCTCCTGTGGTGGCATTAATCCTGAAGTACTCTGACTGAGATTTTATAAAATAGAACACTTGTCCGTTTGATCCCTCATCAGGGTCTGTTGCAGATACCTGAGTCACTCTGGAGCCAATTTCAGTAAGTTCAGGAAAATCTAAGTAATAGGATGGTCTGCTAAATCTTGGAGCATTGTCATTGACATCTGTCACAAATATCGTGACATCTGTACTTACAGTCCATCCAGAATCGTGGGCAGAAACTCGGATTCTGTAACGGTCTGTGTCTTCTCTATTTAAAGGTCTACTAATTACGATATCCCCAGTGCTGGGATTAATCGTAAATGGAAGACTTGTGTCCATTATAGAGTATCTACTAATTGCATTTACACCAATATCTTCATCAGATGTTGTGACACGTGTAACTGTGTACCCTAATGGGGAATTTTCAGGAACGTGGGCACTGAATATTTGCGAAAACCTAGGGGCATTATCATTTTCATCTAAAATGTTAATGATGACTTTTACTGAGGTACTCTGAGAAGGGGAGCCTTTGTCTGAGGACTTTATGGTAAGCACATACTGAGATATTTTTTCCCGGTCTAAAGGTCGAATGCTTCTAATTTCACCAGTAGCATGATTGATACTGAAACTATGTTCTCTGTTGCCATTAACAATTTCATAGTCTAACTGTCCATTGGGTCCACTATCCTTGTCCACTGCAGAAACAGTAAGTATTTTTCGAGGAGAAAGGTTTTCCAATATTTCAGATACAAATGGATCTTCCTTAAAAACTGGGGAATTATCATTGACATCTAATACTGTTACGTCAAGTTTCTCATAAGAGGAGAAAGGAGGGAAACCTCCATCTCTGGCTTCTATCCATACAACATATTTTTGTATCTTTTCAAAATCCAGAGGTTGACTAATGGACACCTGCCCTGATAACTGATCAGTCTGAAATGTGTTGCCAAGATTCCCACTTGCAATATAATAGGACAAAGGTTCTCCTCTCAAGGAGGACCCCGTTATGGTAGTGACAAGAGTGCCTACTGGTTGGTTTTCAGGAAACACGAAAGTTTGTTCTTTGGCTCTGACTTTAGGGAAATCTGCTTTGTTCACAAATCGAACAGTCACTGTTGTAGAATCTGTCTTTGGGAATGAGCCACCGTCTTTTACATGTACAGAAAACGTCACTTCTGAAGTGTCATTTAGTGGTCCGGCTGCCATAATAGCTCCTCTCAGTGGGTCAATGTGAAATTTTTCAGAGTTTCTACCCGAAAGAGAATAATGTAGTTCAGAATTGGGTCCAAAATCAGCATCTGTGACAGTAACCGCAAAGACGAAGGAACCTATAAAAGAGGGAGTGTGCAGTTATAATCTCATGGAACCCCAATAAAACATTTGATAGTAAGTTAAAACACTATATTAAAACTACATATAGGGCTTCCCCAGTGGCGCAGTGGTTGAGAATCTGCCTGCCAATGCAGGGGACACGGGTTCGAGCCCTGGTCTGGGAAGATCCCACATGCCACGGAGCAGCTGGGCCCGTGAGCCACAATTGCTGAGCCTGCGCGTCTGGAGCCTGTGCTCCACAACAAGAGAGGCCGCGATGATGAGAGGCCCGCGCACCGCGATGAAGAGTGGCCCCCGCTTGCCGCAACTAGAGAAAGCCCTCGCACAGAAACGAAGACCCAACACAGCCATAAATTAAAAAAAAAAAACAAAAACAAAAAACTACATATAAAGCACTATATTGCTACCTGACATAACTTTATTTCCCCATGATTACTAGGGGAGAACAGTACCTCTTATATTGTCTCTGAAGTTCCCCAGTCAAATCTAACAGTAGTCTTCAGGAACTGACCTGCCATTATCTACCTAAAACCCATACAGTCTATTGAATTTAATAATTTTCAGTGTGCCTCTGCTAGAAGCACAGGGAAGAGCAACAGCTAATCCTTCCAAATTATAGTTCCTAGGAGAAAAATCTGTACACAACAGAACTTCCAACAAACACAATAATACAGGAGCTCTGCTAAGAACTATGTTTATGCCCCATGGGGGAAAAAAATAATTGCTCTATTATGTCTTAAAATATTGTTGAATTACCTTTTATGTAATCATGTCAACAAAAATAATATGTTTAAAAAATTACTGTTGATTCCTTATACCCACTGTTTTATAGGAAAATTCTTTTATCTGTGAACCATTCTCATACGGAGATGAAGTGTATATATGTATGTGTGCATACATTATATGTATAACAGTTATAAATTACACACACACATGTATATGAACAATTATAAGTTACACACACACACATATATGAACAATTATAAAGTACACACACACACATACACACACACATACATAAACAATTATAAAGTAGTAAGAAATAAGAACTGAGGGAGAATGGACTCAATTTGGATTCCAAAAGTCAATGCTTGGGATGAGGGCCAGTTGGACAGATTGTAGAGGAGATACGCTGAAAAGCTGCTGTAAGGACATGTTTTCGATA
The DNA here is from genome assembly GCF_949987535.1 of Balaenoptera acutorostrata. Lineage (NCBI taxonomy): Eukaryota > Metazoa > Chordata > Mammalia > Artiodactyla > Balaenopteridae > Balaenoptera > Balaenoptera acutorostrata. The sequence goes on along the minus strand of NC_080068.1, from coordinate 127,623,621 downwards.
AACTTATTCAGAAACCTTTCCCAAACCTGCACTGCTACCCGTAACAGAAGAGTTTGTGACACAAGTGAAAAGTCTCTAATTTAAAAAAGGCCAGTGATTCTGATTAATTATAATATGTCTAATGAGGAAAAAAATGCTTAAGCCTTACTCACTTTGTACAGGAGATGTTATATTGCATCACCACACATTGGGTGTGATTAGAATCATGCCTGCCAGCATCATTTCAGCTGAAGGCCATCATCAGGGATTTATGACTTCACTATTGACATTTCCTTTTGATAGAAATTTGGCACAATAATTTATGGATTTTATACTTGCAATTGGTATCAATTAGACCTTCTCAAGTGAATAAAAGCTCAAAGATCACTAGAGGAGAAATCCTGCATCCGTTTTTTTGTTTTTCTAATTGAAAATATCTTAAAGCAAGGAAAATTAATTATGGCCTTTATTTGTATATTTTCCTGTTTCAAAATTCATTTCAAAAATTACCAATGGCAGATGATTTGTGTAGTGCCTAAGAGAGTAGGCCATTCCTTGCAAAGAAACAAACAAAACCAAACTAAAGTTAAAAGAGATGCAGAAAGATAAATATATATTGTCAATACGAAAGTGGTTCATTAATGGCTTCATACTCATACTAACAGAAGTAAAACTTCACTCATCAAAACTAGAGTAAAATATTTACAGTAATAATTAACTAGAAGGATTCTTTCATTAAACCTTTTGAAAACTTATCTATGAAGCATTGAATAAAATATTTATTTTCTACTAAGAAATACAGTTGAAGGCCTGTTACTTCCCAGATAATGTTTCAGGTGCTCGGATATGGCATGGAAAAAGAGATAATGTCCCTGCAATCAAGGAACACACAAATTACATCTCAGGACAGAACCCTCCTTGACTACAAGGTGAGATCTATTCTAATCTTTAACAATATTCAAGTAAAATTAAGAAACAGCACTAGGAAAGGTGTGGCAGTTATAAAACCTTAAATACAATTGGTCTGGGAAGAAAGAATTAATTTGCAAGATTCGATGTTCCTTCCATGGATTTAGGCAAGAGTTGAATTTTAGAGGATTTGCCAACTTTGGCTATATCAGAAATATACATGTAAAAATAACAGCAATGTAATTATAGGAAGTGTCCAATGTATAGTTTTTTTTTATCTATGAGACCTTGCAGTTGGTTTGGTTACCTGGAAGAGTAGGCGACGGGATGTGTGTGACATATGGGTGATGCTGAAACCTTGGTGGGTTGTCATTGACGTCAGTCACCGTGACAAGCACACTGGTGGAACTGGAAAGAGGCTCCGGGGATCCAGCATCACTGGCAACGACCACTAAAGTGTAATTCTCTTTTGTTTCCCTGTCTAGCAACGCACTGGTGATGATTTGTCCTGTGGATGGGTTGATGGTGAACTGAGAATTTCCACCAATGATCCTATAACTAAAGCAGAGAGCAGACATGGGCATATTTCTTCCAGTTTTAATGCTGCAACATCTATTTACTATAATTTAATGACCGAGGCAGAAATGTCAAGAAAAGCATTACAAGTAAGATCACACAACAACGAAAGGATATGGCGAGTTCAAATTTTATGTGAACATCACATTAACAGTCTTTATTGTGAGATATCCCATGACCTCAAGCAGGTCCTCACAAGGTTTGTGGGTTTCTTAAATCATGCAAGTCCCCAGAATATACCCAGAAGACTATCGTGTTTTAAATAAACCAGCCTGAGAGCATAAATCAGGGCCTTGCTCTAATATTGTGGTCAGTGGCCAGGATCACAAATGAACATCTGTTAAATGAATCTAAAAATTATTTTTTCTGCAGTGCGCCATAATATACCAGAAAGGTCAGTGGAAGATCTTTGTCTTTAAAGACCAAACACTGTATCTGACACATATTGACTATCCAGAACAACTCAAGAACTGATTATTTATACAGAGACATTCCTAGTTACTAATTCTCTCATTTGCTATTCCTCATATGGCCATGCTGCTTTGCTTTCTTGTTGTAAGGAGAGGTATGACATCTTCATGGATATTTTGACGCTAACCAGATTGGTTAGTGGGGAGGAGTTTCCACTGAGAATAGCTTCTCTCTTCTTTCTGAAGAAAAAAGCTGTCTGTATATATTCCTGAGAGGTCAGCTAGGAAAGAAGTAGCTAAGCTTGAAGGTTCAGAAGCTGGCTGTGGTCCATAATTTTTTAAGTTGGAGGGTAGTGAGATAATAGACATCTTTCAAAGTTTTCTCCTTTATGCCAACAAAGAAATGCCCTTGTTGGAACTAACTGGTGTTTCTATGGTTTGTGTCCATAAAAACATAGCAACAGCAAGTGCCTAATAGAAACAGCAGGAAAAAACCTTGCATTGCAGCCAGTGCACATTTCTCCTATGAAGTTCATTGGTTAAAACAAACATTTCAGCATCTTCATCCTTTTTAGAGACATAATGAACAATTGGGAGCTATTTTTTTAAAAAAATAGAGGTTCTATAAAATGAAAGCTAAATAGAAAAAGAATAGAGAAGGAATTTGGTTGAGAAACGATTTTAGTATTGATAAAGTACTTGGTATCACTCAGATTTGAACACCCTTTGACACACCCACATGCCACGATCAGGAGTGAGAAAAGCACTGACTATATTTCCTAGACCAGAAATGACTCTTTACAAAGTGTGATTACTACGCTTACAGAGTAGAAGATATCTATTCTCTTTATCAAAATAAAAATATCAAAGGTTTCTAAATGATTTCTCAAAGTTAGAAATTCAGGACTCATGAAATAATCATATTGCCTTACCTTTTGGACAAAGTCTGTAGACACCTGGATTATGAGAATTATGTGATTTTACTTTGGGAAACTTTGCTTCTATCGGTAGGTGTAGAAATGACCAAATAAGTTAATAGGGGTTGGAACAAGTGCTTCATAGTGCCACAAGCTTTCTTACAGCTTTATGACAGCAAAGGCCAAGGTTCACTCAAATATTTGTTCCCTTAAGCATTCACAAATAAAAATAAGAAGGATGCAAAATGCATGTAAATTTGATTTGGATGCTTTGTATGTGAGAAGACCATGGTATATTAGAATGAACAATGTGTTGAAAGGCAAATGATGTGAGTTCTGGCCCAGGTTGAACTAAATAATCCATAGAGGAACTTTGTACTATAAATTCTTATTCTTTATTTTATGCTATTGCACATAAGATTGTCTGTTTAAAAGTAGGTAATATATTTATTATTTTTTAAAATTAAAGAATAAAAGTGTATCAATAGTGTATTTTAAATATGAGATATTCTTTAATATCTCACAATATCTATAATACCAGTTTCAATCAAATTTATTCTTGTAAGTTACAAAAAGAAAGAAATAAAAGAAACATAGGGGACAATATAAATGGATGGACTGCTGAGATCACATGCCCAGGTTTTCCCCACTTGTATTACTTGAATCTTGTTTCACTTCTCATCCTTTCATACATCTCTCTCCTGCTTCTCTGGTCCACATTAATTTCTTTTAAGGTTATGAACTTAGATCAAGTCTTGTGCTACATTCTTAACAGCTAAACACCTACACTGTTCTTTACAACTTTGCAGCATCTTACCGTGTTCTTAGTGTGTACCCAGCAGACTACAAGGCATTTTATATATGCTTTCATTTAAGCCTCAGAACAATCTTAACAGTTTGGTTTTGTACTACATTTTTTATCGATGAGGAATCTGAATCTAAGGGAGGCTAATCTAGTTGCACAGAGGAACATGCAATCTATAAATGGTACATGGAGACTGAACTTCTATCTTTATGACTTCAGCATGCACTTTTTCCATTATCCTACAGTAGATGGAAGGTGAGACACAGCCTGAGGGGATGTGGGTGAGACAAGGCACACTGTAGCTCTTGCTAAGGCCAAAAGGGACTCTTGCTCAGGTTTGATGTAGAATCAGTTTACAATGATTTAGTTCAATGCAAATCAACAAGGTGTTAATTATTTTTCTGACTCAAGAAATTACTGTTTCAAATTATTGGCATAAACTGATCATTATTATCTAAAATCTAAATCAACTGTTGTTGCATTTGTAAAGATGAAATATCCCCATTTGATTTTTTGAAACTTTTTTACCTCTTCCTGAGATTTGCTACAGTCATAAGCCACTGCACTGTGGGCTGCTAGAATACAGTGATTTAGTAATAGTTTAGAAACTGGACTTTGGAACACAGTTCCCTTGGACATGAATTTTGATCTCATTCAAGGACTTAAATTCATAAAGTTTCTTAGCCTTTCTAAGTCTTCTCTATCTATGAAGTATTATACATATATGTATTCCCTTCATTTGGTAGTTTTGAGCATCAAATGTAATTTCTTTTGAAAAGCACTTGGCATCATAATTAGTATGTGACAAGAATTCAAAGTTTAGGTTTACACACATAACAGTATATATACGTACATAATTATAATAATCTATTATATATAATCTCTTATAATCCATCTTTAGGTAAATGGATGAACTAATAGAGACATGGATAAGTAGGTAAAAAAATTCTGTGCTCAAGCTTATACCCTAGATGGAAGAAAGACACATGGAAAAGTAAATACAAAACCAGGCGTTATGCTTAAGTGCTACAAAATTGCTCAGAAGCATTGTTTTGGGAATTCAGAAGACAAAGAGATCACTTTTGATAGAAAAGCCTTTCTTAGAGAAATGTAAATTTAGGCTAAGTCTTAAAGAGATTACCCACCTTACAATAGTATTGTAAAGGGAGAATGAAGGTATTTTAGGCTAGGAGTCAACAAATTTTTTTTCTGTAAAGGACCAGTTAGTAAATATTTTCAGCTCTTTAGGCCATCAGATCTCTGTTGCAACACTCAACTTGCTGTTTTAATGCAAAAGCAGCTGCAGACAATACGTACATGAATGGGCATGGCTATTTTCCAGGAACACTTTATTTACAAAACTAGGCACTGGGCCGAATTTGGCTTGCAGGCTGCTGTTTGCAGAACCCTGGTCTAGGATATAGAAGGATTTGAACAGAGCCATAGTGCTTGGAAAAGCACAGGTCCTTTTCCCAGGAGCAGAAAGTGATCCAGTGAGGCTGAAAGTTTGGCTATACATTTGTACAGGATAAGCTTGGAAAGATGCTGGGGCTGTTTACGGAGGGGCTGGAATATGCAGACTGGGCGTTATGCCCTAGGCAAACTGGAAGTTGAAAGATTTTGAGGAGGGGGGAGTATCATTGTTAAAGCTGAGCCACTGAGCTAGCTGTTTCATGTTACTGCCATTTTCCCTTCATTTACCGACACAGGCTTTGCTTTATCCAAATCACTTTCTACAACAGTGAGAGAGGAATCATCATAAAACGTAAACTAATCATGTTATTGCCCACCTTAACACATTTCAGTTGTTTCTCCCACTAGACACAGAAAGAAATGTGAATTTTCTCCTATGGTATACAAGGTCCATTCCTAACTCACACCAACCATACTGAACAGCTTTGTTTTTCTGATGCTGTTTTTGCATAGCTTTGGCTTTGCACCTGTTACTGTCTTTGCCTAGAATGCCTTTCATCTCTTGTTTGTCCATAAGCAACTCCTCTGTCTTTCCAAAATTCATCAATTACTTGAAGCTTATACTTATTTCCTCAGGTATCACTGAGTATGCTGTTCTTTCCACACATTCTGTGTTTAAACTATACTTGTTCCAAGGTACTATCATTGTAATATTGCAAAATTACCTTCTATATTAAAGTGTTCTTATTAGAACTGAAGTGCTTAACTCCTCAGAACTTAACAAAGTATCTGGGACATCGTAAGGGCTCCAAGATTATACAGGATCGTGTAGTATATAGATTGGAAGGATTAGAAACCAGAGTCAGGAAAGTAAGTTAATTTTTATTATAATAGGTCCAGGCATGATGTAATTATGGACTGAACTAGGATCTTGGCAGGAGGGATGCACAGAAAAGAATGAGTGCCAGAGGCATTAGGAAAGAAGAAACATGAAAACTTGTCCACTGAATGAGCGTAGGGGGAGAGGATGATTGTTAGCCATCAAGATGGGAGGATGAAGAAAGCAAAGCAACATCATTAAAAGAGAGCAGTACACCAAGAGGAGAAACAGAAAAGGTTAGGAGCTTCTGATACGTTGTCCTTATGACAACAGAACCTCTACGTAGAAGTGCCTCCTAGAGAGTTTTAAAGACGGGTGGGAATCTCCAGGATGGAGTCAGAGTTGGTACAACAGGTTTAGAGGTTTTCTGTCTAGTTTTCTGGGTAAGTTTTCTCATGGCTGCAGCCATGGAAATGGATGATTCTCTACTCTCTCTCTCTTTTGCTCTTTCTCTCTCTCTCTCTCTCTCTCTCTCACACACACACACACATACACACACGTGTGGGAAAATAAAGAAAGGAAAGAAAAGGACTGAGAAAAAATGCTGTGGGGAATGTCCAAATTTCTTTGGAGAGAGAGAAAGAGGGGACACAGAAGGCAAATTAGAAGGTGTGGTCAGAGACACAGGATGAGAAATAAGAAATAACATTTACACAGACACTGAGGAGAAAAAAAATGCCAATAAGAAAGGCTGACCTGTGGTGCAAATATTGCAAAAGGCAAAGGAAAATAAAGACTCAGAAATCACTGGACTTGATAAATTTCAGTAGAATCTTCGAATAGTCTTTTTTGGTAAAGCAATGGAGGAGAAAGACTGAGAGATTTTCAAGAATAAATGGCCAGAGAAAACTCTGAGGCAGTAACCCACCCTCTCAAAAATGTGGTGTGAAAAATGTGAGGAAAAGCAGCAGTTGTAAAGAATACTAGAATCATTCATTTAATGCATTTATTTAGGTGCCAAGTCACTATTATGTTGTAGACATTTTTCAAGGAAGAATATATTAGGAATAAAATAGATATTAGAATGATGAAAAGAAAAAAAAAACTAGTATAAATTTAGCGACTTTCATGTCCCAATAATGTGTTAGAGACATTTGCACATATTAACTGATTCCATATATGATACTTGGCACCTAGTAATTGGTCAATATATATTTAATTCTCACAAATTTCGAAAGTAGCAATTCTTATCTCCACTTTTACTGATGGATACACTGAGCCTTAGAGACACTAAAATGACTTTCCTAAGTCATGTAAGTAAATAAAGGAACCAGAAGTCAATACCAGATATTCTGAGCATTTCTATAGGGATAAAGATATGATCAAGGAAAGAAGGATTACTTGAAGATCCAGAGCAAAATGTAGTAACTGCTGAATTAATGATTTGAGGGAAATCGAATGGGATGGGATTAAGAGCACAGAGAAAGGGATTTGCCTTTGAATGTCAACCCTGTTGATACAGTTTTGTGACTTTCTCCAATGTTATGACATAAAAGAATTAAAAGTGAGGTTTTGAATGGAGATTTGGTCAGTTGGGGGAAAAAAAGGAATATATTTCTATAAGAGCTAAATTCTGGAATGGGTGTCTGGGAAACAAAGATATAAACTAGATAAGCTAGTAATTAATGCAGGTTGGTTTACTAGAAGGGAAAATATTAAAAGTTATGTAAAGTGTTTAACTCAAAATAAGTATACCATCCATTAAAATGCATAATTTGATCAAACTGGTAGAAAGAAGAATATAAATAAATATTTTTTGGGTAGCTGCTGTGTAAAAGATCATGTTAGACCATATGGGAAAATTAACATCACACATAAAAGGTTGTGCTTTTAGAGAGTCCATCAGTAGTTAGGTAAATGACTTAAATATGTAATACTTAAATAGTCAATATAAAAATTAATACATAAAAGCTCTGTTAACCAGAGGAAAAAGTGGATTTTCTCCAGGATTCCATGAATAGCAAGGAGTGATTAACATCCAAAATATATATTCCATTAAAAACATATCAAGCCAGAGTAAATAAGATTTAGGTTGGCATAACAACTTACTATTCTCTGAAAATATTTTTCATTTAAATTGTAATAATTGTCTGTCAATTTAAAGTGAACATAATAGTTTTTTGCAAGATAAAAATGGCATGGATTTTTATTATATCTGACTATATGAAGGCACAGTCATTTGAAGACTTTTCACCGATGGGTTTTAGCCCGGGGACTCTTGGCTGGCCATGGCTGCTTTGACAAAGAAAGTATTATGGAAGTGATTCTACGCCGTTTCAAGGCCTGGCCTGTAAGAGCATTAGCAGCTTTCACCTGAGGTCCTTGTAACCCAGAGGTTCTTCTACCATATAAAGAAGTCCAACTACCCTGCTGAAGAACCACACTGAGAAGCTCTGAGACCACAAGATCAGAGAAGGGGCCCAACTGAGACTAAAGTTCCAGCCATCCCTGCCAAGACACCAGGCATGCGCGTGAAGCCATCTTGGACCCTCTAGGACACAGTCACCAGGTAAATACCATAAGTGACACTAGTCAACCACAAGAAGCAGAAGAATCTCCTACTGACCCATGCCCTAATTCCTCAACTACAAAATAATGAGATACAATAAAAATATAAATAAAGTTAATAAGACAAAATTTTAGAACAATACATAAAATCATTATTGTTTTAATCCTCATTTTAGGCATAGTTGGTTATTCAGCAACCACAATTGGGCTATGAGTTAATGCTACAGAATTTCAGCAAAATGAAGCATTGTATGCATTTAGTCCAAAGACGAATGTTTAATGAGAAAAATAATTAAAATTTACAAAGGAAAATGTACTGACCTGATTACTGCATTTGTTGAAGCATCAGCATCTGAGGCATTTACCAATAAAACATCTGTCCCAGTTGGGGCATCTTCAGGAATTGTTGTGAAATACATTTTACTGGCAAAAGTGGGGACATTGTCATTGACGTCATCCACTATGACATTGATAGTTCCAGTTCCGGTCAGGGCAGGGGATCCTAGAAGGAAAAGAAAATCAAGTCTTAATGTTCATAAATAACAAAAATAATAGCAAACTTAACAATTAGCTGTAGACAGAACTATGGAAGAGAACTTAGAAAACATCCCAAAGTGAAATTTGGGAACACATAGGCAAGTGATTGAGTGATTTTCAGTGTTGTTACAAGAAAAAAATATTTTTATTTAGGGAATAGTATTCCAACTCTTTCCTAGTGATGCTGCACAAAAGGAATACGTCAACCTCTTATTCTATTTTAAGGGTGCTGATTCAGCAATGCAGAACACAACAATATCATTTAAATGCCACAAAACAGGCACTTACAGTAAAATACCTCAAGCCAGATTTGGAGAATACCCCTGGGCCTGGAATAGCTGGCCAGCTGACAAGGCGGAGTTAAAAACTGTATTCCTAGATGTGACTCTCAATGCTATTGTCAACAAAATCCAACTGGGCTTCTGAGGCCTTTAAATCCCCTTTTCTGTACTAAACAATATTTGTTTGCAGAAAACTTAAAGAAGAAAGCTTCAAGTTAACATCAAAACTCTAATCTTCCACTTGCTGGAAATAACACTATGCCAATGAGCTGACTTGAAATCATTTTTGTTGCATGTATTGAATATTTAAGGTAAATGTGAAACAATTCATTTTTATTTCCTGTTCCAGTTCTGTTATCAGCATATAGTGAAAAGCCAGCATTTAACAAAATCTTGGAGTACACGGTCTGTACTACACAAGGTTAGCAGACTCTTTGTGGTGAAGGTCAGATGACATATTTGGTTAGACTCTGTGGGTGGTCCCACAGGTAAATGGCAAATCATCTACCCTTAGTTGTGCTTTCAAAATCAGTTTTCAAACTTTAATTTCCCTAAATAGAAATAATGAAAGTCTGTTTAACTGTATTTATGTAAAATAAAATAAAGCCCTGGATACTCTCACTTTCTGTTTAAGATACTATTCTTTCTCCCATAAAATTATCTCCTGTTAAACGAAGTTTAAATTCTACTTATTTCTAGTACTCAACATTTTGTTAATAAAGCCATTCATTCACTCGCTCATTTGTTTCTCTGTAAAATGCTTATGGAGTAACTCTTTAGTATCAGAATGGTGTTGAGATTCACAGCCTTCCAATATTATTTTTTTGTAATAATATTCTTGTGATTTGTTAGTATTTTCTTACTACTTTTCAAACTTTTTCCTATTAGATTATTATTACTGATGGCATAATACCAATCAGCTTTTATGCTCAAATGTATAGGAACCAAAATCAACAGACTAGAAAATTACGGAATGCAGTGGTTTTGGTGATCTGGTATTTTTGTGCTCTATGTAAGGAAGCTCAAATTCTACGTTAGATAAAAAATGTGTAAGACAACTTGAACTGGGCAGTGTAATGAGGCATGATACCTCCCGGAAACCTATGCAATTAAATTTAGGCTGCAAGTTGATCTTTGTTGCCATATATATCCTTCTCCGTGATGTAATTTATATTAAGCATTCCATTTACATTAACATATTTTTAAATTCATGACTGCAGAAATCCTACTTTTTAGGTGTTTGATTTTACATTAAAGGAAAGAAAACTAGTTCTCACTTTTTGCTTTTTTTGTATAATCGACTACAAATATTAAAATACTGTAATTGCCTTTTTACTAGTCACTTAAACAATGGTAGGCTGATGTCACAAACATTTCACACCCAGAATAGATCTGGAAGTATTATAAACACTGAAGAAGCACATTAAAATAATACTTTTAAAATCTCACTCAACATATTAATAATGATAATTGCAAATATTTACTGAGTCTTTATGTATTCAAGTACTGGTTGAAGAAGTTTACTTGCATTGTCTAATCTTCATAAGTTAGTAAAACTGTTATCTCCATTTTATATATAAGTAAACTGAGAGAAAGGCTGAGCAACTATTTTAGGGCCACAGACTTAGTGAGGAATGGAGCTGGGATTTGACTTGAATGCGGAGCTGCTGACCACTGGCAAAAAGCCATAAGGTGTTAGCAGCTGGACAGGTACTGCTCAGTGAGATGCTCTGGGACTCTGGACAAGCCGATCCCCAGCACGAGGCACAAGCTAGAGAAAAAGGTCCATCTGTGAGGGACCCTAGCTATTGTCGAGGTTGTTTGTGGAGCATTTGGAGACATCAGTCTGGTCACGAATTCTGAATTTTTCATAGCACGTGTTAAAACCAAAATCAATTTTTCTGCGGTATTATTTTTGGCCAATGTTTGGCCTAAAGCTCTTGAACGTGTTTAATTACATACATTTTGATGAAATGGAAGTTAATGATGTGAATGATGTTAGTATTTCTCCCACTGGTTGCATTAAAAAAATTAACTAGAGGATATCTGTGCTTTTGTGTGGACAGAAGGGTATATCATGGGAAGGAGGCTGTACATCTGATGAATTGAGAGAGGGGATAACTAAATCAATGCCCCAGAGGACGTAAAGGGCTCTTTTATCTCTTTTATTGACATTGTACTCCACTCACTAAATCTGTCTCCTTACATGCAAAATGGGAATAATGAAAATAGAACCTACCTCAAAAGAGGAGTTGAGGGGAATGTAACATGCTTAAGATAGTGCCTGGTACATAGTTAAAACATATTCTATAGTACTCTTTGTTGTTGTACTTGTTTTAGAAACAAAAAAAAAAAAAATGGAATATTGACCTTTAAAAGGTCCATTTTTAATCCTACAGATTTCTGTGTCATAGTTCTCAGGATTTTTGTTCCTCCACAAAACTTTCAAGTCAATCCTATGATAATATTATTCAGGAAAAGATTTTGAATCATTCTTTTCTTTTAATGATTTTTTTGTAGTTATAAGTATATGAGATACTTAGCTTTCAAAACTTTCACAGCTTTGTGGCAGACGTTGAATTGAAAGTTTAAAAATGCAAAATCTAAAAATTTACAGTGAGAGTTTAAAGAAGACCTGAATATGTCTGATATGCTGTCTAATCAACAGTGCTTAAACTTGTTAAGAAATAACACAGTACTGCCAAACAAAGGTTTCATCTTTGGTATTCTAAAGTGTCTGATGACACACATATGGAAAACCTCATAAAATGATGACTAACTCATTTGGTCAGGAACATGTGATTTCTTTCCTTGTCTATAAACTACATAAATATTGTTGTTGATGTGTTTTCTGAATTAGTAAGCAAAAAGAACAAAACATTGTTTACCCAGGAAAATATTCAGCAAGTTCAATCTCACGGTCTCCATACCAGAGAATAATTTTTTCACAAGATCTTAAAAGCGCACCAGCGACAACAGATGGCCCTGGCTTGAGAAATGGCCCCATAGGTAATCCCATATCCACATGGGACATCTTCTTAAGCCAAGAACCATGCCCAGAGTCCCCTTTTCTCTTTCAGCCCACTTTCAAAGCACTTGGGGTTCTTCTCTTCCTATTTTCTTCAAGAATTGATAGAGTGAAGCACAATCTCTACAGCGGCCTCACTTTCTTGTTGCCCCAGGGGATGTGCACGAAGGTCTTATTTACTTTTCAAAGTTTTACAAGGAAACTTCACAAAGACAACGTTCTACATTTCTAAGTCTTTTACTGAGATTTAACTTACTCCGAACTCTGCCTCCAATATTTTTCATTTATTCTTGGGGGTGGGGCTTTCCACCGCACACCTCACTCCAGCCTCAGACTTGTCCACTATAGCAGGAGCTCCACAAGGTCCTCCCTCTCAGCTTTAGGCAGGGAGATGAAATCAAGGGACAAAAAAGCAGCAATGCCCCTGGATTTCAAGTGAGTAAGCCTCATCTCTACACACTCTTCTCGGATGAAGGACACAAGTTCCCTAGTCCTTGGCCCACACAGATTTTAGTGCTTCCTCATTTCCTAATGGAATGATGAAGTCTTGTTTTTGTTGTTGTTCTTGTTGCTTTTCTGTGTTTGTTTGCTTGTTTTTGAACCCTTCCTCTTAACTATGTGAAAAAGTGGTCCTGGAACTTATGTTCTTGTTTCCCAACATCTTTGTGGTTATAGCCCGTGTGAAGTGCTGCATGATGTTCACTATTACTTTATCTTTGGTCCAGAGCTTTCTGCTGGTTCCAGAGCCTCAATATTAGTATGTCAAAAACTCAAGTCTTAATTATTCTGTGTAAACTTAGCCCACATATTTATATATAAATTGAAAAACATATGTGCAAATACATATACACATATATATTTATAGATGCCTATTATTGAACACTTATTTGATAACAGATAATATGTATGAGTATCTTATATATGTATTACTCATTTAATATACAGATTCATGAAGTAAGTATTACAATTTAATTTTTTAAATAAAGAACTTTAGACCCAAAGAATTTGAGCAACTTATTTACATTCAGCCATAGTGGCAGAAGGCAATCAATTTTGAACTTTTAAAAAAAATATCTTTTCTCAGTTCATTAGGCTCAGATAAAAGTATGTCACTCTTATTGCATATTTTTACTCTATATTATTATTATTATCAATGTACTTCTGCCATATTCTCTATTAAGTTACAAATTAATTGAGAGCAGAAATAATTGTTTAATTCATCTTTATATAAAACCATAATGCATACCAATAGACCTTGTCCTCAATGTTTATTAACTTCTCCTTTGACTCGATATATGGAAATCTGATCTAGTGACTACATGGCTGAAAGTTCAAAAAGCTGAACACTTCTAGAAATATACATCTGGGAATATAGGTTTTAGCCTACAGCCAGGGTCAGAGAACAAGACTGTCGACAAAGGTCAAAGTTTTGGAGATAGTCTACTACTTATAACAGAGGGTCCCAATTAATCCTGAATCCCATGAGAAGAATCAGAATACCAGGGGCCAATGTTTAGCTTGGATAGATCTGATAAGGATGACTTATATAGGTAGTGGCGTACTAGGGCAAGATTACTTGATTTCATCTGGAATTGATTTATGAGAACCAGATGCAAACAGAAAGAAGAGGTAGGATGAAATGACACAGGCTGCTGGTAGAAGACAGTGAGCCAGTGAAAGGGGTTGAAGATACAAATGAAATAAAAGGACAAGATCTCAGAAATTTATAATTGTAGATATTAGGAGGGTACAGTGGATATTTGAAATACAATTAGAGGTCAGATGATAAAATGAACCTCAAATTTCATTTTGTAAAAATTATATGTATTGTATACATCATAATCTGTATAAATATGTATATATGTATATACACATATAAAAATAAAATAAATATATGTAAATTGATAGGAACCTTCTGAAATTTTTAGAGCAAATAGAAAAAAATACATATGATTCTGAAAAGCATTTTATAAAATTTGCAAAAACATATCTCACACACAAACACATACACACACACACACACACACACACACACACAGACTATTCACAGCTTAATCTTCTGATAGTCCCTTATAATTGGGAAGTTCCAAGGTTTGTCTGAATCATATTTTATACTCTTGTTTGAGAAATGATTAAACTGGTATTGCCTTTTAACACTAGTGGCCTAAAAAGGTCAAACATATCAAAATAAATTTCAAGGAAACTTAAAATAAGATTTTCAAAAGAGGAGACCTTCAAGATGGAGGAGGAGTCAGATGTGGAGATCACCTTCCTCCCCACAAATACATCAGAAATACATCGACATGTGGAACAACTCCTACAGAACACCTACTGAACGCTGGCAGAAGACCTCAGACTTCCCAAAAGGCAAGAAACTCCCCATGTATCTGGGGAGGGCAAAAGAAAAAAGAAAAAACAGAGACAAAAGAATAGGGGCAGGACCTGCACCTGTGGGAGGGAGCTGTGAAGGAGGAAAAGTCTCCACACACTAGGAAGCCCCTTCACTGGCAGAGACGGGGGTGGTGGGGGGGAAGCTTCGGAGCCACGGAGGAGAGTGCAGCAACAGGGGTGCGGAGGGCAAAGCGGAGAGATTCCCGCACAGAGGATCAGTGCCCACCAGCACTCACCAGCCTGAGAGGCTTGTCTGCTCACCCGCCGGGGTGGGCGGGGGCTGGGAGCTGAGGCTTGGGCTTCAGAGGTCAGATCCCAGGGAGAGGACTGGGGTTGGCTGCATGAACACAGCTTGAAGGGGGCTAGTGCAACATAGCTAGATGGGAGGGCGTCCAGGAAAAAGTCTGGAACTGCCTAGGAGGCAAGAGACCATTGTTTTGGGGTGGGCGAGGAGACCGGATTCAGAGCACCACCTAAACGAGCTCCAGAGACGGGCATGAGCTGCAGTTATCAGCGTGGACCCCAGAGATGGGCATGAGATGCTAAGGCTGCTGCTGCAGCCACAGAGAAGCCTGTGTGCAAGCACAGGTCACTATCTACACTTCCCCTCCCAGGAACTTATGGAGCCCACCACTGCCAGGGTCCCGTGATCCAGGGACAACTTCCCCAGGAGAACAAACAGCGTGGCTCAGGCTGTTGCAATGTCACACCAGCCTCTGCGGCCGCAGGCTCACCCCGCATTCCGTACCCCTCCCTCTCCCCGGCCTGAGTGAGCCAGAGCTCCCTAATCAGCTGCTACTTTAACTCTGTCCTGTCTGGGCGGCGAAGAGATGCCCTCTGGCGACCTACATGCAGAGGCGGGGCCAAATCCAAAGTTGAACCCCAGGAGCTGTGCAAACAAAGAAGAGAAAGGGAAATCTCTCCCATCAGCCTCAGGGGCAGTGGATTAAATCTCACAATCAACTTGATGTACCCTGCATCTCTGGAATACCTGAAGAGACAACAAATCATCCCAAAATAGAGGCAGTGGATTTTGGGAGCAGCTGTAGACTTGGGGTTTGCTGTATGCAACTGACTGGTTTCTGGTTTTATGTTTATCTTCGTTTAGTATTTAGAGCTTATTATCATTGGTCAATTTGTTTATTGATTTGGTGGCTCTCTTCCTCCTTTTTTTTTTATATATATATAGATATATATATTTTTTTCCTTTTTCTCTTTTTGTGAATGTGTATGTGTATGCCTCTTTCTGTGATTTTGTCATATAGCTTTGTTTTTAACATTTCTCCTACGGTTCTGTCTGTCCATTTTTGTTTTTTGTTCTTTTTTTGTTTGTGTGTATAGTTTTTAGCGCTTGCTATCATTGGTAGATTTCTGTTTTGGCTTGGTTACTCTCTTCTTTCTTTCTTTCTTTCTTTTTCTTTTTCTTTATTACTTTTTAATTTTTTAATTTTTAATAATTATTTTTTATTTCAAAAACTTTATTTTATTTTATTTTACTTCCTTCCTTCCTTCCTTCCTTCCTTTCTCTCTCTCTCTCTCTCTCTCCCTCCCTCTCTCCCTCTCTCTCTCTCTTTCTCTCTCTCTGTCTCTCTCTCTCTCCCTTTTCTTGTGAGCCATGTGGCTGACAGAGTCATGGTACTCCAGCCAGGTGTTAGGCCTGTGCCTCTGAGGTGGGAGAGCCAACTTCAGGGCATTGGTTCACCAGAGGCCTCCAGGCTCCACATAATATCAAACAGCGAAAGCTGTCCCAGAGCTCTCAATCTTAACGAGACCCAGCTCCACTCAAAGACCAGCAAGCTACAGTGCTGGACACCCTATGCCAAACAACTAGCAGGACAGGAACACAACCCCACCCATTAGCAGAGAGGCTGCCTAAAATTATAATAAGGTCACAGACACTCCAGAACACACCACCAGACGCAGTCCTGCCCACCAGAAAGACAAGATCCAGCCTCATCCACCAGAACACAGGCACTAGACCCCGGCACCAGGAAGCCTACACAACCCACTGAACCAACCTTAGCCACTGGGGACAGACACCAAAAACAACAGGAATTACAAACCTCCAGCCTGCGAAAAGGAGACCCCAAACACGGCAAGTTAAGCAAAATGAGAAGACAGAGAAACACATAGCAGATGAAGTATCAAGGTAAAAACCCACCAGACCAAACAAATAAAGAGGAAATAGGCAGTCTACTTGAAAAAGAATTCAGAATAGGGTTTCCCTGGTGGTGCAGTGGTTGAGAGTCTGCCTGCTAATGCAGGGGACACGGGTTCGAGCCCTGGTCTGGGAGGATCCCACATGCCACGGGGCGACTGGGCCCGTGATCCACAACTACTGAGCCTGTGCTCCACAACAAGAGAGGCCACGATAGTGAGAGGCCCGCGCACCGCGATGAGGAGTGGCCACCACTTGCCGCAACTGGAAAAAGCCCTAGCACGGAAACGAAGACCCAACATAGCAATCAATCAATCAATCAATCAATAAATCTTTAAAAAAAAAAAAGAATTCAGAATAATGATAGTAAAGATGATCCAAAATCTTGGAAACAGAATGGGGAAAATACAAGAAATGTTTAACAAGGACCTAGAAGAACTAAAGAGCAAACCAACAATGATGAACAACACAATAAATGAAATTAAAAATTTTCCAGAAGCAATCAATACCAGAATAACTGAGGCAGAAGAATGGATAAGTGACCCAGAAGATAAAATAGTGTAAATAACTACTGCAGAGAAGAATAAAGAAAAAAGAATGAAAAGAATTGAGGACAGTCTCAGAGACATCTGGGCCAACATTAAATGCACCAACATTCGAATTATAGAGGTCCTGGAAGAAAAAGAGAAAAATAAACGGACTGAGAAAATATTTGAAGAGATTATAGTTGAAAATTTCCCTAATATGGGAAAAGAAATAGTCAATCAAGTCCAGGAAATGTAGAGTCCCATACAGGATAAATCCAAGGAGAAACACACGAAGACACATATTAATCAAACTATCAAAAATAAAATACAAAGAAAAATATTAAAAGCAGTGAGGGAAAAGCAACAAATAATACACAAGGGAATCCCCATAAGGTTAACAGCTGATCTTTCAGCAGAAACTCTACAAGCCAGAAAGGAGTGGCAGGACATATTTAAAGTGATGAAAGGGAAAAACCTACAACCAAAATTACTCTACCCAGCAAGGATCTCATTCAGATTCGATGGAGAAATTAAAACATTTACAGACAAGCAAAAGCTAAGAGAATTCAGTACCACCAAACCAGCTTTACAACAAATGCTAAAGGAACTTCTCTAGGCAGGAAACAAAAGACAAGGAAATGACCTACAATAACAAACCCAAAACAATTAAGAAAATTGTAATAGGAACATACATATCGATAATTACCTTCAATGTAAATGGATTAAATGTTCCAACCAAGAGACATAGACTGGCTGAATGGATCCAAAAACAAGACCCACATATATGCTGTCTACAAGAGACCCACTTCAGACCTAGGGACACATACAGACTGAAAGTGAGGGGATGGAAAAAGATATTCCATGTGAATGGAAATCAAAAGAAAGCTGGAGTAGCAATTCTCATATCAGACAAAATACACTTTAAAATAAAGACTATTACAAGAGGCAAAGAAGGACACTACATAATGATCAAGGGATCAATCCAAGAAGAAGACACAACATTTGTCAACATTTATGCACCTAACATAGGAGCATCTCACTACATAAGGCAAATGTTAACAGCCATAAAAGGGGAAATTGACAGTAACACAATCATAATAGGGGACTTTAACACCCCACTTTAAGCAATGGACAGATCATCCAAAATGAAAATAAATAAGGAAACACAAGCTTTAAATGATACATTAAACAAGATGGACTTGATATTTATAGGGCATTCCATCCAAAAACAACAGAATACACTTTCTTCTCAAGTGCTCATGGAACAATCTCCAGGATAGATCATATCTTGGGTCACAAATCAAGCCTTGGTAAATTTAAGAAAATTGAAATTATATCAAGTATCTTTTCTAACCACAATGCTATGAGACTAGATAATAATTACAGGAAAAAATCTTTAAAAAATACAAACACATGGAGGCTAAACAATACACTACTTAATAACCCAGAGATCACTGAAGAAATCAAAGAGGAAATCAAATAATACCTAGAAACAAATGACAATGAAAACACGACAACCCAAGACCTATGGAATGCAGCAAAAGCAGTTCTAAGAGGGAAGTTTATAGCAATACAATCCTACCTCAAGAAACAAGAAACATCTCAAATAAACAACCTAACCTTACACTTAGAGCAAATAGAGAAAGAAGAACAAAAAACCCATAGTTAGCAGAAGGAATGAAATCATAAAAATCAGATCACAAATAAATGAAAAAGAAATGAAGGAAACAAAAGCAAAGATCAATAAAACTAAAAGCTGGTCTTTGAGAAGATAAACAAAATTGATAAACCATTAGCCAGACTCATCAAGAAAAACAGGAAGAAGATTCAAATCAATAGAATTAGAAATAAAAAAGGAGAAGTAACAACTGACACTGCAGAAATAAAGGATCATGAGAGATTACTACAAGCAACTACATGCCAATAAAATGGACAACCTGGAAGAAATGGACAAATTCTTAGAAAAGCACAACCTTCTGAGACTGAACCAGGAAGAAATAGAAAATATAAACAGATGAATCACAAGCACTGAAATTGAGACTGTGATTAAAAATATTTTGACAAACAAAAGCCCAGGACCGGCTGGCTTCACAGGCAAATTCTATCAAACATTTAGAGAAGAGCTAATACCTCTCCTTCTCAAACTTTTCCAAAATATAGCAGAGGGAGGAACACTCCCAAACTCATCTACGAGGCCACCATCAACATCATACCAAAACCAGACAAAGATGTCACAAAGAAAGAAAACTACAGGCCAATATCATTGATGAACATAGATGCAAAAATCCTCAACAAAATACTAGCAAACGGAATCCAACAGCACATTAAATGGATCATACAGCATGATCAAGTGGGGTTTATCCCAGGAATGCAACGATTCTTCAATATATGCAAATCAATCAGTGTGATAAACCATATTAACCAATTGAAGGATAAAAAGCATATGATCATCTCAATAGATGCAGGAAAAGCTTTTGAAAAAATTCAATACCCATTTATGATAAAAACTCTCCAGAAAGTAGACATGGAGGGAACTTACTTCAACATAATAAAGGCCATATATGACAAACCCAGGCCAACATCATTCTCAACGGTGAAAAAATGAAACCATTTCCACTAAGGTCAGGAACAAGACAAGGTTGTCCACTCTCACCAGTATTATTCAACATAGCTTTGGAAGTTCTAGCCATAGTTATCAGAGAAAAAGGGAAAAAAAGGAATCCAAATCGGAGAAGAAGTAGTAAAGCTGTCGCTGTTTGCAGAAGACATGATATCATACATAGAGAATCCTAAAGATGCTACCAGAAAACTACTAGAACTAATCAACGAATTTGGTAAAGTAGCAGGATACAAAATTAATGCACAGAAATCTCTTGCTTTCCTATAAACTAATGATGAAAACTCTGAAGGAGAAATTAAGGAAACACTCCCATTTACCATTGAAAGAAAAAGAATAAAATATCTAGGAATAAACCTACCTAAGGAGATAAAAGAGCTGTACGCAGAAAACTATAAGACACTGATGAAAGAAATTAAAGATCATACAAAGAGATGGAGAGATATACCATGTTCTTGGATTGGAAGAATCAACATTGTGAAAATGACTATACTACCCAAAGCAATCTACAGATTCAGTGCAATCCCTATCAAACTACCAATGGCATTTTTCACAGAACTAGAACAAAAAATTTCACAATTTGTATGGAAACACAAAAGACCCCGAATAGCCAAAGCAATCTTGAGAAAGAAAAACAGAGCTGGAGGAATCTGGCTCCCAGACTTCAGACTATACTACAAAGCGACAGTAATCAAGACAGTATGGTACTGGCACAAAAACAGAAATATAGATCAATGGAACAGGATAGAAAGCCCAGAGATAAACCCACGCACATATGGTCACCTTATCTTTGATAAAGGAGGCAAGAATATACAATGGAGAAGAGACAGCCTCTTCAATAAGTGGTGTTGGGAAAACTGGACAGCTGTATGTAAAAGAATGAAATTAGAACACTTCCTAACACCATACACAAAAATAAACTCAAAATGGATTAAAGACCTAAATATAATGCCAGACACTATAAAACTCTTAGAGGAAAACATAGGCAGAACACTCTATGACATAAATCACAGCAAGATCCTTTTTGACCCACCTCCTAGAGAAATGGAAATAAAAACAAAAACAAACAAATGGGAACTAATGAAACTTAAAAGCTTTTGTACAGCAAAGGAAACCATAAACAAGATGAAAAGACAACCCTCAGAATGGGAGGAAATATTTGCAAATGAAGCAAGTGACAAAGGATTAATCTCCAAAATTTACAAGCAGCTCATGCAGCTCAATATCTGAAAAACAAACAACCCAATCCAAAAATGGGCCGAAGACCTAAATAGACATTTCTCCATAGAAGATATACAGATTGCCAACAAACACATGAAAGGATGCTCGACATCACTAATCATTAGAGAAATGCAAGTCAAAACTACAATGAGGTATCACCTCACACCAGTCAGAATGGCCATCATCAAAAAATCTACAAACAATAAATGCTGGAGAGGGTGTGGAGGAAAAGGAACCCTCTTGCATTGTTGGCGGGAATGTAAATTGATACAGCCACTATGGAGAAGTGTATGGAGGTTCCTTAAAAAACTAAAAATAGAACTACCATACAACCCAGCAATGCCACTACTAGGCATATACCCTGAGAACACCATAATTCAAAAAGAGTCATGTACCACAATGTTCACTGCAGCGCTATTTACAATACCCAGGACATGGAAGCAACCTAAGTGTCCATCGACAGATGAATGGATAAAGAAGATGTGGCACATATATACAATGGAATATTACTCAGGCATAAAAAGAAATGAAATTGATTTATTTGTAGTGAGGTGGATGGACCTAGAGACTGTCATACAGAGTGAAGTAAGTCAGAAAGAGAAAAACATATATCATATGCTAACACATATATATGGAATCTAAAAAAAAAAAAGATAGAAAGAAAGATGGTTGAAGAACTTAGGGGCAGGACAGGAATAAAGCCACAGATGTAGAGAATGGACTTGAGGACATGGAGAGTGGGAAGGGTAAGCTGGGACGAAGTGAGAGAGTGGCATGGACTTATATATACTACCAAATGTTAAATAGATAGCTAGCGGGAAGCTGCTGCATAGCACAGGGAGATCAGCTCCGTGCTTTTTGACCACCTAGAGCGGTGGGATAGGGAGGGTGGCAGGGAGACGCAAGAGGGAGGAGATATGGGGATATATGTATATGTATATGTATAGCTGATTCACTTTGTTTTAAAGAAGAAACTAACACATCATTGTAAAGCAATCATACTCCAATAAAGATGTTAAAAAAAAAAAGATTTTAAAAAGAAAAATGTTTCAGGCAAATGCTCTATCAGAAAATACATCTTTAATACGTGTAATGAATGAGCCTAACCATCTAATTAAAGTTCAAACTGCAGACGTTTTACATTTTTTGTTAGCCCCTATAAATTAAACATACTTTCTTGAAACTTGAACAACTATTCAGCCGAAACAGTATTTTTGCTTAACTGAAATATGTTGCTTTGCAACAAAGCCGATTTGTTCTTGACATCAAACATTTGGTGAAAGGGTCCCGAGTGGGTGTTTTTTTGTTGTAATAAAGTATTAGCTTCTTTTTTTACCCAGGCAGTAAATGCATATTTCTCACATTAAGTAAGCCGTCCCCTGAAAATGTATTGAAAGCAGCCATTCAATATTAACATTAAATTATATGGTTAGATTTGAATCCAGAAAATACATGAAGCAAGTAAGTATGTAACATTTTAAATATGACCATCAGCTTTTATCTTAAAAATTTCATTTTATAATATATTACCACTAATTAGTTTTGTAGATATGTTTATATAAATTAGGTATATACACATAACGTAACATTTTATTTTTAATCATTTCTCAGGAATCTTTAT
Source organism: Balaenoptera acutorostrata (assembly GCF_949987535.1). Classification (NCBI taxonomy): domain Eukaryota; kingdom Metazoa; phylum Chordata; class Mammalia; order Artiodactyla; family Balaenopteridae; genus Balaenoptera; species Balaenoptera acutorostrata. The sequence goes on along the minus strand of NC_080068.1, from coordinate 127,600,843 downwards.
CAAAAACACTGTATTTCCTTAATATAAAGTCCTATACTAAATAGAGGTGACAAGTAAAACTAAAGAAAGAACTTATTAATGTTATGAAAATGAGACTGAAAAGTGGCCCACAATGTGAATGTACTTAATGCCGCTGAACTGTACATTTAAAAATAGTAAAAAAGGTAAATTTTATGTTATATGAATATATAAATTTGGGCATATACCCTGAGAAAACCATAATTCAAAAAGAGTCATATACCACAATGTTCATTGCAGCTCTATTTACAATAGCCAGGACATGGAAGCAACCTAAGTGTCCATCGACAGATGAATGGATAAAGAAGATGTGGCACATATATACAATGGAATATTACTCAGCCATAAAAAGGAACGAAATTGAGTCATTTGTAGTGAGGTGGATGGACCTAGAGTCTGTCATACAGAGTGAAGTAAGTTAGAAAGAGAAAAACAAATACCGTATGCTAACACATATATATGGAATCTAAGAAAAAAAAAAACGAAAAATGGTACTGAGGAACCTAGTGGCAGGGCAGGAATAAAGATGTAGACATAGAGAATGGACTTGAGGACACGGGGTGGGAGGGGTAAGCTGGGGCAAAATGATAGTAGCATGGACATATATACACTACCAAATGTAAAATCGATAGCTAGTGGAAAGCAGCAGCATAGCACAGGGAGATCAGCTCGGTGCTTTGTGACGACCTAGAGGGGAGGGATAGGGAGGGTGGGAGGGAGATGCAAGAGGGAGGAGATATGGGGACATGTGTCTGCATATGGCTGATTCACTTTGTAGTACAACAGAAACTAACACAGTATTGTGAAACAATTATACTCCAATAAAGATCTATTTATACAAAGAGTTTATAAAGTAATAAAATGTAATGGAAACTAAATATTTTATCCCCCACAGAAAGCATGTCATGAGGAGTTACTTTTTGGAGAACATTTTTTAAAAAAACCTCTCAACACATGTTGAAACTCTGAAATACAAGAGGCTACCACCAAATTTGAAATACAACCTGCTTCCTGCCTACTTGCCTACTGAAAATATCAAATTAATATATTTATGGAATAATTATCAAAATAGGCCACAAAATAAGATCACATTTTAACAAGATGAAATTTAGAAGATTTTTGAAAAGAAAAAATTTCCTCATAATAATAATAATAAGCTGACATTATTTTCTATTATAATAATAATAAGCTGACATTATTTTCTATTATATTTAATATTTATCCTTTAGGTAATATAAACATTCTCTTTAATATTTCAAATTGTTTGTTTCCATTTCAAACTTGGGTTTCCTTTGTCTACTCAGATTTATAGCTTAAATTGAGTAAATGAAAAGTAGACTGAAATTATCAAATTTTAATTCTATGTAACATGATGGCAATTCTAGATCTTGTTTAGTGGAGTTTTGGAAGTTAGATCATCTTTCTTTTTGTATTTTTATCTTATGAATATACAAGTGAAATTCTATGTAGGAAGAACTGTTCCTACTAAAGAGTAGCTGATTTAAAGAAAATTATTTAAATAAATGATTTATGATAATACTTAGTTGCTAACAGATTTTATACAAAAACTTACTAGAAATAAGAGGAAGTAAAACAATAACCAGTTATCAACCTTGGAAACAAAATGGAAATAACCAAAACTTCCTTCATCTCAAATGTATAATTAAGTGAAATGCAACTGATTTCTGGTAATTGAAGATTACGCTAGCACAATCTGATTTATGAAATCATTGGTGCCTTTTGGAAAGTTCTCAAGCAATTTTCATTATTAAAAATGTTCTTCATAACAGACAAGGCAAGCTCTTCTTCAACATCTTCCCACAAATAACACTGACAAAATGCAATCTTCCTGGAACAGTTATAAAACAACTCTCTTCATATCTAAAATATGATATGCCACATTTCTGACCTCTCTTTTGATTATAGAGACATTTGCAATGCTGCAGCACTCTCAGCTGAACAATGTGACAGATAGTATTAATTTAAATGTCATCATATCCTAACCAAGAAAATAAAGCATAGATTAGCCCTTTTAGATTTTAGGATTAACTTTTGCAAAAGCATCATGTATCCCCTCCATCAAAAAGTAATTTCCAATCCCTGCATAAGAATGAAGTTTATTCCCTCTTTCAGTCCGATGATAAATGCCCTTAATTAGGAATGTTAATAACTGAACTTTTCCCCTCAGACCTATTAATTATGCTAACACATAGACAGTTCATTACCAGACTTTTTGGCCACATCTATAACCAGAATATCTCTATATTCCTTTAGTATATTAGACTGAGAACAGATAAATAAAGGTAATGTATTTAATTGGTACACAGATTAATCACCCACCCACAAATTAAATGCAAATACACATACAGCCCAACTGACTTATTGTATGTGCATGTATGTGTATATTGTACATACTCTATATTCTTAGTATAATATTTAACATTTGCTTTGCACTCTATAAAACCCTTGGATATGCATTTCCTAATCTGATGAGAACAGCAATCCTTTGATTTTGAATTCATGAATAGTCTTATTTTACTTGCTGTCTTATTGGCAGAGAGCCAAAAGTTGTTTCTTTCCTTTTTTTTTCCTTTGCTGCAAAAACCAGTGCTCTTTTTAATATAAAAATAATATTTAACCCAAAGAGAATAAACTCTTTAAACATGTTTTACATAAAACATAATATGGTAGATGAGCTAATCTGTGGGAAACTGAGTAATGGTTCAAAAATGGTCTCCTTGATCAGGTTTAATGGCTTCAAATCCTATTTCCACTGATTAACAGCTGCAGACCTAAATCAAGTTGCTTACCTTCTCTAATACTCAGTTTTGTTTTTGTTTTACTTTTAATCCCTAATATTGGAATCCAATTTACAAGGCAGTTATCAGATTAAATGAGATACTATAGTACAAACTCTGGTATATACAAGCACTCAGCATGCACAGAATGAATATCCTCTAAAGTTTGACTGCCCAAGTTGTATCTCTACTCAAACGTCTTTTCTGGGAACTAAACTTTTATATCTATCTACCTGACATCTCCACTGGAGATCTCATAATGTCTAAAATACAATATATCCAAAAAATAATTAAGGATAATCCACCCTAAAAATCTTTCGTGGGACTTCCCTGGTGGCCCAGTGGTTAAGACTCTGTGTTTCCAATGCAGAGGACGTGGGTCCCATCCCTGGTTGTCAGGGAACTAAGATCCCACACGCCGCGTGGCGCGGAGGAATAAAAAAAAAAAAACTTTTGTTTTTGCATCCCCAAATTTCTCTGGCCAATATTCTAGGACTCATGCTTGATTTGTCTCTTTTCCTAACTTCCTGTACCTCCAGTTCCATCATCAAGTCCTATTGGCTCAACCTTCAAAAGGGATAAAATATTTAGCTCATTCACACCACCTCCACACTGTCTCTAATTTCAAACACTCTCAGGGACTGCTGTCATGGCCTTTAAATCACCATCTCTATTCCCACTGCTGTCTTCACCACTGCCACAAAACCAGATCTCTTCTCCACAAAGCCAGATCTCTCCAAAATCCTCTGTTGCTCCCCTGTCCAAAGCTTTAATGAGACTTGGCCTCACTCTGAATAAAATTAAAGCTCCTTACCCTGGCCTAAAAAGTTTAGATGATCCAGCCTCTGCCTACCTCATCTTCCAAGACTCTTCCTCTCTTTTACTCTGACGCAGCCATCTACGCCCTCTTGCTCTTTAGATATAGCCAACTTGATCTCTGCCTCCGGGCTGTTTCATCTGCAAGTTTACCCAGTTCTTCACCTTTCACTGTCCTGACTGTGCTATCAAAAATAATACCTCCAATTCCTATTTTGCTACCACTTAACCTGCTTCATTTAACTTCATAGCACCTCATATAACTCTAGGCCTACATATTATATTTTGTCTATCTTTCTGACTAGAATGTAACTTCTGTGAAGACAGAGACTGTCATTTTTTCCACCACTGTATCTGCAGTTCCTAGAAGAATACCTGGGAGAGACTTCTCCATAAATATTTTCTGACAAAACACTGTCAAGATGCTTTTTACACATCAGTACAGCCCATAGAAGCATATGTGTCTCATTGACTCTAATCATAATTCACTCATAAGGTCTATTAAATTACCATCATAGTTTGGTTTTAATACATACAAAATGACAATTGGCAGGGCTATTTGGCAATATTATCATCTTCTACCCGTAAAGTCTAATGAATTTTTTATATCTTCTCCTACTTAGCAATTTAATTTGAACAGTGCCTAAATTGAAGCTCATTTCCAAACAATCACTATTGAAATTACTGATTCCAATTGATTTGACTTCACTTAAAATATTTTGAAACATTTATTTATGTACTTGCAAAAAGAAAAATAACAGTAGAACGTTTTGTGCATTAGAGTACAATGAATAGCATAGAAGATGCAAAGAAGAAAAGCTTTCTTAAAATCACGTTTTTGGAAATCTACGTTTTGCAGACAGTCATAAGATCCTGATTTTTTGGATACAGTATAAGTGAGCAGGAACTCGGTGGAAAGGCAGAAGTCCTGGATATTGCGCCCGACTCTGCCACTCTCTGGGTGTGCAAAGCTCTGGCAAACTGCTGAATTATCGCAGGCCTCAGTTCTGTTTCTCAAAAATAAAGGAAATGGACTGGCTCATCTCCAAGAAGTCTACTGGCTATGAAATTATCATTTTAAGTCAGATTTTTCTAGCTTAGAATTTTTTCATTTCTAGCTCTATTTTAAAATCCTTCCATATTACACACTGTGTTACAACTGCAATAACCCCTTATTGTCACATCATTTTGTTTTACGGTTTTCTTGTATATAATTCAGTTCCTTGCAAGAGTACTAGCAGATTTTAATGGCTCACAGACTCTGAATTTACTGGTGAGGGCAGAAGATCATCGAAGGTTAAAAAAAATTCTAAGAGACCTGGAAAATTACATATATAGATACATATCTGTTAGAATAGCTTGTCTAAATACCAAAATCTTCATAACAAAACTCAAAACAAGCAAAAGTTTTCTTATTACATTAATGTGAAGAATCATAGGCCTTTAGTATTAAGCTATGTGAAGCCAAATACCACATATAGGATATATTTTTTTGTAGCTAAAAAGGTGTTGGGTATTTAGGAGATATGGAAGGCTCACACTTTTTTGCTTTGGGAAGCCCAGATATAAGAGAATCGCCAAATGCTGAAACTTTTCAACAGCACAGTGTCTGTTTATGCAGATTTTGAGTTAGTGAACCAGATTAAGAAAAGGTAGGCAGCACAGCACAAAGTAGAGATAAGACCTACCTAGAAACATCTACAAGATAACAGAATTGAATAAGAGCCAGAAGGTTCAGGGGAGAGTCATGAGAATATAGCTCAAGCAGTATTTTAAGCATTTGAAAGTGAATTAAAGCCATAAAATGCTTCAGTGGGTCCTTACATATGACTGCAATTTATCACATCACACTAAACACCACACAGCCTTAAAACACTTGCACTGCTTTTCAAAGCAGGGGTCAATTTGAATGACCACAACCAATGTAGCAAAAACTTCTGGAATTTCAGCCGTGAGTTAAAAAATATTGGCACTTTTCCTTTTGGTAGGTCCTTTGAAAAATCTGCAAGCAATTAAATACATAATAATAAAATAAATATAAGTATGGTAAATAAATATGAATTAATAGTTACATATTAAAATAACAGGATGGTGATTAATTGATAACTAATTATCATCACTTTTCACTCATTAGATCATTCATTCATTCAATAAATGTTATCAAGCAAGTGCTATGTTACAGGTTCTGTTCGGAGTGTTTCTGGGAATTCAGTTTTGAACAAGACTTAGGAAGCTTACATGCTACTGGAAGGATGGCAGCTACTGATGGGGTAAACAAACTATACATACTCAGATACATTATATTTTATATGCGCATATAATTTCAGATAGTAACTAGTGTTAAGAAGAAATCACAACAAGCTAAAGTGATAGAGACACTGGAGAGATGGGAAGTGGGACCATCGATTGGTAGTCAGATAAGTCCTTTCTGAGAAGTTGACATTTTACCTAGAGGTAATGACAAAATGACCAAGACATGAATGGAAAACAAGTGCAAATGCAAAGGGCCAAGGGCAGGAAAAGGTTAGCATTTATAAAGGGGCCAGGTTACCTGGCACTGGCAATTTGCAATAAGTGTTTAGCAACTGCTCTCCAGAAGCAAGTCACCTGATTCGTAAGTTTGCTGACTTCTGTGGTGTAAATACTCCTGCATTGGCCAATTTCAGCCAAACCAACATGAAGATACTGAACACTGAGTCGGGAGGTGACAATGGCCAATGGTGGCACATGATAAAGGCAGCCAGGGGTTGGTGACAGAAGGGGTCAGATAGGTGGACAGAGGTCAGGTCATTTAATGCCATGTGGTCAATGGTAAGAAATATAGTTTTTCTTCTTGGAAATCACTGAAGGGTTTTTAAGTAAGCAACAGGGTGTGACGATTTAAGTTATGGTTTTAAGGTTCATTAGTTGCTTGTTGGAGAAGGTACTGTGGGGAGAAAGGCAGTTAGGAAGCTCTCACATTAGCCCTGGCTTAGACTAAAGTGGTGGTAGTGGAAATGAAGAAAAGTGGATAAATTCAGGACATTTTTTGAGGCAGAGTCTACTTGTCAATGGACCTGTTGAATGTGGAGTACAGAGAAAGAGGAATGAAGAATGATAACAAGGTTTGCCTTTAGCAACTGTGAAATCAGGGACAGAGAATAATTTACGGAGATTAGGGTGGACAGAAGTCAACAAATTTTACTTGGCCTTACGAAGATTAAGATGTCCAGCAAGTATGTTTACTAATATTAATAGCTAAAATAAGTCATTTCCGTATTTATTCCTGCCGATATGTTTTTCACATAGGAATTACTGTCTCCATTCTATAGACATGAACACAATGGTAACTTCTTCAAGGTCATGTACCTAGAAAGTGGCGGAGGTGGGATTTGAGCCTCTTTTTAACTATAAAGTTATGTATTTACCTTTAGGATATACTTCCATTTTGTAATTAATTCTTAGGATTAATTTTTGAAAGTATACTGCTCTGGGTTCCCTGATAATTCCCTGCTACTTACCATATTTAAAACATATTCTTTTTTTTATCGCACTTATGAGAAAATGGTAAGGAAAACTTTTGTAAGGAAGGGTCCTTGGGAACAGAATGCCAAACCATGTTAAGGACATTAACTGCTTTAGGGCCAGCTCCCCTCTTAGAAGGAACCACGGAGAGCTGGGCTCTCTGCAGGTCCTGCATGACTACACCTAGGTGAAGCCTCAACCTCCTAGGAGTTTCTACTTGGTACACATTTCTAGAAGAAGTAGCAATGAGTAATACAGACTGAAGGCAGAATATCCATACTTTTCATTACACCAGTTAAACAAAATATCACCAAACAAAATATCATCTTTGAGTTGTAGTCATTAAGTTAATCTTTAGTAAGTAAATCCTATAGGAAAAAAATGAGGTAGAATTATTATACTCTGTCCTGGTATTGTCACTTAACATTGTAACAGTCTGTCCGACGCACATAGGATAGTGTGGGTGCAGCTCATTTTAAGCAGTAGACAGGAGTAGTCAGAGAGTTTCCAGATGTCCTACTCTATAGCCATGCAGTCAGTAAATAAAAATATGATGATAGTGGAATGCTAGTATTTTCTCCAAAAATATTCAAAGATTTAGAGATCTGCTGATAAAAGTAAGCTGCTGCTTCAATCGCTGCCATATTGCCAAAGTTGACCCATCTTTGGGCTGCCATCGGGTAAGAATTTTAAAAGAGCAAAGCAAAAGTGATTTGTGAGCTAAGGAATAAAACTGTCAATTTTTTTTCCTTCTTTAGAACACTGATATTTCCCTGGTTCTTAGAACACTGCAAATTTGAGAATAACTTCGCATCTGGGACCTAAAAGCTGCCATATTTTTCTGAATTTTCTCATGTCATCTACCAATTTGACTTTTAAATCATAGCAGTGAATAAGTATTCTAAATCCTGTGTTAGAGACTTCATTCCTGGAGTATAGGATTAAACTGCAGATTCTGAAGCCCGATATCTGAAACTCTCACATTCTTCCATACTAGTGGATATCGATGATACCAAAAGTATACAAAGGAATTGACTATAAAATTATGGTCACATATGAGTTTTAATAATCTTAAAAGCATCTAGTCAACTTACTTCACAATTTCTGATTGCTTTACATGTGATCTGTATGAAATGACCTTCAGACACCTAATTGAATACTTACACTCCCGTGGCCTCATAGACACCAGTCCATTTCAAGGCAACCCCCAAAAAAGCATTCATAAAAATCTGTGCTTTGGGGCAAAATTCAAGCAATTCTCTAATTTCCAAGACTGCCAAAATACTGTGACCAAGGCACCAGTGTCCCTGAATCTCATTTATGTCTCCCACCATGCTAATTAGCCTAAATGACAAACTTCCAGATACTTTCATTTTACTGATGATATGAATTTTCACTCTCTATAACTAACTCTCCTATCTCAATATTGGGTAGAATATACACACACTTGGTCTTCACATGTTTCATTTAATGGCAACGGTCCTTCATAGAAATTAGAGTTGCACTTGCATTATTTGTCCTTATATTAAGAATTCTAGATCCCCAATTTTCCCCAGCATCAAGACTGATGGCATCAGGAATGCACACAGTTCAGCTCCCTGGAACCAGGACTTGGTTCTTGCGCAGTCTGCTCACTTAGACCAAGGCTCTATTGAACCTCCTACTTGCGAAAGTTCCTCCCAACAGGCTGACTCACCTATGAGTATTAGAAGAGAATAATTTTAACTCTGTCATTTCAAGTTTTCTTTCTCTTTCTTCCTCCCTCCCTCCCTTCCTTCTTTTTCTTTCATTCTTTCTTTTTTTCCTAATGAAATGTCCCTTTTGTTCTGTCATATTGATGGAGAAACGGCATTATAAGTGGTGGTTAAGCTTGCTGGCTAGCCCACAAAGGCTTCCTTAACCATAATTTGGCTGAACTACAGTTTTTAAATGGTTAAGCACTCACTTACTAAGCAATATATTCTTTGGAAGTTTGCAAAAAACTCTGATACCACAATAAAAGTTTTTAATGTAGTAATGTATAAAATGTAAAAATATGAACTGCAATTTTTAAAAATGCTTTTTAACACCAATTCACATATTTTCTAATAAGAATACTTATGTAATAAAGAACAGGGCAAATATTTCTAAGAATTTTAAAATGTTTAAAGTGCATGGATCACAATTCTTTTTTGAATCATTATATATGTGATGTGGTAGGCATATTTAGCAATTTAACATATGTTGTATCAATTAAACCTTGTAATAAAATATTTTGTAATTACTATTATCCCCATGTTACTGAGAAAGATACTGAGATTGAGAGAGATGATACTTTTTGCCTGAATCATGGAGAAAATTATGACAGAACCAGAATTCAAATCAAGATCAATTCATATTCAAAGCTTTTATCATTATATTATATTATATAGAATAGTATTGGGTTTAATTTGCAAATAAAATAATTTTGAAAATGAATATATTTTTCAAAATTTACTTTACCTCCACACTAAAACCTTCATATACACTAAACTTGGAAGTCAGATATGTTATGGTCTGAATCCTGCTCTTCTACTTCTTGGAGGTGTAATCCTGGGCAAATTATTTAACCACTGTGAGCTGGGGTTTACTGTAAGTAGGGTGGAAATAAAAGCGCCAAAGTCTTTGAGACAATAAAGAAAAGTAATGTATAGAAATGGGCTAATATCTGTAAAACCTGACAAACTGCAAGACTCAGATTGCCAAATGTCAAAAAAAACAAGCATTCCCTTCCCCTTCACAATATCCCCCCTTGGCTTTGTAGGCACACAAAAAGATTTTTAAATTCTCAGAATGATTTGATTGAAAACAGGCACTCTTGTCTAGATGATTACATTCTTTCTCTACCATGGCTTTTGACTTTAGAATGTTCCAAAGTACAAATCCTCTGATGGGGAACTTCTGTGGGTTGTGCCCTGCCCCGCACTGCATTCTCACAATCACAATCTGCTCCTCACCCTGGGGTGACCTACTTGTGACACACCATCTTGTGCAACAAGTTTTATAGTGACTGATGCCTTAGCGACCAGATTCCTGGTTCTGGTTTCTCCTCCCCCACTTGACCTCCACAAAGGCTGTTATTGTGCGTGCCTAGAATTGACTGCACACATCCAGGAACTGGAGAGGAGAGCTGAGACTGGGGTGTTTTCGTAATAAAACCTTGGTTCTAAATATCTGACCCTCTACCAGTTTCTACTCCATTTCATCCTCTCTTCCCTCCAGGTGACTCTTGAATACTGGATTGATTTGAGCAATGTGGCAGTGACTGCATTTTTCACATGAAAATGCTTACCTACTGACCAAGAAGCACTGCCTACACATATAATGAAACATGTTTCAGATCAACTTGTTTAAGTTTTATGTGGTTACCACACTACATTCTGTTCATCATTCTCTGGGATTTTATAGTTTGCATGAAATGTAACATGGTCATTCACACCCATTAAAAAATATAGAGAATAGTTCTTTCTTTCATAAAATAATAGTCTCAGATGATTACACTTCCAAAAGCAAATGGCAAATAATATATAGACAGAGCCACCTTGATTAATAAGCAATGGCACTATCGTTTGAATACTTAACATAAATTTATTATTACTCAATCTTAAAATCTCCTTTTTTAATGAGAAGTGGTAACATGAAATTGTATACTTCGAAACTGGTTATATATAAAAAAAATTGATATATTATATTCATCAAAAACGTTTCAACCACAGTAAAAACAGCTCATCTGAAAATTCAGAATTGTTCTTCTATAGCAGGAGCCACATATTTACATGAATATACATATACAAAAAACATCAGTCCTTTGAGCTTCAAACAAAATCTGCCTTGGCTTCAAACAATTCCAACAAAATTTTAAAATATGTCAACATTACTAAATTCCTCAACACTTAAAATACTAAGTTGTGACAATTTTTATAAATGAGTGTTACATAAAGACAATGTTTCATAATTCCCTGATACTTTTGTAGATCAATGATTCATTCATTCATTCATTCATTCAAAAAATATTTAAGCAATACCTATTTTCTTCAAGGCATAATGGTTCTTTAACAAACTTTTAGTTGTTTCAGTTTTTAATTAGAAGTGATCAACACTAATGAATAGAGTCAATATATGCAAAATAATGTAGCAGTAAACAGTAATGTTCCTTTTTTAATAGATTGTATTTTATGCTACTTGCTATACAATTTTATGTAATGACTATTTCCAAACGCTGAAAGCTAACGTATACTGCTTCTCTTTCTCTCCATGGTAGTCCATTACGCTGCTATCTCAATGAGAACCCGGGGCTCTCACTGCTCTTTTTGGAGCTCTGTGAGGTTTCATCAAATGCTTATTATGGCTACTTACAATTTTGCAGAACCTAAAGGACTAATGAAGTAAAACTCTGGACCCACTCTCTTATCTGCATGACCAGTTAGAACAATTTGGATGTTTTCAAAGCTAAAGTATTGGGTTGGCCAAAAAGTTCGTTTGGGTTTTGTTCTGCAAAAACCTAAAAGAATTTTTTGGCCAACCCAATATTTGCAATGCCCCGCAGCTCAAGTGGTAAAGCATCAAGTCACCCCCCAGAGGTACTGGGGCATCCTTCCAGGCAAGGACACATTTTGTTTTACAGGAATAGAGCTTTGCTTGTAATGTGCTTAAGCTCTTACCACTTACATATAAATTTCATAAAGTGATATATGTTCTATAAATGATGTAAATACAACTGGAGTTCCAAGTATTAGTAAATTTCAACAAAGATTTAAATTAATGATAGACAAAAATACTTCCATTTATTTATATTATGAAGAAATTCTTCACAGTTGAACAAGATTATTACAGACTTACCTGAATCTGTAGCTGTGATCAACAAGACAAAATGCTCCTTTGTTTCACGGTCCAAACTCTGTGTCACTCGAAGTTCTCCACTAGATGAGAGAGTAAAAGCATTGTCTTCATTACCACCAAATAGAACATATGAGAGTTTGCTGTTAGAACCTTGATCGTCATCTCTTGCCACGACCTATAGGAGAGAATAATACACACCATGAATGAGAGTAAAACTAACAAAATGTATATCATGAAATAAAGTGTATCATTAAAAATAATGAGGTAGAGCCATATGTTCCAATATTAAAAGGTTTCAAAGACATGTTTGTAAGTTTCAAGCAAAAAATTAAAATGGTACAGAGTACTATGCATTATTTGTGCAAAACTAGGCATAAAAGCCATACATTGCATTTTTGGAAGGCTTCACAAAAAATTTTAACAGCAGTTTCATCCAAGTAGTTGGATTTGTAAAGAGGGAAGGGAGAACAACATTTGTAACAGTTTTCATACTTTTACATCATTTTATTTTCTTACCATGTGCAGATATTACTGTTATAGTGAAACAAAATTAAAAAATACACAAATGCATAAATATGTGCAACATGAGTAAACACAAAAGAATATAACTGAAATGCAATATTTAATCTACAAGGAAATCAACAAGTCCTTAGGTATAATTTTCATAAAACTGTCCTTTTCAAGATTTGCTATACCTGCAAGTAAGCATTTTTGGATGAGAAAGAGGAAGAGAGTGGGGGAAGCATGTACATTATAATTAAAAGAGAGTCTTATAATGAACACAATATTTGTTTTATTTAAATATACTGACCTGAAGAATTGTTCTGGGTAGTGTCCCCAAATTCTCAGGGACATTTACAGAATAGGGAGATAGCTCAAATATGGGAACAAAATCATTAATATCCAGTAGAACAACGCTGACAGTGGAGGTATCGGTTCTGGGGGTGCTGCCCCGATCTGTTGCCTGAACAGTTAAAAAGTAAGTAGGGGTCTTCTCTCTATCCAAGGGCTTAGCCACAGTGATTGCACCTGTGACTGAGTCGATCCGAAATTCCTGATTGGCATTACCATCAATAATGCCGTAGCGGACCTGTCCATTTGTACCTCCATCTCCATCTGCTGCAGATACTTGTATTATATCCGTTCCAGTAAGTGTATTTTCATCAATCTCCACTTTATACATGGCCTGTGCAAAAACAGGGTTATTATCGTTGATGTCAAGTACCATAACTACAACCTCTGTAGATGAAGAGAGAGATGGTTGACCTTTGTCTGTAGCCACCACTGTTAGAGTATAATTAGAAACCTCTTCTCGATCCAGTTCTCCAGTGAGTCTCACTTCTCCATCAATGGTCCCAATACTGAACTTGTTTCCCGAAGGGTTCAGTAGGGTGTACTCAATATAGCTATTTGGGCCACTGTCTGGGTCAGTTGCTTGCGCTTTGAAAACAATGGTATCAATAGGTGTGTTTTCTGGAATGTATGTCAATTTAGGGGAAAGAAATGTTGGTGGGTTATCATTTACATCCAACAAAATAATGGAGACTTGAGCAGTGCTTGTGAATCTGGAGGCTGGAAGCTGTGGCAGGTCGTGCACTTGAACGACCAGATTGTAGAAGGACTGACTTTCCCGATCCAAAGCTTTCTGGACTTTCAGTATCCCATTCTTGTCAACTGTAAACTGCCCAAGGCTATCACCAGAAGCAATGCTGTAAGCCAACTGGGAGTTGATGCCTGAAATGGAAGGGAAAAATTAAATTTTCTGAAATATGTGCTGATTGCAAACTAAACTGCACCAAAATTTTTATGATATGAAACTGCACATTTGATATATGATGCCTCCACACACACCTTACAGATGATTTAGCCACAGTTAATTTTCTTTATAAGTAATACATAACCCATAATCCTTTTCTTGTCAACGTCTGATCTGAAAAGATGTTTACAATCTGGTGAGCAAATGATCTATACACTGTGGGCTATTTACCATGGTGTTGAAATGCTAAATTACAAAAATAAAGAGGAAAAAAATATTCCAGAGGGCGGATATTTTTCTATGCATTTACTTATTTCTGTCACATAATTCCTGAGAGTTCAACATTAACAGTGCCACACTATACTACTAGCCAAACATTTATCACTTTAGTAATTTATTGAGGCCGACACCAATTTTCAGAGAAGGGTAATAAAATTTTCTGATGTATGGCATTAGTCATGGATGCTTTAAGTCTACTTTTACATTTCTTGTCAGAACCAGTAAATACTTTTTAATTCCTATTAAGCATCTGGCTAATGGCCTTTGAGAAAATAATTCTCTTTCAAATTTTATTATGTATATGTACAGTGTTTTAAAAGTAATTTTTGAAAGAAATATTAGCAGTAAAAGTCTCCAAATATAAAGGTTCACACTATTTTTGGGCTATTTTTAGATAATATTTTATCTATTTTTCCCAGGAACATGTGTCAAGGACCTGCTGTATAGCACAGGGAACTCTGCTCAATATTATGTAACAACCTAAATGGGAAAAGAATTTGAAAACGAATAGATACATGTATATGTATAACTGAATCACTTTTCTGTACACCTGAAACTAACACAACATTGTTAATCAACTATAGTCCCATATAAAATAAAAAGTAAAAAATAATTATATATAAATCCTCATTTCATAAAATGATTGCAGAGATTCTTCTAACAAAGATGAAATGAAGAATGGATCAACCTATTAGTTTAGTAAATAATTTAAAGGTAAACAACAGATAAGCAGTGCAAACAGAAAGAAAAATCATATTTTCTGCCCCAGAATAGCATTTTCTTCACTGGTGCACAATGTCATGTGTACTTTTATATTTTATCATAAAGCTGTTGGGCAACCAGAGGATAAGAATTTCTAAGAAACATATTGTATATCTAGATAATTCATCCTTAATAAAGATACTGTACTCTGGGATCTTCTGCTAGGGAAAATCTGTTGAGTTACATAAACTGCTTACAAACAGCTCCTATATTTCTGAAGTTAATTTTAACTATTCAGGTGTCAGAAATGATGTCCACTCTTTGCCAAAAGTCTTCTAGAACAATTTGATCGCCTTTTTCCTCTTTTATTTCTTGAAAAATACTCTTTCTCAAGATTCTGCGAATATTTGAGTTTGCTTTCGCCTTTTCTTTAAACTCATTACAATCGTTATAAAGGTAAGTTTAGTTGAGTAGCAGGATTTTTTTTCTACCAGGTAAAGTCTGCTTGTTCTTTTTTTTAAAAAATGCTAGACTTACTGTTTTCCTGTGATTTAATAGTCTCTTATCTATTGTCTTTTGTCAATATGTTGATGCAGAGAAAAATATTTATGGAGATAACTTTCGGGAACTGGCTTATTCACAAAAATTTCTAGGATAAACAAGGATTGAGTAGATCTTTGAAAAGGTAGGATTTTTCTCCTCATTAAGAGTTGTGGCTTTTAATCTTTGTAGTTTATTTAAGACTATTCACAAGAGAACAAAGCAGAGGCTATAAAGTTCAAAATACTTAGGACTCTGAGGATCAGGAAAAATATGAATAAATAAAGCTAATGGAGGCCACAACTCAATTCACCAGCAGGAGATAAAGAGAATTTTAAGATCTGGATAGAACAAGTTCAACAGCCTACTTCAACTCTTTGACTTAAAATTCCACAGGTTTGGGGGGAAGAAAAGTTCTATCAACTGATGTAAAGAAAAAAAGTTTCATCAACTGGTGCAATATATGTATATATTACTTAGAAAGTAATTTGATTTTAAAGATATATACACCCATATATATTATATATGTATATATTTAATATATTTTTAAATAGAATTACTCTCTAAGGAAATTTTTTGCATTTCCTATGGCTAACTCCATCAGTAAATATTTAATTCCTATTCTTTGAGGCACAAATTCATACACAATTATTATTGAGAAAAAAGTTATGAAGACATCTGGATAAAAATAATACCAACAAGCAGAGATATAGTTCCCTGTAAGCATATAAAACCTTTCATGCCCAAGACCAAAAGAAATTTAAAATACTTACAAAATTACAGATGGCTACAAAGTGATGGCCTAACATTTCTACATAAATCAACTGGAATGCAAGTAATTAAATCAAGGATCTGAACACCCTTGGTCCACTGTGTATGCTACTTCCTGGAGTAAACAATTAACTTGCAGAGGCAAAAAGAGAACATGATATCAAGATTTTATAGCCTTGTAAACAGCAGGACAGCCTCCTTTTTAGGGAAAACATTTAGTGGAGTAGGTGGATGGTGGAAGTACTAAATATTAAACTTTAGAATTATGAAAAAAGAAAAATTTGGTTCTATATTCAAATTTATAATGACAAATGTATCAGGTGATAACATTAAAAATGAACTGACGATAACAATCATTATCTTTGAAAAAATAAACATAGAAATACAACTAGTTTTGCACAAAATATTGCAGCATCATCTAAGAAACAGCTGTCATCTCAGGAACTGAGACCTTATGGTTGCAATTACAGGCCATGGAAGCCATATATATGGACTTTACTGTAAAGAAAAGGACTTTTCATTCCTGTCAAGTCTAAGCGACTCTGGGCATGTGCTCTACATCTAGAAAATACATGTAGACATACTGAAACTCAAAATTCTCCCTGAACTTTTGTACTATCCTGAAAAATAGAGAGCTCAGGCCATTCTTCTCTCTCTGCTCCTTGCATCAAATATCCCAATCATGAATCACTAAATATATTATTTTAGCATTCTATAATTTATTCATATGTGTTGGGACTTGAATTTAGTGGGCTTTCATAGCACCAGATTTTTAAGCTTAGAAAAGTTCATATTTCTAACCATTTGTGTTCAATGTTCTGAAAGCAGTTTATTTACATGACTATTTCTTTCTTTCTGGCAGCTTTATTGTGTGTGTGTGGTTGTGTTAGGGTTTTTTGTTTTTTTTTTGGTTGATTTTTATTTCAATCTTAAGAATAATTTAGTTCCAGGAAATATAGCATATAACTATAGGTATGTCGCTCTGCTATGAAATGTGTATATTTATTCACAATCCATAAATATTGTCTAATTATTTCTATGATGAATTAGTATTTGTCAACTTTTCATACAGCTATAACACATGGAACTCTTGCAAATAGCATTCACTTTTATGAAGCAGTTCCAACAAGGTCATCAGGTCCCTGGAATATGAAACCCATTTACAGGTCAAATGATCTGCATTGTGTACCAAGCATATATCAGTAAATTTATTCAGCAATAATTACAATTGCTTTATGACTCTACAACTCCCCAATATTTTGAAGAGTTTATGAATTTATTTCTAGGATAATGTAATAATTATCAAAGCCAGAATATTTCCATGAAACTTCCATTTTATAATACTTTGCCTCAATATAATACTTTCTTAACTGTATGCATCAAAGCCTTGAGATTAATACATGTGCTACTTATCTTGTGAACACAGTAAAATATTTGCTTTATTTTTAGATATAAAATATTTGCTTTATTTTTAGAGAATTTAGATATAAGTAACAGAAAATGTTAAATTTATTTCCATATAAAATGTCTTCATTTAAGATGACAATATTCTCTCATCTGAAAACTCTTGATCAGAGATTAAAATGAATTTGCTAATTAGAAAAGTCTAAATAATATTGTTTGTAAAATATGTTGAGAACTATTTAGTATAACTGAGTTGGCAGTTTTAAACAAAGAAGGTTACCCTTGTACAGTCTTATCATGATCCTTGTAATTCAGAGAGATTAGAAACTGTGTCCTATATTTTAGGTCAAAGTACAGGAAATTACACTGATAAAAGTATTCTAAACTAAAACAATGGAAAAATGTAGCTTGAAACTTTTACCTAACACAATTAAAGGCAAAAAAAAAATCCATAAAAAGTAACTTGAAGTCAATGGTTAACACATTTCTGTGCATATACTTGCATGGATTATTCCAGCAGCTTTCACAAAAAAAGTGTCTTATTTGCTATTTTCCCAGTTCCCTACAATCAAGGTGTGAGGATAAATGAAATTTACTTTAGAGCTGCACATAATCCTATGATACAATGGACTCTCTCTAATACATAATAAATAAGTCACAATGAAACCTGGCAGATAATTCTTCACTACAGAAAAGTTGGAACCAATAAAAAAAGTTCATATCCAGAGACCAGGTAAATTAATTAAGTTTATATCAATAATAATAGAGAAATCAACATCCAAAATAAAGATTAACCTCAGTTGTGTATAAAGCCTAATGGTAGACAATTACAGAGCTGGGCTGATGTACATGAAATAGACTGAGCAATGTTCTTAGGCCAGGACTGGGTACATACTAAGGACAGGTGGCCCATCATATTTGCTGGTTGGTTCCCCATCCACAGATTCAACCACCATGGATCAAAACTTTTGGGAAAGAAAGATTCCAAAAATTTCCAAAAAGCAAAACTTGAATTTTCCATGCACTGGCAACTATTTACATAGCATTTATATTGTATTAGGTATTATAACTAATCTAGTAATCTATATGGGAGGATGTGCATAGATTATATGCAAATACTACACCATTTTACATAAAGGATTTGAGCATCTTGGATCTTGGTACCAGTAGGGGTCCTGGAACCAATCCCCTGCAGATACCAAGGGACGACCTGTATTTGACAATTGTCGGTTATTGTTATTAATATTATTAGCAATTTCTAGAACTAACATTATAGGCACTTCTATTTTAAGTATATTTATGTGTCCAATATTAACTGTGCTTAAATAAGAGGGGAAAACTTCAAAATGTACTTAATGAATTCTAAAGAAAGCATTTTCATGTATTAAAATACCGTGCTCTTTGCCTCTCATATCTTTCTAAGTGGCAATTCTGGACACTCCTGAAAGGAAACTAAGTATAGAGCAGAATGTTGAGATAGAATGGTACTCTGAGATTACATAAATCATTTAAGTCAGCAAGAACCAGGAAATTCTAAATTAAGGTTGATATGCCTATGTCACGAGGCATATCCTTGGGCTAGAGACCCATTTCCTCTTAAAATAATGTCCCTTGTTTTCTCAACTGATTGAACGTTTAGCTGCATCCAGTGGAAAGGAAAACAAGGTATTAACTTTCCAAACAGTTTAGTTAAAGACTGATAATCTATACAATGTTATCTCTGAGCCTATATTATCTGATATTTGTATATACAAGTTAGTCTTAGAAGAAAGACCAAGGGAGTCCTATTTTAAAATAAAGTTTTTCAAATAAATAAATAAAAATCAAGCAAAAATCAAACATCGTAAAGTCTAGACTTAATGTAAAATCTCAACTGGATTATATAGCATAAATTAAAGAGATCTGAACCTGTCCTTTGAGACAAAGCATGAAAGCTTGCTAAAATACTCTGAGGAGTTTTCAGTCAGAAATATAAAACTAATCATGCATTCTTAAGTATTTTTTGAGACTTTGGTTTTCCTTTTGCATCCATATTTTATCCTTTTCATGTTAAAAGAATATATGTAAGCAAGTAGTTATTTATCTGACATAAACCTACCAAAAAGCTGTTTTATGACTTCTACATTGCTAACCTGAAAAAGTGTCATACAGTTAGGGAGAAAAAAAGAAAGATAAAGTTTAAAAAGCTTATAAGATGATAACAAGGCATGCTGTGTAACTGTTATAAATAAGAAATTAACTAACAAAATACTTAATCTTTTCATCCTCTATAGTTAAATTATAATCTATTCCTCAACTTTGGACCTCTACTTACAAAATGCGATTTTGTGACAGCTGCACACAGTAAAGAAATACGAGCTAAAGCTGATGATATTTTTTAATAAAGTTTAAGTATATAAAATAAAGTACATACCATCATCTGCGTCAGTAACATTAAACACAAGAACAGTAGATCCTAGAGGTAGATTCTCCATTAAAGATGTGCTGTATGAATCCAAGCTGAAAATGGGTGGATTATCATTTACATCTAGTATATTGAAATAAACCCTAATGGTAGTAAATTGTCCCCCACCATCTTCAGCTCGAACAGTGAGAATATAATATTGCTGTGCTTCATAATCTAATATTCGAGTCAAATTAAAGACTCCAGTAACTGGATTCAGGAAAAATGTGCCATCTTCATCGTCTTCATTTACAATATACGTAATTTCTCCATTCACACCAGAGTCATCATCTGTAGCTAAAATAGCTGCTACCAAAGAACCTATCAGAAAAATAAGAGTCTAAAATTAATGGGACAGGGTATTGCTAAGAGAATACTTATGATATCAAAAACTTTATTTCTACAGTAAAGTATTTTAACTAGAGAATTACTATGAAAATATAATGAACACAACATTCTGTAGATTTCTACATTAACACCGATACCAACATTCCCAAATAGTATCAAAATGTAGAGCATATTAGATATCCAGTAGATCTTACGTTGCAATGTAAATGTTCTGGGGAATGAACACTACTTTGGACATTATTTTTCTACCTGGCACTACCAATTCATAAACATATTGATGAATTCAATGAGCATATACTGGGGCCCATTGCTAGTGTCAGGAACTGGGGATGCCAAGCAATAACACAAACTTATGCCGAGGGGATACCACTTGACAGCTCATATGACCGAGACAGGCTGGGACCTGGGGCCCTTTGCTGCAGTGCTGCAGTGCTTACACCTGCACACACCTCTCCTCAAGCAAAACAAATACAGAGAAACTATATGGGACTAAAAATAACTGTGTGCATGCCCAGTTGGGACAAATTCTGGACCAAGAGATAAAAAGAAGACCAAAAAAACCAACTGCTACTTCTGAAGAGCCAGGAACAAAAACTGGGTGTCGGAGCAAAAGCAGGGTACTGCGCATGCCCCCTGCACTCAGCACCACAAACGGGTGGGCAGAACACCTAAGCCACCCCTCTGGCCCGACCCCTGGGCACACCCCTACCCTGACCCCACATAAGGAACCAGCTTGCCCCCCCTCAGGGAGCGAGCAAGGGAACCTGTTACTTGTTTTTGCTCCTTCCTGCGGGGGCAGGGGCCCCAATAAAGCCTTGCCTGAATTTCTTATCTGGCCTCTAGTCAATTTCTATTGACTGTGGAAGGCCATGAACCCTGGTCAGTATCATGACCATTGCTAGAATTAAGGCGAGAAAGAAATGTAATGGGAATTACATGAAGGACATGCATAACTCATCTTGGGGACTAGTGAGAAGCAGGCTTCTATAAATGTTTCAGTCCTCTGTCAAATGAGTTTCTAAAACATATGCCTTATTCCAAACTCATTCTAAATGTAATTCAGAGCACAATTTCACTTTTAGATAAGAATTTCCAACAGTGGGAAGGAAGCATACCCACACCAATTACATGGATTTTGGGTACACAAACTCAACAGTCACAGCATAATATGTTCAAATAGACCAGGTGGGAATTCAGGATTCCTATTCTACTAACATTTATTGAGCATCTGCTAATCCTCAAACCCCATGTTAGCAAACTCATATATGTTTTACCCTAATTCTAACAGGAATTGTTGTTTCCATATACAAAAGAAGGAACTGAAGCTAAGAGAAATGAATACACTGCCCTGGTTCACACACCTAGTAAGTATTAGAACCAGTATTGACAGGTTTTCATGTGCTTTTCTTTGCTCTTTCTATGCACAGCAACATAATCACATCAGACTTTTTTTTTTTAATCTTTATTGGACTATGCTTGCTTTACAATGGTGTGTTAGTTTCTGCTTTATAACAAAGTGAACATCAGACATTTTTAAAGTGGAAAAATGCTATCAAAACTATGGTTGCCAGAAAAATCCACAATGCATGTCACAAATACTTTCAGAAACAGAAATATCTGTAATTAGTAATCAGATGATTGGCTAACTTCATTTGCTCTCAAAAGTCTAGAAATTTGTTTGGGAATTGTAGTGAAGATGGTTAATTAAAATATTTCAAAATCCAGCATTTATACCTAGTAGCATATGGTAAAAACTAGTCACAATTTAAGAGTAGCCAAAACATAGTCCATAATTGCAGTCAAAGGTGATCCTTGCCAATACACTTACGGGCGTGCCACCTACCTGGGGTAGTGTCTTCTGGGATGTCAAAAGAGTACACAGGCCTGGAGAACTTGGGTGTGTGGTCGTTCACATCGCTGACAGTGATATTTATTCTCATATCTGAGGACTGAAGACCATCATCTGCACGAACCAGCAAGGAATATTTGGAACGGCGTTCCCTGTCCAACCTCTTGGTAGCTATCAGATCTCCAGATTCAGGGTCAATTCGGAAACTGTCATCGGCTCCACTAATGATTGTGTATGTGACAAGAGCATTTGCACCCTAGGAAAAAAAGATGAGTATCTGAACTGCTAGAAATAGAACAGTAAGAGTACCACTCCTTGTGCTGAATATGTATTTGACAAAGTGAAGCTTTGGGGCTTAATTTCACATGATACTGTAAGATTTCAAAAGGTAACAAGCCAGAGTAGTATATTACATAGTCTTTCACCATTCACTCCATTAAATAACAACAAATCTCAACCTTCAGTATTTATATGTATATTTCAGTATTTATATAACACAATGAATCTCAACCCTCAGTATTTATATATACCATTCACTCCATTAAATAACACAACAATTCTCAACCTTCAGTATTTATATGTTTTTTAATTCTTAAAATATACAGATGGAAAATACAAATGATGCTAATACTATTAACCACATAACCAGAGGTTTGCTAAAGGCTTGCTCTGTGTCAGGCCTGGTGACAGCACTAAGTATGCATTATCTCGCTTCAGTTCACAGCTCCGTGAGATACTATTTCTCAAATGAAGACACGGGGTTCCGAGATGCTATTTAACTTATGCAGAGTCACGCTGTAAGTGTGAGCGTGGATTTCAAACCCTAGTCTGCCTGACCCTGAGCTCATGAAAAGGTAATTAAACAAATCGAGCACTAAATGGAGGCGTGCAATAAGCAGTGTAAGAACCAAAGACAGGGATTATTTTGACCAATTAGGTAGTGTGGAGAGTTTAAATCTAAAATAAAAGAAGAAAAATCAAGCTAAAGTATTAGATTATGGGTATACATTGGAGAATCTCAGTTGTAACACACATTGAATTGTATGGCCAAGAAACCACTAATCTTGTTTTAATTGAAAACAATCTTTTAAGGCTCTCGATAGTGTAGGACGGACTAGAATGAGGAGAGGCCAGAGAAGGGAGACAGTGAGTAAGGTTTGGCCCCAAGAGACTGGGGCTTTATTTCCTCAAGATGAAACTCTATACAATCTGTATTATTTTCTGGTTCCAAGTCCCTGTTCTGTAAAATGAAAGCAGGGATCCATTCTTGTTTTCTCTCAGATCTTAGAGCTGTAGCACTCAAAATCTGAGGTATGAACTAGGAATTTGGCAGAAGGAATGGAAAAGTTGAGAAAAATAGAACATTTATTAAGTGTTTATTAAGTGCTAAGCACTGCTCTGAGCACATCACTTCATGGGCACTAATTGTTTAGGTACTTAAAGGTAATCCAGTTGGGTACGTACTATTATTACCCCAATTTTGAAGATAAAGAAACTGAGAAAAAGAAATATGAACCCTGGCTATCTTGCTCTAGAAATGAGACTCTCAATTATTATGTACCAAACATAATACACAGGACAAATTAGTAAGATCTGATAGGTTACTGGATATAGAGGTAACAGTAACAATATCTCTCATTTGTTCAACATTCCCCTATATTCTCATTTCTTTCTTTATTTTTTAATTGCAGTTGATTTACAATGTTGTGTTAGTTTCAGGTGTACAGTAAAGTGAATCAGTTATATATATATATATATATCTCCACTCTTTTTTTAGATTATTTTCTCATATAGGCCATTGCAGAATATTGAGTAGAGTTCCCTGTGCTATACAGTAGGTTCTTATTAGTTATCTATTTTATGTATAGTAATGTGTATATGTCAATCCCAAACTCCCAGTTTATCCCTCCCCCCTGCCCTTATCCCCTGGTAACCATAAGTTTGTTTTCTACATCTGTGACTCTACTTCTGTACTGTAAGTAAATTCATTTGTACCCTTTTTTTAGTTTCCAAATATAAAAAATATCATATGATATTTGTTTTTCTGTGTCTGACTTACTTCACTCAGTCTCATTTCTTTCTTTTAACAACTCTAGGCAATGGGTGTAAAAGTGAAACAGAAGGAAAAAACTTTAATTTCAAATTACTTTGGCTGTGAATTAGGAGAATACTCTTGCTGAAGACATCTCAGGATAGGATCTGCTTTGACACAGGAGAAAGTATGCAGTGAAATTTTATAGTTTTATGTATAGTATGTTAAGCGATTGAAGGATAGTTTCATAGAAATGGTTATGTGGCAATGGTCATAACCATAGAAATGGTTGTGTGGTCAGAGATTTGAAAAGGGGTTTCATAAAACTATCTGAAGGTCGATATATGTAGGTCAGAGCTGAGGCCACAAGATTTGTTGAGGATTTAAATTAGAATAGATCAAGAAAGGAACAGCAGCATAAAGATTGAATACTACATTTAGAGAGTGGGAAAAAGGGGCAGGGACTAAGGGAGGAAGAGGGGGAGGGACCTAGGAGACCCAGAGGACAGCCTGCCACAGAGGTTAAAGGGAAGGTTTCAAGAAAGAACAGATTTTAGCAGAGTCAAAAATAAAGAAATTAAAACAAATTAAAATTAAAGCACCCAGTGCTCACTTCGGCAGCACATATACTAAAATTGGAACGATACAGAGGAGATTAGCATGGCCTCTGCGCAAGGATGACACACAAATTCGTGAAGTGTTCCATATTTTTCTAATGAGAATCTACTGTATAGCTCAGGGAACTCAGTGCTCTGTGGTAACATAACTGGGAAGGAAATCCAAAAAAAGAGGGGGTATATGTATATGTATAGCTGATTCACTTTGCTGTACAGCAGAAACTAACACAACATTGTAAAGCAACTGTACTCAAATAAAAATTAATAAAAAGAAATTAAGCACCCATCTGGATTTGATGATGGGGTATGCTAACGTTACAGTATTTAAAAATCTCTTATAAACTTACCTATATATTGTTTCAATTATGAGCAGTTTGATTTAGATATGTTTACTTATATGTATATTATAATTGAAATATTGAGTTAAATATTATACACTGTACTGGTTGAGATCTGATGCTCTGGGGTCATAGTTTTGGGCTTGAATATTTGCTCTACTACTTATTAATTATGTGTCATTGGGCCACTACCTAACCTCTTTAAGCCTGTGTTTCCTTACCTGGACAATCGGGTTGGTAATAATACCTGCCACATAGGGCTGCTCTGAGGATTAAAGGTGCTTATACGTGTAAAGGACCTAGAACAATCCTTGAGAAGCTTTAAGTGTATGACAATGCTAATTGTTACTTTTAGTCCTATTTTAATTATTTTCTTATAAAAGAAATACAACCAGTTAAATGTATTTGATGACTGAGTTGTTTGCAAATAAATAATTTAAGTAAAAATTTGATTAGAGTTGCTATATATCCCAAGGAAAATATTTTCTGATTTCCTGTTAATATGTAATATTGAGTCTTGACACTGAGGTATAAGTAGTGTTGTAATTGTTAACTTCAAAAATTGCTTTTTGATTTAAATATACTCACAAAAAGCAAATATACTTTTTTTTTTACCATATTAAGCTATAGCAAGGTATTTATTAAAATATACAGGCTAAGAATTCTCCAGAAGATATTAGGAAGAATATAAATTTAGGGTGTTTAGACTATAAAGCTGACATGCTGGGAAATTTCAGCAGCTGAAGTTTCCATACATCTTTTCCATCACAGATTAAATATATTTTATCTTCATGACCAAACATATAAGGGGATGATTTCTAACAGTCGAAGGCAAAAATACTCTTTCAAAATTTACGTTTAGTGACATTTGCTATATTTGTACTGCATTCCCTAAGCCAACCTTAAAATTTAGTAACGTGAATACCTCAAAGAACACTTTAATTTAGTAATGGAACAGCTGGGTTTAACATACTATGCACATTTATCTTGTATATTCAGGTGTACATAGAGTATCTAACATATTTATTGTAACTGTATGGTTTAACAAAAACACTCAATAAGAATTTTAGACTTCTAATCTGACCACGTTCTGTACCATTTGTTCTATTTCACAAGGAATTCGATTATTCTGGTAAAACAGTCCAGGGAAAAACAACTACACTCAATTCTGACCTATTAAAATGGAATTTGGAAACTAGGGGAAAGCCAAGATACAAAAACATATTTCAAGCTATTGTACAAATGGTTTGAAATTTAGAAATGTCCTGTCTGTAAAATTACTATAATAATTAATACTCCTAAACTTATGATA
Source organism: Balaenoptera acutorostrata (assembly GCF_949987535.1). Classification (NCBI taxonomy): domain Eukaryota; kingdom Metazoa; phylum Chordata; class Mammalia; order Artiodactyla; family Balaenopteridae; genus Balaenoptera; species Balaenoptera acutorostrata. The sequence goes on along the minus strand of NC_080068.1, from coordinate 127,574,459 downwards.
ATTCTTCTGAACAGAAGCAAAGGCATCAGACTATGTCGATAAACCATCTTTTTCACTTTCAAAATCAGCTGATGTGGTGCATTAGTAGTTCTAGTGAATGTCTGAAAATGCGTAGCCAAGAGTAATGATTTAATTAGGTCTTTTGAAAAGTCTATTTATTTAATATTCCAAATATGCAGTATCAGCAATGCTACAAGAAACAAATATCGTATTTCAGCTGTAGCCCAGTGGAAATAATGCTGTTTAAAAATATTCCACTCTCCTGAGGAATCACAGAGACAAAAGTAAGTGGAAGGAATTCTAAAAGTAAATAGCTATAAATTGCAAATGCATTTTATGAACTTAAGTAGTATTTTCAAAAACACGTATGGTACCATGGAACAATGCTTGAGTATCCTGGCCAATTACAAGCATAATAATTCTGTTTATTGAAGGAAACAAGAGACTGACAATGTCACATGCTTCTGAGAGATGTGTATCTTGATTCAACACATGTTTCAAAAGATATTTAAATTACGTTCAACGTGTATATATTGCTTTCTAAAACTGATTCCTTTACCCAGGCATTACTCTTCAGTGACCAACTCGTTTCTCTAACATACTAATATTTTTATGTTCAATTTAGTAATTAAGGACAAGTGTATAAACTAAAGAATATATGGACATAATTTGCTGATTACCTACATAATCTTAGCATTTTAAAGAATTCTATTAATCTTGCAAAATCAATCTACTGGATAGTTGTGTGACAATTTAATGCTGGCCACAAAGTAAAAGCAACTCCTTGCTTTCAATATTGATTCCCACTCAAAACTAGATGAAGAAAGAAAACAGAGCCATGATTTGGTAAGAGAGAAAACATTTCAAACATATATATATATATATATATATATATATATATATACACACATATTTTCAAATTTAACTAAGAGGTAAGGAGCTGACAATAGAGAAGAAGATAGAAGGTTTACCTAAAAGCATTAATATTAATTTATTATAAACCACTCAAAAAAGGAAACAGCCAATAATTCTGAATGCCATAGGAAGCCTAGGTATCTGTTATGCATGGCATACAGCCAAAGAAATTGGTTTCTAAAGCCAGTATTGGAAATAGTCAGTAGTCATTAAAATGCTACTAAAAAATTTAAGAGAAAACATATCCAAGAAGGAAAACAACCTCAGGAGCTTAATCTTTTAAACATAAGAGTCCAAATGCAGTTTTCCAAAAATGTCCTCCTTTTCTTTTTCTTTTTTTTTTTAACATCTTTATTGGAGTACAATTGCTTTACAATAGTGTGTTAGTTCTGCTTTATAAAATAGTGAATCAGCTATACATATACATATATCCCCATATCTCCTCCCTCTTGCGTCTCCCTCCCACCCTCCCTATCCCACCCCTCTAGGTGGTCACAAAGCACTGAGCTGATCTCCCTGTGCTATGCGGCTGCTTCCCACTAGCTATTTTACATTTGGTAGTATATATAAGTCCGTGCCACTCTCTCACTTCATCCCAGATTACCCTTCCCCTCCCCGTGTCCTCAAGTCCATTCTCTACATCTGCGTATTTATTCCTGTCCTGCCCCTAGGTTCTTCATAACCATTTTTTTATTTTTTTAGATTCCATATATATGTGTTAGCATACGGTATATGTTTTTCTCTTTCTGACTTACTTCACTCTGTATGACAGTCTCTAGGTCCATCCACCTCACTACAAATAACTCAATTTCATTTCCTTTTATGGCTGAGTAATATTCCATTGTATATATGTGCCACATCTTCTTTATCCATTCATCTGTCGATGGACATTTAGGTTGCTTCCATGTCCTGGCTATTGTAAATAGCACTGCAGTGAACATTGTGGTACATGACTCTTTTTCAATTATGGTTTTCTCAGGGAATATGCCCAGTAGTGGCATTGCTGGGTTGTATGGTAGTTCTATTTTTAGTTTTTTAAGGAAGCTCCATACACTTCTCCATAGTGGCTGTATCAATTTACATTCCCGCCAACAGTGCAAAAGGGTTCCCTTTCCTCCACACCCTCTCCAGCATTTATTGTTTGTAGATTTTTTGATGATGGCCATTCTGACTGGTGTGAGGTGATACCTCATTGTAGTTTTGATTTGCATTTCTCTAATGATTAGTGATGTCGAGCATCCTTTCATGTGTTTGTTGGCAATCTGTATATCTTCTATGGAGAAATGTCTATTTAGGTCTTCTGCCCATTTTTGGATTGGGTTGTTTGTTTTTCGGATATTGAGCTGCATGAGCTGCTTGTAAATTTTGGAGATTAATCGTTTGTCACTTGCTTCATTTGCAAATATTTCCTCCCATTCTGAGGGTTGTCTTTTCGTCTTGTTTATGGTTTCCTTTGCAGTACAAAAGCTTTTAAGTTTCATTAGTTCCCATTTGTTTGTTTTTGTTTTTATTTCCATTTCTCTAGGAGGTGGGTCAAAAAGGATCTTGCTGTGATTTATGTCATAGAGTGCTCTGCCTATGTTTTCCTCTAAGAGTTTTATAGTGTCTGGCATTACATTTAGGTCTTTAATCCATTTTGAGTTTATTTTTGTGTATGGTGTTAGGAAGTGTTCTAATTTCATTCTTTTACATGTAGCTGTCCAGTTTTCCCAGCACCACTTATTGAAGAGGCTGTCTCTTCTCCATTGTATATTCTTGCCTCCTTTATCAAAGATAAGGTGACCATATGTGCGTGGGTTTATCTCTGGGCTTTCTATCCTGTTCCATTGATCTATATTTCTGTTTTTGTGCCAGTACCATACTGTCTTGATTACTGTAGCTTTGTCATATAGTCTGAAGTCAGGGAGCCGGATTCCTCCAGCTCCATTTTTCTTTCTCAAGATTGCTTTGGCTATTTGGAGTCTTTTGTGTTTCCATACAAACTGTGAAATTTTTTGTTCTAGTTCTGTTAAAAATACCAGTGCTAGTTTGTTAGGGATTGCATTGAATCTGTAGATTGCTTTGGGTAGTATAGTCATTTTCACAATGTTGATTCTTCCAGTCCAAGAACACGGTATATCTCTCTACCTGTTTGTATCATGTTTAATTTCTTTCATCAGTGTCTTATTATTTTCCTATAATCTCTGGGAGAGCTTTCACCATTTGATATTACATGGAGCTGGGAGGTCTCTGGTGGACCAATGTCCTGAACTCGGCTCTCCCACTTCAGAGGCACAGTCCTGACACCCAGCCAGAGCAACAAGACCCTGTCAGTCACATGGCTCAGAAGAAAAGGGAGAAAAAAAGAAAGAAAGAAAGAAAAAATGAAATAAAATAAAAAAGTTATTAAAATAAAAAATAAAAAATAATTATTAAAAATAATAATAATAAAAAAACAAAGAAAGAAAGAGGAGAGCAACCAAAGCAAAAAAATCCACCAATGATAACAAGTGCTAAAAACTATACTAAAAAAAAAAAGCAACAACAACAAAGAAATGGACAGACAGAAGAACCCTAGGGCAAATGGTAAAAGCAAAGCTATACAGTCAAAATTACACAAAGAAGCATACACATACACACTCACAAAAAGAGAAAAAGGAAAAATATATATATATATCGTTGCTCCCAAAGTCCACCGCCTAAATTTTGGGAGGATTCCTTGTCTATTCAGGTATTCCACAGATGCAGGGTACATCAAGTTGATTGTGAAGATTTAATTTGCTGCTCCTGAGGCTGCTGGGAGAGATTTCCCTTTCTCTTCTTTGTTCCCACAGCTCCTAGGGCTCAGCTTTGGATTTGGCCCCGCCTCTGCGTGTAGGTCACCTGAGGGCGTCTGTTCTTCACTCAGATAGGACGGGGTTAAAGGAGCAGCTGATTCGGGTGCTCTGGCTCATTCAGGCCGGGGGGAGGGAGGGGTACGGATGCGGGGCTAGCTGGCATGATGCTGCACCAGCCTGAGGCGCGCTGTGTGTTCTCCGGGGGAAGTTGTCCCTGGATCACAGGACCCTGGCAGTGGCGGGCTGCACAGGCTCCCGGGAGGGGCGGTGTGGAGAATGACCTGTGCTCGCACACAGGCTCCTTGGTGGCGGCAGCAGCAGCCTTAGTGTCTCATGCCCGTCTCTGGGGTCCACGCTGATAACCCCGGATCGCGCCTGTCTCTGGAGCTCCTTTAAGAGGCGCTCTTAATCACCTCTCCTCGCGCACCAGGAAACAAAGAGGCAAGAAAAACTCTCTTGCGTCTTTGGCAGCTCCAGACTTTTTCCCGGACTCCCTCCCGGCTAGCCGTGGCGCACTAGCCCCCTTCAGGCTGTGTTCACGCCGCAACCCCAGTCCCCTCCCTGCGGTCCGACCGAAGCCCGAGCCTCAGCTCCCAGCCCTGCCCGCCCCGGCGGGGGAGCAGATAAGCCTCTCGGGCTGGTGAGTGCTGGTCGGCACTGATCCTCTGTGCGGGAACCTCTCCGCTTTGCCCTCCGCACCCCTGTGGCTGCGCTCTCCTCCGTGGCTCGGAAGCTTCCACCCTCCGCCACCCGCAGTCTCCGCCCACGAAGGGGCTTCCTAGTGCGTGGAAACCTTTCCTCCTTCATGGCTCCCTCCCACTGGTGCAGGTCCCTTCCCTAGTCTTTGTCTCTGTTTTTTCTTTTTTTCTTTTGACCTACCCAGGTAGGTGGGGAGTTTCTTGCCTTTTGGGAGGTCTGACATCTTCTGCCAGAGTTCAGTGGGTGTTCTGTAGGAGCAGTTCCACGTGTAGATGTATTTCTGATGTATCTGTGGGGAGGAAGGTGATCTCCACCTCTTCCTCCTCTGCCATCTTGAAGGTCTCCTCCCCTTCTTTTCTTTAAAGTTGCAGGTGAAACTACTTCCTCCCATCCTCTGCTGCCTTTTCCTCCTTCCACCTCCCTGCTCCTTGCCCCCGCACACAGGTCCTATTACAAAATACTCAGTGGTGATTTTTATGTCTTCAGGGGCAGTCACATCCTGCACAAATTGTCAACATCCCTACAGCCCCCTGAATTGCAAACAATTCTCCTTTCTTTTCCCTAGCTATTCCTGCTTTATAACTTTACCCCTTTCTGTCCCTTTAACTCCCCACTCTTTCTCACCTCAAATGCACTTCTTGCATATCCTAGCTATCATCACCTTACATTTAGTAATTAAAAAAAAAAAAAAAAACCTGGAACACCTAAGGATAACACCAGCATGGTTACTTACATTTTTTTTAACTTGAAAAACAAAGCTCAATAGAAATAAAACAAAGTACACTAAAACCGTGTTGGTGTAAATACCTAGAGACATAGGACTTTCCCAGCCTTCTTCAAATTTCATCATAAATATAAACACATCTCAAAAGATGAACTTGAAGGCAATGCAAGTGTGTGCGGGCATACACACACACAGAAAAGTTAAAGAGAGAAAAAAAAAAACATGCAGGCAGCATTGCATTTGCATTAACCCTTCTTTGTCATATCTTGAAAAGAAAAAGTAGAGAGGAAAATAAAATTTTAACAGTATCAACATAATAGTATTAAAAGGGTTGAATGTTGGCATCTCTTTCAAACAATCAGTTCTTAAGAGACTAGTGTATCCCATCAGAATATATATATATATTATAATTAACATATTATTGCTTCCTGCCTTGGATAAATCACTTGAAATAAATGAGGTTTATTCGTTCTGTTTCTACAGAGAGTATAGCTAACAGAGCAGTTGTTACAATTACAATTATTTGATGTAGTGATTGCGTAGGCTTATAGCAATTGCATGAGCTTCCTTTTTGTTGTTGTTTTTTAGCTATTTTGCTAAATAAGAGATAATGAAATTTTATGAATTGAGCTATCCCAATATATATTATCAATGATGAGCTTTAAGGAAATGCAGTATTTACGAAATTATAGTTGATGATATTTCATATCTATCAATAATAATAGAAATATTCTGCACACAACTCTTAATGGTAGCTGGAGTTGGGAATAAACTTTTCTCTATATAAAATTGAGGAGGAGGTACTAAACTTGAAACACCAAATCTTTTTCAGTAGAAAACTACAATTACCTAAATGCCCTTGCTTTATTTTGTTTCCTTTTCCTTAGGAAAAGGAAATTTGGCAAAATGTATAAATGACTAAGTCATTACATTTCTGTACTGGCTGTTAAAAATTAGTCTGCTATTGAATTATTTACCTTTTTAAAGTCAAAGAAATAAGCCAAAAATCAAGTTTTCAGATACTTCTGGATTTTAATTGAGGGTAAGGATATTAAATTATCTGACCTGTTTGGGGCTTAGCTTAAAGGGAAAGGGTATACTAGTGTAGGGGAACATTATTCCTCTTTCCAAAACTCTAGAACATTAATTAAACCCTTTACCTAGCAAGAAGGAGAAAACAAGTGATACTATTTTTTTAATGGGAAAAATGTAAATTACAAATTATATAAGCTGTCATGCCATTTGGAGCATTAGCTAACTTAAAATATAAATACAGAAGATAGAAATCTAGATTGTGCCCCCAAATTTCAATTTACCACTAGGAAAGAAATTTCTGTTTATTAATGGAATTGAAAACTCATTAGCTACCTAGATAATTTCCTTAAAATATATAAGGCTATAATTAAATTATATATATTTATATTTGCATATATGTATATATGCAAATTAAATGAAAAGTTGCAAGGTAGCCTTAATTTTTTTTTAATTTTAAATAATTTGCTTTTTTCAATTACAAATAAAAAATAAATTCTTAGCTATATATGCTATAGGATAGAAATCCAAAATGTAGCCAGCAATGAACTGAGCTGTTAACTGCTGATCAAAGGAAAATTACGACTAGACAGTCTTTATTTTAACATTCCTATATCACATTTCAAGAATTACTTAATTTCTTTGGAAAAGAGCACACAACGCTTAACCTTAGTTATTAGGAAACAAATGTTGTCAACATACAATAGAAATTTGTTAGATCACTGGAATACTAGGTTTCAAAAATTCAGAGAGAGTGTCTGAACTACCTCGTCAGCATCCATGGCTGTTAGTTGCATAATCTTAGAGCCATCTCCAGTGTTCTCCTCCACTGTGAGATCCAGCATGTCGGTTGGGAACACTGGTGGATTGTCATTGATATCCTGAAGTGTTATTTCTACCTACAAGGAGAGAAAGAAACAATGTATGAATATTGAGTATGTCTGCAAGATACCAATTAAATTGTATACCGAGAGTCTATTCAAATAGTCCTTCCAAAAGGAATCAGAACCTTCATATATGACATCAAAAACAGAAAATACCCTAGAGAAAGTTGTGAAATATTTATAGGAAAATATAAAAGGCAAATAAAGATCATTTGACTTGTTGATCGTAACTGATTTTAAATGATCAACTTGGAGTTTATAATAGAATAGGTCCACGATCAACTGTCATTTTAATCCCCAGATTTGTGCACCAGTGAAGAATTGTTCAGACTTAGGACTGTCTGTCTTTCAACCATTAAATGTTGCCTGACACACAGATGAGGTTGTATAAAATTTCTTCCTGAAATGTTTACATATTGGCAACTAATGTCCAAAGGAAATAAAGAAGTTCACATTTTGTTTTAAGAAACACTCAGCATTTTTCCCTTTAAAGTCAACTCTCAATCTTTGGGGGAAGAAAACTACACACATCTTTTCTTTCTATTTCCACTCCTTTCAACACTTCTTAATGTGACTAAAGCTAAACAATCATTCCATTCAGATGTAGCATTCATATAAATTGCAAATATTAACAGCTTTGTTTGAAAGATCCTTGTCAGAGTTATTTGTTTCCCTACCTAAGAAAAATTGTTTAGAAATAACAATTTGTGAAGTTTAAATAATAACTTTAAACCATGTGTTTTCTCTTTCGAGCTAGGTGCTAAAAGCTGAATATCTGATAAGAAAAGGGGAGACAGCTGCTAATAAAACTGAAAGTTTCCCCAGTTGGGTCACAAAATCAAGTCATGGAGAAAAATCCATCCATCCATTTAGCTCAGATATAACCAGGACATTTTTCTCCTAGGATGAAATGTCATCTTTTATAGTTATACTGTAAAAATTCCATCAGATCCAAGAGTGATGAGTATGAATACTAGGAGAGAACAAAAGAATTCTGGTTTCTTCTTTTCCAGGAAGAGAGGAGGGTGGGCTTGGGTGGAGGGAGAAGTAATAGGTAGGACTGTCATTATTCTCTGGCAAGGAATGAGTGGGAAATACAGGAAAGCTAGGCAAGTAAACAGATGAGCAATTGATAAAAAAGAAAAACCCAGAAAACAATATACAAAATTCAGTACTAAATAATTATTATAGTTCCACCATTTAACAGGACAGTTTTGATCATAGCTAGTGGCTCAAATTAGTCTAGGAAATGGTTAAGACAGCCTCAGTAGTTAGAAATCTGCCACTTCTTTTTTGGCTGACATCATTCTCTACACCACTTCCTTTAGAAAAGATCCACAATGGCTAAAACTGCAGTCTATAAGGAGCATTTCCAACTTCCTTGCAAGGTTGTAAACAATATGAGTTTTCGAATTAGAAAGACCAGAGTTCAGATTCTGTCTCTGCAACTTATTAACTGGGGAAACTGGAGCACTTAATTTCTCTGAGCCTCTGTCTCCTTATCTTAAAATTAGGATAATAACATTTATCTTGGACCATTTTATGAAGACTAAACCTTGATGATGCCGGCAAAATGCCTAGCACAGAAGGAAGCATTCAATAAAAAGTAGATCTTGGTTTTCAAACTACCAGGACAGAACTAGGTGTTCCTCAGAACAAGAGAGAGACTGCATATGTGACAGAATATGCATATATGAGTGTGTGTTTATGTAAGTATATGTGCATGTCTGTGGGGGGGAGGAAGAACACTAAATTGAGGGTAAAGAGAATCCAGATTGGCACCAATTAAACATGACATCAAAGATACATCACGACCTGTACCACACACTAGAAGCATGTTGGGTATAATAGAAAGAGTCTTCATTATGAGTGCATGAATTGAACAAGACCCTTCTATATTTTAATAGTTATAACTAACATGCACATGCCAAACTGTTTTAAGTTATATGTATGTGTACACACATATACACATGCATCCACACACACACATATATACATATAAAATCCTCAAAAGAGCCCTATGAGGCAGGTACTATTATCTTCCATTAGAGAAATGAGTTAACCAAAGGTACATAGTTTAAGAGCTAGTAAGTCAGTAAGTTTTCTTCACTACAACGCAAACCTGTCTTTCTCTGTCTCCACACATACCTCCCTCGCTTGTGTGTGTGTTCAATAAACATAATGAATCATATCTGAAAAGTATGTCACAGCTATATAAATATATTTTTACAAATGTGCATATTATTCCTGTCTGGAATTTGGAACACTTACATATGAACTAACTAGCCATATAATCTTGGGTCAGCCTATAAATCTTTGTCAGAATTAAAAAATTAAAATGAACTAGGTGATCCCTAGATACAGCTCTAAAAGTCTGTGATCATGTGTTCTCTATGAAATTTTGGCCAACTCCATCACTTCAGGTACAGAAAAGTATCTCCTTTTTTATTAGCAAGAATAAATTTAGTTAAATATTAATGAGTTCAAAACTAAACATTTCTGAATGTATCTAGAATCAACCAGTTATAGACACAGATCTAGAACATCTCATCGTTGGATCTGATATATGCAAAGGTTATATTTTTGGTTAAGGATACAATAGGGCATCCATTTAATAAGCCAGACTATGCTTTTTCCAAATCAGTTCAGCTTGCCAATCAAAAAGTTGAAACTTTATATTCCTTTTTAAAGAAAAATCTGGATATTTTCTCTAACTGTCCAGTCTCTCTTCTCCACTTCACACTTCCTCAAGTATTCCTGAAAAGCGTTCAGCATGACTCCTCTAGATTCCCTCAATTGCCTGGGGTACGAATTACCTAGGAGAGGATATTTGAACTCATTGGCGTAAGTAGGTGTCATCCTGCAATCCCTTCACTTCTGATTCGGTCTGCCATGTTTCTACTACCAAGAATTCCAAGATCATGGACCCTGTTTGCCTGTGAGGTGGTCACTGATTCCAATATTTATTCATGTAATATTTTAGGATCTATCACATAAAGGGTATATGTTAGTCATTAAAAATACAGATGAAAATAAGGCCACCATCCCTTGCGGGGAAGAAATGAAGTTTGATCATGGAAATATGTACAAATAGAAACATTTACAACTACCTTCAGGAAAACACATTGATGACATCTTGATTCCAAGAAGTTAGTCCCCCACACCATGGATAATTCTTTGAACTGCCCTGCATCTTGTCCTTGGCAGTTACCATCTCTCTTGATGACTCCAGATCCTAACATGCACTTGGCTCACTCTCTTGGATCTGCCACCAACCTGAGAGTCTTATTCCATTACTACCCCCTCTTTGGACTAAGATTTGGTATGATTTGTTTTGAAATATTATCATATAAAACACAGGAGTCAAACATTAAAAGTTTAGAGAAGATATCTGGAAATAAGTATTAAGACATTATAATTTTTAAAGAGTCCTTTCTTTCTGTACAAATTAGATAACTTTAAATAATACAGATAATGGCTATTAGTGGTTTATTTTAAAATTCTGCGATTTAAAAACTGTCTAAAATATAATTCCTAAACTAAAAAATGTATATGTTGATAAATACATTCCATTCTTTTAAAAGACATACCAAAAACTACAGCATAGCTAAGCTTTTAGTGCCAGAATTGCCCCTTTAGTGTTTTACATCTATTTTTATATTTGTTTGGACCTGAAATAAGCAAAATAATTGCATTTAAATATTATTTTGTAAAAACTATCACATTTTAAAATATTTTTTTTATTTTTTAGGCCAAGCTGTGCACATGTGGGATCTTAGTTCCCCGACCAGGGATCAAATCCATGACCTCTGCATTGGAAGCGCAGAGTCTTAACCGCTAGACCACCAGGAAAGTCCGAAAAATATCACATTTTGAACTCAGAAGCTTCCCTTCACAAGTGGCTGTATTTTAAATGAAAACAAAACAAATACAAACTGCCAGTAGCTTCCATAACTTAAGTCTGGGGACATTTTAAGGTGTCAATTCTGTAAGTTGGTGAAAATTGACCCTCAAAGATGAAAGAAACATTACACCATTAAGATAAGGTACTTGCATATTTTATGCCTGCCTATCAAATGTTGACCTTTGTGCTTAGATACTTGACCCTTAAGGAACATATGTGGTTTCACCTGCTACAATTACAAAGGCAGTTGGTAGCTTTTTGGTTGACTTATTCATAGCAAAAACATCAGCTACAGCTAACGGCTGAACCATAGGTATTGGCTACGGCCATCACTCCATTACCATTTAGGTACCCTCAGAATAATGACTTTCTAAGATGAGGCATCTGATCCCTAGGCAGTGAAACCTTGGTAAATGATGATATTTAAAGACAAAAACATGACCGAGATTAAGGAGCTAATGATCAATTCATTAAAAATTGGTCTGTCTTTTGGTAGTTTTGTAAAGGTAGAAGTTAATTAAAAATATGGCTTTAAATATTGTCACCAAACTTATTTATGCTGAAGGAATAGAATCCTTGATATGCCACTTGCTGAATAGCCAAATGGATATTTAAAAACTAAAACTCTTACTGTGCAAATAGTTGCTATGAAATGAGTACAATGCTTTTCTCTTTAAAATTTGTTTCCTGTTATATGCAATTTATAGTTTTATTCTGCACTGCATCAGGAATGATGTTATATCTTGGGGATTTACTTTTAATTTTTTAAGTCAATAAATCAGAATACAGCTACATAATAAATGAGCAATTGCTAGTTAGCAATAGCAATTATCAAATCATTACATATGTGTAAATATAAAATATGGTATTTCACTAAATTAAGTTGATATTACAGAAGTAATACACTATATTCAAGGCTAAGGAATTGACTAAAATATCAAGGTCCATTATGAGCTCATTCTCTAGTTAATGAACTGATAATTGCATTGTGGTCACTATCTCAACCACAATTAAAAACATATTCTTAAATACACAATCTCTCTGCAAGCTAAATAAAGTGGTTCTTAGTGAATCAGGATGAAAAATGCCCCAAAACATATTTTTAATTCACAATCTTCCTGCAACCTACATAACATGTTCTGAAAAATAATCTTTCTTTTTTCTTTTGTAAGATTGCAGAATTTATAATACAACAAAGGTTTAGAAATCCATTCATTTGCAAGAAGAAATATTAAAATTCTTAGAAGGAATCTTAGATTTCATCAAGTTCATCTCCTAATCAAAAGCAAGGCATTGAAATGTCAAGTGATTTATCTAAGAAAAACTATTGTCAGCCTCTTAACTCTAGTCCACTGATTTTTGCAGAGATCTGTGGAAAGAATCACGCTAGGGAGCAAGCAGCATAATACGCCTTAGACCACTGTCTCTAATCTTTGCACGAAGACAGAGATCATTCAAACGAAATATGCATTTGATGTGTACGGGAAAATAATGTTTGAAGAAATTAATGTTTGATTATCTACCCTACAAATACTATTTTATCCACATTCTTGCTCATTTTTAAATTCCTTTATATATATTTACATTAAGGGAAAATAATCTGTGAAGGTTTGCCTTATCGATGTCACTGGAAGACTATTAAACCTTCAGCAAAAAGGTGGTGGATATACATTACAAGTAAAGAAACAATAGCTAAATTCTCTGTAGGTATCAGTAAAAGTTACTGCTTTTAAAATGTCTACAAAGAAGCTATTTCTTTTTCTCAAAAGATGCAGTAATATTCATTTTCAGAAATGACTAAAGTCTAAATGGTTGGTGGGAAAGACATAAAGTATATAAACTATAAAACAGTAAAAGAAGACATATCACAGCAAATAGTGCTTGATTAGTTGCTTTTTTTAGTGCCAGACGTAATTATTTACATTACTGCCTTTTTATTTTTGTGAAATTGACACTCCAAGTTTCTCAAATACTACTATTGCCACATAAATTGTGACAAATCATTGCACCAAAAATAATGCTTAGGGTTCACATGTATTACCTCCAAAGATATTGTGATAATGCCACCAGATTGTATTTAAACACACCTTTTTAATTAATAATTCTGCCCAAAAATATTTATTTCAAGGGAAGTATGTTTTGCTCTGATTTCTTTAACACATTTATATATCATAGAAATTGGTCGCTGCAAAGGTTAACAGATCATTTATACTGCTCAAATTTGTAACTTCTAGAATTTTGAGGGCAAAAATTATCTTGCTCATTTTTGCATTTTCACAACTTATCCATCTCTAGCATGTAACTTTCTCTCCAGAGATATTTGTTTTAAAAGAAAACCCAGGTTATTTTTACATTTTTATTAAGTCACATGTTCAGCAAATTTAATAAATTAGATATGTTACTGGTATATAAGGAATGTATTCATCAAATTTGCCCTATATTACAATAATATTTAGAACCAATCCAATTCCATTGATTTCCTAGTTCTTGTGTGTCCATGATGCCATCATGTATAATTTTTATGATATAACATTATATCTGATGATAATTCAATAACTTTATACTCAGAAGAATGATTTAAAAGAGCTTCAGGAAAAACATCTTGTGTATAAACATATACAATAACAATTCAGGAAATCTCCCAGTTGGGAGATTGGAATATAAGATACTATGAAATGCCCATCACTGCTTCAGAAACAACTACACTAAATGCCACAAAAGTCATGAATAAACCTGAAAAAATAACTGAGGTCATTCAAATGTGCATTACCCTTAATGGGTCATTATGATGTCACTCCAATAACACTTTGCTAAACGATGCCCTAGTTTATACTGTGTAGGTGCTACTGAAATTCAGTGAGGATAAAGTCTAATCTTACACTCAAAACAATTTTTATTTCATCAGCGTGAAACAAAATGCTGAAATCTAGCATTTAATTTTCTGTATGGAGGTTCAAGTGAGAAGTTGAAGCTGAAAGCAAAGTAACCAAACTGAAATCCACACCAGGATCAGTACAACTATCAAGCCTGAGCTGTCACTTCCTTTGGCTCTGAAAAGGAAAACTCCACCTTTCCTGTCTGAGATGAGGCTGTGTGTGAAGTATGAGTCTGCCTGCAATTCAGTGAGAGGCTTCGTGCTGGGGGACATCAGGGTGGTGTGTGCAAAGAAACATTCTATGACTTGACATTAAACTTGGGAATCAAGAGCAACGTTCATTAAACAAAGACATCAAGATAGAAATATCGAAACCATGGCTCAAGTAAATAATCAAATTTATATTTTAAATGTTTGGCAATAACTTCCCATTCCCTCTCTTCAAATGAAGCCAAATACTATGTGATTCACCCAATTCAGTGGGATTGACACATTTTGCACGCTATGTTGGCTTCCAATAACAAGGCTTTATTTAGTAAATTTATGTCAAAGCCTATATATATTGAGAATACATAGCAGAAGGTCTAATTACATTTCTGCAGAAAGTTTGACATTCTATATTAGCCTTTTGGTAGAAGAACTAACCAAATAATTTCATTTGGTAGGGCATATATCTTACCCCTTTTTAAAATTTCAAGTATGAGGTTAAGTTCAGTCATTAGGAACAAGAAAATTCAACACCTACTTGTACTGTCATTTATGGGTTTAAACTCCAAGTACTTCCATCTCTTAACAACAAGAATAAAGAGCTGTATTTCCATGAAGGGATGGTGCCAGGGTTTGCATATTTCCTTTAATTTTGTTCTTCATTTCTTTCCCTATTTTGGGTGACCACTGGGAATTCTGCTGCCATAAGTCTGGGTGAAGTGTTTCACTACATCCAGAACACTTCATCATGTTGCAGAGCCAAAATCTATTATGGTTTGCAAGTGACTCATACTTTAGTTATGAGAGAGCCCTAGCAAAGAACAGTTTACATCTAAAAGTCCCTAAATGTCAGGAATGTCTTGTTTGGACTGCATAGGTATGGAAGGTCCAATCATAGTCTGTGAACAATGCTTTGAGGTATTTATTTATTTATGATGTATAACCACCCTTATACACAAGAGTCTGTGGTAGCTGTAATCATAGTGTACTGTCTCATCTTGATGGTATTTCTGAACTTTTGAAACTGAAATCTTGAAGAAAATGGGGGAAATCAAACTATGGAAAAATGACCTATGATCCCATACAATGGAAGACCAGTAGGGGTTAGATGTGACCTATTAGAGAAAATTAATAGCACCACTACTGCATGTATACATGAACTAGAAATTCTTGAGAACACAGGTCTGTTGCAGGCGCCAGCTTTACTGAAGCTTCAGGGATCATCAGAAAGGAAATCTTTGCATTTAGGTACAGTGTTTCTTCAGAATGACAAGAAAAAATAGAAAAATCATGTATTTCACAGAAATTTAGCACTAAAATATTACCTTATATACTAAACATTATTTTACTATATTTTTGAAGAGAAAACACTTTAATAAGAGAAACATGAAATAATGATAATATTTGAGGAAGCAACATTTAATTTGGGAATTAGAATACTCTTTTTGGAATTTTAGGCTAACAAATACTTTGTCATTTCAAACTTTACACCTGAAATTTAAATTAAGTTTTGTGTATATTTAGATATCTGTGCATTTATTTCACATAAGTTTGTACTTTTTTCCCTTCCAACTATTCTGGAATAAGAGGAAAGAAGGAAGCATATACATTTTAGATTCCTTTCAGCATCATTTTTAAAAGCAAAATAAAAATGACTGTCATGAGTTTTAAAATAGAACATATTTCACATATAAGCTACATGTATGTAACTGTGACCAATTATATTTCTCAAACAAAAGCAATTACATTAATCTCTCACCACTAAAACTCTTCTAGCAGTCAGCAGCATATGTTCCCGGGATTTCAATGCATTTCTTACCAGGAAAGAAGTATGTATGAGTCACAGGCAGGCTTGGACAGTAGCCAGAAATGACAAGAATGGCTAGAAGTGCGGACAAGACACAGTTAACTCCATTCCTGACATAAAATGCTTTCCATAACTCACCAAATGTGTGGTGACATAATAAAAAGCTAGTTTTGTTGTGCTTTCAATATTGTTCAAATTAGAACCAAATAAGGATTTCTTTTAAGGCAAAGGCAATCATGTGTAACCACTTCAACTTTTCCTGAAATCAATACCGCATAATTTCTGCATTTTAACAGATTCTTAAGGACGCCTAAAAGTAAATGCAGAATAAAGTATCAAGTTAAAATATCTGTGGTTGCATATGAAACTTTATGGAAATTTTTATACTAGTCTTCAAAACAAACACCCTGCAAAAGCATCCTGGAGTACACTTTTCAACAGTTGTTCATCTGAATGTGGTAAACACACATCAAAAGGAAAATGTAGTATAAGAAAAACAAATTAAAATATTCCACCAAATTTTTCTTCACTTTTTTTTTTGACTTAATAGATCCTGGATTTTTTTAAAAGAAAAGGCTTCTATTAAGACTGCTGAAAAATAGAAAAGCAGTTTGATTTATATTAAAGATACAAGCTGTGGTAGATTGAATTATTGATCCCAATTCTTCACCCATCCCTATAAGCAACTTCACAGTCTCTCCCACCTTTAGGTGGAGTTTCTCTGCCTCTTGACTTTGGGCTCATCCATGATACTGTTTCAGTCAATGGGATATTTACAAATATGACCCAAGTGCAGATTTGAAATGTATTTGCTTTCTTGTACATCTGCCATGGTTACTAGAATACTATGTCCCTGCTCGTTCACTAGTACCAGACAACAGACATTGAATAGAGAAGACATTGACACGGAGAGACTTGTAGCCTGAAGCAGAGCTTTCCAGTTGAGCCCAGCCTAGATCAACCCAACTGCCTACACAAAGATGCATGAGAATAAATGTGTATTGCTGTAGGGCTTTGAGATTGTGTGGCTCTTTATTATGCAACATTATTGTGGCAATAGCTGACAGATACGTTAAGGCAAAAAAAATGGATTCATTTATTGAATATGTTAATTATTATGTTTTAAATAATGGGTTACTGTTCTGTTTAAAATGAGGGGCAAAAAGAAGAAAAAAAAAGTTAATGTATACTGATAGCTGTAGTATACCTTACTGATACCATAGTATACCTTACTATGAGGTAATTTTTAATGCTATGAACTTACTAACATCTTCCTACCCTGTATAACTTCCCATTCTTAACACACCATGCCCCTTTAGAAGGACAATGCAAAACAAGATATGATCAAGTTTTGATCAAGCTCCCCCGCCCCTCCCACAATCCAAAAATTAGAGCAAGAGGGTGGGAATACTTGACCCAAGAGGAACAAATTATGACTGGGTTGAGTCAATGAAATCGTCTTTCTTAAGAGTGAAATTTATGAAAAAAATAGGAAACACTACAAGAAAATAATAATGGCACAACTACAATGCAGCTCCTATGAATAAGCGGTCCCGCCTTTAGTGGTTTTCTAGTACCCACATGAGGCCTGGCTAGACTTTTCTTATGGAATTGCTACAATGCCAAAATGATCCCTCTGCCCCATTTCACCTTTGCACATTAGCTTTCACCTTTAAAGAAATTTCTATTACTCAATACCAAAGACATCATGTTTTGACTTATAGCTATTCTATCTTATTTTAGTTGGTTATTAGTTTATACTGCTTGTATTTCTTTATATATTTTAAACAACTATTTCACACTGTAAAATTGAAGTCCCATTTATAGTTTTGTGGTTTTTTAACTTCAAAAATGTAACAATTTCAAAAAAAAAACAAAAAAAAAATGTAACAATTTCTATTCATATGAAACAGCATTAGCTCATCAATAATCGGGAGTGAATATAACTTTAATCTAAAATATAAAATATATCTTCTGAAAACTTTGAATTCACTGTCAAAGCATAAATTTTTTGCAATGCACTGTGCTTAATTATATTTAGAAAGCCTATTTCAATGAATTAAGAAGGACAGTTTCTCTACTAAGCTTCAGTGGAACATGGAACATTTAGTTTCTGGCATAGTGTTTAGCGTACAGTAGGCACTTAATTTACATTTATTCTATGATTTAAAAGCCAGTATGCTTATTGCAGTAGAACATCTTGTAGTTATATACATAAAAATGAAGAGAATGGTATTTTATATGCAAAATTAAGAGCAGAGGACACCAGCTGGGGTGAACCATCAACTGTAACAATTACATTGAGTAGCGAAAGTCCTAAGAATGATTCCCTGATGTTTATCAAAGTAAAAACTAATTAATAGGAAAGAATATTTTTAAATGTAAAAAATAAAGAAATAAATGGTAAAATACATTTTCTTTAAAAAGATATTTCAGTGTGGAAGGTTGTCTTCTATTTCTCATTGTCAAAGCCAAAGTACCAAATTTGTTAGTGTGATAACAGTATCATAAGAAGATTAATACATTTTTTTAAAAAGTATTTCACTTTAAAGAAATCATTGAACTGCTACAGAAGTGTACTCTCTCGAAAAGAGAAAAAAATGAGCAAAATATAATAAAACATCTCTATACTTTAAGAGATTAGACTCAAGAGTAATGAAAAAGATATGCCAATCATAAATACTTACTGACTACAAGTAATCATCTCCATGAAATAACATGGTTTGATTATTTTGTCCAAATATACTCTCACTCTTTCTCAATTTATGACTCTATAACCATGAGTAGGATGACATCAATAGATGCTTTGATTTTATTTTTCAAAGGCATATTCTTTTCACTAAAACCAAAACAAAAGAAAAATGTTTCATGTAATCTTCCATTACTAATTAGTTTTTTCTGCACTCATATTTAAGTAACTTTTTAAAAACCATTTTAAAGCATTTTTTAAACCCATGGTAAGTATGCAAAAATTAAACTATATCAGAGTAGGGGATTCATGGAAACCTGGTAGTGCAGAATTGCAAGCACTTCAAGTCTGTCAAAATTAATAAGAAAAACAAAAGAAACATTGCAGTTCTCCTGTCTAGACTAATAGAATTCTCACAGTCTGCTTATGTTAATAAATGTTACAGGAAATCTATCCCTTTCCTCTAGTGATTGTATTTAGATATTAGAGCCTATGAGTGTTTTTTCAGTTAATCAGAGAATACTTTTTAATAAGAGAATAAATTACAGTTTTAATAGTCTTTATTAACTTTTTTATTAATACTAAAGTGTGATTAAGCATTGTCATGTTTTTATTGACAATTTTTAATATTCTATGTATATATATGAAAAATCATTGTGCAAATTTTCATATAAAATTCCCCTTTACCAAAAACATTTGTCCATTACACTGCATAGTCTTTCTTTGTAAAGTATTTTCTAAAAAAAAAACAAAACCCTCAAATTAGACTATTGATTGTGACAAAAAAAGACCCTTGCAAGTTAATATTGTTATTTGAATGTAGTAATAGTATTTACAACAGCTAAGTTTACCTCTTTCAATTTGTGTCTTTGTAGTAGAAAACCACCTTCACCCACCTAATTTCCCTAAGAATAAACTCCATAAAAGCATAGGAAATACAAGTTGGAAATTTCCTTCTTTAAAATATAACAAGTATGAATTAAATTCAAAATTCAGTGAAGAGAAAGATTAAATACATAAAATTTATTTACTAGAAAATATCGATGTGTTTGTTTTAGAGCTCTACAATCTATTAATTCACTTTTTAAAAGTTGATTTAATATGTTAACATTTTTCATTCTCTTTGACATGTTTTTAATCATGGCAATAAAATAAAATTTGTTCTCACTTTTTTAAAAAAGTATATTCCGTGTCAAAACTAAGGCACGACAAACTTTATGCTTCCAAGTAACTGCAAACTCAAAGATATTGGAATGAGCTTGTAACCATTTTCCACACTTCATTTAATCAAGGGTTTTTCTGTTGATCCTTGTGTGGATACAGTTCTTATTCACAAAGCACATCTTTTTTTTTTTTTTTTGTACATCATGAGCTTTCAGTAAAACCAATGAAATTGCTAACCAAGCAGTTTTCATAAACATTCTACAATAGAGAACATAGTTCCCAGTTACCACATTGCCAATGAAACCACCTTTAGGAAAACTTAATCTTCTCAGTGCAGTTTACTTCCTACGTTTAAAGTTTTCATAGTAGCAACTGAGAAAGTAATCTAAGTTATATTACAATGGTGAACACTGAGCATGAACTTTTTTCTCTTATTTTATTGCATAGTGTTTTGAATGTTGTTAAATTTAAAGGATATGCTCATATCTATTTGAAAAATTGCACTGCAATATTTGGTGAGCAGGAATAATGATAAATATTTTTTTAGTCACATGAAAAAATAAATTTGCAAAACCAAAGATTAGAAGATATGTATAAAATTCCTGGAGCCAAGAATCTGTAACACAAATATTACCTCCTTAAAAGAAGATACTTCACAATTAATAATTGTCTATTCAGGGACCTAATTTGAGATTCTCTGTGATTTTCAAATTAGTTTTATGACTCATCAGTGATAAGGAAAAAAAGTTTCTGACCCAATACCCATCTCAAGAAATAATATTAAATTACAGCTTATTTTTATATTAAAAATGACTGATGTGTCATGTATTACCTTTCTGAGCAACAACTATACTTCTGTAGTTGTTTTTCATTAATTTATCCAATAAATATTTACTTAAGGCTTACTATGTGCTATTTTAAGTGGTAGATGTGTAACAATGATCAAAACCATCTTTCCTGACCTCATCGACCTAATGACATTCTTAAAGTTATCCTTTATCTTGGGCTCTTACAACGACATTTTGCTGCAAACAGCTTAGGTTTTAAAGATTATATTCCTAAATTCATTGGTCTTTATATCCAATTCAATACAATATATGCAACCAGAAATATATCTGTAAGTGTGGAACAGAGTAGGTATACTTTTTGTCTGGCAATGGCTATTCTCACATCTATGAATTTTTTTAAATTGTAAGTGTTTGAGGAGAGGAGTGCTCATGTCTTATGCTCTAGGTCTCAATAAGCTGTCACAACCCTGTGTGTAATATTCTTTCAGGTTTTCTGCTTGAGCAAACTGTTCATTAAAGGAAACCACAAATTATAATTCATACTTGATTGCCTACTAGAGACAATAGTTGTGCGAATAAATGAACAAGGTTTTCTCTACTTTTAATGAATATTTTTAAAACATCTAACTTCTTATTTCTATTTGCTAAGGTAATATTAAAATCAACTAAAATGTTCTAATTTTGCCTTGGTTTGCAAGGCTTTGCCAACATTTTTTAATCTGTTTATTCATAATTAGAGTATATTTTAATTCTTAGAAGTTCAGTGCTCAGGAAAAGCAAATGTTACCTATAAAAATCTAAAATTTAAAAGTTTAATTTGATTAATAACTTGTCTTTTAAAATGTGCAGGATCTATATTTCTGTTTTTGTGCCAGTACCATACTGTCTTGATTACTGTAGCCCTGTAGTATAGTCTGAAGTCAGGGAGCCTGATTCCTCCAGCTCTGTTTTGTTTTTGTTTTTGTTTTTTTTCCTCAAGATTGCTTTTGCTATTCAATGTCTTCTGTGTTTCCATACAAATTGTAAAATTTTTTGTTCTAGTTCTGTGAAAAATGCCGTTGGTAATTTGATAGGGATTGCATTGAATCTGTAGATTGCTTTCGGTAGTATAGTCATTTTCACAATATTGATTCTTTCAATCCAAGAACATAGTATATCTCTCCATCTGTTTGTGTCATCTTTGATTTCTTTCATCAGTGTCTTATAGTTTTCTGTGTACTGGTCTTTTGCCTCCTTAGGTAGGTTTATTACTAGGTATTTTATTCTTTTTGTAACAATGGCAACCTAAATGCCCATCAACAGAGGAATGGATAAAGAAGATGTGGTACATATATACAATGGAATATTACTTAGCCATAAAGAGGACAAAATTGGGTCATTTGTAGAGACATGGATGGACCTCGAGACTGTCATACAGAGTGCAGTAAGTCAGAAAGAGAAAAACAAATATCGTATATTAATGCATACATGTGGAATCTGAAAAAATTGGTATAGACAATCTTATTCACAAAGAAGAAATAGAGAATTAATGCATGGATACCAAGGGGGGAGGTGGGATAAATTGGGGGATTGGGATTGACAAATATACACTTATTGATACTATGTATAAAATAGATAACTAATGAGAACCTACTGTATAGCACAGCGAACTCTACTCAGTGCTCTGTGGTGACCTAAATGGGAAGGAAATCCAAAAAAGAGGGGATATATATATACATATAGCTGATTCACTTTGCTGGACAGTAGAAACTAACACAACACTGTAAAGCAACTATACTCCAATAGAAATTTTAAAAAAAGGAAACCAGCTCAAAAAAATAAAATAAAATAAAATGTGCATGATTACTCAGAACATATGTAACAAAAGAATAAATAACCACTCAAGTATGTATTAGTTAATAGTCATAAAATAATATATTTAAGACTTACTAGTGGTTTATATTTAAGAAAATCTTAGTGAAACCAAAATTAGCTTATTTGGGGTCTACTTTCAGAAATAACATGAAGTGTAAGGCAAGAAAACATAAGCGTAGGAAGAATAGCATAATCTGGAGTGGAAACAGTACATTCTTAAATACGTAAAAGTATAAACTTGGTAAAAACTTTGTAAATGTATTTACAAATCAGAAACCAATAAAAATTTTCAAATTAAATGTATACTCAATAAAATTCAAATTAATAGCAATAATTGTATATGTTGTTTTGCTGAAAATAAGGTCTCTGTTAATCAGCAGGGTGAGATTTAGCAAAGTTACCTCTACATTCCTCGGTTTTAATCTTGATGCTATTATCCAGGCACCTGTCACCTTTTCTAAGGCTCAGCTTCTTCACATATAACATGAAGCTTCCAAATGCAAAAATAATGAAGTTTTGCAGAATGTCAGACAAACATAAAGTCATCATATAATGATGGTGACTATCAACATAGTCATCACATAGTGCCAGTGACTATAAATCTTAGTAATTTCTTATTAAAATGAAAAACTTACTAGTAATTATCACACATTAAAATGTTTTTTAATAAAATCTTAGAATCAGTTAAAAATAGTGATTAAGTAGTTCCTTAAAATGCTTTTGTGGACGGCATCAAAAGTCAGGAAAATCTCTTGAGGTAAGTTACAAAGACATCTACTGGATAATGAAAACTACTGAACCCAGGGCAGAGATAAAAAAGAGCTTACTTACTTTCAATGCAGTGGTTTCTAACGAGGTTTACAAATTAGAATCACCAGACAGAATTTTCATAATACACAGTTCCAGGCCCAAACTCCAGGGAACCCACACATTAGGGCACCCAAGCGGGTGACCAAGGACTGAGTAAACATAAAGAATAATCATTCAGTGAAATGAAGAGGAACACTCAGGCAAATGCTCATTGGAGCTGCGGGTGAAACAAGATAGGGAATAAAATCTCATTTTTTTTTTTGTCTTTTCTATAGTAATAACTGCCTCAACCAAGTGTACACATGAGAAATAATTTAGCTGCTTTTGACAAATATGTTGTACCATTAAATTTTAAGATAAAGGAGACTGCCAGTGAAAACGTTCTTGCTATGCTTTCAACTTAGAATCAACAAGAAGGAACCTAAAATAAGGATCAAACTTTCTTTTTGTTGGTTTTATGAGCTGTTAAATCACTAGGGCCCATAGAAAAATTTCAACTTTTGCCACTAAATGTTATGATGTTGCCCTTTCTCAAGTGACAATCTATTTAAAAAAAAAACTACTCTTGAGTGTTAATTCATTTTGCTCTGAAGATGTTAAGATGTGTCTATGAATTTAAGCCCCACATAAAGTGATTCCAAATATATGAGACAAATGTCATACTTGGCAACTTATCTGATGCTTACAAGCCCACACTGTTTCTCTAGGTGCTAAAATTACAAATAAACATGTTATTTTAATCATCTATTTGCATGCCTCTGGGAATCTATATCTGAATACTTAATTACTCCTTGTGTTTTTACAAGCTATTTCATCTGCATTTAGCTAGGATTATCTGGCTCCCTCTGGTATACCCTTATATCCATGAAGTGGTTTATTCAGCAAGTACTGGTAGAATGCCACTACCGAACACTTTGTGGGGATAGATGCTCTTCAACAAGCAAAGAGAGAAAATACGGGCCAATTTGGACAGTTCTGTGAATGTACTAAAAACCAGGGAATTTACCCCTTAAAGGGATGAACTTTATGAAAAGTGAATTTTATCTTGCTAAAGTTCTTAAAAAGTAGGTAAGAGGCCTTTGAAATCAGTAAATCTACAGAATAAGGAAGTGATGCCTATTTTATATAATTTATTTGTACTGAAGCCAACAAAGACGGCTGTTTATAGACAGCATCTTCCTTTCTGAGTTTTTCTAAAGAATAGTTATAATTATGTGTCATGGAATACTATCAAGCTTGTTAAATTACACTGATGCTTCATAGTTTTGAAAATAGGGGCTTGTGTGACTAGGTTTATCATTCTTTCATTACACTCAGTTTCACTTTACAAGTAAGGATGCAAGAGAAACATGTGGAGAAGGTTGAAGCCATGACTACATTCACTGACTCACAGACAATCAAATGATAACATAGAAGGTGGTTTAATAGAATTTTAGAATTGGAAAACACTTTAGAAATCATCTCCTTTGATTCTTTTGAATAAAGAATTCCAGGTCAAAGAGTTAAAGTGGTATCCCTAATTTCAGGGTTAGTAGAGATCTATGACTAGAACTGAGATTTTTTCCTAACATTTCACACTTTAACAAATATGCCATTTATCTTAATTTATTTAAAGTGGAAAAATAGCCTGAAATAGAATGCATATAATTCCCATTATTTTCTAATACATTTGTTATCTTCATCTAGAGGCTATTTAAAATTAGATATTAAACATGGGTTGTTCCTTGCCTACAACTTATTTCTAAAGGTAGACAAGCATGCTATTAGTGGGTTTAAATCCTGGATTTGTCATTTTTATCTATATGAACTTAGAAAATTATTTAACCTGCATGTGCCCCTGTTTCTTCATCAGTAACTTTGAGATAATAAAAGTACCACATTCAGTGGGTTGTTGTGATGATTAAATGAGATAAAGGGTGTAGAGCACATAGAATAGTGTCTGGCACACATTTAGTGCTCATTAAGAAAAGGGATGTTAGTACTAGTATTGAATAGTGCACTGCTGAAGTGTTGTTTGTAATCAACAGAACACAAACATTCAATACACACACACAGAAATGTAGATTCTAGTTAAAGAAATAAAGCTTCACTTATTAGAAGGAACATATTTTAGGTTCACAGTAACAAACGTCAACATTTTTTAGAGATCTGACCCTTATCCAGATCTCTTTTTAGATAAAACATGCCTTTGTTAGTTAGCACAATTAAGATAAAATCAGGATAAATAAAGGAAACTATAAGCAAAATATTCCTCATGTTGACTTACTTCATATATGTGAGACCACATCACTATAATTCTGATTTGAATAACTCATAAAATTACTGTTACTTCACTAAATTAAACTTAAATAATAGATTTAAATCAAATAATACTCTAGCTTTTACACAAATTTCAAAACACATTTCACATTTGTAATTTTTTTTAGGATTAAAGGAGTTCAATTACTCATACCAGATTATTAATGGTGGTTATTTCTGTTTTGTTCTTTACGGTATTTTCTAAATTCAATACAATGAAGAGCTAACATTTGGTAAAAAAGGGAAAAATATATACTATTTAAAAAGTAAAGGTGTTAGATTTAGAATTTAAAATAAAAATATTTTAAATACATAAAGAAATCCATAAAAGCAAAGATTCCTCCTATTCGACCTTAAATTAAAAGCATGGGTTTTCCACTTGCTAGTGTATGTAATATTGATCAAGACAACTTTTCTCAACTATTATTTCTATGTCTATAATCATGAATATGATAATACTGTCTTTCTTATTGGACTATTGTAAGGGTGCAAGCATATCAAAACTGATTTGAAATCAGTCCACTATTATTATGTAAATAAATGTGATTTTCACTCATAAAAATTCCATACTCAATATTAACAACACGATTAATCATGAATCATTGTGACATATATTTACGAAGAGGACTGTTTGAAAAGCTCCTTCTGTACCTTTTATTTTTTTTGGTCAGTTCTGCCATTTACTAGTTGTGTGATCTAAGTATCTCAAACTCACCAAATGTAGTTAATAATTCTTGGCACACTACCTCAGGTCATTCTAAAAATTAAGTAACATGACATCTATTAAAATATTTTTAAAAAGTAATTTACACTTATAGAGCATTATCATAGTATGTTTACCAAGGACCAGGCTCTGTACTAGGCACTTTGGATGTACTAGCCAACAAGGAGAACATGATTCTCATCCTGATGGAGCAGACTAGTTGAATGATTGACATTTATGATGCCCCGTTCTCAGGAGGCAGTTCTCTAAATGACCTTATATTGATATAAAGGGTATTCTCCACATACCTCCATCATTCTCCAGTACATCACTATATTTAGTTTTATTCATAAAACAGGTCACTATCCATCATTATCCAACTTATATATTTGTAGAATCATCCTACATCTCTCCCACAATTGATCCTCCCCCCAGAAGAGACATCTTTCATCTTATTCACTTCTATGTTCCCAGCCTCTGGGACTAAGTCTAGCAAATACTAGAGGCTCTCTCATTATTCACTGAATAAATGAAATTGTGAGCCAACTATTTCTGTATTATTACTTATGGTACTTACAGCAGACAGCAGGAAATCAAGTCAGTTTCTCAGTTGGATGCACTCTGCTAAGTATACCCCATCCCACAAGGCTCTAGCCCTCAGTCTCCTGCCATCCTTCACAACAGCTATCCTGGGAGATTTCATGGCTCTCCATACTCTCCACTGTTGGTTTTTGGAAGGAGGTCTCTTAAAAGGCATGTGCAGTATTTTTAAAAAGATTTATTAATATAATGAATATGCATCACATGACCCAGTATTTGTGTTACATATTTGATATGTAGAAAAAAATGTAAGTTCCTATAAAACAACTCAAAAACATATCAGTAGGTTTTTCAACTGCTGATTAATAAAGAGACTTGTAATGATTTCTATAAAATTGTGACATTAGAAAGATGATACCCACCCTCCCCCCAACCCCCTTAGCCCCACCGTCACCATTAAAAATTTGATTGTATTGGGAAATAAGATTCACCTTACACAATTTTAGTATTATAAACATTTTGAATATTTTCTCTATATATGCTTTGTAGTTTTTGCTTTAATTTACTCTTTAGTCATGGTGATTATCTATATTAATCCAAATGCAATAATCTCTTATCAAGGCACACCTTTTTCCAATGCCTGCCAAGTGTGCCACCTATGGCTATGAAACAGAACAGTTTTTATTCTCCAATAGTATATCTCGCATTTTTATGTATGCCAGGCATTGTGTAGAATAGCCTATTGCATGGTTTAGTGCTTTACAGTTTAATAGGAAGTTTCTCACATATGTCACAATTTCACAACTCTGGGAAATGGAACTGTCCCTGCTTTATACGGTTTCTGTCAGAATACATTAAAAAAAACATGAAAGTTTAACAATTATTAGCTATAACAATAAGACTATAATACTATAAAATACAATTGTATCCCTATTTTACAGATGAGAAAACTAAGTCAGAGAGAAATTAACTAATTTACCTAATTGAGGCATAACTAAGTCTAGCTTTTCTGTTTCCAAACTACTATGGATTTTATTGCCCCATACCTGTCTTCTTTAAGGATCACATAATATTAAAGCTCAATGCATACAATAACAAAAGATAAAAGCAATCCAAGTGTCCATCGATAGATGAATGGATAAACAAAATGTGATATATACATACAATAGAATATTATCCAGCTTTAAAAAGGAAGTTCTGACACATTCCACAACATGGATGAAACTTGAAGACATTACATTCAGTGAAATAAGTCAACCACAGAAAGACATATATTGTATGATTCTACTTATATAAATTACCTAAAGTGGTCAGATTCACGGAGACAGAAAACAAAAAGGTGGTTGCCAGGAGTTAGGAGTTGGAAGAAATGGAGAGTGAAGATTTAACATATACAGAGTTTTAGTTTGGGAAGATGAACGAGTTCTGGAGGTGGATGATGGTAACAGACCTGTACACTTAAAAACAGTTACAGATAAATTTTATGTTATGTACATTTTATCAGAATTTTAAAAAAAGACCCTCAATGGTATGGCCACAGTTTCACCATTTATATCATACAACAGAATGAATTAATTAATACAGGTGATAGTAATCTCTCAAATTGTTTCAGGAAAGTTAGGCATTTTTCTTCTTGGTCATTTTTCATTGTAGATAGTTGTTCCCGATTCCTTAAAAAACTATGTTGATAAGATTTAAAACATTACGTTTAGATAAGAGTTCTGCTGATTTTACGTTATTTACCTGAAATCATATCTCACTTATGTCCTCCAACCATAGCATGTGTATATCAGATATTTGATGTGCATTTATTTTAATGGAAAAGCAAAAGGCTGATATCGATTTATCTAACATAAGAAGACATACATATCATACGTGAAAAATATAATTCAAGCTACATAATATGATTCTCTCTTGGCATATTTATTCTTAAAGTATTCTAAGATGGTGTAGTGCCAAACACAATATTTTTTTTCATCCCTTCGCCAAAGTGAAACTTGACCACTGAAGTCTAAAAGATGTACAACAAAAAGGCACAAATAGATGAGACTTTAAATTCACTCAAGGAACATTTGGGGCTATGCAAGCATGGAGAATATGATTACCTTAAAAAGTACAGTTTCCAGAAATTCTCATAAGAATTCCTCAGCAGGCATTTGGCTAGAATCCAAGTTTCTCTTTCTCCAAAAAAAAAAAAAAAAAAAAAAAAAGCGCTTTTGGATATTTTCCTATCTTGACATTTTAGAGAGATCTAAGGCATTGTCAAATGTCATGTGTGCATGTGGTATTTTTTTAATCATACTTTTAAAAACATCTTAATTTGCCTCAAGTTTTCAGTTTCAGAATCAGGAGTCTCAAATTCAATGGAAAGAGTTAACATTTTTTAGCCAATACCACATATATATATCCTAACTAGAGAAATATCACAGACTTCCTGGCTTCCCTCCAAAGACTCTACCAGTCGGCTCATTGGCTCAATTCCCATTCTACTCTAAAACGTCTTTTTAGTTTGCTTTTCTTTGTCTTTTTCATATTTTAACTGCATAAATTGTTTACTACGAATGCTATGGAGCTTCCCTCCAAGCGACTCAGATAAAAAACAAGTTTTTTAATGATCAGTCAGTCATACTGGATAAGCCGACTTTCTCAGTCATATACTTTATTTCCACAAACCTACACTTTCTACAAATCAGGATTTGCACTTGAATATGTTCAAGCTCTTCTGCCACAGTGAAAGGCCATTTTAAGATTCTCTTATAGTCTTTGCCAAAGTTTCTGTCTATAAATACTTAACACTTCATACTGGCTCCAGAAAAATAATTTCCAAACTAGTGACAAATACTAAATTGACTATTCAGAAAGCCCTATGAAACCTAAAACAGAAGGGGGAAAAAACTGCACTGGAAGATTTAGAGAGTTCTACACCATCAGATAGGAAATTGCCTTTTCCTCTTTTGTTCATAATATCTACCTACCTGAGACAGGGTGGAATTTCCACACACAGATACCCTTTCTCCTGTTTAAAACTGTGGTAGATTTGTTGGCAAAAGTCTCCAAACCCATTTCTGTATATATTGTTTGCAGGTGTTCCTTATGTGTTACTTAAGGAAAGGTGAATGCTGTGAATGTTTGGGTATAAATGGTAATGGTCACCCTTGAATTTCCCTACAGGAAACCTTTTTCATTTCAACCATCTTCCATTGAACTCTACTCACTTTGAACAACTAAATAACTTCTTAATTTTCTATGATATACGTTTTAAAACTAGTTACAGAATGTTCTTTTTTTCCCAACCTGATATTTAAGCTGAGTATATTTTTAATTTCAGCTTTACTGAGGTATAATTGACATAAAATTGTAAGATATTTAAAGGATAAATTGTGGTGATTTGAGATACGTATACATGGTGAAAGGATTCCCCTCATGTAGTTAATTAATACATCCATCACCTCACGTGTTTATCTTTTTGTTTTTGATAAGAACATTTAGGTTTTACTCTGTTAGCAAATTTCAATTATACAATACAGTGTTATCAACTATAGTCAGCATGTTTTAAATTAGATCCTCAGAGCTTATTCATCTTATAGCTGAGAGTTTGTATGATTTTACCAACCTCTCCTTATTCTCCCCACACTCCAGCCCCTGGAAACCACTTTTCTACTCTCTGTTTCTGAGTTTTTAAATATTATGCGTATTTCAATAGGTATTTAAAATATCTATTAGATATCTATGTATAATTAAATATTAAGTTACGCATTTTTTATATACCCCACTGTTCCTTAGCACATTAGCAGGTTCTTTAACCATATGACATCTTTTATTCTGTTGGATAAGAATACAGACTTTGGAACCAGAACACCTGGGTTTAAATCTATTTCTGACAGTTACAAATTGTATGACCTTGGGATAGAAACACCATAATCTTGCTGTTCCTCAATTTCCTCATCTGTTAAATGTGTACTATAAGTAAGCATCTCATAGAATTTGTATAAATATTAAATGCTTTAATATATGCAAAGTGTTTAGAAAAAAATGTCTGGTAAATACTTACTCCTAGCTCTGTCAAAAATTGCTTCAAATCAATTTTACCTGAAAGAATTGTTATTGCTAGATAAGGCTTGTGTAGAGCAGTGTGGTAAAATAAATTGATATCACTTGATGCATATTTGCTATGTTAAAAATGAAAGGGAAAAAAGTTCTTGTATACATACATGTTGAGGCATTTCAAATGTCTCCCCTACTAGTTTTAATCAAACATTCATTTTCCATTCTTCCATGCCATATTCTATATTTATTAACTCTATCCTTTTTCCTCCTTCCCCACAGCTAATATCCTTGTTCAAAGGACGGTCATAACTCTCCTAGCCTAGTCTCCTAACTCTCCTGCACTAGTTTGTTAATCTGGCAACCAGTCTTGCTACCCTCAAATATGTAATAGTTCTGGTGAGAAATAAAAATAACCTAATT
This sequence comes from Balaenoptera acutorostrata, assembly GCF_949987535.1. Classification (NCBI taxonomy): domain Eukaryota; kingdom Metazoa; phylum Chordata; class Mammalia; order Artiodactyla; family Balaenopteridae; genus Balaenoptera; species Balaenoptera acutorostrata. The sequence goes on along the minus strand of NC_080068.1, from coordinate 127,543,283 downwards.
AGACTATTAGAAATAGAAATGGTGGTATGAACAAGAAAGAAAATGGAGAGCTAAACTGATGACTTGACAATTGATTTCATATAGGAAGCAAGAAAGAAAGAGGAAGAGGAGTTACAGGACACAGTTGAGGTTTTGAACTTGCAGTGATGGTGTTTAATATCAAAAGAGAGTCTACTCTCCTTTGGATAACACATCTGCTGTCATCGGCTACTTTCATGAATACTGAACTCCAGATCTAAATTTTAACCCAGACTGTTCTGTTGCGTTCCAGATGCAAATATCCACCTAACTGATATTTCCACTGGGTGTCTCAGAGTAACCTCACTTTTGCATTCATCACCTTCCAGGTACTGCCCCTCCTCCCATGTTCCCTAATTCACCACTTAGCTGTTCACGGCAGAAACCTAGCCAGCATCTTGCCACTCCCAACATCCTGCCACCATCCTCCACATTCACATCCAATTCATCACCGAGAAACACCAGTACCACCACGTCAACGCATCTCAAACCAATGCCCGATCTCCAACATCTCTGTCACCTCCTAGTCCACGGCTCCATGTTCTCTATGCTGAACTACTAAGACCACAGCGCCCCTGACCTCTAACTGCTGTCTTTACATCCATTCAGGTAGAAGACTTTTTATGAAACACAGATATGATCAAATCAATAACTGGATGAAAACTCTTCAATGGCTTCTCCTTTCGGCATGAAAAATATCAAACATTTAACCTGACTTCTGGAGTTCTTTACACTCATACCCAGGCTAATTCCCCAGGGTCATCTCTCACGTCTTTCCTTTCAGCTCTGTCAGTTCAATAAACTTCTCTTTTTTCGGTTACTCAGAGTGGTACTCTCTCAGATCATTTATGCATGGTATTCCTTTTGCTTGGAACACTGCCTCCTAACCACTGAACTTGGCCTAATTAATTTCAAGTGATCCTTCAAGCTACAGTGTAAGTATCACTTCCATGGTGACTCTTTCAGTGATCCATAGTCGTTTCAGTTCCCTTCCAACAGTTTCTTAAAGTGCCCTGTTTTTCTATCACACACTCATCATAATTTATTAAACTACCTTATTAATAACTATTTTTCTCAATGAGCAGAGTGAATTTGAAGTGGATTGGTGGCTAAATTTCCAGGTAGAAATCCAGCAAATATTCAGAATATGATGCTCTTGAAATAAAGAGAGAGAGGTAAATAGTGACCAGCATAAATGTGACAGCTGACACTATGAGACTGCTAAGGAGACACTGTAGAGAGAGAGGAGGGGAAGTCCAAGGAAAAGTCTTTGAGAAAACCTCCATTTCATTTGTAGCAAGAGGGAGGTTAGGGGAGAAAGGGAAAGAGAGAGAGAATATAAATGAAAACATTCAGAGAAGTAACCAAAGAAAAAGCAAGTCTCAATTTAACTGGGTAAAGTAATAGGATAACCCTAAAACTGACAGACCCCGTTCCCAGGACACCACTCTAAAACAAGGAACAAATTAGAAGAAATTATACTTGAATATGAATATTGCAAAAGTACTTACATGGGTGCTTCTATTTTATTCTTTCAAACTAAGGTATGTATAATTATAAGTATCCAATTTTATTAATATATTGCTTTAGTGCAGCCAAGATATAACTAATATATGTAAATTAAATTTCTTTAAAAGTATTCATTTATTCCTGTCTATCTAAATGTATGTATGTATGTGTGTATATATATATATATATATATATATATATATATATATATATACGGTTTGCATTGTCCAGCATTTCTATTACTGTGAAATTTAGTTTGATAATTGGTCTTATTTATTTTTAACTGAAGGAGAAATTTATTTTTGTTTAATTGAAGCATTTTTTCTAATGAGTGCTAAGAGGTTTACAACCTTTATATAAACCATCCAATTAATGTTAAGCTAGAAAAAAATTATCTTCTCTTTTGACTTGGTCGTAATAGCTAGATCCATTCACACAGGCTTAGAATATTATATATTTAATAGAAGTTTTGCTGTATTTATTCTTCTTTCACTTGACAGAGTTTTCTGTTCAAAGAATATGTAGTTCAATAAATTATCTTCTATCAATAGTAATTTTGGATATTTTACTGATAAATTCACATTGTATTCAACCATGTAATAAAGATCAAATAGTAAGTCTATTCATGTCCACATATGCTCATAAACTGAAGGGTTCTGCTTACAGATTCTTCACTTTCATATTTTGGAAAACTTTATCACTTTTTTACTTCTTATCAAAAGAGAGGAATCATTTCTCTTCACCAAACTTCATAAAATATTCCTTACTTTTGTCATAATGATATCTCTACTTACTCTTTCAACTAATATCTTTCAATATATACCTGAGGTTCTCAGACTAGTACGCTGGAAAGAATCCAATGCTTGCCTTCAAAGAGTTTGACTCTTGTCTTCTTGAAAGGAAATATAGAGACTGCATTTCCCTACAGAGTTGAGAAAGGGGGAAAATGCATACGTGTGCATACTCACACAAACACACACATATACACACTCTTAATCAGTAACCTTGGTAATAGAGGGGGTAATATTATGGAATAACACTGGAAAGTAATGTAAATGGTATTGTCTGCAGGTCATGAATCCAGTGAGGGGCAACAACCAAGAGCTTCCAGTGAAAGACAGGACTTTGCCAGCAACTGAATGTTAGAAAACTGCAAAGTTCACCCATGCTTAGTGAGGAATAAAATAGAATGTAAAACTCAAAATAAACAGGGCAACATTTTACCCTCGCAATCGAAGTCTGGTTTGAACCCAACAGTCCTTTTCTCCCATTTCTTGTGGGAGTCCCTGTGATTCATGGGTAACTGAAGTTCATCCCAGTGAGTCTGGGATGTGCATATGAGGATAAATGAATTGAGCTCATGACTGATGTATGGCGGAGAAGGACGGGCAACCAGCAACAATTAAAAGGAAGAAAATGATCACTCGTCTGTGTGGATGTTCTTGCTTCCCACAACATCTCCCCTACTTTATTTCCCTATTCTTATCACAAAATCCAGGTTAGACAGAGTCATCCTTGTCAGATCCTGTTCTACCAACGAAGTGAATAACCCCTTCTCTGTGTGGCTTTGTGGCTTACAATTTCCCAAAGGTTGTAAGTATCACAGCTTTAAAATCAATTGTTTATTTGTCTGTCCTCCCTCTTAAGGCAAAATTAATGTCTTTTTATATCCTCTAACATGGTCCCTTGTTCGAGGTGGCAGGTTTTGAATGAGCATTTGTTAGATCACCTCTCAGCATCAGTGCCTGCACACCATCCTAGGTTTAAAACAAAGACAATGACTAGATTTTCCAAACCTCTCTTGGGCATGCAGGTCCCTACTCCATCACTAACTATTGAAAATGCATCATCCTTTGTTTACTCTGTCAAATGCCATCTCCCTCACAAAGCCTTCCAGATTACCACAATTTGATGGATCTCATTCCCTTTATTCCCACTGCACCTTGTTATACTTCATTCATTGTACATGTTATACTGACCTGCTTCATATGTATAACTGCTTTATATGCTTAGCTAATAATTGACTGAAACCCCAAAGAACAGAGACACTTTTTTCTTCATTATCTTTGAATTCCCTCCAACATCTAACCCAGTACCTCTGTGAGAGAGTTGAGATCTAATGCATATTCATTTCAGCTAATTGATTTGAACTTGGCCCCAAAGGGAAAAAATGCAATATTTAGCCTCACAGTAACTAGCAATTTGATACTGAATGTAAGGAAAAGTATTTGAAGTAATACACATTATTATATTTATATCCACAAATATTTACCCCAGAATTAAGCAAAACCATACTTTACCTGTTCCTCATCTTTAGTAAGTTCAAATTTTAATGAAATAAAGATGGCTATGCCTCCCACATCATATCTGTGATCCATCCTCCGCCTCTAAAGGTATGTTGAGTTTTGTAAGTATATTCAGGGGTATGACTACAATTGAGTGTGCATGTACTGCAGTTCAGTGGAAAAAGTATAGGTGCATTATAATTATCCCTGAGCTGGTCAGCCTCTCCTACCAGACTGTGAGCTCCTTGAGGGCAGTACCTGTTTACTCAGGTCCTTGGACATAATAGACTTGATTAAATAGTTCCTGAATTAGGTAATTATTTTAGAAATAACAACTTAACAGAGGGGTTGTACTGTGGGAGCAATAATGATAGCGGCTAACATGTGAATCTATGCACCACCTTGCATTCATTACATAATTTTATCCTCCTTACAAGCCTAGGAGGGAAATGTTGTGATCCCTGTCTTCAGGATGAAAAGATGGAAGCTTAATGAAGTTAGTTAACTTGCCAAGGTCACAAAGCCAATACATTTTGAAAGTGGGATATGAAACCAGACATGGTGACTCCATGTCTCTTAACTGCTTAGGAAAGAGGGAAGGAGGTGGTTTGAATTACCACCTGGGAATTACCCAATTACCCCCTGGGAATTACCCAATTCCCAGGGTGAAAGAAGTGCTGATACTGCTAATTCGTACAGGGGAAACATTGTAAAGGAATAGGAGAGCTTTGTGAATGTCAGAGGGTTCCTAGAAAAGAATAAAAGATAAGTTGAATTGGAGTGGCGAAACTGAGGGAAAGCCCATGGCAAGAGGGAGAGAAAGAGAGAGCTTTAAGACACTCAAATTTAGGTTATTGTGTTCCAAGGGAAAAATCCATCTAGGAATACACAGGTGAGTGGATTCCAGGGGAGAGTCAATACATAGTGTTTCCACAGTAAGGTTAAGAAGCACAAACTTTGGATTATTTCTCCGCAGAGATTCAGGCTAGGGCCTATGAGTAAAAAAAAAAACATAAACAGATGAGAAAATAAAATAATACACAAAACTAGGTAAAACATAATGGCTTTCATTCCCTGTATGCTAATATCACAGTTATGTTTCAATATTAACTTATATGCAATTATTATTTTCTTCTGACAATTACTCTCCACTATTTCAGTTTTTCCTTTGAAGCCTCTATTTCCTTTTGCATTACTATGCTTATACCAACAAAAAGGCACATATTTTTGATTTAAAAGGAAAATTAGACAACAATAGAATTATAAATAATGATCTCATAAATAATTATATTTTCAGGACTGATAAATCTTACACTACTCATTAGTTGATTCACTGAGGAATAATATGACAAGCCACAGTGAAATAAATTATTTGCATTGAAAAATAAACAGTGTATTGTCTTAAAATATCCCGTTTAGCAAAGATGTATGAATGCAGTATATTTGGGGGATATATTGGTCTTCAGCATGTATTGCCAGTTTAGCGTTTTAATACAGATAACTAACTTATTAGGAAAACAATAATATCCCTAAAATCAAGGATATTTAACAAATAACCTAAGTCACTACAGTAAGAAGAATTTTCATTTGGCCTTAACAACCTTGGGTGAGTTACCTCCACCTGTCTATGATGGTTTTCTCATCAGGAAAATGGAGAGAATAGTGGTACCTACCTCACAGGACTGTTGGGGGCATTAAATGTGCTAGTATGTGTCAACATGTGGGAGCAGAACTTGGTAAATGCTGTATGTATAGATGTTTGTGCCGCTCCTTCTATTATTTGTTGAACATTTAACTTCTGTTTGATCATAAACGTAATATAGACCAATCAACAATGGTGATTATTACTCATGCACAATTAACTACCTTCTAAATAAAACAATGGTAAAATAATCACGTTTTGTATAGTGAACAAGTTTGTATGATTTATAATACCTAGAATGTGGGTTCTAAACAAAGGGCGATGTACATGGCCTTACTTTCCACTTTGAGTTGACTTCCTTTTTGTAATTTTTGGCTCCTAAATCCATAGCCCACACCAAATCCTCACAAAAGACAGAATATGTGGATGTAAATGGTAACAGAAAATCATATATCTCACAACATAACAGGTGATTTCTTTATAATAACAAGTCCAAATTATTTCAAAATAAAGATGTAAAATTAAACACAATTATTCTAAAGAAAACAACATGGCTAATGTCAGTCAACAGAAATTCCATTTACTTTTTCCTAACTACACACTCATAATAATAGTGGGGCTTTTTCCCCCTTGCTGGCTCACTTAAAAGAACTCTAGTTGGATTTATGTATTTAAAGCTTAAATAACTACAAAAGAAACTAATACCAAAGGGCAAAAGGAAATAATCTTACAGCTCTACGAAGCAGTTAGCTATTCCCTTCATAAGTGAAGGGGAAGGGATATATGGCCTAGTTCATTAGTCTGTAGGATTTGACAAACAATGTTGAGAGGTTTTCTGAGGCTATGCCCCACAATGAACAAGAGCATCTGTGGTAAATGACAGCCCCCTAGGAGGAAGGTCTGAGCCCTTTGTAAACTCCCTTGATTCAAACATACCCACAGAGCACATGCCAGCCGTGTCCAACAATTTATGCTTTAGCTGTTACACTTCAGATCTGAGCTGCAACAAGGAGATAAAATATTTTGCTTTTCTTCAGTGAGAGGAGTAAAATCCACCAGAATGAGCAGTAAAATAACACCTCCTATGTCTTTGTGTGAAAACCTAATGTGATCAAATACAGCTGGAATGTTTGATATATTTCACTTAGTTAAATGCCAGTGGGCATATTGGTAAAATAATTTCTATTAAAATTCCATTTGATTCCTTGGTTTGGTTATTATTACTTAAAGGTCCAAAATTGTCTGAGTTAAAATATATATCTATCCCAGATCTTGTTTTATAGGTCTTTTTTGCTCTATAGGAATCTGTATCAATTTCAGTGAGCAACTGACTATTTTTATTATAGAGCAAAAGATTGTACATCTGCCTAAATTCATAAAAACTGGAATCAAGAACATCTTATTCAGACATACTTATTCACTAGAAGCAAATTTAGTGTTTTGCTCTACGATCACCTGTCACACCTGAGACGTTTTAATGTCTCTTTTTGTTTACAGGTGCTCAAAAACAGCAACTTTTACACTTGAGCACACTGATGATCAATTATTACATTTATTTGAATATGGCCTTAAACTGCGTTTTATATAGCACATCATATGGTGTATTTACTTTTTATTTTAGTCATTCATCATTAGTGCCATGCGCTTTGTATAACAGTGGCCAATGGGAGATGTTGCTGTGGGGGTGAGTGGTTAGGGTGAGAAGACATAATAGAAGAAATGCAAAAACATAGCCACACCCTCAGGAGACCTAATTTTCATATTTCTAGATTCATGAATGTTCAAAATGGAACTATTAAAGATTGAATGCAATGTCCCACCATCTATCTTTGGTGAATGGCTTTCATTTGTATGTGTGTTATTAGGCTAAATTTATTAAATATTCTCTAACTCAACTATATCTTACTTTACTATCTGGTCTTATCACTTGTATTATACAGTCACTTTTAAAAATAATTCTCACATAGGACCTTTCCAAATATGTAAACATGGCTCGTGATCTAGAAAATGGCAAAAAAAATATAGATCTACAATTTTAGAGCAGAATATTATTACTATAATGATCTTCTACATAGGTAGAAGACTTCTTTTCATATCCCTTTAATGAATCAAATGAAACAAAACCCTTCAGATTGTGTGTGTACATACCAATCTGTTACATATTAGTTCAAGTATCTGTTTAAAATAAATATTGATTCAGACGTGCAATAAATTCATAAACATCACTTCTCTGCATTTACTTTGAAGACAAATTACCCAGGGAGGTAAAGATGTCAGTTCCTTTATCACAGATCCAATTTTAAGACATGTCAAGGAATAAAAATGTATGACTCTTAGGCGACTTTGCTCTTCTCAAGCTGAGGAATGCAAACCAGGGTGTACTATTATTGTTAGACTACAAAGATAAGACCACCCTGAGTGGCTCGTGTGAACACTGTCACAGCTGCTTCTTTTCTCTTTGAAATCACTCAAAGTGATGCATGAGGACGAGGCTGCTTTTATCAGCCTCCCACTCGGGGTCTGTTTAGCCCACTGAGGAAAATACTTGTGATACACTGCTGACAGAAAACAAAACATGATCCAAACAGCAGGGCTGCTACCCACAGGATATTATTATGTCAATCAAGGGATGCAGCTGTGATAGAGAAAATCCTCTAACGCAAATATATTTGGGGGTAGGAAGAGACTATTTGTGCTTCTATATATCTGTGTTAGGCAAATTGTCAATGGCCCTGTAGCAAGATGATCTGTATTTAAAAAATCCTGGAAATCGCTTTCATCATCATCACCATCATTATCACATATTTTTCTCTCTCTTACAAAGGAAAGCACCATGCATCCCAATGCACTTGAGTCCATTGATTGTGGAGGAAAAAAAGATTGAACCACACCATCTCCACATCACCAGAAACAAGTGAGATAAAGCTGTAAAATATTTTAACATATAACGTAAAGGGCATTGTTATATGTGTAATACATAAATTAAATCCTTTAATCCTTATAAAACCCTAAATGTAGGTGTCTTCCTCATTTCACAGATAAGAAAATTGTTCACAAAATTAAGTAACTTGACCAAGAGCGTAGAGCTGGTAAAAAGCTGAGATTCAAAACATATCTATAATAATTTTCCCATCATACCATCACCACACCAGGATCAAATTTTTGTTTTAATTTACCCAAATGCATTTGGAGTCAGATATGGAATGTATCTTGTAAAAAGATGGATCAAAGGAATTTTTATTTTTGTTATATTAAAATATATGGAGGCTGTCAATTAAAATATATGCAGGCTGACAGTACCTTCCAAGTATTCTGTTATAGCTAGCCAACTCTAATAGATACTTCAGAAGCTATTTAACTTTACTGTAAAGAAGTATGTTTTAGGATTAGAGGGAATTAATAAATGCATTTATAAATCATTTGCTTGGAAATCAATATTTCTTTAAAAAGGTCTTTAACTTTCTTATCATATGAAGGTCCTCTATAACTTAATGGGATAAAAAATATAAATTGTTGATGATATGCAGGAAATCATTTGGAAAAAGTGAAGTATCCACATTATTAATAAGTAGAGGTTATACGAAATTTCTTTACATGCATATCTGAATGGAAAAATATGTGGATCATAGGAAAGGCTGCCATGATGTCAATGTACATTGAAGCTAAACTATTATGATTTTCTCCCCAGTTCTTGAATCCAAGAATTCAGAAAGTCTCAGAAACCACTGTAAGAATACTGCTTTGACCAGTTCCTTTAGGATACCAAGTTTGATCCAGGACCCTGATCAAGTTAAAAACTAAACTTTAAATTTATTTTCCCTCTTACCCAATTGTTCCAATAAGTTATTTTCATTAAACCCTGAATGGCTTGTTCACTATTCTCCCATCTACCAATCTTTCTTTTGTTCTTTGATTTGCATTTTCCTGTTGGATTTGAGATGACACTAATTTCCCAGCTACAGCCTTTGACCCTCCAGACTGTGGTTTCATTTCTCTCCCTGAACTGGCTTCTTAGGACTAAGAATGGTAAATTCCATCACTCTTTAAATTGGCCTGAGACTCTCTTTTCTTATTTGGCATATGCTATTACTGCACATTGGAGAAGAAAAAAGAGTGAGAATTTGCTCAGTATTCCGTCAGCAAAGAAATAATCACAATTAATTTATAGATAACCACAATAAAAAGAGTCTATGTGTAGGATTTTGAAAGTTAAGTCTGTCTACGTATAACCCCAAAGTATCTTGGTTATTCCTTTCTGCATTTAAACCAAAAACTATATCTAAAAGCAAATAAAATATATGTTGAGGGTTACAAACAGAAGTGTTCATTAAATAAAAATCCCTTATAAATTAAAATTTTCTGTTAATTTTAACACCAGCTGATTACAGAAAATGATGATTTATTTGCTCATTTAAACTCTGTGAAAATATGGTGCAAAATCTTTGAAAACCACTTTAGTTATAGTGATTTATAGGATTTTTCTAAAGTATTGTAAGATGCAACTAATTTCCTATCTTTGTCTTTGAAACACAGACATGCCTTTTTTTTTTAAAAAGCATATTTTCAGTATTTAGTTTTTCACCTTATGAATTACACTTTGGAAAGATTTGTTGAGTAACAGCATAGATATCTATCTGACTATGATAATTAAAATTGAATTCAGTCTGAAGAAAGGATGACTGATTATATAACATTTCTGAGACCTTTGGATCAATTCGAACATGATGGCTTTGCAAATTCTCAAACACCAGTTCAACCAAAGCATATTTTACTTAGCCTTCATTTGGAGTTTTTCAGTCATTAAATATTTTGCTCTAAAGAATGAAATGTATCAAGTGTTCATTTATAAGTAAAGATGTGTGTGTGTAACTCATATAACAGAAACAACAGGCGGCCTTTATAACACATTACCATCCCTGAGACTTCTTATTTAGTGATATATATAATTTGACTCATGGTCCTCCCAAATCTATGTAACCATAAGCTGTGTTACAGCACTGCTGTATTCTAAAGACATATTAATTTCTGTTTTTGAAGATAATATCAAGTCCTTGATCAACTAACAGATTGACAAAGGACAGTAAACATATTATGAAAAGGATTACTTTAAAACATATTTATCTCATTTCTGGGCCAATTCCAATGGGGCAAAATACAATTTTAAACTAAAAAGAAAACAATGAAATTTTTAATTGACATCATATTCTCAAACAATATAAATGGACAAGTCAATAGCGGGCAGATGTTGAGATGATGCCTAACAGGCAATGAATAGTTTCTTTGTTTGTGATGAAATAATGTTTTGGTGAAACTTCTGTAGACTATCATCACTAAATACTGGTTGGTTTTCATTTTCAAATTATTGTAAAACTGCTTGAATAAATAAGTCATTCTAACTGAATGCCAACCTTTCTATAGAACTGAACATTTCTTGAAAAATGAGGTCTGATTCGCATCATTTAAAACATTTATTAGTCATTAAGAATGCACCTTTTGCATCCTTCTCAATTTTGCACCCTTCTAAAATTTTAGAAGGATTTGAAACATCTTCAAATTAGAGTGGAATCATATTTTAACATTACCATACAGAAGAGGGCTAATTATGAATTAAAAATACATTCATCAAAGGCCCATTATGTGCAAAGCACTCTGCTGGGGACAGGGAAATACAGAAATAAATCATTTTTCTAATACCACCATTGCATCTTATAGAACTTATTATAGGCTTATGGCCTATATAGTTGATGCTAGCTTTTTTTCCTTTAGTGTCAAGGTGGCAGTGTATTGGAGAAGCATAAGAGAGCCCCAGTTTTGTTTCACAGGAGGGCGATTTATACATGTTGAACATGCAAAGGAGAAGACTGGCAGTGCTCACAGAAGAAAGCACCCCTGTCATTAGTTACCTATACGGGGAAGTGATCTGAAAAGCCACTCTTTGAAATCAGGGACCTCAAAATCCCACTTTAAAAATGTCCTTACTGTAACAAATGGAATACTTGAAAATACTGACAGATAGACATAAAACGCAACAACTGAAAGAGAATGCTTTATTTAAGAGGAACAGTCAAGCAGAGGAGATGTATTTCCCAAATCTGCTGGCAATCTCTGTGTTGCTACATTTTCAAACCAAACACTTAGTGATTACCTATTCTGTTCAGACTTTTTTTGGTCATGAAAAATGAATTGCAATATTAAAAATAAATGGTAGGTGGAAGAAAACATTTGAAACAGTTAAACTTGGAGCTACTCTGGTTGAAATAATGAAGAGCAAGAGAAATGTTGGTGACAAAGTTCTGCCCGGCCCATGAGGCTTCTTCAGCTCTAGTTTGGAAATCACTGCATTAGGCAATCAAAAATGCTTCCAGAATATTTTAATTTCCCTTCATATAATCAGTTAGAATTATACTATATTTAAGAGCAGCACTTCAATGTATGAATCATCATCATAACTATTCTATACGTTACACAAATCCTGAAAATTAAAGTAACAACTTTCTGCAACAATCTAAATTCCTTTATTAAAAGGCTTTGTTAGAGAAAATAAGAGTTACACTATAATAAAGTTAAAAGCTTAATATAGCTACTGTTTGTTGAAATTTCAATATAAAATGTTTGAACAGGTAGAATCTATCTTTCTGAAATGGTTTGAATTGTTGCACAAAATCCAGTGTCCAAAGTGAGGTATCCTTCAAAAACAAGTTTATCCTGAGTTGGGAAGAGTCTAGAATTCTGTAGGAAGTGGAGGAAGTCCAAAGAATTCTGAAGAGCCCATCTTTCTCAGAATGAAGAATAATATCTCATGGTAGGGAGAATTGTGAATACAAAAATTTAGTTATCAGTCATGATCAAAAGGAAATTTGAATGAATATTTCTGATGTTCACTGACCAGTGTTGAAAAATCATAACAAAATTCTGCCCCTTCACTCATTATGCACTTGCTAACTTTACATGCAGTTCAGGTCTATATATTAGCACAATCAAGTTGTCACCTGAAACGGCTAAAAAGCTGTGGCACGAACAAGAGCTCTTGTACACACAATAAAATTGAAGTTTTTCTGATAAAAAAGTGAAGTGTGAAGATTCATCATATTGCAGACTGGCTGATACAAATAACACGACTAGAAAAAATAGTCAAGACAGTAGAAGATAACAAAAGAAAATGAATCACATTATTCATGGTTTCTCAAAGATGTAAAATACTGTTTTGCTCATTTATTTACGACCAATACTGCTAGAACTAAAAGTTGCCAAACTAAATGTGAAAAAAAAAAAAAAAAAGCACATGGACCAAAATCAACAGGAAATGAAAGTTATGAAGCCTTCGAAAGTAGTCACTGTATCAGCAACAGTTCCTGTGTTTCATCTGTACATTGAAATTCCAAATTGATGGCACCAAGCGTATTTCATAAATATTTTAATCTTAAAATTAGAAATTTATGATTCATTGCCTTTGAGTTTAAGTTAATTAAATAAAAATGATGTAAAACAGAATTTAAAACTGGAATTGGTACCATCTGACCAATCAACCACATCACATGACCATATGCAAATCCACTGAGTATTGGCTGTGGTTGGCTACCATGTGATGCAAGGCCTGGAGTAAGGAATCTTCCACTGAGAAACCTCAGTCACCATCCCTATGCCCTAATACGAAAACACTAATGCTAATACCAATAATCATTTAAGGGTCTTTTCATTCCAAATGGTCAGAGAGGGAAACATGATGAACCACCCTGCCTTAAGGGACAGGCATTCTTCTTCAAGTTTAATGGACTGCCTAGCTGGGAAGGATGAATAGATACCTCAGAAAGCTCTGCTTAGTGTCTGTCCCTAGTAACATTAAATGGCTTACTGCAGTGCATGAGGAGAGAGAACTTTCAAGGAAGTCAGCAGGAGCTCTGTAAACTTGTTCTGTTTTCCTATGGATGACAGCCAGTACCCATTTCTCCAAACTTGTAAGGATCCAAGCCTTCCTGGAGGCCAGCTCTGGGGACAAAGGTGCTTCTCCAAAGCTGTTACAGATAGGGACATTCAGACTGAATGAGAAACACAGTAAACAAAAGCAAAAACTACCAACTCAAAACACTGGCTATACAACACATACTTCCTTCCTACTCTTGAACTGCTTACAAAGACCAAACTGGATTCTTTCCGTTGTACACAAGAAACTAAGTCATTGAACTGATATATATATATATATATATATACATATATATATATATATATATACATATATATATATGTGTATATATATATATATATATATTTTTTTTTTAAGCAGCATTAAGGAACAGAACTTGGGAAGATCATCTAAATAAAGTAGGATGAAGTTTTGATTTTTGTACTTGGAAAATAAAGATAAAATTAAAGAGATTATAGGGCCAACTCAAAATCTATAGTTTTCTCAGGTTTTTTTGAATTTACATGGCCCAAATACAGAAAAAGCTTCAATTATCCCATCTTGTTGAGGAGGAAGAAAGAAAACACTGAGTGTGACCAAAGATAAACACAACCACGTTACTTAGGCATTCAACTGGTTCTAAAGTGTGTGAACTGTGGGAGTCGAAATTTACAATTCCTTTGTGTTCTTTCAAAAAAGCTGTCCTATCCAAAAGAGCTCATAATGGAAATTATTCACTTATTATGTGAAATGTGAATTTTTATGAAGTGCCAAACAACCAGAAATTTACTAAATCCAAATTTAATTGAAATTAATGGATTCACACATGAAAACTTGACCATACTTGCAAAATAAATGCAATGTAGTCAGTAATTGTAAATTCAATACACACGCCTGAAATTTCACATTGAGCTTAGGGTCCTGTGAAAGCACTCTGAATTGAATTAAGGTGGATTTTAATCAGTTTTCATTGTCCTTCGCCTTTGTAAAAATTAACGTTGTTATTTTATTTCTGAAATGATCCTTCGTACATCTTCATATGATTTGAACCCAGCTTATGTGACATATGAATGTCAAACTAAATGACAATATTCTAAATGAATTTATTATTATATTCCAAAATGCACTGCTGGTATATTTAAAAGTTTAAAAGTGGGCATATATATTAAATCGAGCCATTGCATATATTACATATATAATTCTATTTGTGTCATTTGCCTGCTTAAGTCCCCATAAACCTCTCTAAGTATGACGTTAACCTAGCATATCAGATCTTCAGTGGACTAGACCCAATATTCTACCTCTGGTTATGGGAGCACTGGGCCATTTGTGAAAGAGTGTGAAAGCCGTTCACAAACTAATTTAAACCTCTTTTAAACGTATACAATACTTTCAACCCATTTCATCTCATGATATTGGTATAATTCAATCTATAACACATGTTAATATAGTATATATAATAGAATACTGTGTATTATATTACTTTTCCTCAATACAACTCTTTCAAGCTACAAGTGTTAGCCATTATCTTTAATATATTGGGAAATTCTTAACAAATGCCAGTTTCAGCAATACTTTACATCATTTTATAAATTTCAACAAAAATGCCTTTTATTTTCTTCCCTAGACTTAAGAGCCCTAATTTTTATATTTTTATTATACTTTTCTAAACCCACTTAGATAATTTATGTCCCTTTTTCAGTATCATTGTATCTTTCTCAATTATAGCAACCAAAACTATATACAGTATTCCTAATGCACAGATTCATTATTACTTATATGATGATATATTTAGTTTCTAATCTTCTTCCTGAATTTAGCTGGAATTTTGGAAAATAACTATTTTCAGATCAGAGAATTATCTATATAGAACTCCCAGATTCTCTCATATTCTTTAACTTCATAAAATACAAATGCAGTTTTCTCTTGGATGTGATAATTTTAAGGTAAATTATCCTCAGTTTTCAAATAAACAGCACACTCTTTTAGGGGAAAAAAATGCCTTCAATCACAAGTAAAATATAGTATTATCAATGTCATTTTGGCTGAGATTATCCATGTAGACAGCTCTATATGGTTCCAAGTTTGAATATTTACTTAGATCATATACACATATTCTCCAGAATTAGTACTTTACATAATTACACGATAAAAATACAGCCCTTCCAGTGTGCAATCTAGGCTAAGAATATAATTTTCACATTATTGAATTTTCTCCCGCTCTAATCCTGTGCTCTTTATGCACTTCCTCAATATATCATTATTGATTGCCCTCTAGCTGTCAGGCATTGGACTCTGCAGGGGATACAGTGATGAGAGGACAAATGAGGACAGAAAGAATCCCCCCACGTTTCCGAAGCATGTACCCTAGATATTGCAAATGTGCAAACGTTGCTAAACTGGCATTTCTTATCTTTCTTCTTTTACCTTTTGCTGTATCACTTTTAATTAGTACCATTAATTGGTAGGTCATCCCATCTATATGTCTATATCTCTCTGTATTAAATAAGTCATATGATTGAAATATATATATAGAGAGAGAATATACATTGTATATTATGTATGTATAGGGTATAAACTATATATTATATAAAGTTGGTAATATATATCTATACTTGATGTTCATTAATTGAAGTTATAGGAACCAAAAGTAAAGCATTTCTTATCAGTTATTCTCACAAGATATCAATTCAAAGAACACCTTTGTTCTTCTATCAGTTTTCGGAAGATTGCTTCATTCTAAATAAATATTCATTTTCATCATTGCACAACATACTTTATTACTCATTAAAAATGCAACAAATTTCTATGTTCACTGTTAGCCACTACTTTCTCCATTACCTTGTCATAATTTATTGATGTTCTCACTTATTAAACACAAACATGGATTAAGTCCCTAGTGAATATATTGATATTGTTGGTAGTAGATCCCACCTACATAATAACATTTCTGTTGAGTTCCCATAAAATTAATTCATAGAAAATATCCATAGATTAAGTTGGTGTAAAAGAAAAAAATGCCTGTTAAAATTCA
Source organism: Balaenoptera acutorostrata (assembly GCF_949987535.1). Classification (NCBI taxonomy): domain Eukaryota; kingdom Metazoa; phylum Chordata; class Mammalia; order Artiodactyla; family Balaenopteridae; genus Balaenoptera; species Balaenoptera acutorostrata. The sequence continues at coordinate 127,526,895 of NC_080068.1, read as the reverse complement.
CTAAGGCAATAACTAAATGCTGAGCCATATTTCCTGTACAGTTGAATATATAATACAAATATTCACATTTGTTAATGTCAAGATTTAGAAATCCCCCCAAAAATATGCAAGGCTACAAATTCTTTTGGTTTGGAAAAATTAATCTCTGCGTATTAGTATTTTTATATATTCCTTGACTAGCCCTGAGCCTACCTCTCAGGCTCATGCTTTTTTATAGCATTTGCGATTAATTTCTCCCATCTTATTTCCTTCAAAGAGTGTAAGTGCTTCCACTTCCTGAGAGTCACTGAATTATAACTTAAGTATTTCTCTTAGCACAGTATAGACCTTATTTAGAGAAAAGGGTAACACTTTCATGAAGCACTACAGAGGAAAATCAGTCAGCTTCAGGACACAAGGACTACTGTTCCTATTCACAGCTTTGTTTTAAATCTTCCCTTGTTTTTCCTCAACAAACCATGGCACAATGCTTGCTGCATGTTCCCCTCCCAAACTGCGGCTGTCAATACCAGGTTGTTCAGGCCCTGAATATGCGAGCTGGCAAGAATCAGTCTTCCCATGAAAATCAAGTCAATGACCTGCCTCCTTGGCTTCTTGTGAACCAAAAGACAACCATAATTTTTCATCCTTTCCATTCTCACGTGTTGTAAATGTTCACTCAAGTCCACAATCCAATACAAAATGCATTAATTCCTCCAAAGTGAGTTCACCGTGCATGATTTAATTATAGCCAATTGGACATACTTTTCCTTTATTTTTTCTAAAAAAATAATTCAAGGCTCTAGCTCTAAGAGATTTTTCATTCAATAGTTTTGCATTATCCTTATTATCTAATCATGTGGGAAAGAAATAAGGTTTTGTCCTACTGGTTTGTCAAGAAAAAAAGTATAGCCATAAAAGTTTTACCTACAAACTTTATATCCACAAAGACCTAAGTTTAGTCAAGTGACAACCTCTCTATTTCCCACCACTTACTGTACCCCAGCTTGAAAAATAAAGGAGGAAAACACTGCAATCACTTTTATTTTAATCCCTCACATTTTGCAGTCACCGTTGAAGTCAGATATACAAGATTATGCACAGTTTTCCAAGATTTGCATTTAAAAGATTGTATACAAGCTTCAATACAGGTTGCTTTTCTGTGACCATAGAAACATCAGAAAAGTTGGAAAATTCAGCTCACTGAACTTCAAATGACTTTATTAAAGTGCCACTAATCAGAGTTAAAAGACGGAAGGTTTTAGTGTTTGGCCTAAAAGTGAATAACTCTCAAAGTCTAATGACCTACCAAGAGCATTTCTTAAAATTAAAAAAAAAGAAGGTCTGGTTGAAAGCAAATTAAACAAGAAAAAAACCTTCATCGCCTTCTCCAAAAGATTGATTTCATACAGATAACGACAGCTCAGCTGAACGGTGACACTGAGTACTGTGCCCCTTGTCTGGGCAGCTGGGAAAATCTGCCTGGTTAACTTTTAACGCACTCTATGTATAGATTTAGTTAAAATATAGCTGTCAGTAAGACTTCATTTCAAGAATAAATCTGGAACTTCATTTGTAGCTAATAATGTAAGTTATGTAAACTACAACACTTTGAAACTCTAAGTGCATTCTAATTTAATTATAAGCCACAAAGAAATTCCAACATGCAAATGCAAATCAAAGTCCATTAACAATGCATGCTAGAATAATATTCAGGAATGCTACCAAAAGTCTACACCCTAGCTATTGGCTTGAGAGAAAAGAAATTTTTTAAAAGCTAGGCTTTCTCCTACAAATAGGAAAGTGAAGAAAAAAAGAAGTGATATATAATTTTTCTTTTGGTGGCATCAAAGTTTATCTCTAATATTAGCTATATTTAAATGGTTATAATAACAACATCAAAAGGACCAGAAAAAAATTAAAGGAAAAGAATTTACTAAAAGGGAAACAATATGTATCATTGTCATCACTTTTCCCTTTCTTTTCCAATGGTTCCTAAGAGGTTCTTAGATATTTCTCTTTGGCCTTAAGCAGAAGGTTGACAGGGAAGAAACTGGAAGTGTACTGTGTCATGTCAAATATACAGCCTTCAAATCAAAAACGCAGAAGGGTCAAACTTAGCAGCACCTTCACTGCCCAATATTTTTCTTTTACAGAGATTCTTTTCAGAGTCCTACTCCAGTGGAAAAAATACATTGAGGTGATTAAGCAGGACAATGACTTACTCCATTCACTCTCTCTTCCTGGGGCACCTGGACATTCACCTAGTTCACCAATTTCACAAACACTTGTTGATCACTTATACTGTGTAAAAGAAAGGGTCAGCTACTGTAGGACTTTAAATAAAGGAGAGTCTTTTTTTTTTCTATTAACAATTTACATATGACCAAATTACAAATGTACCTGTCAAAGTAAAAGGGAAATAATCTGAAAATAATAGCTACCACAGTACCAAGAAAACTAAAGCCAGTTATTCATACAACTCACTTCCATGAATTCATTCTCTCAGCATTTATGGATCATGGCCATGTGTTAGGTACCACTATAGACATGAAGATCCAGGGATGGGTGAGGAATGGACCAGGCACAGAGACGTCATAATCTGGAAAGGGAGGCAGTTGGGAATGCTAGTCATTGTAAATCAATATGGTAAGCATTACAGGTGTAGCGTGACTAAAATGTTAAGGAATTTAGGAGAAGGGAATAATTAATTCTACCTGGAGGGCAACTAAGAATTTTTTTTTTTTCATAGAGGTGTTCTTGACCTAAACAGTGAATGATGAGAAGGAATCTTCCAAACAGGAAAGGTAAGTAATGTCCATCAGCTAGAGCACGCAAAGAAACAACAGCAACAATTAGGTATTCCTGAACTGAAGACTGGTGTTTGGGGTATGCTCTTGAAGTTTCCAGCATGAAACCTCTGGTTTTAATGGAGCATCTCCACTTGAGTAAGTTCACAAGGAAAAGTAAATTAAATTGGTACCAGGCCTCCTACTCTTGCTATGCACATGCTACTTGTTCAGTTACAACAAAAATGAAATAATTTACCTAATAAATTTGCTTCTGAATTTTTCAAGGTGATTGAGAATTTCACTCATCACAGGAAGGGTAAAATACATTAAAATAATAAATTTATAAAGCAAATAATCTTTTTAAAAGTCCACATACGATATGTCTTGGATATGCTCTGGCAAAATTTATAGAACTGTTCAACGTTCATCAGAAACTTTCTGCACTGTAGTAACTAAGTTATGAGAAATTCCTCCAACTTTAAAAAGTATAAATTGCTTAACTTAGCAAGAAAATCTCTCGGTCCTAATGCACTCCTCCAGCTCACTTTGCCTAACTCACATCACAAACCAAACCTGTATCAGTTCCTCCATTATGACACCATATGGTCCTGTGACCAGCTCAGTTAACTGTTCTTGGTCCTCATTTTACACAGCCCTGGGTTCAATTCGTCCTTGGAAAATTCCTGGTGTTTCCTCCCTGCACATTTATGTTTAGCAATCCATGTTAAGTCCAAGATCAAACTTCTCTTCAGGAAGCCCTTTCAAATTAACCTGCTTAATAATATGGTTAACTCATTTATTCTGTCTACTCACACAATTTTCGCTACACTTCTTTTTTCCTATAGTGTGGCTTCTCAAATTTTCTGTCAGATCAAGGCCAATATTTATTTTCAATTTACTTTCTTGAGCAGTGAAGTTCTTCACATATTAGATAGTCAATACTCAAACCCAGACTTTTAAAAATCAGTTCAAAAGTCTGAGATAAAACTATGAAGAACTGCTATTAAAACAATATCAAGAAATAAAATTAAAGTTTCATCCATTTTTTAAAAACAATTGGAATTGTAAATGAGATGAAAATTCTTGACTGATTTAGGGGTCAAAATAGAACAGTAAGTAGATGGTCACATTCTAGAGGTGAAGCAGGGGGGTCTCCAGCCCTGGCAGCTGGAAAGTAACCAGGCCCATGAACTGAAGGTGCTTCATTCATCATTGTCTTTAAACCAGTAAAGATAGTTCAACACAACTGGGATAAAACACTGATTTGTTTCTGAAAATGTCTGCACTGACAAAGGAGAGTATATTCTCAGTATGCAGAAGAGTAGACACAGAGAATTTAATGACATGTGTCAGCTTACACAGGAAAATATGGAGGTCCGATTATAAAAACCACGCATTTCTTTACAAAGAATCCACTAGATGGGACTGAAAACTGCAAAATGATGGATTACCTAAAGCTTATGTATGTTCTACTTAACTTATGTTAAAGTCTGGCAGAAATTTTGTCATCTAATAAATAAAACAGTCATACAACTAATATTGGCCTGTATCATTAATTACAACCCATTGTGCAGTTTCAAAATCATACAGTATTGATTTATTTACTTCAGAATACTTATTTAAAAGAACTGCACACAGATAAAACATTTCTCTGTTTAAAAACCCTGATTTAATATAATAATATGGTCGTTCTACTTTTTATTCAGAATATATAAACATCAGTCAGTGAAAGGGAGCTCTGATCAGCCAAGAAAGAATTGATAAAATTCATTCACTTTCAAGTAGGTTTTCAGGTTTTTGTTATGGTCCTAAATTTTTTTTTTCCTGTTTTTCTTGGCTTAATCCTTTTGCCCAACCCTATGTATATGTAGTTACATAAAACTATATAATTTAACTATGGAGATTTGCATATTTCCTAGACAAGAAATAACAAAAATCTATCTCGTTGGTGACCACTCCACATAAACATTTTACATTAATATAGGTCACTGAAGAAGCAGCTCAGTTCTAATTTGGACTGTAAATAATAAATGAATAACATCAGTTATGTAATCTCAATAAAAATTTTAAATTTTCAAAAATCAAAATACCAAGAGCTATTATAATAAAAACTATAGCAACTTCAATTTCATAATATAAAAGGTATTTTAATCACTTGAACTATAAGATTTAGAATTATTTGAACTTAATAAATATTTTACTCTTAAAAATTCCTTTATAGAAGTAAACTACTTCATATTGGTAAGACCAGATCTGTCTGATGCCTTAAGTTTATCAACACCAATCACCGCATGCTGATATTTTAGAAATTTTTAGCTCAAAATTTGACTTATTTTACAGTATCTTTAATGTGTTTCATAAAAATCACTTACAATATTATGCAATATGAAGATAATCATATATTTACTCATTCATTCATTCAATCAACATTCAATAATGCCAAGCTCATTTTTTTTTACTTTGGGAAAATTTATATTTTGTATCCGTTGATAAATTGTTGAAACAAAACACTTTGCAATATTTCTGTCACCTTTGTGCATACAACCTCAAAGATGTCATTTTGCTTAACTGTATGTATTCATTTTATAGAAAGAAGGAATGAAAGAACATTTAGGAAATCATTAATCTTTTGGATATGAGGGAAAGCCACACATAGTCTCAATAAATCAATGTCTTTGGAAGACACAAAAGATTTCTGGCTTAATTCAAAATCCTTTATTTAGAATGCCAAATGTCTTTATTTTATGCAGAAGTGCTCCAGATGGCTAGGCACATGTTTCAATTATGCTGAATTGCAGTTTTTTTTCAAGTGTCCTCTTACTCTTTTACATCTAGAATGTTATTGATTGTATTTTGAGTGGGCAGGTAAAAATACTCTTATTTGTAAATGTAAATGCTTTTTGGATAAGGGAAAATATGCATGAATTAAAAGACACTGTGCAGTATACTGTCAAAAGTTAGAAAATATAACTGAGCAAATGAGGGATCCTAAAATGTTGTTAAAGTTTTATTAATTATTAATCAATTTTCTCATAAGTGGATATTACTATACCTTGCGTTTCAGTGTCTCAGAAGACTTCAGAAATAAATACTTGGGCCTCTATGCTAATAGTAATTCCACAGTTATAGAACCATAATATGAAAACTAAGAGGTCTTTCTTAAATAAGTCAGTAAAGTACATAATATATTATTTGTTATTAAATGTAAATCTTTAATATTAGCATAAATTGCCATATACCTACTGTCTCAGGCCACCTCATCTATTTTTAAAAACACCCCATAGATTCTGTTCAAAGCAAAATGTCCTTATTTCAGGTCCTTTTAAATATACTCTCCCAGGGTTGACTCATAGAGCCATCCCCTTGTACTTGGAACACTACTTAGTTCTTTCATATTGTTCTTTTTTCCTGTATCTCTCTGGGAAATATTGCTTTCCATAAGAAGATTTAATCTCTGAAAGTTTGGCTTATACCAACAAAAATCTATTACTCTCATCTTCTTTCAAAGTGTATAATAAATGTATAAATTAAATAAAGTAAATAAATAAAAGCTATCTTGTGTAAGGTAATTTCTGAGAAGGCAGGGAGGGGATTCTGAATGCTACATAGCTATTTATAACACATTTACACGAGCTTAATTAATAACTAGGACGGTGTACATTTTTATTTATTCAATTTACATTTTAGTATTTCATTAGTTGCCGCAGATATTTGTCGTCAACTAAAGCCAAAGTGTTCTGGTATTTTTGAGTCGCTATCAAAGGGGAAAAGGTAATTATCTACTGGGGCTCCCTGTGTTGAGCTTACTACTATTACCACCACCACTATTACTTCATAGAAGTTTCCAAATTTGCAAAAGTATAATTAATCTCATAAAAATCCTAACCAATTAAAGAAGAAAGGTTTCTTACAACAAGGTCAGGGGGCCATTTGCATCAGAATCACCTGTGCAACTTGTTAAAATGACATGATTCAAGGATGTTCCTTGAATCTTCTGAAAAATAATCTGCATTTTAAATAAGCATCCATGTAAGGAATCCTCACATGCATTGTTTTGAGAACTAATCAAACTAAAACATATCACCATATGAAAATGGAATATTTTCAAAAGTTTGAATTTTGCTCATTGGATATACAAAACAGAAACAATAAAAGCCTTTGAAAAAATATGTTGAAGAAAATGTTTTCATACATTCTCATATTTTGTATGAGTTAGTGATATTTTAAAGAATGTTTTTACAGATTCATTTGATTAAAATTCTGCTTCCACATTCAATCTATTTTTTAATTTATGATTCATTCCAAAAGAGACTTAAAGTGATCTTAAAAGCCATCTATGCTATACACATAAAAAATTATACAAATAATATACCATGCACAGTGAAAACAAGAATTACTTATTTAAATTTCCCATACTGATATCTTTGTCAGAAACTTTGTCAGAATGTGCTATTGGTAGGGATGAGTTTTGGAGTTAGTGCCTGGGCTTCAGTCCTGGCTCTATGCCTTGCTAACTGTATGACCCAAAGGAAGTAAATTTATCTTTCCCTAGGCCTGAGTTTTCTCATCTGTAAAATGGCAGTAACAGCATTTATTTCACAGCATTATTTTGAGATCTGAATTAAAAAGCACAGATAGCCATCTTTTCTTAATAAATAGTTTGTATTGTTTTAGGGGTGGTTGCCATTGTTGTTCAATAATTATTATTTAATAACCATGCTGTTATTGTTTAATAACCATTATCAGAGATAAGGAATAATGTTGAAGACAGATGAATAAATATAGTTCCTGACCAAGATACACACGTTCGTCAAATGTAAGCATGCATAGAGGCATCTAAGGGCAAAGGTAGCTCCTAAGGGCAGAGAGACAGCCCAGAATGGACCACTGTCCTAGCAGGAAAGGAGGAAAGGCACGGTAGGACTGAGTGGCAGCCTCAAACTATCTAAGAGTATCTTAGATACTAGAGTATCTCTGGGATGAGGCCCAAGATGGATATATTGTAAGTCAAACTCTATTTAGTTACACAATGATATCTCATATCAAATATTTTAAAAACAGGAAAATATGAAAAATAAGTATTGTTTTACAACTGTCTTCTCCGACTGTAGACCAAGAAAATGATTGCACTTCAAATAATTTAAAACATGCAGACAACCCCTTATGAAGTACAATAACTGAATTCTTTTTTTTTTTTGAATTCTTAAGTAAGATAAATCATCTCAATTGTGTGAAACAAGTTACTATAATCAATTGGTAAAACTTAATTTCATCATAGCAATCTTCTACATTTTCTGATAATGGTTTATGTGATGTTTGTTTTCCTGTTGGACTGTTTGTCCCTCGAAGCCACAGATCTGTAAAACGCAAATTTGAATCTCCAGTACGAAACACCCTGTCTGGCATATTGAATACTGGGATGAACGTTAAGGATGGGAATCAATATAAAGGCAAATAAATTGTTCACAATAAAACATAAGAACAAAGTCCTAGTACTTATCCCTTCTAATTTAGAAGTCCTTGATTATTGCCTATGTGACAATGTGTAGAAACAAGACTTTAGCAAGGTGAACATATACATCTGGGCAAATGGCCAGGAAAAAGATTAACAACTCTTCTGTTTCTGTGTCCATCTACCACCTCAGAAGAAAACTGGAAATCCTAAGTTTCTTGAATTCTCCACTGAGAAACACTGCAAGAAAGCTCTCAAACTTGGTCTCATTTAAAAGCAGGTATGAAAAACTGAGGTGTCGTTTATGCATCTCTCATTGCTGTAACCTTGCTATCTTGCCTGATTAAAGACAAAATTAGCATCTATGCAAATGAAAAAAGGTGAGAAGGAAGTGAACTAATACTTATTTGGGGTGAACATCCTGGGTACGCTTATTTTATTTCTCAAAACAGCTCTGTGAAACAGACTTCACAAGGAGGTAGCTGACACACTAGTGTATTAAACAGCTCCCCTAAGATCATGAATTGTACTACTGTGTCTATACCAAAAGTCCTTGCTCTTCCCACTGTTTCCTAAATTTGAATTCAACAGTCTTTTCCTGTTCACCTGCTCTTATAAGGAAAACTTTACACATGAAATAGCACTAATCTTCAATGCAACCCGCATATAAATATACCTGGTTATATGTACATAGGTGTTTTATAATATATAAATGTATTTATAACTGCAGGTTCCATATTACTCCTTCTTCCATGACTAAATCCATATTAATTATCAGTTACTAAATTGACATTAATTATCTTATTTTTTCTTTCTTCTAGAGCCATTATTAAAAGCAAAAATGGATTCATTCATTTTTAAGTATTTAATTAAGAGATCGGTTTAGGTATAGCAAAGATAGTCAACATCTAATTTAATTCAGTTAATCATAAGTTCAACCATTAGCAAACAGAAATTTTCTGTGATTCCTCAGCATGTCTTGCCTTTTAATGAGATTCATGGTTAATCTTTGAAGCAAGTAATGATCTTTGAAGCAAGATTATTAACTCTTTAAAAAATATTATTTGATTGTATTGTTCAGTTTTTAAAAAGTGAATATTCAGTATATAAATATTCCAAACAAAAAAGTAAGATCTGGTTATGATATAGGTCAGGATTCAAACCAATGCTTTCTTTTATATTTATGGGTTTTTTTTCTTTTAATCCCATTCTTTCTATTACATTAACAGACAACGATTTGTAATAATTAAAGAGCCGTAGAGTGTGGTGGAAAGAATAAAAGCTTTGAAACCAAATGAACTCAAATCCAGCTGTACCACAAAACAATTTACTCAAATTGTCGTGGTCCTTGATACTCCATCTGTGAAATGGAGATACTGTTATGTGCCTCAAAGAATTTTCAAGAGGAGTAAATGATATATTTGCAAAGCATATGATACAGTGTATGACACAAGTTGGAAATCAACAAAAACTGGAATCTTCCTATCACTCCAGGTCTGCTTAAATTTATTTGCCTTCGTAATCAGAGTACGCTTAAAATTGTTCCAATAAAAGTGCCTTGACATCAGAACAAACACATTAAGAGAGCAGTACCATGTTTCACTTCCTCTTTTAAAACAGAGAGACTCCTTATTCAGAAAAGCACACGTAAAATGAACAGTTTTCAACATAATTTTTCTTAGAAATAGAACTTGTAAAGTTGCAGTGCTTACAATGCACTGTTGGAATATTTAAAATTGTCTCTTCTAGATGTTTCAAATATGGTATTAAATTGAAATAAAGGTGTTTTAGAGCTGTCTCTGAAGTCCAATTTCTAACAGGCTGTCTTTCAACAAAGTTTTTATTTTAATTGTTTTCCCCAGGTAGGCTGCCTGTGTTTTAAAATGACTTCAAAATTTGATACTTTTAAAAGAACACAGTCCATAAACTGGAATGATGCTTATCTGGTTGTACATTATATTAAAATTAAAAGAAGAATCCTGAAATTTACTTAAATTAAATTATATGCAAATAAACAATTTAAACACTACACCCATTTCCTTATCTTAGGTAATAACCTTTCTTTTCTGAGTTATGTCTTTCAGCTTACTAGTCACCATCATTTAAAAGTTATTTTTCTACCTGATATAGTAGAATAAGAAAATAACCAAAGAAGTATTTTTCAATGTGCTTCCTGAGTAATTTCCCTAAAATTAGGAAATGTAATTTGTAAGTTTGGTTTTGTTTCCCATCTACATGGTATCATTAGAAATGTCATCACAGTTCCTACATGAACAGTAGCTATTTACATGCCCAGTAGCTGTTTACATTTTTTTTCTTTTTAATCATTGCCTTCTTGACCACACAAGGAGTAAATAACTGAATGCAGCCTCAATAAAAGTAAACCAAACAGACTTTTAGGAAAATATGCACTGCTATGATCAGTGGTTAAGATAAATGGTTAGAATTCTCTCCCTTTAACAGATGAAGGCGCTGTAGCTCAGAGAAGTTTAACTTCTGCTTCAAGGTCACACAGCATGAAAGGGTAAAGCCAGGATTTGAATAAAATTAGTCTAACTTTCAAATTTATGTTTATCTCAGTATTTAATCATGCAGTGCACAACTACACTCAATATTAAGAATAACATAGAACTCCTTCAGAAATTGAAGTACATATTAAATCTTTTAATTGAGGATTTAAAATAATTAATTTTAGAAAAAAATAAAGTCAGAGAGTAAAATTTCAATTAGTTTCACTTCATCAAATGTTTACCCTGTGCACTATAAGAAGTTAGATTAACTAACATAATGCATTTACTTAGGCCATTATTTTTTCAAATAGTATTTGAGGTAGAAGGTAGAGACAAGCTAAGAAGTAAATGTACAATGTGAATTATTTAATTTTAGACATATATAACAAACACCTTTCTCCTGGAAAATTGCCTTTGCTTAATGTTAATACTGCTCAAAGCAACACCTCCCTACACTCCGCTATCCAGTATCTAAAACTACCAATTTCTTTTTCCTTAGCAAAAATGTATTCTCTTGGTTGCCAAGCAACAAAAATTCTTCATTTAAGTATAAACACACTGACACACAGGCAGAAAAGTGCCTAGAAGAAAATACAATAATAGACACCTCTATCAACTATGGCCATCTGTGCTCAGTTTGACCCAAAGTTTTGGCAAGCTTATGTGGTCCCTCCTATCCCAAAGCATCGTGTCCTATAAAGAAAATTTTCACTCCCACTTCCTTCATTTTCCAGCAAGTCTGGGGTCAAGTATGTTCTAAATCTGCCAGGCTGTGGACGTGAAATACTAAGGATTCATTACTTACTTGTAATTAATGACAACCTCAATGGATAAATAAATAACTTTACCTATTTTATTATGCAAAGTAATAAAATACTAAGCTGTAGTTGCAACACAGGCAGTTCTGTCCCATTTAGTCATATACATGAATTAATATTTTAATCTTTTTATTGGAGAATTGAAGTTACCATCTTAAAAAAAGAGACTGAGTCAACTTTTTGTAGCAATTAAAGGACTGCCATACAGCTACCGGTGAGGAAAAAATGCTACAATAAAGCAATATAATTAATTCAAGCAGAATTTAGTAACTCAATTATGTTTCTAAGAAATGGCCACAATCTAAGACACAGCTTGCTTGATGTGGGCCAACTATTTTAACCAATTGCTTTAAATGAACTTTTAAAAAAATACAAGTAAAGCTAAAATCTTACCAAAGGATTAAGCTGTAATCTTACCGAAACCCCTAGGTTACCCCTGTGATGTGCTGAGATACGCTAATGTGAAAACCTCAGTAGGAATGTTCATCATGTGATTATAAAATATTAATCCACTACGTGAAATAAAGCCAAACAAGAACACTTTACCAACGGGGGAATCTCTTTTGATCCATAAATAAATTATTTGTTAGAATCACAGGTTTACAATTTGTCATAAGTACATTCTAAAAGACATCACAATTAATCTCCAAAACATACAAGCAACTCATGCAGCTCAATATCAAAAAAACAAACAACCCAATCCAAAAATGGGCAGAAGACCTAAACAGACATTTCTCCAAAGAAGATATACAGATTGCCAACAAACACATGAAAGAATGCTCAACATCATTAATCATTAGAGAAATGCAAATCAAAACTACAGTGAGATATCATCTCACACGGGTCAGAATGGCCATCATCAAAGAATCTACAAACAATAAATGCTGGAGAGGGTGTGGAGAAAAGGGAACCCTCTTGCACTGTTGGTGGGAATGTAAATTGATACAGTCACTATGGAGAACAGTATGGAGGTTCCTTAAAAAATGAAAAATAGCACTACCACATGACCCAGCAATCCCACTTCTGGGCATATACCCTGAGAAAACCATAATTCAAAAAGAGGCATGTACCAAAATGTTCACTGCAGCTCTATTTACAATAGCCAGGACATGGAAGCAACCTAAGTGTCCATCGACAGATGAATGGATAAAGAAGATGTGGCACATATATACAATGGAATATTACTCAGCCATAAAAAGGAATGAAAATGAGTTATTTGTAGTGAGGTGGATGGACCTAGAGACTGTCATACAGAGTGAAGTAACTTAGAAAGAGAAAAACATATACCGTATGCTAACACATATATATAGAATCTAAAAAAAAGAAAAAGAAAAAGAAAAAAGAAAAAAAAAAAGGTCAGAAGAACCTAGGGGCAAGACGGGAATAAAGATGCAGACCTACTAGAGAATGGACTTGAGGACACAGGGAGGGGGAAGGGTAAGCTGGGACAAAGTGAGAGAGTGGCATGGACATATATACACTACCAAACGTAAAACAGATAGTTAGTAGGAAGCAGCCACATAGCACAGGGAGATCAGCTCGGTGCTTTGTGACCACCTAGAGGGGTGGGATAGGGAGGGTGGGAGGGAGGGAGATGCAAGAGGGAAGAGATGTGGGGACATATGTATATGTATAACTGATTCACTTTGTTATAAAGCAGAAACGAACACACCCTTGTAAAGCAATTATACTCCAATAAAGATGTTAAAAAAAAAAAAGAGAACTGGGGGGAAAAATAAATAAATAAAAGACATCACAATAGGAGATATTGAAAATCTGTCATTGTACTAGTAAAAGTACCATTGAGAAAATCATCACTTAAAAATAGATCTCTTTTGAGCATCTGTAAGATAAATTCCTCTTAGGTCCTTAAGGTTTAGAAAATCTATATTTCTTTTGTTAACTGTCTTATGTATGTGCTTGTTTAGTCTAGGACACCATGACTTATCTACCTGATCTTATTTCTCTGTTTGATTTGGCATTTAGAAAATTAAACTTAGTGGACTACCTAAGTCATACATTTCTGTATGCTAATCTTACATATTCCAGGATTACTTTTTAGCTACACTTATTTTTACTTCCTAGAGGTTAAGTTAACGATTTTATCTTCCTTTCATTGTATATATACTTTTGTAACCTGCTTCAAACTCACTGTAGCATGGAGTGGCTTCATATATATATGTACACACGCATATATATATATATATATATAGAGAGAGAGAGAGAGAGAGAGAGAGAGAAAGAGAGAGTAAATATCTTGACTAAAAAACAAAGTTACATCTATAGAACACTATGTCAAGCAGAAGGGAAGCACATTTTCTTTGGGTATTTGCTTTTTTTGAACAATTTCAGAAAGTAATAAAACATTTTTCTTTTCAGGGAAATATTTTAATTATGAATTAGAAAATTCTCACTTAAGAAGTTACCAGAATTTATATGTTTTGTAAAAAACAAAGTAGTTTTGAAGAAAAGATAGTTTTACCTATATTTGATGGGACCAGCCAATTTGACTTCAATTAATAGAATTGCATTAAGTAATTGACAAAAAATTTTTTTTCAAATTAGGTTCTCAGATAAACACACATGATTTCATGGTAGTCAATATCTGACAATTGAGAGATGCACATTTCTCATCTAAATGAGAGAGAAGGCTTTAAAATGAAACAGACACTGAATAATCTATTTTAATTTGCTTGTTTCATAAGCAACTAAGCCTCTCAACGAAGTTTCTGGATTAGTAAATTAATTCCCTTAAGAGACTATAACTATTATTTAATTATGTCAACAATAATAAAATGATGGATGGGTAAATAGCATCAATTTAACCACAGACGGGCAGTGTGGTTTAGTGCCAAGCATGTGGACCAAAGTCAGAAAAAACCTACATGTTACTCTAGATTTGTGATCACATGCAAATCATGAAATTCTCTGTGTCTTTTCCTTAAAATGAAGCAAAAAACACCTGATATGCCTCTGTACAGACTTGTTAGGGAAATTTAAAAAAATAATAATAAAAAGGAGTGATAGAGTTCTAAAACACTTTGGAAATAGAAAGCATTTTTTTAAATGTTAATAGTTCTGTGCATATCTGCATTTTGGAAAAAAAGGAAGGAAACTAACAAACTTTAGTGAGCACCTTTTTTTACCACCCTCACAAGAAGCCATCAAACAGGTAATCATTTCCATTTTACAGATGATAAAAATGAAATTCAGAGAGTAACCATGAAAACGTTTGAAACAAGCTTCTTCCAAATCAAAAGCATGCACTATTTCACATAAACTTCAGTCAGAATGAAATGTTAAACAATATTTTATTTGCTGAGTTTTATTAATCAAGTTTACTAATACTATTGATGTAAAATATTGAGCAACGGTGTAAATTTGAAAAAGGAATGACAGTACTCAAACGTATCAATATCCAAAGTAGAATATTGTTATCCTGCTTTTTTGCAGAAAGAAAAATATGGTTTACAGTAAGTTAAGATTTGCTCTCTAAAGCAAAATTTGATAAGTTCTAAGGAAATGAGAAGACATGGTAATAGAGTAGCATACATTGTTATATATACTCTAAAATGTTCTACTTTACCAAAATGTCTATAAAATAAGCATTAGTGATCTCACTGTACTTTAGACAATACAGATTTCTGGATATTGAGTTACAGGCTCTTAGCCAGTCAAGTCACGCAGCCACGGTCATTCTACCCAGGAAAATCAGTCCTGGCCAATTAGCTAGCTTCACTAATTTCAGAAGAAGCTCCATGGCTTGGCTTGAGATATGAAAAATGACTCCTTTCCTTCAGCACGCATCACTGACTGAGCTTCTGGCCCTTAAGCAGCATATTTGCAGCATGTTCAACAGTAATTCCTTACTTTATCAAAGATTTACTGAGCATCTGCATTGATCCAGCCCTATTGAAGGTGATGGGAATACAGCAATAATAAACAGATGAAAACCTTTCTCTGGTGGAACATATATTTTAGAGGGAAGACATACCATAAACAAAATAAAGAAGTAACATATGTGTTATGTTGGGTGATGATAAGGACTAAGAAGAAACAAAAAGAAGAAAAGAGAAGAAGGAAGGTTGAGGGAATGAGAACTTTGCAGGGTGACTTTGAGAAAAGATGTGAGAGAAGCACAAAGCCAGCAGTCCAGGCTGAGAGCCCAGGCAGCCCAAGGCTGTGAGGCAGGAGCACCCGAGGCTGGGCCACAGCCCACAGTGAAGCTGCTGAGCGAGCTTAGGGAGGGAGAGCCAAGAAGAAGAGAAGTCAGGAAATGACTGACTGATGAGAGCAGGCCACATAGGGCCTTGGGGCTCTCTGTAAGGATCTGGCTCTTACTACGAGTGAAATGGAAAGCTTTGGGTTTCGAGCAAAGGAGTGAAATGATCTGACCTACATTTTAAAGGATCACTCCACCTGCTAGACTAAATCAAAGAGATGAAGGACAGAAGCAGGGAAATCAATTCATCCATTCATTAGTTATTCATTCATTTATTCATTCATTCATCCAACAAAAATTCACTTTGTGCCTACTATGTTCCAACTAATGTTCTAGGCTCTTGAGGTACATCAGTGAACATAGCAGATAAATACACCTGCCCTTGTGGAACTTCATTCTAGCAGGAGGAAGACAGATAAAACATAATCAAAATTACAGATCAGCAAATTATATCACACATGCACTTATACCTGTACAGTGTATATATATTATTCAAAGTAATGAGATTGGTTGGGCTCCTCACCTCAGTGGTATAGAGTAGATTAGAAAGAGAAAATTTTCAAGAATTGATTCCAGGGGCATCCCAGTATTTAGCATTTCGGGAGATGAGAAGAAGCTGGTGAAGGAGGCTGATCAATTCTACGGGGGAGGAATATGAAACACTATAATAGAGAAATGGAGATCAGGCAGGATGAGGGGGTGGGGAGCTACAGTAATAAGTCAGTAAAGGAAGGTTAGTTCTCACTTAGAATGTGAGATATGAGCAAATCCTTGAAGCGTGGGAGGAAATTATCCAAGTAGATGCCCTGGAGGAAAGAGCATTCTATGCAGGATGAGGAGCCAGGAGCAAGAGCTTTGAGGCAGGTGTATTCCTAGCAAGTTCTGGGACTCGCAAGAAGCCAGTATGAGTAAAGAAGATGAGCAAGGAAAGAGAAGAGTGGGAAAGAACGATGGAGATCAGTAAGAAGATGTCTGTCTTCAATAATCCAAGGGAAGGATGATGGCGTCTTAGACAAAGGGAGTAACAGTATAAGTGATGAGAAAAGATCAGTTTCTGGATATATATATATATATATATATATATTTGTTGTTGTTGTTGTTTTTGTTTGGCTGCATTGGGTCTTTGTTGCTGTGCGCGGGCCATCTCTAGTTGCAGAGAGCAGGGGCCACTCTTCGCTGCGGTGGGTGGGCCTCTCATTGCGGTGGCCTCTCCTGCTGTGGGGCATGGGCTGCAGGCGCACGGGCCTCGGTAGCTGTGGCTCGCGGGCTCAGCAGTTGTTGCTCGCGGGCTCTAGAGCGCAGGCTCAGTAGTTGTGGCGCACGGGCTCAGTTGCTCTGCGGCACGTGGGATCCTCCCGGACCAGGGCTCGAACCCGTGCCCCTGCATTGGCAGACAGATTCCCAACCACTGCGCCACCAGGGAAGTCCTAGATATATTTTTAAGAGAGAGCTAAGATTAACTGACAGATTGCACATAGGGTGTGAAAGTGAGAAGTCAAAGAACACCAAGTTTTTTGACCCGAGCAGTTAGAAGATTGGGGTTGCCATCAATTGAAAAGGAGATGGCTGAGGGTTGTTGAGTCGGTTTTTATTGGGGAAGATATCAAGAGCTCAAATTTGGAAATGTTAATTTTAAATATCTATTAAGACACTAATCAAATGTAATGAGTAAGTTGTTGGTTATATGAATATGGAATTCAGGAGAGATATACAGGGTGGAGACAAAATTTTGGACTCATCTGTTCATACGTTATTTAAAATCATGTGCTTGATTGAGATCTTCAAGGGAATAAGTGTAGATTAAAAAGGAAGAGTTTTTCAAGAACTGATTCTAGGGATATTCCAACAGTTAAAATTTGAGGGCATGGAGAGAAGCTGGTGAAGGAGGCTGAAAAGGAACTGGTCCAAGAAACAGAATAAAAATCCTGAGAGTTTGATTACTTAGAAGTATATATACAATGGGCACTGAGACCTGCCCAATGGACGTAAACATGTGGCTATCATGGTGGCTTTGGTAAGAGCAATTTTACTAGAGTGGCAGAAGCCAAGCCTGATGGGGGTGGATTTAAGAGATAATGAGAAGAAAGAAGACAGGTATAGGCAACTCTTCCAAAAATTTTGCTGAAAAGGGAAGAAAGTAAATGAGGCAGTAACTGGAAGAATGGAAATATATTCTCACTGCACATCGAAAAATAAAATGAAGAACTGACATTATAGGCCCATTTATTCAAGCCTAACCTAAATAAAGATTAATAGGGACCTAAAGTAATCCTACTATTGGGTCATTAACTAAACTTCACTTTACCCTATATTTCTTCAGTCACCAGTATGAAGAAATATAAAAATATGAAAACAACTTTTTACACAGTAAAACTTGTATGCCTATGAGAGTATAGAAAGTATCAACCATTCTTATAATATGTTGTGTTGGGATTAAACATACATACTCAAGTCAGACTGCTGGGTTCAAATTCGATTCCACCATAAACCAGCTCCATAAACTTGACCTCCATTAGCCTCGGTATCCTCATTTGTCAAAAGGTGAGATGTCGTGGATTATGGTGAAGGCAAGACAATGCCCAGTGCTCACCAGTGTCTGACATAATGTAAACACTTTATATATGTTAGAATCTATACATGATAAAACATTTCAGAAAAATGTCAATAATCCTAAACAAATCATCCATAACAATGCCATTGGCTCCCAGCTGCCAGTTGTCAAACAGGGTTTATAAATGTCTCTCAACATTTCCTCAATACCTTAAAACTTGGTTTTCATTCCCTAATTGTTTCCTAAATATGCATACATGTCTGGAAACTGCACCCCTATAGTCAATTCTTGACTGCCACATGTAAATTATCTTCCAGTTAGATTCTGTCATCTTCATGACTTTATTGTCCCATTTTGTCTCAGGATTTTAACACCAGGGAAAATCCAGTAATCTCTGTACAATGGTTGCATACATGTTAGTACATGGTATTATATATATATATATATATATATATATATATATATATATATATTACATGTATATATTTTATAAATGATATTTGTCTAACAGAATTTTTAAAAATTTTCACTTCTCTGCCTTCTTCATACTCTCTCCTCCTTATTTATTGTACTACTAAAATTGGCTGCTGTTGTCACAGACTACTTAAAGCCTGAAAGCATTAGAATATATTTACCATATTCCATATCTAGGAGACTTTAAGAAACACTTTAATTCATTTTGGCCATGTCACTTGCCAGTTACTCTTCTTCAATTTCCACTCCCAAGCTCCTTCTTCTGAATACTAATTTCATGGGTATTCATCAAGAGCTGAACCTTAGCTATATTAATTCTTGGAAGAGAGGACATACCTCAGGGCCTGTGGAATCCTTTATAGTCACTAACTCAACAGTCCCTCACAGCTAATGAGGTTCTTTGGCAGTTTTTCATTGTAATGATGCCAAAGTGCAAGCTGTAGACAGTGCAATGAAAAATTGATTCCACAAAATATGAAGTACATCAACATCTTTTCAAAACTATTCCTAGAGTAGCTGCCTCAAAATCTAATGGAACAATAAAGAATTAAAATAATTTGGGTTTTAATAAAGGCAAAAAAAGAAATAAACAATAACTCTGTCAGAAAATAAACTATATCTATGGAAATATATCAACAAAAGAGAGAGACCAAATCAAGCATCCTGAAGCCATATATGAAAATATGCAGCATGAGCTTAATTGCCCATCAATATTCCTGTCTGTGATACACATTTGTACATGTCTTGAAAACGTATAGAGGCTTTTAAGTCACAGTTTAATAAATTTAATAAATTTAAACACATACCAACAGGGAAAAAATAGAATCAGAAAGTAATCATAGATTGTTTAAAAAAAAACAAAACACTGTGGAAGTCAAAAGTCGAGGAAGTAAGAAAATGTTTTCCTCCTTTTAATATAATCTTCACACTCCACCCACACAATTTCATCATTATTCCTTAGGAGAGTAAGATTTATCATCTGAAAAATCCAAAAATGGATTCTCCACCTTCATAAAGTACAGCAACTCTTCCCAACCTGTACAGTACTGTAAATTAGGAAAGTCACTGCATATACGTGTGCCCTTCCTTTGTCTCCAGTGCCCCTCTCTCATATTCTCACCCTTCTTCCCTGCTCCAAAAACACCTCCACAGGTCCTCAACTTGGAATCCTTGCTGCTACCAGTAACTGACCCATAGGAATGTACAGCATCTGCTGATGGCCTTGATTGAGGCGGCAAAAATCATGCTTCTCTTGGTTCAGACAATACATAATACCACTTTTCAAAGAGTTTTTAACACCAATAAGGGTGTGAAAACAAGATTATCAAAAGTATACATCTATACTTTTATCTATGGAGTAAAAAAGCCCCTCTCTTAATGAAGGCCACAGATTGCCCTGTCTTTATAGGACAGTAGCTATGAACACAAATAATGGATTTTGCAAGTCTGGTTGTGATTTTTCTTTCTATCAATCTGAACTTAAGCAAATCACTTAACTTTTCTGAGACTGTTTCCACAACTACGAAGTGGGAGTGATATGACTAATGTTGTGAGGCTCAAACGATAAAAATCCCTAAAGAAGCACTTAGCACTCAGGTCAATGACTGAACATAGTGATATGCAATAAATTTTATAATAATTATTATTATTATCATTATTATTAAATATTCAGTTCTGTTGCTTATATTTTGCCTGTGAGGAATGACACACAAGATATACAGACATTTAATATAAGGTGCACTAACTCTTCTTCTAAACCCTTTGGAAGAAAATCATTTCTAAACTTGATATTCAGTATTGATATTACAAATGTCTCCATCATTTCTCCTGGAACTCTTGATGGTTTCACTCTAAAAATAAATTTATTATCAATTGTTAAAACTCATTTCTAATCTAAATGCAATCATAATTTGTTCACTTAACATTCTAAACACACTTTTAATAGAATATTTCTAGTTGCTTTTTTTGTTGTTTTTTTTACTGAATTGCAAAAATCTCAGTGCCTAGGCCAATGGTTCTCCCACTGTGGAACATGGGGCCCTAGGCATACCAGAGACCCATTAAAGATGCCTGGAAAATAAGAACTGTGTTCATAATTATACAAAACATTGTTTGCCTTTTCACTATGTTGACATTTACACTAGAGGTGCAAAAGCAAAGGGCAGGTAAAACTGCTGGTGCCTTAGCACAAAGCAAAGCAGCAGTTCCAAAGTATTCAGCTCTAATTATATTCTTCACTTACTAGTCACAGTAAAAATAAAATGCCAGTTTCACTTAAAAACTGAAGAACTCTCCTTGAAGAAACAGTAAAATGATTAATATTATTAAATCTAGACCATTAAATCCTGATGTCTTTTCAATATTTGGGTGACAAATAGTGAAACGTGCATAAAAAACCATTAATCTGTACCACTGTAAGTAGTCTCAAAGAAAAGCATGTGTGTGATGGATTGAGTTAAAGGCTGAAATAGGTGCTCTATTTACAGAATACAATTTTTACTTGAAAGAACAACTGACAGAGAAACTACGCTTTTTTTAGATTTGGTATGTGACAGACATTTTTTGTTTGTTAGTTTGAAAATGAACAAAGGGAGCCTAATACATCAGGACAACAGCTAACAATATATGTTACAAATGATAAAATTTGAGCTTTCCAGTGAAAATTCAAATTTGGAAAACTTCGAACCATCACCATGAGGTTGTGAGTCAATATATTTAACGACTCTTTTGATAAGATCCTTATCAGTTATAACCAATATTTTCCAAATGATCAATGCCTGATATTTCTAAGTCACACATAGGTAAAATTTCCATTCAGAATGCAAGATAGATCAGTATTTTCATGCAACAAAGTATGAAAAGTTCACTGGTAGGGTTTCAGATTCCTAATTGCAAGTAAGTTTTAAGAAACAGCCAGTTGTGGAATTCTGGTGTAGTATCAAAAGAAAATCATCAATTATCTGAAAAGGATATCAAAATATCTTTCCCTTATCCAGCTTTGTCTATCTGAGTGAGAATGGATTATTTTCATATACTTTAACCAATAGAACATATTGCAATAGATGGAATAAGAAGATTTGAGAATCTAGCTGTCTTCTCTTAGGCCAGATATTAAAGGGATTTATTAAAATGTAAAATAATGTCTCTTTTCATTATTTTTTATGTTTGGCAAAATTAAGTTCTTTTAATAAAATAAAATAAAAATATGTTATATGGTTAATGTGATTTTAAAGAAATTAATAAACATTTTTAAATTTTCTCAGTTTTAATGTTCAAAATATAAATATTAATAGATAAGACACACCTAAGCAAAAGCTCTTTGGGGTCCTGCAACCAACAAATTGGAGAACTGCAACCTAGAAGCATATACAGTATTTCTCTCCATTTAAACCCTAAGTTCCATGTGAGACCACCCACCTAAATTCCTCTTTCCTCTTTGAGTCTTCTGACAATTCTCAGTTCATTTGTAGAACAGACATAATTGGTTATGTCTTTATGTCCTTAGTTCAAATAATGACCGAGATCAAATTTACTAACCTCCTTTATTCTCCCGGCTTCTCTCTGCTGATTATTGCTGAAGCACAAGAATGCACACACCAGTCTTAGTTCTTCTACCATCTCATTCAGCAAACATGTACTGAGCACCTACTATACACCAGGCTCTAGGAGATATTATTATCAAGGAGATATTATACTAGGAGATAATAAAGACCAATGAGGTGGGATAGGGAGGGTGGGAGGGAGGTTCAAGAGGGAGGGGATATGGGGATATATGTATACACATAGCTGATTCACTTTGTTGTACAGCAGGAACTAACACAACATTGTAAAGCAATTATACTCCAATAAAGATGTAAAAAATAAAAATAAAAGAAATAAAGACCAATGAGACAAAGCCTTCGACCTTCAAGAAGTCCAACCCAGTCCCAAAGTTGCATGTTCCCATAAAACACATATTAAAAGAGAAACGCTTATGGATGTGCTACATCTCCAATTTTTTGGTTGAACCTAAAAAAGTGGTACAAAATGTATATGAGCTATTCTAACATAATCAAGACTCTTCTTAGAATACAAAGATATAAAATAAAAGGATAATAAACCTTGTGTCTGCAACACAAAAGCCATCCTTCAAAGACACTCTCATCCATGCCGAAGTTTAAGCTATGACAGGTAGGGGCAGTGAAGGTATACAACTGGACACAGCTCTGGAATGAGAAGTATCAGAGCCAAGTCCCCAGCACCGCCCCCTTCCCACAAACACACACACACAAGTGTCAGAGCTTGAAAAAGAATGCAGATTAAATCATTTCTCTTTTACCCACTGACCCTCTGCTTGCCCATGGAACGTGGTCAGCCATGACTCTAGCCAGAAACCTGAGTAAGCAACCCAGACTCCTCTCAGTGTACATGAATAAATTGTTAAAAAATGCACTGGAGCAAAGTTTACACTTAGAAACAAACAACTGAAAAATCACCTCTGACAACCAGAGGTAATTTACAGCTTCTTTTTGCAGAATCACGGTAAATTAACTGTTTGAGTAGAAGGAAAAAACTTTATTGTATACACTTGAAAGATACAACCAATAATAATATGAAATTCTAGCTCCCAACTACTGCTTTCAATATTCTTTGGAGAAACACATTTGCTTTTAATTTTAGGAGTGGTTGGAGCTTGGGAACTCAAACTTGGTTTACAATTTCAGCACTTCAGTTCACAGAAGGTACCCTGACAAACAATTTTTTTCTCATAAAAATATCATCATGATGAATTCTCTCCAGATTTTTTAAATAGGCTACAGTAAATATGAATAACTTTTCATATTGGTGCTATTGGAGGTTAAAAAAGGTAACAGACATATGATCCCCTATTACTAACAAAATGGTTTATAATCATTATATTTTAGTCCTCGTGCCTAATGCAGAAAGAGCACTATTTAATAAATTTAAGCTAGGCTAATCTTTGCATATCTCATGGATAAATAATAAGACTAAATAAATCTTCTAATGAAAACAATGGACATTTATTCTCATTGCAGAGCAAATGTAATGCATTGAACCAAACAACCAATAACATAATTTGTTTTACAGTTTAACAGATTTAAAGTCTAGAATGACTTAATTGCCTGTCTTTAATAGCTACTTAAATCTCTTCATCTAAGAAATAATTCCAGAGAAGGAAGGTAGAGCCAGGGAGTGGGTTTAGGGGAGGAATAACCCCAAATCAAAATAAAATTACATGTAAATCATAGCCTGAGTTAAACCAAATAGCTCAATAAGTAAGACCTATGTTAAGATCTTTAAAAAACTAATTAGGTAAAAGAGGACATATGGGTTAGAAGTTTCTTCAGGGCTATGTGTATAAGATAAAACTGAATTCCACTTAAAATTTTATCTCTAAGAATTATCTCTCTATTAAGAATTATATCTCGAATTATATCTCTAATATCCTCTAGGCCATGAATATACTGTTCCATCCATAGAATAGACATAGCTAGCTAACATGAAAAAAAAAATCACAGGGGATTCAGAAAGATAATAATAATAAATGAACATTTTAAATGAAGAAAACCCCTCACCTCTGTAAAAAAAGAAAAGAAAGCAAGAAAACAAACACATGAGCCTCAGTTTCACCAGCATGTCGTGTCTGGGTTACTGCTGAGTATCACAAACTACATTTGATATTTTGTGTTTCTGGATGAGTGACACCAGAATCTCTTTGAAGAGAGTGAGGAGAGAGAACTTAGGAAATGGCAAACGAGCTTTCCAGAGTATAGCTATGTCATTTCTAGTTGATTATCAAAACAACATTGGAAGTAGTTCAACTAAAAAGCAAATCAATGAAACACTGAGGTAGTAACAGCCAAAAATATACCCCGGGAAAGGCCAAGCTTGAAATCTGTTGGCTTATGCTTTGAAACACTAGCTTCTCGCCCATCAGCAGACAGAACAACTTGTACCTATACCATGGCATTGAACAACACAGTTTTGTCTCAAGAAACAGCTTCTAATCTCTGATCATTCACAGCACATTACATGCTTTAGTTCAAGAGGGAAGAGAGAGGATTACTCTAAATCAGAAGATAGTGCCTAAACTGTGAAGGCAGATGAAATCAGGAATCTCCCCAAACTTGGCCCAGCACATTGAAATTAGTCACTGTCTATAAAGAAACTGCCAAGACTGCTGAGGATGTGAAAGTTAATACCGTCCTGATGTAAACTGTCAGTCCACAGCCACTCCCCCTTGAAAGCCATGCTATAATGCTGATTTCTACCAAAGTTATTCATTTTGGAATAAGGATTTCTTAAGTCTGAAATTGCTCATTCTCTGGTAGACTTCCTTACTGTGAGGTGTTTAGTTTAGCATGGTGATGTAACTTAGATAAACGAATTTTTTTTTTTTTTGCACTTCTGAAATGGCTAAAGAGTTCTCATTAGCCTTAAACATATGATGGTGTGAGATGAAATATAAGGTAAAAACTGTTCATTGTTTGGTTTTGATCAGGATTAAAGCTAAATTGCATGTAATTCTTGTTAGTCTGTGTGACAGAACATTTTTATATGCTCCTGTCAGTAAAATGAACAATCAACAGTAAATTACTCTAGAAAGTAAATATAAAGAGAACGATCTTCCTAAAAAACACATCAACAAATAATCATAAGGGATGACAAAATCATTACCTCTGCTCTCTGTGTTCTGGGAAAAGCAGTTGATTTTTCTATGGCATAAACATCCACCAGGTAAAGACAGGCTCCTTGTTCGCGGTCCAGAATGGCTGCAGTCTGAATTATGCCAGTTTGTCGTCCAATAGTAAAGAGACGTCCCACAGTTTTTTCTTCACAACGGACTGAAACAATATAATACTCCACTGGGGCTTCAGATCCTCTAGGGCTAGCTGCTTCTATTGATATCACATTGGTGCCAATGGGTTCTCCTTCCTTCAAAATAGTTATATATTTGGGTTGTGTAAAAACAGGTCCATCAAGGCCCTGAAGAATGACGGTCAATTCAGTGGTTGATTTCCTCCTTTCAGGGCCAAGGTCTGTTGCTGAAACTATGAGGTTATAGATCAGCTGAGAAGGCACCAGCGCTGAAGCCACTCTCAAGTCTCCACTATAACGATCCACAATGAAGGTGTCTGTGTCCCCATTGATGATCTCATACTCCACCTCTCCATTCGACCCTTCATCTGGGTCGGCAGCCATAATTGTTGTCAGAACAGAACCAATCACAGCTGAAGGGTCGGCAGCCAGGGCATTTTGTGATATAAACATTGGAACATTGTCATTGAGGTCTGTAACCAAAATGGTCACATTTTTCAAAGCATACCTTCTAGTTTCAATGGGCACAGCTTGATCATTGGCTTTTACAGTTAACTCAAAGAGATTAGCAAATTCCCGATCTATTTCAGCATTTGTATAGATAGTGCCTTTGACTTCATCTATGCCAAAGTGGTTGCCCCTTGGCATCTGTTGGATGATCGTATAGCAGAGTTGCCCATTAATGTCTGCATCAGGGTCATGTGCAGTCACTGAAATGACAGACGTTCCAATGGGAATGTTCTCAACAATAGACTTGAAAATATCCCCAGGAGGGAAGCTAGGAGGATTGTCATTAAAGTCTCTCACATGTATAACCACTGACATTGTAGATGAACGAGGAGGCCTTCCTTGGTCTTTTGCTGTTATATTTAATTTGTACAAAGACTGTGTCTCAAAGTCCAATTTTTTGGCAAGAAAAATACTCCCAGTGTTTGGGCTAATGCTGAAAGTTCCATGATTGTTAGTCCCAGTAATACTGTAGTGTAAGTCAGCATTGTCACCTGAATCTGAATCAGTTGCAGTAACAGAGGACACGAGTTCACCAATTCTCATGTTTTCCAAAACATCAACAAATAGTGTTGATTTAGGGAAAGAAGGGGTATTGTCATTTTCATCTAAAATATCAATATTTAAGGTACAAGTCGAATTGAGGGAAACTGCCCCTGAATCCACTGCTTGAATGACAAGGGAATAGGCAGGTGTTGCTTCGTAGTCTAATTTGCCAATAAGTGTCACCTGACCAGAGGTACTGTCTATAGCAAACTGCCTTTCTTCATTTCCTTTTATTACAGAATAATGAATAAGTCCATTATTACCTTCATCAACATCTGAGGCAGATACTCTTAAAACTTGTGTCAGGTTGGCTGCTGACTCTGATATTGTCGCTTGGTAAAAGTCTTTTAAAAATTTGGGAGCA
Source organism: Balaenoptera acutorostrata (assembly GCF_949987535.1). Taxonomy (NCBI): domain Eukaryota; kingdom Metazoa; phylum Chordata; class Mammalia; order Artiodactyla; family Balaenopteridae; genus Balaenoptera; species Balaenoptera acutorostrata. The sequence continues at coordinate 127,499,861 of NC_080068.1, read as the reverse complement.
TTATCGTTTATGTCCTTCATGTAAACATGTACTGTGGCCTGATCCTTGAGAGGCTGAGGGAGCCCCTGATCTGTTGCAGTGACTGTAAAGCTAAACACTGCAGTACCTCTCCGCCTCATAAGAGACTCCCTGTCAAACTGATGAGTATTTGTAATTTCCCCACTAATTGCATGCAGCTCAAAATCTGGCTGCACCATTTCAAAAGAATACCTTACTTCTCCATTTGGCCCAAAGTCTTTATCTATAGCATTTACTTTGCCCACAAACGACCCAGCTCTCTGTTCTTCTTCAAAGTAAAATGTGTAATTGGTACTGTTAAAAAGAGGTCTGTTATCATTTACATCTTCTAAAACTACAGTAACATTCACAGTAGCACTAAGGGGTTCCACTGCTCTGTCAGAAGCAACAACCAGTAAAACATATCTGTCTTGAAGTTCACGGTCCAGTTCACTTTTTATATACAATTGACCATCTGGGAATATGCCAAAAGCATCCCCCGTGTTGCCTTCAGCAATGCTGTATGCAATTTCACCATTTGCTCCTGAATCCTTATCAAAAGCTTGCACTTTAAAGAATCGAGAATTCACAGGTTCTGACTCAGAAAGGGTGACCTCATAAGAAAGCTGGTCAAACACTGGTGCGTTGTCATTTACATCATGGACATAAACTGTTAAGATGAAACTAGAGGAGAGCTGGGGAACACCCACGTCAGATGCCAAGATCTCTATCTGGTAGGAACCAGCGTGAACATCCAGGGGTCCTAGCAGACTAATATTACCATTCCTTTCATTGATAGTAAAGAGGTTCTTGGGGTTTTGCTTCAGGCTATAGAGTACCATGCCATTGACACCTTCATCAGGGTCCACAGCTTTGGCTTGGAAAATGCTGTGACCTGCCTGCCAATTCTCTACCACATTCACACTCTCTACTGCCTGAAGGAAATGGGGAGAGTTGTCATTTAAATCCTTAACTGTGATGTTAACCATCGTGTCTCCAGTCACTGTGCCCCCACTGGCTACTACTTTCAGCTGATAAAAGGATTGCTCTTCTCTGTCAATCACACTTGCTGTGGTAAGCTGCCCAGTGACCTGGTTGATAGCAAACATACCTTTCTGATCCCCAGTAGTAATGAGATAACTGATGTTGGAATTGAGATCCATGGTGGATGCAGACACACTACCCACATGATATCCCAGAGCCACATTCTCAAAGACCACGAAGCTGTAGGCAGCCTGGCTGAATACAGGTGGGTTGTCTTGAGTGTCCAATACAGTGATGGTTACTATTGCCTGGTTTGGAGATTGTAAATTGCCACCATCAGTAGCCACTATTTGCAACTGGTAAGCAGTTTTTTCTTCTCTGTCTAGGGCCATTCTTGTAGAAATAACCCCACTCTGAGCATTGACCTGAAACCGAGACCTGTCCCCAGCTGATATACTATATTTGACAGTTCCATTGAGACCCAAGTCTGGGTCAGTGGCAGACACTGTGGTGATGTAGCTACCTCCAGGCTCATTCTCCTGAATATGAGCAAAGTACTGGACTGGGTAGAACACAGGGCTGTTGTCATTAATATCCAGGAGGCTCACATTTATTCGAGCCACTGATGACTGGGGAGGGGAGCCCAGATCTGTGGCCAGAACCAACAGGGAGTAGAAAGCTTGCACCTCCCTGTCCAAGGAGGAGATAGTACTCAACTTCCCCGACACAGGATGCAGGCGGAAGGACCTCTGGTCAGTCTCAGACTCTTGTAGGGAGAAACGCACTGTCCCATTGTCACCCAGGTCCCCATCAGTTGCCCCAAGCACCAGTAGTTCAGTCCCTGTTGGGGCATTCTCAACCACGGACACATCATATCCTTCCAGCTGGGTAAATACTGGCTTTTCATCATTCACATCCAGGAGGGTGACTTCAAGCTGGGCATAGGAAACCTTGGGGTGAACCCCCTGGTCCCGAGCACTGATATTCAGCACAATCTGGGAAGCGAGTTCACGGTCCAAGCCCCCAGCAAGCCCAGTGGTCACCAGGCCGCTGTGTTCACTGATGTGGAACCAACCGAGTCCATTCCCAGAGACAATGCTGTAACGCAGATTAGCATTGAGACCAGAGTCGCCGTCAGTGGCAGACACTCCACTCACGTAGCTTCCCGGGGGCGCCTCCTCGCTCAGGTTCACTCGGTACACTTGTTGGGCAAAGACGGGAGGGTGGTCATTGATGTCATTGACGAAAATCACCAAGCTCGCCACAGAAGAGCGCGCCTGAACCGCCGCGCCAGGGGGCGCCCCGTAGTTATCAGAGACAGAAACCGTTAGGTTGTAAGAAGGGATGCGCTCCCGGTCCAGGGCGCTGGCTACTTTGATGAGGCTCAGGTTCGGCACTTTGCTGCTCTGCACCTCGAAGTGGCGCTGCTCGTTGCCCCCAAGGATCTGCACGGAGATGTTCCCGTTGGCCGCGGGGGAGTCTGCGTCCGTCACGGTGAGCAGAGCCACCACAGTGCCCACCTGAGCGTTCTCATCTACCGAGGCGTAGCGTGAGGTGGCAGGGAAGTAGCGGAATTTCACCACCGGGTCGTTGTCGTTGACGTCCAGCAGCTGAATCAGCGCCTCGGCGCGCCCGGTGAGGGAAGGCACGCCTCGGTCCAGAGCCTGCACGGTAAGCGAGTACTGGCGCCGGGCCTCGAAGTCCAGGGGCTCCCGCACCGTGATAAGCCCAGTTTCGGGGTCCATTTGGAAGGGGGTCCCCTCGTCCTGCAGCCGGTAGCGGATATCCGCGTTGGTGCCCTCGTCCGCGTCCGCTGCCGCCACCTGGAGGACGCTGGAGCCCACCGCCGCGTCCTCAGGCACCCCCGCCTGGTAGTGGGAACTACCAAAAACTGGGGGGTTGTCATTAATGTCCTGCACAGTTACGTTTACCTGAAGGTAGCCCCGCCGCTTCGGCTCTCCCTTGTCCTCCACTTCCACCAGTAGTTGGTACTGCGGCGTGACCTCGCGGTCCAGTCCGCCCTTGGACACCAGATGCAGGAACGCGCCCTCGCCACTCGGGTTCAGGGTGATGTCCAGGCGGAAGCGACCCGCCTCGTTGCCCTGGATGATGCGATAGGACCGGTGGTCCACACCATTGGAGCCGATGTCTGAGTCGGTGGCCGTATCCAAGATGACTTGCCGCCCGCTGCTACTGTCCTCCTTGAAAGTGACCACAATCGAGGGTTCAGGGAAGACCGGGGCGTTGTCATTGAGGTCCCGCACCAACACTCGCACTTCGGTGGGGTAGGTGGGTGAGCTGGAAAGAACCACCAGGTTGATCACGTCGCTGGGTAGGCTCTCGCGGTCGATGGTGGCAGTGGTGTACAGGGCCCCGGTGCTACTGTTTATGGCAAACAGGGCGTGGCTTTCGCTGAGTCGGTAGGTGAAGCCTGGGCGCGTCTGGATGGTACCCACCAGCGTGCCGGGAGGTTGCTCCTCCAGCACCTGAAACACCTGGCGCTGCTCGGCCCCGCTGACCCGGGCCGGCCGCGGTAGCAGTGACAGCAGCCAAAAGACGCGAAGGAGCTGAAATAATGATAAAGTGGGCAGCGGGAGCCACGGGCGGCCAGAAGCCCTGTCTGCTGCCAAGTCCATGGTCCTGGCTCCCTGGAACGGTGTGATAAAGAGAAGGAAGAGGTGAGGCAAAAAAGAGTGATAATGACAGGGATCAAGTAGGCACCAGCAAACATGCAGCCGATGTATCTGTCTGAGAGCTCTGCTATTTCAAAGAACCTCCAGTCCAGCAGAAGCAAGTCGCATCAGCAAAAGGCTCCAGGTAGCCATTTGGACGCGTAGCGCGGGAGAGATGAGGAAAAAGGAAAAAGCGGCAGGGCATTCCTCGGGGCACTCCTGTTTGTTGACGAGTCCCCAGAAAAGTTTCTCAAACCTCCTATATTTTCCCCCTTCACTTTGCTTTCGAATCCAGAAAGCCTGAGCGTTTTCGGCTGGGTGGATGTGAGTTGGGAGAGGTTGCCTGTATTTAAGGTATATGAGGAATCATTGCAAACAATTGTCTTCAGAAACTTTAGAACTTACCCAAGGCGAAGAAACTGAAGAGGGAAGGACAAACGTCCGTAGCGGTGTGTGGAAAGAACAACTGCGCACTGGGGAGGGGGCGATGGGGAACCTGGAGATTATCAAATTGCTTTCCCAAAAGCTGGAGACGAGGGATTTCCTCGAGTCCCCTCTCCTCAAGAACAAGGTTGCAAAGCCCCTCCAACAGGGCTGCAGAAGTGGCCGCTGAGGCCCAGGCGGCGGCGTCTGAGCGCGGGCAGCTAGCAAACTGCGTTCCAAGCGCTCGCTTTGGCGCTAGGGTTCCGGTACCCGGGAGCGCTCAGCTCCGTCCCTTCTCCTCCAGCAGGAGCCGCCGCCGCCCCTGCTGCGGCTTCGAGCCCTTAGTCGGGCACAGGCAAAATCCAGCGCTCCTCAGCATTTTTTTTTTTTTTTTTTTTTTTTTTACCTCTGCCGGGACGCCTGCCGACCCATTATTTGTACATCCAAATCGAGCGCAGGTCCCGCTTTCTTCTCGGCCTCGCCGGGGTCGGGCAGGAGCAGCGCGCTGTCCCCGAGTCCCCTCCCCTCACCATGCCAGGGGGCTCCTTCTCCGGCGGCCCCAGTCAGAAGCCCACTCTAGTGCGCCTCGCCCCTGACCTCGTGCCCTTTGCTTTTATTGTCCCGTGTCAGTTTCACTTTGTAATCCACAAGGCTTTTTGTTTGGGGCGGGGGGGTGGTGGGTCCCTCTTTCTCCTTCACCGTTGGCGGTGGAGGCGGGGAAGTCGGCGCTGGGCTCTGGCGGCGCCCGCGGCAGCTCGGGACGGCGGCTGTCAGCGCTCTCCCTCTCGCCTGCCCGGGCTGAAGGTTGTACCGCTGTGGAGCTGGAGCTCCGCGAGCCCCTCTCAACCTCCGGCTGCTCCCTCACACTCTCCCCGCCCCTTCCCCGCCGCACGCGCGCGCGCACACACGCGCACACGCGCGCGCGCACACACACACACACACACACACACACACACCGCGTTGTCGAAACACAAACAGAGGGGGAGGGAAGACCGCGAGCTGGAGCAGGACTCAGAAACTTTGCTCGCCACTCATTGATCCCCGCACTTTAGTTTGCCCGGACTCCCCCTAGCTCCCCGTGCTGTCACCTACTGCCCCTCCCTCGCCCCAGCCCCATTGGGCCGGAGCTAAAGCAGCCCCGCCTGGCACTCCTACCGCGAGCGCTCTCCGACTTCTTCCGCCTCCGACTGGCTTCTCGGGATGCTAATCACTCCAGCCTCCCGGAGGACTGTAGGCTGTCGGGTGTGGGAGCTCGGCGAGTAGGAGGCGCTGAGAAGGGGGTGGGGTGAGGTCCCCCCCCCTTTTTTTTTCTTTTTGGTCACATCTTGGCCGGCATCTGAGCAATAACAGCAAAAAGCTGCCGCCGAATAGATGGGGGTGGGGTCAGGTTTGCAGATAAATAACTTTAGTGATGGGTTCTGGGGGAAGACCGTTAGGTTGTTATGCTAGTAATAACTCAGGGGTAACGGGGGGGGGGTCGAGGGAAATAAAAGAAAGGCAGGGGGTGAAGGTCTATTAGAGCGGGAAGAAGGATTAAGCAAAGCCTGTCTGGGAATGCAGAGCGCAGATTTGCTTTAACTGTTTCCTGCCCCTTCTCTTTCGATGGGAGAGGAGGGAGTTGCTCTACAGTATGATCCGGCAGCATCCAAACCAAATCTTCCCCATTCCTCCTCTGTCTACAGAGCGAGCTAATTGCAGTCCAGATCTAACCCTAAGCCTGTCTCCACTTCCAGGTGAGTAGGGGCACCAAGGCCTCGGTACCGACCGCACTTTGGATTTCCTATAGGAAAAGCCAGGGGAACTCTGTTTTTTCCTTTCCCAAATGGATCCCAGGTGCCAGTAGCCAAACCTTAGAGTTTCAACAATAACAATGGTAGCCCTTTGGAAAGATGGAGGTCTCTTCCTATTGCAAAGTTTGGAATTTTGATCTCCGTTGGAGTATTTCCCCCTAGACATTTTAAAGCCAAAGGAATACTGATGAAGGTTTGTTTCTTTTTGCTTTGGTTTGGTTTTTATCTGGAGAAAAGACAGATACGAGGAAATAGAAATAAATAGAATGAAATTTAAATTTTAAAATTACCCACGTGCCACGCAAGTCACTCAGATTACTGTAGCTAATTTTTGTGGTATTCTTCAAAGGAAAAAAAAAAAAAGGACTAGGAATCAGGTCAGTATTATTTCCCCTTTAAGGACAACCGTTTCGAAAATAAGAATTTAAACCAAGTAATGCAAATATAGGGCATGTGTCATACGTTTCAGCCACAGTGACCCCTCCAAATTTAAAACTTCTGAGTTCGGAGATGATTCAGCCATGAGTAAATACTGCCCTCTGCTGTTCTCTGTCCGTCTTACATTTTTAGCAGTCTGGTTTCTTGCTTAAAATTAAATGCAGAGACTAGAAGGATCTGGTTACAAGGCTAATTCCTCCTTCTTGCCTAGGGATAGTAGCAAAGAAAAAAGATCTTTAGGAATCTCCTAGTGCCTTTCTTTACTTACGGTTAAAAAAAAAAAAAAACTTTTTTTAAGCAATAAGGCAGAGAGCAAATTCAAGTCCTCTGATCCAGACAGCCTGTAGCCCAAAACTGATATATGGAAACATGAATGGTAAAATCTCTATCACCAATTCCTTTGTTTAGGTTAGAATATTTACTTCTGCATTTCCCTCTACTGTAGATACTGATATATACGGTACATATAATGGGTGAATTGGAAACAGACAAGAAAGTTAAATTTCACCATTTTTGTATTTTTAGGCCTTGAAAACTTGTGAAAGCATTGGAAGCTATTCTTTTAAGAGAGATATTTTAAAGCATTTTCTCAACACTCATATCTCTGCCAATAAATTACAGTCTTTATTTTGATGTAATTTAACACACAAAGATTTGTTGATTAACTAAAGTGAAAGCAGAAATTTTTACAAACCATGGCTATGATGTGTGATTTTAAGAGGGTTTTCTTACTTGTATGATATTGTTTACTAATGTGTCACAGTTCAGTCATTCAGGTAGGAAAGAGTAGAAAGAAAACATTTAGATACTTGTAGGGGATCAGGTACTTTTTTCTGTTTTCTTGTTTGTTTGGAAAGCCTGTGGGATCATCTTCATATTTAGTCTCAATAGTATTAAATTTGCATCACTTATGAGTGAATTTAATATTGGGGAAATGGGTAAAAATCATTCATTTTGTGGAATAGGAAGTGTAATATATATTCTTAAGTAAAAAAACAAGATATGACAAAGTTAAATAATATAAAAAATGTACATATATTCAGTACATAAAATAATTTTTTGAACATTCTGAATGAAGACTATCAAAAATGATTTAGACAATGGCATGGTTATTCAAATAAATGAAAACTTTCCATGATAACTGCATTAAAGTAACACATTCGTTTATAGATAAAACCTACACATAAAATTACAATCTATGTACACATAGGTACATAATTTAAGGTATAATATAGAGAATGGTTTTAATAAAAGACAAAGAATAAAGCTTTTATTATATTTAATTTTTCTCCCTTGGATTTCAGAAATTCTAGTAATATAATGTATGATAAAAAGTAAGGATGCCCCCAACAAAATCAAATCAAATCAAAGACACATTGTAATTATACGTGTGAAAAGGCAAAGTTTATTTTTGCTCTTCCACCAAAAGCTTAATTCTTTTAAGAAAAGGGTTATTTAGTGAAAACTTCCAATAAACATAAAATTATATGCTTCTAAGAGAGAAGATATTCATCAATTTTAGTAAACTGTAGGGGAAAATTGTATTTTTTTATGTCCAAGCATGAAAGAAACTAGAGAACACAACTCATCTGAAGTTTAGAGCATACATTAAAACAAACAGTTTTTGTAATAATTTGTTATCCTGGTCTGTACACAATTACCATCATTACTTCATTAAATGTCTGAAATTACTTTCATGTTTTAGACCCTAGGTAAAGAAGCTTAGGTTAATCATACTCTACAATTCATATCACATCAGCAACATTGTCCCAGAAAAGGATTCTCCCCGCTGCTTCTTCCTTTCCATTCCTCTCTTCTCCCCTTCCCTCCCTTCCTCTTCCTTCCTTTCTCCCTTCTTCCTTTCTTCTCCCTTCTCTCCCTGTTCTTCTCTTCCCCTTCCTTTCCCTCTCTTCCTTCTTCCCCTCTCCTCTCCTTCTTCTCTTTTCCCTTCCCTTCCAATTCCTGCCTTCCCTTCCCTCCACTCCCCTCCTCTCCCTTCCTCTCCCATCCTTCCCCTCCCGTCCCTCACTTTACTCTTTATTATACTTTGCTCACCTTACCTTATTCTGCTTTACTCTTTTCTCCTTATCATTCTTCAGTCCTCTTACAGGACTCCCAGAGACAAACATTCTAATAAATGGAATATGTACTTTTTGGTTCCATGCTTTTGCAAAATATGTATTATTTAGTTGTCCTGTATTTTTAATTGAGATAAATGGTTTGGGTTATATTGTGTATGTGTCTCATCCTCTTTTTTATCTTTCTACCAAGCGCTATTTTTAAGGTTTACACATGTTGTTATATGTTCCTCTAAATTATTGTTTCTGACTTTTGCCTTTTACTGTAAGGCATGTATTCACAACTCTTAACCTGTCTATTTACATGGTTATAGGCATCAAGGTTGCCTCTAACTCCCTGACATCAAAGATTTGTCTGCAATGAACATCCTTGTAATTGTCCTCAAAAGGAAATGAATAGTTTAAGGATATGTAGTGGGGAATAGAAGAGGCCTCCATTCCATATCTGAAATGAAGAGCTGATTGTTTGCTAAACAAGAGAGAGTTGTGTTTGTGGGATACAGTGTTTCTGAGCAAGAAGACTGATCCTAGGATCGGGAAGCATGGAGTTCAGAAATGGCAAATTTTCAGAAGTAGGAAGGGTTAGATATTGGTTAACTTTTGAGTGTGGAATTGAAATTAGTAGACTGTAGTTTTTGCAGATTGGCTAAATTTCATATTTGTGATTACCAATGTGAATTTAACATGATTTGGGATGGGTTTAACACTGGTTCTTATCATTGGCTCTTGGTATCATTGACACAGGTGGATAGGATTTTTGTCCTTATTTATGTTATTTCTCTTAATCTTATATCTGGCTCTGTTGCTTTTCAACCTCTTTTGCTAAATGTTTAACTCAGTATTTTAGACTTTCTTATTTCCTGATAAATATATTTAAAGCTATAAATTTCCCTCAAAGTATTGTATGAGCCTTACTCCACAAAATATTAATTACAAAATGCTACGTGTAATCATCTCATTTTTATTTAACTTTAAATATTTAGTAACTTATTTTATGGTTTCCTCTGTAGCACAAGATTGTATTTAATATATAAGTACATTTCTAAATATGTGTTGAGTAATAAAGAGCCCTCTCCTTCAGCAATCCTGCTGCCTTTCACCACCTTCCCTTTGTTACTATTTTCTTCATTGTTATATTCAAAGTGTCTGTGATACAAAGGGAAGGTGCCTGCCATCTGGTGGCATTTCTTCAAAGAATTCTATCATTCAAACGGCACAGAATACTCATGTGAAGGAATATATGATAGCAATGAAAAGTGCTCAGTTTTAATTTGTAAGTGGTTTCCACTTACTTCTGCTTCTCATTCTTCTGCATCTCCTCCTTCTTAAAGGTTAACTGGAAACATTTTTTAATTGCAAGGTTGCTGAACACATCCCAGATGAAACAGTAACTATGCATGTCTAAGAATTCAGCATGCCGGTGTACCACAGTCATTTTTAACACAAATTCAAAACAACAACAACAAAAAGTGTTAAATATCAAAAAACAGAACAAAACAAAGTATCTGTGATAAAAAAAAAAAAGTCTCCAGTTTCTGTCCTCTCTTCTTATCTTAACCCACTCCAATCAGTTTTACCCAAAGCGATCCTCCGAAATTTTTCGTATCAAGGTCTCAGTTGATCACTTCCTTCTCCTTGATTAACTTTATTCATTTCCCTTCCAGGATGCCATCCTGCCTCATCTTTTCAGTCTCAGATATTTTACTATGTAGTACCTCAGGGCTCATGGGACAAACTGCCACCGTCCATTCTCTAAACTCTGCCTCTTGGTGATCTCATCTTGTAACAAGTCTTCAAATAAGTTGATTACACTCAGAAAAGAATGTGAACTGTGCAGTTCATGGGTTCAGTGTTCTGTCCACATCCATTAAGCTGTTTGTTAATTATGCTATTCAGATCTTATATATCATTACTGATTTTCTGTTGGCTTCCTGTATTGATACTAAAAGAAGCATGGAGGCATGTTAAATCTGCATTATGATTGCAAATTTAAATCTCCTTATAGTTATGTAGCTATTCTTGTTTTGCATATTAAGGCATTTTACTATATATATTTTATATTTTATTTATTCCTCATTTTATGTTTATATATTTATAAGTACATATATATAATTTTATATATTCATCATGAATTAAACCTTTTCTAATTAAGATGTGACTCTCTTTATCCCAAATAATATATTTTCCTTAAAGTCTATTTTTGTCTGATACAAGTACAGGTAACCAGCATTCTTTGGTACTATCATGACAGATTTTTTCCCTATCCTTTCACCTTGTATTCTCTGTACCCTAATGTTTTAAAAGTCTTTTTGACACAACATTATATTTGAAAATGCATTCACTGATTTTTTTTTTTTTTATCATCATTGCTTCTTAACTGGAGCGTTTAGTCTATTTACATTTAGTATAACTACTCACATTCCTGTTTAAATCTCCTATCTAACTTTGTGTGTTGCTATTTTTCTCCAGTTTTATCTTTTTGTTTATTTCTGTGCTTCTTACCTGTTTTTAATTAATTAGATATTTCTTTCACTTTCTGCTACTACTTTGGGTGATATATGCTCTGTTTTGGCTATTTTCATTTTACTTCAAGAAATTGCAAAAATATTCTTCTCAAAGTCTTAAATAGTTCAGTGCCTTAAGGAAAAAGGACACTTCTTGAACAATACATTTTAAATGTATTAAATGTACATTTTTAAATACATTCATTTACTTCTCAATTTACCTCTTAATTTGGTGTTGCTTTTTAATTCTTTATTTAAATTTTAATCTTGCATAACATTTTTATTTTTAAAAAGGCAATAATGTATTTAACACAGTTTGTTGTGTTTTGATCTTTCCTCTATCACAAACATTCTATCCTGGATCTCTTGCATTCTGCCCGAAATATGTTTTTCTGAATTTCCTTTGGAATGGAAGCTGTTGGTAGAAACACTTTATAGTGCCCCATTCTTGAAATATTTTTTCTTTAAGAATAAAACTATAAATTCAAAATTAATGAGTCGTTTAGATATAAATTTTTTGTCATATGCCATTCTAGTGCAAATATGAAAAAAGGTATTTAAAGGAAATAAATAAGGGTATTTCTAATACTATACATTGATAGTTTAATTCACATGATTCAGAATCAGCACTATATTTATCAGCACAATTTAATTATATAGAAGTTTGACTTTCATTTTGCTGTCAATCTAATTATTTCTTTTTAATCTCTTGCTCAAGGTAATCTGTCACTTTTCACTGATTCTTCCTGAAATGCCTCTGTATTTTTGATGTTTTGCAGTTTTGCTTTGGTATATGTGTAGGTGTGAAATGTTTTTGTAATCATGCCTGGAAACTGAAGTCTTCATGATGCAAATCATTCTTTCATTATTTCTGAAAAATGTTCAGCCTTTATATTTGTATTTGCAGATATTACTCCTGGTTTCCTTCTCCTTGCTCTTCCTTCTGGAACTTTACTTAGACACATATTAGGACTTCTCACGATATCTTGTATATCTCAATTATCAGTTTAATATCTTCTCTTTTCTTTTCTCTATGCTTAATTTTGAATACTTTTTTCTGACTTGTCTTCCAGTTCACTAATTCTGTCTTTAGCTGTGTCTAACCTACTTTTAAATTCATCTATTTAATTATAAGTTTAATTACTGAATTCTTATACCTTAACATCTTGATGTGTTTTGAAGTTAGCTATCCCTTTCAGATATTTTCAAGCTTGTTTTTCATTCCTTTGAGCATGTTAAACATAGTTTTAGATGTTATTTAGATAGGTATCTGAAGATTCCAGTATCAGACATATTTAATCATGTTTATGCTTTCCATTTTTATTGCTAGTTTTAGGTCATAGTAAATTGTTTCCTTGTGTGAGTATTTACGTTTGAATAGGAACTGGCCTTTTTAAAAAAAATAAATTTATTTATTTATTTATTTTTGGCTGCATTGGGTCTTCATTGCTGTGCGTGGGCTTTCTCTAGTTGCAGCGAGTGGGGGCTACTCTTCGTTGCAGTGTGCGGGCTTCTCATTGTGGTGGCTTCTCCTGTTGCGGAACACGGGATCTAGGCATGCGGGCTTCAGTAGTTGTGGCATACAGGGTCAGTAGTTGTGGCTCGCAGGCTCTAGAGTGCAGGCTCAATTGTTGTGGTGCACAGGCTTAGTTGCTCCGCAACATGTGGGATCTTCCCAGACTAGAGACTGAACCCATGTCCCCTGCTTTGGCAGGTGGATTCTTAACCACTTTGCCACCAGGGAAGTCCCTGAACTGGTCATTTTAATTGGTAAATTATTTATGCTATTCCTTGAGGCTTGGGGTTGGTGTGCTCTTGTAAATAAGAGCTGAGTATGCTTCCATTAGGTTCTTGTGGGTTACTATTTGTCTGCAACAACTACTGTTTTCATTGAAGCTAAGATGGCAACAGCAAAAGAGCAATAACACTTTATGAATCACAAGGTAACACTGCCAAGTAAACCATAAAAAATGCTTTCTCATCACTTTGGAGTTTTATTTAAAGACAGTTTTACCCTCATTTAGATTGTTGTCATGTCATTCTTCTATATGTATGAGAAGGAAACTATAAGCAAAATAAATTGAACAAGGCAATCTTAGATCTTTTTCACATTGAAAATCCAGCTCAAAGTGGTATAGCATTTATTGAAAAAGTGTTCCATTTTGTCTGTGATTTTTTTCTAACCTTCTAACACTGCATGTTTGCTGTATAGTCAATGATAATTAAGTCACAATTGCTGCCAGGCCTTTAGCAGATATAATACACATCCTAACTGCTAAATATTAAAATAGGACCAAAAAAAAGTTGAATCTTAGAATAATTAAATATGGTGAATTTACAACTTGAGGGTTTTTTTCTGTACCTCCTCAGTAATGTGATTTTGAGTGCTGCCTTGGGGCTTCAACTTCTTAGGGATGGTTTCCCCCTTCTCCACACCTCAGTCTAATGATTGTCAAGGCAGTATTATTTTCAATATTTTGGAGAAGGCAGGGTGACTAGGTATATCTGCATAGATAACTAGTTATCTTAGGACTAGTTAACTTAGGACTTATGATTTAGGAGCTCCAGCTTTAATAAGAAAAATTTCCTATTAAACTCCACACCTTAAGAGAAGCCTGGGCTTTTTCTCTTAGCTCTCACACTTTACCACACCTTAAAAGTCAAAGCTCATATTTGTGAAGTTTGGCAAATGTCCTTAAGGCAAAAACTATTTCAATGTTGAGCTTACCTCTACGGGTTCTCATCTAGACTAGATATGGTAATTCCTAACTCTCATATCATGTCAGCTTTTTGATCTTTTAAGAAAATATTTTAAAATTTAGTAATTTTAGTCATTTTTAGTGGCAAATAATAGCCTGGCATATTACCAGAATAGGAAGTCTATCTTCCTTATTTCTTCAAATAGTTTCCTTTTTTCATTTGTTTTTTCTCCTTTGGGAAATCTTATTATTTGGTACTTATCCGTAAGTCAGGTCTCTTTAGCTTTTCTTGCTGTTTTCTGGGAAAATTCCTCAATCTGATGTCCCAACTCACTAATTCGGTCTTCAGGTATATCCAATCTACCACTGTTTAATCTTTTGTTCTCTTTATAGCAACTCAAAATTTTTCGTACTGACCAAATATTTGTACTTCACTCATTTTTAAATGAAATTTAATTCTTGTTTTATATTGACAATTACTGTCTATCCATTAATTGTCTATCTGTGCTGAGGAGGAATCAAAGGCCAGATCTCAGCATGTGAGTTTAAGGTAGGGGTTGACAAATTTTTTCTGTGAAAGAGAAGATAGTAAATATTTTAGGTTTTGAAAATCAGACAGTCTCTGTCATACCATTTAAACTTCCCCTTATAATGTGACAGCAGCTATAGATATTACAGAAATTGTTGGGTATGGCTGCGTTCCAATAAAAATTTATTTACAAAAACAGGAACCAGGCCCAATTTGGCCTGCAGGCTGTCATTTGCTGACCACTGTTTTAGAGCATAGGAGATAAGCCTTGTGCTGAAAACTCCACCAGATGACCATTGCTGATCATTCCCATTTGTAATCTTTTTTTTTACATATATATGTACACGTATATAGAGTCAGTATTTTGAATATGATTCAAAATTTCTGTCTGTTTTACAAACAGTGCATTTCTTTTCTTTTTACCATCTGACCTTTTGTAATCTTAAATTTTAAACTTTGAGGTATAGTATGATTGGGAAGTGACAATCTCCCTAAATTGTAATCCATGGTCTTAGGGATTTTTAGAGAGTAAGATGGAATATTCAATACCTAAGGGCAACTCTTCAGAATGCACTTATTTCATGTGAACACTGATGTCTTGGCTACTGCTGCCAGTTTCTGCAGTGAAGCAGGCAATAATAGCCTCAAGGCAACATACAGTAGAGGCAAAAAGTATTTTTTTCTAAACACTTATCTTTTCTAGTCTCTATAAAAATTTTCTGGCCCTTATTACTTGGTGCTTAGCTTTCTCCTTCCATTTTCCATATCCCCTTTTTATAATTTATATATATATATATATATAATTATACAATATATATGTTTGCCCATCTTTTTCTGGCCAGTGTTCAATTTCCAAAGATTGTGGAACCACCAGTGTATGTAAATAAATCTGAAACTACATCATGGAAACTAAAATCATATTTTTTAACATCACACTTATGGGAGAAACAAAATGAAGGGTTAGCTTTAAAATCCTTCATAATATACTACATGTGAATATGTGAGCAAACCCACTGGAATGGAAATTGCTTACACTAAATGTGAGAGTAAGTTTCTGAATACTGTGGCATTTGCCACAAACTAGTAATTACCTACCATAATTTGGAGAAACTGCTCGGTCCAACAACTGTTTGTGACAAGCTACTCTTTTGTTGAAATATGCATATCATAGGTTGGTTATATTTTAATCTTTATTAGGTATAGGTATACAATTTATCTCAAACAAAAATATATTAATATGGGTAATAGTTAATGGCTGCATTAATATTAAAATGACTCTGATGTTGAATTTCATGCTAGAATATAAAGAGAATTAAGAAAATAGGTACCTCTAATATATATATATTTGTCATGGAGAAGAGATAAGTGAAATGATATGATATTCACTCTAGGTTTACTAGACTTTTAACATGTGAAAACATTTGAAAATACAGAACAATTTGAACTGTAACTTCCATCAACAATGGGTGTATGGAGAATTAGAAGAGTCCTGCCAGAAGAGTTGATTCTAAGAAAACAAATAATTTTTTTTTTGCATTTTTGAATTTTATTTAATTTATATTTTTATACAGTAGGTTCTTATTAGTTATCCACTTTATACATATTGGTGTATATATGTCAATCTCAATCTCCCAATTCATCACACCACCACCACCCCACTGCCACTTTCCCCCCATGGTGTCCATACGTTTGTTCTCTACATCTGTGTCTCTATTTCTACCCTGCAAACTGGTTCATCTGTACCATTTTTCTAGGTTCCACATATATGCGTTAATATATGATATTTGTTTTTCTCTTTCTGACTTATTTCACTCTGTATGACAGTCTCTAGATCCATCCACGTCTCTACAAATGACCCAATTTCATTCCTTTTTATGGCTGAGTAATATTCCATTGTATATATGTACCACATCTTCTTTATCCATTCATCCGATGATGGACATTTAGGTTGCTTCCATGACCTGGCTATTGTAAATAGTGCTACAATGAACATTGGGGTGCATGTGTCTTTTTGAAATGTGGTTTTCTCTGGGTATATGCTCAGTAGTGGGATTGTTGGGTCATATGGTAATTCTATTTTTAGTTTTTTAAGGAACCTCCATACTCTTCTCCATAGTGGCTGTATCAATTTACATTCCCACCAACAGTGCAAGAGAGTTCTCTTTTCTCCACACCCTATCCAGAATTTTTTGTTTGTAGATTTTCTGATGATGCCCATTCTAACTGGTGTGAAGTGATACCTTACTGTAGTTTTGATTTGCATTTCTCTAATAATTAGTGATGTTGAACAGATTTTCATGTGCTTCTTGGCCATCTGTATGTGTTCTTTGGAGAAATGTCTATTTAGGTCTTCTGCCCATTTTTGGATTGGGTTGTTTGTTTTTTTAATATTGAGCTGCATGAGCTGTTTATATATTTTAGAGGTTAATACTTTGTGTGTTGATTCATTTGCAAACATTTTCTCCCATTCTGAGGGTTGTCTTTTCGTCTTGTTTGTAGTTTCCTTTGCTTTGCAAAAGCTTTTAAGTTTCATTAGGTCCCATTTGTTTATTTTCGTTTTTATTTCCATTACTCTAGGAGGTGGATCAAAAAAGATCTTGCTGTGATTTATGTCAAAGAGTGTTCTTCCTATGTTTTCCTCCAATAATTTTATAGTGTCCAGGCTTACATTTAGGTCTCTAATCCATTTGGAGTTTATTTTTGTGTATGGTGTTAGGGAGTGTTCTCATTTCATTCTTTTACAGATAGCTGTCCAGTTTTCCCAGCACCACTTATTGAAGAGGCTGTCTTTTCTCCATTGTATGTCCTTGCCTACTTTATCATAGATTAGTTGACCATAGGTTCATGGGTTTATCTCTGGGCTTTCTATCCGGTTCCATTGATCTATATTTCTGTTTTTGTGCCGGTACCATATTGTTTGATTACTGTAGCTTTGTAGTATAGTCTGAAGTCAGGGAGTCTGATTCCTCCAGCTCCATTTTTTTCCCTCAAGACTGCTTTGGCTATTTGGGGTCTTTTGTGTCTCCATACAAATTTTAAGATGATTTGTTCTAGCTCCGTAAAAAATGCCATTGGTAATTTGATAGGGATTGCATTGAATCTGTAGATTGCTTTGGGTAGTATACTCATTTTCACAATGTTGATTCTTCCCATCCAAGAACATGGTATATCTCTCCATCTGTTGGTATTATTTTTAATTTCTTTCATCAGTGTCTTATAGTTTTCTGCATACAGGTCTTTTGTCTCCCTAGGTAGGTTTATTCCTAGGTATTTTATTCTTTTTGTTGCAATGGTAAATGGGAATTTTTCCTTAATTTCTCTTTCAGATTTTTCACCATTAGTGTATAGGAATGCAAGAGATTTCTGTGCATTAATTTTGTATCCTGCAACTTTACCAAATTCATTGATTAGCTCTAGTAATTTTCTGGTGGCATCTTTAGGATTCTCTATGTACAGTATCATGTCATCCACAAACAGTGACAGTTTTACTTCTTCTTTTCCAATTTTTATTCCTTTTATTTCTTTTTCTCTGATTGCCATGGCTAGGACTTCCAAAACTATGTTGAATAATAGTGGCGAGAGTGGACAACCTTGTCTTGTTCCTGATTTTAGAGGAAAGGCTTTCAGTATTTCACCATTGAGAATGATATTTGCTGTGGGTCTGTCATATGTGGCCTTTATTTTGTTGAGGTAAGTTCCCTCTATGCCAACTTTCTGGAGAGTTTTTATCATAAATCAGTGTTGAATTTTGTCAAAAGCTTTTTCTGCATCTATTGAGATGATCATATGGTTTTTATTCTTCAATTTGTTAATATGGTGTATCACATTGATTCATTTGCATATATTGAAGAATCCTTGCATCCCTGGGATAAATCCCACTTGGTCATGGTGTATGATCCTTTTAATGTGTTGTTGGATTCTGTTCGCTACTGTTTTGCTGAGGATTTTTGCATCTATATTCATCAGTGATATTGGTCTGTAATTTTCTTTTTTTGTAATATCTTTGTATGGTTTTGGTATCAGGGTGATGGTGGCCTCATAGAATGAATTTGGGAGTGTTCCTTCCTCTGCAATTTTTTGGAAGAGTTTGAGAAGGATGGGTGTTAACTCTTCTCTAAATGTTTGATAGAATTCACCTGTGATGCTATCTGTTCCTGGACTTTTGTTTGTTGAAAGATTTTTAATCACAGTTTCAATTTCATTACTTGTGATTGGTCTGTTCATATTTTCTATTTCTTCCTGGTTCAGTCTTGGAAAGTTATAACTTTCAAAGAATTTCTTGAAAATTTCTTCCAGGTTCTCCATTTTATTGGCATAGAGTTGCTTGTAGTAGTCTCTTATGATGCTTTGTATTTCTGTGGTGTCTGTTGTAACTTCTCCTTTTTCATTTCTAACTTTATTGATTTGAGTTCTCTCCCTTTTTTTCTTGATGAGTCTGGCTAATGGTTTATCAATTTTGTTTATCTTCTCAAAGAACCAGCTTTTAGTTTTATTGATCTTTGCTATTGTTTTCTTAGTTTCTATTTCATTTATTTCTGCTTTGATCTTTATGATTTATTTCCTTCTGCTAACTTTGGGCATTGTTTGTTCTTCTTTCTCTAGTTCCTTTAGATGTAAGGTTAGATTGTTTATTTGAGATTTTTCTTGTTTCTTGAAGTAGGCTTGTATTGCTATAAACTTCCCTCTTAGAACCGCTTTTGCTGCATCCCATAGGTTTTGGATCATCGTGATTTCATTGTCATTTGTCTCTAGGTATTTTTTGAGTTCCTCTTTGATTTCTTCAGTGATCCCTTGGATATTTAGTAATGTATTCTTTAGTCTCCATGCGTTTGTGTTTTTTACAGTTTTTTCCCTGTAATTTATTTCTGATCTCATAGTATTGTGGTCGGAAAAGATGCTTGATATGATTTCAATTTTCTTAAATTTACTGAGGCTTGATTGTGACCCAAGATGTGATCTATCCTGGAGAATGTTCCATGCGCACTTGAGAAGAAAGTGTAATCTGTTGTTTTTGGATGGAATGTCCTATGAATATCAATTAAATCTATCTAGTCTATTGTGTCATTTAAAACTTGTGTTTCCTTATTAATTTTCTGTTTGGATGATCTGTCCATTGGTGCAAGTGAGGTGTTAAAGTCCCCCACTATTATTGTGTTACTGTCGATTTCCTCTTTTATAGCTGTTAACAGTTGCCTTATGTATTGAGGTGCTCCTATGTTGGGTGCATATATATTTATAATTGTTATATCTTCTTCTTGGATTGATCCCTTGATTGTTATGTAGTGTCCTTCCTTGTCTTTGTAACATTCTTTGTTTTAAGGTCTATTTTGTCTGATATGAAAATTGCTACTCCAGCTTTCTTTTGATTTCCATTTGCATGGGATATCTTTTTCCATACCCTCACTTTCAGTCTGTATGTGACCCTAGGTCTGAAGTGGGTCTCTTGTAGACAGCATATATATGGGTCTTGTTATTGTATCCATTCAGTGAGCCTGTGTCTTTTGGTTGGAACATTTAATCCACTTGTGTTTAAGGTAATTATAGATATGTATTTTCCTTTTACCATTTTCTTAATTGTTATATGTTTGTTTTTGTAGGTCATTTTCTTCTCTTATGTTTCCCACTTAGAGAAGTTCTTTTAACATTTGTTGTAGAGCTGTTTTGGTGGTGCTGAATTCTCTTAGCTTTTGCTTGTCTGTAAAGCTTTTGATTTCTCCCTCGAATCTGAATGAGATCCTTGCCGGGTAGAGTAATCTTGGTTGTAGGTTCTTCTCTTTCATCACTTTAAGTATATCATGCCACTCCCTGCTGGCTTGTACAGTTTCTGCTTAGAAATCAGTTGTTAACCTTATGGGAGCTCCCTTGTATATTATTTGTCATTTTTCCCTTGGTACTTTCAATAATTTTTCATTGTCTTTAATTTTTGTTAATTTGATTACTATGTGTCTCGGCGTGTTTCTCCTTGGGTTTATCCTGCCTGGGACTCTGTGCTTCCTGGCCTTGGGTGGCTATTTCCTTTCCCATGTTAGGGAATTTTTCGACTATAATCTCTTCAAATATTTTCTCGAGTCCTTCCTCTCTCTTTTCTCCCTCTGGGACCCCTATAATGTGAATGTTGTTGCATTTAATGTTGTCCCATAGGTCTCTTAAGCTGTCTTCATTTCTTTTCATTCTTTTTTCTTTATTCTGTTCTATGGCAGGGAATTCCACCACTCTGTCTTACAGGTCACTTATCCGTTCTTCTGCCTCAGTTTTTCTGCTATTGATTCCTTCTAGTGTATTTTTCATTTCAGTTATTGTATTGTTCATCTCTTTGTTTGTTCTTTAATTCTTCTAGGTGTTTGCTCTTTAATTCTTCTAGGTCTTTGTTAAACATTTCTTGCCTCTTCTCGATCTTTGCTTCCATTCTTTTTCCAAGGTCCTGGATCATCTTCACTATCATTATTGTGAATTCTTTTTCTGGAAGGTTTCCTGTCTCCACTTCATTTAGTTGTTTTTCTGGAGTTTTATCTTGTTCCTTCATCTGGTACATAGCCCTCTGCCTTTTCATATTGTCTCTCTGTGAATGTGGCTTTTGTTCCACAGGCTACAGGATTATAGTTCTTCTTGCTTCTGCTGTCTGCCCTCTGGTGGATGAGGCTATCTAAGAGGCTTGTGCAAGTTTCCTGATGGGAGGGACTGGTGGTGGGTAAAGCTGACTGTTGCTCTGGTGGGCAGAGCTCAGTAAAACTTTAATCTGCTTGTCTGCTGATGGGTGTGGCTGGATTCCCTCCCTGTTGGTTGTTTGGCCTGAGGCGACCCAACACTGGAGCCTACCCTGGCTCTTTGGTAGGGCTAATGGCAGACTCTGGGAGCGCTCATGCCTAGGAGTACTTCCCAGAACTTCTGCTGCCAATGTCTTTGTCCTCACAGTGAGCCACAGCCACCCCCTGCCTCTGCAGGAGACCCTCCAACACTGGCAGGTAGGTCTGGTTCAGTGTCCTATGGGGTCACTGCTCCTTCCCCTGGGTCCTGATGCACACACCACTTTGTGTGTGCCCTCAAAGAGTGGAGTCTCTGTTTCCCCCAGTCCTGTTGAAGTCTTGCAATCAAATTCCACTAGTCTTCAAAGTCTGATTCTCTAGGAATTTCTCCTCCCGTTGCCAGACTCCCAGGTTGGGAAGCCTGATGTGGGGCTCAGAACCTTCACTCCAGTGGGTGGACTTCTGTGGTATAAGTGTTCTCCAGTTTGTGAGTCACCCACCCAGCAGTTATGGGATTTGATTTTCTTTTGATTGTGCCCCTCCTACCGTCTCATTGTGGCTTCTCCTTTGTCTTTGGATGTGAGGTATCTTTTTTGGTGAGTTCCAGTGTCTTCCTGTCGATGATTGTTCAGCAGTTAGTTGTGATCCGGTGCTCTTGCAAAAGGGAGTCGAAAACAAATAATCTTGACCCACAGCTAACATTTTATCTTTTTTCTATTTTAACTTTATTTGAGATGATGAAATATAGACTACTATAAGATACCTTTATTTTGTGTTATTGCCTAATGAGCATTTCCTTGCCATTGTAATAATTTTTGGTAAATATTGTTTTATTGGATGGATACTATTTGTAATATGAATAGGCCAAAAATTATTAATTGTTCCTTCAATGTTGACCTTTAGGGTTTTTCCAGCTTATTTTGCTATTAAATGCATGCTTTGATAATTATCCCTCACTCCTCCAAATAAAATTTATTAAAAAGTAACTGTGTCAGGTGCTTTAAAAGCTACAGAGGGAAGACAATAGTGAATAAAACAGACACAGCTTCTGCCATGTTTAGTCAAATTGCAGAAATTTTTAAAAGAATTTAAACTGTTAAGGACCTTTATTACTTATTGCCAAGTCACCTTCCATAAATAATGTATCAATTTATAATTGAAACCAAAGTATATCAGAGTTCTCCTCCCAGCAAAACAAAGAAACAAATACATTTGAATATAACATGTCTTAAATCCTGGTCTATTTACGGGGGATTAAAAAGGTGTCTTCTTTCAACATGTATTTCTATTATATTTTTCACATATTAGCTATTTATTTTCCTTTTTTTAAAAGAAATTATTCATGTTTGTTGTCGATTTAATCAATTGGGGTCTCAGATCTATTTTTTTTGGTTGTTGCTGCTAATGTTAATCAATTTGTTCTCCTTTATAAACACCTACCTTTGTTTTAAATTTGTATTTCTTTCCTTTATCCAGCGACTATTTATAAAACTTTAATTCTAGTTTCCTCTTTCTGCTCTTCCTTCTACTTCTTTGTCCTAATTATGTTGTATCAATTGGCATAATGCCACCAGAGCAGGACAGATAAATAATTTTCTTTTCTCTGAATCTAGCATCATGTCTGAAATTCAGAAAGTATTCAACAGAAGTCTGCTCAATTTCATCCCAGATAGGATGCCTAAAATTTTTTAAATATATATAATTTTAAAAAGCAGTAATAAGTGTTTTGAACTCTACAGTCTAAAACATTGTTTTCTAAAATGTGGTAAATGATGGTACTCACAGATTTTTCCAGGGGGCTCAGAAGAAGGTACTGAAAAGAGTAAAAAACATGAGACATTTAAAAAAAAAAGAAAATCAAAACACTATGGTGAATGTTGTGGCTTGACATTCACCTTCCATTCAAACCTTCCAGCCTACCTCTAGTGTGCATTTCTAGAGGCTTTTCTTCAGACACCCTCTCATCCATGGTTCTTCATGCAATGATCCTCTATTTGAATGCAAGCACTTGGAATTTGTTAGGCAAACAAGGGCAGAGGCCGTCTTCATTTTACTTTAGCCCTTTCTCTGCCAGCCAGCACAGTCGTGGATGCAGTTCCACAGTGGTGTGCAAGTGTCCAGTCTATGTGTGTAGAGAACCAACAATTGTATCATTTGCTGTTGCCACAAATTCCTAACCCCTGAATCGCAGCTACTATGGTGTGTTGGTGAAGTTAATTATTCCAATGGTGACCTCCTGTTTTTCTACCTTGCTGATTGTGGCAGAAGTCACAGTGCCCACAGTGGGGCTTTTCTGTTTCTATCACCATGCCCCCAACAATTCTGAAAGCACCTAAATCCCTAAATGTTCTTCTTGAAACAGCTGGACTGCCTAACAGTTCCTGCAACTGGATGTTGACTGGTACAATCACAAGTGATAAAAATTATTCCACTTTCATTTCTCTTTCAAGTAAAGGAGAAATTCTATGGTTAGAATCAGAATGTTTGCCTCCTCTTTAACATCACATATCTTCCTTTTGGATAGAGAGTGTTCTAAGTGAATAGACACATATGACAAGCATAATTGATGGAGAGTTGATTAACATGGTACTGTTTGAACACAATATAGAGTCTCCTTAATTAAAGAAGATTAAAATCTAAAATGAGTCAGAAGTAGTGCGCACTATATAATTGGAATAAAGAAAAATCTCAGGACTTGGCATATACTAGAAGACAAAGGAAAAATAACAGAGGATCTCAGTAGTACTTAAGCATTTTGATATTTTATGGTACTCAAAGCCCTTATTAAAAGAAAGAGTGCATTATCTGTACTATTTAGTTGGAATATTCCAGATGTCTCTAGTCTTTATAAACATATCACAACATCTTAATCTTTGTTTATTTGAATTGCTCCTTGGTCATGTCTCTTTTTCATTCCATTCTTAATCACTGAGTCTGTGATTAAAAATGGCAAACATGTGTTTTGAGAGAAACTAAGCTGTGATTTCGGTTGTGGGTAGTAATTTCAGAGTGGCAGACATATTAACCCCTTCCTTTCCAGCCTACTCATGAACTTATAACAAGACTCAAGGTAATAGTAAACACAAAAGAAGCAAGCAAAGCATAGAAAAATGAACTACTTTTCAGTTCAAATACTTTGTATTGTTATACCAAGGAGAGGTTTCTGAAAGAACAAACAAAAGTGACAGTTTAATATTTACAAAACAATGTTCAGCTAAAATAAAACAGACAATCATAGATAGGATATTATTGTGGTTAAGACTCTTAATTTTTGCTCTTAAAGAAAGATCAGTTTTAGAATCTGACAATCACTGGATCCAATCCTACTGACTCTGCTTCTTCCTCTCTACAGGGTCAACTGTAAGTCATTTCAGCATTCCACAATTGACTTCTCCATTTGTAAAATGAGAGAAATCAGCTCACATGGTAACTGTAAGTTGATCATCATCTATCAGAGCAAGAGACATACCTCAATTTAATTAGAAAAAGTTCTAGATAAAAGTTAAATACTGTTAATCATACCTATACTGAGGGAAAATTGAAAATATAATTTTAATTTTCATGGAAAAGAAACAGTTTTATTCATTTCAAAACAGTTGCATTGTTATATGTATAGAATTTCAAGAATTATCATAAATTTCTAAAAACCTTGGAACAAAAAATAAAAATAATATAAAATAAATATATTGAAATATTTATGGGTAAAGTCAAATATTATAATATGGTTGTGTGAAAGACAATACTAATAGTGTGTTTATTTTTAAATGAATTTGAATAAGTTCAATGGAGTAGACTCAGACAGAACAATTTGTTCAAAAATTTAGTTCAAAGAAAACAATAACCCATATAAAGTTGAAACAGAGCCTATATAAGTAGTCATAGTAACACAAAGACAAATATTTCAGAAAATCTAAAAGTTTTGTTGGCTCCAAATTTTAAAAAATACATTTAAAGAAATTCCACTGTCATGTTAATACTTTTGGTAAAACCACATACGTCCTGAATTACTATACTGCAGCCAAAATACTACTCTGTAGTCCTATCACTAGGTTTTTTGGGGAGTCTATATATTGAATTTGAACCATATTTTATAAAAAATGTTTTGTTGCTTTTGAGTCAGGAGATTGGTAGTAAGAAGTTTACATCAATCATGTTAAGGCGATAGTCCAAACTCTTTCTGATCCCCAGTGGGTCTGTGACATGTTATTTTTTCTTTTTTAAAGAATTTTCTTTTAAAAAAATACTATGATTTGAAATAAGCATCTTTGCTTTGATAACTTGTGTTTCATCTTTGCCTGTTGAAAGGTGCATTATGATTACTGCCTCATTGAAGACTACTGCTTGCAAATGGTAAATTTGTCTCTCTTTTTCAGCCCTTTTTGATGATTGCATTTATCATATAATTTCATAACTCAAGACATTAAATTGATACTATTAAGAAGATTGAATAAGATGATCTAAATGCCATACCAATTCATTGCCAATTGTTTATTTCTTTAATAATTTTGGCAAAGGTTGCGATAATTTTGCTTGTTTGCAACGTTCTGTATTATTAATAGTTCAGTTTTGTTCTCAGTGAATTCTAATCCTTACAGCCCACCAGATATCTCTTAGAATTAAGTGCTTTCTTTTCTATCTGTCCTGGAGGTACATTGTGATTTTCAGATTGACTGATTGATTTAATGAATGATGATAGAGAGCTGTATCTTCCATGCTGGAAAATATTGAAAATAGAATCAATGAGATAATGTCTGTAAAGTACTAAGTGCAAGGAAGAGTTCAATAAATGTTAGCTATTTTTCCTATTCATGTGGCAAAATTCAACAGGAGTGCTCATTTAGAGCAAATGAATAAAATCAATTACAGGAGTTATGTTCAGTCTTTAAAAAGAACATGGTAAAACTCAGTGTATTAGTTATCTATTGCTGCTTAACAGTGATACTATAAACTTAGTGGCTTAAAACAGCACACATGTATTTCCTCACGGTTTTTCTGGGTCAGGAGTCTGGGCACAGTTTAGCTGAGTCCTCTGCTTCAGGGTCTTTCAAAGTTGCAATCAAGGTGTTGGCCAAGTGATGGCCATCGGAGGCTCAACTGGGGAGGAATCAGCTTCCTAACTCACAGTGTTATTGGCAGAATTCAGTTCCTTTCAGTTTGCCAGACTGAGGACCTCAGTTTCCTGCTTGCTCTGAGCTGGAGCCTACCCTCAGCTCCTTGCCACATGCTGTTCTCCACATGGCAGCTCACAACATGGCAGCTTGCATCTTCAAATCCCGCAAAAGAAAGAGTCTCTTAGCAAGATGAGTTACAATCTTTTGTAATATATACACATAATCTAGTACATCATGTCACCTTTGGCATATTCTGTTGGTTAGAAGCAATTCATAAGTCCCACCTACACTGGAGGGGAGGGTATCAGACAAGGCATGAATACCAGGAGCATGATGAGGGGGGCCACCTTAGAGTCTGCTGACCGCACTCCATGAGAACAAAAATTACAAAGTAGTGGCTATATTTCATGGTTTAAATTCATTAAAATCCTTCTTGCTGCCCTTACATTAGGAAAAATATTTTTTTCTAATTAAAACATTTGAGGAAAAAGAACTCTTTTTTAATTTTTAAGTATTATAGCACTGGAAGGAGATAATATCTTGGGTTTGCATAGCACTTTAGAGTTCACAGTATATTGATATTTATAACTATTATTATTTCAGACTAGAAAATGGACGGTAGAACTGATATTGATTTCAAGATTACAACACAGAGTTTAGGCTCCAAGTGAAGCCTTAATTACAGCATCCTGCCATGTATCTGTTGATGAATTCAATATGCGCCTCTCTTGATTTGGGCCATTCTTCTTAATAACTTTCTTAGTTAAAAATAATTCATATTGGATGGAATGGTGGGTAGGGGAGTGGGCAGAGACAGGCTTGCACTGTGGCCAGATAAGCTGTTGGGCCGGGAGAGTCAAGTGCAGAGAGCACTGTATTGAAGTCATCAAGATGAAGGGTGCCACAGGTCAACTAGAAAATGTATGCCAAGCATGAATTAAACTGGTGACACAGATCTTTTCATTTCTTTGTTTGAAATACATGTTATGAACCATTTTCTGGAGCATGTCTACAAGCACTGTGTGCAAAAGATCTGGTGGTCAAGAGAATATTTTCACGGGACCTACAAACCAGAACACCATGCACAGCTCGAAAATACAGCTGCCTTCTAATCTCAAATTGCTTCCCTCATAACTAAGACTGTATCTCCTGCCCCAGCAGTAAACAAATGGCACCCATGTTTCTTACAGACCCTTCTCTCTGGAATACTCTCTTCTTGAAGTATTCTCTTCTTGGTTGTAAAGCAGAAGTTACTTGGTGTCTATGAGTAGCCATCTTGTAGCTCTTCATTAATGTGGTTCAGAGTAGCATTCATATGGCAAAGACTTTATCAAGATGACACATTTAAGTCTATAGTGATTATCACTGATAATTCTCCAGATGGTGACTGTCCATAGGGGGTTGGATATTTCTATCTTTCACCCACTAGCTGATCCCAACTTAGGTCAACTAGATATTCAGAGAGCATTTGCAAAATGCAGGTGGAACCATAAACATAGTTGTTAAGTATTTATGTATCCATGGAGAGTTGAAACAGCAAGCCTCCTAAAACCAAAGGCTGCAGTACTGTATAAAAAGATAGTTAGCTTTATGAAAGAAAAATGCTCAACAGTATTAGAGTGTACACTGTGTGTTTGTTTGATAAACATAAATTAGAAGACCCTATGTAATTAGTTTTCCTCCATAAAATCCGTCTGTATGTGATGAACTCATATAGAAGATGCTATCTCATAAAAAGAAACTTGATGAACACCACGATAAAAGTCTTCAGGTTACAGAATTCCAATGTTTAAACTCCAATGTGCAAAGAACTTGTAAACTGTCATTCCTGTGCCTGCAAGAAAAGGAAGAAGAAGCAGAAAATCCGTGACTTTTCTTGGACTCATCAGAGACCTAAGATTATAAGGAAACTTGTTACCCTGAAATCTGTAGAGACAAGCAAATTCAGAGAGTCACAGATGAGATCTGCTTACCTGGAGCAGAAACTGTTGGAGCCATAAACTGGTAGCGACACTTAAACAATCATTTTGATGAATTGCTGGAGGCTGAGTGTGGGCTAGCATGAGAGGGAAAAGCCTATGGGGGCTGTGGTCTTGGACGACCCCCATACCTTCACAGGTTTTAGCTCCAGGAACACCCCCCTGGTTTTTCCTAGTGCACATGCAAATTCTCTAACCTTGTGATTCTGGCTGGAGGAGGAGATATGTGTAATCATTGTGTAATATGTCCAGAGGATTCTCCATAACAAAGGCCTACTTTTCAAGGGGAAAAATTTTACCCAGAGCCTTATCCCAGGCAGCAGAAGGGAATGCTGCCTGACCCAGATCACTCTCGCCTTCCTGCCTATCCTAGAGGGTGGAGGGAAGCTAAACAGTTACTGTGGAAATACCAGTCAGTGTTTTAGCCCAGAGTTTCAGGCACACTAAAAGACTGAGATTGAATCATAAGATGACAGTATTGGTCTTCTGCCCCACACACTGGATTCCAGGAAAATGACAGTGTAATACAGCTGACAGAGCTGCAAGATGCAGACCTACCCTGAGGAGGGAGTACTGAGGGAAGCCCACAATGAGGAAGAGGGACAAAAATCAGGACCCCAGAAGAATATGAAGCCACTGGCACCAACAGCTACGGCAAACATTAATTAGGCCCAACTCCTATTCAGATTCGCATAAATCCTCACAATAAAAGCCTATTTCCCTCAATACTTATTCACCAATACAGCATCACTGGCATTCAACAAAAAACTACAAAGCATACCAAAAGGCAGGAAAAAAAATATCTGAAGAGACAAAGCAAGCATCAGTACCAGACTTGGACATGACACAAATTTTGGAATTATTAAAAAAAGAATTTAAAATAACTGTGAATTATATAAGTGCTTCAATTGAAAAAAGAAGACAATATCCAAGGATAGATAGCTAATGTAAGCAGGCAGGTGGAAACTCTAAGAAAGTATGAAAAGGAAATGCTAAGTATTAAAAACACTGCAACAGAAATGGAGAATGCCTTTAAACGTCTCATCCATATAGACACAGCTGAGGCAGGATTCAGTGAGTTTGAAGGTAGACCAATAGAAACTTCCCAAAATGGAATGCAAAGGGTAAAAAGATTTTTTTAAAAAAAAGAATAGGAACTCCATGAACTTGGGACATTTCAAAAAGTAACATATATGTATTAGGATTGCCAGAACAAAAAGAAAGAGAATATGGAGCAGGAGAAATATTAAGTAATAATGGACAAAATGTTTCCAAAATTAGTAGCAAACACCAAACTACAGATCCAGGGAGCTCAGAGAATAACACGGGATAAATGCAAATCAAACAAACTCATAAAAACTACACCTGGACATATCATATTCACACTACAGAAGACCAAAGACAAAGACAAAAATCTGTGAAGAAGTCAAAGGGAGGGAAGGGAAACACCTTACCTACAGAGGAAAAAAAAATAAGAATTACAGTGGACTTCACATCAGAAATTATGCAAACAAGAAGAGCAGAGTGAGATATTTAAAGTATTGAAAGAAAAAAAAGCACCTAGAATTCTACGCCCAGTGAAATTACCCTTCAGAAGAATGTCCTTCAAAAGGATATTAAGACTGTTTATCTCCCTCTTGTGCATAGACACACACACACAAACTTAGAGAATTCATCCCCAGCAGACCCGTCCCGAAGGAAATATTAAAAGAAGTGAATTGGAGAGAAAGGAAATGATGTAAGTCAGAAAACTCAGATCTACATAAATAAGGAAGAAGGTTGGAGAAGGAACAAATGAATAAAAATAAAATATTTTAATTTTCTTATTTTAATAGATATAAAATATAACTGTTAAGAATAATAACAATGTATTGGGTGCTTATGGCATATGGATAAGCGAAATGAGTGACAGAAATGTTATAAGGAAAGGACAGAGGGATGGGGAATACTCTCTAAGAAACCTGTGTTACACATGAAGTGGTACAGTGTTACTTGACAGTGACTTGGATTAATTTAAAATGTTTATTTCAAGCTCTAAAGGAACCATTAAACAATTTTATATTAGTATAGTTGATATGCTAAGAGAGGAGACAAAATTCAAATTATATAAAATGCTCAATGAAAGCCATAGAAAGCAGGAAAAAAAGGGGGGAAATGGAAACAAAGAATAAGTACAAGAAATATTAAAAAGTTGCATATATGGGAGATATTAGTCCAACTATATCAATGATCATTTAAATGATAATGGTCTAGATGCACCGATTAAGAGACAGATTGACAGAGAGAATAAAACCATATTTTGTCTATAGGAAACCCATTGTAAATATAAAGACTCAGAAAAGTTAAAATTAAAGGAAGGAGAAAGTATAACATTTTTAACACTAATTAAAAGAAAACCAGAGTAGCTATATTAATTTCAGAGACAATGGACCTCAGGACAAGGAAGATTATCAGGGATAATGAGGGGCATTACATAATAATAAGGGGATTGATTCTCCAAGAAGATATAACAATCCTAAACATATGTGTACTTACCAACAAAGCATCCAAATACGTGAAGAAACAAATGATAGACCTGAAAGGAACAATAGACAGACAACTATTGTAGCTAGAGACTTCAACTCTCTTCTTTTAGTAATCGATAGACAAAGGAAGCATAAAACCATTAAGGATATAATTGACCTGAACAACACTATCAATCAGCTTGATCTAATTTTCTCCAATGACTTCTTCTCAAGCTCAAATGGCATTTGCTAAAGTAGACCATATAAGTGGTCATAAAATACACCTTAATGAATTTAAAAGAATGGGAGTCATGCAAAATATGTTCTCATACCATAATGGAATTAAACTTGAAATAAAAAATAGAAAGATAGCTGGAAAATCCTAAAATATTTGAAAATTAAACAACACACTTTGAAATAACTTGGGTCAAATTACTGTTTCAAGAGAAATTGAAAATATTTTGAAATGAATGAAAATGAAAATATAACATCAAAATCTGTGGGCTGCAATAAAACCAGTGCTTAGAGGAAAATTTATATAGCATTATACAACAAATAATGTAACATTAAATGCATGTACTAGAAAAGAAGATATAAAATCAATAACCTAAGTTTCCATCTTAAGAAACCTTATGAAAAGGGGTTAATATTCAGAATATACAAAGAACCCCATAAACTCAACATCAAAAAAAGAAAAAAACCCAAATAACTCAATTTAAAAATGGGCAGGACTTCCCTGGTGGTGCAGTGGTTAAGCATCCGCCTGCCAATGCAGGGGACAGGGGTTCGAGCCCTGGTCTGGGAAGATCCCACATGCCGCGGAGCAACTAAGCCCGTGCGCCACAACTACTGAGACTGTGCTCTAGAGCCCATGAGCCACAACTACTGAGCCTGCGTGCTGCAACTACTGGAGCCCGTGTGCCTAGAGCCCGTGCTCCACAACAAGAGAAGCCACTGCAATGAAAAGCCCGCACACCGCAACGAAGAGTAGCCCCTGCTCGCCGCAACTAGAGAAAGCCCGCACGCAGCAACGAAGACCCAACACGGCCATAAATAAATAAATAAATAAATAAATAAATAAATAAATAAATAAATAAATAAAATCTATTAAAAAAATAAAAATAAATAAAAATGGGCAGAGCACCTTAATAGACATTTTTCTAAAGACATATAGAGGGCCAACAGACACATGAAAAGATGCTCAACATCACTATTCATCAGGGAAATACAAATCAAAACCACAATGAGATATTACCTCATACCTGTCAGAATGGCTACCATCAAAAAGACAAGAAATAAGTGTTGGCAAGTATGTGGAGAAAAGGGAACCCTGTGCACTGTTGTGGAGGTATGTAAATTGGTACAGCTACTATGGAAAACAGAATAGAGGTTCCTCAAAAGATTAAAAATAGAGCTACCATGTGATCCAACAATTGCACTTATTGATATTTACCAGAAGAAAAAAAAACACACTAATTCAATATGCACTCCAAAGCTCACTGCAGCATTATTTACAAAAGCCATAATATGGAAGCAAAGTGTCCATCTATAGACAAATTAATAAAGAAAATGTGGTATATATATATACAATGAAATATTACTCAGCCATATAAAAATAAAATCTTCCTATTTGTGACAACATATAGATGGATGTAGAGGGTATTATGCTAAGTGAAATAAATCAAACAGAAAAGGACAAATGCTGCATGATTTCACTTTTATATGGAATCTAAAAAACAAAACAAAGGAATAAACAAAACAATGAAAACAGACCCATAGATACAGAGAACAAAAGGGTGATTGCCAGAAGGGAGGGGTTAGGGGGATAAAATGATAATGGTGATTAAGATGTACCAACCTCCAATTAGATAATAAATGTCACAGGGATGTAATTTAAGCTAATATTAAACTGTTCATTTTTGAACTTTATCTCCTGTCTTACAGAGATTTCAGTTCTGCTCTTACCCTCCTTAAAAGTGAATGAGTATTGGAATTATTGTGCTCAATTTTAGCTTGCAGAATATATTTTTCTTAATTTTAATGGAAATTTTAAAACATACTCAAAAATACCAATAATATTACCTATCACCCAGCTTCAAAATAAATCATTGACATTGTGCTAATTTTATTTCATCTATCTCTTCAAAAACATTTTTAAAAGTTTTATCAGGTACAGATGTCAGATAATATGTCATTTCATTGATAAGAATTTAATACATATCTCTAATTCTTAAGGGCTATTCATTTTTACATATCCAGTTGCCATTACCACACTTAAAATAAACTTTAAATGTTTCTTTAATATCTTCAGATACACAAAACCCAATGGTCCAATACTATTTCTGTACTTACTTTATGCTAAACATGATACTGATCATTTATTTAGATCATGTCACTTACTCCTTACATAAGATTCATAGAGTATTGATACTCTATTTTT
This sequence comes from Balaenoptera acutorostrata, assembly GCF_949987535.1. Lineage (NCBI taxonomy): Eukaryota > Metazoa > Chordata > Mammalia > Artiodactyla > Balaenopteridae > Balaenoptera > Balaenoptera acutorostrata. Next base: position 127,466,970 of record NC_080068.1, on the reverse strand, counting down.
TTAAATTAAAGTATAGTTGAGTTACAATGTTGTGTTAGTTTCTGGTGCACAGCAAAGTGATTCAGTTGTACATATATATATATATATTCTTTTTCATTATAAATTATCACAAGATAGTGAATATTGTTCCCTGTGCTATACAGTAGGACCTTGTTATTTATCTATTTTATATATAGTAGTTTGTATTTGCTTATCCCAAACTCCTAATTTATCCCTCCCCCCTTCCCCCTTTGGTAACCATAAGCTATGTCTGTGATTCTGTTTCTGTTTTGTAAATAAGTTCATTTGCATCACATTTAGATTCCACATATAAGTGATATCATATGATATTTGTCTGTCTTACTTCACTTAGTATGATAATCTCTAGGTTCATCCATGTTGCTGCAAATAGTATTATTTCATTCTTTTTTATGGCTGAGTAGTATTCCATTGTGTATATGTACCACATCTTCTTTATCCATTCATCTGTCCGTGGACATTTAGGTTGCTTCCATGTCTTGGCTATTGAAAATAGTGCTTCTATGAACATTGGGGTGCATACATCTTTTCAAATTAGAGTTTTCTCCAGATACATGCCCAGAGATGGGATTGCTGGATCATACGGTAAATCTATTTTTAGTTTTTTAAGGAACCTCCATACTGTTTTCCATAATGGCTGTACCAATTTAAATTCCCACCAACACTGTATGAGGGTTCCATTTTCTCCACACCCTCTCTAACATTTGTTATTTGTAGACTTTTTAATGATGGCTATTCTGACTGGTGTGAGGTGATACCTTATTGTAGTTTTGAATTTGCACTTCTCTGATAATTAACAATGTTGAGCATCTTTTCATGTGCCTATTGACTATCTGAATGCCTTCTTTGGAGAAATCGCTATTTAGGCCTTCTGCCCATTTTTTAATTGGGTTGTTTGTTATTTTTGTTGTTGAGTTGTATGAGCTGTTTGTATATTTCAGAAATTAGGCCCTTGTTTGTCACATCATTTGCAAACATTTTCTCCCAGTCCAGAGGTTGTCTTTTCATTTTGCTTATGGTTTCCTTGGCTGTGCAAAAGCTTGTAAGTTTGATTAAGTCCCATTTATTTACTTTTGCTTTTTGTTCTATTGCCTTGGGATACTGACCTAAGAAAACATTGGTACAATTTACGTCAGAGAATGTTTTGCCTATGTTCTCTTCACGGAGTTTTATGGTGTCCTGTTTTATATTTAAGTCTTTAAGCCATTTTGAGTTTATTTTTGTGTATGATGTAAGGGAATGTTCTAACTTCATTTATTTACATATGGCTGTCCAGCTTTCCCAACACCACTTAATGAAGAGACTGTCTTTTCTGCACTGTGTATTCTTATCCCCTTTGTTGAAGATTAATTAACCATAGGTGTGTGGGCTTATATCTGGGCTCTCTATTCTGATCCATAGGTCCACGTGTCTGTTTTTGTGTCAATACCACACTGTTTTGATTACTGTAGCTTGGTAGTATTGTCTGAAGTCTGGGAGGCTTATGTCTCCAGCTTTGTTCTTTTTCCTCAGGATTGCTTTGGCAACTGATGTCTATAGTGCCAAATCAACTTCAATCCTGAGATAGCAAATACTAACAGCAACAAAGTTGTACCTTAACTTTTCAAGTGTATATTTTAGGCTTAAAAAAGTGGAGAAAGATTAAATCAGAACAGTAAGTCTTAGATTTGGTGATTTTTCATTGTGACTTATGAAAAAATGTATTCAAATTTTTTCATATATTTTTTCTGGAGTCCACAGTTCTTGTCAATGATTTTTTTGGGGAAAGGGGTCAACAAAAAACTCTAAACCCTTATGTAAGACGTTTTGGACTTTCCTCAACCCATAATTTTTTTAAAGTTTTATTGATTATTTATTATTTATTTATTTATTTTTGGCTGCATCAGGTCTTAGTTGCGGCACGCAGGATCTTCATTGAGGCATGTGGGATCTTTCGTTGTGGTGTGTGGGCTTCTCTCTAGTTGTGCATGCGGGTTTTCTCTTCTCTAGTTGCGGCACACAGGTTCCAGAGCACGTGGGCTCTGTAGTTTGTGGCACGCGGGCTCTTTAGTTGAGGTGCGCGAGGTCTTTAGTTGAGGCTTAGTTGCCCTGTGGCACATGGGATCCTAGTTCCCCGACCAGGGATCGAACCTGCGTTCCCTGCATTGTAAGGTGGATTCTTTACCCCTGGACCACAACGGAAGTCCCTCAACCTATAATTTTTAAGAGGGAGTGAAACAGAGTGGTAACCATTCTCTATGCCTTTCTGCTATTACATTATGAAGAAGAAGAAAGAAAAAGCATTTGGAATTGTAAATTATCTTTTCCTTGACTGATCCTTTACCTAAATTATACAACAACTGAAATAATTTTACAATGAAATGTAAAGCATATACAATTAGTTTGTATAGAAATAGATTCTTTTTTTCCATGTGATTCTATGAGAGAAGAGGCACCATTGTGGTATGAATAATTATGAGGATAAGAAGTAGGTGACCTTGCCTTTACAAAATTTGTTTTTATGTCCAAAACATAAATCTCAACAATTAGTAAGAATCCTTAATCAAAGTATATTGTTATAGATTGCTCTTATGTAAAATTAGTTACACTTCTTCACATAGTGATAATAATTTTTCATCTCATTTCAGTAAGAAGATCACAAAACAAGCATTCTATGTGTATTTATTGATACCATTTTTATTTAGCTTATGAGTGTTATTTTTATTTTTCCCTTGTGGTTTGTTTGCCATAACGTGAAAAAAATTGAAATACTTAGGCACTAATTCTTAATAAGATGATAATTTTTTCCTTTCACTATTAGTGCTACACTAAACTAATACTAGTACTATTATTAATTTTGTCATCCTAGTACAAAGTAAAGCTTAGATATTTTTGTTATTTGAAAAATGTAATTAATATTCTAAAAAACAGCTAGAAACTTAAAGACATGCGGAAAAAAAGTTTAGGTCCTGATATATATAGTTCCAGTGTCAGACAGTAGTGGGTTAAAATCCAGTTCTGCCACATACAGTCAAGTGATGCTATAGATACAGTACATTGACATTAGAGACCAATCTAGAATGTGAGGATTCTGTCCTGGGCTTGTGTCAGGACTCTATGAGAGGTGACAGAAATAATATTTGCAGGCTATAGAGATGTCGTGTGTATCTACCTCAAAGGCTGGTAGTGAGGAAGAAATAAATAACTTATGTGGAATGCTTTACATGGTAATAATATTACCACAAACGGATGTTCTATGTTGACTAAATTAGATTAACAAAGACAGAAGCGCACACAGTGTATTGCATACCCTCCTATTTTCCCTTCTAGATCTAAATGCTTAAGAAAACTCACTTCTGAAAATGTTGTTTTTTAAATTAGCCACTTGGTGGCAGCCTTTAACCAAAAAGGGACAAATGTTTCTTAAGAATCATTTGCAATATATTTTGCTTTAAACAATTTGTAAAAAACAAAAGTTTACAAAATTAAACGTAGGAACGCACTATATCTTATTCATCTTTATAGTCTAAAAACCTAGAAATAGAATTTCACGTATCAGAGAGTTCTGTTTTGGTATCAGATAGGGGGCCTCTTTCTCTCCCCAAAGGCTGTCCTGTAGAGTGGAAGAGATGGGTCTTTACTTTCACTGGATAGTTTTTCTCTTCTGAATCTCTTCTTTTGACCAGGTAGAGACAGGTTATGCCTAAGAGGAAAGATCAATTGTAATGTGAGTTTAAAAACATGAATATTAGGGTTAAAATCACAAAGACTAGTAGGTTATTAATCTGTTTTTACTACTTATACTCTCTAATGTCTCATTTTCATTAAAAAGTTTTTTAAATGCTCAACACACATGTGATATATATCACAATATGTTCTAGTAGTAATCTACTACTCATCTAGATTTTTGCCTTTTGCCGCATCAAAGTAATTTTTCCTAACCGTCAGTATTTTCTTTCATATGCATGTAACAACCATATCTTTCTCTCTCATTGCACATCACCCCCTGCATATATACAATATCCTTGTCTTATATGGGGATTATTACAACATATTATACATACTTCAATATACACAAGGATTATTACAACTGATTGACTTTCAAAGTGGAATTACAATGTTAGAATTTCTACTACTTTTAGTCTTATCTTTAATATATTGAAGACATATATTATTTATGTTTTATATGTTAGTTGGTTTTAAAAGTACTAGAGAAGTAACTGCAGTATAAGTAAATAAACATCTTAGCCAGTAACTGAAAGCACTGGTCTCTGAGGGGCTCTAGCAGAAGGCAACTTTATTCTTTTTCATGACTGCTCACTCCATGGACCCCATCTGCCGTCTACTATTTCCTCAGTCATCTGGATAGAATCTTGATGAGTTGCAGAGGTGTGGATATTTTCAAGTTCAATCCGGTCTAATATAAAATCTTCAGACTCTCTACCAATTTAAAGCCCTTTTTTTGCCCCACCTTGGGCCTGCCTCAACAGTGCTTGCAGTGCGGTGAGAGGGTCGTCGTTGACAATTTCTTTGTTTCTTTATTCAACTCTATTTGTGCTTCTTCATCTCCAGGTTTGGAGAGTGGGGAAGAGTAGCAGTGAAGGACAGAAAAAGTCTTCTTGAGGGGCAGAGCTGTAATCAGAGGTGACAAAGGTCCACAGCTGACCCTTTCTCAGGGCTCCTTAGGGACTCCCTGCTGTGGCCTCCAGGTGAAGCTCTCTTGTGGGTGCTGCCTTTTCTAGCTTCTCACTTACAACTCCCTGCCCCATTATCTCAATGTGCATGCCCTCTCTGCTGAGGCCACCTCCCTCCCATCAGGAAAACTTTCTTCATGCATCCTATTCAAGCACACTTGCTACATCCAGGTGTCTACGTAAGACTCATGGAGAACGTGCCTCTGGCTCTCTGTCAGTGGAAGGATAGCTCACTCCCAGAGAAAGCTCTCCTGAAACACCCACTCCAGAAACATCCCTTTGATTTCAGACTTTCCAGATCTGTCTCTTTCCTACTCAAATTCCAGAGCACACATGTCAAGCTCTCCCTCTGGCTTAGCCTAGGGTAAAATGCATACTGCCCTTCTCTCCACGGTGGGTAGGGGACTGGGGAGGGCAAGACACAAAGGGCTTTTTCAAATGAACTTCACATTCACTCTTGATCTTCTCTTGTGTAGGTTAGGTGTGGGTAATGGGCTGATGTGACAAAAATAAATTCACAATGTTCTGAGTAGGTGGTTTATGATCTCACTTTAGAATATGATGGTTTTGAGGATTTGTTTTATTGATCTCAGTATTTGGGACTTTGATGAAATTATAATACAATGGAAATTTCGTATTTAAACTTTATGTATACATGTTAGAATTTTACTAAGTTAAAAATGATGTGCAATAAAAAAAAAATTTAGACCATTAATGTAGTAGCGAAAATATAAATTTTGTAGTTGGTCTAGGTTTGAATGCAGAGTGAGATTATTAGCTGTGTGACCTTGCGCAAGTTGCTTAATTTATCAGAAGCTCATTTTCCTCATCTGTACGAGGGAATTGCCTCACATGTTTGTTGTATAGAATTAAATGAGATAATGCATAATAGTACTTAACATGTATCTAGCACATTAAGCACATTTAATAAATGATGGTTTTAAAAATATTTCCATTTCATTGTTCTTCGGCAACTATGCTCTCACTCCTCAAGCTGGTCCTATATGCTATTTCAAATTGATGCTCTAAACATCCCACGTGCTTAGCTTAGCTTAGCTTACTTAGGAGTTAGTGGCGCCTTCCTGGCCTGAGTCAAATTTAAGTGTTTTAGCTTAACACGCAATACTGTCCAAACTCTACCAAACACCCCGTCCAGTCATATCTTTATCCAAAACTCTCTCTCTACCATACTCAGTGTGTTTATAATGTTCCATGTGTGCATTCTTTTCTTTCCTACTTTGCTTGTACTATTTTCCCTACTAAACACATTCTCTCTTTTCCTTAATTATCCAAATTTCTCTCATCTGAAAGCCCATATTTAAGCCCATAAATTTTCCCTGACCTTTCAAACCTGTTGTATTCTCAGGCTTATCTCCTTAATGTCTTCCTTTTTCTCTCCTAGTCGGCACACCATCCAAGCTGAGTCACTCCTCTTGCAGATGTGAAGGAAATATACCCCTAGGAGCTTGGGATCCTGGTTGCTGAGCAAGGCAGACATGTAGGGAGCAGCTGCCAGCAGCTGCTGTGTCCCAGAGACTGTCCTAAAGATGGGGCCGGTACTGTAATGCTTCTTATCATACTATACAGCTTTTCACCTTTCCCTGTCTTTTTTTTTTTTTTTTTTTTCCATCAGCCTCATTTGTCTGGGCTTACACCTCCCAAATAAGTAAGGAGTCAACACTTCATCTAAGCTTCAGGGTCTACTTTCTAAAGGACCGAGGTCAAGACAACTGTGAAAAGTCTCTTTCCCAATGCTTAACATTATATCGTATCTACAATACTCATTTGTACTTAATACTTATTTGCTGTTCTAAGATTGTGCAGGTATTGTTACTTACCTTTTTAATGTTCCATCAACCAGTCAGACTATGTTTTCTTTATGGGAAGAGTTCACATCTTTTTTTTTGTTCTTTAATACATTGTCAAGTAACGTTATTCCCAAGAAAGAAGCTCACTATATATTTTTAATAAGGATTATATGAATGATGGACCCTGTTTATAGCCATTTGGTTATACCAGTTAGATCAGTATTTTCTATTAGAAATAGAAATTTCCTGTAAAAAATTCACTGCCTTGAAAAGGACTTATTTCTCTTTGTTTATAGACCCACAGTATTTACAGATTTTTAAGGTTCAAATATTCTTTAAGACAAAGGCAAACATCTTTATTTGAACCATACTTGTAGTTCTCTAATTCTTACTACCTTAGGGCCCCAAAAATAATCCAGCAAAAATTTTAAAAAGCAACATTTAGCAAGTAATGATAGTAAACCAGGAATAGAGGGCATAGGGTTTGTGGGTAATAAAATAGAAAAACGAGGCTCTTAGCAAGACAAATAAAGAAGACAAACACGCCAAGGAAGAAAATTGCTCAATTACAAGGCACTTTTAAAATTTCTCTGGCACTGTTTTTACATTGCTATAGGCCGAATTTGTAAATCCTGGAAAGTTACAAAAGACAAGAAAATGACTTTTGTAAAAACTTGGGGATGTTTAAACCTAGTGAATACATGTTATTAGGTTGGGTTGATGGTATTTTAACATAGTTTGCAGGCTAGTACCTAGGAATGTCCATTCTCTTAAGCTGGAATAATTGAGCATTAGCATTTGAGGAACTTTAGAAATAACTTGTTCCCATCCAACATATGAAAGACGTAAGGCAGAGAAAATTAAAGCAATGCACCAAACCACTCAGCTAGTAAGTGGAAGAACCGATTTTAGAATTCACAGATCCTGAAGCGTGGTATGGTGCCCTGTGAAGTAAATCATCATTTTTCAGTTGCTTAATTAAAATGAAATGAATGCGAAGTGTTCTATTATCACGGTATTATATCATTGTAGAAATTGGGGTATCTTTCAAAATCATGTAATGCAACTTGGAGTTGGTGATGCCAAATTTTAGAAATAAGACCTAGAAAATTTAAACAAAGACTCTCCTTTGAGGCTGTTTTAAAGAAATAAGGAGATCTTCAGATACAGATAAAGATTTATTTTTAAATCTAATATTTTAAAATGTACTTTGTAAGGTAAAACCATCACAGTAGGGAATACACTCGAGCATGAACTTGTAATTTAGTATCAAGCAATGGAATCAGTGAACGTGTGTATATGTCTTATAAAAATCAATCAATATTTATTTAATAGATATTGGCTGTGTTTGAATTACTAGGCTATATACAACACAGATGAATATGTGAAAAAAATTTAGGATAAAATATGGAGGAAATTGTTTGAATCTATGTAAGTTTACTATCAATATACTGAAAGACAAAACAGAGGCTTAGAAACAGTTCCGGTTTCTTGGAATAGGAAATGAGGAAAGTGAGAATAGAAGAACAAATAGAGAACGATCTTCATGGCAGAGTGTCTGTTTGAAACTCGAATGGTAATATTTTCATAGATGGCTTCTCAATAGTTCCTCTCTCTCTCTTTCAATAAACTTTATTTTATAGAGCAGTTTTATGTTCACAGCAAAATTGAGAGGAATGTTCAAAAAATCCCATGTACCCCTGTCCCCACACAAGCACCACCTCCCTTATTATTATGACACATCACAGCGGTATATTTGTTACAACTGATGAACCTACATTGGTAAATCATAATCACTCAAAGTCCATAGTTTACTTTAGGGTGTACTATTGGTGTTATGCATTCTCTGGGTTTGGACAAATATATAATGACATGTATCCATCATTGTTGTATCATACAGAATAGTTTCACTGTCCTAAAAATCCGCTGTGTTCTGCCTATTCATCTTTCCCTCCCCCCAGCCCCTAGCAACCATGGATCTTTTTACTGTCTGCATAGTTTTACCTTTTCCAGAGGTCATATAGTTGGAATCATATAGTATGTAGCCTTTTCAGATTGGCTTCTTTTACTTAGTGATATGCTTTTAAGGTTCCTCGTGTCTTTTCATGGCTTGATTGGCATGAGTGAAAGGAAGGAAGCCAGTGTGGCAGGAGTGAAACAAACAAAAGGAAGAATGAAGAGATGACGTCAGAGAGCTAACAAGGTGGAAGGGGGTCATCATGTAGGGCTTTGTAGGCCATAGTAAGGACTTTGGATTTCATCTTCACTTTAAACTTCCGCATTGATATTTTTTCAAACAAAATAAATTAAATATTTTACCAGTTTACCAGGTTTCTCTAGAGAAACAGAACCAACCTATAGAATATATACATATATAAAATGAATTGACTTAGGCAATTATGGAAGCTGACAGGTCAAAGCTGCTGTCAGCTAGCTGGAGATCCAGGAGAATTATGTTTCAGTTTGAGTCTGAAGACAAGAACAACCAATGTAACAGCTCCAAGAGAGTCAGGCAGGAGGAATTCTTCCCCACTCAGTCTTTTTGTTCTGTTCAGATCTTGAACTCATTTGATGAGGTCTACCCACATTAGAGAGGCCGTTTCTGCTTCATTCATTCTACCGGTTCAAATGTTATTCTCATTCAGAAATACTCTCAAAGGCACACTTAGAATAATGTTTGGCCAAATGCCTAGGCATCCCATGGCCCAATCAAGTTGACACATAACATTAACTCTCATAAGTGTTATTTCTTACGAATATTTCTATATCTAAATTATTATTTAGAAGAAATCCATATGTACTAATCTGACATTTCATAAGTAATTTCTGGATAAGGGAATTCTATTTTTCATGTATCTCATTAATAATTATGTACCAATTCTCTTGAAAAATTTACCTGGATTCTAAAATTCATGACTCTACCCGTAGCACTTTAAAGATCTAAGCAATTCTATCTTTACCTTAAGGAGTCTATATGACAGCCAGAATTTCTTTTCTTTCCTAACCATCTCATTCACTCTACTTAAAAGAAGCTTCCAAATGTCTATTATGGAGAAACTAGGTGACATAGTTCAGAACTTTATAAGCAATAGCCTAAGGAATCAGAGCTTTGAAAATGCTGTTGAAGTGACATGGTTTGTATGTGTTCACTCCCTGAATCCTGTGAACTGAAGTATATAGTGTTACCACAAAGAAACCCACATCTTAAAACTCCTTAACATAGTTAATCATGCTGACTTTTCAGATAGATGCAATTATATTCAATAATTATAGCTCCTGGTTTGTTTTTTTAAAAACTCTTGTCTAAAAATTATTTGTATGTTAAAAAAATATAATGAACTTAAGTAGAATAATCTTGCTTGTACTTGTTTGCTTTGCTTTATCTTACTTGTATCTCTCTTTCCTTTTTAACGAACACATCTAAAACATTTTAGCCCTGGCATTTATATTTATGCTGTAGAATTAACTTCATCATCTCTAGGGTTATTGAGTTATCCTTCTAAGGGGCACTAGAGTCAGGCTGCACGGGGTCCCAAGAGTAATTATTCACATCTCATTGCAACTCCATGTTCAGTGGTGTCATGTTGAAATAGCTTGAAATTGACCGTAATGGGAGTACTTATATCACATAAATGAAAAAATGCAATGTATCAGGGTTCCCTTACCTTTTCCTCCTCCACCCCCTCCCCAAACACCCTGCAAGCTGGTTGTTAAACATTACTACTTATTGCTCTTTTTTATGAATACTTTCTGATAAATGTTAAGAAAGATTTATTGCATTTAAAAATTTAAATCTCTTTTCAAAGCAGCTTAAAATAATAAACAATTTTTATAATTTTATACAGTCAAAATGGAAATTTCTGCCAGTTTTTAGGTCCTATGCTTTTTGGTCACCTCTAAGAAGTTCAGAAAGTAAAAAGTGTATAAATGAAATGTGAATAATAATAGCACCTATTCTAAAAAATTGTATTGAATACTAAATAATCAATGCAAATGCTTATTCTAACATCTGCCTTATAGTAAGTGCTTCATAAATGTTTTTGCTAACAGTAGCAGAATTAGAACTATATTTGTAGTAAAAGAATATTGTGTGACTGCCTTCACCCCTTTGCACACCGCCCTGCTAACCTAATCCAACTTCTTAAAGAAATTTTCTGTACTTGCATATGAAGACATTGATTTGCATAAAACAATATAAAATAAGATATACTATAGAATAATATGTACCTCTAGTCATTTATCTGTTCATACTTATATGTATACATACATCCTATGCACACAAAGTTACATATGTATTTGTTTTTAATTGGATTATGCCATACATTTAAAAAACTTTTAAAAATCTAATATATCATGATAATATTTTCAGGCTAGTACATAGATGTAACTCAACATATATGTGTAGGTCCATACTCCCTTACTTGAAACCCTTGGGACTAGATGTGTTTTGAATTTCAGATTTTCTTTTTAATTTTGGAAAGGTATTATGTTACACATACGGTATATTATTATAGCATTTCCCATTATGTCTTGGGGGGCACTGTGATCAAACAAATTCATATTTCTGCAGGGACCTGAATGCATAGTCATGTTAAATAGGATAGCAGTCATAAATAACCTCATGCCTAGTCAGGTTAGGTTTTATCTTCAGATAAGTTTCTGTTAGATTTGCTGAAGGGATTATGGATCTTTATAATTCCCTGATTTTTTAAAAAGTCATTAATAAACAATATCTCTAAAAATGCAGTGAGAAATGATGATCTGGATGAGGCTGAGAAGTCAGAAAGGCCAAGGAGTTCTCTGGAACTCCAGTGAGCTCAGAAGTGGCGTGACACTCCAGGCAGGTAAAAAGTCTACAGAATAATGGTTTTGCCCAATGTCTGCTGTGACTGTAAAATACAACCAGGCACAGAGCCATTTTCAGCTTCTTGATCAAATCCTAACATGTATGCACCACAGGTGTGCATTCTGTACACTCTGGGAAGGGGGTGGTGTGAGAGAGCTTTATGGATGAGCTGAAAGATTTACTGAGTCATCTGAAGAAAACCAGCGTGGGAAAATTCTATTCTGCCAATGTAGGGAAGAAACAAGAAACAACTGGTTCCTGGATGTGATGCAGAGTTCCCACATGTGGAAACAGGCACAGTGATGGCTGCTGGGCATACACGTTCAGGAATATTATGAAATAAGGAAAGGTTGTATCCTTGGATTGATTTTGACCTCTTTGAAAAAATTCAGAGAACTCATTATGATTCATATGTACCAGTCGTAAGAATAAAGCGGTATTTCTTTGCAAGCTCATGCTGCATACAATAAAATATATTCTCTTTGAAAAATCAATTCCATCTATTGATACTTATATCCACATAATCACTAGATACGACACAGGCAGATGAACACAAAAGGCATCATCTTCTAGCTCAGAATGCTCCGCATTGCCTTTGATTTCCAGTGAAAATTGTTGTAAGTCAAGAAAAATGGAAGTTAGAATGCATGCTCATATTCATACATTTTTTTGTTTACACAATACACATGTAATACTTTTAAATGTTTCACATTAATTGTTCATTCTCAATTAGTCTATTTAGCATTTAGTATTTTATATTTTTTACAATGTGTTTAAGCTACAGGGCAACACAAAAATCAATATATAATTCATCAAGATGAATAAAATAAGGGCTTATCAGTTAAAAATCTACAAGATGAAATAGAGGTAGATTTAAAACCAGAAAACTCAATTTTATTCCTGATTCTGTCGCACTTGAGTCTTATATCCTTTTTCCAGCTGCTTAACTTCTTTGAAATTACATTCTGCCCTTACCAAAGAATTATTAGGATTGTGTTTTTAATGTTAATTATGACTGTGAAAATGTTTTCTAGAAATTTAAACCACTATTGTTTTTCATTTATGCATTTATTAAACATTTCTTGAGTTCATTAAATGCCAGGCAGTGCTAGCTCTCGGAGTACATAGGAGTAAAACGGGCATTTTTAGAAGGCAGATGCTGAGAGAAAGATGGGTATGAAATGCCTATGTGATATTCTAATAGCATATATAACACTCATCCTCTACTGTGCATCCTATAGCAATATGTGTGTGAAACAGGGAGAATGGTTCACTCTAGAGAAATAAATATGGGCTTATTAGCTCTGTATCATAGTAAGTGAAAATACTCACAAAGCGAGACCACTGGGGAAGCGAATAGGGAACATCAAAAGTTAAGGTGCTTTGGAAAAATGGTAATCTCCAAATGAAATGGAAATGAAGAAGGCAGCGAAGTGGGAGGGAAGAAGAGACAGCAGACTAATATGGGTTAGTATTTAGGCTCACAGTTAACAGACAGCAGCATAAAAAGGACAGTAATCCAGGGCATAAAAATAAATGAAATGAAGTAACAAGCAGATGTTGGAAATGGTTAGAAAAACCTCTTTGTAATGTAACTACTAAAACAAGTGACCTTTTATGCTTTACGCATCCTGAGTTGCCTCTTTTAAACTGTGATGTATCAGGACTGTTTATGAAATGTTGTGCATGGCACTTCTAGAAGGGCAGATTCACCATGGGAAATAGCAGTATACAAATTAAGGTAGTCTATGAAGTTATTGTATTAAAGGTTTGTCAAAATATTTTGCCAGTAAAACCATGAGAAATAGAAACATGTTAACACATATTTGATAAAAGTATGAATTGCAACATTTCTGAAAGCAATTTAGGGCATGTAAGAATTGAAGCATGTAAGGGCATGTAAGATCTTCTAGAGATCTAATTTATAAAAACAAAAATCCCAGTCTTTAATTGGATAGATCAGAGGATGTTTATTGCATCATTCTTTATACAAATGTACAAACAATTAACTAAAACTCTTGGGGCCAAATCTGTTTAAGAATTCTGATGTTTAGGGATTTTTATAACAATAATATGAAGCATATTCCATATATTATTAATACCACTAGGGTGCCTGGGGCAGTGCCTCATAATCAAACAAATTTATATTTCTGCAGCAAAATGTAAGAATATTCAAATTAAGTAGTTTAAATAAAGATTATAAATAGCCTCATATTGCTTCAGATCAGGTTTCCCAACAAATTAGAATTAGAAAAAAAATTAATTTTGGAATTGCAAATAAGTTATTGAGAACCTATAAGTAAATTTTAAAAAGGAATAATCTGAATATCTATAGAAAATGTTCTGCTTCTATTTAAAATATTAGGTTAGATTTATAAGTGTTGACCTGGAAAAATGACTGTGATATATTGTGTAAAGGGAAAAAAAATAATATTTCAGATTAACATGAATAGTATAATCTCATTTCTGTGGAAAAAATCACCTGCATCTCTACATTTTTTATTTTGTTATAAGCATGGGAAAATGTATAGAAGTATGTCTGCACAAAAGACAGCTGTAAAATATAATTTTAAATCATCACAATATAATAGGAAGGTTAAAAAATAAAGTAGGATTTATTGAGTGTATCATAAACTTTGACCTCACATGCTTGGTTTATAGCAATATGGCTATTTATAGATAGTTTGTAGCCAAGAATGTAGTTAGTGTTGCTTTAAATTCTCTGGTGAGGCAAGCAATTCACAAAATGTGTGATTAACATTTAGGTGCAAAAATGTATTAATTTAATTAATTAACGTTGCAAAGAGAGTAATTAAAATGTAGGAGGAGTATTCATCTATTTTTGCTGACAAAATAAGTTACTTTAACTAAATATAGAAATGATATTTAGATCAAGGGAATTTTAGCCTGTAAAGAATCAATCCTCCTTCTCTGAAGTCATTAGAATCATGGTGTATGGTACAGTGTGTGTTAAAATTCTCATTTAGTGATATGTGTATAAAATAGCATAGAGTATTAAAAAATTAATGAAACTAAATGTTAAAAACTTATTTAGAATAGGATCTCAATTCTGTTAAGTGGCTGATGAATTTTAAAAATTAATAATTTTGCTAAATGCCCTGTCTCTGTGTTATAATTGATTTAGTTTTTTAGCACATATGGGACATTTAAACTTCTAGAGATTATAGAATTGTCTTGAAAGCTCAACTTTTATGCAATGAACTGAGGTTGACTATATATTATAAGGCCCTACAATAAAAATATTTTAATAAGTATTACAGAATAGGAGCTCCAATCTCTTTGATTTAGGAGGCAATACTTTCTACATTCAGCCAAGTGGGGCTGGTCTTTACCTCATTTGCATGGCACGGCTCTGTTAGATGATTAAGACTGGTGACTCTTAGAGTTAGTAAGTGCCTGGGACTAACCCTTATTACATATTTTGAATATTCCTTCACCAAGATTCTTGAAAAATAATATTCCTTCCTAAGAGTTGTTGTTAGAATTCAATAAAGTGAACTATATAAAGTTAAAATTACTGCAGTAGCTGTGAAACACATCTGTCTGATTACACCATTGCCCTCATATAGGTTCTTCCCAAAGAGGAGACAGTAATTCTGTTAAAAGAGAAGTGAAATAATGCCTTTCTTCTGCTCAAAACCCTCCAATAGTTTCCTATCTCACTCTGTAAACACCGAAGTCTTTGCAATGACCTGTAAGTCCCTACATGATCTAGCTCTGAGCTAATTTATTACCTTCATTTCCTTGGGATCCCACTGCTCTAGCCACACTGGCCTCCTTGCTGTTTCAAGAAAATACATGGACCACTCTTGACTCAGAACATTTGTGCTTAGTATTTCTTCTTACTGGAATGTTCTTCTCCTAAATATTCACATGCCTCAATCTTTCACATCTTTCAAATCTTTACTCAGCTGTCACCTTCTTGGTGAAGGCTTCCATGGTATCCTATTGAAAATTTCAAACTATACCCATAACACTTTTGACCCCCATCCTTGATAATTTTTCTCCATACTACCAGTAACATATAAAGTACTATATTTTACAATTTTATTTTTCTCCACTAGTATATATGCTCTGTGAGACCAAGATTTTTGTCTAATTTGTTCACTACTATAGCTTCAGCACATAGAAGAATAGATAGAACTTAGAATGCACATGATACACATATTTGTTGAATGAGAGAAGTACAAAGACAAGAGTCAAAAATGACTTTAAAGTTCTGACCAAGCAACATGAAAGAGTGAGTTGACTTTAAGTGAAATGGGATATAGGCTGAAAGAGAAGTAGGTCTTGAAGGTGAGGGAATCAGCAGCTCACTTTTTGACATTTACATTTGAGATGCCTACGCAAGTCAAGATGTTGAGTAAACAGTTGGATACCTGGGTCTTGAGTTTAGGGGATAGGTTTACTCAGAAGATATAGAGTAGGGAGTCATTGGCATATAGAAAGAAGATGAGATTGCCAAGGAATTGAGTGTAGATAGAAGAGAAAAGAGACCTAAGATTAAGGCATGATTCATTTCAACACTAGCAGGTGAAGGAGATAACTCATTTATTGAAGAAAAGAATAAACACAGCCAGTGAGTTGAAAGGAAATTCATGAGGGGGGGTCATGTCTTGGAAACCAAGAGAAGAAAGTGTTTCAAAGGAGAAAAGAGTAACTGACTACATCAAGTACTGCTGACAGATCAAGTAAGACGGGGACTGAGAATTGACTGAGGGGCCGGCAATGTGGAGGTCACTCAGGACTTTCACGAGAGCAGTTACAGGAGAAAGACAATGGTGAAATCCTGGTCAAGTGTTCCAAGAAGAAGGGGAGGTGAGGAATTGGAAAGAGTGAATATAGAAAACTGTGTTCAAAGAATTTTATTAAAAGGAATGAGAGAATTGAAGTGGTTGTTGAAGAGGGAAGTGGATTTGAAGGGATTTGTTTTTGTCCTATTTAGTTTTCTTCTTTTAAAGAGAGAAGTTGTGGCATATTATGGAGAAATGCAAGGAGAAGGAAAACTTCACAATGCAGGAGAAAGCATGAATTGCCGGAGAAATGCCCTTGAATGGTGATGAGGGTTAATGGGACAGAGTACACATGAGGAGGTTTTTCTGTAAATTGGAACATCAACAGTTCTTATATGGCAACAAGAGAGATAGCAACTGAATGTGGCTAGCTGTAGGTAGATGGAGATATTTGATTGTGGTACTTCTTTTCTGAGGCTTCAGAGAGTTTCATCAAAACAGGAAGCAAGATCATTCGGTGAACTAAGAAATGGGGAGTAAATATGAAGTTGTTGTTTAGGGGAGGGGAGTGAGTAGATTAGGAAAACTTGATTGTCATATTGTTAGGGTGCAACCTGAGTCAGTGGTCACAAATTTGAGGTAGGACAGGTCAACGTGTGTGTGTGTGTGTTTCCTTTATCCCAAATATCATAGGTGTGTGGGCATGGGGTAAATAGAACATGCATTGGGGTATAAGTAAGACAGTGATTGTAATTCTTGATCATGAGACAAACTAGGTAAGGGGGACATGAGAACATGAAAGGAGTAAGAAACAATGAAAGATGGCAGTGTCAAAGCTCCAGTGGGGATAACAAATTATTGGAGTCAGGATACTGTGGTAAGTGAACTGAAGATTGGGTTGAAGTTTAGGATGCTTAAGATCATGGCTATGGAGAGGTTATAGCTGCTAAAATTGACAAGGTCTAGGTTATGACTAAGAGAGTATGTGGCTGAGGTGTGGGAGGCAGGGGGGGAGAAAGATTATCTGTGGAGAGAGGACAGAAATTGAGAGGTCAAGCTTTGTGGGATTCCTTCCCTGAATTGCGATTGTAGATATGTATAAGGAAACAAAACACTAAATCTTTAAAGAAAAAGGGAAAATGAACCAGGAGTTGGTAAATGACTACAACAATGAGGGATAGTCTTTTTGTATTAATCCTATATCATAAAATTCTGAGGTGATGGTTTCAGGGAAGAATAAGAGAGAAGGGCCTGGACACAACAATGAAGAAGGATGCCTTTGACACCACACCAGTGGAGGGGACTTTATTAGAAATATATACTCAGGGGTGAGCCTGGTTTCAGTTAGATCAAATGAGGAAAAGAGCATTCAGAGAAAGACTTGAGGGGATTTTTCAGGTAATTGACCTTGGTTAATCCAGAAAGTATCAAGGGAGTGTTGGGAGTTTAGGGAGATATGGGAAATGAGGCCAGAAGTGTTATTTATAGAACCTAGGAGTAGCAAGAATGAGACAGGAAGTGGGCAGGACACAACTTTTAAAAGAATGACAGCCATTGAGTACACACATACACTGGTTAGAACCAGTTAGGTCCAAGATGGTGGAAGATTTGACTTCCAGTAGACCTTAAGCCTCATTATATTCTCATTAGAATACATTAGCATGCTAAATGACACACCCACAGGTGCCATGACAGTTCGGAGGCTAACCATAAAAGGTCAAAAAGTGGGTGGTGGCCCAATTCCTGGAAATCTCCGCCCCTTCCCTGAAATAGTTGGAATAATCCTCCCACTCATTAGCCTTTGAAATTACCTATCCCATAAAAACTAACCACGCCATATTTCGGCACCTCTTGCCTTTTGAGATGGCCCACAGTCTGTCTATGGAGCGTGTATCTCCCTGAATAAACCTTCTTTCACTTTGCTCTTGAATTCTTTCCTGTGCGAAGCCAAGAACCAACACTTGGTGAATGTCCCAGAGACTCGCCTGAGACCTGGGACTTGACCAACTTCTTGCACCCCACTTTCTTTCCTGCAACAAGACCATATAATTTATTATCAAAACCTAAAAAGAGACCCCAATAATAATTACACCAAGATAACAAGCATACACTGGAACTATCTCAGGCAAATTACATTATATGGTCACCCTACGCATCAGACTTGCAAATTATGAGGTTATCTGTAAAAACAGGAGAAAAGTGAGTAAAGGTCTTTGTCTTGATGGTCCCAAGGCAGATGGCCCCAGAGCAGATAGTTGTAGTTGTAGTGGTAGAAGAATAGACAAAGGGCCAAGTTCTCTCTCTGGGCATATATAGTGTTCTTGACTGCCACTTGAATCCTCTCTGTAGAGCTGTGGCCATAGGCATTGAAACTATATTATTTCAAGCTGATGAGGAATATAAAATAATTACCAAAATGCACTGGCTGGATGTAGCTCCCTTCTCTTTTCTTTGTTTAATTTCACTGCTGCTATTTCTTACATTGTTATCTCTACCTGGAGTTTCCATTCCAACTGCTTATGCAAATGTCACTGTTTTTGAGTCCAGTATGAAATATCATGGCCTCCATGAGCCCGTCCTTGATTCTTTCAGCTGGGTGTTATCTGTCCCTCCTTTAAACTCTCACAGTGTTTTATCAAGCTCTCCATCTAGCATTTATTAGTTTCTGCCTTTTACAGTCCTAAATTACTTATGCATGTCTTACTTTTCATTCTAAATGAATAAGAAGTTCCTTAGAGGTAGAGTTTATATCTGTAAACCTTCATTATCCTACCACTATGTGTTTACATAAGATAGGCTTTCAATAATTGTATAGATAAATAATAGAATGCATGCATTTTGAAGAAAAACCTAAATTTTTTTCTCTCTCTTAAATACTGGAAAATCAGAAGAGCTGCTCTGAAAACAAGGTGGCTGATAGCAAACAAAGAATAAAATATTAGAATGGATGTTAGTATCTCATGTCTAAATTACAGACTTGAAGAAACAAGATATAAAATATTTCCTCATAATATTGAAGTGTAAAATAGATTATTTATTCTTTTATAGATAAGAATTTATATACTGATACGGTTTTTGAAAATAAGTGTTAGTTATTTCACTTAGGTATGTAAAGAAATGTGCTTCCTGGAGATTAGAACAAAAGGTTATAACAAATTTTGAGACAAGTGTATATGAATAATGACTAAACATGTGCTTGCTCAGGTTTCTAAACAACACATATCTTAATAAAACAATGAGTCAAATCAGGCCATGTTTTCAAAATTAAGTATGTGTGTATATTTTGGTTTACTCTAAAGAGATCATTCTTGCCCCAGATCTTCTAGAAAATTTAACACATGATATAATTGTAAATTATCAGTAGTAATCCCAAGAGTCTCTTCTAGGAAAGAAGAGGGTTGTTTGCTATCACAACATTAGACTTGCTCAGTGAAGAGAGGAATGTATAGTCCCCACCTTTTTTGAGGATATTCTTTTCATATCTTTTTTAGTCCAGACATACCTCAAATTAATTCACGGAAATCTGTTATAAAACCTTAGACTAATTACTGTATAAAAAATTCAAAAAAATGCAACAGATTGAGCATCTCAAAATATAAAACAAAGTGAAGATAATTAGATTCTTTTTTATATTGCATACATCAAATTTTATTTACCAATCCATCATAACTGGACATTTACAATGCTTTAATTATTTTTATATAAACAATATTATGGTAAATATGACTGAATATTTGTACAATTGTCCAATTACTTCCCTTAGGATAAATTTCTAACATTAGAATTACTTATGCCAAAGGATATATCTTTTTAGCTTTTAGTATATTTTGACAAATTCCTCCAAAATTTTTCACTTTAATTCACTCTTACCAATAGGGCTGAAGAATGCCTTTCTTCTATATTCTCACCAAAACTGAGTTTTAATTTTGAGAAATATGTCCGTATATGGAATATCTTGTTTTATGCATGTCTTTATTACTATTAAGGTTAATCTTAGTTGGCCATTTGTTTTTCTTACATGAAACTCCATTTTTCATCTTTTGCTCATTTTTTCAATTGAGTGGTTATCTTTGTATTGCTTAATAAAAATCTTTTTATATGTTAATGTTGATAACTTTTAACTGTATATAAGTATTTTTCAAGGTTTTTCCCCCTTTAAGTTTATTTATTGCAGTCTTTGATATATGGAGGTTTTAAAATCATATATAAAAAATGTATTATGGTTTCTATTAGTGAGTTCTTCACAGTAAGATTATTAGATATTAATGAGCAGATGTTTATCATGGCTATTTACTCCACATATTACCTTATTCAATAAATTATTTGTTCAGATTTATCAACAATTCATGCTGAAACATTTCATCTTTATTTTCCTTTGGTATAGTTTCTCCAGAGCCACTCAAATAATTGAGATTTTAGTTTTGGCTAAGAACTCTGTTTAAGATGTTGAGGTTATTTTCCCTTTAATGTTTTCCAGGTAATTATACTTTTATATTGATAAAAAGAGGGATTATATTAATAAAATACATGGGTAATTAAAGAATAAAAATGTGTGATAGAAAATAGGGAAGTTATAATAGATAGAATCAGGGACTCTGAGTATTGGACAAAAACTTAAAGGTTAGGTGCAACTTCTCTCTGACAAGGATTCCTTGGGCTGTTGTCAAGCTCAGTGCCTGGCCTCCTCCTTGGTCTCTCGGAAGTTGCATTTCTGAAACTCAGAATTGGATACTATAACTACATGAGAATAACAAAGTAAGGACTCTGCACTCAATTCTAATCGTGGGGGTGGTGGGGGGATTCCCACACATCCAAGCAATTCTGTGACACCAGTGGGTGTCCTACAATTCAACTGAATTCTGACACTAGCCAACTGGAGATAGCATCACATCCCATAGGTGAATGACTCAGTCCTACAAGACTGCTCTCTCCCTGCCCCCACTTCAGATGCCAATAGCAAACCCAGGTTGTTACCTGTGCTTCTGACTGACTGGCTATAGATTGGCGGTTCCAATAACCCCCTCCTTGGACTTCAGATGCCAGTGCCAAGTCCAGGTTGTTACTGGTACTTCTCACCAACTGGCTATAATCAGAGGTTCCCTTGACATTCTGACCCTTCCACCCTCTTAGAGGGTGGCTCACAGAACTCAGAGAAACATTTCGTTTATAAGATCACTGGTTTATTATGAAAGGATATAACTCAGGAAGAGCCAGATGGAAGAGATGCATAGGGCAAGGAATGGGGAAAGGTAGAGTTTCCATGCTCTTTCCTGGTGTGCCACTCTCCAAATCTCCATGTATGCTCACCCACCTAGAAGCTCTGTGAACCCCTTCTTTTTGGTTTTTTTGTACAGGCTTAATTACAAAAGTATGGCTGATCAGAACATTGGCTTTGGGGCATGGATTTAACCTGCAGCCTCTCTCCCCTCCCCAGAGGTCAAGGGGTGGGACTGAAAATTCCAACCCCCTAATCACAAGTTGGTTCTTCAGGCAACCAGCCCCCATCCTTAGACAAAATCCAAAGATCACCTCATTAACATAACAAAAGAAACCTTTCTTCCTCTCATCACAGGAAGTTCCAATGGTTTTAGGAGTTGTGCTAAGAACAGACTAAGAAATTTACTAAATAAATTGCTAATCTTAGTTATCTTCTTTGTCTTTTCTGGTTCTTGGGTATCTTGCATATTTGCCTTTATATTAGTTCCTGTCTATTTTGCCTTAGTGACTTGTACATGTGCTACACATTGCATTGCTCAAACATATGAAAAAAAAATGGTTGACTTAATTAATTTATTAATAACACTATTTTGATAATTGTTTTTGTTTGAGGAAACATAGCAAATTATTGTTCAGAGACATAGAAGCCTCCTCTTTTAAGGTCAAAAGTCCTGTTTAGCCCTTTGGGACTACAACTCTCAGAAAAGTTGAGTATTAAATTTTCTTTGAGACCAAAAATACCCCAGCTTAGCCAAAGCTTAAGAGATCAGATTTCCATTTACACCTATCATGCATACTTTCAACCTCATTGAAACTGCAGTTGTCAGAAAAGGATAAATGCTATTCTTTTTAAGTGAATAAAATTCCCAGCTCAGTGGAAGACTCGGTTTGTTCTGGATTAGTAGGCTATTAAAGCTCAGCTATCAATAGGACTCTTGCAACAGTAAAATTTGCCTGGCTTCATCTGGCTTTGTTCACCATTCTTCAAGATTCAGTGTTCAGGTCTTCTATGGATTCTTCCCTAACTTCTCCCAGTCTGGGTTAACGCCCATTTTTATAGCACCCTTGCTAAGCCCTAACACACTCAATCTGTTGTTCTGGAAGTGTCTTCCCAAGAACAGCAGAATCAGCATTTCTCTGGAACTTGCTAGTAATGCAAGACCTCGTGCCCCACCACCTCTTGAATCAGAAATTCTGGGGTGGGCACTCAGCAGTTTGTGTGTTCAGGTGTTCCGGGTGATTGAAGACCATTACACTGAACATATTCCGTTTGATCTTTTATTTACCTATTTATTGGCCCCTAGAATGTGTCCAAAAAATAGTTATTGTATCAATTATCCAAATGAAATTCAGTCTATATAAACCTCTCAGGTCTAGCTAGAGGGTAGATTCAGTCAATTTTATTTTACTGTTTTAAAAAATAAAGAATGACAAAAAATAAAAATTCATTCTTGTAAGACAGTGAGTGGAAAATAAATTTTTGAACAGTTGAAAGTAAAATAAAAATATTGATAATACTGATTTATTGTTTAGTCTAGGCATTGTTTTGGTCTAGTTTTTGGCTAGATATACATCAAATATTCATTCTCCTCCATAGGTTTTTATCTATTTTTTTTCCTTTAGAAACTCTTCTGCTGAAGGAGTAAATGTTAACTTCCAGGTATCTTATAGAATAATTCTTAGAAAAGTTGAAAGTATTTTTTAACTCTCACAAAGTGATTTATAGTTATTAAAAGATATTTATACCTATGCGGGAATATGTTATCAATATGATACATGTGTACATCTGCAAGTATATTGCATGTAGACATATGATTCTTGTATATATACCTGCATGATACATGTGCATACGTTTACATATGACAAAATAATAATAAATTTATTTGACTCTAAATCTATATAAACAGTTAATGATTGGACTTCCATGACAGTTTTTTTCTGAACAAGTCTTAATAAATTAAATCTTAGGTGAGTTTCCAAATGCTTGTGCAATACTACTATTTACAAGCAAGATCTAACTTCTTGCTGATCAAATGTGTTTGACAAGTAAATTAGTATTCTTGTGATTAGGTACAATTTATCTATGTATGAATCTATAGTCCCTTATAAACAGTAGAAGTGAAGATGCCAGTTTCTGTTTGAGTGTAAAAGTGTGTACATTAATTTATCAGTGTGTAAGGAGTTATTTTTTGAGGGAAGAGACTTTCTGTGAAAACTATATTAACCTCTCATCAATTAGACTATTTCAGTAAATCATTTAAGTTTATTTTCCTTTGAATGGTTTAGATTGCCATCCTGTTATTTTAGTTTTTGTATCACTAGAGGCCACTGTTGTCTCTTCAATATATTTCATAACTAGGGAAGTCTTTCAATACAGGTCTGAGTAACTCAAAAGCAATAGATTTTAGAAATAGGAGAAAAATGTGTATTATCTTTTGTGAAGTCAGCCTATTTGAAATAAAATATGATTTTTAATACTCAAAGCAAAATGTGAAATCTTTATTTAAAAATTGTCATTTATACCAAATGACAAATATAGATGTTACTCCTCACACTATATTTGTTTTCCCCAAAATCAATGTTCTTCAATAATTATAGAAGGATTATAAACCTACTTTCAGTGAAATATCTTTGAAAAATGATGGATTCTAAAAGATCCATCAAAGGTAAAATAGTATGGTTAAAGTTATTGAGTGCCAAATATTGTTCTAAGAATATTACATTCATTACACCATTTAGTTCTCATTACAGCCCTGTGAGTTATCTACCAATGGTATTCTCAATGTATAGTTGAGGAAAATAGGGGACAGAGAGTTTAAATAAATGGCCGAAGATTGTATGCCATTAACATTATGTTACAAAGGCTACCTTAAAAAAAAATTAGACATGGGATATAGCTGTACATGTATATAAGTGTATATGAAGTTATATGTATAAAATTGTATGTGTATATACACACACACACTCACAAATTTGACAATGATATCATTGTCCAGAGCTGTACAGGGTCTGAGATTTTACCCTACTTGCTAGAAAATTAACCTGTTACTATTTAATATATGCTGACAGAAAACATGAAACTCCTGGGTCAGAGACAAAAGACCTTATTACTCCCAGCAAAACCAATAACCAGAGCTTCATATTTGTGTCAATTTCCCCGTGCCCTCCAGATCTCATGGATTCCTGCACATGCAGTGGATTGCATTAGAGCAGAGGAATACCCAACTTGAGGGATTTACTGCTTTTATAGCATGTGAGAACAAGCCTGCTCGCTGTCGAGGGAGAGATGCTACCTCATCTCTCAAGGTTTCTCACTGCAATCACTACCTTGAGAAATGGCTCAGGTAAAGAGCTTGTCAGGGTGTTAAATTCTTAGAATACCCAGCAAGAACATGCAGATCCTATGGCAGATTGCCTCTCCAAACAGTCATCATTCGTTGTTGATAAAAAGAGGTTTTTATTTTTTTTATATTTTATTTTATTTTACACTTTTTTATGGCTTACTCCTCAATCCTCAAAGGATGGAGGAATGGAAAATATATGCAGTGCTGTAAAAGCAAGACAAAGATAAATATATTTCTCTCAAATGCATTTCTGTGCCTTTCTCGTAGTCTGTATTAATTTTGCTTGGCAGTCTCAGCATGGGTTGTTTTTTTCCCCATTCTGTCTTGTTACATTCTCATTCATTCGGTAAATATTTTTTCAGTGCCTACTTTATGCAGGTAAAATTTTTGTGTTAAGAACATTTTCATAACCTCAAAATAGAAATTTTATTTCATCTAATTATTTAAGACGTAGTTTTAAAAAAATCTAATATATGAGAAGGTCCCAATATTTTTTTAACATTATATCAAGTATGATGTATCAAAGACAAATTGCATTTATAAACTTTCTCCTTGATTTTATGAATATTAGCAGCTATAATACCACTAAATTGTTTCTACTTTTAAGTGAAATATAGTTGATTTACAATATTATAGTTTCAGGCGTACAGCATAGTGATTCCGTATTTTTACAGATTACACTCTATTAAATGTTATTATAAGATAATGGTCATAATTCACTGTACTATACAGTATATCCTTGTTGTCTATCTATTTTTTTAAACATCTTTATTGGAGTATAATTGCTTTACAATGGTGTGTTAGTTTCTGCTGTATAACAGAGTGAATCAGCTATACGTATACATATGTCCCTATATCTCCTCCCTCTTGCGTCTCCCTCCCACTCTCCTTATCCCACCCCTCTAGGTGGACACAAAACACCGAGCTGATCTCCCTGTGCTATGCGGCTACTTCCCACTAGCTATCTATTTTACATTTGGTAGTGTATATATGTCCATGCCACTCTCTCACTTCGTCCCAGCTTACCGTTCCCCCTCCCCGTGTCCTCAAGTCCATTCTCTATGTCTGTGTCTTTATTCCTGTCCTGCCCCTAGGTTCTTCAGAACCACTTTTTTTTTTTAGATTCCATATATATGTGTTAGCATACAATATTTGTTTTTCTCTTTCAGACTTCCTTCACTCTGTATGACAGTCTCTAGGTCCATCCACCTCACTACAAATACCTCCATTTCATTTCTTTTTATGGCTGAGTAATATTCCATTGTATATATGTGCCACATCTTCTTTATCCATTCATCTGTTGATGGACACTTAGGTTGCTTCCATGTCCTGGCTATTGTAAATAGTGCTGCAATGAACATCGTGGTACATGACTCTTTTTGAATTATGGTTTTCTCAGGGTATATGCCCAGTAGTGGGATTGCTGGGTCATATGGTAGTGCTATTTTTAGTTTTTTAAGGAACCTCCAAACTGTTCTCCATAGTGGCTGTATCAATTTACATTCCCACCAACAGTACAAGAGGATTCCCTTTTCTCCACACCCTCTCCAGCATTTATTGTTTGTAGATTTTTTGATGATGGCCATTCTGACCATATATTATAAATATATAATTCTTTATCCATTCATCTGTTGATGGGCACTTGGCAATTGTAAACAGTGCTGCTATGAACACTAGGGTACATGTATCTTTTTGAGTTAGTGTTTTTGTTTTTTCCAGATATATATCCAGGAGGGGAATTCCTGGATCATATGGTAGTCCTATTTTTAGTTTTTTGAGGAACCTTTATACTGTTTTCCATAGCGGCTGCACCAATTTACATTCCCACCAACAATGGACAAGGATTCCCTTTTATCTAGATCCTCTCCAACATTTGTCATTTGTAGACTTCTTGATGATAGCTATTCTGACGGGTATGAGGTGATATCTCATTGTTGTCTTAATGTGCATTTCTCTAATAATTAGTGATGATGAACATCTTTTCATTAAAATTGTTTCTGATTTTATTTTGTAAAGTAGCTTTAACTTTTAACTATCTATTTGTTGAAATCTGGTAGTATTTTCTTAAAACAGTTTTATTCTCAATAGTTTAAAAAGTGGTTTTCAAGATAAAATAATTTGAAATCACTA
Organism: Balaenoptera acutorostrata; assembly: GCF_949987535.1. Classification (NCBI taxonomy): domain Eukaryota; kingdom Metazoa; phylum Chordata; class Mammalia; order Artiodactyla; family Balaenopteridae; genus Balaenoptera; species Balaenoptera acutorostrata. The sequence goes on along the minus strand of NC_080068.1, from coordinate 127,440,180 downwards.
TTAATAATAATTTTGCGAAAGAAATAATGTTTTTACGTTACCATTATCTTACATTCTGAACATCGACTTTTACTGAAAATCATAGAATAAGAAAGCTGACTTCACAAATGGATTTCAAAATGTCCTCAAAATTCAAAAATCAGAGAATATAACTGAAAATCGAATACATTTTAGATAGTGGCAACTTAATACTGGAATCGATAACATAAGCATGTTATCCAAATCCATACTAATTTATCTTTCTTTCTGGTAAAAATAAATGGCAGGATCGAATCCCAAATATCAAATATTAGTTATATGACATTGGGTTGTTCAAGTCATGCTTATCTTCATCCATTCTGGGAAAATAAAGTTTGAAAGTATTATTGAAGAGTTTTTCTGGAATTTAAAAAATATAATTAACATACTGGTAAAGAGAATATGCATTTTATTGTTCAATATACATTTGGACAGTGAAAGACTTTTCACTTTTAATCAAAATTCCAATATTCCACTTCTTGAGTTATTCAATTTCAATTGTGAACTTGATTTTTTTGAGAAACTATAGATCTTTGTAATTAGCAGAAACCTTGAGGATTTGCTCTTCTATTTGTCCACATAATTAAGAGAGGAAGACGTGCCTGCAAATATACTTATGAGGCCACCACCCGTTCTTTGCATGAAAATTGTCCAAATTTATTTTTCATATAATACAAGTATACTGAAACCTGTTCATTCAAATATTTTAAATCAATTTAGAGTAGCATCATACTGTAGAGGGAAAAATATAGTGCTAAAATAAAAGTTGCAACATTAGCTCTGCCATTTACTAACCCAAAATACTGGTATTTATATTTCTGAATCTCAATTTTCTCCAGTTCTTTCTTATCCTTAAAATATCAGGGTGGGGCTTCCCTGGTGGCGCAGTGGTTGAGAATCTGCCTGCTAATGCAGGGGACACGGGTTCGAGCCCTGGTCTGGGAAGATCCCACATGCCACGGAGCAGCTGGGCCCGTGAGCCACAATTGCTGAGCCTGCGCGTCTGGAGCCTGTGCTCCGCAACGGGAGGGGCCGCGATAGAGAAAGGCCCGCGCACCGCGATAGAGAAAGGCCCGCGCACCGCGATGAAGAGCGGTCCCCGCACCGCGATGAAGAGTGGCCCCCGCTTGCCGCAACTGGAGAAAGCCCTCGCACGAACCGAAGAACCAACACAGCCAAAAATAAATAAATAAATAAATAAATAAATAAAAAAGAAAAATCCTTTAAAAAAAAAAAAAAATATCAGGGTGAAGATGTGGGAAAGATAAAATTGTCTTCATCACATGAAATAACACAGGTTAGGGATGTAGAAGTCTGCCTAGAAGTCAGTCAGTGTTAGCTACTCTTATTTCTTTTGCCATCCCCCTTACATCAATTTTTATGATGCCTTTGTAGCCCAGGGTAATTCTATAGCTTTCACATATACTCTCTTGTGCACAGAGAGAATATAGGACCTTAAATAATATAATTAACAGCAGCACTCTAAATGATGAAAGAAAGAAATATAACCATGTTAAGCTATTCTAAAATATTTATGGAAAGGTCATTTCTTTTTGTATCAGTAAACATAATTCAAAAATATTTCACCAGCTATTTCTTTGAAAGAGTGGAGAGTCAACTACAAATTTATCATTTTGGGGGCAGGGATTTTTTACCTGTTAGTTAATGATGATAAAGCTATAACTATTTTTTATTTCCATGCAAGTTTTCTATCAATTGAATAAGTTTACTTCTTTGGAAATCTAATGTGACATAAGACTAAATAATGCTAGAAACATACATTCCTTTGAAAACAAAAGGAATAATTGATTATTCCCTGTACACCTTTTATCAAAAAACCCTGCTGTAAAATTAGATAGGGAGTTGATGGGACACCTGGGAGGCTTTATCAGTGCTATTTAAGTAGCTAATTACCAGGAGAAGGAAGAAGAATGTGCTTTAGACTACAGACTGCCTGAAAAAGTGAGGGAGTTTAGAGTTCATTCCATAAAAGGGCTATTTTCCTGTCAATCATATTTTACAACTAGAATCTATAAGGTCCCATAAACATCAGCAAATTTGCTCAATGAAAAATAGGTCCCTAAATGTTCTTATCTTTACAGATTAAAACACCTCAAAGTCATTGTGAGTTCTAAGAGAAAAGAATTCTTCTAAGGTGCTCTATTGACACAGTAACCTTATTGGATATTTCTCCAGGATACTTAATATAATGACTATAAGTACAAGCTGTTATGTTAATTACAGTATTGTGTCTGCACCTCAATGGGAGGATCATAAAATTGGTAAGATCCTTAGACTGATGATGCATATTTGGGAGAGAGTTATGAGCAAATTAATGCAGCAATGGTGGCACCGAATAAAAGCTGTTGTACAAGCTGGTATGACTTTTTGATTAACTCAACCTTCAATGGCCATTGCTTTCACACATGCCGATCATATTTTAAACAGCTGACTTAAATAACCAGTTACTGTTATTTAATTACTGAATGAACAATTAGATTAGACGTCCCCAAACTTTTTCTATAAGGACCAGATACTGAGTATTTTTAGGTTTGTGGGTCATAAGGTCCCTGTCCCAAATAGTTGACTCTGCCATTGTAGCATGAAAACAGTCAGAGACAATATGTAAACTAATGGGCGTGGCTGTGTTTCAGTAAAACTTATTTACCAAAAAAACAGTTAGCAAGTAGGATTTGGAATGTGAGCTATAGTTTACCTATCCTTGGATTAGACCAATCACAGCGTTTTAGCTTACATACCCCATCTAAACTTAAGTGTCATGCAGACAGAGACCACATCTGTCCTGCTTACCCTCTGATCTGCAGAATTTTGCATAGCACCTGGAAGATAGGAGGAGTTAATAAAATTTGTTAAATTAAAAATTAAATGTGTATACACTATAAAATAATTTCTAATAATTCTCCAAATTGTTGCTTCATACTAAGCTTGATTTGTATCAACAGCTATACTTTAGAACATACTAATAAATTTTGGTGAGTTTTATTATAGTTCTCAGGATACATATCCTAACATTTGACATAATTTCTAGGCTATTATATACCTTAGATAATCCCATCTTTCTTATCAACATTTTTAAAGAGTAGTTCCAGGATAGAAAACCACAACAATCCTTTTAAGTTATGTACTACTCACCAAAGGTCTTTAATAGACAAGAGCTCCCTCCTTAGTACATAAGCCACAGAGAATGTTCATGTACATTTTTCTCATCTATTGTCTTAAAACACAATATACATAATAAAGACAGTCCAAAATGACAAATTGAAAAATATGGCCATATATGCAGATGATCAGAGTCACACAGAGATAATTTCAAAGGGAAATGAGAACACAGGTGACAATTACACAATTGAAAGAAACAACAGTATGGAAAAATAAAAGCCAAGGATTATACAGGTTGGAAATAAAGCATAAGGAAATAAAAATTTTTTAAATTATGAATAATTCTTTGATTAAGATAAAGCGTACATTGAGATGCTAAACAAATCAAATGCATATGTGAGGTATTATACTAAATCAGTAGAATAAGAAAGGGATGGATAACAAAGCATAGGAAATTCGCAGCCATCTGTTCCTTGAGGAAACAGATATAGTATTTGACAAACATGTAAATAAAATAGTAATTCCCTAATGAAGTTCTTTGATAAAATAATTAGAAATTCTAACATGAATATTGAATGAAAGAAAAATATGACAAATAAAATAAGAGCAACTAACAGAATGAAGACAGACACTCTAGAGAGATAAAAAAGCTATCACCTTAGTGAAAGCATAAAAAATTGTGTGTATATGCTTAGATTTTAAGTTTTCTAAAGAATCTATCAATACCTAATATGTTGCTTGTACACAGAACATGAACTACTTCTGCTTGAAAAATATGACAACAAATATACCAGTTAGGTTTGCTTAGGCTGCAAACATCAGAAATAGAAAATATAGAAACCACTTGTAAGTGTAATTTTCATAGAAGAAGTCCAGACTGTAGGCAGTCCAGGACTGGAGAGCCGTCCAAGAGGAGACACTGAGATAGAGACTCCACCTCACTCCCTGCTCATGGGTACAAGGTGGCTGCTTTATCTCCAAACATCGATTCCATACCCCAGATGGAAAGTGGATTGCAAAGGAGACATTTCCTAGCTAGACCTGTCACTTTTTAACATAAAAAATAATTTGCTTTCAAAACAATCCATTTGGCTGACTTCAACTTAAATCTTGTGGCTCAGAATCATGTCATACAGCTATCCTTAGGAACAAGGAGGCTTTGGGAACTAAGAATTTTAATAGGACGCATCACAAACCTGAATAAAGTCATGTGTCTCATTAAAGAAAAAAGAGAAAATAGATATTTAATAGAAACCTAGCGGAGAAAAGGCAAAACAACACAGGTATCTATATCGTCTATATCTGTATCTGTATCTATATCTATATCTATATCTATCTATATGTAAAGCTTGGCTAAGGCAGGACCAAATCCTGTTCATCTTTGAATTCTCTAACTCATGATAATGCTGTGTAAATAAAGATATTTGTTGAATTAATGATATCCAGCATCCTAGATTTGGAAAAGACTTTAGAGACCGTATTTTCCTCTTCCTTATTTTACATATGTCATGTAAGATTCATGTAAGGAAATTGACTTGCTTACAGCACGCAGCAAATAAGGCTCCTGATTTCCTGTTCCTCCAACCACATACTCTTTCTTTTTTTAATTAATTAATTTATTTATTTATTTATTTATTTTTGGTTGCATTGGGTCTTCGTTGCTGTGCACGGGCTTTCCCTAGTTGCGGTGAGTGGGGGCTATTCTTCGTTGCAGTGCACGGGCTTCTCATTGCAGTGGCTTCTCTTGTTGTGGAGCACGGGCTCTATGTGCGCAGGCTTCAGTAGTTGTGGCATGTGGGCTCAGTAGTTGTGGCTTGTGGGCTCTAGAGCACGGGCACAGTAGTTGTGGAGCATGGGCTTAGTTGCTCCGTGGCATGTGGGATCTTCTGGGAACAGGGATCGAACCCGTGTCCCCTGCATTGGCAGGTGGATTCTTAACCACTGTACCACCAGGGAAGTCCCTCTTTCATTTTATTTTATTTGAAATATCACTCTTCCATTAAAGCAAGGGACACAGCACAGCAGAGTTTGGGAATCTAGATTCAGCGTTTCTGAATATTTCTTATTCTGGATATTTTTAGCATTCCTGTATTTGATAGGTAGATGGCTGAATAAAAGGCCACATAGAGAGTTAAAAAATGCTTATTTTGCTTCAACAGAAATCTTTCTTGGTAGAGGTGGAAGTACACAGGTACAATCTAACATTGAAATGTAACTATTATCAGACATGCCTAGAATGGGGGTGGGGGGTGGAAGCACAAGAAATGCATGTAAGTAATGTCCATAAACATGTGGAAATGGTAATGATGGTGCTTGGAAATCTCTGTGTAACAGCAGAAGGACAGAAAATGAAGTAGATCTCTTCTCCTAAGGGTCCAGGACACACACTGAACAAAAACAAAACAATGTTTATGTAGAAATCTTTTCAGTAATGCTTTCATTTAAATTAATGCCTATTTTAAAGTTTTAAAAGTTTGATATTTTAAACTATGTTTATTATTTTTAGTATGTTTACTCTGTCTTACAGCAATAAGTCTTTTGTACAACAAACACACTACACATACTGTTGGACATGAGTAATCCCTAAAACGAACCTAATTCTTGAACAGTTATTGATAAGAACTCCTATTGTAATACCAAAGAGTGCAGTAAATACTTTTTCTCCCTTTTTGTTGTTTGTCATTATAACTTTCCACCTTTGTATGAGGCTAGGATGATTTTCTCATGTAACTGTTCCTCTTTTAAACTGTTAACTAATGCTCAAAGAGTGGTATTTAAAGAGATGCAATTAAAATAATAATAAAAATGCTTTCTAAACAATGTTCCTGCTTTGTATTCAGGGCTCTCTCTATATGTGGTTTCTTAACTTAGTTCAGATCAGTTTGTAGCAAAGATGCTTACTTATAGGTTTCATGCTGTAATGTCCAGTCTCAATTTTATTAATATTGTAAATAGGAATTTTGATTGAGTTTCTCAGCAAACAAATGTGTATTAGTTTCAGTCTTGTAATTCCTCTATCAGTTATCTGCTTCAACATAGTCATTCTGAGGAGAAAAAAATTGTAGCTACCATACTTAACTCCACTCCTAGGAATTCCCAGATGTTATCAAGAAGTATCAGCAGACAGGAATCTGGCATGACTTACCGAAACCTTATAGCCCACCTGGGTCATGGTTACTTTTGTAGCACTTAAACTTGAATCCTCTCCAGCACTACAATGCATGATCTGGCAATAATCTGGAATCAGTCACTTTTGTTTTTTTGTGGTGAGATTGTTTCTCAACCATATTGATGCCTAGCAGCTGTGAATATCAAATTTTGCATGAGCTTCTGAAAACAAAAGAAATAATTGTAGCACACGCTTCTAAAACCATATAGCCAGTCAGCAGGGGTTCCTGTCATATAGTTACAGAGACTTTTAGGTCAAATTGATAAGGTCTGTTTGCTAAATTATCAACAGCTAAATTCCATCCTTAAAAGAATAGAAGTTCCACTCCTCCAGCTATCCCTTTGGTGGTGACTGTGTGTGAAACAGTGGACTAGATAGAAAAGTAGAATGAATGAAGTAGTTAGTTTGGATCATTCTTAAAGATGGTGCTTGTTAAACTACTCTACAAATATTAGAAAAATTGCTTAAGTCAAACCAATTAAACAAAGATGTTTATTAGCTACCTTCCATGATACAAAAAAAAAAATTACTATGCCAAATAGCAAAGAAAGTAACAACACAGCTCAAGCGTGGACTTTTAGGAGGGGTTTGACTGCTTTCTCCGTCTCCTCCTTAAAGTTCATCAGTGAGGCATTGAATAGCATGCTGGTGTGTGTGAGCACAATTCCTTAAGCTCGAATGCCCTGCTACCTCCCAAAGCCAGACCCTCAGTTTTGTAAATGTGGACAATGGTGCATTATTCGTTCAAGACCCTGACATGTGACCCTCAGAGATCGAGCCAGTGGAGGGGAGCAGCTGTTGCTTGCTCAGCCATTCTGTCTGAAACCCCTTCCCTCCAGACCTCAGTGCAGCGCTGAGCGACCCCATTCAGTCATAGAAACATGGATCTCTGAGATTTCGGTAAAAGGAGATGGAAAGGAAATGTTCCACATAGCCTGCAAATACACTGCCAAAGCAACACTAGGGATTATTTTTAGTATCTAATTAACAGCCAATTTATGAGAGTCTGTATTTTCATAAATAATATCTAATACTTTAAATAAGTGAAGGCTTATTTTTTTTGCATTTATATATTATAGTTTCATGAAATGTGCTACACAATAAATTATTTTGCTTGGAAAAATTCCACATATCAATACAATAAAATGTCCAGGGAAACATTGAAACACCCAAGAGTATGGTCTAACTTCATTTTAACTCCTAAAATGTTCACTTTTTATGAAATCAAAACTAGAATCCTGTTTTTAAAAAGATCTGTTTGATTCCTAAAAACAATAAAAGTACTGTTTCTCTGTGAGTAATGTGCATTAGCATTTTTTTCAGTATAGCACTGAGCTATGTTGATAAGTAGGCTGCTTAAGCATGAAAAGACACTTTAACTGAATTTGAACAATGCAAGGAGGAAGAAAGGATATGAATCTAAAGCAGGCACCACCTGAACAGAATGTCCTTGAACAGAGGAAGAAATAGGATTTCTCATAATCATTCAACCAGAAAACAAAATACAAAAACATACTGCAACAAAACAAAACAAGAGCCTTTAGGAATGTGTCTTCCTTAGCCTTTTGCAGTAACTTTCATTGCATCTCCAACTAAAATTTCCTGCCAATTTATATGGCTGGTATGGGATTACGCTTGTTCTAAGACTCCACAATTAAAGGGAGGAGGCTAGGGGTCTACGTCCCTTTCCCTTCGATGATTCCCAACTAATTAGCTGCTTGTCACCTTGAGTATGTTGCTAAATCTTTCAGACCTTCACAAGTTCTAGCTAGTTGATCTTTTGTGGTCCTTTTCAACTTTAGGGTCAATAATTTTATGCTGATTACCCATAATTTTATAAAACATGCTCTAAGTAGGTCATTTTTTTGTAGTGTAAACTCAGTGGTACACAAAAAGTCACTGCTTCCCTTCACAATATAGTGGTTCCTATGTGTACACAAATGTGGTAGGTTTAAAATTAATTCACTACTCACTTTATATAGCAATGCTATATAAATCAGTCATTTGAAAAACATGAATAATATTTTTTGTAATATTCCTTAATCACCACTTTTAACTTTTATTCATGTAAATTTGGATTTTTATCCATGAGGTCAACAGAAAATGAGTTATTCTGGCATATGCCTTAAGGTAGGATGGAGCTCTTAAATCGAATCCTTATGTTCTGGACTCAGTTACAAAAAAGTAAAAAACGATTAACTGGGTGACATGGGTTACAGGTACTTCTTTGGCGGTTTAGTTACAATTATACAGGACCATCTCCCATCACTTCTCTGACCGCCCCATTTGTAATGGCACACGCTTCATTGCCCTGGTTTAACATATGACTTTGTGGCGTTTTATGTTATACGTATTTATCTGCCTATTGCTTATGCAAACCCCACAGGACAGGAACTTTGTCTTATTCTCCACTGTGTGCTTGCTCCCTAAGCAAGAAGAACTAGAAAGACATCTTTAGAAGGATGTAGTAGTTGCTCCAAAAATGACCTGGGAAGCATGGCTTGTAGTCCAAAGGCAACTTGGAGAAGTCAAACAAGCTACTTAACTTCTCTATGGCTAGTGAGTAAAAAGTGGAGATAATAACACCCGAAGATTTACACCAACTAATATCGTATTGAAGGCTTACTCTGTGCCGGGCCCTGTTCTAATCACTGAGGCTCCAAAAGCAAAAAATGCAGATGAGGACCCTGACCTTAAGGACTTGCCAGTGAAGCAGAAACGACAAACTATTCAGAAGAAATTCCTGCGTTATCGAGGTAGCACAGTGCCTAAATCAGTAAACAGTCACTTGCTGCTATCATTAATGTTCTCATTCCACAGATTGGGAGGTTTATCAGGAGTCCATAGGGGTTTATTAGGCTGAAACTGGGAGTCCTAAACCAAGACAGCCAACGATGCTGGCATTAGAGCTGTGAGTCAAAGAGACTTGGGAGAAAGATGAAACCAACATGCCAACAGATGTGTCAAGGAGAAAAGCATGTGGAATGGTGATTAAAGACAAACACATTGGGATTAGAGTTCAGATTTGGGGGAAGGAGGAGTGAGTTAAGCAAGCTGGAAATCAGTTGAGAGAGTAAAAAGAATTTCTGAGAGACGTTACAGGGCAGCCTGAGCACAATATTTAGGAGGGATAGTCAGGCTTCAAGGGCCATGAGGAGGAGCAGATAGGAATTCCCAGGGGCTTAGCATATATTTTGTCATTACTTATAAAAAATAATTTGGTATATTAACACAGTATAGCCGTTTTTTAAAAACATGTTTGTGAATCAGAAGATGTAGATTTTAGTTTATTTAGTTTTTTATCTTTTATAAATCACATAGCTTATTTAGATCTTACGTCCCTTATTTTAAAATGAAGGCTTATAATGTTACATGGAAGCCTATATTTAATTCTAGAAGTCATCCCTTTATCTTATAATGACCTTATGCTATTCATTTTGAAAAGAAATGATTTCCCATAATTTAAAATATATTTTGAGTAAAATCTTGCATTTATAAAATCATAAAATACACTTAATAAATTTTGTAGCTGACATAGTTTTTGCACATGACAGCAGAGGCACTCAATAAACTAAATTGGACTGTGTTTATTTAGGAAAAAATGGAATAGAGAAAGATGTCCTCAGTGAATTAATTTTATGGATTTTATAGAGTCTGCAGATTTTTCTGGCATGAGAGTGTGATCACACAGGATGTTTAATTTTTAAGGTAAAGTTATTTTAACTCATCTCAGAGAAAGCTATCCATTCCAGCTCTTTCTATGTCAATGGTATAATATCAAACATTAACTTTCACACAGCAACAGATGTCAGTCTATTTACAGTGAAATCAGTCTCTGTATCCTGCTTTCATCCATTCTTCATCCCCGCCTGCTCTTTATTTGGAAATGTTAGGAATCAAGTCTTAGTGCTTTCAGGTACCTCATATTTTGTGTCTGAGTCTCCCTTTGTATACCTTTGACAATTTTATAAATCTTAGTCAAGATGACTCGGAGGAAGAACTTTATTTCCTTCAAAAATAAAATTTTCAATTTGGGTTAAGTGGAATCATTCATCAACCTCCACTCTTTAATTAAAATCTCCTTTGTCTATCCTGCAAAGAAAACCAGTATATTTCTACCTGAAATCAAATCCTGTTTATCAGTGGTTGGTAATGGACAGAGACTTTGCGTGTCAGGAGGGTAATTTGAAGCTTGTAGATCCAGTGCTTGATTTCCAGAGCCCAGCTTTCATGTGGCTTTCTCTACTTATTTCTGCCATCACTCACATTACTCCAGGGACATAAATGACACAAGCCTAATAAGTGGAAATAAAATGGCTATTACCAAAGAATAGTAGGGTTAACTACCAAAAAGATGCACATAGAACAAACATATAACTAGATTATTAGCTTAAATATAAAGCTCTATAATCTTAAACTTGATTTCTCCTATAGGATGCTAGCCTCCCTTGTATGATAAAGGTTGTATGAGACATTTAAAACCTGGCCACTTCTTCAAAATCTAGAGCCAAGAGAAAGAGTCTCAGAAAGAGAAATAGGTTCCCTTCAGCACACGTATATAAGACCTGAATTGTATGTTTCAATTTCCCACCTCAACACTTGACATTGGTTGATTGACAGTAAGATTAATCCCTTTCTTCAAAGTAGACTAACTTATCACTAAGGGATATAGCCCTATTCATGATGTCAAAAGGATAATTCTCTCAAAATAATTTAAAATAAGTATAACATCTGTTTAAGAAAGACGTATGGAATAAGATGGGGGTAATATCTTTTTTCATATCCTTAATAAGATTTAATTCTTGAAAAAGCAACATTACAAAAGTTAGGCCAATGAAGGCAATTCTGAAAGCCAGAGCTGGTATTCAAAACTATTTTAAGAAATGAAACTATAATGGATGCCTAATTACAATTACCATTTTATAGAACCTTAATTTGATTTCCACTTGAATGATTCTTTTGAAGGAAAACACTCCTGTCTTCTTGTTTTAATTCTGTATTTTTTGTCTAGAATAATACCGTTTAACATTATCCTGCTAAACTATGAAAATAATGCCCTTGTCTTCAACTTTGTAACGATGATGATATTTTTTGTTGTTGTTGTGAGTAGTTTTCCGGTGCTATGTGCTTATATCTAAATTTAATCTACTTTCAGCTTCTACTCATTCAAAAGTGTTTAATATCCATTGGATTGTTTAGTTTCTTCTCATTCAATGTAATAATATAATAATGATGTAATAATTCATGTCTATCACCTGACAATTTGTTTTCACTTTGTTACTTGTTTCTTTATTTCACCTTTCTTGACTTACTTTGGGTTAAGCAAGTATTTTTATTCTATTTTTCTCCTTGAACTAGCCTTTTAGTGATCTATTCTTGGATTACTCTTAACAATTTCTCTATATTTTAATGTATTCCCCTGGCATAGTACAATCTACCTTAAATGTTTCTTATGGCTTTCTGCAAGAAACTTAACATGACTTAATTCATGCATTGTCTCTTGCCCTTTTTGCTGTTCTTAGTGTAGGGGAGGAAAACTTTTCCCTTCTTCCCTTTTAGGTTCTTTGCTGGTCTAATAATTAAATGGCCATGAGACACATTAACAGGAGAACAACAAATTTAATTTTGTACATATGGAGCTTATAAAAATATGAAACTCAAGGAAGTGACCAAAGCAGGAAGCTTTTATACCTTTTAGACAAACAAATATTTGTGAAGAGTTGACAAAGGGGTTTGGGTTTGTGGTAGCAAATCAATAAAGAAGTAACAAAGTTGTTTATACAGCCTTTTCAGCCTTGAATTCCCTATCTCTGGTGATAAGGATGCCTTCTACCCTCCTGGTATAGGAAGGGCACCTTCACATGGGGGATTTATTTCCTGCTTTCAGAAAGACAAAGGAGGGTCAGAGTGTCCTTCTTATACTAGCTGTTTCTTAAGTAAATTTAATTCAAAATAATCAACATGCTAAAGTGACATATTTTTTGGGGTGGGTGGCAAATTTCGCTCCCCTTCATTGCTATTTATTTCATCGCGGTGTAGGTTATAATTCCATAGGCCATTGTATTTTTATTGAAGGATAAAATACAAAAAGGTGCATAAAGTGCTGTGATCTTAGGTTTTCACCTTGATTTTATACACACACACACAAACATGCACACCCACACATACATATTTATACATATATATAAAGAGAGAGATGTTATTGTGTACATGAACAGCTCATTCTTTGTAATTGCTATGTAGTGTTCCACTTTATGGGTATACTTCAACTTTTATCCATTCTTCTGTTGATGAGCTTTCAGGTTTTGGCTATTGTAAATGACTGATAATATGCATGTTTTTTTGTGGATATATTTACTCATTTTTCTTTGATATATGCTCAGAAATGAAATTACTAAGTTATAACTTGGGTACACTTTAGCTTTAGGAGAAAAATGCCAAACTTCTCAATAGTACATGTGCCATCTTTATACTGGCACCAGCGATGGGACAGTTTTAGTCATACCACGTTCTTGCCAAAACATGGTTTTAGCAGTTCTGGTGGGTGTGTAATAGTATTTTATTGTATTTTCAATTTGCCTTTCTGTATTGGTTTTCTACTGTTGCTCTAACAAATTACTATACAATCAATAGTTTTAAAAAGCAGTCTGATATGGTCTCCCTGGGCTTAAATCAAGGCATCAGCTGTATTCCTTTCAGGAGTGTCTGTTTCTGTTTCTTTGCCTTTTCCAAGTTCTAGAGGCTGCCCAGATTCTTGACTCATGACCCCTTCCTTCCTCTTCAAGGCAAGCAACTTTGTAACTTCAACCAGATTTATGTAACACATGCCTTGTTCACCTGCTCACCATAACCATCTTGAAGTTTTGTGTTTCCTTCTGGGTTTATTTACCTTCAGCCTGAATTAACTTCCCTTAATATTTCTTCTGCTGCAGATCTTGGTGATGAGTTGCCTAAGTCTTTGTTTGCATGCAAACACATTTATTTTACTTTACTTTTTGAACGATATTTTTGCTGGCTATAGAATTTGAGGCTAGTAATTTATGTTTCTTTCTTTTAGCATTTTAACACTAATATTCCACTTTTTTAGCCTTTCATTAAAAATCAATTATCACTCATTATTATTCTTTGAGGTTAATGTTTCTTTTTTCTCTAGCTGAATTGTTTTTTTCATGTTCAATTGGCTATAGCCACATGACTACAACATACTTAGGGTTTGCTTTCTTTGTAATTATCCTGTTTGAGGTTTGCAGAACTTCTGGATTCATGGATTGACAAATGCCTTGCATCGATTTTGAAAAATTCTCCACATATATTTCTTCAAATATTGTTTCTGTCCCATTTTCATTATTTTTGTCTTCTGGAACTCCTATTAAATATACATTAGACCATTTGACTGATCATCATATCTCTCAGGCTTGGTTCTTTCCAGCTTTTTCTCTTATCTCAGATGAAGTATATTCTTATAACCTGTCATATGTTTACTAATTTAATTTTTGTTTTATTTATTCTCCTTTTAAACCCCTCCATTGAGTTCTTAATTTTAGATTCTGGATTTTTCAGTTCTGGGATGTCCATTTGTTTTTGTTTTCTATGTACATTTTGATTCTTTGTTGAAATTCTATTTTCATCTATTTTGTATCTTTTTTTCTGTATTTTAAAAAATATGTTAGTTATAATTATTTTAAAGCCTTTGACTTTTAAATCCATTCTCTGGATTATCCATGGAGCTGCTTCTATTTTATATTTTTCTCTTAATTAACAGTCACATTTTCCTGTCTCTTCCCCTTTCCACAAATTTTAGTTAAAAATACAAAAACTATAGAACTTCAGATAACATGCAATTTATTTCCTAGAATAGTTCCTTTTGCCATCAAATCCCCTCTCTCTGTGTTTTTCCTATATATGGAAATGATGGGCTACAGATGATAAAATATTCACTGAGTTAAATGAAAAAATTCAAAATTACAAGGTATAAAATCCATATCTCTGTCATTGCTAGAGTCATATTGCCATCTGAAAGCTTTTGAAGAAAATCAGGGCCAGAAGAACTTCAAAATTCTGATCAATGAGGATAGGAATAAAATTAAGATACTTAGAATAATAAAATAGTAGACACCTAGGAAGGAACTTATGATAAGAGCCATTATATATCTGGGAACATCATTAGTAAGTTACCTTAGTTCTACAAAAATGTAATTAACATCTGTGTAGAAGAATCAAAAATTCCAACTTACTAGTTTCCATAGTTCTCATAATTCCCATTCATAAAGGCTGCAGGGATGCAATAATCATGTAAGATTTCTCTGTTTGGGCTTTTCTTTTTCACTAATCAATTTTTTTTTTTTAGTTAAGGAATACTTGAACATTTTTAACACTTTTCTTGTTTTGCAAACTTGTTTTCTTAGTCACTGATCTTTAATATGTCTTACTTATCTGTAAAATGAGAGAAAGGAAACTATAAATGTTTTAAATCTTTGGTTTGGAGAATATGTTATTTCTAATGGTGTGTCAAAATAGATATTTGATACAACTCAGTTTTGAATCTAAAATCACCCACAACTTACTCCACTTGATAACCTTCATTAGGATACTATTTTTGATGATTAAGTTGGTGTCCAGAGGCAGTGGTCTGGAGTTCTACAGGTAAATTCCCTTTTTTTAAAAAAATTTTTATTTATTTATTTATGGCTGTGTTGGGTCTTCGTTTCTGTGCGAGGGCTTTCTCTAGTTGCGGCAAGCGGAGGCCACTCTTCATTGCGGTGCGTGGGCCTCTCACTATCGCGGCCTCTCTTGTTGCGGAGCACAGGCTCCAGACGCGCAGGCTCAGTAATTGTGGCTCACTGGCCTAGCCGCTCTGTGGCATGTGGGATCTTCCCAGACCAGGGCTCGAACCCGTGTCCCCTGCATTGGCAGGCGGATTCTCAACCACTGCGCCACCAGGGAAGCCCGGTAAATCCCATTTTTATAGCAGTGGATCATATTCCAAGTAAGTGTGGCTTTTCATTGCTCTGAGAGTTTCAGTATTCTAGAACACACACACCTAAAACCAAAAGCTGAATGCCAGGATGCTTTTAGTCTTTGAATATATCTCAAATACTGGCTTTCTAACTTTTGTGTTGATGAACCCCCTCTAAATATGCTTGCTTAGTTTTAGGCTATACTTTGCTTGCCACACTGCTGTTTTGTTTTTTCTTAAATAACTTATGCCATCACTCAGCCTTAAGACCATCAACTAACTGTGCAAGAGTTCTTGTAATAAGCTATAATTTGCACTCCATTAAAATGAGTTATAAGGAAAGATCACTTGTCTCTCCTCTCCCCTTGAATTTGGCAACGAATTGGCTCTTTGAAGCAAGTTTGACACTGATGCTTCTTGCAGGCTGGGTCACCCTAGAGTAGCAAATCTCTATGATTGTCATGTGACAATCACAAAATTTTTTAACTTCTACACATTTACAGGTTTTCCTCCCCTGTAATGGTATGAATTTTGTCTTTGTGCCTCTGGCTCTTCATTCTACTACTCTCCCATTGTCCTCCGAGAAAAGGTCTGTTCTTGTCAGCCTACGTCCCAAGCTTTTGGTGGCCTTAAGTAAAAACATGTTATCAGGGTAAGATAAGATCAAAGAAAGAGTTGGAAAGACTATAATAGTATTATTTGTTGCAATATTGCCCAGGCCTTCCTTTATTGCAGAAAATGGGAATAGAAAACAAAGAACAGGAAAAAGTAAAGTTTTGTTCTTTCAAAACATAAAGTCAACCAAACAAAAACAACAACGACACACACAAAAAAATCAACAAAAATTCAGAGATTTTTAACTTTATCTATTAAAGTAAAAAAAGAACTGAGACGGAGAGTATGAGAAAATGAGCAGCTGATGTGAGGATGTGAGAAAGTTCAGGTGTGTGAGAGAGTGAAAATGGAGAGAAAAATGGGGTTTTAAGAACTTTCATTTTAGGTTATACATTGGATATCCTTTAATATTCTTATATAAATGTGCTTCAAGATTTTTAATTATTGTTGGCAACTTGACAACGTCTTTAACTGGGTCACTAAAATGAGCCTGAGCCAAACGGGAGTCCATCTGGGGGCCTCTATGACTTGCACCCATCGTCACTGGTTTGCCTGTTGTCAAATTCAGTGGGTATATTTCTCTTTCTGTCCTCCTGTCTCTTGATCTCCTGACAGAATTTGGCGGGATATACCACTCCCTCCTTCTGGAACACCGTCCTCTTTCAGATCCTATAACACCATTTTCTTCCAGTTTTTCTTCCACTTCTCTGGTTATTCTTTACCTTTGAGCTCATCCCCTCTCCCTAATACAGCAAGCAGTCCCTCAGGACTCAGTACTAGGTCTCTTCTCCTCTGTATATCCTCTCCTGTGCTGAGCTGCCCTAATCCTGTGGGTTTAGAGACCGTCTGTAGTTTGATGATCCCCAAATTTATATCTGCAGTCCAGACCCAGGTAATTATATATTTGAAAATTTCCTTGGATGTCAGACTAGGGTCTCAAAATTAAAATTCTAAAACCGACTTTCTGCTTTTACTCTTAAAGTCTCATCTACTGTATTTTGGCAAATAGAACTACCATCTCTTTAGTTCCAAAATCAATATACCTGGGAATTGTTCTTCTTTTTACTTTTATCCCCATGTCCAATCTATCAAGTCCTGTCATTTCTTCCTCTAAACTATATCTCACATCTGTACATTTTTCCATCATTCCCAGCATGGCCCTAGTCACCTCTTCATGTCTCTGCACTCTACCTCTATTACTTTTATTTAACTCATTCTTCAAACAATTGTGGAATAATATTTTTTTAAAAAACACAAATTGGACCATATGATATCCTAGTAAAATTTACCAATGGCTTTTTTATTTTCCTTCAGAGAAAATCTGAATTTCTAATATTGGCATTCAGGAACCTGAATGCTCCTCTGGTTCATCTTAACTTATCCAATCTCGTATTATTTTCCCTTTTTCCACATTCCTTCTACATAAACATTGCTTACTTCTTAAAATGTGCTAGCTATTTCTCATGTTAGAGCCTTTGAAAATACAGTTTTTGCTTTGATAAAAGCTTTTATTTCAATTAACAATTGTTAGGCAACTGTCAAATCACTGAATAAGGTGAAATATCACTTTCTAAGGAAACTTCCTTGATGGCTTTTAGTAAATAATAATAAAAAAAAAAACCCCTCCTTCTATTACTCTCTCAGGACAATCTGCGTCCTTTATAGCATTTGGGCATTTACAGCTGATTTTTTGTTTACTCATTGTTTTCAGCTCCAAAAGGGAAGGGAATTTGTTTTACTTACCAAGTGCACTGCTTGACACAAAGAGGTCATTCAACAAATACTAGACAAATGAATAACATTTTTAAAACGAATTTATTTCCTTTGGTCTACAACTGATGGGTATTTCACAGGTCTGCAACATACAGCTTTCTAAAATAGATATTTCTTTAAGAGCACAGTCTTTTTTTAGAAGAACGAATTAATTAATCCTATAACTGCTACAACCAGTTATTTAGTATAAACTGTCTTCTAGTCATCGCATGAAGCTCCTCTAAATGCTCTATGTCATTAACTGCAGTATTATTTCTAGCTCCATTTAATCAAAAAATAAATTAAAAGTTGGAAAGGTTAAGTTTATAACCTTCTTGAGTTGAATTAGGAAAACAGAGTTTCATAATACCATAAAGTTTCACAGTATTCAGCCTTCTCATCTCGGAGGCAAGCCACTAGCCATGCAATTATCCTGGGATCATGGTGACTGAAGTCTTTTATTTTTCTTGGTGGACTCTCATGGTTTTCAACTGTAGAGCTCGTCACTCTCTCCCATGAAAATCTACATCCAAGGATCAAGAAGATGTAGAAACAGTTTCCAAAATTTTCCACCCTTCATAACATGTACATGAACTGAGGCTCACTTGTTTATCATTCAAGTCTCTTTAATTACCTCTGATTTCCTGGAGGAGAAAAATTTTTTTGAAAAGGACTACTTCTGCCACTTACTCTGGTTGTTAAAAGTGTAAGTTAATATTCTTACTTCACAATGATTAATGTGTTTAGTGAGCTGTTCAACATTTATTATTCAACACATTTCTGTTATGTAAAAACATTACTTTTTCATTTTAGAAAATGGAATGGCCAACTTGGAGAGTTTAGTTTCACTGTTTGGCACTCTGGCATTTTTCTCTCATCTGATGACCAGAACACAGAATTGAACCTGAAGTGAGTTTAGTTTATCCTGAGCAGGTGGCGGTTAGTCCAGAGCCCTGGGAGAGAGTGAGAATCTCTGTTAACATTTCCATCTTTTCCTGTGCTAAGTAGCATCTGATTGACTCTAGCAGCTGCCCACTCTCATAATAAGATAAACTTCATGATCAGTAATCCTGAGGAATCCCTGTAAAACAAAAAAAGGTGCATGTAGACACATGAATACATAAATTAAATTCAAAATATTAACAAACTCTTTTTTAAATTAAAAAAAAATTAAAGTACACCATACTTTTTTTTTTTTTTTTAATGAATTCAACTAAATCCTTAATGTAGGAGTTGGAAACTGGGTTCTACCTTGATTTCAGCAGATCACTTCATCTTCTTGGCTACAATTTATCACTGATAAAATAGGGAGAGGTAATGTTTTTTTTCTTTTAATGAGTCAAATTGGATATTATGAAAGTAATTAAGCTATTTTGAGTTTCTTAATGGCTTTTAAGGAGCCGATTTTAATTTTATCATATCCTGTGTAGTAGCTCTTCTCCACCGACGAATCTTACCTTCTGGTACTCATCTGTGTGCTCTCCTCTACTGCCTTAAGTCTGGGCTGACTTTGTAACTTTTTTTTTTACCAATACAATATGGAGAAAATGATACTGAGTGATTTCCAAGGCAAGGACAGAAGAAGCCTTGAATCTTCTGCATTAAGTCTCTTAGAAAGCTAGCTTTGGGAGAATTTAGCTGATGATATGTAATAATTCTTACCACCCTGAAACTGTCATGCTGTGAGGAAGGCCAAGCTAGCCATCTGGAAAAGCCACTTAGAGATATGACTGGCCAGCCCCTGACTCTTCCAGCTATCTCAGTTCTGATCCAGACATTTGAGCGAAGCAGACAACTTGAATCTTTAATGCAGTGCACCTTCAAATAACTCCAGCCCTACCCTCCACCTGCATATAACTCCATGAGAGACCACTAGTGAGAACCATCCAGCTGAGTCCAGTCAACCCTCCAAACTAGGAAAGATAATAATGCATTGTTGTGTAAGCTTCTATGTTTGAGATGGTTTATTATACAAAAATAGAGAACTGGAACACCTTCATATTATGAAGGTGATCACAGCTTTTTGGAAACCACTTGTTGCAAGTAGACATAAGTATACAAATAGAGATTGGAAATGTATCTCATCTTATCTCTAAAATTAAACACTTTTTGGCTTCTTGGTATTGAGGTACAGATGGAACATACACAGTCTGGGAGAGAAGAAAGACATAAAATTAAATATTATTGCATTAATAATTCAAGAAAAATCAACAAAAATACTAAGATTCAGGAGTTAGAAACGCTATTGAATTTTTCACTCTTCAAGGCTACCAGAGAAAGAAACATTTTTCTCATGCCTTTCCTTTTCTACTTAAAAGTTTGTGAGAGGCTATGTGATTTACACTGGGAGATATACTTAAATAAATGAACTTGAATATCAAGAATGAGCAGGTGGCCTTTAGCATTCCCTCTTTCTAAGACCTGCAGGTGACTTTGGTAGCACAATAGTAGGTTACACATTCCTCTTTGGATGCATTGCACACATAGTCTTAAAAGAATAATTCTCTTCTGTTCACGAGAAATTTTCTTATACAAAATTTCGAGCTTTAGGAGGGATTTCAAGACCCATAATAATAGTGTTACATTTCTCCTTCTGCATAATAAATCTGCATGAAGATTTCAGCATAAATAAAAAATTAAGTATGTGATGGGATAAGTTTTAAGAGACATTTTATTGAATTCGATTTAAAAAATATTTAAAGAAAGGTAATCTATCTTTATACTTAAAACAAACTTACCTGTGTCCCAAAGATATATAATTTCTATGTTATTAATATTATTTCAACTCTATAAAATTATTTCAAAATCTCTGTGTCTGTATTACTAGATTTATAGCAGCTGTTAACACATTAATATTGAAAGTGGTGGGTTGGCTTCAAACTGAAGACATATTCCAAATTCCAATGAGTATTTCAATATGTGACAAATATTTTCTTAGAATTTTGACTGATGGGTTGAGAAAATTCTGATTCTGAAATCAAGTATAATTTGTTGATTTTCAACGGTTGTTTCTTCTACTCAATTTGGCTTTCTGCTTCTAACACAGGAACAGATGATGTGAATATAAAATGATTTCTTTTCAAAGTGAAAGTTTCACAAATTTATTTTTAAAGGTAAGTTCAGAATATTTAACCTTAAGATACTCACAAAATAGCACTCCCGAAAGACTAACAATGTTTCTTTATAGATACTATATGGAATTAACTTCAGAACAAGATCAATTTTGAAGAAAACAATGCTTTGTTGTTACAACTAATACCATGAAATAAACCACACTTAAAACTCTATAACTTGTAAAACAACCCGTAAACCAAACAATAAAGTAACCATGACAAAAAACAAAAAAGAGCTCTAGTTGTGAATCCCTGTACTGTAAACTAGTATTTCTGCTTAGCTAAGCAAACTCTTTAAACATTTACAAAGCCATTTCTTTGTTATAAGTAATAGATACAGAAATCAAGTACCTACATTTTCAGAATTTTCAGAACATGCATAATCAAAAGCCATTACTAGTGTACTCAGATATACTTCTAAGGGTTTTATATGTATCCAATCATCCTGAAAATCCCTCCCTTACTTAGTGACTGACTCAAGTTTACTCTGGTCTTCTATTACAAAGGTTTTGTGTCCCCAGTTATAACTGCAAGAATCCATCTTTATGCAACTCATAATTCTAGTAAAAGCTACTCCAGCAAGAGCAATGAAAAAATATAATATGAGGTGGAGCCATGGCCTTAATGAATCTTTTTCAATCTTCTAGATGTTCTTGACTCAGTGTAAAAGGGGATCATATATAACATTGTGATGTGAACACCAAAAAATCAATCTCTCTTTCTGGTTTGGAAGGGGAAGAAGCCTGTACTGTCTTGCGGACAGTTTGCTTCATGTAGACTTTCACAGTTTTCATAGTTCTTACAGAGGAGTCGGATATCATTGCAAAAGTTTGGATAAGATTCATATTCACAAATTTCTCAAGCTCAGTTGAGGACAGATAAAGATCCTTGTAAGATATTGCTCTATATTACAAATAACCACTACTAAGCCATGTCTTTTACAGCTTGTATTAGAGGCTCTTTGAGTCACATTGAAAAGTTATTATCAAGAAAACCCTCCACTTTGAATATTCTCCTCTGAAGTGATGGATCAGCATAGTTTCGAAACTCCAGAAGTGCCAAAAGAGATGGTACAAAAGAGATAGTCTTGGGTATGTTTTCAGATATGGTCCAATGAATCAGAATTCCTTACTACCTTTCAAGTTTGTGTGTGGACATGTTTTCTGCTTAAGACTTTGGTGTATCTTGAAACAGTTATGTTATTTAGCTTAGAAAAATCCTTACAAAAAAAAGTAAGTTTGGGGATGACTATAAAGATTGCTAAGAAACTAATCAACCCTCATGAAAATATCAAGGAATTTTGCTTGTATATATTTCAGTTTTCTATGTGATGCTTTTATGAGGTAAGCCATTAGCACCTTGACAGCTTCTAGCATCTGGTGGCTAATCAGAGCCTTCTACAACAATTTAAATGGAAGCAATGGTGGAAACAGCCATTAGATCTTCTTACCATGCCCTCTTACAGTGACTACTATGGTACAGGATACTTTGCCCTTCAGGGAAACTAAACACAGTCTTCTAGTCAGTGTGAAGGACAGTCTCATTCTCTCCTGAAACAAACAAGACTCAAACCCCAAAGAGAAATGTGGAACAACTTATGACAAATTACAAAACTCACAAATGTGCCACAATAAAACCTCTCAAAGCCCCATTTTATTAGGACAGAAAAATAATCTAATCATATTGTAGGTCTTTTGAAGGTGCATTTATACCAATATATTTAGTCTTCTAATTATAAATTTACAAGTATAATGAGAAAACATTAATTCTATTACAGAGTTATGCCATCTGTTTAAACATTACAATTTTTGGAATTATTTAGATAATTAGGTCTTTGATGAGAATTTATTGTTCTAAAAACTGTATTAGGTTAAATCCATTCAAACTCCCTGTACTAGCACTGAACAGCACAGTACATGAGGGCACAGGCTTTGGCAAAGACAACCATGTTTCAGTCTCAGTTCTACCATTTTCTAGCTGTGTAATCTTGGGAAACTGCTTCTTAAGTCTCAGTTTCTTCCTTTGTAAAACAAGAATAATAAAATCCTAACTAATTGGCATATAGTGAGAGTGCAACAAGTAATAGCTAATACTACTATACACTCAAAGCAAAACACTAATAACGAATGACACTTATCAGCACTAATGTTTTCCTTAACATTAAATCATTTAAAAATTAATGATATTTTGCTACAGTTATTAAAAGTAACATTGTTAGGTATATGTCCTACCGCCAAATCAGCCATATTCAAAGAGTTTATTCAATTCAAAGAGCTCATAAATTGATCAATTTTAATCATGTATTTTCTTTTTAAATTGTGCAAACGTCTCAGATATATGTTTATTTTTATGCAAAATTTAACTCTCAACCTACATAGTAAATTAGGTAAGCATAGTATCATATGTATAGTATATATGTTATACTAGCATGTATAATATATATATTGTGTATAGTATAATATAGCATAGTAAATTTAGACCTTTCTCAATATGAAATGGTGAATAAGCCTGGATGTTAAAACAATCAATGTTCTTTTTTAAAGTCGTAGTTATATTTGATTATATTATATGAACTGAAGCAATAATTAATCCAGCCAGGCCATATATATTCTAACCTCAGGCTACTTTTATATCCACACAAAGTGTATGACCAAGTGTGCCACCCAAAGCTTGGCCTATTGGGGGATTTTCCTTTGCTGAGATCTTTCAAGACCAGGCTGTAGTGTAGTTGCTGTTCATTTTTGGCTTGTACTCACATGCCAAGGTGACCCATCTATAACACAAGCTTGGCCTTTTTCTCCTCTCCCAGCTGGTCGTATAGGGTCCATGATACAGCCACAGGCATGAGCTGAGGGAGAGCCATTGAGTTCAGCAATGGTGGTGTGTGTCATGGGGCCCCATCTTCCTCCTCAGACACCTTGCCTGTGTGCTGTAGTCCTATTTGTCCTCAATACTTGATGTTCCACTTCCATCGTCCATTGGATTGTTGCTGGGTCTTCTTGATTATGTTTTGGTGGGTCTGAGAGGGCCCAATATATGGAGAGCAGTTCTGGATTCATGGTCACTTGGTGTCCCTTGGTCAGACATTCCATCGCTATCAGGGCCAAGTAATATGCCAGCAGCTATTGTTCAAAAAATATATAATTTGCTGATCCAGATATCATGGCCTTGGTATAGAATGACAATGGCCAATCTAATTCTCTCACCTGGGTTTGCCATAAATTCCCCATGGGCACCTTTTCCCAACAACATAGGGTCTTATGTATCTTATGGCCCAAACCACAGATTGCTTGTACTGTAGCCTAGACTTGCTATAGAGACACTTCCTCCTGGGTCCCACTCAAAGCTATCAGCTTTCATGTCTTCCAATATATGGGCTGTAGTAACACCCATAGTCTGAATTCTTGGACCATTTCTGGTACCAACTGGTACAAGTTGGGTTCTCCAGAAGTAGATGTTAAGATGGAGTTTGATGTGCAATATATGGTATGCCCTGCGAAGGAGATGGACTTTGGGAGGGGTGGCTCATTAAAGTTGAGGTAGACTCTGAAGGCATTGATGGTTGGAATAGTCCAACAGGTGGGCAGCTCCTGAAAAGAACATCACTCTGATTGTCACACCTGTCTTAGGCCATTTGATCAATGTATTTCCTAAGCATGGAAGGCTGTTCCCCTGAATTATTGTAGGAATATTTCCTGTTCATACTTCAGGTATTATCTCAAATTTCACTGTTTTAGATAGGCCATTCTAGACCAAACAATTTAAAGTAGATTAACATTCTTTCCCTTTAATCTTTATAATAACACTCCTTTTTTTGTCATAATACTCACTGTAATTTTTAATTACAGATTTATTTGTCTACTTCTTTGTTGTCTTTCTCAGGTAGGCTGGAACTTCCTGAGGTCAGAGCTCAGGCAGAACACAGGGCCAGATAGGCCCAGTTACATAATTTGCTAGGCCTAGTACAAAATGAAAATGTGAAGCTCCGTGTTCAGAAGTTACTAAGAATTTCAAGACAGAAGCAGCATTAAATCATGTGTGAGATGCTTCTGAGAATGGAGCCCTGTGTGACTGGAAGGGTTGTACACCCTCCAAGCCAGCCCTGGAGCTGACAGACAGCAGACACTCACCATGTATGTGTTGATAAGTTATTAAAGGGATCCATGACCCCAAAAGATTAAGAATCACTGCTTTGTAAATGACTACTTATTCTGTCAGAGCCCTATCAATGATTTTTTAAACACTTTTCTTGATGAATCCATTTTCTGAAAGAAATTTAAATGACACAAACATTTTTCATCTTGAGCCTCACAGATAATTTCAAAACACACTAAAATCATAAGAATTTAAATAACTGAGTGATTATTAAAAATCATTATACTCAGATCCTAAAAGATGAACTTGCTTATAATTTTCATTAGTGTTTAATTACATTAATCAAAAATGGTATTTTCCTATGAAAAAATTAATACTTGTGTTGATATATTAAAAGATCAAGATTTCCATCATTTGTAAAGTGCTTAAGATCAAATGTGTTTGAAATCATTGTGCTTTTGGTATATCTTGAGTCCTCTGACTGACAGAAATTTCATTAAAAATGATTTCTTAAATTTTGTTTGAAATCTCAAGTTGTTAAAGTGATAGAAGTCTCTGAGAAAAGGTTCAGTCATAGTGACATAACTTGTCTGTGAAAAAAACATACATTTTAAAGGAGAGCAATGCAACTAACTCTACTTGAACCATAAAAAGAGGTGTCATGTAGGATAATTGCCTCTTGAAACATAGTGAGAATTTCTTCTACATTCAGGTAAGTTAATATTATAAACTCAGAAGAGTTTTCAACTTTAATCAAAGGTTTAATAGTCCATGTAAATTAAACTATATTTCAATCCTATAATAGGATTTTGAAGATAAACCCACTTTCCTTTAGCTGTTTTACAATGCATTATAAGACAATAGTGTTTGTTTCCATACACTTGAGAGTTCTTTAACATGTCTTAACTATTCCAGAAAATTAGCTACAAGACTTTTGATTATAATATCATGCTTATACAATATTTGATTCAGGATGATATTCTTCCAGCCAAGAAAGTGTTCAAATACTGATTCATCACTGTATCATGAAAGGAAGATTATTCATAGTAAATAAAATGTACGCTTAAATGAAAGGTTAGAGAAACCAGAAGTTTACAAGGTGATAATAAACATCTTACAGAGCTTATTGTAGGGGAGTATATCTTTAGAAGTAAATTGGTAAATATTTAATTCTAAAAGACTGTTTTTATAAGCAAGTTTCATAACCAAATTGGTAATTGGTAATAAAAGATCTTGCTGCCCCCCAAAAACAGATACTACAGAGAAAAAAACATGGGATAAAGCAAAATGGGATACACAGAAACCAAACCCATACTAGCCTAATATTATTCTGATGTTTATTTTGATTAGATTATAATCATTTCCTCAGTGAGGAAGTGTTGGAGCAGGGAATCAGAATCTAACCTATATCTTTCATATGTTTTGTATGCAAGATATCTGCTAGTAAATGGTAGGTTTTTGACATAAATGCCTGTCTATGTAAACATATTAAATACAAGCCTACATTTGCAAGTGAATAACCTTAGATAATGTTATTTAAACACTCTAAGGTTTAGATTATTTTTTGTAAAATGAGAACAGTACCTACATCATAGCTTTAGAGGACTGTATAAAATAACTCAGGTGCTTTGCATGGTACTTGAAATGTAGTGCACATTTAATCAATCACTAAAACAATGTCTTTGGATGCCAAGAAAATTAGAAATTCCATACACAAGAATTCAAGATGTAAAACAAAGAAAGGAAAGGGGGAAGAGTGACAGTCATGTTTATTGAGTGTTAACTGTGTGCTTGGTACACAAAACACTCATTTAATCTATGTATATAAGTTTAAGTTTTTCAGGAAATCCTTCATATATATATCATTATTACCCCTCTTGTGAAGTTGAGGCTCATTAAGCAAATCGACCACCTAGGCAGCTGTCATTGGATCCCCATTCTCTTTAATTAAGTAAATGTTCTTACTTTTTAATTCTTTTAATTCTACCTCTTAGTTTCACATACAAGTCACGCTAGTTCTTGAAATTTTAAAACTCTATAAACGATAATGATTTTAACTTCTGTACCCATTTACAGAGAAAATATTGCCTTAGTTTCACTATACAACATCTGAGAACATGTCAATGTTCAGTGATGAAAAACTTCCATCCTTTACTTCAAAAAGTTGGAAAGACAGTAGGGCTCAATGATTAAACGCTTGGGCTCTGAAGTATGAGTGTGACAGACTGAGACCCAAATCCTGTATCTTCACCTGCTACTTCACAAAAGTGTCCACTTCCTCATCTGTGAAATGGGCTCTGAGTTGTACTTTTCTCAGATGAAACAAGGCAAGTGTAGAACTGCTAGCATAGTGCTCAATAGACATTTTTTAATTTTATAAAAATTTTAAGTTAGTGTAAAGAGCGTCTCACATATGTCTGTGTTCTTTTGTACTCAAGTGGAGACTCATTTGAAATAGCTTAAGCAACAAAAACAAAGCCTCAGAGTAAATCTGAAAGAGTTTAGGGTATCTCACCTAAGACCACGAAGAGCCATAAAATATTATAAGCTCAGGAGAACACTGCCGTCAGAAAACTTTCTTAGTTCATTTATTTAGCTATGTCTATGACAACCCTGCAACATTATCTTTAAATCTTATGAACAGCAAGCAACAGTCTGCAGAAACCATGTTAAAAATGCTATGGAAATAAAATGAAATTATTAGGCTCTACCTGTTTGCTCTATTGAGAAAAAAAAAAAAAAGAGCTCCTGTGTTATCCAGGTATGTGTGCTAAATATTGATTTTGGAGTCTGTATAATATTTAATAAATTTTTTAGTTTATTAAAATTTTATGGAGTTCTAAGAAGGTTGGTCATACTCAGTAGGAAGCCTATAGTCTTTTTTTTGGTAAAGTCTTTTTTTGTCACTAGAAGAAAATACGGACTTTTTTTGTAAGAGTCAATGTTTTGTGTAATATTTTATGGTTACTTAAAAAACTGGATACACCTAGGCAGAATAGGAACAACATGGTTAATATCGCTGACTCTCAAGCCCCACTCTCTGGGTTTGTACCAGACTTTACCTAATAAGTGTGTGAAGTTGTTTAGCCTCTGGGTAACTCGATTTCCTCATCTCTTAAAGTTTTAAAAAGATTTTATATTTCAATGTGTGTAAAGGACTGAGGACAGTGTAGTAAATGCTCGATAAATATTAATTAACAGTAATATTAAAATGCCAAAAATGCACTCTAGTCCCATAAAAAGAACTATGAAATTAATATCCCAGGAGCAAAATATTGTCATAAAACTTTCTTAATTCATTCTGTGATGCTATTCTGACCATTTGTTTCATTACCTACTCTTTAGTAAGCTAAATATCTGGCCTACTTGGACTTTTCAGATGAGAAATGAAAGCAAAAAATTTCAACAGAAGCCTAGGATTCCTTTCCATGAATGATGTAACTGGAGGCTACTATTTACCTGTTCATGCAGTCATTCAACAAATACTTTTTTAAACATCTTCTATGTGCTAGCTATAAGTGTCCTTTCAAATCATATTGGAAAATAAGGCAAAAGGAAAAATATATATTCTTATATCAGTGTTTACATGCATTTTCATGATTAATTTTTTTCAAAACATTATAGCAATTCAAAAATGTTGAAAAAGTCTCAAGCTTATTAAAACTAACAACATTAAGTTTAAATATTTTATTTATGCCCCCAAATGAATTTATTATAATTTTACTTTTCTTTTAATAGAAGTGAACTCATAATATTTTCAAAATTTATTTCTTTGAGAGAGCATGTTGGCTAAGTCACAGGGTTGATACATGTAAAGGCCAGTTATATTGTTCTCCACCAAAGGCAAGTTAGCCACCACAGATAGTTTATTACAAATAACTCACTAATGATGAAGACAATTCATAATACAATTTTTATGGGCTCTCATATTAAATTCTGTCTCAGACATATACATACATACTTAGGGGAATATATGTGTCTGTGTGTATACACGTGCAGAAAAATCTATATAAATTACTGCAAATCACAGGTATTCAAACATTTCTTTTAGGCTTAGTAGAAATATATTTATACTTTAGAATTATGTCATTTTAATTTACAACTGAAAAATAGTAGTAGACCCTACATTTAACATTGTTGTGAATTCTTCTCTCAATACTGTTTAACAGCCACTTTATTGAACATAATGTGGTCTGTTGCTCTCTAGTCTCTTACTTTTCTTCATGCCCCTTAACCTCATCTATTATATTGTTATCTGAGTACTTGCTTACTGTCCATCCTCTTACACAAATGAAAGTGCCTGGAGAACCCGGGCTTTCTCATTCTAGTCACTGCTTTGTTCCCAGTGCCAAGACTTGTGTCTTGCTCATCACAGACATATAATAAATGTTAATTAAATAAATGAGTGAATGAACAGCAATTCTCTCCTTCCTACCAACCATCTTTCTTTCCTCTTGTAATAGTACTCCAAATTTCTTTGGGAACACTATTTTCTAACTCTGAGTCTGTGACTTACCCTGTTGGCAGGGACTTCTGGGCCATACGTAGGGTATCTCCAGTTACAGTGATCACTGTGTGGGCACAAGGGCCAAGACAGGCCAATAAAAGCCAATGAGAAATGTGGAGTTTTTGTTGGAAAGAGGCCATTTCTACTGGACGTATGGTCAGAGCTAAACACCTAGAAAGCTAATGTAGTACTGATGACATTGTTTAAGTCTGCATGTCTAGACAGGCTAAAGGCCATCCAACCAGGCATGCCAAGGAATAAATTGGTTACTTTTTCTTGTTTATATATATATATATATATATATATATTTATTTATTTATTTATTTATATTTATATATATACACACATATATATATATTTTGCTTAAGTAGTTTTGAGTTTGTTGCTCTCCCTTGCTATTATTTTGACTGTTGTTTTATGTATATATAATATGATCAGGGAACCTTTCATACCAATTACAATGCTTTTGCGTAATTACTAAGGTTAAATCCATATTAACTTAATATTTCTCAAGGTGAAAACTGGAGCAAATTTATACATGGAAGTTACATTAAAGTACTGTTATATATATATTTTAAAACTCTCAGTCCCCAGATTTTATTTTATTTTATTTTTAAAATTTTTATTGGAGTATAGTTGATTTACAATACTGTGTTCATTTCAGGTGTACAGCAGAGTGAATCAGTTACACATATACATATATCCAATCTTTTTAGATCCCTGTGTTATACAGTAGGTCCATATTAGTTATATATTTCATATATAGTAGTGTGTATATGTCAATCCCAATCTCCCAATTTATCCCCCCTCTTACCCCCTGGTAACCATAAGTTTGTTTTTTACATTGGTAACTCTATTTCTCTTTTGTAGATAAGTTCATTTGTACCCCTTTTTTTAGATTCCACATATAAGCGATATCATATGATATTTGTCTTTCTCTGTCTGACTTACTTCACTCACTATGACAAATCTCTGGGTTCATCCATGTTGCTGCAAACGGTATTATTTTGTTCTTTTTTAATGGCTGAGTAATCTTCCATTGTACATATGTACCACATCTTCTGAATCCATTCCTCTGTTGATGGACATTTAGGTTGCTTCCATGCATAATTACTAAGGTTAAACCCATATTAACTTAAAATTTCTCAAGGTAAAAACTGGAGCAAATTTATACATGGAAATTACCTTAAGGTACTGTTATATTTTCTTTCATATGAACCTTGAGAGTATTTTGGGATTTTAAGAAAAATATTGTATTTGAGAACCAGAAAATTATCCTTTGTATGCTTATTGAACAACACGTGTGATGGTATTCAGAATCCAAATTACAGCTGGTGGTACTGCTGCTACCTTGTCCTGGGGCTGTGAAGGCAGTGAAACTTCAAGGCACATCATTTAGTGTCGTTATTCGTAAAGACAATAAAAACACTGAGACAGTGTCTGTTGTTGACCTCTCTTAGTCACTTTTACGTGGATAATATGGTCTTTCTAATAAGGACACACACATCTTTAACCATTTTTCAACCTCTAATTAGAACAATACACTAGGTGCTTGTTTCATTAACTATCTAAGAAATTATGTGAGAATGTTCATACCTATGTCACATGCATATGCAGGAAAGTACACAATTTAATACGTAACAGTAAAAAAAAATCTGTCTAACGTGGTCCATGTTTAAGACTGTGCTTGAAAACTATTTATTTCTTTGTGGAGGGTTGAATTAAGACATCTGCAACCCCCATCATTCTATTAGGGGAACTATCTTGGAATTTAAAAGAGCTTCTTCTTTTAGTCCAGGGAAGGGTAATCATTCCTAATGAAAGTGAGATACTAGATAGAAGAGGTGTGGAAGGGCTAGGAAGAGAGTAGAGAAGGAAGGAAGTGGAGACAATAGTGGAAAGAGAATGTTTGGGAGAGGAAACTTCCCTATGGGACACTCTCCCAGTTATCAATACTAACAAAGCCCGTTATACTGCCTGCCCCACGCAGTTTAAGGAAACGAGGGATATAAAGTGTCTTCCTCTGCTTCATCTCTACCGGGAGCTTTGCAGAGATCAGCTTAACTATTCAAACAACCATGCCTACCAGTGTATTTGGGCTATTTCAGAAAAGATTTCTCCGGTCATCAGAAGTCACCAGTAGTGATGATAGAATTTCCGAGGCATCGCCAGAGGTGAGAAAGGCTCATCCTTCTAAACAGAAAGTTCTAACTTGGGTTGGACTTGGAAATTATGTTTCATGAACTTGTTGGATGGACAGTGTGCTGGAAAGGACACAGACAGGTGGTCAGGAGACACCAGATGTGGCTCTAACTCTTCCGATAGCTAAGTAGTTGAGTGGCCTACAGAACTAGCCTCCTCCTCTTATGACTTCACTTTTTAAAAAAATACCTGCAAATCCAGCACTAACTCATCACAGAGAATCTGAACAGGGATGAGGGTACATTTTCATACTCAGCAAAAGCACTTTCCAAGACACAAAGGAAGTCTTAAAATAGCTCAAAACAGAGTATTGGTTTCTGTAAAAGGAGCCTGAATTTACCTGAAATGTGAACAAAGAAAAGCTACAAAAATGAAGTAGCTTTGTGGCTGTAATGATTGAATTCTCTGAAATACAGTACTGTCCCTTATTCACACTCTTCCCAATAAGATTACAACACAATGTATTCACGGATTATTTTCTTCTATGTGAAGTTCTGTATTTCTAATTTTTTTACAATGGGAATATATTAATTTGGCTTTCAGAGACTTTTTTCAAAACAGTTTTTTCAAATAACTTTAAAAAGCCTCTTACTTTATCTTCCACCATCTACACAGATTTCCAAACTTTTTGTATATATTATGTATATGTGAGATCACAAATTTATATCCACTATCATTTAGGTGAGAAAAGAAAGTTAGCTCCAATCATTCCTACAACTTATTTAGCATTTCTCATGATTCCTACATCACTGAGTGGTGATTGAGGAGGGAAACAGACTTTTAAAATGTGTCAGTATTTTAGCATCTTTCACTTTACATGTTTCTTTTAGTTACAATCTCCTTTTTGGAATGTCTTGGACTTGAGTGAAATTGTCAGGATAAAAAATGATCCAAATTTATACATGAAAATATATATTAAATTATTTGTCATATTTTATTTCATTTGAACCTTCAGAGCATTGTGTTAAACATAAAAGTAAAGATTGACAGTCTCAGCTTCCCCGTGTTCTTCTGTAAGATGGTGTACAGGTAGATGGAGTTTTCATAGTTTTATGGAGGAAAGAGACCCACATGCGGTCTGATTTTCAATATGATGTTTTTCTATCTAAGATCCTCTTTGACTCTGGGGCCCCCTTTGGACATACCCTGCTGCACTGCATAATCCTACAAGCATATTGACTTTGGGGAAGTCCTTGTCCCTTATATTGTCTTTGTGGAAACCCGAGGCCTTCGTGGTTACGTCGATCCTCCAGTGGTCCACTGATCATTTCAGCATTTCCTTATTTCCCCACCAAAGAAGTAGGAACCTCAACCACCAATAATCCTCACCCCACTACAGACTATGGGAACCAAGAACATGGCTTCCGATTCATCTGTCCACCTCCACCTGGGCTTGTTGGACTTCTTCAAGGAGTCTGTAACACAAAGTGTGTTTGAGAAACAGGCCTGTCGCTTTGATGTCCACAGATGCCTCATAATTTTTATCGAGGTGTTGCCTAGCTCCATACATGCTACCCAAGGTTGATTCACAAGACCATGAGAAAAGACTGCAGCATCGTATCTCCTAGCTCTGCTTCTGTCTTCCTCTCCTTTCTGAAGTCCACTTGAAGTGGACCAGTACACTTTCCATTGCTTCCCCCTGGAAGGAAGTGACCTTTCAGCCTGTCTTTCTCTGTTCCAATATGTTAGCCCTGTCCCTGTCTGGGAGCCATAATGGGCAAAGGGAGTAAAAGCAAAAGAAACAGGCTAACTATAGATTAGTTATGGATAGATATTATGATAGATATATTATGGATAGATATTTCAGAATCAGCTTTGATAGACATAAGTAAATGGCTGCATATTGATAGATACAAACTAATAAAGATATGGCTATGGATAGATAAATGACATTCTTTTATAACTGAATGTCTCAATAATTAGGAGGTATGCCCCTCATCTTTGGAAGAATCAAGCTCAATCAATCTTAATAACCTAGAAGTAGTTTTTGAGGACTCATGAATATGAATTAAATTCTCAGTGGTCAAAAGAACACTTTTTGATTTCGTCTTCTAGGAAACAGCATTCATAGGGAATGGTATTTAAATGACAAGTCACAAGATTGTGACAGTCAGAATACCACATTGTTTTTCATAGCTAACCCAGCAGAGGGAGGGAAATGTATATATAATGCATTTATAATCCCATCCTTCTAGTCTCTGACTTAGTTCAACAACAATGGGAAAT
Source organism: Balaenoptera acutorostrata (assembly GCF_949987535.1). Taxonomy (NCBI): domain Eukaryota; kingdom Metazoa; phylum Chordata; class Mammalia; order Artiodactyla; family Balaenopteridae; genus Balaenoptera; species Balaenoptera acutorostrata. The sequence continues at coordinate 127,406,407 of NC_080068.1, read as the reverse complement.
TGGCCCTCTTATGTGGAAAAATTATTTTGTAACAACAGCAACACAAGGACCAAAGAAATAACAAAGATTTAGTTATAAGAAAACAATCACTGATAGTTTTGTGAGTATTGTCCAAAGATAATTTAACAGGGGATTTTTCCACAAAGTTAACTGCTACAAAAAATAAGGCTGAATTCAAACAGCTAATTGCTATAAACCAAAAAAGAGATTCCAAGAATTTGTTGCCTAATGAGCTTTCTGCAACCTTATAATAAAGTCTCAGCATTGCTTAGAAAAAGCAATTTTCCAGCAACCATAGGAGAACATGTAAACCTCTAAGTCTAATTTATTTAACCTAGTTTATTTCACTTCTTCTTATTTTTGATTTTTATAAAACCTTCAAAGAGCAATTTGTTATGAGTCAAACATAGAGTGTTCTTTCCAGTCCAGCCCACCCCCTCTCCATCTTTCTTGGCATTCCACCAGGGCAGAAGAGCCTGACTAATACCTTCCCTTCTCCTATCTCCTCCCTCATCTAAATTGGTGAATACTGGCCAATATACAGCCTAAAGCAAATTTCCCATTATTCTCAAGAAGTAAGCATGGGAGGGTCTAACCTGAAATGCAGGCAAGTATATAAAAATAATTAGGAAATTGATAGACAAAATTCTCTTACTTTACTTGACTTACAGTTTATTCAATTCTCATAAAAAGAATAAGAAAAAAGAATAAGAAGAATAAAAGGATAATAGTGCAAATATAGAAATCACCTTCAAAAAACGGTTAATTATTTATGGAAGCACATTCCTCTATGTGTGTAAGTTTGAGATAAGAAAAAACAATTGCTTTTTTTTTAACATTTTTATTGGAGTATAATTGTGTTACGTTGTGTTAGTTGCTGCTGTATAACAAAGTGAATCAGCTATACGTATACATATATCCCCATATCTCCTCCCTCTTGTGTCTCCCTCCCACCCTCCTTACCCCACCCTTCTAGGTGGTCACAAAGCACCGAGCTGATCTCCCTGTGCTATGCAGCTGCTTCCCACTAGCTATCTATTTTACATTTGGTAGTGTATATATGTCAATGCCACTCTCTCACTTTGTCCCAGTTTACCCTTCCCCCTCCCCATGTCCTCAAGTCCATTTTCTACATCTGCGTCTTTATTCCTGTCCTGCCCCTAGGTTCTTCAGAACCATTTTTTTTTTGATTCTGTATATATGTGTTAGCATATGGTATTTGTTTTTCTCTTTCTGACTTACTTCACTCTGTATGACAGACTCTAGGTCCATCCACATCACTACAAATAACTCAATTTCGTTTCTTTTCATGGTTGAGTAATATTCCATTGTATATATGTGCCACATCTTCTTTATCCATTCATATGTCGATGGACACTTAGGTTGCTTCCGTGTCCTGCCTATTGTAAATAGTGCTGCAGTGAACATTGTGGTACATGACTCTTTTTGAATTATGGTTTTCTCAGGGTATATGCCCAGTAGTGGGATTGCTGGGTCATATGGTAGTTCCATTTTTAGTTTTTTAAGGAACCTCCATACTGTTCTCCATAGTGGCTGTATCAATTTACATTCCCACCAACAGTGCAAGAGGGTTCACCTTTCTCCACACACTCTCCAGCATTTATTAAAACAATTGCTTTTTAAAATAGAAATAAAGATTAGTATTCCTTCTCTGTATGCTCTTTTAGTCTCAGAATCTATTCCCTTCAAAGAGGTGGGAGATTTTCTTCAGGTTTCCATTGTTTTAGAATAATGCTCTTGACAAAGTAATGAAACTGTTATATGAAACATGTCAAGTGTTCAACTGTTATGGATGGTACTTCCAGGGATTATCTCTTTCTCTGTTTCTTAAACACACTAGACATAAATGACAGAAACAGATACCTAACTCCATATGTTGTCAATGAGAGGAGGGACGTTACCTTTGCAAAGTAAGTTTTGTGAACATATTGTGTTTTAATAGTTGAAAATTCTTGCTACTTTCGATTTACAATATTTTGAATGAAAGAAAATGACAAAAGTGAAGGTTGGTGTTAAGCATCTAATAAGAGTATTAAATAATGGTATGAACCCCCTAAGTTTATGTATATATAAATATACTAAATCTATATACTAAATTTATGTAAATACACAAAATGTATAATATATAAATATATATAACTATACTAAACACCTAAATTTATATATTAAAATACTACTTTACATGTATACATGACATATGTATATATCTACTTATATATCTATGTAAAGTGTATGTATGATGTCCATACCAGAATTTATGATATATATGCATATATGTAGATAACATTGATATATATCTACATATATATCAAAAATTCTGGCAGGCTGTGTGTGTATATCAAATTGTGTGATGACTAAACTTTGTTTTTATGGGTTTTACAGTAATTACTTTTCATTCCCCAAGAAGGACACATTGATGTCCTTTGAATTAGAAAAGTATGATAATTCAAATTGAATTAAATCAATTTTTGTCCCAAATTCTTGAGCTTTTTAATGATTAGTGTATAAGATGAAATCTTGAACAATGAGACAATGAAAGTAATAATTTCAGAACATAAAAATGAACATATTGAGAAACATATTCCAATTTTAGTCAGGTTTAAAAAGAATCTCTATTACATATTATTTTAAAAATAAAATATGCAAATGACCACTAACTAGAAAGACTGAATTTTCTAGTGTTTAGAAAAGTTACCAAAAATTTGGAAATAAGACAACAGAGAGTATGTACCATACTGAGGCATTTTTTTGAAAGGAAGATTGGAAGATTATTTAATTATCTAGGTGAATACACCCGTGTTCTAATACTCAGAGCCCACACACTGAGAAGTTACATGTCAACTTATACACTTCTGTCCAGTTGGAAAGAGAATTCCAAAGGTTATAGTTTTATTGTTCTGTATGCCTTGATTTGTTTTATTTTTAACTTAACAATCTTATTCTAATCTTTTTATTGAAAAATAATACTTGTAAATGCCCAGTTCCTCAAGATGCTGAAATTCTCCAAGTGGATTTACCTGATGGAGACAGTTAAAGTGCATTGACTGAGTGCACCTCATGGGCAATTGATGCTCAGGTTTGTTTTCTTGGCTTTCAGAGTGATTCCCAAGTAGGACTAGCACTTTACTTTTTTTGACATTCCTTTTCTTTAGTTGTTGTTGTTGTTATTAATATTCTAATGTTTTCTTTTTGTTTTTGTTTCTGGTTAAGTCTATTATTCCTTCCCTCTCTTGTCTAAGTCAAGATAATTGCTGTGTCTCTTTCTACAACAGAGACTTAGTGACTCTGTCTTGTCTCAGAACACTGAGTTGCTCTCAATTATATAAAGAGAAAGCTTTCTCTGTATATATCTGATCTGTGCAAGACGAGGAAGTTATTCCCCATGAGTGGCAACAAGGGTTGAAAATCTGGTTTTATCATCTGACAATTTGGTGATTTCTATTAGGAAAATAGATGCCTATTTTCTGTTGGATGAGGGACAAGAGAGAATATCACTTGTTGATCTATTTTTGGTTATTTGTCTATTTTCCTTATTTGTAAGCTCAAATTGATTAAGAAAATATTTCGTGTCAACTGGAAATGAGAACAGATTTTTGCACGCTGATCCAGTTAGTTTTGCGTTTAGTGTTTACTTTTGACCCATGTTGGAGGTTGGACAAATGGAACTCTAAGCATTCTTTGTCTATATAAGTCAGAAAAGGCTTGACTTCTTTTGTGTGTTTCTGTGAAATATTTTTCCACTTCCATACCTATTATTAGAAATTGTTATTATTACTTAAAAAAAAAAGCTATGTTCTTACTAGTATAGAGAGTTTGTTATCTACCTACATAAATCTAAGAATCTGATATAGAGCTTCAAGATGGCAGAGGAGTAAGACGCGGAGGTCACCTTCCTCCCCACAGATACATCAGAAATACATCTACATGTGGAACAGCTCCTACTGAACACCTACTGAACGCTGGCAGAAGACCTCAGACCTCCCAAAAGGCAAGAAAGTCCCCACGTACCTGGGTAGGGCAAAAGAAAAAAGAAAAAACAGAGACAAAAGAATAGGGACGGGACCTGTGCCAGTGGGAGGGAGCTGTGAAGGAGGAAAGGTTTCCACACACTAGGAAGCCCCTTCGCGGGCGGAGACTGCGGGTGGCGGGAGGGGGGAAGCTTCGGAGCCACGGAGGAGAGCGCAGCCACAGGGATGCGGAGGGCAAAGTGGAGAGATTCCAGCACAGAGGCTCGGCGCCGAGCAGCACTCACCAGCCCGAGAGGCTTGTCTGCTCAGCCGCCGGGGCGGGCGGGGCTGGGAGCTGAGGCTCGGGCTTCGGAGGTCGGATCCCAGGGAGAGGACTGGGGTTGGCAGCATGAACACAGCCTGAAGGGGCTAGTGCGCCACGGCTACCCGGGAGGGAGTCCGGGAAAAAGTCTGGACCTGCCGAAGAGGCGAGAGACATCTCCTTGCCTCTTTGTTTCCTGGTGCGCAAGGAGAGGGGATTCAGAGCGCCGCTTAAAGGAGCTCCAGAGACGGGCACGAGCCGCGGTTATCAGCGTGGACCCCAGAGATGGGCATGAGACGCTGGGGCTGCTGCAGCCACCACCAAAAAGCCTGTGTGTGAGCACAGGTCACATCCACACCGCCCCTCCCAGGAGCCGGTGCAGCCCGCCACTGCCAGCGTCCGTGATCCAGGGACAACTTCCCCGGGAGAACGCACGGAGCGCCTCAGGCTGGTGCAATGTCACGACGCCTCTGCCACCGCAGGCTCGCCCTGCATCCGTACCACTCCCTCCCCCAGCCTGAGTGAGCCAGAGCCCCCGAAGCAGCTGCTCCTTTAACCCCGTCCTGTGTGAGCGAAGAACAGACGCCCTCAGGCGACCTACATGCAGAGGCGGGTCCAAATCCAAAGCTGAACCCCAGGAGCTGTGCGAACAAAGAAGAGAAAGGGAAATCTCTCCCAATAGCCTCAGAAGCAGCGGATTAAATCTCCACAATCAACTTGATGTACCCTGCATCTGTGGAATACCTGAATAGACAACGAATCATCCCAAATTGAGGAGGTGGACTTCGGGGGCAACGATATATATATATTTTTTCCCTTTTTCTCTTTTTGTGAGTGTGTATGTGTATGCATCTGTGTGTGATTTTGTCTGTATAGCTTTGCTTTTACCATTTGTCCTAGGGTTCTGTCTGTCCGATTTTGGTTTTCTTTTCTTTTTTTTTATACTTTTAAAAGCTTGTTATCATTGGTGGATGTGTTTTTTGGTTTGATTGCTCTTTTCTTTCTTTCCTTTTTTTAAATTTTTTTAAAATAATTATTTTTTATTTTAATAACTTTATTTTATTTTATTTTATCTTCTTCTTTCTTTCTTTCTTTCTTATTTTTCTCCCTTTCATTCTGAGCCATGTGGATGACAGGCTCTTGGTGCTCCAGCCAGGCATCAGGGCTGTGCCTCTGAGGTGGGAGAGCCAAGTTCAGGACACTGATCAACCAGAGACCTCTCAGCTCCATGTAATATCAAGCAGCGAAAATCTCCCAGAGATCTCCATCTCAATGCCAAGACGCAGCTCCACTCAATGACCAGCAAGCTCCAGTGCGGGACACCATATGCCAAACAACTAACAAGACAGGAACACAACCCCACCCATTAACAGAGAGGCTGTCTAAAATCATAATAAGGCAACAGACACCCCAAAACACACCACCAGACGTGGACCTGCCCACCAGAAAGACAAGACCCAGCTTCATCAACCAGAACTCAGGCACTAGTCCCTTCCACCAGGAAGCCTACACAACCCAGTGCACCAACCTTAGCCACTGTGGGCAGATACCAAAAACAACGGAAACTACGAACCTGCCGCCTGCAAAAAGGAGACCCCAAATACAGTAAGTTAAGCAAAATTAAAAGACAGAGAAACACACAGCAGATGAAGGAGTAAGGTAAAAACCCACCAGACCTAACAAATGAAGAGGAAATAGGCAGTCTACCTGAAAAAGAATTCAGAATAATGATAGTAAAGATGATCCAAAATCTTGGAAATAGAATGGAGAAAATACAAGAAACGTTTAACAAGGACCTAAAAGAACTAAAGAGCAAACCAACAGTGATGAACAACACAATAAATGAAATTAAAAATTCTCTAGAAGGGATCAATAGCAGAATAACTGAGGTAGAAGAACGGATAAGTGACCTGGAAGATAAAATAGTGGAAATAACTACTGCAGAGCAGAATAAAGAAAAAAAAAATGAAAAGAATTGAGGACAGTCTCAGAGACTTCTGGGACAACATTAAATGCACCAACATTCGAATTATAGGGGTGCCAGAAGAAGAAGAGAAAAAGAAAGGGAGTGAGAAAATATTTGAAGAGGTTATAGTTGAAAACTTCCATAATATGGGAAAGGAAATAGTTAATCAAGTCCAGGAAGCACAGAGAGACAGGATAAATCCAAGGAGAAACACAACAAGACACATATTAATCAAACCATCAAAAATTAAATACAAAGAAAAAATATTAAAAGAAGCAAGGGAAAAGCAACAAATAACATACAAGGGAATCCCCATAAGGTTAACAGCTAATCTTTCAACAGAAACTCTGCAAGCCAGAAGGGAGGGGCAGGACATATTTAAAGTGATGAAGGGGAAAAACCTACAACCAAGATTACTCTACCCAGCAAGGATCTCATTCAGATATGGCAGAGAAATTAAAACCTTTACAGACAAGCAAAAACTAAGAGAATTCACCACCACCAAACCAGCTTTACAAGAAATGCTAAAGGAACTTCTCTAGGCAGGAAACACAAGAGAAGGAAAAGACCTACAATAACAAACCCCAAACAATTAAGAAAATGGGAATAAGAACATACATATCAATAAATTACCTTAAATGTGAATGGATTAAATGCTCCAACCAAAAGACATAGACTGGCTGAATGGATACAAAAACAAGACCCGTATATATGCTGTCTACAAGAGACCCACTTCAGACCTAGGGACACATACAGACTGAAAGTGAGGGGATGGAGAAAGATATTCCATGCAAATGGAAATCAAAAGAAAGCTGGAGTAGCAATTCTCATATCAGACAAAATAGACTTTAAAACAAAGACTATTAGAAGAGACAAAGAAGGACACTGCATAATGATCAAGGGATCAATCCAAGAAGAAGATATAACAATTGTAAACATTTATGCACCCAACATAGGAGCACCTCAATACATAAGGAAAATGCTAACAGCCATAAAAGGGGAAATCGGCAGTAACACAATCATACTAGGGAACTTTAACACCCCACTTTCACCAACGGACAGATCATCCAAAATGAAAATAAATAAGGAAACACAAGCTTTAAATGATACATTAAACAAGATGAACTTAATTGATATTTATAGGACATTCCATCCAAAAACAACAGAATACACTTTCTTCTCAAGTGCTTATGGAACATTCTCCAGGATAGATCATATCTTGGGTCACAAATCAAGCCTTGGTAAATTTAAGAAAATTGAAATCATATCAAGTATCTTTTCCGACAACAATGCTGTGAGACTAGATATCAATTACAGGAAAAAATCTGTAAACAATACAAACACATGAAGGCTAAACAATACACTACTTAATAACCAAGAGATCACTGAAGAAATCAAAGAGGAAATCAAAAAATACCTAGAAACAAATGACAGTGAAAACATGATGACCCAAAACCTATGGGATGCAGCAAAAGCAGTTCTAAGAGGGAAGTTTATAGCAATACAATCCTACCTCAAGAAAAAAGAAACATCTCAAATAAACAACCTAACCTTACACCTAAGGCAATTAGAGAAAGAAGAACAAAAAACCCCCAAAGTTAGCAGAAGGAAAGAAATCATAAAGGTCAAATCAGAAATAAATGAAAAAGAAATGAAGGAAACAATAGCAAAGATCAATAAAACTAAAAGCTGGTTCTTTGAGAAGATAAACAAAATTTATAAACCATTAGCCAGACTCATCAAGAAGAAAAGGGAGAAGACTCAAATCAATCGAATTAGAAATGAAAAAGGAGAAGTAACAACTGACACTGCAGAAATACAAAGAATCATGAGAGATTAGTAAAAGCAACTATATACCAATAAAATGGACAACCTGGAAGAAATGGACAAATTCTTAGAAATGCGCAACCTTCTGAGACTGAACCAGGAAGAGATAAAAAATATGAACAGACCAATCACAAGCACTGAAATTGAAACTGTGATGAAAAATATTCCAACAAACAAAAGCCCAGGACCAGATGGCTTCACAGGCAAATTCTATCATTTAGAGAAGAGCTAACACCTATCCTTCTCAAACTCTTCCAAAATATAGCAGAGAGAGGAACACTCCCAAACTCATTCTATGAGACCACCATCACCCTGATACCAAAACCAGACAAAGATGTCACAAAGAAAGAAGACTACAGGCCAATATCACTGATGAACATAGATGCAAAAATCCTCAACAAAATACTAGGAAACAGAATCCAACAGCACATTAAATGGATCATGCACCATGATCAAGTGGGGTTTATCCCAGGAATGCAAGGATTCTTCAATATATGCAAATCAATCAGTGTGATACACCATATTAACAAATTGAAGGAGAAAAACCATATGATCATCTCAATAGATGCAGAGAAAGCTTTCAACAAAATTCAACACCCATTTATGATAAAAACCCTCCAGAACGTAGGCATAGAGGGAACTTACCTCAACATAATAAAGGCCATATATGACAAACCCACAGCCAACATCGTCCTCAATGGTGAAAAACTGAAACCATTTCCACTAAGATCAGGGACAAGACAAGGTTGCCCACTCTCACCACTATTATTCAACATAGTTTTGGAAGTTTTAGCCACAGCCATCAGAGAAGAAAAAGAAATAAAAGGAATCCAAATCGGAAAAGATGTAAAGCTGTCACTGTTTGCAGATGACATGATACTATACATGGAGAATCCTAAAGATGCCACCAGAATACTACTAGAGCTAATCAATGAATTTGGTAAAGTAGCAGGATACAAAATTAATGCACAGAAATCTCTTGCATTCCTATACACTAATGATGAAAAATCTGAAAGTGAAATTAAGGAAACACTCCCATTTACCACTTCAACAAAAAGAATAAAATATCTAGGAATAAACCTACCTAAGGAGACAAAAGACCTGTATGCAGAAAATTATAAGACACTGATGAAAGAAATTAAAGATGATACAAATAGATGGAGAGATATACCATGTTCTTGGATTGGAAGAATCAACATTGTGAAAATGATTATACTACCCAAAGGAATCTACAGGTTCAATGCAATCCCTATCAAACTACCACTGACATTTTTCACAGGACTAGAACAAAAAAGTTTACAATTTGTGTGGAAACACAAAAGACCCTGAATAGCCAAAGCAATCTTGAGAAAGAAAAACGGAGCTGGAGGAATCAGGCTCCCTGACTTCAGACTATACTACAAAGCTACAGTAATCAAGACAGTATGCTACTGGCACAAAAACAGAAATATAGATCAATGGAACAGGCTAGAAAGCCCAGAGATAAACCCATACACATATGGTCATCTTATCTTTGATAAAGGAGGCAAGAATATACAATGGAGAAAAGACAGCCTCTTCAAGAAGTGGTGCTGGGAAAACTGGACAGCTACATGTAAAAGAATGAAATTAGAACACTCCCTAACACCATACACAAAAATAAACTCAAAATGGATTAAAGACCTAAATGTAAGGCCAGACAGTGTAAAACTCTTAGAGGAAAACATAGGCAGCACACTCTATGACATAAATCACAGCAAGATCTTTTTTGATCCACCTCCTAGAGTAATGGAAATAAAAACAAAAATAAACAAATGGGACCTAATGAAACTTAAAAGCTTTTGCAAAGCAAAGGAAACTACAAACAAGACGAAAAGACAACCCTCAGAATGGGAGAAAATGTTTGCAAATGAATCAATGCACAAAGGATTAACTTCCAAAATATATAAACAACTCATGCACCTCGATATTAAAAAAACAAACAACCCAATCCAAAAATGGGCAGAAGACCTAAATAGACATTTCTCCAAAGAAGATATACAGATGGCCAACAGACACATGAAAGAATGCTCAACATCCTTAATCATTAGAGAAATGCAAATCAAAACTACAATGAGATATCATCTCACACTGGTCAGATGGCCATCATTAAAAAATCTACAAGCAATATATGCTAGAGAGGGTGTGGAGATAAGGGAACCCTCTTGCACTGTTGGTGGGAATGTAAATTGATACAACCACTATGGAGAACAGTATGGAGGTTCCTTAAAAAACTAAAAATAGAACTGCCATACAAGCCAGCAATCCCACTACTGGGCATATACCCTGAGAAAACCATAATTCAAAAAGAGTCATGTACCACAATGTTCAGTGCAGCTCTGTTTACAATAGCCAGGACATGGAAGCAACCTAAGTGTCCATCAACAGATGAATGGATAAAGAAGATGTGGCACATATATACAATGGAATATTACTCAGCCATAAGAAAAAACGAAATTTAGTTATTTGTAGTGATGTGGATCGACCTAGAGTCTGTCATACAGAGTTAAGTAAGTCAGAAAGAAAAAAACAATACCGTATTCTAACACATATATACGGAATCTAAAAGAAAAAAAAAAATTGGTCATGAAGAACCTAGGGGCAAGAAGGGAATAAAGACGCAGACCTACTAGAGAAAGGACTTGAGGATATGGGGAGGGGGAAGGGTAAGCTGGGACGAAGTGAGAGAGTGGCATGGGCATATATACACTACCAAACGTAAAATAGCTAGCTAGTGGGAAGCAGCCACATAGCACAGGGAGATCAGCTCTGTGCTTTGTGACCACCTGGAGAGGTGGGATAGGGAGGGTGGGAGAGAGAGAGATGCAAGAGGGAAGAGATATGAGAATATATGTATATGTATAACTGATTCACTTTGTTGTAAAGCAGAAACTAACACACCATTGTAAAGCAACTATACTCCAATAAAGATGTTAAAAAAACAATTAGCACTAACAAGAATGAAAGACATTAAAAATGTAAAATGAAATATTAAAAAAATAATAAATAAATAAATCTAACAATCCCCACCAAATACCTAGAAAATCAACTTCTAATTCTTTAAATGCGATAGTCTTTTAAAAAGAGATTATATTTTATAGAATCTGCTAGCTCAGAAGTTTTATGTAAGAATCCAAATACATGTAAGAAAGGCTAAAACTTTGAACAATTCAGACTGATTTAATGTTTTCTTCTTTCAAGAGAATAACTAAGTTTTTTCTTTGATTTTCTCTGTATACAATATAGAATTTTTTGAAAATAAGATCTGTATTTTCACTAAGAGACTAGTTAACCTGTGGAGTCCTTAAATTTAGTATATTGGCTTATTATCAGTTAAGGTAAGAGAATTTCTACATAATGCTTATGATTTTGAAAAGTGTTAAATTTTATTGAAGTAAATTTATTTGTAATTATAGAAACATTTTATACAAAGGGTGGTTCAGAAGCATATGGACTTAAATGTAATTTCCAAGACCCTTAATTTAAGATCCCAAACTAATATTAAATGAAGGTAATTCATGGGCATTGTTTTGATAACCAGATACTTTCCAAGTTAGATAGAATACTGAAGCTTTGGTCACCAAGTAATTAGTTGATTATGTTCCATGTGTGTGTGTTTGTGTGTGTGTGTGTATTTGCTTTTTATCAATACTTTGTGATGTTACAGAGTGCTTATTCTTATGGTTCATGTTAATGGATATGTTCATGTTTTTACCACTTTAAAAATATGTAGGAGGAACATGAGTGGACTTAGGTCAACATATTGTGCGTGCTTATGAGTCTTACTGTTTTGCTAAGATGCTTTGTATGACAATTACTGAACAGCTACCTCCCAGTTTTCTCTGTAAAGTAGATGTAGTTCTTTGGAATACAAATTATAATTAATATGGGTGATTAAGATTCTCCTGGAAGTATAGTAAAAGAAATGTTTGAATGTGGATGCAAGACAATAATACGTATTTTATTTATTAAATATGACTGAGTCTAGTAAATTAGTAAATGGTCTGGCTGCATGAGAGGGAAAATAGTTAAAATCAAAACTTTAATATATATACAAAGTTGCAAGTAGCAGAAAGTAACTTTTATTTGTCTAAATTTATTATATTTGTAATGAACCTGAAAAGAAGCAATGAAATTTATTAAATTTTGATTAAATTTGTTCAATTTTAATAGATGCATCAATTTATCAATAAGAGAATTTTTAAAAGGAACTTGCAGATATTTTACTGACAAATATTATGTTAGGACAAGCGTCACTATATTTAAGATCAGGTTCTGTTTCTCACTGCAAGCATCTGTCTTTCTCCAGATTGCAGATTAACTGGTTCCCTGAAACTTCATTTCTCTAATAGGTGCAAGAAAAATTGTTAACATTTGCAGGTTTTTTTCAGGTTTTTTCTTTATGCAAGGGTAGAAGTGATGTTCCTTCAAGCTCTATATCACTGCCCTGAAACTGGAATTCTCAAGTCTGAGTCTTTTAAGTACTGAATTTATACATATTTTATAAGCATAGCTGAGAAAAAGGAATTATATTGCCTATGAATGATCAGATATGTCATAGGTCATCCTTGAGTTTTCATCCACAGACAAAAAACCTAACCCCACTAAAAAAATCAAATGAACAGTTGGAGACAAAAAAAAAAAGGTGCTTTATTGCTGCATCCCTCAAGTTACTCTTATTTATTGAATAGGTATATTTGTTAATCCATGCCATAATTTAATAAATTTCATTTATTCACTCAATACTTTGAAGGTGAGGGAAGAATCTGATAAGATTCTGGTTCACTAATATATTTACCCAGGGAGTGTTCATTAAAGTGTAAAATTGGTGTATTAACAATAGTTCAATAGAAAATATTCAAAGAATTAAATTGAAAAAAAAAAAAAAAAAAGCCCAGTCAGAAAATGGAGCTATTGGAATCTCTGCTTTGATTAGCTTCTTGGAGGGAGTGAAGCTGAGTCGTATTCAAAGTAGTGCCATGGCAACAGAAGGTGACACTGGTGGTAACAATGGACTTGCAAGGCTACTGTTTGGCTCACATCTGATTCCACATCCCTCCTCCGAGGCAGCTTGGCCTATAGATAGACTATGAGGGGCTGCTAATATCTATGAGAACTTTCCCTTCTGTATACATGAGGGGGATTTGTGTCTTTCTCCTTCCGGTTTTTTCTTTTATTTGTCTTTCTTGTTTCCATGTGCTTGCTTTTGGTCCAGCTCTGTATGTTAGAGGATTTCTTCCTTAAGAAATAAAGCCTGTTTCTTCTTTTACTGCAGTGTCAGGAACGAACTGACAAGTGGCCTCCAGTGCAGATATGATGACTCTTCCTGCACTAATTACACAAAACTTTTTCCATATTTTCTCTATTACCTGTGTGGTCAGCTCAGATCCAGCTCAGAAAAGCTGTCATCACCATGGTTATCCATTTCTCCCAAGAGAATATGGTATGGGAAAGATCTTCTAAAGGGAACTTTGCTGAAGGGAACTTTAGCAATTCTGAAGGAATTGCTAAACTGTTCTCCAGATGGTTGAATTGGCTTTTTTTTTTTTTTTTTTTTTTTTTTTTGATGTGTGATGTGAGGTGTGTGTATGATTCTCCCAGCTTCACTAAGATGCTGGCTGATTATTCTCTCCAAGTTTCCATTGTGTTCTTGGGTATCCTGGACACTTGAGATACAAAAACTTTGGACAAATTTTATGGCTTACCTCAGGTCTGGAAGACTTAAGGTGACTCCTCAGATATGCTGCTATAATGTAGTAGAGAAATCATGAGCTTTAGATTCAGAAACACCTATGTAAAATCCCAGCTCTTTTACCTACTGTGTCCATTATCTGGAGCAGTTACATCTCCTTCACGAACCTCTTTCTCCTCATGGATAAAGCTGGAGTAATAATAACTATTTAAAAAAAAAAAACATTAGAAACCTGATATAAAAATGCTTATATAATGCCTATTACAAAGCTTGGTATACTGAATGCATGCAATATGCTAAGTATTATTATTAATCGCACTGATATTACATTACTATTTTTTATTCAGGAATTATTTTCAGGCCTATCCTCAGTGTGCAAGTTGTGACATTTCAGTTCTACCACAAAACATTTATGTGTAGGATGTGCCTCTAGCCCAGCCCCTTAAGTAAGTTGAATTCTATATACACACGTGTGTGTACACACCCCTTGTCGGAAAGGTCGTTTCAATGCTCAGGGGGGGGCTTCCCTGGTGGCACAGTGGTTGAGAATCTGCCTGCCAATGCAGGGGACACGGGTTCGAGCCCTGGTCTGGGAAGATCCCACATGCCGCGGAGCAACTGGGCCCGTGAGCCACACACAACTACTGAGCCTGCGCGTCTGGAGCCTGTGCTCCGCAACAGGAGAGGCCGCTACAGTGAGAGGCCCGCGCACCGCGATGAAGAGTGGCCCCCACTCGCCGCAACTAGAGAAAGCCCTCGCACAGAAACGAAGACCCAACACAGCCAAAAAATAAAATAATAAATAAATGCTCAGGAGAATTTTCTTCCTGTCTCTAAAAATTTTTCACAATATTTTAATCTGGACATCTTCATATCCTCTTGATGATCCCATCAACGATAAAAAGAAAAATCAAGACAAAGTGATAAACGTCAAATGTTGTGTGTCATTGCTAAGATGTCATTAAGCCAAAACCATTGCATGCATGAGTAGACTATGAAAATTAGCTCTGGATGAGAGAGAAAATTAACAGAATTATATAGGTTTTATCCCAGTGTTTTTCTCTCTCTGGTTAAATTTTCCTTGGTTCTTAGCTACATCTTCAGACCTGTATTTGACATTTTTCTCCACTCAGTTTCTAGGCTCTCCCTCCAAATCCTTAATATTCCTCTTGACTCTGCCTCATGATTTGCCTTTGGCTTGGAGTGGAACCTGACACCTACCTAGCGCACATCCAACCTGCATGTTCCTTGCTGGGATCTAAGGGTTTCTAGGTAGGTCAGTCTTCTGTGTAATCTCATCTCTACGAGTACTGTAGAGGAATTCTCTGGAAAACTGGGACACATTTTTGTCTGTTTTTGTGTGGAAGAGCTCAGTGTCTAACTGATGAAGCCCTTATGCTGCCAGCCTCCCCTCTATTGGTCACCCCAGGCTCACGGAAGTGTGTCCTGTGTGATTTACTTCAGGTTTGACAATGTCCTTTCATCTCCTGCAGGTACCATGGCTTTTAAACTATTCAATATGTGCTTCCTCATCTTCTCCCAAAGGCAGCTTTTGTTCCCTCCTTCCAGCTAGATCTTCAAATGTAATCTTTGTTTTTCTGGGGTCTACACTCTTGTTTTTTTGATGTAGTTTCTGGAGGAAGGGATCCAAAGTCTTAACTAGGAGATACACATTTTCTGCATACTTTACCTCTGGAAAGAAAGATGGAAGAGTGAGTGGACCTGGCAGGAACACTTGCTCCTGGCTTTTCATTTCATTTTATTTGTAAATAAAACAGTCATTATTCTATCTGGAAATGAAAGACAGATTAATATCTTTGCAATGAGAAGTAAGAAGTGAGCATATTTCAGATTTATCTGCATATTTATGCAGATAAGTTAGAATTAAAAATCATCCCTCTATTACTTCTTTGACATTTTTCTTGACCAAAATATACTAGGAATAATCATTACCAGCTTCCACTGACCGTCTGTGCATTGGCCTCTGCCCATGAAAGTCTGCACAACTAATTCTCCAGGCTTGTGACCTTAACTGCCTCTGGCTAACACTGACATAGGAAGTCACATAGTGAAAAATCTCCAGTACTTTATGCTTTTTTGCCTTTAAGCCTTTTAGTCACAGCTACAAGCCCTGTAAGGTATATACCTGGGAGCAGCATCAATAACCTCTGGCCTACTTCTCGTTGTTCTCTGAACCATGACTATAGATCTATAGAAATTTATTTTTCACCTATTTTTGAGTAGGTTGTTGTATTTATTGAACAATTTGAAAAGGCACACAGAGTTACTAAGGAAATTAACATTCACTAAATGCCACGATGTGGGCACGAGTGTGCTACCTGCATTACATGATGCTCTGTTCTCTGGTTTCAAGTCAACTGGGGGCTTCTGCCAGCATCCAGGAAACTACTGTGGAATGAGTATTGAAAACCCACATCCTTACTTTCCCCCAACACCGGGCATGAATCATTTCCTTCTTTTGCAATAAGATCCAGGGGAAAGACATGAAAATAAGATGCATCAGCCTTCCTCATGACATGAACAAATATTACCAAATCAAGTTCTAACAGGAGTTAATAGAAAATGTCAACTGGTATATAAGAAGGCATTATGAGATATAGAGAAAGAAAAGTAAGATGGTAATGACTCAGAGGAAAATCCTTCCCTGAAATGAATTCATGACACAAAAGGAAATGCAGAACACATTTGTTCCTTATTCTTAGTAATATAAAAGAAAGCTTTAGTTCTGTTAAACAAGGACAGGTCTGGATAAGAAAAGTACAAAATTCAATGAGAAATAATTGCCCAATAGAACATTCGCTGGAAGACTAAAAAGCAGATTTACACTGAAGAAATTCAAATTAACAATAATAAAGTAGACTTTTAAAGCATTTCCAGAATCTAAAAAAGAAAAAAATAGAAATGAAAATTTTGAGTGAAGTGAGTGTACATAGAAAATTAACCATAGCAATCTAAGATATGATTGAAGAACAAGAAAACTTAAATATAAGTTAATTATCAGAACTAATAATCAAAGATATAAGTGAAGAAGCCTTTTATGATCAGATTGGAACTTGGGCCAGCTCTCATGGCCTGAAAACTATACACTGTACAACTCTGAAGAGTGCCATTAACATCGAGTTTGAGGTGGACAGCCATTACTTGGAATTGTGAAAGGCATGGGAACATGCAAGAAAACAAATCAGTTGTCAAAAATGAGTAAGAGAGATAATAATAAATACTTTAAAAGTTTTTTAGAAATGATTGCCTCCAGATCACTAAAATCAAGTTAGATTCAGATCTTTCCTTGGGTAAAATAAATTTTTGAAAAAAAACATATAATATCTATAAAATTTTCACTGAAAGAGTTGAGTAATGATCATTTCAAATACTACCAAGCATTTGAAAATACAGGTGTTCAGGAATGAAAGCCTCTGGTGAATGTTGAGTGACACACTTGAGATCACTGTAAGAGAAATCAGAAAATATAGTTCTCTCTGAGATAGCTGGTGTTAAAATAGGATGAAAAGATACAGAAATATATAAAAAACTTTTTATGTAACTAATAATTATAAGAATTAAAGGTCAGTGGTGGTAAATCTTCATGTTTTTAAACCATAGAAACAGAAATAGTTTAAAGTATAAAGCAGTCAGGGAAAAGATTCTGAAACTGAAAAGACCACACAGATGGGTTTGCAAGTGAAGGTTTTATTTAATTTTTATTTTTATTTGATTGAGGGGGCCCTAAGTCAAACACAGAGATGCTACTCTTGCTCTGGTAGGAATCCACTGAGGACGAGTCACCTGCACACATTTTTGAGAAACACAAATACTTATTTGGGGTTGTTTATTCCCATCTTTATTCGCAGGGTTTGATTTCCAATGATCTCCCTTGGCTTAGATTTATGTCTACCTAAGACATTGGGTGTCCACAACTGAAGGAAGAATATATTGTTATTAAAAGTAACATGAAAAAGAGAGAAATTTTAAAAAATTGGATTTATGACCTTAGATGATTGTAAAACAATTTGCAAAGTTGAAAGAGTTGAGGATGGAAAGAGCAAAAGCAGAAATACAATGTCTCTTGTCAGAAGGATTAAAAATTATTGTTGTCTTTTACATTGAGATGATTAAATGAATACAAACTTAGGAATGTTTGTGAAAACTTTGATTATTAAATTAAAAGCACATTATCTGATTTCCAGATTGTTATAACATACATGTAGTCATGTGTGACAGGCTGTTTGCTCATTATTTCTTAATCTCTTCCTCTTTTGTCCTCAGTAATTGCACTCAAAATTATAGCTGGGAATATGACTGCCAAATGAAAAGCTGCACCCCACCCCCGTACTCTTTGCATCTAAGTGAGAGAAAATAACCAAATTTTGGACAATGGGGTATAGATGAAAGAAGTGAGTGAAATTTAGGGTAAGTATTCTAAAAAGAAGGACCATGCTTCTTTCCTTCCTGTTTCTCTTTTTTGGTTGACGGGAATAAATAAAGTACATAAGTGACATAATGACTACTGCTAGGGAAAAAATAATTATAAGTGAAAAGAAACCATATGCACGTATGTGTGTGTGAACACACACACACACTCCCCTATGCACACACACACTTACTGGCCTTACACATGCCCCAAACCAGAAAAAAATCTATGTGGCAAAAGATATAAGACAAAGCATTAAAGGCAGAAAAAATAATACAGTGACAAAAGTGAGGTCAAATATCATCACTATTAATTTATAAACTAATTATAAAATAAAAGGATTAAAAAATATATAAAATTGAACTATTGTAAAACTACTTAATAAATATTTATTTAGGAAAATACTATAAACTATTTTATTTTTCACCCACCATTATTAAGTATAGCCCAATCTGTTTATTTAACTTCAGCCATTTACCCTGTCCCCTACTACTGCTTGGTTTTTACTGGTTTTGTTCTTATTGTAGACTCTTCTGCAGATTTTCCTATTGACTCTTCACATCAACCCTCATCCCTTTAGATTCCTATTTATATTATTTTTTAGTGATTTTATATCATTGAGCTTCTGTAACCATTGCCTCTCCTGAAAAAAATTACCTATTTTTAAGGGATTAAACCTCGCGTTAAGAACATACCATAATCCAAACATGCACATGGGAAACTGACCTTATTTTCTACATTTTCAGTCTTTTATATTAAGAACCTCTGAAATGTAGTGGCAATGGCAACTGCAGCATGAAAATAAGTCTAGGCAGGTGTACAGGGAGGTTGGAAAGAGTTGAGAGCATGAATTCAGAAAAGGAAATGAGCTTAGTGTGGAAGAGTGATCATTAAATGATGAGAAAAATAAAGGCTGAGCTCTAAGAAAGAAACAGAAAATCAGTGTATCATATTTTTTCATGGTAGCAATGTATAGGACCAATTCTACATTTGGGATATGGAGAGAATATGATAATAAATAATTTATCAATACCAGATATTGAATACAAGAAATCCAAAGGAAAAAATAACAACATCATAGCATAATGAAAAATTTAAACCTTCCAAGTGCACGATGAATTTTCAAAACACACACACCCACACACACACACACAACACACACGCATATCACACCCACACACAGACTGTCATATCATAAAATTTCATGTACCAAACAAGGTTTTTTAAACATCCACCAAAGAGAATAAAATATTAAAACAGATTTTATTTATTTTTATTTAATATCATTTTCTAATTTTGTCTATATTTAGCTTTAATATAGTAATTATGCTACTTTATCTTTTGATCCTTCCTTTCTGTAGCTGTTTATGTATAATAAATAACTTTATTCTAAGTGATGAGTTTTGTCATTTATAAAATTAAGGATCTTGCTAATAAAAATCGTTCAATAATTATATTTAAAATTATTTGACTACTGCCTAAGATTGAGAGATATAACTAATGAAAGTTTAATATTAGCATTTCTTAATAGTAAGCTGTACTACTGGCTTATAAATGAAAATAATGTTTTAAATTTATTATAAGATATCTATATCATAATTTTAAAATACACTTATTACTAAAGAGATATTTCTTCACAGAGTAAAAGCTTCAAATAGTATCTTAAACAATATGTTGTATTTCATTAACAATTAAGTTGTTTGTAAAATAAAATAAAATTTTAATTACTTTTAGGGAAGTCTAAATCATCTTCTCAAAATTACCACATGAAATTTTTTTGATGTGAGAAAACTGACCTTGGCATATTAAAACACTCTCAATGTATTGCAATTTTATCGTACCTAAAAAAATAGAAAAGCTACATAGTTTGAAGCATTCGTGAATTTCAAAACACCTCCTGGAAACCCCTTTTCTCCCATGTGAGAATGGCATTTTTCTGTGGCCTTTCCCATAAGACCTACTTACCATTGCTCTCCAAGGCTCCAACAGGAAGCACTGAGCTAGTTATCTAAGTACAGAAAACTATTCTGACATTTTATCAGATAACTATGGTATGTTCACCTGATTCTTTCGGTCTGCACTTTGAGCATGAAACATAAATACAGAAGCCCAGGTGGGCCACGCAGCCAATTCAGTTCACAGCAGAAGAGCGAGGTGAAAGCTGTGTCCTGAGAGATCTTAGATGTTGCCTCCACCATTTTCTCTGTGATGAATCAGTTAATGCAATATTATTATTCCTCTCCTAACTCATGCACTAGTTTCTTCCACATTCACACCAGCCTCTTCTGCACAGTGAGTTTCGGGGTTACAGTTCCATTCTAGGTAATTTCTGGATAGCAGGCCTAAGGGTAAGAGTGACTGAACTCCAACATGATTGTACTTTCCTTATATATCAGAGGAAGAATGGGGATGACTTTGATATAGAAAGGAAAGGACTTGGCATCCTTCCTTAATCATAAGGGCCAGAAATGTAGACCCTAAGTAACCCTAATTCTGAAAGATGTACTTTATACTGGATTAACAATAGGTTTTATTTTCAAATAGGTTTTATTTTCCATGCCAATCCTGATTATGTGATATTGATTTTCTGAGGCTATTTCTGACATTAGTAGGGTAGAATAGATTTAATAATTCAATTTCCACAAAGGGGGAGGAATCTTCATCCAGGTCTTAGTAACTGGAATCTCTGATATAAAAATAGTTCTATGTTCATTGTATTATAGCATAATTTTTAATAATGATGTTGCTAATAAAATGTTAAGTGAATCTATATGATTAATAACATGACAATATAAGCCATGTTTACAAAGTATCATAATGTCTCTTTCGGCTCTTTATTTTAGCCATTTAAATAATAAATTTGGGTCTATATATCCCTAAGTCTCATAAACTTTATGTGTTGGGTTTTACATTTAGTGTTATCATTTTAAAAATAATGAAACATTTTAGTATTTAATGATATTTTTAAATGTAGAGGTAAATCTAAATTGTCCTTTCTGGTGATTAGTGTCATGAAATATGAGATGCCCTTCCTCTAAAACACATTCTGATTTTCTTAATATTTTCCATGATTTCAAACTATAGATGTAGTTTGGAAAGGTGATTTTTATATGATAACTTAGGAACATGTGCCCCTCACTCTGGTTTATTTGCCAGAATTACTGGCAAATTATTACAGAAAATTACAGAATGATTAAAAATAATTACAGAAAAATATTTTCCTGGCTGCATATAAATACTTTGAATGATAAATAAATAAATTTTTAAGAGTATGAAGTAACCTAAATAAAGAGTACATATTTTGAAAAGAGAACATCCTGCTTTGGCACTGACAGAATAAAGAATATGATACACTTTCAAGTATATCTCATAGCTTTCAATAGAATGTAATGAAAAAAGTATTAGATATTTGGTTATTTCCTATGTATTAAAAACAAGATAAAACAAAACTAGGCTTTGAGCAAGGTTTCAAGAGTGAAATAATTACAAAGATTTCAAGGGAAAAACAGCTAAAGGTAGTAATTGAGAATGGTATATTCTTTAGTGGTAATACATGAATATATCTTGCGGATGGTTTTTTCAGTGTGCTGAAAATGGTTAGATGATATAATAATAACGGATAATAATGGATGTGATGATAAATGGTTAGATTTGAGAGCGGAACTCTATTTTTGTCATGTTGCTTGCTTTTTCCTGCTTTCTCTTTGGCACTGTTATTACAGCACTCTCATGTATACCTGTAAGCATCAGTGGAATTTTTTTCATTGGCATACAATGCCAATGACTTCTCAAGGGCATCAGTTTACCATGTCATCAAT
Organism: Balaenoptera acutorostrata; assembly: GCF_949987535.1. NCBI lineage: Eukaryota > Metazoa > Chordata > Mammalia > Artiodactyla > Balaenopteridae > Balaenoptera > Balaenoptera acutorostrata. Next base: position 127,384,367 of record NC_080068.1, on the reverse strand, counting down.
GCTTTTGTTACTAGTTCTTTAAGCAGAGCCTGGGGGACACACTGCAGTCAATGAATGTTTGTTAAATAAATGGTTTAGTGCAGAGGTAGCTTAAGTAGAGATTATATCTTCTGGAATGGTGTATATTTTGGTACTTATACATTGCTGACCAGAGAATTTTTTAAATTCTAATTTACTTCATTAATATGACATGGAAAGACCTCTATACTTTGGCAGAAGCATCCTGATTCTATCCTTTTGATAATGTATTTTTGGAAAACGCCATATTTGGAGTTCTATACTTTACAAGCTATAATTAAGCACAAGTAAAATGTATGTTAAGGAGGCTGGCCATCTTAATAGAAGTATAATTTCTCATAGTCAGAGAAATGAACACAATGAAAATAAGACAGACAATTTTGCAACTATTCAGTAACATCAGCTTTCATCATCTAAATAACTATTGTTATTACAACATGAAAGTAATATATTTTATGTGTCAAAAATTCTTTGTAACTGTTTTGGTAAACATTTAAGTAAGATTAGTGTTTCAACATTAAAAAAGTTTTCTGTTCTTATTGTGACTAAGTCTGTTGTTTTTATTCAGATCGGTTATTACCAGGGAAAACAAAAAAGAAAATCAAACAAAATATTGCAGAAGCAACCACCAACAACTGATCTGACATTGCCAAATTTGTGTTATGTTTATGATTCCAAGTTTTGCTTTCTCTTATGTGTAGCAAGAACTATAGACATCTGTATAGAAATCTAAATTGAGACTCCTTGGAGATTTTTATAATTTTCTTGCCAATATTTTATGGTTGTCTCACCCATGCCTATTTCATCTGCAATTTATTTTCAAGAAAATTTCTATTAGTTATTATCTTCTTAGTTTAAATTTAATTTTTGTGAAAGTAATTCTCTTCTGACAATCATATATCACAGTTTTATTGAATTACATTGCATAATTGCAATATTAAGCAACTCTGGCACACACAGTTTGGAGAATGAACCCATATTTAGCAAACTCTAGTAAGCAAACATTTCCAATGGCTTGGGGCCTACTAACCTTGAGTGTTCAGCACTTTATAGAGGCAGTGGAGACTTGGTTATTGTGATATTATGATTTATAAGAAAAAAATTTATTTATTAAAAAATAAAAATCTTATTTTTATTAAAATTTATTTTAATTTATGTCCACAGTTCCTGAATCACAGTCCAAAATTGGAAGCAGTGGCAGCATCTTCTGTCATAATATTTGGTCTCTTGTCTTCAGTTTCTGAAAAGCTTCAGAGTCATAAAGGTAAAATGTTGTCTTGTTATTCAAAACAAACCCCTTTCTACCACAACTGGGTTTATGATAATGAGGGACTTTTGGCCAGCACTAAGGATGGGGGCTGGTTGTTAGGGAAAACCACCGAGAACAGAGGCTTGGAATTTTCAATCCCACCTCCTGATTTCTAGGGAGGGGAGAGGGGCTGGAGGTTGAATTAATTTAACCAATGATTTAACCAATTGTGCCTGTGTAGTGAAGCCTGCATAAAACCCCCGAAGCACTGAGTTTGGAGAGCTTCTGGGTTGGTGATCATGTGGGAACCTGGGGATAGTGATGTGTCTGAAGATGACGTGGAGGCTCTGAGATCTTTCCCACCGACCTCATCCTACATACTCCTTGATCTGGCTCTTCCTGAGTTACATCCTTTCATAATAAACCAGCAATCTAGTAAGTAAATTATTTCTCTGAGTTCTTTGACCTGCTCTGGCAAATTAATTGAACCCAAGGAGGGGGTCTTGGGAACCTCTGATGTATAGCCAGTTGGTCAGAAGCATAGGTAACAACCTGGGCTTGCGATAGGCATCTGAAGGGGCGGGGGACAGTGTTGTAGGACTGAACCCTTAACCTGTGGAATCTGATGCTGTCTCTTGGTGTAGGAGAGTTGCTTGGTGGTGTGGGGAACCCTCTCCCCACTCACATTGGGAGATTGGTCTCAGAACACGAAAAGTTATACTTGGTAATCAGTTAAGCAGAAGTCAGTAAGAGTTTCTGTAATGTTTTTCAAATTCTTCACAACTAATATGTGTTATTTTGGTAATAAGAAACTGGCAGAAGAACTTGCCTGTCATTAATGATGAATAATATTTCCTTTAATAACTGTTAGAATGAAACATATAAGAGTCACAGATTAAATGTTTGATGAACATCAAATAACCTGTATCCATACTGTTTGAGGCATGTGTTAAATTTATGAGATATCCATGTTAAAAATGATGATGGAAATAACATTCACACAAGCATATAATAAGCTAGACTTCTTATGAGTATTTTATATACAATCAGTGCAAATTACTATTTTCAGCAACTCTGTGATATTTATAAAAACGAGAATTATCTTACATCACATGATATACTGAAATATGAGTTAAGAAGAAAGTTAACAATAAGATATACATGTAAATATATCAATGACAGAATGAAGTTATTAGACTGAATCAGTGTTTTGTGCTCTAATGATTTTTCAGCATTTGAGTAAGTTTATAAAACTGGCAAATACACTTAAATAATTTGCCTCATCTATTCAAGGTTGTCAAAACTGGCTCAGTATTCATTACTGTGAAATGTTCTCAGAGTCCTTTTTAAGGAGTTATAAAAATTCTAACAAACTATTTAGTGCTAGAATGCAAGATAAAAGTCTCGGAGGAAAACAATCTAAGGTCTGCAAAAAGGATCTGACAAGGTGGTCCGACTCTGCAAAAATGAGGGCAGGATCAAATAAAACCATTCTACAGTTCTGTTCACATAGCTAACCAATAGATGCATTTGATTTTTGTTTAATTTTTTTGGATAGGATTTAGGCGATCTTTACAAAAGAATTTTAAATGTTTATGTTGTTCTCTTCTAAAACTGGCTTTGGTGCACCTAATATTAATTCAACACACATTATCAAGATTATTGCTAGAGTTTATCTTTTATGAGAAACACCCATGAGAAGAAATAGATAATAAAGAAATGTCCTCTTGAAATGCAGCAGGACCCTGTGGTCCTTGCCCCCTATGTCCTCAGCCTACTTTTTGTCTGTGGAAAAACTTCAGCTAAAGAAAAAGTTTAATGAGAGGAGTGAAAAAAAAAAAAAAAAAGCAAAAACAAAGGAAAACAGTCCAACAAGACTAAATAATAATAGTTTAGTCATTAAACATAGTCAAGGACCTTTAGTTCCTCTTCAAGGGCTATAGATAATATTCCGAGACATATCCTGTGAGCTGTCTTATAGATACTGAAAGCCCCACCAGGTGGAAGAAGTTAACTACATGATGACCAGACTGTAGCCATGACATAAAATGCCACAATTCCAAGAACTGGCCTAAAGAAATGGGAACAAACTGACCCTGGAACTAAAGGCTAACCGTACTTAAAACAATCAAGGTGACACTGATCAGACAACTGCATGACCCGTTTCAAGATGACTGTCAGAGCTGACCGTGTTGTTCCTGAAGGTAGAGCCTCCTCCCTCCATCTATAAAAGCTCTTGCCCACTGATTGTCAGTGGGGAGAGTCAGCAGTCGGACAGGAATCCCATGGTTGCCAGCCTCCAAAACAAAACAAACTTTCCTTTCCACCAACCTTGCCTCTTTATTGGCTTCAGAGAAGCAAGCAGCCGGGCTCCGCTTTCGGTAACAGTTTTTTGCCACCCAACGTGGGGCTGCTGCGCTCTCATGACATCTGGCTCCCCGGGGTTTCCCGAGTAGAGCTGCAGCCATGACAACTCACCCTGAAGGCTGCGAGGGACCCGCTGCTGGGGGCTAGCTGGCCCCGAGAGGGAAATTTGGGGGGATGTTCCTAGCAGCTGCCAAAACCATTTGTTTCGGGGATCTTCCCTGTTACTCCCCTTCTTGCCACTGTCTGCCAACTTAACACTTTTCCTTGGTGGAACGGAAACATGCATCTGGATAAGCTGATGAGCTCCAAAACCGAGTAAGTCCCCCAGTTGTGCACCTGGACAAACTTCTTTTTTGAGCACAAAGTGCTGTTTGGACATTTTTCCAATTAGTTCTGGCATAAGTCTGACTTTTTGGGGAAGTATTTGTTTGGGACTCTGTATTGGTCATTGGTCATCCTATCAGAGGTTATGTGACAGTTCTGTCTTCTGGTGCATGAGTGTGTATTCCATTTGTATGACTGGTATTCTTGTTGACTTTTGTAAAATGGGAAAATCAGGTTCAATTCATTAGAAAATTTAAGCTATGAAACTATGACTAAAAAAACAGAAAGATGATTTTTTTTAATCACTGTGTTGCCAACAGTATTCTTCAGACTCCAGAGAAAATTGGTTAAGATGAAATTCTTTTGAAATTCTAAAACTGCTTCTTTTTGCATATGCAGTTAGAGAAAGCTAGCTTGATAAATACTGTTTTTGGAATTCTGACCCTGAGAGAACAAAAATATGCCTAGGAGAAAGCTTGAAGTTAACTCTTATCCTGTCCTCGAAATACAAACACAGCCCACTTTGCCTGAGACTTCAGTCTTGGGTTAATTAGTAGAACTTCAAGCCAAGGTAAAAAAAAAGGGGGGGGGTGGGAGAAGCCTTTTAAAATCAAGTGAATAAATTGAACTTATTCCAACTGTTATTTATAAGCTGATAAGTTCTGTATTGAAATATCTGGTTTGAGATCTCTGTCTGAATATCATATGTCTATATGTGATATTGTCATAAATGGATCAAAAGCTTTTGGATAAACTCTTTGAAAATAATTATGCTTCAGGGATGTCTATCTAAAAATAGTTATTCCAGATTTTTGGTAACTTGAAACTTTAGAGTTTTGCTAAATTAAGTTAAATGAAGAAAATTAATTGAATGTCTAAATCATTTTTAAGATAAAATACTGGAACATTGCTGAACAAATCTAAGTTTACATACTTTTGCCTTCTTTTGAGAGAAAAAACACTAAAGATGTTTGGGTTTATTAACGCATCTTGTACCACATTGAAGAGAAATTATGCTATGAGAAAAATGTATGTTTTTAGAGGTTATGGAATATATTCTTAAGTTTGCCAATCAGTAAATGCTGGTATAACAGTTCAATTACTTGTTTCTTGGTTTTGTTAAGGCTTTTAAGGCATAAAAACTGTAATATGTAATTAAAGCTACTAAAAATGATAAGGGAAGCATTTCAGTGTGTAAAGCAAGTAGGATATGTGTTGTTGGTGACAGAGGTATAAAAAATGAAGATATTTTTGTTGAGGAAAATGATGATAATAATTTTTCCCTAGAGCTGTTTTTTTCTGGATGGGGAAAAATATGGGACAAATAATATGGATACAAAAAGTAATAAAAGGTTTGTGAGAAAAGGGAACTTTGAAAAAAGAATTTTGTATGTTGTTAGGAGTGATTAAGATCAGATTGGATTTAATTAGGTAAATGAATTTTGTTATTAATAGTAAGCTGGTACAAGACTGGAATTTGGTTTTCTTTCTCCCTGTTAAGAGAAAAAAAATTTTCCTGGAATATTGAACTGCTTTTGATAACAGATTGTAAGTTTCTTTCTCTAGCTAACTTGATTATTCCAAAGGGCCCCTAGGCATCTCAGAAGAAATATTGAAGTAACTAGGATTACTTGGTATGTTAAATTATATGGAAAACATTTGATAACTTTCAGATCATACTGCTGAACTGGGTAAGAAATTTAAAGAATTCTAATGGAAAGCTACTGTTTTGCTTCAAACCATATTTTGACCCCAATGTTTAGGATGGAAAAAGTTGTCTAGTGAAGTTATCACAGAGTATAATTACTTATGGTGTGTAGCACTACCTCTTGAGAGGGAATTCCTCACTAGGTCAGATGACTGTTGCCTGCATGTTGCTTAACTAATGCATATTCACATTTCAATTACTGTCTATGCTGAATTATTTTAAAATAAATGACAAGCATTGTAATATATATATATATATATATATATATATATATTTTGCTTTGGTGGTTGGGGGGTGAAATTTCTGAATTTTCCAAATTGAAATCAATCTCCATTGCATTTGTTTCAATAATGGAGGGGGGGTGTGGTGTCATTAAAAACCCACACTGTGACTAGAATTTTAGCTTCACCAACTGTCTCAACTTCTTTCAGACAGAACTTCATTATCTTCTGCATAGTTTTCCACCACTGAATCTTATTTAGTTTCTAGCCTATAGTCTTTCCTTCTTCCAGCCCATTAATTATTAATATTTGCCAGAATAATTTGTTTTTAAATGTCAATTCCTGTAAGAGCAATACCCTTTTAAAATATCTTTCAGACTTCCCTGGTGGTGCAATTGTTAAGAATCCTCCTGCCAATGCAGGGGACATGGATTTGAACCCTGGTCTGGGAAAGATCCCACATGCCACAGAGCAACTAAGCCCATGCACCACAACTACTGAGCCTGCACTCTAGAGCCCATAAGCCACAACTACTGAGCCCATGTGCCACAACTACTGAAGCCTGTGTGCCTAAAGCCCATGCTCTGCAACAAGAGAAGCCACTGCAATGAGAAGCCTACGCACTGCAATGAAGAGTAGCCCCCACTCGCTGCAACTAGAGAAAGCCCAGGCACAGCAACAAAGACCCAATGCAGCCATAAATAAATAAATAAATACATAAATACATACATACATACATGCATACATTTATTTTAAAAATCTTTCCACAACTTCTCATTGCTTCATCATAACAACTAAGTCCTAAACATACTCAATGCTAATCAAAATCTAACCTCCACTTCTCTCTTGATTCTCGCTGCTTGACGTTCTCTGCCTGTTTTTTCCTATATTCCATCTCTGCCAAATTGCCTATGTTTCACCAACAACATACTGTGTTGTTTTAAAATGACCACATTTTTACATGCCTGCTCTTTCTGCCTGGATTCACTTATCTTTCTCCTTCACCCAGTTAATATCAGTTCCTCTTTTAAATTCGAATATTCCTTTCCCCAAATATTTTTTTTTCTGCTGGCTGGGTCACAATGGGTCTGATGCCCCACACATAAACCTCTGAAACATCATTGGTTCTTTAAAATAGAAAGCTTAACCACTTTTGTTATAATTATCTTTTTTTTCTCTTCTCTTTTCCAATTGGCCATGAGCTCTCCAAGGTCATGAACTGATCATATCTGAGAACTTTGAATCCTCAAACCTTAGAACGCTGCTTAGCAAAATGGAAACACGATAATTGTATTTAAATTTACTTCAACTAAATGTGTACACGTGTGATCTTGGACTTTTTTTCACATTTCCGTTAGCTTGGCTTCTTCATCTATATAGTGATAACTGCATATACTTAGTGAGTTGTATTGAGTATTAAAAGAGACTATCCATGTAGTGCTTGGTGAATATTAAGTGCTGACAAATGTTAGTTCACTTTAGGCTTCCACCGAATGGTATAGTGGAAACTTATTGGGCGGTTTCGCCTTAACACTTCTGTGGGATTTTCTGCTTATGTGAGTGGAGCTACCTCCAACATTTATTATATGGCTCCCCTGGCCATGTAATGGCCATTACATGTAATGGCCATGTTATGGGTCCAGGGTGACTTCTCATATAAGGACATCAAGGGTTTCCTTCCCTAGTACCTGGGCCTGAGAACCAAAAAGATTGCTGGTTGTGATGACATGTAAATGGATACCCAGGCAGAAGCAGAAATGAAAGATATAGAAGGACCTAGAAGACATTTAATTCTCTGCTTTCAGATATTTCTTACAATCCAGATGCATTCCTGTTTTCAGGCCCTATCTTTCTTTTTTATATAAGTTCCTGTTTTGCTTGTCACTAAGTTTCTGTTTTACAAACAAAACATTCTAACCAAAACAAATGAGATTATGGCCTCTTTAGAAGACAGTGTAATTATGGTCTTTGTAACAACACACCTTAATCAAATAATCAATTGCTGATGGCTTTGGCCGATACACTGTGTTTATATTAAAAATACGAGCTGGCAGTATGTGACCCAAAATAATGAGTCATGGTTTTCATGGTGTTCAACTTTCAACTTCTACAAAGAGAATTACAGAGGCAATCTATAAATATGTATTCCATGAGCAGGTGAAGAACATAATAATCATCCATTTAGTAGCTATCATACAAATATTTTATCATTTCACTGATCAGACACTTCAGAAATTGTAAAATATGTCCTTGCAGTCCTGGATGTGGGTATCAAGGAACATTTCTTTAATGAGTAGCAACTCTCTTTACCTTCACCAGGTGTCTTGTCTTATCTATCAATTCTCTCCATCGAGATCAATGCACCAAACAAATCTGTTTATTTACTTTATAATGCAATATAAAATATTAATGCTTTGAAATGTTAAAGCCCAAAGGATTATTTCATTTGAGATAAGAAAAAAGGACACAAATCCCTTGCTGCCTTTCAAAAAGTACTGCTATTTCTGAAAGTGTGGCAGTAAGATTAGTCTCATAGAAAATGGGCTTGGGAGAAAACAATGCTAAACATATTTTAAAATAGCAAATAAAAGTTGTAGATTACATTTCTTCCGAACAACTAAGATTCATTGTCTTTAAAATCTACTTCTGATGGGAAACTCTTCAGAACTCCACTGCTCAGAGAACATTAATGCTGAGCTTTGATGTCTTAAGAGGTTTCCGCACGAGCTTTCAACTATGCAGATCATGCCTCCCTTACATTTTCAGCACCCTCTCACCTAGATTGAATTGTTGTTCCCTTGCACTTGTGTTCTCTCTTATTGATTTTTTTGCCTGTCTCATCTGAGTGCTTGCATATCATGTTTTCATATCTGCCTGCCTTTCACACACACAACAAAATGATGGTACATAAATGCTGGCTTTGGGGGGGCCTAATCATCAAGTTATATATAGAGAGATCGCCTTTCTTCATATCAGCTTATAGACTTCCTACATGACTTATAAAGGGAGCATACTGTCTTGTAAGTTGAGGGGAATGCCCTGACCCATCAAACCAGATCATAGATACAGATATAGACACAAAATATGCACACACATATATACGGTAATCGATTTAACCTTTATAATACATATTACTAAATATTACATATATATAATTATACATGAGTAATATATTTATATTACATATGAAAGGTATATAGAATATACCCTTTTTTTCTGATTTAGGAAATTACAGGGTTTCTTCAGGGCAGACTATGATTCTAAATCCTCCAATTATATATAATATGTGGCCTGAGGTCATAAGATGCTTAAACATAATCAATGACTTAGGGAAAGCATAAACGTAAATACTTCAGACACTGGACTTCTTTTAATTTCTCAAAGAAGTCATTTTTTTCCCCACTTAATGGCCTTTGCACATGATAGTTTCTCCACCTGAAAGTCTCTTACATTTGCTCTTCCTCCGGTTTCAGCTGAACTGTTAATTCTCAGGGGGGTCGTCTCTGACCTTTCAGTCTAAATTACATCTCTCTTTTACCTCCTCTCTTAGTTCTGTAAGTTTTCTTTATATAAAGTATATCAACGTATCTGATCATGGTGGTGTACCCAGTGTCTCCAACAGCATTATAGCTCATCATAAATATCCTCTATCTCTCCATCTATCTATTGGTTAGAGTGAATATGTGAATCAATTAATGAATGAAAAAAAATAAAGAAAGAAAAACTGAAGAATGGTGGGAATTCCTGAAGTACAGCCATATAGTGGTTTTCAACTTTTCCTTGAGACCAGCTCATATACAGCCTGAAATGCTGAGATCATTTGGGGGCAGAATGATGGGATAAGTAAGGGCAGACAACCATGCACACAACTGCCATAGCTGCAATCCTTCCTCTCCAAACAAAGGTGCTTCCATTGCTGTGGAAGCACTCATTCTTTTTTTTTTTTTTTTTTTTTTTTGAATTTTTGAATTTTATTTTATTTATTTTTTTATACAGCAGGTTCTTATTAGTTATCCATTTTATACACATTAGTGTATATATGTCAATCCCAGTCTCCCAATTCATCCCCCCACCCCCCACCCCCCTGCCACTTTCCCACCTTGGTGTCAATACATTTGTTCTCTACATCTGTGTCTCTATTTCTGCCCTGCAGACTGGTTCATCTGTACCATTTTTCTAGGTTCCACATATATGCATTAATATACGATATTTGTTTTTCTCTTTCTGACTTACTTCACTCTCTATGACAGTCTCTAGATCCATCCACATCTCTACAAATGACCCAATTTCATTCCTTTTTATGGCGGAGTAATATTCCATTGTATATATGTACCACTTCTGGAAGCACTCATTCTTGTCTGAGGTTCCTGCCCTGGGACCTTAGCAGTCCCTACTTTTCCCTGTTGTCACTCATCCACCTGAAATCAGTACCCCTCATTCACTGAAGCCTTTGAGAACCGGCAGTGTCTTCCCTTTTGCATTCTGACATCTTATCACAAAGTTGAGAGATTTTGAAGTCCGCAGGGAAAATTCATCTAACAAGCTAGTATTAAAGTGTGCAACGCTATTTAGTGTGATGACTTTACCTCCATTAATTTTGGCAAACAACCTCCAGGGCCAAACCTGAGATCTGGTCATCATCTGGACTAGATCTACCTTACATACCTTAAACTCGAATAATTCACTCTGCTGACAGCACGCTTTTTTCCTCGTTCTCTCACAACCTCTCTCCCTCTCTAACTTCTCTTTAACCTCATGGATAGTCCTTTGAGCTCCCCATTTGCTCCTCCCCTCACTTCTTTGCCATCCTAGCCAGCTGGAATTACCTATGCAGCTGACACTTGCCTTTTTGTTTCATTTTGTTTCTCTTTGGCTGCTAAGACCCTTGGACATGTTCCTATGGCCACTTGCCTAGAAGCTAGACACTTGCTTTCCCAGACGCTATTGTAGAGATAGGGTTGTTTCCTAGCCTGGTTTAGAAATTTCTAATTTCCAAATTGGAAATCAGTGATGTAAAAATTGATGAGGAAAACCGGCACCACATAGAAACTATGCTGGCAAAGGTAGCCTGAACTGCATCCAGTTTCAATGGAGCATGTGAGTGATAGAAACTGATAGAGCCTGATAGAAACTGATATCCAGTGTTGGTTCTCACTGTGATGTCATCTGTGTAGTTCTGTGTTATCACAGATGTTTTACCCGTGATGTTATCTGTGTGTTATCTGTGCTGGAGTGTTTGTACCCTGGAAAGTTGTGTACCTTCCTCTGCCACTTCGCAGGGTGGCTCTGGTTGCTTTTCTGTTTTGCACAGCTTCTAAGTCCTGCATTCTGGCCCTTTTCTTTTTTTTTTAAAGTATTTGTTTTTATTTATTTATTTATGGCTGTGTTGGGTCCTCGTTTCTGCACGAGGGCCCTCTCCAGCTGTGGCAAGCGGGGGCCACTCCTCATCGCGGTGCGCGGGCCTCTCACCATCGCGGCCTGTCATGTTGCGGAGCACAGGCTCCAGAAGCGCAGGCTCAGTAGTTGTGGCTCACAGGCCCAGCTGCTCCGCGGCACGTGGGATTTTCCCAGACCAGGGCTCGAACCCGTGTCCCCTGCATTGGCAGGAAGATTCTCAACCACTGCGCCACCAGGGAAGCCCCCATTCTTAACAAATTCTGTTTGTGACTAAACTAGCCAAAAATTATTGCAACTAATTATACCCACTATGAAGGCATTCATCTGCTGGTTTTCAAGAGTACAGAGTCTAGATTTGGACTCTTTGGTTCAAATCCTGGCTGTAGTACTTAGTAACCATTTGACCTTGGGCAAGTTATTTCCTTTCCTTGTGCCTTGGCTTCCTCACTTGATACGCGAGGATAAGAGCTAGTAGCTACCTGTAGAGGATACTGTGAGGACTGCTGGGCACACTGTAGACGCTATGTGAATATTTGCTATTATTACAATTAGTAATAGCATTTGGTTGAGCATATAACCTACTTTATCGTCAGGAACTTTAACTTTATTATGTCTTCATTTTAATACTTTATTTATTGTGTTTCTTTACTATATGTTTCTAATATAGTCACCCAGGAAAACCCAACTGTAAATCTACATTACAAAATACCTTGTCTAGTCCAGTACCCCATTTAACTTCGATAAGAAAGTTTCGTGAAGACCAAGCTCATGAAGGTCTAATGAAGACTTGTTACTGTATCAGATGAGAACTCATTTGAATCTTTATTACCAGATTTCACTGGTCCTTGGTCGAAACCCTCTTCTGTTCCCTGAAGTGACTATTTCAGAATATTATCTGCATGCTTATTCTAGTATTTTGAAATAATTTAGGCCATTTGATATCATTTGCTTCATAATCTCGCCACTCAAATTTCTTAAATGTGTGATCTGCACACTTTGTCTTCACTTCCTTAACTCACCACTGTAACATGTCCTGTAACTTCACTCTACTAAGATCATTCTTATCAGAGTCACCAAAAATCTCCCAGTGCCAGATTCCAAGGATAATCTGAGTCCTTATCACACTGTAAACTCACTGTTCCTCGGGACAACACTGCACACTTCATCTTCCTTAAAACTCCGTATTCCTTTAGTTTCCATTATCACAAAATTTCCCAGTTATTTTCACATCTTTGCATCTCTTGTGAGCACCTGTTCCATTGTTTATGCTTGCATTTTTGGTGTCCCTTGTGATTCACCAAAAAACACACACTCCTTAGCCATTCTCCTAGTTTTAATTACCAACACACTGATGTTCCCCAAATTGACATCTTGAGTCCGGACCTTTGTCTGAGCTTCATCTTATATTCTAGACATAGTACACATGTACTTGCTTGAAAGCTTTTGTATGTATGGTTATTTTGGGATACCTGAGATAGGTCCAGGTTTTATACTCAGAGACACAGAGCTGAGAGTCTAAAGGTGATGTGCACAATGATTGAAGAAATGCTGTGAATGTCTTCAGTAGAAGAGGGTCAGGAAGTTGAGAAATATGAAAAGAGAAATGTCTGGTAATGGGCAATCTAACTTCTTTGTAAATGACTCTCCTGCTTTAATGTCTTACCGTGAAATAAGTATGTACCTTTGATGGTTGGGATTTGTCAGCATAAGAAAACTGATAGTTAGGATAAAATGATAAAACAGAAAGATCTCCGGAAGCCAGAAGGACATTTTTTTAATGATATTGAACATAAAGTGTTGAATTATATTATTTCTGTCCAGTGAAGGATCTGATTTTTAACTCAGACCCCATTAGGAAGTTACTTCCTCTACCATAAAAAATGAAATACAGTAACATTCTCTATCACTGCAGTGTGACAAAGAATGTAAAAGGTACCAATTATATTAGAACATCAAAAGTCTGAAAGAAACATCATTTCCTGGTACCTGAAATTAAAGATAGGCATTTTTCACAGCATATTGGAGAGATGCAGTTTTTTGAACAATACAATTGTTACTCCTTTATTTAAAATCTGACAGCAGAGTAAGTGAAGTAGCATAGCTTGAGCAATCACTGTCCTGATACAAGAAAGTGACACCCAGGGCAGACCAAACTGAAATGAGAACATTATGTGTCATCAAAAAAGGAGGAGCAGAACTTGTATAAAGAGAGAAGAGGAGGAATTTGGACTTCAACAGACAGAGATATTACATCAGCCTGATTATAAGCTTTACTGGATGTTCAGTTAAGAAAAAAATACTGTATATAGTTTTCAATTGTTGTGACTAAGATTCTATAGAGTATATATTTTCTACTTCAGAATTTGGGTCAAATATTAAAAGAGAATCTTTTATTGGTTTCATAAAAGATGAATTAAATGATCACTTCAAGGACTGAGATACGTACTATGTAAGACATTTTCGTAGTAATGCAATAAAGTTTCACATACACAGAGCAGACAAAGTTAGGCCAGGCAAGCAACAAAATCCACAGGCTGCTGTGTTAATCAGTTGACTTTTATCTGGAAGTTCTCTTCTGTGTGCTTGAGGACACCAGTAAGAATATTCATTGAATTCAATACTGCCTCCCTTAATGCTATTTTATCATAATTTATATAAGTTTAAAATTTTATGAATATATTTTATACTAAATTTAAAAGAATGATTCACAACTACACAATTTATATATAAAAATTTATTTTTTATATTAATAAAAATGTATTGAAATCCTACTAATTGTATAACCTATTTTTGGTGATGTGGATATATTAATAATTAAAGGAGATGAAGATTTTGCTTTCTTGGAGTTTTTCTTCTAGTTGAGAGGAGAGTAAATTAATACATCAGTCAAAATCAAAATCAATATATGTTGTAAAGCCAATAGTCAAAGAATTAGGTAGCAGTAGTCAGGCAAGTCTTTTCCGAGCTGGTGAGATCTGAGCAAAGACCTAAATGAAGTGATGGAGTGAGTTATGAGAACATTGAGGAGAAAGTGCTAGAGATAGAAAGGAGAGTGCCTTACAAATGCCCTTTGGTAAGAAAACACTGAACTCAGGGGACAGCAAGAAGGCTGTGTGGGAGGAATGGTGGGAAATACCGCTGGGGTCAAGAATGTCTGTAAGACGTTTGACTTGAACTATTGGATAAATGAAGGTTTTATTACAGAGCCTAAGAAAACATGTAGAGAGTAAAGCTCTGGGTTAAATTAGTCAGAGTTCAGCCAAAAAAAACCAGAAATCATTTTACAACTCATAAGAAAGCATCAGGTTGGGATTTAATACAGAGAATTAGAAGATAAGACTGCTGGAAGGGCCCAGGGAACAAAGATCACAGAAAGGTGCTACCAGCTTCAAGATACCAGAGAGTGCAGAAATCAGACGAAATTGCTACCAATGATCTCAATTTCCTGGAGCACAAAAATGAGTGATTCAGAGGAAGCTATTCATACACTGTCTCCAAGAAAATCTCACTTCTGTTGCCTGCTGAAGTCCATGATCTTTATTTCTCTGCCTGAACAACATTGACTTTGGATCAAGTGTCACATATCAGGGTAAAAGCATTCTGTGGGTTGCTTCAGTAAAGGAACCACATCTGGTACAACAGCTGATATTGGGGTCATCAATTAATTGTATTTATGATAATCCCCATCATTCTTCATCATATTTAAACATATCAAATAGATGACTTAAAAGAAGACCTACCACGAATCAATGTTCATTCACCTTTCAAGTCTTTCATGGTGGCACTAAATTCTGTCATTCCTCCAGGGATGTATTACTGGTTTCTGTTTTTCAATTTACTAAAATACAAATTAATGGTAGAGGGGAGACCAGTTCCAGGAACTTACACTTGGTTCTTTCTAATATTATAAATGTTGATTCAAGGGACAACTAGCCAAAGGAAGAATTCTGTGAGTTTCCAAATAAGGAGAAAAACTTGTGGATAAATCCACAAACACACTGAGCTCATTTTAACATACACTCCATCCAAAACGCCATTTATCACCAGACTGCCACAATACCCTCTCTGATTTATGGCCCAGAGAGTGATTTTTTTTTTTGATCTTTAAAGATTATTTTCACTTCAAACCCAGTGTTTATTAATTCTTCAAAATCTTGGAAATTTTCTTTTTCTCAGACCACAACCACCCTCTTAAATAGCCACAGGGATATTTTAGGAGAAATAGAAGGAAGATTTAGAGTACATGTGCATGGCAGTGTCTCCACTCCTTCTTTAAGCAGACCCATCATCCTCTTCTTTCAAGGCACATGGGACCATAATTTGTCTCAAGTCTGGAACTGGGTGAAAATTCATGATCGTCCCTTATAGTGACTCAGTGAGTTATATTCACCAACCAAGAGTTGTTTTGTTTTTTTTTTCTATTACCGAATTAAGGAAGAATTTAATAGCGTGCCCATCTATTTCATTTCCACGAACCTCATGATCAATTAGCCATGGCCAAATTGCAGCTTGCCCAATTTACTGATTATACCTCAGGCCCTGCTTTCCATTACAGCTATCATGCTTATTGTGTCATTTGCAATTAAGCTCTGGCACAGGGCCTCTGCCACTTTAGAATCTTAACTTTAACATAAATATCAGTAAGGCTATATCCATGGTGACAGTTCTCACCTTTGTTCCTGCTTGCTGAGTTCATTCTCAGAAGTTTTAAAGGATGTTCTATCACCAATGTTCTTAATGCTATATTACAGTTCTTCAGGCCCTCCCAGGGAAATAATTGGGTAAGCAATTCACCGTCATTAATCCACATTAACCCACCTATCTCTCTAGTCTTTGTATTCCTTGCTTTAAATAATACCAAAGGATTTCTGGCATCTCACCTTTTTCTAATGTAGGTGACTATGGTGTCCAGGTTTTAGCTTACAACTGAGTGAGCTATTACTGCCACTCCTAGATGCTTGAATTAATATGGAATTCTGACTTTATGGTGAGTGTTGTTCCTATGTTGCTAAGCGTGGCTTGATCTGATGTTATATTCCTTCCTCCCTGATCTTAAACCTTTAGAATCTATTCATATTTATATTTTTTAGATTTCTACTGTAATACATTTGTAAAATTTTGCAACTTTTTTCATGTATAAGCTGCCTTGACCTAGGGAGGATCTCATTCACTCTACTGGTTTCTAAGTCTGGGAGTAAAAAGAGATCATATACGTGGGACTTAAAAAGGAACAATAACACTAGAATTTATGACCACCTGGTGAATCTTAGGCAAATCTTCACTTATCTAGGAAAAATTTTGAAGATGATGAACAACATATTTTCAACAAAAAGTCTCCCAGGTCTGTGAAAACATACAAAGAGATGAACAAAGCATCATAAATGTAGAGCAAAAAGCCGGTGAGTAAAGAAAACTGAAAATTATGGATAATGATACCAACAAAAGATTCCAATGACATTCTGAATATTTACAAATAACTTCATTGTGTGAAACTTATTAAAAAAGCAAAATGTCTGCATTCTTAACTCATTTAGAAAGGGAGACGTAAGCAGTTGTTGTTTTTTTTTTTAATATAGACCATTGAGAGGGAGGTCTTCTAAAAGGTCAATAGGCTTAGCAATCTGAAATGTCAAATTAAAAACTTATTTTATAATTAGCCATACTGTGAAAACTATTGATCTGCTAGCTAAACAACTAAAATTTTTAGATAAGGTGATATCGTTAACTTTTAGTAGATTTTCTTTGATTCTCAAAAATAATTACACAAAATTTCAGATATGTGTTATTTCAAATAAGAAATATAAGATTATAAAATGATGACCTGATTTCTATCATCTCAGAAATTTTAAATAGCTCACATTGAATATTGGTCCTTAAATTTTGGCATGAAGTCAAAAAGTGTTTTATTTCTAGTTATTCAGCTAAAATCAAGATTATTTTGTTCAGAATGTATTAATTATTTTAAATACAAGGGTATTTAGGTAAAAAGAAAAGACTTGATAAATTTAAAGTCAGTATTTAATTTGCTTAGACAAGTTTTCTATGTCTCACTTCTCTCTCTCACCTTATCTTGAATCTTATATCTGTTTTTAAATTTATATATTAAATGTTTAGTTCAGAACAGAATGGCAATAAATATAGATCAAAAAGCTAACATCATAAAACCTGTTTGTAATTTAAAAACTTTAATACTATATTTTATGCATGTGTCAATGTTTCTTTTATAAAATAACAAATAAAAATCTATGAAAAAGTGTCTTAGTTTTAAACCACATGTCTCGAATAAAACACTTGCATAATTAGAAACACAGCAACAATTCAGTGGAGTTAAAACTAAACGTAACCAGGAACAGAACTATAAGTTATAATAAAGAATATGGGGCCCATCTGTGTTATAATATAAATGATAGAAATACATTCGAAATATTGATGATGGATTTTACATAAGATGGGAAAATATTGGCTTCCCTGTATTCATTTTCCTATACATTCACCAAATTTGTTATTACCAAATCCTCCAGCTTTGCTTGTTATGTTTTTCCAATCGTCAGCGTTAAAAGTTAAGGCACCATACTGAGACTGGGTTTAAAACAGTCATCACAAAGGATGATTCAGAACTCTTCTAAGTAAATATTTACAGCAAGTCTTTTAGCAGAACTCATAGGAGTTTAGTCACACTACTTGAATTGTATGGTCTAAGCCGTGGAAAAGGGAAATAAAAACAATCCTCCGGAATATGTTAAGAATTATCATCAAATTATTTAAACGATCCAGAATATTTAAAGAACTAGAGAGAAGCAAATTCTGACTGGTAACCTCCTCACTAAGGCAAGTATAAAATATGAGTGCATTTATGGCCAGACTTGGAGGATTGTTTTTTTCCTTTTATGGTTTCATTATATTTCTTTCTGTATGTGAACTGCCACATAACATAAAACCAGAAGACACATTAAGAACATTTGGGGAAACATAGCATCCTTCACATGTAAATCTTTGCACCTCTTTGTCTTCACAGCTAGTATATGTATTTTGGTGGTAACGGTAATTTGTATTAAACTTACCCCTTCATTTTAATTCCTCTCAGAGTCCATAATCCACTGAAGCAGTAAATGCTGCAGAGCATTATAATTGCATCTAGTTCTAGAGACACTGATCACTTGGCATGATTAGAAGTGAGCAAATTTCAAGTATGAAGTTGCTCTGCATCTCTTAAAGAACCTTTCCTTATCACAAGCAAACAAAGGAAACAATGAAAGTATTTTGAAAAAATTATAGGGCCAGAGGAAGAAAAAAGACCATATAGTAAAAGACATATTGTTACCATGATGATTTTAAACTGTTTATCAAAAAACTCTTCATTATTGTTGACCTAGTATTAAGCAAAATTACCTATATTTCCACATATAATATGGACTATCAATATAATATGTAATATCAATATAATTTTCACATGTATAATATGTTATATTAATATAATAAACTCCAAGGCTGGCAGGTAAAAAGATATTTCAGAGGAATGATGCCTAACTAAGAAGAGGGATTATTTCTAAACCAGGGTGCCTCATTTGAGAATTCATGGCAACCTCTAGACCTAATTCTTTTTAACTCAAATCAGAAAGGATGTGGAAATTTGACCTCTGCTTGACAGTATTTCAGAAGGAATAATTTTTTGGAAAAATTAATAAGTTGTAAACTGTATCTCTGCAGTTTTTTCCCACTAGCAAATACAAAATTAATTGTAAAAAAAAGTCTGTTTCTCACAGATTAGTTTTATTTTTCTTTTAATTTTCCTGAACACTGGGTTTTGACATAACAGTGAAAATAAACTTATCAGCCATCATTATTTGGTACTAAAGAGCACTTCACACTGCATTAGTAGCAATTTCCTAGTGATTTTATAAGATGATCCATCTTTTAAAATGGTAATCTGTATTTTATAAGAAGTATGTATCAACTGGAATTATCTGCTATGGTTATGATTATTTCAATATGTAGCTCCCCTTAACAGGCTAAGATAGCATTTAAAAGTAAATATGTCCCTTCTACTCAGATATGTTCTGACATCTAGTCATTCCCTCAAATTTGCATAGATTTCCTATACAAACAGTACCATTGAATATAAATTTCTTAATTTCCCATGAGCAGATATAATGTTAAAATACTTTTCCCTCTGGAAAACAGACACCAGCTAGAGTCAGAGTGAGTTTCAATCCTGACTCAGCCACTTAAATTGACTCTCCAGCCTCAGTTTTCTATAAAATGAAGATGTGTATAATAGTCTACCGAACAAGGTTATCATATGGTTGGAGACGGTTTATGTTCTTAACACACACAGTGTCTACTACTTAGTCATCACCCATTAAATGGCAACAATATTATTTTCAAATATTTTCCAAAGAAGAGGAAAAATATATTTGAAGATTGCCATCTATCTATTCATTTAATGCTGAAAAACACGGCAGTTGAGTACAGTGTCTTTGGTGTCAGTTTCTTCTATTTTCCTATTCTTACTTTGCCTTCTCCTCACTCATTATAATTCATTCAAACATTTGCTTTTTCTTGGCTCCAACCCCATGCAAAGCCTTGCATTTATCTAAGTGCTTGTAGAGTCTTGGGACATCAGAAATCACAGACAGAAGCGACAGCAGTGAGGGGTCCCTGGTGTCTCACCATCCTACAGAGAGGCACGCTTGGCAGGACCCAAAGGGGTTCCCTTGGGCTCTCTCTAGGAGAGGGATTCCAGTTTTCTGTGGATTTCCCTTTTATGCACAAGCACAAGAATGGATGTGTAAAGGAGATGGTAAATGTTCAGGGGAGAAGAACCAAGTAGACTGAATTTTGGTGCCAACGCTCTAGGAGAATGCTGGGAAATAAATGCCAGCTGCCTAGCACCTGGAGAACGTGTGGTGCTCCAGCCTCATGAGGTGTTGAGTTTAGGTGCAGCCCCTCCTGCCAGGGGTGCTTAGACAACCCATAGACAGTCTCCAGGGTGATCCGCCAGACAGAGCTACTAGTCTCCACAATAGAGTGGGTGGCAATATTGTCCTCTTGAGGTCTCTATCTTAGTTTCCGTGTTCACTACTACTAGTCATTTAGTTTAGTGAGAAGAAATCCTACCATCCTTGAATGTGTATAAGAATGCCCTGTGAAACATACATCCTCCAACAACCTTGGTGGGAAAAAAATTATAAAAACCACTGGCCACAAGCCAGCGGTGTGAAACTAGTGGTATGCCGTAGTGTCCGTATTAAGGTGAAATTCCCATGCGATCCACGTATTATGGCAAATAAGATTGGACTGTTGAAATCATGGACAGTTAGCATTACTAGAAGCTGCTCTATTTTCTTGGTAAAGAGCTGTCACAACACAAAAGCTGCAAGACCTTATGCTAGGCTCGGGCTTGGTAAGGACCCTGTAGATAACATTTAAATGTCACAGGTGTCATTGAGATTATATATGAGAAATACATTTTTGAAAGTGCTTTGTGAACTCTAAAGGGCTATAAAATATTCATCCATCTTAATAGTACTTCTGAAGATTTTGAAATAGAGACATTAACCCCAGTGTTTGAGTTAATGTTTTCAAGGTCTTGAAAAAGACAAATGCGATTAAAAACAAATAAAAATAATTGTAGGAAATTTAGATTTGTCTCTGTCATAAGTTCTGCTTTAAGCTTTTCCAACAACATAAGTAATAAATATTATTTTGTTTGCTCTGTTAGATTGTTTCTGTAATACTGAGTAACATGCACATAAGTTAAATAAAACACAGAACAAAATTCTCACAACCAAAAATATTAACAGTGACTTTCTCTGGCAGAAGTTGTTACAGGGATTTTATTTACTCCTTTTACATTAAAAAAAAATTTTTTTAACTTATTTTATTTATTTTTGGCTGCGTTGGGTCTCTGTTGCTGCATGCAGGCTTTCTCTAGTTGCAGCGAACGGGGGCTACTCTTTGTTGCGGTGCGTGGGCTTCTCATTGCAGTGGCTTGTCTTGTTGCAGAGCACGGGCTCTAGGCGCATGGGCTTCAGTAATTGTGGTATGCGGGCTCAGTAGTTGTGGCTTGCAGGCTCTAGAGCGCAGGCTCAGTAGTTGTGGCGCACGGGCTTAGCTGCTCCGCAGCATGTGGGATCTTCCCAGACCAGGGATCAAACCCGTGTCCCCTGCATTGGCAGGTGGATTCTTAACCACTGCACCACCAGGGAAGTCCCCCTTTTACATTTTTAATATTTATCAATTTTCTTTAAGTTCTACTTGTTATTTTTATGATAAGACATCTTTCTAAAATATAATTTTTCCCATAATACTTTTATATTCTCAGATATTCAGACATTAAATGTTGTGATTTTAGGTTGCACAGCCTTTCTTAGACCAAAACACCCCATATTATAACTTTATGTCTCCATTTCATCCTATTTAAAATGAGTATTTAGTAGTACTTAAATTCTATTTAATGATGCAAAACTTGTAATATTATGAAGTTCACATAAATAAATGTCAAATGTTTACAAAAGACTTCAGCATTACTGTAGCATTTGGTAATAGCATGTCACGATACTTGCGTGTTTACTCTTACATTGTTTAATGATTTTTTCTTTTTCCTGTTCAAGATATTAGGCTGTAAAGAACTGAAAAGCAATGGAACACAAATAATAGGAAATGAGACACCAACTTTAGAATTTTAAAAGCTTTAACTCGTAATTTATCCTTTTAATTCTCTGGCCTTCACTGGATGGCTCAATGACTTTGCACTCCTAAGTCTGAAATGATAGCTTCTTTGTAAACTTAGAACTTCCTATCACTCATATTTTTTTCTAAGATGCCTTTATATACTGGTATCATTTCTTATAATGGTAACCTGCAACTATGTTGCAAGGCAACATTGTAATAGAGACTTACAGCTATCACTTGATCCCATTTCAGTGTTCCCAGCTGAAAGCCTTCAATCATTGACGCTCTGATTCAAAACTAATTTCATCCAAGTGGGTATTAGGACTGAAGATGGTAAGATCATCAAAAGAAGTTTCACTCCAAGTGAAGACTGAGCCTGTAACAAAGTCTATCAGAATATTCTAGGTAGGGAAAATCTGGTCATCCTCCTTAAGTATTGTGCTAATTAGGAATTCTCTAGTTGCAAAACATAGGGAAAAAGCATTGAAATTAGAGAAGTAATTTCTATATTCAATTCATATTTTTTGTCCCTGTTTTAATTAGTAGTGAGTGTCCTGAGGCAATAAAATTAAGTAATTTAATTTAGCTGTAGTAGTCAGTAATATATGGGCCACTTGAAGGTGGGATTCTCCCCTTCTGTGGGAGAGGCTGAATAACGCCCCACTCTTCCGCCTCAAAGCTAGCCATATCCTAATTTCTGGAACCTGTGGTTGTTACCCTACATAGGAGAGGGGTGTTGCAGGTGTGATTAAATTAAGGCTCCTGCATGAGTAGCCTGGATTATCCATGTGAGCCCAATGTAATCACGAGTCCTTATAAGACGGAGGCAAGACAGTCAAAGGAAGGAGGTAATAGTGATGTGATAACAAAAGTTGGAGGAGAAGATGTGATGTGACCCTGGGCCACAAACTAAGGGACGTAGGCAGCCTCTAGGAGCTGAAAAAGGTAAGGAAATGGATTCTCCTCTACAGCCTTCAAAATGAACTAGCCCTGCTGATGCTAACACCATGACTTTAGCCCCATGACACACATTTCAGCAACTATAAGAGAATAAATTTGAATTGTTTTGAGACACATAGTTTGTGGTAATTCGTTACAGCAGCAGTAGAAAACCAATACATATTTCTTTGGTACCTACTACTTCTAAACCCTAGAAATTAGGGTTCAGTGGCCATGTGTTCATACCTCCTTCCTCACAAGTGGTCCTTCCACCTCCAAGGCTCTGAGAAGACAGAGTCTTTTCTTCTTCCACATTTATAATAAACCCAGCTAAGTGGTGGGCAGAAGATAGATAATCTATCATATATTGTCTATATTCATATTGTAATTAGTAACTGGATAAGCATTAAAATTACTGCACTTTAGGTTTTAACCGGTCACAATTTCATTGCATTTAAACATACAAAAATGCTTAGAAATTATCTCAATTTTTTTCTTAATAATCTCGTTTGTGTAGCACAACATTTCAAAGTGTTTAGAAGTACAGGGTCTTATTTGCTCCTCACAATAACTTTTTAGTAGGCTACCCAGGCACTGGTATCCCCACTTAACAGATAAAGAAGCTATGAAATAAAATGTCAGTTAACCACCTTATACTGCAAACAAGAACCCAAATCCACAGCCTCTAATTAAAAGCTACTCCTCTCTGCATAATCTGATTAAAAATCCACTTCCTTTATCTCACTCTGATATATTTGACTTATATCTTCCTGTTTATTCTCACAATTTACAGCACATAGGAAGCATTTATCAAAAGAATTAACCTCCCTTGATCACACAGCTAATTATGATTTAACAAAACTGAGTTAAGACTGAACAGCCACCACGTAAGATAAATCTTATATTCTGGTCTTGGATTATTTTCAAAGACAAGATATCCCTCAGCAAGAGTCTTCAATAAGGTAAAATGTCACATTGCAGGTAGTGCAAACAATGCATAGCAGTGGCACAAGGTTTCTGAGGTGGTGAAATAGGATTTTTCATCCATAAATCCAGGAAGAGATGGAGTGTCTTAATGAGTAAGCCAAGAAATATTATATAGTTTTTAAAATGCATATTGTAAGCTCTAGTCCTGCTGTGATGCACAAAATTAATGGATGAGTAGTTTCAGTACCATTGAAGGGTCTATTCACACTCATGTACACATCCTTATAATAACCTTATCTGTATAATACACTAATTCAAGCTATAGGACTTGGTTAAATATTCATGGGGGAGATGAGGTATCAACATTGTAAGCAAAGAGAAAGGTCAGGACAGCCAATCATGGAAGGAAAATTTCAGGGTCATTTCAGAAAATGGGCAATTCAACTTAATTTATATGAAAGATGAGAGAAAGGGAGCAGTTGAAAACAAGATGGTAAAATTAGGTTGGGAGAGGCCCTAAATGCCAGGCTAAGAACTATATACATATTTGGGGACAGTAGACATTTTTAGTGTGTAGGTCTGACATGAACAAGACCATGATTTAGAAAGATTTTTCTGAATGGAATGTATGTAGGATGACTTAGAAAGGAAAAGATTGGAGAGGGGGAGATACTATAGTAGTTCTGGCAAGATAACATAAGGGTATGATGTTATTTCCATGTCTTATGGTATAAGAAGTAATAATAGCTAACATGAATATAGCACTGATGATCTGCCAAGCACTTTTCTAAGCACTTACATGAGATAATTCATTTAATTCTCACAATTAATGAGTAGCTATTATTTTTGTCCCCATTTTACAGGTAAGGAAATTAAGGCATATAGAACTTAATAGATTTGCCCAATGTCACAACTAGTATTTGGTAAAGCTACCAGTTTTGAACAGTGGTAGTCTGACTTTAGAAATCATAACTCTACACAATACTCATAGGTAATAAACTACACTTTTGTAAACACAAACGTAGGCCCTTTTGATAACTATTGAGCAAATCATCCCATTCTATATATGCATGTGTATTATATACTATATTTGTGTTTATTATTGCCCTGAAAGAATGCATCTAGTCTCATTTAGAAATAAGTAAAATACTTTAGAAACAGTGTTTATGAACCATTGGTCATTGTGATCACTCTTTTACTTCTCCTCACTATTTCAGTGGTATTTATTGAGCGCTTACTATGGCACTGTGCCCTTCACTGAGAGACACAGTTCTTGCTCTCCTGGAGCACGAGCCTTTTTTAGGGTTTAGATTCTCTGTCCCATTACTGTTGGTGGCTTGCCATATTCTTGTAGAACAGTTGTTAACTCTATGTGTCTGAATGTTCAAACTGGTATCCTTTTTTTCTATTATATTTAAAACATTAACATACTGTACTATAGACAAGACATGGTCAAGGATAGAAGATGCCAGGTCTCAGCCATCTCAATGTGTCAGTGACGTTCTGAAGCCAGCTGGAACTCTGCCACCTCTTGCTTCTCTCTACCTCACATTTAGAGTGCCCTGATTCTAATGCAGCAGTTTCTGTGAAGTACATATAAAGATCACAGATTGTATTCAACTGAAAATTATTTTTTTAACATTATTTTTCGTTATTAATGTTATTTAATCCTACATACTGAAAAATCTCTAATCCTTAGCAACATAAGGTAAGGGTTTTTGTGTTAAATGTTTTATGATTTTGAAATTGAACTACGTAAAATTGTTTTGTTTTTATATTACTCTTTGGCTACTGTGTACTTTGTATTTTCATTTGATGGGTAATTGTTTCCTTAGAGTTGTTTTTGCTTAAAACTAACATACATTTAGGGACATTGAATGTAGATGACTTACTGAGCATTGTTTGCTTTGAGCATTTTTGCATGCATCAAAAACTGTATGTTCACTCCATATACTCTCCTCACTTTTAAACTTTTTTGTAATTGAATATCTTTCTTATATCTGTAAAGATATTTATACTTATATATTCTTCATGTTCATTCTTTCAACTTAGCACACACAGGAAGTATTTTATGAAAAAGATTACAAAAAATTGAAATGACAAATGCTTCAGAAGATGTTTTGAAGAAACATATAAAC
This sequence comes from Balaenoptera acutorostrata, assembly GCF_949987535.1. NCBI lineage: Eukaryota > Metazoa > Chordata > Mammalia > Artiodactyla > Balaenopteridae > Balaenoptera > Balaenoptera acutorostrata. The sequence continues at coordinate 127,358,405 of NC_080068.1, read as the reverse complement.
ATCTGAAGCTCGATTATGCACAGATCCAAATCCTGAAGACTTCATTTTTTCATAAATATTTACTACATCACATTGCTACACCATGCGAATTCAGTAATAGAAGTCTTATAGTTCAAAAGTAGAAAAGAACATTATTCTTGTCAGAGCTAGACAGTCCCTGAGCCTTAATATACAAATAACTTTTCCCAGTGACTTTATAGGTTCCTGGAACTACTCAATTATTAGAGAAACCATGATTATTTTTGTCTTCCAGAATCGCTTCTTCTGGAATAGAAAGTAAGGCATAAATAATTTTACCTCATTATCTCTCTTTACAGAGTCTTGATTTGCATTTGGCTAGTGCACTATTTAACAATCTTAATTGGATCATTCTTTTATTGACCTAAAAATAGCTATTGAAACATTATGCACAATCTTGTTGTACCAGACCAGGCAAGTTGTTTGCAAAAGAACAAATCCTTCTATAAGCAATGTCATGTAGTCCAGCATATACTAGGAAAAAAATGACTAGTTTTGAATCACAGGTCTCTAGAGAAAACTATACTTTTTTCTTTTTATAAGTCTAGAAAGGAGAGAAAAAAGAATTTTAGGTATCTGGTACATTAATCTTCAAGAAAATACTGAAATATATATTTTTTGCTTTAAGGATAATTTTTACCCTTTGAATATTTCACATCACTTTTTTATATGAGAGGAAAAGAAATTACTTTCATTCAACTCATTACTGCTGACAGCATATTATATGAGAAGACATTATATCGTGAAACAGCAAAATGTTTCCCATCTCAAAGCAGTTTCAAAGACAGAAAGAAATTACATTTTTTTCAGTTTATATCCTCATTTCTAATCACTAATTTCTGCAATCAGGTATAGGGTGATGGACTGCGGAATTGGGAAATTTCATTTTCCAGCAACCTGCTCATAAAAAGCACACAAAAGAAATCCATTAACCTCTCTTTAGAAATAATAGAAAGAAACTAACTTCTGTCTGAATGGCAGTTGCATAGGCTCAAGAAGAACAAATGCAAGGGTTTCTTTGCCTAATCAGCTATCTAAGGGAGTAGAAGTTTTGCTTTTTACAACGTTTTCCACAAGAGCAAACTTTCTACAGGAAATGACTCACATTGGAAATTCTCAAGTTTGAGTTGGCTTACCTTAAAGGACTGAATATTATGAATAATCAGTATGTGGTTTTATTCTATTGTATACTAAAATGAGTTTCTCATTAGGCTGTATACTTTCTTATTTACTATTCATTTCTTCAGGACTCCAGTGGGATGTCAATTCCTCCACACTATGGGTCCTGATTCATCCAGCTTCTTGTAGGAACTTAGGTGTATTACTCTTGTTTCTCTCCCAGCATCTTGTTCTTAATTCTAATTCTCTACCATACTATATTCATTATCTTATGCCTTAGTATTGAATTCCACAATATAAATTTCTCCAGGCATGGATACTATCTTCTATTCATTTATCTCCATATCTAGTGTATTATTGGGGATTTTCCCAAAAGTCAACTCAGAGTCAGGATTCAAGTGGAAGTAGTTTATTTGGGAAGCACAGAGAACTCTGGTTTTTAAAAAATGGGGCAAGCAACTCAGAATAAGGTAAATTATTAAGTGGAGAACTATTAAATGTACCACTATATGTTAAATGTTGGGGGAAACTTGAGAAAATGGTCCGAACCCTGTCCCTCAGAATTCTCTTTCCTGAGGAGGGAGGAAGTTGGGTAACTGAACACCAACTGAGAGGAACTGATACAGGATTGCGAGTCCCTTGGCATTTCCAGATGGCTGCCTCGCAATTGTGGGCACCACAGTTTTTGATTTTTAAAGGAAAAGAGCCCTCAGGCACATATCTTCAGATACAGGCACTTGGAAGCCTACCAGAACACACAAAAAGATTCAAAGGATATGAAATACATAATGGATGTTAAGAGTCTGAATTTTGTGCTGTTCACATCCATTAATGCTTCATGTTAAATTCACTCTTTCCTATTACTGCTTCTTCAATATAGTTGCCAGTCACAATTTCAGGGGAGGGAGAGATATAAGAAAAAGACTGTTAGCTGGACAAATTATGGTCTCCATTACTGCAGCTGATACTCATCTTCCTCCTTTACCACCCATTCCAGATTCCCCTTACTCTCAGCAGGCACGTATGTTCTAGTGTGCTTGCCTGATGGTATAAAGCAGACCTCATGCCTGAGAAGTCATGCTATCATGTGATTATATAGGTTCCTGGAACTACTCAATTATGAGAAACCATGATTATTTTTGTCTTCCAGAATTGCTTCTTTTATAATAGAAAGTAGTAAGGCATAAATACTTTTCCCTCATTATCTCTCTTTACAGAGTCTTGATTTGCATTTGGTTAGTGCACTGTTTAACAATCTTAATTGGATCATTCCAATTAAGCAAGGACATTGCTATCATGTCCTTGTTAGGCTGAAGTTGCTACAGGTGCCCATTTACGATTATTACTAGACATAGAAGCACGGAAGTGTTGTCCAAATGAATCTCCTTTCCCACATTATACAGCAGCAATCTTACCTCCTCCTAATAATCAGGGTCAATTTCCTGGTCTGACATAAGAACTCCTTCTTTGCCTGCTGGTATACTGACCAATCAGGTGTAGCCATAGCTTTCACTTCAGTGTGCTAAATTTAGTGGTGCTGCGATCTCTACTAGACATTTCACCTCTATTTTGTTCTATAATGCCTCCTCTGCTATGGATGCTCTTTAGTGAATACCAGCGAGAGACACAGAGATTCGCCATCTCTGTGCCTAATCCTAATCCTGTAGGTACATCCACATGTTTTTCTCTAAGAACAGATTGTTTCATATTTAAATGTTATTTCAGGTCCTTGGCCAACCAGCTAAACTATTTGCTGCTGCTCAGGATTTAGTGAACATATTCATCTGAGGTCAACTCTCTGTCTGCACAAATGTATCTGAAGCTCTGCCCATTGAGATGCATTTCTCTGCTCACTGACATTCAGAGATACACTTTAGTGGGACTCTCATGCAGCAGCAGTGCATCGTAAGCTTGTGCCAATATATCTACCCAGCCATTATAAATCAAACCTTAGTTTTTCTCTTTTCCAATAGCTGGCCATGGGGAGCCCCTAGGAGACCTTGGTTAGAAGCATCCGTGAGACTGGAATATGCGGTACTGTCACCTGCATTGTAAGTTACTTGTATCCTCTAATCTAATTGGGGCTGATTCATAACATGTCATTTCAAATGTGTGATGGATTTCTTTGCATCTGATTACCTCTGTGACTTGGTGGGTTTTTATAAAACCTGGCTCAGGATGGGCAGCTCTGGTTACAAAGTCACTTAATGCCTCATGCTTAGTTGCCCAGCATGTAGTAGGGCTGAATAGCAAGTCAGGAGCTGCTTTTAAAACAGTGAATACATCTTTGCTGCAGTTGGCATATCCTTGCACTAACCCTCCATGCCCAGGGTCTTTGCTACGACACTTTTATTTGGGCTTGCCAGATATTTTAGCACAGCATTTTAATGTGCCGGATAACTTTAAATTGACAGCTTTCTAAATCATCTAATAAATGGGGATGGAGCTGTATTTTCAAGTGTAATATGTGTTGTCTTCCAAATATGAAGAAGCCTACCAACTCTGTGCCTTTTTCTTAGTGGCAGGGGGTACAAGCTGCCATAGCTTGTCCTTTATGTTGGAGGAGATATCTTGACATACCTCTAATGTCTGGACACTTATAAACTATACTTGTGTGACATATTCTGGACCTTTTTATGATTCTTCTTATACCCTATGATACACCTGGTTTTACCAGGGGACCCAGGGCACTTGCCACTTACTTTTTTCTAGGCCAGATGAACATGGTGCCCTCAATATAGTAGATCAGTGTGATATAATGTGCAATGTCCAGATGATCAAGGTCCCTTCTGACTTTTATCCTGTGACAAAACAATCTATGCTGCTCTTTATTCCAGGTGAATGTAAATGATTCTGATTCTCCATGACAGGGACTGAAAGAATATATTTGCTACATCAATAGCCAGATACCAACTCCCAGAGTTTATATAAAATCTTCTAGTAAAGAGACCACATACAACACAATAGTTGTGATTAGGACCATCACTTGAATAATTTATGGTAGTATGTCATTGTTGTAATCTATGTGACCTTTTTTAGGGACTAGACTAGTAAAATAAACAGAGACATTGAGTGGAACTATGACCCCTAAATCCTTGCAGTTATTAAGAGTGGCACTAATCTTTACCATTCTACCCAGAGCGTAGCATTACTTCCAATTTACTACATTGGCCAGAGAAAAGAGAGTAGTATGGCTTCCTCTTGGCCATTCTTACCATTATGACTTTAACTCCAGAGGACAAGAAAACAGTGCATGAATCAAGCCAGCTATGCAGTATATACATACTGGGGAAGCACTTGGTAGACCTGGAGAACCAATTGACATGCTGTGAGATAGGCTTTGGCCAGGATCCCATTTATCACCTGGCTTCTATATGTCCCCACTCTTACAGTTGGGCCATAATGGTGTTTTGAGTCTCCAAGTATGATTGTCATCTTAGATTGTGTATTCAAATATCCTAAAAAGTTTAGTATGCTCATTTTCCCGTGCACAGATATTCTGATAAATGACTAAAGTTTCCTCGGGGGATTATTGGGGTAAAATACTACTCAATGTACTTGCTGTGGCGTTTTGGGTTCTTTTGCAAGATGAACTGTCCTCCACTTTAAACAATGAGCTAGGGGTCATAGGGCTGCTCTATATGTGGAAGCTGGTTTTCCATTGTGGCCACTGATGTTAGCCTTCAGTTCTCTCATTCTTGACCTTTGCTGGTTGTATAAGTCAAGGAAAAAACTTGTCACCTTTTACTCTATCTCACCTCTTGGGACATCATGGTATATTAGCTATTACCATAGATTATTGCAAGTTGGGTTCCCTCAGATGACATCTACTTTGCTTCTGACAGTTAAATGCTGCTACATGACCCATACAATTCCAGAATTGTATTATCTCCATTGACCCTAGAGAGTCCAATACCATAGAGGTTTACCCTACTGTCATTCCTGACTTACAAAAAAAATAGCCAACTGTGAGCTTTTTAATAATGCTATCATCCTCCTCACCATTGTTATTGTTATAGTAAAGTAGGTGTTTCTGGTCACTATTAGGGAATAGAGTTAGCTGGTATGTCATAGGGTCTTTGGGAATAAACCCTTTCACTCTTCCCCTTTTGTGCCCTCCTCAGTACTCTATCAAGTCACCCTAGTCAAGCACTCTTATGATCCATTCCCAGGAAGCTTCTAATGTTTCCCTGTGGTGGAAAGAAGTTAGCCATTGCCCTGTTTTCCTCCTGAAGGAGAAAAAATACTTCCCCTGGGCCATGCTGAAACATGATCCTAGTTATTTGCCTAGAATATACAAGGGGAGATGGGGTCAAATCTCAAAGAGGGCAGTTATAGTTGTTTGAAGCATCTGCCTCCTGTGAGGTCTCTGCATGGTCTCCAGACAAGGCTAATTTTCCATCCTTGTGGGACAGTGAGACACTTCTACCATCTCAGGACATTCATGGAGTCTGGAGGTTCAAGGTTGTTAAGCACATTCACACAGATGTCCTTATCTAAATTGCAAGGTCCCAGGACTTCTGTATCATAGTCCTTACTTTAGCAACAAAGGCTCCTGGGACTAGGAAAGAAAAAAAAAAGCAAAACAAACACTGCAAATTTGCGTCACTCACAATCTGATCCTGGGCCTTGTTTTCAGCCCTGTAGCCCACCAGCTACAGATAATGAGGGTCTTTGGCTCTGACATAAAGAACTTCTGGCTCTTAAATTGTGACCTGAATTGGTGGTTGGCTAAACTAAATTCGTCCTTTCCTTTCTTTACTATATCATTGGCACTTAATGAGAGCCAACCGACTCCATAATGCTGGAAATTCTCATTATTATCATATGGTCAAAAGTCTTGAAAAATTACATAATCTATGCATCCTCCTTTATCTCTATCTTATCCCAGTTCACTACAGATGAGGCTTAAAAATCGTGATACTATAGCATTCCAGGGGTTATATTCTCTGGAGTGGGCTTCTTGTCATTTGACTACAGTGACTCAGGAACTGCATTTGGGAACCACTTCTGATAAACTGTCCTAGTATGGGTTCTTTCAATAGCAGATTCAAAGACAATAATTTGAGGTCAAATAATTACTTGGAAGTGCAGAGAACTTAATACTTGGAAGTGGGGGACTTAATACAAGAAAGGGAAACTTGTCAATAGTGGTGAAGTATCAAATGTGCATCAGAGCTCTTAAGTGTTGGTCTAGAGCATCATACAATTCTGCAGAAAGATGAAAACCATATATCTAAAAATTGTCCTACCCAAAGAATAAAGGAATTAGACAGTTCATGTACCAATTCCTGAGAGTCACTCATTGAGAGCTGCTGGTAATGGTGATGATGGTGGGTCCCAACCATGGTATTACATCTTTCAGCAGTTTCAAGGGAAAACAAAAAATAAAACAAAACAAAACAAACCTCTCAGGCACAAAGGTAAACATGTTGGCACTTAATGCATTTGAAAGAGGGGTAATGAGTAGGGCATAGAGAGCATCTACTATAAACTGTGTATGGAATATTTTAAGTGCAGAAAAATACATTGCTACTATTATTAACAATTGTGGGGTACTGGGCTCCTTGGATGTTAATTTTCATAGGAAGGCAATTAAATATTTCTAAAGACATTTTATTCAAATGTAAACATTATCAAAGTACAAAGAATTTAACATTGAATACATACAACATGTAATGCAAAAATATAGCTTCCAGAATGATAGCATGGGTTTTGACACATGGAATCCGAGACATTCTATGTCTGAGAATTGGCATGAATAAAGGCAGGAGCATGAGAAAAGCTAAGCACATTTGGTGAAATGTTCACCAAAAGTTTGGCAGGTGATTGTTTAGAGCCCTGGGCATTTGCACTTGTGACACAGGAAATGAAGGGTCACAGAAAGGTTTTAAACCAATATATGAAACTACTTAATGAACTCGTGGGAGAATACAACCCCTAAAATCTCAAGGATCATCGCAGAATGCAGACATACGAAAGTGTAAACTTTGTTAAATTGCAGAAAATCACATATTTTATTATTTATCAATAATAAAAATATAAACATAATTAAATATAATCAATACAAATATTATATATAAATTCTAGGTTTCTTATCTTTAATAGTAATTTTATCTGTAGTGAATATTAAACTGCGCTTCATCTGACACATCTGAAGAATGTTGATTCTTCCAGAAACTATGAAGCTGTGGCTGGCTAACTTGTTAGCTAAGGAGTAGGGTAAAATCTCAGAGCCTCATAATTTGAGGCAAAGGGAATGCAAGGCTCAAATATATAAAGATTTATGCCCTGAGTCTGGGAAGATTTTAAACCACTCATGTTCACTTAGAGTAGGGCAAAGGAAATTACAATTCTATTTGTAAGGAAGTAGTATTTGGAGATGGCTATTGGATGAATAACAACAAGAACACACACATAAACTCAGATAATTTTCTGTAAGTCTAATAAATACCTTGTAAGATCATTTTGATTATTAGATGTGTATTTAATAATTCCACCTATTTAATAGATATTTAATGAGTGTACAACTCCTTTTATAAAAGTAGATTATGGCATGATTATTTGCTTTTCAAAATAATTTAAAAATTTTCATATAACACTTAATATATTCATAAAGTCCAAATGTAAAATATAAATTAAATATCCATTTTTGTTTCACAATGAGTAAACAAATGCAAGGTTTTTTTAATCTCCTTTTTTCGAAATCATACTGCATGAGAGAAGAAACATAAGAATTAAATAAATCTTTACCAACATTGGAAAATTAGAAGGAAGCCATTAGTTGATGAAAAAGAAGAAGAATTTCTGAGAATGTAAATAATAATGAGAATAGGTTAGATTGACAATCAATTCTAATGGAACTAAGATACTTGCAAGGTTGGATTGAGAGTATCATTTTTAATTATATGGAATTATGTGGAATAGAAAGTTCAGAGCCGTTCTTATGTATAAATGAAAACTTGCCATAAAATTTGTTTTGGTACTTGGAACAAAATTAATGTACATTTCTAATTCATACCCATGCATAACAACAAATTCTGGGTAAATCTAAGATTTCAATGAAAAATATCCTAATGACATAAATAGCAATACAATAAAAAAGATGACTTCATACTTTGTGTGGTAAAAATTTTTCAAAAGAAAAAATAAATCTGTGTCTTTAAAAAATATACTTTGTATGTGGAGGGCCTTCCAAAAAGGGGAAAAAAGACCTCTTAAGAAAAACTTAGCTGAATAAAAACAGTCTTGTGCATGTCAAAATTCATCATAATCAATGTCCAAATAAAGCCATAGAATGAAAGAACATTTGAAACTCCCACAAATCAATTTGAAGAAGACAAATGACTTAAGAGATAAATTTGCAAAGGAATGAAAAAGTAATTACAAAGGACGCTGAAAATAGAAAAAAGATTCTTAAATATGTTGGCAATAAAAAATGATAAAACAAAATATGCAAAATTGACAATACTGAGTCTTAACAATGGGAAAAGTCGATTTTTTTCATTTAATATTTGTGGAAGAATGATTGTTATAACCCTTTTTGAGGGCAATTTGGCAGAACATATAAATTGTGAAAATCTGTCTTCATGTTGCCACAATGTTCCATGTTAAGAATCTGTCCTAAAGATTTTATGATTCAGACACATGCAAAGAAATTTCTCTATAAGAATATTCATTACAGCTCTGCTAATAATAGCAAACAATTAGAAACTAGGTATTCAATAAAGAGGAGGGGTTAATTAGATAATACAATTGTACATGGACTATTTTGTAACTAATAGATTAGCCAATCCCATCAGACTGCTGAATGTTTGGATGAGACCCGCTGAAACCAGGAAAGTCTGCCAGCAAGCCTAGCCTAGGTTGACAACTCTTAAACTGAGGGGGTAAATACATGTTTATTTTGTATGCCACTAAGGGATGATTTTTGTTTTTTATGCAGCATTATCGTGGCAAGAATTACTGATAACACGTATAACTGACAAAATTAGTAATCAGAGATTTTGGAGAAGTTTTATATATCTATTACAAAGAAAAAAGTATAACAACCCAAAAGAAGTCAGTCTAATGGCCAGTAAACCAAAAAGGATGTGTAATATTATTAGCAATCAGGGGAATGCAAATTAAAATTACAAAGAGATACCGTTATGCATCTACCAGGTTGGCAAAAATTTAAAAGTCTGACACTATTGTGTATTAGCAAGAAAGTTCCAAGCAATTAGAACTTTCTTTACTATTGGTGAATATGTAAATTACAACAACTTTGATAAAGAATTATCTTTTATTACCTAATAAAGTTGAAAATCCATAGACCTAATATTTAATCAATTTCATTTCTAAGTATATGCCCTAGAGAAACTCTTGTATATATACAGAAGGAAACATATAGAAGAATGTTCATAGTAGCGTTGTTCATAATAACAAACACTGGAATCCAACAAAAGACCTGTTGATAATATATTAGATTAATACCTTGTAGCTTATCTATTTATCAGAATACCATACAACAGTGAAAATGACCAATCTACAGAAATATGAGTCATCACAGTTAAATCTCACAAAGAAAATGTTGTGTGCAAAAGCAGTCACAGAAGAATTTTAAAAGTGTGTGTCAATTTAAATAAAATTTTAAAGTATGAAAATTTAATGTACTTGATGGATTCATACATAGGTTTAAAAACTATAAGCAAAAAGAATAAGAATATTCATCTAAAAAGTCACAATAGTGGCAGTAGGTAGGAAAATGCTGTAGAACAGGCCATGTTGAGTGGTCTAAGTCATGCAATGCTGATTTCTTAACCTGAGTTATATATGATTTGTAGAACCAAAAGGAAAAAAAAAGAGGTAGTCATGACATTCTTCTACTAGACAGAGAGAAAAATTGCATTTCAGGAAAGGGATAAAGTTATAGCTATTATATAATATAAACATATAGATATTTTATATAGATCTAGTTTATAGTAATATATATTTATACTTATATACACATATATATTTATATATAGTTATAATGTAGCAATTATAGTGGAAAGTTTTTATCACGGAAAGTATCTTATTTATTCCACATCTCATTTGTATCCCTAAATGGAAATATACGTGTGTGCATGTGTGTATATACATATATATGTATGTGTCTATGCATGAATGTATGTATATATGTATAAATGTCATTTTATGACTCATTATTATTTTAAACAGGTCCATCAACACATTTTTATTCAACTCCCTAGCTCATATCTTGATAATGTATATACTATTCCATAAAATGGACATATATTTTCCTTAAAGGAAAAAGCTATGCCATTAGCTACCTTGACAACATAATGATGGCACGATCAAAAATTTCCAGGTAAAAGTAATAAAACCCTAAATATTCAGTTATTTATTTTAGATTAAAACAGGGAGTATACTGATAGAAGAAGAAAGATCTCAGGAAAGAACACAATGCTACAAAAGAACAAAAATAAATAGAACCTCTTAATAGGGTGATATACATTTCTCTTTTCCAGTTCAGAGAATGTATTACTGTGAACACTTACCTGAAAAAATAATTCTTATCTATAGTGTACTTGAAATAAGGTTTTAAATGCATACAGATTTCCTTCTAGTAAGTACTTTTCTCTGATAAGACAATAAAGAAATCATTGTGATTCCTATTTGAAGTTGATTAAATATATATATGCGACATTTTTCAAGCAATAAAATGCTATATATTGCATTTGTAGATGATATACTTATCACTGGATACTACTTAAAGGATCACATTGATGTCTAGGAAATTTATTCATTCATTAAAACATGAAGTAGAAAATCAAAGCTTGGAAACTAGTCTAAAGTAACCACTGTGATATGTGACAATAAGCGTAATGACATTCAATGACAAAAGTGGCACTAAAAATGTGGGTTTATCTCTATTTTTGACTGACCTGTTCCATGTTTATTTTGAGCTTCATAGAGTCTTGCCATTTCAGGTCTGCCAAGGCTTGCTTCTGTTCCTCAATTAACAGATGCACAGCTGATATTTGATAATGCCTTTCATTTTTCCTTGAATTTGTTCCTTCTTTATGTCAGTAAGAGAAGTCAATATGTGCCTGTAGAAAATACCTTTAACAAGTTTCTACCAAATAAAGATTCCTGAGGATAGAAAGGAAAGGTAGTGTTATATAATCTTGATTTCTATAAAAACTTACTTATTGGTTAAAATTACTTCAAATTTGGAGATTGAAATAATATAACCTGCAATGATAACAACATTAATTGGCATTTCCTTTAGCTGCCTTAAATAAATAATAGCTTTTTCAGAGAGAATGCATGGAAATAACTTCAAGGAAATATATTTTTGGAATGTCTCCACTTAAATAAACTGAATTCTAAGCTACATCCTATGACTTACAATTTTTGTAACCTTTCTAAGCTTTGGTTTCCTCATCTGTAAAGAGGGAGAATATACTCTTTTTCATACATACATACATTTCATATATTATTTTCCATGAAGATCTAGGTATTAAATGAGATAATTGAATAAAAGTATGTAGTGTGGTTTCAGGCCGATAGCAAATAATCAAAGACTTCTACCCAATTACATTAGCTTGGAAGTGGCAAAGTAGATGAATGCCTTCTCGACTGCCTTTGAAAACCGTCGTTTGTTTTTCACGTTTTTAATCTTGGAAATTCTTTTCAGCTTCAGTGTATTGGCAGTGCTATAAGTTAGAAGTGCGTTCACCACATTTAATGTTGCCAATTATATTTCAGTAACAGAAGATTCCTTTTAATCCAAATAGTTTTCCTTTTAACTACATATAATGGCAAAATAATAATTGATCAAATTGAATTTCTATTAAACTAAGTTTTCAACACTGAAGTGACCATCAGAATTGTATCTAGGATTTTTCTAGAATTTCATAATGTTCTAAAAATAAAATAATGGTCATGTCTAAAAGGAAATCTAAAAGGATATTAAAAGAAGTATTATTTTTCCTTCTACTTCTCTTGTCCTTCTCCTAGGAGCTTCCAAAAAGTGTTGAAACAACAGGGTTAATGTTTGAAAAAAATAAACATCCCTACTTCACATCAAAATCTAAAATAATTTAATCCTCAAAGGAATTAATTTTTTAACATATTTAAGAAATAGAAGAAAATATTGGCAAATAATTATATGACTTATGGTTGCGACAGTCCTTTCTTAGTGCCGTGGCTACTCTGCAGAAACAGAATGGACCCTCCACCATGATTTAGTTCAGATGTCAGGACAGATGATGCCACACACATACCAAGAGGATATGAAAATGCTTATTACTTACATAATGAGGCTTTGGGGAAGGGTGGGGCAAGCTTCCCAAGCTGGTCTGAAAATAACTCAAGAGAGTAAGGAAAGGAGACTGACTTGAGGTTTTGATTGTGGTTAGGAGTGGCCTTTAGTTGAGGTTGCCCATGTGCAAGGAGGAGTTTGCTTGGTTTGAGTCTCCCCTGCCTGACACCAAAAGAGGGAGAACCCAGGCTTTCTTATCAGCTTGCTCAGATGTGGAGCAGAAGGAGAGAAGTGAGATCTGAAACTTGAAAGTTGTCAGAAGTCAAGCACCAAAAAGTGGAGAATTTTTATTACATTAAGTGTTCATTCAAACATAGATGTCACAGGGAGGAAATCATTGATACATAATTTTATAATATTCAACAACCATCAAAACCCTCCATAATTAAAATGAATGGTATTAAAGTATAGGCATATTTTCATTGTTTATAGAAATGTTAATAACTACAAAAATTCTGAAAAATGAATATGATAAAGATGAAAATTACTAAGGAAAAATAGTCAAAGACCATATACAGCTAATTTACAGAAGAAGAAAGGCAAATGGCTAAACACTTATGAAAAATAAACATCTTCAAAGCATCAAAGAAATATTTTTTAAAGACTACAAATAAGATATGATATTTTTCCTCTGGCAAATGGCACAGGTTAACAAAAAAAATAATTAGATTAGCTGGTCATTCTGAGAAATGGCACTTTTGTGAACCATTGATGGAAATTGTGATGGAACAGTGTTGGAATTGTGTCAAAATCTTTAAAAGTGTGGAAATTCTTTGATCTGGCAATTCCATTACAAAAAATTTTATTCAGGGGAATAAAATAGACGTGCATAATTATTTACCTTGAATAATGACCACATAGAGTATAAATAATAAAAACAAAATCCAGGAACATAGAAACAATTACGTCTCCAGCATTTCACAAATGCTTACATATAAATTATGTTACTTTTACATAATGTACATCTATGTCGTCATTAAAGTGATATTTTGAAAAAGTATTAACTTATATAAATAATAATGATTAAATACAAAAATGTTATAAAACATGATATATACATATATGGTGTGTATATGTGTATATACATACATATATATGTACCTCTCTCCAAACTTATAGATCTACTTGATATCTCCATTTGAATATCTAACAAACACCTTTTGAATGTGGTGCTTTAAACAAAGAAACTTTTGGACAGAGTTCTTCCCCTCCTAACATTTTCTTCATTTTACACTTTATCTGAAAATAGCACCACCGTCTACTTACCCTTGGTGGTGTTCTAGATTCCGTACTCTTTTCTTAACCTCCTCACGTCATCCATCCTATCTCTAAAAATATATTTTTACCTCCTTTTCTTCATTTTAACCAATATTCTCCCAGTCCAAGCCACCTTCTTTCATCTGGACTAAAGAGTAGCCCACACTTCAACTAAGCCTCTGCTCCTCTCCCAGCCCACCACATTCCATTCTCCACCCAGAAGTTACTTGTTTTCAAAGAAAATCATACATAGCACTCTTCTGCTTAATAGTTATTTAATTAGCTTTTATTTAAGTTAAAAAATTGTTTAGGTTGGATTTTATTTTAACTTGAATGAAAAGTAAACCATATGATCCAGCAATCCCACTTCTGGGTATATATCCAAAACAATTGAAATCAGGATCTCCAGTTCTCCAAGAGAACTCCCATGTTCATTGTAGCACTATCACAGTAGCCAAGATATGAAAACAACCTAAATGTCCATCAACAGAAGAATGGCTAAATAAAATTTGGTATATACATACAATGGAATATTATTTATCCATAAAAAGAAGGAAATCCTGCCACATACAACGACATGGGTAAACCTGGTGGACATTATGCTGAGTGAAATAAGCCAGACACAGAAAACAAATACTGCATGATTCCACTTATATAATGTATCTAAAATAGTCAAATTCATAGAAACAGAATAGAATGGTGCTTGCCAGGTGTTAGGCACAGAAGGAAATGGAGAATTGCTGGCTGTTCAATGGGTATAAAGTTTTAGTGATGCAAAATGAATACATTCTAGAGATCTACTGTACAACATTGTACTGTATTGTACACTTGAAATTTTAAGTGGATAGGGCCCATGTTAAGCACTCTTTCCACAATTAAAAAAATTAATAAAATGAAATCCAAACTTCTAACCATGACTTACACAATCTAGCACAACTGCTTTTCTGTTTTCACCTCATTATCAAACTCCCCTTTGCTCAATATTTCCCACAACTTGTGACATGTCTTTTCTTTTTCTTTTCCATTATATTGAAGTTTATTCCCCCCATTAGGTGGTTTGCATTTTTTTAATGCTGCCTAGAAACTTTCTCCCATGGATGGCTCCATCTCATTACTCAGTCTCTATTTCAATCAGATCCTCCTCTCCTGACCATTCAACTGAATTACACATCCATCAGCCTTCCCCTGCCACACTTCATGTTACCCTATTGTGTTTTCTCTTGCCAGTACATTATAATTATCAGACTTCTTGTTGTTTTATTTTATTTTTAGTTTCCTTCCTACCACAATGTAGGCTTCAAACGCGGAGGCTTGACTGTCTAGAAGAGTTTTTTCACACATCAGGTGCTCAGTAAATAGCTGCTGATTAAATGAATATATAAACAGCAGAAGTATTGAACAACAGTATATTTTCAGAACCATGTGTGGATAGTGAAAGAATAAATAATTTCCCTTTATCCTCTCCTGAATCTTCAGGATTTCCCCTATAATGATGTGTCATATTTATATAAACTATAAAAAGTGAGTAATTTAAAACCTTTAAAATGCCATAATTTATTCTCCTACCTTAAAATCCTGTATACTAAATTTAATTTAATTTCTCTTGCTTTGTCAGTACTTTGTAGTGTCTCAACAAAAGAAAATAGCAATTTGATGTACTTGATGACTTCTAAGACATTTTCCAGATACTATGGTCAAACTCTATGCGAGGTGGTAAATCTAGAAGGTGAAAAAGGCAAAATTAATCTGCAAAAATCATATAATCTGGATTTGTCTTTTAAAAGTTCCTATTATAAATGTGGTTGCTGTGATTTCTCTCTTAATTCTTGTTCTTACGAATTAAGGGAAAAAAACAAATCATTTGAGCATTTCCATTTGTTTGCTTCAAATAATCACAAATTGATTTTACAGGAAAAATAAAGTAGTGCTAATAATACAAAAGTATTATTAAAATGAAATTAAAACACTTTTTCTTTTCTTCTTTTCTTGGATCTGGGAATTGTGCATTTTGCTTTACACTGCATATTTTCCAACTTTCATGAAGAGAAATAAAATTAATGGGAAAAAGTTGTAATAGCAGAGCCCAAGCTAAAGTCTGTAAAAATCATTATTGGTGTTCTCATTATTGACACATGCCATATTCCTTATCCAAATGTGTAATATTATTAAGATTGTTCTATATAATGAACCATTAATTTCATAGAAACACAAATTGAGTCCCTAAAGGCCATAAATATCAAAAAATTGAGTCATTTTCCATGCTTAACAGCAATTTGAGAAACGGAGATTTCAGAAATAATCTAGGTAAAATATATTGCTATGTTTCTGGTTATTTTTGGTCAGTAAAGTGGATTTTTCTGGTATGGAAAATTACAGCCTTACATCTTGTTCAGACAAAATGTCCACATCCACAGGAAGATAAAATAATTTAAAAATAAGAAGCACTGTATTCTTTTAAAAGCTTCTTATTCACAGGAATACTTTACACTCTTGGTTATAAATTACCTTGCTTCTCATTTGAATATTTGTTGATTTGGCCTGATGATTGCATAACTTCCTATTTATGCTATATAATATGGAATGGAAGATTAATAAAAATCTATAATGTATATAACAGAGGAAAGAATAAAAAATGCGTCTCAGCAAGATTGTTCATGGATGTCAAAACAAATCATCAAGAGTACAGAAGGCTCTCTTTCAATTATATTTTGAGTGAGGGTATGAGAATGGAGAATTAGTTTCCTCTCTTTTATTGCTTAAACTATAAAACTATGAAGCATTAAATGTCTTCTGGGAGCTCACCCAATTTTTGGAAAAATAAGGCTTGATTCTGTGGAATTTGATGCATTCCTTTCCAGGGTATAAGCTCATCCAGAGTTAGTGTGCTAAATAAATGCTGGAAACAGGGTAAAAGAGAAAGGGGAGAAAAAGCCAATAAAATAATGATGAAAAGACAAGGCACAAGTGCCATACACATTAATAACACTCATTTTGAAGGGTAATACTTAAATAAGCATGAAAAGTGAACCACTGGAAAGTTGAGATTAAAATTAAATCACATGCTTGTTCAATAATTATTTGACTAGAAGCTAAACACATTCATTAGCAAATGCAAATGATTCTTTTAATTAGACATCAACAAATAAGGTTCAAATAGCAGAAGCCATGCTATTTGATCTTGATAGGTTTTCATTATAGAGCTTCAATATCTCCACAATATTTCCCTGAGTTTCCTCTACAGTCACTCACAAAGAATATGAGTTTAAAACTGTTTTAATATCTTAATATGTCTATAAATGTGTTTAATATCTACCACGATCAAGGTCAAAAGGAAAAGTTCGTTCCTTTGTATTTCTAATTGATATTCCATTGTGCAGATATAGATATACCAGAGTTTGTTGATCCATTCACCCAACAAAAGATATTTGGGTTGTTTCCAGTTCTTGGAAGTTATAAATAGATCTACAATAAATATTCATGGACAGGTCTTTTTGGGATTGCTGGGCCATATGGAAAGTATATGTTTAACTGTGTAAGAAATTGCCAACCTTTTTTCCAGAATACCTGGACGATTTTGCACTCCCACCAGCAATGTCCAAGAGTTCTAGCTGCTGCTACAAATCCTAGCCATCACTTGGTATTATCATTCCTGATACTCCAAATTTGCTTCTGCTATCATTTCCCTCTGTCTGAAAAACTTCCTTTAGTAGTTCTTTTAGAGAAAATCAAATACCAAGAAATTATCTCAGTTTTTCTTCATGAAAATGCCTTAATTTCACCTTTATCCTTGAAGGATAATTTCTCTGAATATAGAATTCTAATTCTATGCTAGCACTTGAAACATATATTATTTGACGTGAAGAATCCTTAAAGGAAGATGGAGTCATAATTGTATAATATTAGGCAGTTGTGATTTAATTATTGAAATGGAACTTCAAAGCCTTAATCAGAAAACAAGATATTATAGAATAGAAAGTTGGGGACAAATTATTTCATACATAATTTTCAGCATTCAGTAAAAATTCTATTCAATAGAAAAGAATAGCCAAGAGAAAAACCAGATCTTTTAAAAAGACCCACAGGTTATCTGGATATTAAAATTTCCAGACATTGAAATAGCTGGGAATAATATATTCAAGAAAATATATGACAAAATGAAATCTAAAACAGAAATGCACAGAAATAGAGCAGATTCAACAACGAATGAAGAATGCAACAAATAGATTAAAGCAGATTAGACTCAACGTGTAAGAGTATAAG
This sequence comes from Balaenoptera acutorostrata, assembly GCF_949987535.1. Taxonomy (NCBI): domain Eukaryota; kingdom Metazoa; phylum Chordata; class Mammalia; order Artiodactyla; family Balaenopteridae; genus Balaenoptera; species Balaenoptera acutorostrata. The sequence continues at coordinate 127,340,440 of NC_080068.1, read as the reverse complement.
TGAGTTTCATGTTGGATCAGAATACATACAGACTAAAAGATATATTAAGAAGCAAAATAAGAAAATAAGGTAAGAGATCCATGAGTCACAATGTAAAAAGTCTAAGAAATGTGATTGGATCCCCAGAAAGCAGCCTAGCCAAAGAATTACAAGTTTAGAGAACCAATATTTTATAATATGCTGAAAGCAAACTTGTTGAAACTTTTCCCTGAAAGGAGATGTTATCTTTATTACACTGTTGCAAATCAATATGGGTATACTGGAGCTTTCTCAAAAAACTAAAATTAGAACTACCATATGACCCAATAATTCCACTCCTGGATATATATCTGAAGAAAATGAAAACACTAATTTGAAAAGATACATGCAGCCCAATGTTCATAGCAGCATTATTTACAATAGCCAAGATATGGAAGCAACCCAAGTGTCCATCAACAGATGAATGGATAAAAAGACCTGGCATACACACACACACACACACACACACACACACACACAATGGAATACTACTCAGCCATTTAAAAAGAATGAAATTTTACCATTTGCAACAACATGGATGGACCTGGAGGGTATTATGCTTAGTGAAATAAGTCAGAGAAAGACAAAACCTCTATGTTACAATCACTTATATGTGCAATCTAAAAAATAAAACAAACCAGTGAAAATAACAAAACCATAAGCAGACTCACAGGCATAGAGAACAAATAAGCGGTTACCAGTGGGTAGAGGGAAGGGAGAAGGGACAGGATAGTGACCATGAAGCAAATTACAAAGTGATCCTTTTCATCATTCCTCAGGAAATGCTAAATAAAATGATGATATATCACTACACAGTCTCCAGAATGGCTAAAATGAAAATGAAAAAAATAGGTTTTATAGGTGAATTGCAAAGCAAATCTTATCTCAAAGTGCTAGTGGGGATGTAATTTGATACAACAACTTGGACTCTCTATTTGACATCATCTACAAAACTTAGCCTATGCATACCAACACTTCTACCCCTAAGATATTTTCCCAAAAGAAATGTGTCTGTACATGCACCAATAGATATGTACAGGAATGTTTGTAACCACATTATTTGTAGTGTCACATTATTTGTAGTATTCAAACACCAGAAAAATCTAAATGTCTATCAATAATACTAAGGAGAAATAAACTGCATATTTATGCAATAGAATACTGTACTGTAAAAAATAAACTAGTGCTACATGCAACTACATGGAAAGAATTCTGTTCCATTTAAAATATTTATTCTCTCTCTGCTTAGAAAAAGAACATAGTAAATTTGACATTTGCTTTTGATTGTCATATACTTCACATCAAGCATGTTAGAGATCAGTTAGGACATCATTGCAATGAATCCTTCACAACTCACAATCCCCAGAATCAGCATTTCCACACAGCTCTTATTTCAGGATTTTTAGACATGACTTGGAAGATTTATTTCAAGTCATTCTTGGGAGGAAAATCCTTAAATGACTTTATCCCTTAAGGAAGAATATCCCTGATGCTATATCTTGGAGGTGACAGACAAACAGGTAAAGAAACTTTATTTCTGTTACTTGTCTCTTGTTTTTGAGCTCTTGAAACTCTGTTTTTATAAGAAAGAGTTTGAAATTATTATTCTATTTTGTTTATTCATTGATGCAATTTCATTTATTCATTTATTTACTGCTACTTTTACTTAAACAATTAGTAATACAAGAATATGGGTTTTGTTGTGTGCACTTTTAATTTATAGAATACTAAATTATACAGTATTATAGGTGTACTTAATAACTCCAATTACAGGAAATGACCTGTGCTTATTCACTGTATTTCTTACTATGTTTCTTACTGTGATCATAGCATGTAAGTTGCTAATATGTTCTACTGAAAACACTGGATTACTTAAGATTGACTGGTTAGTGTCTCAGGTAGAATGGCAATACATTTTTACATATTACTCCCACATACAATTTTAGAATATCTTTTTCAAAGCAGAGTTTGAACTATAAAATTAGATTATTTTATTCCAAACTAGGAGTGTGTTAAAAAAACATTTTGATTAAACAAATATAATGGAAGTATTAATTGCGGGTTTGAAATGATTGACCAAAGATCAAAGTATAACTTCTTGCTTTAGCAACTAAAGTAAAAAGGAACACTAGTTGTAGGTAGAGTGGAAAATAAAATGCAAGCAAATCAACTTGGTAAGAGTTGGTGTTAGCTTCCTCAAAGTAAATCTGTGAGATGAGGTGTGTATTGTATTCCTCATTCTCTTAAAGATTCATTTAAAATAATTATATCGATACTTAATTTGGGAGTTTACAGGAAGATAAACTGTAGTGAACTCAGATAATTAAATTTAGCAACGATCAGATTTTAAAAAATAACCACAGTGGTGAAAATGCATATAACATGTAGACATATATATGCATATATAATATATAGATATAAATACTGATCGAGATATATAGACATACCATTGTACGTATGTAAATGTGTAACTATCCATCTACATATCTTCTTGTTGTTGCATCTGAGATGGTAGAATCATTGTTTTGTCTAAAGGACTTCACATATTTGATAAAAATAAATAGACCCTTCTGAAAGAAATAATATTTGAGCATGTTTTCCATAATAATTTTTACTAGGTGTAATGAATCCCTCCTTATCTCTTCTTGAGATTAAGATTCTTAAGTAAACTTTCATCAGCAAAAGGGGGGGGGGTCACAAACAGCTGACCCTAATAATTGCTAATATTTATTGGGGTCTTGCTATTTATCTTTGTCTCTGCTCCTAAGGCTCCTTCCGTGAGACTTCAACTGAACTACTGTATTAACTTCTCCCAAAATGTGGAATAGTTGCTAACTTATTTACTCAATTGCTATTTATTGAATGTCAATTATATGCCATGCACAATTAGTCTAGACTCTGGGGATGTATCAGTGAACCAAACAAACAAAATCCCAGCCTGAATGAAGCTTACATTCTTGTTGGGAGTGGGACAGATTCAGATAGTGATGAGTGCAATCAGCGGGGAGAAAGAAAAATTGTAAAAGAAAAAGATTAATCTTACTAGCTTATGTATTAAGAAGAAAAATCTCCTCTTTTTCATTCATAGGGTAACATACGTACATACATACATAGCAGAAATATAGAATTTTTCTAAAAGACATGGTACTTCAAGAAATCCAGGTAATTATAATTCATTCAGTTTAGTGTAGGACCCTTAAAAAGACACTGAGCATGTAAACAAATTTAAAACACAGTTCCCTTGACCTTAAGGAGCTTCTGTCCATGTTGTATGGCATCATTTAATAATCTCAGGAGTCCAGCCCTTCCGTTGCTTTGAGGTATACAAACTGAGAAGCAAATATAGTGATGACCACCCACCATCTGCACCCAGGGTGGGCCACTGACTCAAAACAAATGCTTCATTTGTATGACTTTAGATATTTGAGAAACGTTTATTCTGACCAAAAAGACTTTTTCCTTTTTACAGCATTGGATGGGTATCCCAATTGAAACTGATTTTCAGTAGCATTTGACTTTCAGCTAAATAAAATGAGTTCTGCAAAATATGAAGAATAACAGTCATTTTGACTGAAGCCAGTTGTGGTAGGAAATCAGAAACCCTGGAGGTCTTTCAGTTTGCTTGTTATCAAAGTAGCTGTTGAGGACTGATGCTTAAAGATCTCTATCTAAAACAGATGTAACTTTACTAAATCTCCATGTGGAAAGCTTTGTCTAAAAAGAGCTCATTTTAAAACCTAGCCATAATTACTTTTATTTTGTTATATACCCCAGAATGCCTCAGAAAAATTTTTTTCCATAAAGAAACTGTTACAGGACCATTAAGCCATACATGAAGTATATCATAAAAGTCAGCTATGAGAAGTGACTTTAATTAGTTTACCACCAAAAAAAATCCCTATTTGGTCATTCTTACCCTGCATTCAAATCATTCTACCAGAAAACATGACAAAGAATATATTCCTCTTTTTACTTCATGCAGAAGTTTTTGCCTTCATTGTGAATCCATCTTAAAGTGTAATTTTGAGTCACTTTTTAGTCGATTTTCAAATTCTGTGAGTTACTTCTGAGTGAGAGTAATGAAATCAAAAGAACACTAGTAGTATCAAGTATCCTCCTGTTTTGCATGCTGGTGTTCGAGAGTGTTCACTCTGGGAGCATTTGACTGAAAACTAAATCTTCTGAGAAATTGACTTCTCAGCATCAGCTAGCTGAATAGTAAATGCTTCCATGTGTTATAAAAACGAAGACTTATATTTCTCCCCAGCTGATTAGGAAAAGCAAGTCTTTCTTACACTTACAATTTTAGTGGAAAGATTGAAAGCATCAATAGTTCTGTCAGAAAGACCATAGGGGAAAACATGAGAAAATAGAGAAGATTAAATTACTTGAAGCTTGGATCCAGTTGATTCACAGAGGAAAGTCACATTTTCTCTCATTCTCCCACATTCTTCTCACAGTGCTAGAGCATTGTTCTGGAAATCATGGTTTGGCTATGTGGCTATAAAATCTGTAAATAAGACACTGAATATTTTTAGTGCCCTTTATCTTGAAATTCTAATATATAGATAAGAATACCTGATAATGTTATATTCATCAATATTGTATTTTTTTTCAAATAACTTTATAATGGAGTTGAAATTGCTTAGAATTTTACATGCATAACTAAAAAAACAATTACCCTTTATGATTTGAAGGAAAGTTTACTGTTATATGTAAAAAGTTTCACTCATAGAGAAAGAAGAATAAAATAAGCCATCTTTCCTTAGTGGTTCATAGTCTATTGCAAATCATAGTAACTATTGAGCCAGTACTGCTGCCAAAAGAGGATTCATGTTGATTACAGCATTTGGTAGAGTCAGTCACTTCACAGGTAAAAGAAACATGTGAGCCTCTGTTCAGTGTCCTCCAAGCAGAAATGTCACCTGTGGAGAGTAACAAAGGAAAGTCTGCAGTTTGAAAGGATTTTTTACCAAACACTGATCATTATCTCTACTAAGTTTTCTTAAAATGCTTTATTCATAAATTGTTATGAAAAACTGAGCCAAGAATGTCATGGCATTACAACATTATAATGCACATGACACAGTAGTAAACAATTGTTTATCAAAAGGTGTTTAATAAACTGAAAAATATGTTTATGTTAGCTAAAAGTGAAAAAAATCTGAAAATTTTACTAAAAGTTTATATTACAATAAAAAATTTTAAACTCTCCGTATGTTTGCCTCTTTTTATGTCTCCCCTTACAATACCTTTACAAAAAACAAAATTGTTCACACTTCTAGTGAAGATTGCATTATATATTCACACTTTGAAAGTGCCGTTCCTCCACCTGAACAAATAAGAATGATACATAAAGTACAAAAGAGGAAACATTAAAAACCTCTCTCATGCTCAAAACTCTATTAGTTCCATGAAGCAAAGATGAAAAATAAATGCTTAGAACTGAGAAGAACTGAAACTGCAGACCTGCTAGATAGAGTCCAAAAAAGCAAAACAAAATAAGATAAAACATGCATTTAAAATATATTTTTAAATATAATCACTGAAATTGAAAATAATCTATAAAGGGAATTAACTCTGTAACGAAGGAGAGTTTCCACAGAATAAAAAAAGCAGTTAACTGAAAGATCCAGTAGAGAAATGAACCTAGCAAAGAGTACTCAGAGGCAAAGAGATATGAAATATGGAAGAATTTGTAAAGATGTAAAGAGTAGTTTGAAGTACTTCAAAAATACATTGGAGAGATGGCAGTAAAGTAAAACTCAAGGGGTAATAGCTAAAAAATGTCCAGAACTGTGTTTTCATATTGAAAATACATCATGATTTTTGAGCAGGATTTTTGTTTTTAATTATTATCTAGATTCATCCTAGTGAAGCTGTAGAAAATCAAGTGTAAGGAAAAACTCATTAAATCTACTTGAGGGTAAAGATCACTAGACGGACAATTAGATTGACAATAGATTTCCCCATAGTAACAATAATGCCAATATAGTTTCAATCTGCAAAGGAAAGATTTCAAACTATATTTCTATACTCAGCTCAGAATTATTTAAAAGGAGATAAGGACATTTTAAGACAAGCAACTAAAAGTTTACTACCCAATTTGGATGCCTTTTATTTCTTTTTCTTGTGTGATTGCTTTGGTTTGAACTTCCAGTATAATGTTGAATAGTAGTGGTAAAAGTGGGCATTTGTTTTTTGTTTGTTTTAAATGTGTTCTTAATAAATATTGAAAGTAAATATGTTAATCATTAGGAAGTTAGAAAATAAAGCAACAAATACAAATAAAACTAATAGAATAAAACTGGAAAAAATATAATAAAGATAAGAATAGAATTTATTAAAATAGAAAATAAATAATAGAAAGATAAGAAGTAGCTATATCTTTAAAAGTACTATCATGTAGAATGCAAACCAACAACAGATTCTTGATTATTTCTGTGGAGTTATATAGGAGAATTGTATTAGAACATGATATTAAGTAGGCTTTAATTACATCTGTAATTTTTTTTTGAAGGACTAAAGAAAATATGGTGTGTTCATGAGTATTTGTTATATAATACCCTGTACTTTTCTACATGGTTTAAATAGGTATAACAAAAATTATGTACATATATTTTAAAAGAAAATACAATAGAATGTGTAGTTTTTACAATGTCCCTATATACCCTATCTATTTTTAAAACATATTTGTCCTTTAGTTTTGTCACATGAAAAAAGATTCTAAGTTAGAAAGTAGAAATGAAAGCCTAAATAATACCCTTTCAGAGATATTGAGTAAAGAGATGAGGGTATTCTAACATCAAAACAGACTTCAAAATTATTGTTATTTTTAAAGTTTGGAGTATTTATAAAAAATTAATTTTTATTTCCAAACTGTGCTGTTTTAAAATTTTAGCAATAATTATTATTTTTACTGGTGAACTGTGAGGTTGGGCTGTAGAAAATAAGAAACAGAAGATGCTAGAGATTGCCAAAGGAATGAGTGGATGTATTAAAATAGCATATACCTCAAGATATCAAAACAATGCAACTTTTTAAAAATAAGTATTTCTCTCTGAACAGACAGCTTTAAAGCTCCATTGAACAAAACTCTGCTCAGATTTACAGAACAAACATCTTATTTGTTCCTCTTGGAATAACTCAAAATTTAATATTTTATCCACAAAAATCTCATTTCATATTTCTTTTTTCAGAAGCATACATTTTTATTATTATCAAAAAGCAAAATGCTAAATCTTCTAAGGAGTGACCCTGCACTTTTTTTCTCTTTGAAAGTTTAATAATTTTCCTATTTTCAGTCAAATATATAAACCAGTTTTGGATGACTCCCTCATAGCAGAATTAGACAGCAGTCCTGTGCAACAAAGCGACCTGCACTTGTAATGATGACATCTTATTTTATGGAGACCTGGCCACATTTCAATGAATAAATTCATGGAGTCTCACCGCTCTGTGACCTCATATCTACAGTCTTTTTGACCTAAGTCTCATTCTAGCTCATTACTGTCATAGCAAAAGCAGCCGTTCTATCTCACTTCTGATCTTATCTGCCCTTTAAAAGTGAAGAAGCACAACAGCAACCAAGAAAATAGGCACCTCACTTTTTCTTTCTTTAAATGGCTAGCAAATTCGTTTTTCTTTTTTAGTCAAATAAATTTACTCAAAATAACTATACTTGCTTTTTCAATAGGTGTTTCTTAGATTATAAAACTAAACTGAAAATGTAATTGTCCCTATCTTCCGCTCATTTTTTGAAGATGCCTTTCTAGTAGATGAAGTCTCATTAGCGTGCAGAAATTATCCCAATGATGCTCTACAGATAGGAGGTAAATAGATGAGTGTATGACCTGAGTGCCTGTAAGGTATTCACAAGGTCAGAGACAGATCATTAAAATGCCTCTGAATGTCTCTTAATAACAAGGAGTACAGTGTACCATTCTTCATCTCTCTCCTCCAAGTCTTGGTTCTAGAATCTTGTTAATTCACGTTTATATACAGGTTCAAAGATATTACTAAATGTTTAGGATCTGAGAAGCATGAAGTGATTTGCAGTGAAATTAGTTACTCCAAAGTACTAATAGAAATCGGGTAAGTGTGGCAGATTTACTACAAAGAATTATCACGTCTGCTTCTCAAAAGCTCATAAAGGGAGAGTGATGAAATAAAGAGGTGTAAACCCACAAAGACAAAGAGAAAATGAGATGACACAAGAAATTTTAATAAAGCTTTGAAATCCAGGTTGTGGGGGAAGAATTGGTAAATTGAAAAATGGAAAGAGTTGTTACCTAAGAGCCTTCAGAGTGGAAGAGGAGAAAGTAGCAAGAAAATTTACTTTTGAATCACAAGGATGGCCCAGGACTTGGAAGCATGAGGAAATAGTGGAAAGTAGATTGTAAATAGAGGGGTTCAATACTCAGATTCCTTTTCCCTCCTAAGGTAGCTTAGTGTATCTGTCTGCACCTGCCGTATACTTCCAGCAGCTGTTTATTTTTAATTTCTCCTAGAGACACTCTGGATTTAGAGATGCAAAGGATAACAGAAGATGGAGATGAAAGATGAGACTAGAAACATGGATATTAAATTTGGATTCTCAGTCCCTTACTTCTGTCTTGCTGTTAAAATACCTGTAGCAGGCATATATATCCCAGAGAAGGACAGTGGGAAAGCAACTAGTAGAGAAAGGACACATAAACTGGAACAAAATGAAAGAACAATCAGGTGGGATAATCTGAATGCAGTAAGACAAAGGTACTCAAAACAATTATTACCATCATTTTTATTTACTTTTAATATTGTAGTAAGTGAAAAGTAAGCACTTTACAAGCAAAAAGCAAATCTGTGCTATATAAAAAATCACATATAGCCCTAATAATGAATAATATGTATTCCATTGCAATGGTCTAATGATATAAATTTAAATGTCTCTTTTTAGCAATTTCACATGGTAACTTAATAATGACCTAAGAGTCTATTAAGAATACAAGCTATTGTATCGTCTGTCTCATTACAAAGAAATTTTGGGTTATGATTGACTCTTTTTTTAGAAAACCTTAAGCTGAACTAAAGTAAAAAGTAAGCTTTTCATTTGTCATGTTTATTTTATAACACATGACAAATATTGGAAAAATATGTTGACATTTATTGTTACATTCTATTTCATCTCTGAAATTCCCTTTGTTTGAAGGCATTCAGTAATAATAATATGCCTCTATTAATCATCTTCCTTGAAATGAGGCCACAATTTTAAAAATATAATAGCTCTGCCATTAAAGACAACTGCTTTTCTTTCTTTTTTTTTTTTTTCTTTTTCTTTTTTTAGTTGCCATTTGTCAATAATGACTGCTCAATGATTAGATGGAGGAAAGGAAACCTGGAGCAAAGGGTCATAAAGTATTATTATTAAAAGCATATGTTTTTGTATTTTATTTAAATTTATACTTCAATAGGTACTTCTGGTTACACAACTGTTACTTTGTAAAATCACGTTTTCAACGTTATAGCCTATGCATCTTTTTTGTTTGTCATACAATAACAGTTCCTTGAACTACTGTCATAATAACATCAGTGGAACAGAAATGCTTTGACCTCAGTATTATAGACAAGGTGAAAAAAATTTGTTTTTAATCTATGGTAACAAAGTCACATGGCAGAAAACAACTTGTAAACCCTTCCTACATGGATCAAGTCTTCAGGGCAGAGCATTGTTTAAATCTCTTTTTTCAACCAGCCTGAGGAAAACACTGCATTTACTTAGCTGCTGAATCAAATAGCAAATAAACTTTTGGCAGATTCGGGGATGGAGGTCATGGGAGGGGGAGGGGTGGTGGTAGTAAAAACTATGGAAGTTATCAGTTTGATTTCATAATTTTTAATAATGATTAATCCATTTCTACCAGCATACTACACACTCTAAAATCATTTATAAGGGTTAGTCCCTGTTCTTTGCAATTTACACAGCTACTAAATGATATAATAAGTCAAGGATGATATAATTAGTATCACTATGCACAGAATGCCACAAAATGCTGAAAAATGCTTTTGCCTCATTTCTTATTTCCCCTGAGACTCAAAGGAGGAGCAGATGATACCATTCACAAGAGTGAGAATTGATCTGCCAGCATTGCCTTTGTGTAGATTATGGTAACTGCATCATTTAACACTAACCCTTAGGCAAGCGGATGCCTAACTTTTGCTGGGGCAGTTTGATGAATACTTTGTACTACTCCATAAAAATCTAATGTAAACTGTGTTACAGTATGAAGCATTATAGATAAACATTTCTCATAATACTATATTTTCCAGAATGCTGTCATAAGAATATAAATTTAGAAAGTTGTCTTCAGGGTTGACTTTTAGATATCACAGTTCTGGCTGTATTTTAGCTACATAAGTGAGTAACAGTTAATGACTTTCTCAAGGACAGATCTTAATTTTCTAGTTTCTGAAGTTATTCTGAGGTCGGCAAAATTCCTAAAAATGAGGAATGATATGTTTATATTTGTGTTTTACTTATATTTTAAGAAGTACTTCATATTTCACCATCATGGGTATACTGGGAATATAAATTTTACTTAGGTGACAATGGATAACTTAAAATATTAACTATTAAGTTCAAACAGCTTCTTAACTCAGGGAAAAAATTATTGCTTCAGATTAGCTAATGAGAACATTTCAATATCTTTCTATTATATCCAACCTATTGATATATACTGGTAAACTGCAAAAAGGATATTCTTTCCTTCACTTTCAAGAATAATGCTGCCAATTTCCAAGTGCTTTGCTATGGGCCAGGAAATGGTCTGCACAATTTACATATTTTACTGTATAATTTACAACAAATGCTTAAAGGTAGATATCATCACCTTCATTTTTCAGGTGAATAAACTGAGATTTGGAAAGGTCAAGTAACTTGTCCCAATTCAGGTAGAAAAGGAGAAACCAGGATTCAATTCCACATCAAATTCACCCCCAAAACTCTACCTACTGACTATTCTATACTACTCCTTTGTAATGGGGAAATAACAGAGTTTCACTAGTAAGATTTGTAATCCTGCTAAAAATGGTTATAATGCTGAAAAAATCTTCAAACTATTTTTAAAAGCTTACCAAGCATATCAATACAAAAACACAATGTGTATGGTTTGCTTAAGGAAGGGCACACCTAATACCATAGATAAAATATTTTAATTTTAAATACCATTTTTGCTTCTTCATAGCCTGTCCTTTTTAAGAAGAATTAACTTAATCCAGACTGCTCTAAGTTGAATAGTTGATCTTTTCATAAATACTCTGCATAAAAATATAGATTTTTTTTAAAAAGTAGAATTATATTAAGTGATTAAGAAATAATTCTTTTGATTTCCATATTACAAAAGAGAAAATAAAACCTGAGGTCAAAAGTTGTGAAGTGCTTCCTTCAAATTTTTAAAGTCATCATTTAACAAAAAGAAGTTGCTTATTTTGGAAAGATTTTGAAAAATTAAAATCATACAGTCCTTGGCATTTTCTTTGTTTTATGACAATTTAGTCTTCCAGGGTCTCATTCTTTTCCCACATATGCCATCTGTTAATATGTTGAAGCAGTCTTTAGTTTTCATCTTTTTTACAAAGTCTCCAAATCTATTAAATATATCAACATAAATGTAAGTACATAAAAACATAAACATATACATATACCAGCATAAGAACTTCATGCATCGGGACATATTATCACTATCCATGTAACTTATTTTATTAGAAAACAAGTCATGTATATTTGTAACTGAATATTGAAATTAGAAGCACAAATCAAAACACCTGCCTGCACACCTTAACAAATGATCCAATGTCAATGACAAAAAAACCTTTCTTTCCAAAACATGATATTAATGATAAAGTATCAATAATAACAAGAAATCTTTCATGAATAGCTTTAAACATGTTCTCACATTATTTCATTTGATTTTACAAATATCCCTAGAAGTAGAAAGAGCTTGTGTTTTTACCTTCAGTTTATGGATGAGGAAACAAGGACTCAAGCAAACTGACGTATCTTGCATTGTGAAACCAGGTTTTCTGACTGTTGGCCCTGAGCTCTTTCCACACACATGTGAAGTGTCTTTTAGCTACACTGAATGTTGGCCAGTTTCTCTATCATCTTTCACTTGAGTTTTCAAGAGGCAAAGTTACCTAACCTACTGAGAAGTTTATTAAACCTTGCAAATCATTCCATTTAAAACACAGAAGAGAGATCTGAATAGATGTCCTTCATGTTGGTAGGGGACACAGTTAATCATATTGGACTTAAGATTCCATAGAGCATCTTGCAGAAATTAGTACAGTTAAGTTCTAAAATAGGCTCCCAGGTCATTACAGACTTTGTACATTTGTGTGTCTAAAGTACTTCATACTATTATTTATAGTGAGTGTTTTGTTTTAGGACTCAGCAACACTAAGTTCTCTTTGGTTTGTAATTCTATTAAAGAAATGTCAAGAACTATTATATACCACTCTTCTAAAAATATTGTTTGTGATCGTGACATTGGGAGGCAGAAATAACACCTGTCTCTCACTTATTTATGAGTGAAAGAGATATAGCATATGTCACTTGGTCCATGTGATCATAAATTGAAGAAATAGAAATGAATCTGAGGCATGTAGGAAGCTCCATCAATATGCCTATATATCACTATATCTATTTAACGTTTTAGGCACTTTTTTTTGCCCAATAAGCATTTTCATGACTGAAGATTTTCTTCATCTTAATTTTACATTTAGAAATTGATAGGACTTTAAAAAGTACCTCGTATCTTACTATATACACTACTTCTGCATAAAGAGCTTCGGTGAATAAAATCTGCATGTTCATCAGAGTTTTTGATTTTAAATTGGGACCACCTAATGTACATGTATCCATCTATGACAAACACCTGTATGTTGAATTGCTAGATCAAATAGTAGGATCCACCTTTACCAAACTGTTTTCCAAGCTTATACCTAGTCATGCTGCCACTAACAGTACATGAGAGTTCTTTTTGATCTACATCCTTGCCAACATTTTGTGCCAGTGTAGTGAATGTAGATTAGCATCTCTTGCATCCTCTTATTCCTACTGAAGGTACATCATGTTTTATATCTTTTTGGTCACATATTTCCTCTTTTTGTGAAGTGCTTATTCATCCTTCTGATTTTTCTACAGTTGGTATTTTTTTTTAAATGGGATAAGGAGCCTTTAAATATTCTGGATATGAGTCCACTGTTGAGAGAATTTATATTTTTATACAGTAGAAATTACCTTTTTTAATTTGTTTAAGACTTTTTTATGTCTTAAGAAAAATTTCCTATCATGAGATCATGAAGACATTCAACCAGACAATTTTCTAAAGGATAACTTGGAATTGCACATTTGGGTCAATAATTAGGATGACCATCTTTGTTTCCCTTGAACATTCCTATTTTATGTCCAAGATACTCAACTGTACGTTTTTCTTTCTTATCAACATCCCAATTTGTATGACAAAATATTTGGTCACCTTAATTATAATCCACAGTAGATGATTTTTTGTTTGTTGTGAGGGAGGGGTCTTTATTAATAAGATTTTCTGAGTAACACAGAACATTAAAATTTCAACCCCAGATATCCATTGATTTGCTTCAAGTTATTAGAATTTTAACTTTTTAGAGTTTCATATAAATGGAACCATACAGAATGTTGTATTTCATGTTATACTTCCTTCACATAGCTTAATGTTTTTCAAATTTGTCCAAATAGTTGTGGATATTAGTACTTCATTCTTTACATGGTTTATATTATAAGGATATAGCATGATATGTTTAATCATTTACCAGTTAATTGACACTTGGGTTGTGTATTAGTTTGCTAGGGCTGCCATGACAAAAGGTCACAACTGGGTTGCTTAAACAACAGAAATTTATTGTTTTATTGTTCTGGAGGCTGGAAGTCCAAAATCAAGGTGTTGGCTAGGTTGGCTCCTTCTGAAGCTGTGAAGGAGAATCCGTTCTATGCCTGGGTTGCTGGCAATCTTTGTCATTCCTTGGCTTGTAAACACATCCCCCCATTTTCTGTCTTCATGTTTGCATGGCATTCTTTATGTAGGTATATTTGTGTCCAAAATTCCCTTTTTTTGTAAGGACACCTGTTTTATTGATCAGGGGACCCACGCTACTTCAACATGATTTCATCTTAACTAATTACCACTGCAATGACCTTATTTTCAAGTAAGGTCATATTCTTAGGTACTTGGGGTTGGGATTACAACATATTTATTTAGAGGGAATACAATTCAACCTACAACAGGTTGATTTCAAATTTTAGCTATTATAAATATTGTTTTCATGAAAATTTGTACAAAAGCCTTTCTGTGGCTATCTGCTTTCATTTCTCTTGGGAATACACCAAGGCATGTTATCTGGAGGAACAAGTATTCCAACACTTTCTTGCTTTCTTTAAGAATACCCTATTATATTTTTAACGTTTACATTTGCAAAGTAATTTTAGGATCAGCCTTTCAAGTTCTAAAAAATAAGAAAGAAAGAAAAAAAGAAAAAAATTCGATTGAATTATGTAAAAACTTTAGATCAACTTATGATATTTTTATATTTTTATAATATTGAGTGTTTCAATCCATGAACTTTGTATATCTCTCCATTTATTTGTCACATTTAATTTCCTCCATTAACTGTTTATATTTATTCACAAAGAAATTGCACATATTTGTTTGATTTTTCTTATAAAATATTTTTTGATGATTTTTAAATATATCTTTTGTGAAACTTGATTTTTAATTGTAAATTTCTAGCATGTAAATACAAAAGATTTTTCAGAGAGATAACAATTTTTCTGTTCAAAATCTTCCTAAATTCTCATCTTGTACTAAAAATTTATTCATAAATTCTTTCAAATGTCTATCTACACGGACAAAAATAGTAAAGAGCGCTTATTTCTTCATAATCTTTATACGTATCAATTTTTTCTTATATTAACACACTGGCTTAGACAGCTAATAAAAACTTAATTAAATTGAAGTGTCAGTGATGAACATATTTGTTTTATTCCCTATCTGAAAGATAAGGTTTTCAATGTATCATTATTAAGTATGGATTTTAAAGTGTAGATGCCTTTTATAAAAGTTAAAAAGCTTTCCTTATAAATACTTCCTACTTTGATATTTTTTAGCTGTCACTTTTTCTGCATCTCTTACAACAATCATGCAACTTTTTTGCTAATTACACCTGTTAATGTCATGACTCACACTGACTGATTTTTGAATATTAAACCAACTATGTATACCTAGTATAAATCCTACTTGATCATCATTTGTTAGTATTTTGTTGAGATTTGTAATGCTAATAAGAAGACTGGTTGGTAATTTTGTTTTATCATATTACTCTACCATGTCTTTTGTTCAAGGTTAAACTAGCCTCAAACAATGAATCTGTGAATGTATCCTCTTTTTATTTTCCATAAATACTATGCTTAACATGAGGAATTATATTATTCTTTGGCAATGGCAAATAATGAATCAATGGCAACCACTGCACTAACTAAAGCACTGAAACTGAATCTTAAAAGTTCCTACCCTGGACACAGCAGAAGCCTCACACTCCACATATTTTGGAGGGCTTCAAATGCCAGGACTTCTCCATTCCTCAAGATTACTGGCCATGCACCAAAACATTGGAGAGTTGTGGGGAACATAAACAGCACTCCTCTTTTAACAATTGTTTATTGTGCTGTAACAAATTACCACAAGTTTACTATCCTACAGTTCTGGAGGACAGAAGTCTGAAATCAGCTTCACTACTTATGGTGTCAGCAAGTTCTAGGGAAGAATATGCTCCTTGCTTCTTCCAGCTTCTATAAAGTAGCTACCTGAATTCCTTGGCTTGTGGCCATATCACTTCCATCTTTGCTTCTATCATCACATTTCCTTTTCTCACTCTGACCTTCCTCTTACAAGGACCCTTCCTCTTACAAGGATTACACTAGGTCCATCTGGATAAGCTAAGATAATCTTCCCATAAGGCAACATATTCACAGATTCTGCAGAACAGGATATGGACATCTTTAGGCAGCCATTATTTACCCTACCAAAATCTGCTCTCTGGTACCCAAAGGTTCACATCTGTCCCACATGCAAAATACATTCATTGTATCCCAAACTCCACCAAAATTTTAACCCAAGTTCATTAACTTAATATCATTAACTCAAGTTCAAATCTCACCTAAGTCTTATCAGCTTAAGAGGCTCTTAGTATATTGCATATCCTGAGGCAAATTTCCTTTCCCTATGTGGACCTATGAAACTAGAATACAAGTTATCTGTTTTCAAAATACAATGATGGGGCAAGCATAAGGTACCAGATATAGATGTTACTATTCTAAGTGGGAGAAAATGGAAGGAAAAGAGTAGTCATTGGTCCCAAATGATTTCAAAATCCAGCAGGACAAACTCCTTTAGGTTTCATGACCTGAGTATAATCAGGTCATCTTAAGTCGGTAAGTTTGACTTAACTTTCCATCACCTGAGCCCTGTCTCTGACCTTGGATTTACTTTCCCTTTTTCTTGAAGGATAGCACATTTTTGCAGCTGAGTAGTATTATTAGCCTGTTTCCTTCAAGTAGAATTTGGGGAATCTGATAGCCTTGTTTTATTATGTCCTCTCTCTTTCCCTTTCAGTCCAAGCTGGCAGGGTTTCTGCTGAGAAAACATTCTCAGGAGCTTTGTAGATCTCCAGTGTATGTGTCCTGGATTCACTCCGTTAGACAAAAGGCTTCTCCATAGATCTTTCCTGTATAACCCCATCTCTATTTTTGACTTCTGCTAAAATGAATTAGGGGAATCCATGAGCCATGCACCTAATCTTTCAAAAAGCTCTCTGTGTGAAGGAATACTCTGACCTTTTAATCTTTCTGAGATACTAGCAAAAGGTTGTCCAGCATACCCTTGGCTTTTTCTCTGGAGCACGCTTTCCTGGCAATGAATCTCCTAATTTTAGCAATCTGGATAGGCTGAGAATTTCCCGATCATCAAGTCCTAGGTCATCTTTGCTTAACAGTTTTTTTCCTCAATCCATCTCTTTCCTCTCATATTTTACTCTAAGCAGCAAGAAGAAACCAGTCATATCTTCAACCCTATTTTTTGAAATCTCTGCTAAATATCTAAGTTCAGCATTTCCATGTTTTGCTTACCATATAACTGCAGAATACAAGTCAGTTAAGCTTTCTGCCACTCTAGGGACTTCCCTGATGGTCCAGTGGGTAAGGCTCCGTGCTCCCAATGCAGAGGGCCCGGGTTTGATCCCTGGTCAGGGGGAACTAGATCCCACATGCATGCCACAACTAAGAGTTCGCATGCCATAACTAAGAAGCCCGCATGCTGCAACCTAAAAAAAAAAAAAAAAAGATCCTGCATGCCGCAACTAAAGATCCTGCATGCTGCAACTAAGACCCGGTGCAGCAAAAAAAAAAAAAAAAAAAAAAAAAAAAAATTAAAGGAAAAGCTTTCTGCCACTCTACAACACTGGATAATATTACCTCAAGTTCCCAATAATGTGTTCCTTATTTCCATCTTAGCTCTCACTAGCATCACCTTTATGGTCCATATTTCTACCAACAGTATGTTTATGATAACTTAGGTGTTTTCTAATACGATATATCACTTCTACCTTGCTTCTCATTTCCTTCTGAGTACTTACTGGCAGCGTTGTTAAAGCAAATTTCTGGATAGAATAAAAAAAATGGAGGTGAAAAATTATTAGAAGAATAATGTAAGATATAAGCTTTAAGATGTAGAAATATTAGGTATACTAATTTAAGAAAGCTCCATTATCTCTATTTGTTTTTACAGGCTACCTCATTTTATAACACTATTTATGCCTTAAAATCTGCCTTGTCTTATCATATTCTTTTATTCAGAACTAAATTACACAAATAGAGTTAATATTACTGAACAAACTTTTGTCAACAGAACCTCCTTTAACTGAAGGGCTATAATTAATTCTCTTATTAATATCTGAATTCCTATTTTAAAGTTTCCCAAAAGAAAAGAGCTATCAAAAAAAAAAGCATTAAAAGTTTGACAGCTTAATCTTCTCAATATGTCACTGCAAGAACTGTAAACTGCTGTCAGACTTTGCTGCTTAGAACTGGAATTACAAAGATCAAGTGCTATGAGAAAGTATCACGTTTCAAGGTACCTTGGAAATGAATATTGAGAGAAAGAATAAACAGAATTGCACTTAAGAGATTAGATCAGTTAAACATTGTAAAAATTTAGCACCACATAGACAGAATCACAAGCATAACTTTCAAAAGCTGACTGTTTTGCAATGTATACAGTCTACTATTACTTGAATTCATATCAAAAGTGCTCCTCCAGATTATGAAGTAACACTCAGGATAGAAGTAACTGACTTCCCTTTAATGTTCTCTTCCTCAATTGTTCTAATGGTACATTCATTTTTGGCAGAACAAAAAGAAGGTAACAAAACATGTGTATGAATCCTTCTTTCAGGCGAAAGATCATAATGCCTATTGTTTCACTGTCCATCATGTCAGAGGTGATGCCATTAACTGATGGTTCCATTAGTAGGTTCAAGTGTGGTTGAACAGTCTGGAGTGAGTACCTTGTCTTCCATCAGTTTCCTCTGGATTCTGCCTCAAAGACCGCACAAGATCTTCGGTTGAATAGATTAGTTTCATTACTGCTATGTGAGTTGTTTGCTGCTGCTTTTCTTCCCGGAATCCCGTCATGCTACCTCATTGCATCCTTGATTCTGTCATTAAAACATACGTCTGCCCTTTAACTCTCTCTCTCTCTCCCCTCCTCAACTTAGTTTCTAAGCAGCTTTGATTTTCTGTCAACAAATGTGGATTAAGGAGTGGATCAGTAAAGCAGATGCCTGAGGCAGCAATCTTGAAGGATGTATTCTGAGAGACAAAATTGTATTTACCAGAACTCCTCCCCAGAAGAGTACAGCAGCACAGAATTGGAAGGAAAAGCTTGCCAAGCCCCTCCAGTTAGAGGATCAGATCCCCCAAAGACTTGCTTAACACTGGTAGTTGATCAATAACTTGATTTCTACCAAGGTCGATCTTGTTAGAGACACGGCTTTTCTTTTGCTGCTCTAAAATTTTTTTTGCATCCTTTTTTTGTTTTTCAACATTATTCCCTTCCACAGGCTTCACTGGAATAGTGCACCCATAAATTGCAGAGGAAAAACCTAGAGCTTCATTTCTAAAATCCTTTGCCAATAGGATCCCCATTTTTCCAATGAGCAGCACTAGTGTAAGATTTGCAAATTGGGGTTAGGGATGCATTGCCCAGGGCCATCAGAAGACAGCAGCCGAGTCTTCCTTCGCTGTCCTCAGGTGCACTCAAATTCCTTAAAAATGTATTCACAGGCTGTCAGTATGATGGGATATCAAAATATAATCGACACCCCCCCCGCCGCCGCCCTCTTCCATGAACGTCTTTCCATTCCTGGTGCTATTGCCTGTTCTCCTGTTATATTCAGCCTGGCAGGAGAGTGATGCAGTGAATATTAGACTCCCCAGAACCAACCACAGAGAAACTCCTTCAAATGGATCCCATCCTGTAATTCAAGTAGCTAGTGCTCTACGTAACAACTTTAAGAGAGAAGAGACCACACAAATCAAAGGCCTTCTTTTTATAGAGGACTTAAGTGTCTAGCACTTGAACCCACTAAAAATTAGTGGTGGATATAGGATAAAAGCCTTTTCCCAATAAAATGTTCTTTAATTTAATGGGATCTTTAATTTTATCAGGAGATCTTCTTAAACATCTGTGATATATTCAGTATAATCTACGTAGATACCTGGACAATATTATGGCCAACTATACATTCTCTGGAGTTTGATGCTATATTTTGTTGTATTCACCAAAATTATCTCCTGCTAAAACAAAACTAAACCAACTTAATGAACATGTTTTTCCTTTATTTTAAGCACAAATGATATTTGTGCTTAAAATAAAGGAATACAAGAACATTTACGAAGTATTTGGTGACACCATCAATTTCTAGAATGTCAACACATTCTAGATGCCTTTCAATGTTTACTTAGGTCTTTAGCTATAGTACTTTCACCAATACAAAATAGTCTGTATTCTTTCTACTTCCGAACTACCTTCCAAGAGTATTATTTCCACACAAAAAGCTTAGGATAATAGCCTCTATACTCTGAATCACTCTGGGTGTGTGTGTATGCCTTTGTACAGTGTTTGGGGGACAAAAGTGCAAATTTCAGATTAACTGTATCATTGAAGATAGAAATATAAATTCAGCTTAATACAGCCCTGTTTATAAATTTATGCCATTTCTTGATGTTAAGAAATTGACCAGATTAGATGACATTGACACTCCATATAAATAAAAATTAATTATAGACTAATCCTAGAATCTTTAAGTTTGAAACTTTAAATCTACATAAAAGATAAGTTATTATTCATCAAAGTATTTCTCTAAGATGACCATGGGTTATTAGGATGTGTTTTGGTTGCTAAAAATTTGGGGCAATATTTGTTACAATGCTTATATTTTTAAATTTTATTTTACAACATATATTTATACACTAAAAAGACTCTTTTAACGTTAATATAATAGTTTGTAACAGTGTCTGCCATATGACAAACCTGTGTAATGATGAACTTCTAGGGAAAAAAATGGTACTTAAAGAATGAATGAATGAATGAATAAATGAATAAATAAATAAATGAGTAGAAATGGTCATTTTCCAAAGTAATGCTAAGTATTTTACTTTGTAAGCATTTTATGGTCACTTGCAAATGTTGAAGAAAACTGATTTTGGGGTTTTTTTTTTTCACATAGATAATGCAAAAATGTATCAGTGACTGAAATACATATCTGCTTTGGACTGAATAGGTAAAGCAGTGTCTTCCCACTTACTCTTAGAATGAATCAGGGAAATTTTCTTTTTTGAAATTGTCAAAATTTTTTTTTTTTTTTACTTATTTTCTACCAGTGTGTGAAAATATGTGTGTAGAGTGGACATTGCTATCCACTGCACATAGTTTATTTTTAAGTCATTTTTCACACCTTGAATGTAGCAGATGTATACAAAACCAAAATTTTAATAACACTGTGAACTATTTTTTCTAGTCTAGTTAGTACTAAAATTAAGCACTTGAAAAAAAAAATCTCAAAGATGTCTCCCAGTACTTTCTTTACCTCAAGTCAGTGAGCTATATGAAAGGGTTTGACAGCCTAATCTCAATGTGTCATGGCATGAAGTGTAAACTGCTATCATGTGTCAGTCTGCTTTGTGACAGATAGAAATGGTATTACAAAAGTCAAATGCATGAAAATTAAACATTGAAGAATGGTTAACTCTATTTCTATTGCTAAAAATTATAATTCAATACTTGATAAAATGTCTTATTTCAAAAATTAATTTATTTAAAATTCAATAATTAATTTTAATAGGATAACTGTAAATATAGAATCACTGTCAGTCTCGGGGAAATTATGAAGTAAGTGACATTTTCTTCAACATCTGTCTGATTCCTAATTCTCTTTTGTTTTTCACTTACTGTTATCTTATTCTCCTGCTTACATGAACTAGTGTCCTCTTGCAGGCCAAAGTTTCCCAAAGGACACATCGTTCATATAGAAATTTCTTTCTTAAGTACAAACCAATTAAAATGTATATGTCCTTATTCTTAGAGAAAGCTCTTAGCTAACTGAGTGCTTTTTTGATACTCTCTTTTTGCCATGAAAAAAAAAAAAAAACTCTTACTAGAATATCATATATTAGTTGCCGTTAACTAATATTTCTAGACTTTGTGGAGTTTTTAACATTCTAAAGGCATATTTCTGAAAACATGGGAAATGTGTATAAATGGCATTTCAGAAGCTATATAGTTGAATTGGAAGGGCGTCTTTTAGGAGAGAGCTAACCCTTCCCTGGAGATCCATCTGTATGCAGTACAGATCATTACGTTATCACTTATGTATCATTTTTGCCAAGAGATTTCTTCATCTCTTTCTATATATAAATCTCTTCTTTCCTCATTGTTAAATTTTCACCATTAATGTAACATATTATATATGTAACATATACATAATATGTAAGTTAACATATACATGTCAATTACCCTTGACACTTCTATCTCTATCTCTCCCTCACCATTTTCAATCAGTTAATAAGACCTTTAAGTTTTCAGTTTACACAAGTCTTTCTACTCCTTTCCATCAACACTGCCACCAATATTGTCCAAGCTCTCATTTTCTCTCAACATGATCTACTAAGATAAGCCCTTAAATAGACTTCTTGTAGCCAATTTTATTCTGTTCCATTTATTCCTGTAGAGTAACAAGATTGCAAAATACTAAAACCCTTTAGAAGCTTTCCAAGCTACAAAGCAAAAAGAGTACTTTACATGTGAAGTAAATAATTTGGTAACGAAACCCCTCCTCTGTATGAACAGTTATTCTCTGTAATAATCATGTAATAGTCAACAATTATTTTTTTATGATTCCTTCTTCAGCTTAAAATTTAAAAATAAGAATAAATTTTAATATTAAACATTTTTAATTCATGTAAAATATTTCAAGTATGAACTAATATTTCCACTTTAATCTTGTTAATCTATAGTTCTAATTTCTTTTCATTTTGAAAAAAGTTATAATTCTATATTATGTCTTAGACAAAATAAATTCCAGATGATATTTAAATGGTAAATATGTAAATGTTAAAAATATTTAGCAGTTCTAAACAAAAGCAAGTATTTATAATACGGGAGACAGGTTTTTCTAAGCAAAATAAAAACTCAGGAAGAAAACAACTCACTATAAATGAAAAAGTTAAATTTTCTATGGAAGAAATATGATGGAGAGTAAGAAAAATAAGCTGAGAAGAGAAAAGATTACAACATACATCACAGACAGAAAAATTGAAAAACCATGATTCCTATTTTAAAAAATGGGCAAATGGATGATTACCAAAAACAAGAAATAAAAATACCAATGACCAATAAGCACATGAAAATCTCATTCATTTAAAAAAATGTAACTCAAACCAACAAGCCAAATTGAATATTTTATAAATTCTGATAATGCCTAATATATTGACTATAGTTTGTAGGAACCTGAAGTTGTGAGAATTTTCACTTATCTACATTATAAGTAGAAAATTTTGCAGTATATATGAAAAAATTTAAATGAAGCAGTTTATGATCAAGATATCCCACTGTATGCAGTGCCAAATGAGGTGGCAGAATGTGTAACTTGTTTTCAACATGCAAAGGTGGACATAGGACTAATAGGGTTAGAAAATTCTGGAACATATTAATTATTCATTTGATTTTAAATATATGATTTTTTTCAACTAAATTTTAAAAATGCTTGTAATAAAATGAAAAAAATATTGAAAAGTTTAAATATTCAAACTGAGATGGCTATTTAGTAAATCTAATGTGACACTTAAGTACACTCTAAAACATCGTATAAATTACCTGTTTTTACTTCACGGTTTAAGTCACTATATTTTTATTCTTCAGTTTTTCTTTTGAAAGAAAAATCTTATACCCTTACCCCAAAAAAGAGATGAAAAAGAGAGAACATAAGTTCTTTAAGGGCATATATGTAATTATCGTCTTTGTTTTTAATTGCCTTTCCTCTAGTGCCTGGAAGACTGTCTGGCACATAACAAGAGCTCTGTAACTTTGTTGAAAGAATGAATTAATGAATAAACTAAAAGTAAAACAAATTCCATTGACCAGTTATATTTTATTAGTATTAAATAGAATACAAATGTACTTAAATTATTTTAAATTAAAAGAATTCTAGAGGCTCTTATCATATAAGATTGACAGTGGTTATATTGTATATATATGTATAAAACAAACAAAGAATATAAAATATGCATATTTAAACATACATTTGTATGAATATATGTTTTATTATATACTTCATTATATATATATACACAATATATATATTAGAAATGGATGGTGTTTGAATTACTCTAGCATTTCATAAAATGGCACAGACTTTCTGAGGGCTAACAAAATAAATCCTTAGAAATACAGAGCTGGAGAAAAACGAGGCATCTTTTAGGACAGACACATGAGGGCAACATGAGGCATCATGATATACTGGGGAGATGATGGATTAGGATTCCAGAGCCTTAGAATCTAGTTCCAGCTCTGCCATGAACTAGTTTTGTGGCTTTGGGTAAATCAGTTAAATTTTCTGGACATCAGTTTTGTCACCAATAACACAAGGGGAATAGATTTAATTATATCTTTGAGTCTTTCCAGCTCTCACATTGTAGGTCTATTGCCAATTTTTTGCTTCCACCTCTAATAAGGTGAATTTAAAGATGGTAATAATTATATATATATATATATATATATATATATATATATATATATATATTGAGACTAAGGATTTTATATAGAGATTTAAATTATCTTAAGTATAACTTTAAATAAATAAATTTCAAAAAAATGTAAATAACGTAAAATTGGCAAGCAGATTTAAATTTGACGAGGCAGAATACATGATTAGTCTAACCTTGCTGTCACCAGGCCCCAGAGCATCCTCTCTCCAAATCTGTAGTCATTTGACTCACACTTGCAAACCGATCTACCTTAGGTTTGGGGACCAATTGTGTCCTTAATCAGAAGAAATTAAAGTATTAATTTTTAAAGTCAGACTTCTCAGAATTGAGTTAAATTTTATCCTATTCCTCTTGTGCCTTTGTTTCTAGTTCTAGCAACAGGGCTTCTGTTTTTGTTTTTTCTTGTTTTTCCCGTGGTATTCCAGATCCAGTAATTGTATATCTTCCTGCCCCATTTCAAACCATACATTCTAATTAAAAGACAAACAAATATTTCATGTCTCTTTCTGTGAAGATATCCCAGCTTGAATCCTAAGTTCAAATAAATTATTTAGTATGAGAGTGTTATTTTTGAAAAGGTTAATACTGAGTGTAAAAACCATTTAGCAAATGAAAAAAAATATATTTTGTTAAGCAATGACATCTATACAAGAGATAAAAATTCTGTGGGTACACATATCTAATGTGTGTGTGCATATATACATGTACATGCATAGACATACGCACATATATAGATGCATATTTATTTTAATCAGAAATGTTAAATAATGTATGATAACCACATCTTTTTTTTTCACTATTCTTCCATTCCTGGGTATTTAATATGCAATAATCTTTGGATTTTTCTGTATTTTAGTATAGTTTCTTTTTAGAAAGGAAGGATAAATGGAAGCTGGCTAGGAGGTAAAATGGATAAATATTATGCTTGAAATAAGAAAGATTGGATCTAAAATGATTTAAAAGAGAATGTCATCCATCTTATGCCTATGGCACCAACAGTTTCGTAATTATTAATAGTGTAATTATTAATAGTTTTTAATTATTAATCGTGCCTATCTTTTAACTCTTGAAAGTGTCCTGTCTTGGCTATTAAATTATATGCGCACTTTATTCGTGTAGTATG
The DNA here is from genome assembly GCF_949987535.1 of Balaenoptera acutorostrata. Classification (NCBI taxonomy): domain Eukaryota; kingdom Metazoa; phylum Chordata; class Mammalia; order Artiodactyla; family Balaenopteridae; genus Balaenoptera; species Balaenoptera acutorostrata. The sequence continues at coordinate 127,314,908 of NC_080068.1, read as the reverse complement.
CAGTGTTGGACAAGGCCCATTGCAAGGGGTCCAGAGCAAGGGGGAGAGAGTACTCAGATTAGCTGTGGGAAGAAATTAGTCTCTCTTTTATTTTAATTGAAGTATAGTTGATTTACAATATTGTGTTAGTTTCAGGTATACAGCAAAGTGATTCGGTTATACGTATATCTATATTCTTATTCTTTTTTTTAATATATTCTTTTCCATAGCCTCTTTTCTTCATTCCATCTCTACTGCTCTTCAAATGACTGGGCAAAATTCATCAGTCTTGTATCTTAGCCAGCAATGTCTACAGGTTCCCCTGTGAAAGGGGTATAACTGAGTCTACTCTTGCCCAGTTGGTGAACCATTAATCCTGGGACCACAAAGATACATTATTTTGGTCTGTTCTAGCTCAATGCTATAATCTATGGCATATTGCCTGTGCTTTAATTTTATCCTCCATAAACTAGGGTGGGGGGGAGCTTCTTTAAAGATGAGCGATGAAGAACAGCTATGCCAAAATTGTTTGTGTAAAGGTCATAGGCCCCATATAAACATAGAAAATAGCAAATGATCATCCACAAACCCTTGCTGGCTTCTCACTAGGATAGAAATCACATTCAGGGAAAATTCAGAGATCATAAATTGAGAGTATAGCCTGTCTGAACATAGAGGATTTGCATTTGTTATGTGAATTCATTTAACATTTTTCTAATTCCTCTGAGGTTTGTATGTCATAGACAGCCGGCTCAGTGTGAAAGCTATGAAACTGTTCCAGAATCATCTAAATGAAGTATTTAGTAACAGATGGCAATAAACACACTGTAATGGGCCTTATTTTGTTTTATTTTATTAGACCAAGGTTATGGCCACAGTTGTGAACTTAATCTGTCTCGTTTTATAACCATAATAGTGGTTAACATTGCATTCATATCACCAGCTGCTTTAGCTGAATCAAATGTTCTATACTGCGTAGTGCAGCTAAGCAATGGAGCAAATAACCTGTTTGGTATAGCATCCTGTCAGCCTGCAAATAAGGTATTTCTAATAGGGCAGTTTGGGCATGGATAACACACACGCTTGGTTTTGTTAGATGTATTTCTAGACCAAAAGAGTAAAAATCAGCATCACTTTTAAATAATGAAGGTGTTTTAGCAATATTCATGATTAAATCAAATCCAGCTAGAAACAAAGGGGAAAATTTGTACGACAATAGGAAACAACGGAAAGGGTAGGAACAATGAAGAGAACCTGATCATGTAATGTGGTCTGAATTAAATAAGATGATCTCATTTTTTAAACAAAAATCAGTAGAACAAATTCTTCTTTAGCTTATTTTAGATTTGGGTGATTTTGTTTCATTATTAAAATAAACAAGACACAGGATTCAAAGTAGACAAAGGAAAACAGAAGTTCTCATGAGCCAGAGTCCACAATGTATAAACTTGTTGTATTCATTGCTTAGTTAGATCCAAAAACATTTTCTCAACTATAAGACAAAAAAAGCTAATTAGAGATATTTATAGTAGTCTAGGAAATTCTATTTAATCGGTAATACAGCAGAATTTATATAATTAGTACAATTGATTGCAGTGATAACTTGAACTTTTTTAAACACCGTAGCTTTGCCACACTTATGCCCATTACATTTCTATTTCTTATGCTGGATAGTTCAACTCTCTTCTTTTCTCACTGCCACTACCCAGGCTATGTTTTGATTATTAGTTCTCTTTCCAGATAGCCTGACCCCAAAATGAGAATGGCATGAAAACTGTACGTGAGTATTTAACCCTTGTCAGGGAATCAAAGTACACATTTTATTGGCATTTTGATGCATGCATCAGTCATGATTTAGGACTTAAAATGCAGGTAAATTCTGATTACCCTGACAGATTTTAGTTTCTCAACCCAGAAAACTGAGGATCAGATCCTGTGAACTTGAGTGCCACCAAGTCTCCTTCCTTAATTGTAATCCTCAGCATCAGAAATAAAGAGATATAATAAATGCACCTACTACAGAGCAATACCCAAATTCTGCCTGTTACCACATACTTGCACATTACACAAAGTTATTTTTTAAATTATTAAAAATTCCTGAGTTTGTAGTTTATACCTACAAATTTACTTTACAACAATCAGCTGCTATAATGAGATTGAAGAGAAAACCTAGGCACCTCTTGATTATATGGGCCTACGTGTTGAGGGTTTCTAAAAATAGTGAAAAATTTCACAGTTAAAATTAAAATGCAAAATAGTTCCTAATTTATGGTATTTTTAAAACAATTGTTTCAAACATGTTTTATTATAGGTAATAGAATTCACAAGTTGCATTAAAGAAACTCATTTTAGTGGCAATAGAAGACTGGATTCAAGAATAGTACTGAATTTTGTGAAAAATTAAAATTTGGATAGTAAAGATTTACAGTCGGAAATGGAAATAATGTGAATTTTTTCCACTTAGTCTCAAAATGCATGTGACTATGGTTTATCTCAGCTTCAATTAAGTAAGCCCCCAAGTTGTTTATGTTACATAAAATAATGCTGAGAATTTGGCTATCAATTCCCTTGTCTGGTCTCCTAACTTCAGAGATCAGATCTGGGCAGACTGGTGTGCTTTGAAGGAGAGACAAAGGAATGTTTCTAACCATCTTCCTCATGCATCCTGCTTTACTCTTCAGCTGAATTCAAGCCTCCTTAAATAGAAGCACAAGACTCAGACAGATCAGCAAAACTCTGATTTTGCCTTAGAAGCTAAAACTGAGCCTGTAAGGAAATTAAGTTTTCACAGTTGTCCTGACTATGCACTTTTTACTAAAGCTGTTACAGACCTGAAATACTCCGTAACTGGAGGAAGGTCATTCTAAGTAGCCAGAAGAGTTAATTCCTCAAGCTTGTGCACCCAGGGACCCACATCAGTTCTAGAAAGCTAGTATTTGCTAAGGGATGTGCACATTACTTGGCGAAGGGGATAAGACAGCTAGATTTAAATCCTTCCCCTGTGATTCCCTGGCTCTGTGAGCTTTGCTAGGTTATCTGATTTCTCCATCCGTCAATTTAATCATCAGTTAATTGTAGAAATGAGCCTCCCCGAGCTATTTCAAAGGTTGAAATAATCTCTGTTATAGTATCTGGGACAGATTAGAGGACTAATAAGTGTTTCAAGGGAGGTGGCTTTCTCCCTAGGACTGATAAGTAACTTGATCCCCAAATTCTCCTTATTTTTGAGGCTTCTTATGTGACTAAGCCTGAACATACTCTCTGGACTCCTTCCCTTAACATAAAAGTGTGACATACAGCACATCCAGCTAGAATAAACATTTTAGTCACTTCTGAGATAGTGATATTGCTTAAAATACTAATTACAATTTCAGCCAAGATATGCACATTTTTAAATATTCTGATTAACTAAATACCTGGTTTTATTGTTTAAATTCTAGATTCACTATAGTTTGAAGTGGTTGACTATGGCTTTTAGGGAGAAGCTCCTGAGCTAGGCCTTGAGCAGTGAATAGCGTTTTGATAAGATGGTACACTCACCTGGGCTAGAGATGTCACAAAATCCAGAGTTGGATGGATCAATAAAACTAACATAGGTACAGGTGAGAAATCTCTGCAACAGCAGAAAACAGTGGGCAAAGGTGAAGTCGCTGGGCCCCTGAATGCACTATTGGGTGGAAAATGATATTTTAAGTGTACTCTTTCTCTTGTTCACATTACTCTGGATGGATCCTTGCCACCTTGAAGCCTCTTCAAATAAGAACTCTGCAAGCAGCCTTGGTCAATGAGGAAACTTCATAGAGGCTGGGATAGAAATAGTCTAAAATAGGTGCAGGTAGACCAGCCAACCCTGAGAAAGTTTTCCTTTCAGCATGCCTTTCCACAACCTAGGGAGTAAATGATTATAATTCAAGAAGAAGCTCTTGGGGAAAAAAAAAAAATTGAATCTCAGCTGCAGTATATATTAAAAGACATGAGTTTTCTGCACTGAAACATATTTCCTCCTCCTAATAGATATTCTAAATTTATCACAGGGAGCTTATGGTAGGGTATAGGTTTTATAAACTTCACCCAAATACACATTATCAGTTGAGATACTAACACCTCCAGGGGTCTCTGAGTTCACAAGGAAAATAACAACCCATTTGGAGTGTGGACTCTGTCATGGAGATATCACAACTTAATACCTGCTTCAACATGAAAGAATTAATAAATCAGATAGAAGTGAAGGATATTATAGGCATACATAAATCTTCAAAAATTTAAGGATGGAAAATTAAAATGTGAAGCAGAAACAACAAATTATGAAGAACAGTTTTCAAGGTATAAAAGTTAAAATAAAAACTTAGTAGATGGAGTGAATTGCAGAGTGATGTTGACAAATAAAACTGACAAATAAAAGAAAACAAAACAAAACCTGAAAAAGACTCCATTGCACCTTTTTCAAAATAGAAGATAATAGATATGGGATATAAAAGTAAGTTTATCAAAATGTGTATTATATGTGTCTCAGAAGGTGACAAAAAATATAAATAAATGTAAAGGAAATCTGAAAAATGACTACAAAGAGCTTCCTAGAATTAGAGAAATATCTAACTTTTCAGACTAAAAAGTTAATTGGAGAAATGCAAGCCTAACAAGATTAATCATTTTTTGAATCATGCATCATAGTGAAATTCAAACCATTAAACAGACAAAATTATTATAATACGTGTTAGAAATAACTTACAAAGGAATAAGAAAAGCATATTCTCAACATCATTATCAGATGAAAGAAGACAGAGAAGTAATATTTTCCATTTGTTGAAGAAAAAAAACTTCAAATTTGCAATTTTATAACAAGCTAAACCATCATATCAATCTGGAAACTCAGTGAATCTATTATCAGGAACACACTATATATGTCTCAGAAAGTTTATCAAAAACAGATCCCCTTTGATAAGAGTTTTCAAAGACATACTACATCAAGAAAAATAAAAAGTTTAAAATTATGCTATGAGACCTGGGAAGTAAGGGTATGTAAAGAACTTAGAACAGGTAACATATCTAGATTAGAAGAAAGGGTACTGGGAGTAGGGATGTGATATGAAGAAAAAAATAGAATCAAGCAATAGTAAAACATGTATGGACCGAATACACTTTGATATAATGAAATAAGATGTATGGTTAATTGTCTGAGAAGAGGGAAGATGACAAGGAGGAGGAAGACCAAGCAGAGAAAGAGGAAGGGAAGGAGATGAGGTGGATCATGACAGAAATTCTATTTAGAAAGACTGAGTAGCTCAGATTAGCAAAGAATGGAACTTTGATCTCATATCACAATAAAAAATAAAGCTAGGAAAGTCAGGGGCCAACTGGTGGAAAATATAGAATCTCAAACTGAAAAGCAAAGATTTAGTTTTGAAGATGATGAGATTCACTGAATGCTTTTGAGTAGGCAAGTATCACCATCAAGCTATCTTTTAAAAAGATAACTTGAACAACAATTTTCAAATTGGTTGATGGGAAAGAAGCCAGGAAGGTCTTAAAAAGGTATTAAAACAATTCCATCAAAAGTTTATAAAGCCTGGGAATAAGATGATGGTATAGATTATATGACAAGGACAAGAGATAGTTAAATAGGAGTGTCCCCTAAATAACCGCAACTAGGTTAATGCTGAATTGTATTACACAGTAATGTCACTCTGATATGCAATGGGGAAATCCATTGTTTTCTCACATCCCAATAAGAAATTTTTCCTTTGGGAAATGGTGCAGAATATATATCTTAACCATCACCAAAATGTAAAATAAAATGCAGAGCATAAAAGCAGAAATTAGAGAACACACTTCAGAAGGAGACTGGCAGAACAAAAGACAGAGAAGCCAATCTTAGATCCACCAGTGGGATAAGATAAACCAGACTCCAAACACCCTTCTATCAGAGTAGTTAACTGAAATGAGGAAGAAATAATTAGAGTTGACATTATTTACAGCTATCACGGCCGAGAAAAAAGTCAAATACTTCTAGAAATCAATTCTTCTTCAAGTGCATGGTCAAAATCACACTAACGGGAATAATTTGTTTCTTCATCTGAGACTCGCCCAGGCAAGATGGGCTTCCTTCTTGGGTAACTGTGAGACCATAGTTCTAACTGGTCAGGTGATTGAACTGGAATCCGGACACTAACAATCACCCCCATTCAGAGGACTGGCACCCACTGTCAGCTCCCTGTAAGGTCAGCCTGAGTCTGAGCAAAGGAGAGCCTCCTTGGCACAGGGATAAAGCCTGCGATGTTTGAACTGAAAAATTCTGTCCAGATCTGCTAAGGAATATTTCTTCCTGTCTGGAGTGTAAACACTTACAAGATAGAGGCCTGGACAAAGGTGCTTGAAAAAAGAGATGATGCAAAAGGAGGAGGCATTGGAGAGAGGGAAGAAACCTCGATGGGAATCCTTTATTTCCTAGATTTGAAAGTGAGATAAACGTATACATGTTTATCTTACATAGCATTGTCTTCTGAGATCAGTCAGTTCCTTTAACAGAAAAATGTCAGATAATCTCACCCCAATCCACTGTGGGCTTTGTTTGGAGAAGATGAAAATGGATAAAAAGGGAGGTACTTAGGAAAAAGAAGGTGGTATGGACTGAATGGTGCCGCTTCCTCCCATTCTACCCCCTGTCAAATTCGTATGCTGAAGCTCTAAACCCCAATATAACTGTATTGGCTGATAGGGCTTTTAGGAGGTAATTAAATGAGGCCATAAGGATGGGGTCCTGATCCAATAGGATTGGTGGTCTCATAAGAAGTGGAAGAGGGATATTTCTCTTTTGTTCTGTGAAAACACAGCAAAAAGGCAGCAGTCTACAAGCCAGGAAGAGACCTCTCACCAGGAACTGACCATATTGGCATCCCGATCACAGGTTTCCTGCCTCCAGAACTGTGAGAAAACAAATTTTTGTTGTTGAACTCACCCAGTCTATGGTACTTTGCCATGGCAACCAGAGCAGACCAATACAGGAAGTAAACCCAATGCTTACTCTATAAGACCCTCATCCTTGATCTTAGAGAGTTTCTGCTGATAATAAAAATATATGACCATTAATCAACTACACTCCTTAATAAGCACACAGTGTATCTGAGGATTGCATTCCTGTATGAAGCCTGGGGAATATTATGCTTGCTTTGTACACTAAGTTGTACTTTAGTCCCCCCTTTTCCGTGGTTTCTTTCTTTTTCCTTTTTTTAATTTATTTATTTATTTATTTTTGGCTGTATTGGGTGTTCCTTGCTGCGCGCAGGCTTTCTAGTTACGGTGAGTCGGGGCTACTCTTCGTTGCAGTGCACGGGCTTCTCATTGCAGTGGCTTCTCTTGTTGAGGAGCACAGGCTCTAGGCACGCGGGCTTCAGTAGTTGTGGCTCGCGGGTTCTAGAGCACAGGCTCACTAGTTGTGGCGCACGGGCTTTGTTGCTCCATGGCATGTCTCCATGGCATGTGGGATCTTCCCAGACTAGGGATCGAGCCCGTGTCCCCTGCATTGGCAGACGGATTCTTAACCACTGCACCACCAGGGAAGTCTCTTTCCGTGGTTTCATTTACAAGGTTTCATGGTCTGAAGGAGTAAGTGGAAAATTCCAGACGTACAATTCATATGTTTTAAATTGTGTGCCGTTCTGAGTAGTATGCTGCAATCTCAAGCCCTGTCCCGCCTAGGTCATGAATCACCCCTTTGTCCAGTGTATCCTGCCATCCTACTTAGTCACTAAGTAGCCATTTCAGTTATGAGATCAACTGTCATGGTACCTCAGTGCTTGTGTTCAAGCAACCCTTACTTTACTTAATAATGGCCCCAAAGTGCAAGAACAGCGATACTGACAATTCAGATATGCCCAAGAGAAGCCTTAAAGGGAAAATGTGAAAGTCTTTGACTTAATAGGGGAAGAAAAATGTCATACGCTGAGGTTGCTAAGGTCTACGGTCAGAACGAATCTTCTATCCATGAAATTGTGAAGAAGGAGAAAGAAATCCATGCTAGTTTTGCTGTCCCACTTCAAACTGTAAAAGTTAAGGCCACAGTGAATGATCAGTGCTTAGTTAAGAAAGAAAAAGCATTGAATATGTACAGCAAGATATTCTGAGAGAGAGAGAGAGAGACCACATTCACATAACTTTTATTACAGTATATTGTTATGATTGTTCTATTTTATTATTGTTGTTAATCTCTTATTGTGTCTAATTTGTAGGTATGTACATATAGAAAAAAAACATAGTATTTATACAGGGTTCAGTACTACCCGTGGGTTTAGGCATCCACTGGGGGTCTTGGAATGTATCCTCCTAAATAAGGGGGTGACTACTGTATTAATGCAGAGTGAAATGCGTTTAGAATTTTGTCTACATCAATTCTTGATATAAAATTTAAGATGTTTGACTAACCCAGTTGGCTACCATTTACAAAAAATGCTTAGCACCAAAAAGTTTGAAAATTTTAATTCAAACAAGGTGTATATTTAACGAGTAAAATAAAAGCAGGTCATTTTTCTGACTTGCTAGAACTTAGTGGATATATTATATTACAAAATGTTGTCCTTGTGGGAATGGCAGCACATCTGTCTGCCTACAGCTAAGGCCACATGCTGTTTTACTTCAAACATTTTTACTATCTTCTATGAAAGTTATGGTTAGTATTTTATTTCCTTCATAATTATTAATCACTAGCAGCATGATAAGCACTATAAATATTTTTTTGAATCTTATTTATTTATTTATTTATTATACAGCAGGTTCTTATTATCTATTTTATACTTATTAGTGTGCATATGTCAATCCCAATCTTCCAATTCATCCCACCACCACCATCGCCACCCACTTACCCCCCATGGTGTCCATACGTTTGTTCTCTAACACTATAAATATTCTTAAATAAAGTTTTATGTGTAATGTCAGCACATACTTTATTTTTACGTCCTTTGGCAGTACTTAAAATAGATATGTTTTGCTGTTTTGCTTTCCTGATATCACTCCCCTTAAAATTCATCTTTTACAGTGAAATAAAATACTGGCAATATAAACAAATTTTAAAGATAGTCTTTTTTTCTCTGGTTCAGGCAATTTGTGTTGACTTTTGCACACTTTTAAGAGAGGAAGATGGATCCTTCTAATCCCTGATCAAAATTTATAATTGACACAGAATAAATCAACATATGGGAAATTAGTATCTGTTTACTACACATCACATCGCAGAAATGCATTCCCTTTAGTGGCACTAGTCCATATGATAAAGCAGCTTGCAAAATGTTATATTATCTATAAAAGCCACATACAGTTGGAAGAGTTCAATATTAGCACATTAAATATCCTTATGAAATGAAAACAAATATATAGATTTGTAACTGTATTCTCCACTTATTTTTCATCTTAATCAATGATCATGGATGAATTTCTTAACTTTTCTTTGAAGTTCACATTGTAATAAAATTGTAATAGTTTATATAAAACTCTATTTAGATGCCACACATCCCCAGTAGATTAACATTCCTTGCTTTACACTTTTTGTGAATATATCTAAAATAGAACCTGTACTATTTTTTTAATATTTATTTTGCCTCCCTTCATTAGACAACAAATTCTTTGAAAGGAGGAATCATGTTTTATTCACTCTTTTGCCCCCAAACCTAGCACAGTAATTGACAAGAAACATACCCTCTGTAATTGCCCGTCGAATGAACAAATACTCAGTAGAAATTGGGAGCAGGGTCTCTGGAGCCTTACTACGTGGGTTTGAATCCTGGTTTTGTACTTACTCTGTTACCTTGGCAAATCAGCCTTTTTGTGCGGATAATAATAAAATTAAATTCATAGGGTTTTATTGTTAATTGAGTTAATACTTGTAAAGCCTTTAGACTAGTGTTTGGATCTTAGTAAGAACTCAATCAACATCTATTATTATTATTCAATATAGGGAACATAAGGAACTATTAAACTATATTTTCTGCATGAAGCTGTGCTAAATAAGGTAATATGTTCTTGTTTATCTATGCACAGTGCAAAATGATTTTCACATTTTGCAACTCTCTATAGATGTTATAAACTCTTGTCAACTTAGTTAACTTGTCCCAAATTGAGTTCAATTCATCCATTCAACAACCTTTATTTGGCAAAATATGAAGTAAAAGGCCTTCAAGAAGTTCCATTTTAGAGGAGGGTTTGATACTCACAGAGCAATAGTAGTTCATGAAAATCTCCATTAGCATTTACTCTAATATTATTAATTATGTTTATACTTGTCTCTTTGATAGAATCTGAATTCATATAAGAAAGAGATTTTTATTGTTCTGATATTCCCAGCTCTTGAACATTTACAAAATAAAGTATGCCAAAATAACATATAAGTAATAATATAATTTCTGGTGATTCATCTGAGTGATTAGTACAGGAAGTTGATTAATCTTTTTAAACCAAGGACTTTTATTTAAAAATACACATTCACCTTACATATTTAAATTCAATTTTAAACAAGGAAAGGAAAACTAATTTGCTCACATTTTATCAGAGAGTACAGGACTTTCCTCTGAGTAGAGCTGTCCTACTTCTGTTTTACAAGGTCTTTCTTGTATAAACAGTAGTCATAAGCCACTAACTAGAATTTTTATTGCTAGTTCTATAATAATTTTTAAAATACTAATGAAACAATTTGAGTGCAGAATACCTCTAGATTTTGTTTTGTTTTGTTTTCCTGGTTTCTTAAATTTCATCCTCAACATCTAATTCAATAGTAGTGTTTTCAGTTATTTACTTTTATGTTTCAAAAAAAAATCAACTTAGCTTTTTGGATATAATGCTCTATTGTTACATGTAAATTTAATCAATTAGAAAGAAATTTAAATCTCATAATTACAATAATAAATGTAATTGCCATATTTTGGGGAACAAAGACAATGAACTCTGTAAACACATGAGCCAACTCTACAAACTTCTGGGTTTGGGTGTTGGGTGCTATACAGGCAGTAGTTGAATGTTTGAGAGAGAATGGAGAGTATTGGTAATTAAGTTCTGTCATTAAAGGTCTATTAAAATAACTTCTAGTGTACATATGGTTGTCAGAAATCTGGAAATTCTTTACAGAATAGGTGTTATTTAAGGTAGACCTAGAGAAAGGGTAAAGATAGAAAAAGAGACATATGAAAAACAGGAAACAATCTGAGAAATGACCTGGAGTTCAGAAAATGTGTGACTCTGGGAAACAACAGTTAGTCTAACTTGAACATGTGAAGATGGAGGTTTTCTAAAATGCCTTGAATACTAGATGGTTGTTGGAGGACAGAGGGAACAAAAAGTGCCAACTGAACTGAGAAGAAATCTCGAGACTGACGGATGAGACAGACAGCTCCATATAATCAGTGGATCCGTTTATCATAGAGTAACATACAGGGTAGGATCCGGTGGACAACAATATGGAAGCATTCACAACTGGGCTCCTCACCATCGAGGAGCCACTGGGACAATTTTATGGTTAACCTAGGGTATGGGGGTATACCCACAGGAAGTGCATTCCAGAGTCAAGATTAATGAATGCGTAACTAGTCTCATAGGTGCTGGGAATACGTCAGGGAAGGTCTTCATCACTCTTTGGAGACCAACAGAGCATAGAGGCCACCTGGACCTAATGATCATTAAACAATATCTATTAACTACAAAGCCTTTGATGACAGAGAAGAGATTTACTACACAGTACAGCCCTAAGTAGGGTCAGTGGAAGGACAGGAGGAAGGGAACAGACCCAAGATGGCGTCAGTTATGCTAACACTCATACAAAGGTCAACAGAGTTTAATTCCTAAGCAATACCAGAAATGGAAGATGGGTGAGCAGGAACACAGTACATTAAGAAATAATCTTGGGACTTCCCTGGTGGCACAGTGGTTAAGAATCCGCCTGCCAATGCAGGGGACACAGGTTCGAGCCCTTGTCCAGGAAGATCCCACATGCTGCAGAGCAACTAAGCCTGTGCGCCACAACTACTGAGCCTGCACTCTAGAGCCTGCAAGCCACAACTACTGAGCTCACGTGCCACAACTACTGAAGCCCACGCACCCTAAAGCCCATGCTCTGCAACAAGAGAAGCCACTGCAATGAGAAGCCCGTGCACCACAACAAAGAGTAGCCCCCTCTTGCTGCAACTAGAGAAAGCCCGCACACAGCAACAAAGACCCAACACAGCCAAGAATAAATAAATAAACAAGTAAATTTATTTATTTTAAAAAAAAGAAATAATCTTATATCAAAGTAAGATAATTTAGATGGGTTGAGGTACTAAAACAAAGACAAAAGCTTAAACAAAATGATGATAGGGAAAAAGCAAGATTTTTGTTTGAGAGAAGCATTTGTGTTTGAGAGATGCTTTAAAGATTAATTCATATTCTATAATCTGTATTATATATACATACATATATACACATACATATATACTATATGTCAAAATCATATCTCCTATGGCAACCATTAGGTTTCATTTAATAATAATTATACAGTCAGCATTGTTCTAAATAATTTACGTGAATTATCTCATAAAAGCTGCCTAATAATGATACTAGGTAGCTACACTTATTATATACAATATAAGCTGAATAAACTGAAGCACAGAGAAATTAAGTAATTTGCCCAAGTTCACGTAGTTAGTAAATGATGGAGCCAGGCTTTTAACTCATACCAGGGCTTTAGATCAGTTTTTAACCACTGAACTATATAGCCATTCTATAGGAGGGAAGCAAGCACAACTAGGTGAAGTAGGGACTAAGGACTTAATAGAGGTACACGCTTAGGGAAAAATTTCACTCAGACCCAATCATCTCTTCTATGCTTGGTAGATACCTGCTGTTTATATCACCCCAAATTGTTTCCTCTTCTTCTGCCAAATATTCCCAATATTCCATTGGGTGATGCATCCTTTTCTCATTGTGTAAAGTCCATGAACTTACGTTCAACACCAAAGGTGGGCCCTGATTTGTTTAAGTCATTCAACAAAGTCCATCCTTCTCCCACAGTAATTCATTCAGGGAAGGGAGAATGACTCAGTTGAAGTGATGAAATGTTTAGGAAAGTAGCTTCCTTGCTCTTCAAGAGAACTACCAGAAATTTCTCTCCTTGCTCTCCCTTTTTGGATATCATTGAGGAAGTTTTGGCCATGGTTATCAATCTTTGCAGGCAACCTGTGGCCATGAAGGAGCCTTGAATGAGGTTAAAACTTTCATCTCCAAAGGCAAAGTCGAAAGAAACTACATCCTTAACAACACTGCTGAGTTGCTGAACTTATGAGTCAGTAGAATAGGTCACCTTTTGGTATATAAGCCATTCTAAATTGGATTTTAGATTATTTGCAACCAAAATTATTCTGATGCATCTACAATTTCCTTAGCTTCTTATCTAGATCAATGTCACTTTGTTACCAAATTTGTGACATTCTCCTTTTACTTTCTGATCCATCTATTTATAAAACACTTACAGCATGATAGCCTTGACTCCATTCTGATTTATTCTTCTCCTGAAAGTATGTAACAGATTTTCTTGTTTGAACTGTATGGGTTCATCTGTGTTGGCTTGCATCTTAGCCAAGGTGTTTTCCTTAATGTATTCCAGGCTAAACCATTTGACAACTTATTATACATGAAGTTGTTGGTACTAAAAAAAAAAAAAATCTGTCAAGGATACTTAATTTACTCATCAGGTTACAGAAAAAAATGAAATTCTTATTCACTAGTTTTATTTAATTAATCTTTAATTTACACTTCTGTTATGTCTTATAATAAACTGTTAGCTTCTTATTTGATAGCTTTTTAGTTTAATTATTCCATTGGTTGCTAAGGTTGAAAGCAATTTTTACGTTGAAAGCAATATTTAATGGAGTTGTCTAAATCCTTCAAAAGAATGCTACTTTAAAAAATTTAACTGATCTAAAACAAAGTCTAAATTATGGTAAAGTGGAGTGCATTTTATTAGGCAACTTTTAGAATGATGAGACCCACTCACTATTCCAAGCCTCCAGACTCAACTATCCAATATGTAGAAATATGAGAATCATGTTTAAAACACAGTGAATGATCAGAATAAGTTCATAAAGTCGTTACTTTCTGACATAAAATTATTTTCTCTGTGAGCAGAAAGGGACATTTTAGGATGAGTTAGTCTCCATCAGATTCCCAAAGAAATATAACTCAAGTTTGTATGTTTTCAAAGCTCAATAGCCAATGTAAGAGAGTAAATCTGATCAACAGATTTGAGTTATTAGTATGGGAAGTTACAGTAATCTAGTTGCAGAATTAATAGAACAGGAGAATAAAACAGCTTGTGAAAGAAAATTAATTTAGAAATAATTTTTAAAATATTTTTCAAAATATATTTTTAGTTTCAGACAAAAAGTATACGAAAATGTCACAGAAGAAATTGGAACTCTGCATCTGGATATAAAAAGCAATTTCTCAATCAGATATACATATTAAAAACACAGAGACAATGAAATAGTTCCAGACTGTACTTTCCTTTCTGACATTACAGTGGTTTAGATGGTGTAAGAAGCCTCCTGCTTCAAGAAAACTAGATCCTAAATAGAAAAGAAAAAAAAAATTCTAGACTTGCAAAATGTAGAGTTCAAAAAATAATAAAAAACAAGCAAAAAAAAACCCCCTGCCACTTTGCCACTTTGCCACTTTATCTCTGCATCTCCATCCTTTCCCCCCAAACACTTCCTCTGGAGTTGGAGCTGGGACATAAAACTATGGATAGATAGACAGGAGAGGAAGAATTTTCCCCTAAGGCAGGTGCTCAGAGTAGCCCAGCCCGGTAGGTACTCTAAGCCTTGGGCCACTGCTTAGGTAAGTGTTTGAATTTGGGACTTCCCATTGATTTGGGCCCCACTGCTGGGAAAGGGAGTAAAGTTTTCCTGGGTCTTTGGCAAACCCTAGCTGTTTGCAGAAGTGGACCGAAGTCTACTGCCGATGAAAGCATCCCAAAGGAGACCTGGTGGAGATAAACAGATTAGCATCGAGCAATAAGCATGCACACAAACCAATGGGTAAAGAAAACAGATTTCCACCCCAATCCAAAGATCATGTAAAATATACATCACACTAAATATGACTGTGCTTAAAGAAGTAAAAGATGGAATCACAAAGGTGAACAGGTAATTAGAGGCTATGACGAACGGCCGTTAACTTTGTTAAAGAATCAAACTGGGTGACCAGGGCCTGAGGCGGAGCCGAGCAGCGCGCAGGAGGCCGCAGAGCCAGCCTGGGCAGTGGGAGGGCACTCCTGAAGCCGGGGGCCTGGAAGCTGAACCAGAGGCAGGACATCTCTGCCTGGCTGGCCCCATGGTTCCCCAAAGCCCCAGCCGAGTCCGTGGTGACCCTAAAAATACCCATCAAGGTGGAGCTGGCGGCTGGGAAAACCTACAGGTAGTATGTGTGTGGCCATAGCAAGAAGCAGCCCTTCTGTGATGGCTCCCATTTCTTCCAACTCACTGGCCTATCCCCACTCAAGTTCAAGGCACAGGAGACCCGCACGGTGGCGCTTTGTACTTGCGAGACCACCCAGCAGCCCCCGTACTGCGAGGACAGCCACGAGAGTGAGCAGGTGTAGAATTTGTGGGTTCCCCACTCGGAGGGGTTGGGTGCTGCCCGGCCCAAGAAGGGGTCACCCCAGGAACCCCAGTACCCGTAGCCGGCTTGGGAGGGACTTGCTCCTGTAACCTGAGGGCTCCCATCTAGCGCAGCTGGGAACAGACTGCTGCTTCAATGCCTGCTGCTGAAGATGGCATTAAGTAAGCAGGCCCCACCCCCCGAAAAAAGAATCAAAGTGGACTTGAGGAGGTAAATCATTACTGATCGAAATATAAAACCCAATGAACGAATTCGATTAGCAGTTGGCAAATGATTTCTCCAGGTTTGGACGATAAGTGTGTCTAGTTCTGTTGACGGTTCTACTTCTTGTATGTTCACAGTTATCTATCTACATCATTAGTATGCGTCATAAGTAAGGTATAAGGGTTTAACACATATTCTTGTAATATATCAAAAGTTACACTAAAATTAAGAAAAACATTTTTATATAATTTAAGATTGTGTAACGGGGAGGCAGTGTCTTGGTTTTGAGAAGGAAAACGAGAATGCTGTGTAAGTGGCATGAGTGAACTTCAAGAGGGCCGGTTGAATAATAGCATAGGCAAATGATCTAAAAAATAATCAGTGGGAAGCAAAGAATATAATATCAATAACTATGAAATTCCTACTGTTTATTGATCACTTTCTAGATGCAGTGCTTCTTTTTTGCAGTCTCCTTTGAAACCTGTCAATGGACTAAGCAGCATCTGAGGAGGGGCAACTCTCTCTTCATTCTAAAAAAGAGTGTTTGTGTGTACAAATCAAACATTCAAACGGAAGGCTTGAAATAAAGTAAATGGTTTATTCTGTCTGTGATTTTCAAACTTTGCTCTTTAGAACCTTCTCAGGGTGCCGTAAAATAGGAGAAAAATTCCAAGCCCCTCCATTCTATTTCCAATAGTGCACTCATTCAGCTGCCAAGTCCTTTAGCTGTAGTGCCTGGTGGGCATCAAATAAATGTTCTTTAAAGGACTCAGGAGCTAAAAAAGAATCTTGATCTCTAAGAATCACTTAGGTTCTATTTATTTATAATGCTATTGTAGCCAAAAGTTAAAAGCACCAGCGATCTGTTAGGTCTTTATCAAGGAAATTTACATTACAGAAGAAAAAGCTGGATTAAGTAAAAACAAGTATTATACCTACTTGATGCAAGAACTGAACTGTGTAGTGCAATAAAATGTCAAAACCAAAAAAGACCTTACAGATCATCTAAGCCAATACTCCTTCCTGATCACAAGCAATTCTACAGAAGTCAGTGAAAATTGAAAATAAATAAATGTATGTGGCAAGGTAAGAGAAAGGGAGAAATAATATTAAAATATTTTTGTAGCTTAATTTTTTAACAGAGAATAAACAACCACAGTTGATAGACTATTTAATCAGATATTTGTGTATATGGCGTTATCACCCTTGAAATTGTCTCAGAACTAACATGAACTGATAAAAAGTAAAATTTGCACGATAATAGGAATGTGTGTTCATAGTTTAAGAATCAATCAGATAATGTAAATAAATAGTGAAAAAAATATCCTTTTTTAAATGTTAGGTGCTTAAGATAAATAATTAAAGGGAATTCTTTTAGTGGATAAACAAGCAGGAAAACATGACTTACTGTATCAAAGTATAGCAGTCCGCCTTTTGTTCTAAGCTTTGAAAAAAGTTAGTTCATCTGTGAAAACTAATTTAAAAGTTTTGATGGGCAAATATATATCTAGTATTATGTTACATGTATATCATTATATTTATATTTTATTATATATTGTATATATTATGTGCATTTATATTTTATAGATATCAAAGACTTACAGAGAAAGAGTTGGAACACAGAATGATTTCTATCAGAACTTTAAGTACCTTGGAGAATGTTTTAACTTCATAAATAATTCATTTCTCCATAGAATGAATGTGACTCTTTTTGTTCTCATTCAATTATAATAGTCTAAGAACATTTCCCAAGAAAATGCTGGCTGGTATAGCATATTTGATTCACTAAATTAATTCATTTACCTTTTCTAAACTGTTAGTCAAAGAAGTTTCCAGTTTTATAGGGATAAGAAGTATAAACAAATTAGGTTAAAATATACAATCACAAAATACTGTCGATTACAAAACAAATATATCTTTGGCACAAATATATCTATGAATCTGAAGTATTGCCATGCTTTTCTACTTGAAATAATGGCCTTGGTATATATACAAACCTGGAGATATGAGAGTGAACTAATTTCCTCTTTTGTTTTAGGACTTGAATTATTGTATTAAGAGAGATGAATAAAATATGTGGCTGGAATATGAGCCAAAATAAAGATTTCATGCAGAAATCCTACCAAATACAGATAAAACTATAACTAACTTTCAAAGGCTGCCAAATCGTTTGTCAGATGTAATGGCTTTCCCAAGGTCCTCGTCTCACTTTGTCTTTGTGAACCATCCATATTTTGGGACATTCTGCTCAATTTGTTTCTATTCCTCTGCACTTCCTGATTCATTTTCTACCTTTTTGAACTCTCCTTCTTCTAGTCTTTAAGACAAACTTGAAGGAGTACCACTATTATGCCCATCGTATTACTAGGGAAAATAAGTCTTAGGAAAGGTAAAAATGTATCCAGTATCCCACAGGTAAGAATCTTGCCCAATATCCCACCGATCACCAATGGCAAAGGTAGGAATGTGGCCAGGTATGCCTGGGTGCAGATCTCAGCTTTATCACTGGAGGTGCACTATGCCATGTAATTGAGCAGAATCAGTGATTAGAGATTCAGTTGTGGTCAGGTGAATTTAAAGGACAGGATAAAGTGTCTAAGGGAAAAGTGTATTAACCAGCTGAGGTTCTCCATAAAAATGCAGAGATAATTTTCATGGAGATGCTACTTGAAGGCACAGAAGTAAATAGGGAATTTAAAAACAACATGGTAAGGAAGAAAAGGGAAAGAGCTTAAGAACAGGATTCGGGGGGAAATCTACACTTAATGGCAGAATGAGAAAGTCGATAAGGTGATAAGCTCTATGTCTAGCACAAGAACGGACTGAATAAATATTCAATGAGATGCTGAAGAGAAAGAGAAGACTTAGAAATGTTGGAAGACAATAAAGATACCGTTAGAGTGATAAAGAAAGGAGAGGTGATTAACATTTCAAAACGTCATAGACAAGACAGGCGAGAAACCAAAGACTCTGGACAGCCAGAATTTTGTTAATTTCAGGCAGAGCCATTTTATTAGTTCAGTTGTTTGAAAGAATGAATAGGAAATGGGGAAATAAGGCAGTGGCTTTTCCTTTTTCTTTCTATTTCTTTACTTTTTTTTTCTTGTTGAAGACTAAAACAAGTTGGCATGAAAAGTTAAGGAAAATAAGATGACATTTTTAGGTAGGAAACTGGTTTAAGAAAATGTTTTTTGGCTAATATAGGCAAGACTTGACTCAATTGAGTAAGAAGAGTGAAGAGGGGAAGAGTATAAAGTTGAAAAAACAGAGAGAGGGATTAGACTGAGAGATTGTTGACTTTTTCTTGGTGGTAAATTGTATGCATTCTTATCTGTATTTATAGAACCAAGATATTTATTAGAAAGTAGGAAAAAACAGAGTCCTGGGCATTAAAGACATACAATAGGTGTAGAATTAGTGTTTGTAATTGATTCAACAGCCAGTTATAATATTCTTAGAGGAGTGAGAGAATTTTTTCCATTGAGTTTATGAGGAAGAGAAAACTCAAGGAAAAAAAAAAGTCTAGTTATTCATACCCAGCTGAATTCACAAATAAATAATAAAATAAATAAGGTGGAAAGAGTAGTACTGAAACAAGCAGATAGCAACAAAAGAAAATAAACTCTGAATCTCTGCTCTTCAAAGAAAGCATCCTGGAGTAAAGGAGGAATGTCAAATTCTTAAGTAACTTTATACTTGTAAAGAAACTCTATTCAAACTCATCCCACACTTCTCTTAATACTGTATATATTATCAACTCTCTTTTAATTCATATCTGGCAGCATATATCTTTGTTTAAAAAGTTGGTTCCTTCATGGAATTAACAGTCCATCTAGTGATCCTTTAATTTTTACTTACAGCATCCCAGATGTAAGAAGTTAATTGTCTTAGAAATAGCGCATTCAATATCAAGTAAACTTTTGTCAAGGACAGTTCCTTAAAAGGAAGAAAGCAACAGCAGTCTCAAAATAGTATCAGTTAGTCTTGGCTTTTCCCAACTGTTGATGAATAAAAAAATGTTGATTAATCTTTTGTTGATGTCAGCAATCTAATTCAAATTAAATTATGTAAATACAATTATACTGTGTTTTAGATACTTTAAATTTTGACTGATAAAAACATCATTTCTAGTCTTAAAACTATACATATGTCTGTATATGAAAATAGTTAAATTACCATAACTTATTTTCTAACATCAGCTGTAGACGCTTTATTCAAGCTTCTCTTTCATTGTCTTAAATACATTAAGGATAATCTAAGCAGTTTCTCTGATTCCCTCTAGTTTTAACATTCCAGAATCTTTGTTAGTCTCTTGTTTTTTTCCAATAGTTAATTAAAGGAATGATTTAAAGGACAATTATATTTTCTGCACCACTTCTTTCACAAGACTTCATAAAAAAGGCTAATTCTTTAGTCAATAGTAAAACTATTCTTTTCTCAAGAGGGAATTGATGATCCAAGAAAAGATCTACAAATATGTTCTGTATCTTCTTCATTTTTTTCCATATCCATCCCATATCAAAAGTTCTGAGGATAGATACTTCCCCACTCCACTTATCTCCCATTGGCATTCAAGTATTAATTAAAAGAAGCATCATTTACATAGCACAATGTTGGTTTTTTGGATTGTCAAATAATTTCTGCTTGATTAGTACATTTTATGCAAATTGTTTACTTGTACACAAAAAAGGCTAAAATCATTGTCTGTTCTGTTGGCAATCATGGTGTGAAAATGATATATGAGAGGCTCCTCTTTCAGATATACTTCTCTGCATTTCTAGAGTATAGACTGTAAAAATAAGAAAGAAAAAAAGAATTCTTTGCTTTCTTGTATGGTAAGAATGACTTTTCTGTAGGGCCAGTGTTTGATGTTTATGCCAATATTGTGACTCCCCTATCCAACAGTGATATAACAGTTAACTCCACCACCATGAGTCATGGATTGATAACTTTTGTGTTTTAAAGGCTTTCATGCAAGAATGATGACTCTCGTGGGTAGTGGTGGAGAAAATAGTAAATTATGCTTTCCTTTACAATCTCTAAGTATTAACCTTGTAAACCCCTTATTCTCACCTGATTCTATAAAGGATCAAAATTCTTAAAAAGGTGCCTGGATTTCTCCTCAGTGTCATTGTGCTTAGAAAGGATTTTGCTCCCTACCTCACATAATATGTTCATTAATAAGAAACCTGAAGAACATTATTATTTTTTTACAGGCAATGAATATCATAACTGGTCATGTTGAATGTTAAAAACAAAGTAATAAATGTGGTCACACTTTAGTCATAATATAGTTTGCTTAAATTAATATGTGATCAGCAACAAGAAACCAAAAACTACATTAGTTATGGTTTACAAAAACAGAGATGCCTTTTTCTCCCATAACAAGCTTGTGGTACATTATGGTTGATATTTTTGTAACAGCTTTATGATTTCAAAGCATGAGGCTGAAATCTTTGCTGTTCTCATGGCCACAAAATGACTGCAAGGGCTCCAAACATTACTTTCTCATTTCATATTCAAAGACATAAAGCAAGGGAGAAAGCTCTTAGTCAGAGAATAATATAAAATTGTTTGACAGTTATCAGAAAGTAAACATTATTTTTGATAAGTCATTCAAAATATTTCTGCTCAATCTCATTGATCAGAATTACACAAGTGAAAATCTAGGAATACACAGAACAGAAAGGAGTTAAAAACAGCCTTGGAGAAGTAAAAAATACTTCTCTGCCATGTACATCTTCATAAATATGATTTTTATACCATCCTCACTCTTAGCTCTATTTTCTTTTTTGTATTTTTATTTTCTGTTTACCTCATTTTTGTGCTTTAAATGCATCTTTATCTTGCTTCATTTCATGTAATTTTATGAACCCTCTTAAGTCTTTTTGGAATGAGATATGTATCTCTACATATATGCATATATGCATACGAAGTGATACTGTTCCAGCTGCTTCTTTGTAACATATTTTATACACGCTCATTTGGAAATCTTTATTGATTTGATTTCCACAGCCACTGATAAAAATCTTTCTGTAATTTTGGAGTCAATTTTATAATAACAAATTGCATGGATAGTTTTACAGTTTGTGAACAGCAAAGAGCAACATTATTTTAAAAGTTAGCAAGGTTTTCAAATATTGCTTATAATATGGTCTCATGATGGGAACATGTTCATTATGTTTTCTTTCATCCTTGTTCATTGATCCCTGTGGAATTATCACTGAACCATGAGATTACTGATCCAGGAAAAACAGGTCCTGTGCATCACTAGCTCATAATTCAGCACAAGAATGCAGGTCCACACTCTAACTCTTCTCCTTGCCCTGCCAAATGGATGGTTGGTTTTGTTGTGTTGTGTTGTGGGTTTTTTTTTTTAATGTACAATTGTGTGGGTTTGAATAAAAGGGGGAAGTGATCGAAGCAGAGAGAGACAGAGAGAAGATAAAACCAAAAATTTTTAGAAAGATATCTACTATTTTGTGATTTGACTATAAAAATAAAACAAGTATTTAAAAGACTATAAAAATCCATTCTGAGAAAAAGCTAGAACACATAGTCATTAGCAATCTGGAAAAAAATTCAAAAGAACTAAATGTTAGTGAGAAATATTGATTAGAATATGATTATATAGAAAAATACAGGTATAAGTTAACTGAATTGGTAAAGAGAAAATGGCATGAATAATTGTTACAAGTACAAATTTCAAAGCTCTTGTTCTTGTTTGTTTGTTTGGCAATGATGACAATTCTAAATTAGTTTAAGGCATTGTTGCTAATGCTACAGAAATTAGAGCCTTTGAAAAGATTTTGATTCATTTATGTTTATTTATAGGTATTATTTTAAAGGGTCTTGCAAATGTTCTTAGATTTAAAATGTTAATAATGTATTTACTAAAATATGATTGACATTATATCTAAATGATAATGACCACTATGTAAAATTATTTATGCATATAGACAAGCACTGGTAGGGAATGTAAAAAATTCAACACTGATATATCTGGTTGATATGAAAATTTTTTGTTTTCTATTTTTACTTCGAAATTATATTGCTACTAAAATTGTTTTTATTGAAGTAGGTAAAATATTCAGAACTTTCTTTACACTGTACTGTACTTTATGACACAATTGATTTAGTATCTTATAACTAACATCCAATAATATTTGAAAATATCTATTTTTATATAAAATAAAGTAATATTAATTTTCTTTGTGGTAATTCACAATTTGAATATCCCTATTCCTGTAGAGAATCTATCTGTACAAATAAAAAGAGAGAAAGAAAGGCCTTGGGTATATCAATAAGAGATATTCTCCCTGTATGATCTTGTGAGTATATTGAAAATCTGTTGTCTACCTTTGAGCAGGAAAAGCTAATTCACTGGACATTACTAAGTAGTGGCAAAGAGCCATCCTTTGAAGGTGAATTTGAGGCTTAGAAATATCCCAAAGTCCTTGGTGTCTAAAGAGTGGAGCATGTGATTAGACTGTTAAAACTCTTATACATAAAATTGAATGGACTTTCTTTGGAAATAGACTAGACATTCTGATTGTGAAAGGGTTTGAACAGAAGCTCCTTCCAAGAGGTAGCTTAAGAAGTTTTGAAGATGTTTCTGCCTTTACTAGGAGATGTGCTACAAACCTATTTTCTCCAATTTGTTTTGGAAGTAGGCTGGTGAGGATGTGGCTTCAAAGTGACTCCAAAAATAATTCTAAAAGAAATGCTCTCCAACTGACTTGATAAGTGTCATTAATGTTTTAAAAAAATCTACATAACCTACCGCTGTGACAATTTTGAAGGCAACACTCATGGATCTTTGAATTCTAATTGAGATACCTAACTAAATTTTTTTTAAAAACCAAAACATTAAAAATAATAATACAACAAACTGGTCCATCAGGCTAGCAGGTATCAGTTATTCAAACACATTTCATCTCCATTATAGTGGCTGAGAGTGAAAAGACTCCAGTCTTATCTGGGCAAGAAGGGGGCCTTGTGGAGAGCATTGCTGTGCTGATTCTGGAGAATCCCTCTAGAAGGTCTGTAGTCTCCTTGGTTTGTCTGTTGACTGGTGGCTTTCCAGACCCTCCTTGTTCTCAGCAGTGGCTCACTATCTGGATTACTTGGAAACTCTGATTCGTATGCAGAGCTGTCTACTACCTTCTCAGAAGAGAAAGGCAAAACTTTTGTTCTTTCCTCTCAATATCTTTTCTATTTTCTTTACTCTAACTATAAAAAAAATTATCTGTCTCTATAGTTTTTTCTATTACTCTATTATTGTTATTGCTGCTACTGTTATTATTATTTTGACACTCATTCTCTCTTGCTGTCCATCGAGATTCTCCTGCTCAGTTCAATCTGAACTGTCTTAAAAGTTTCAACTTACTATTTTCTATTAAATGCTTAAAAAAATCTTGATATTATTTTATATTTACATATACAACACAACACACTTAGATATATTTTAATACAGTAATTCCTGTCCTTACCTTTCCATATATTATCTTGATATGAAAGAGACTTACTTTAGTTGTTATGGTCTGGGGGTAGAAAAAATTAGGTAATTTTAAATAGAAGTGAAGATAGTAAATTCTCAAACTTTAGTCACTCTCAACACAACTAAGTTTCACTAAACTTAATTTTATGAATAAGATCAGGAACGATGCTTGCAATTATTGGAAAAAATCACTCTTAATTTGGTTTGTATCTTTGCGTAACTGCATCACTGTGAGGTATACATTCCAAAGCATCATAAACATGTTTTTCTCATTTTTATAATATAGATACAAAGAAGACCTCATTGTTTCAAGAGTATTATGAATATTGTTCGTGGTCATTTTGATTAATCACTACAAGACTTCTGTAACCTAAATGCTGAAAAAACAATGTGCCAAAAGTCATGATCATTTTTTAGATGGTAGTTATTACTGAGACAGATCCTATCATTTGTTTTCCAACTCAATATATAGGGAATGATAATTAATCATTGTTGCTCATTACACAAAACGTACTTCCATAAAGAAAATACTCAGATTTACTAGCAGCAGTTCTGTCAAGGTATTGTATGTAATTTGGCCTTTATTTTCCTTAACCAAATTTCTATTTGTATTGTATGGCTCCATTATTCGATCTTGGATCTATGAGTGAACATGAACAAGAGAGCATGATCTATGTTTAGAAGAGTTCTCTCTTTGTAATCATCCTTTTTGAGAGGGAAATATTCCCCAGCTGCATGCTGCTACAGAAAGTAATTAAATTTAATAGTAGCTGCCCTTAATTTATGGGCACAGGGGGAAATAATCATATTTAAAATAAAAGCCACAGCTTTTAAATGAATATATAGTCCACTGTAGCCTGTCTGCAGTAAAAGTAACTCTTGCTTCCATTCAAAAGGATGACATTAGAGGATTTTTTTTTTCCTTTTATTCCTGTCCATTTGTACTTTTAAAGGAAAGGTAATCTCTTTATTGAAAACATCACTTTCCTCTTGATGAGGAGTTTTTTCTTTTTATTCTTAAATGGCTGTATCAAAGCTTCAACGCCATGTTATTTTTGGTTTTTGGTTTTTGTTTTAAAGCGCTTCCTCAGCTTCTGCTTTGGCACTCCCATCTGCTCCAAAATAAAGCACTGAAAAGAGACATTAATTTGCCTCTTAGAATCTAATGAGATATTGATTTTCATTGGATTTGAATGTAGATAATTTATGTCTCAAAATCAAGAGAAGGATGTTCCTGTTAAATCATTCTATATGAAACTGTGATAATTTGCAAAGTCATGGGTACATTATATACTATTTTTACTTAAATGAAAATAAAACAAAATTAAACTATGTAAATGATACAAACTAATTTCTGAAAAAATCTAAATAATCTGTAGTCTTATTTGTTTTCAAAAGCAAAATAAATAAAAGTAATATATTTTCAAGAAAGCAACAGTTTTTACAATGTAGGATGTTAGAGACACTCTTTTGATACTTACATGCTTTGCAGAATGGAATGATAATGGAAGCAGGACACGTGATTCTAAGTAGATTTAACAAAACACCTCATTTATCTCACAGTGATGCTGAATTGGTCCCATAGTACAAATCCGGGAGAATATCTAGTTAGTGTATTTTAAGCAACACAAGTATTAGAAACACTTTTACTTCTATTTGCTTTAACTTGGCTAACTTCATTCCCAAGGTAATTCAAACTTTGAAGAAGCTGATATTATTTTCTACTTTTTATTCTTTTCAGTAATAAATCTGTTTCATTTTTTTGAATTCATATTTTGTTCCTTTGAATATTTTCCCAAAATTTCTATCTAATTATCTAAATGAAAATAAAATTAAATTAAGTTAGACCATCATCAGGAACTGACAATTCATATAAACTGTTTGTTAACATTTTTATTCTTTGGCACCTTAGGGGTTAGTGCAGATTGAACAATGGCTGCCACGTAGAAACCACCTTATAAATATTAGTTTTAAGTATTACTTATTTGACCTTTAAGTAATTGAAGTGTAAAATGAAATATTTATTTAAACATTGATTAAAAAATAATTTGCTGAAACTTTGCTTTGTGAAAATTGCTGTGTTAGCAGCTGAGGGAGGTATGGACAAGATCTTGTCCATAAAGATCTTACATCTAGAAGATAAAATTGGATATACATTATATATACATATATAGCATATAAAATATATTTCTTTTATTATATTTTTCTACATAAACACATATGCATATACATGTGTATGTAATGCTATATAATTGATTGATTAACTGATTGATAGGTCGACAATACAAGGCAGCGAGTAATGAATTCAATGGGACATAATGTTTGAAAGTACAGAAGCTGAGATTTCTTAATGTAAAGGCATGACTTGATGTTTCAATTTCAGAACTTATTTAGGCATTCATTTTTGATATTTCTATCCTGTATACTATTATAAATCCCCTAGTAAATTATGTAAGAGATATATACTCAGTTTATAATATTTGCAATGAGTAGTGATTATGCTGAACTCAATAAAATATTAACATTAAAAAATAGCTCAGTTTTTCAAGTCATTATATTCCTAATATACAGGAAATAGATTTTTCTTGAAATATTATTTAATAAGATTATTTATACTCAGAGATAATTAAAAGTCTATTTAAGAAGAGACCATAATACTTCCACTATTTATTATTGTTATTAGTGGTAGAAAATATATGTTCATCTTCCATCATAGTATAAAAGATCATTTATCCTTAATGAGAAGAAATGAGAACACATGAAAGTATATACCTGTTATACAAGAACAAGAGATCAGTGGAAGGACCAGCTAATATGTGTATTCAAATAATTTAATTTATAAACATTTAAAGGCTGTCTTTCTGCTAAGTTGATAGACTTAAGTCTGATAAGTAACTGGTAAGTACTTTTATATTTCTACATAAGCACACTTTTCAAAGCAGAGATATCCTTTTATGTAGTAACTGTAATCTGGTCATAAATATAGTAACCTATACATTTCCTGTAAAATTTCAAAGTGAAGATATATGCTAATGAATTTGAAATGTTCCACAGAGATTTTTTTATGAATATATGCAAGCAATTTATTACACAGTGAAGGTGATCATTTTAAGGGAGAAATTATTCTGCTGACGCCTTTTTTTATATCACCCAGAATGCATTACAAACTCTAATGAAGGTCATTATTTCCAAAAGCCCTTAAGCTCAGAATACTTTATAGCTTTGTAAAGTCAATTTATCATACAACAAAGAAAATATTCAGATGTGTATTTGTATCTTTTATATTGAAACTTTTTCCTTAGTAAAATGGAATCTCTTCAAGGAATATACAACTTGCCATAAAAAGAAGGCTATATGGAAAAAATTTTAAAGCTCTTTGATAACATATTACTAATATTTTATGTAAAAATGTTTATTCCAAGCAAGTTTATTGTGCTGAAATGTATCATCAATGTAGAATAGAGAAATTAGAGAAATTATAACTATGTTTTTACTGTTTGCCTGTTTTTAGAAAGAGAAAATTAGAGAATTGCTTTCACTTATTATGTACATGCTTAGTCACTGATAGTCGGTCTTTACTTAGTATAATGATACTGAATTGTTGAGGCTGGTGTTGAGGACAGCATGTTTCATTTTTCGCTTTTCTACCTAAGTTCTCAGTATATATTATACATTTTCCCAATATCAGTATACATTTTCATTATTATATATTTTACATATATAATAACATATGTCTTTCTTTTCTGGGAAACAACTGACTTTATAGTTAATGAGAATCAATTCAGCCAGTTAGATGTCTCCCATGAAGATTCAAGCAACACATGGTTCACAGTAGTAAGGGATTACAAATGTGGATTTGTAAGCTTATCTTTTAGCACATAATAATGCCAAAAGTTATGAATTCTATGTACTAAACTACCGAGCGTGATTTTTTTAAATGCTCTCCAAAAGGATAAACATTCTTTTTTCATATGCCACTGCTGTAGCCTTAAAGTTGTTCAATGTTGTGTTTACTTTTATTACAGTTCATCTGATTAAAAATATTAATCATTAGCAGTTAGCAATGCATGTCCTCTACTTTTTCTTTGTAAGTATCTGGAATCCTTTCTGCTAGATTAACTTTAAATAAAACAATCTAAATAAAATAAAGTAGTTACCATGTACCAGATGCGCTCTAAATTCTTTAAATAACTAATTTAACTTAGTTATAAAAACAACATTTACTCATATCCTCTAGGACTGTAGTACCATAATCTAGCATACAATGGTTTATTCTGACTTTGACTCTTACACAAGACGAATCAAGAATTTTATCATTCAAAGCAGTAGACAGTGAAGTCTTGAGTTTAAAGTTAAGACCAGCATTCTTTGTGCAGCTCGGCAAGAAAGGTCAGATGGACCAGATACAAGGTTTCAAGGAGCAGCCAGGACTAAAAGCGTCAGACAGGGTGGGTACTATGAATTGAAAGAAATATTTTACTAATTTAACAAGTTTTTATCGAATGCATATAATAGCGCTGTATGGCTTATTGCTGATACAGTGATCAAATATGACATAGAATCTATGCCTTCATGGAGTTTACAGGAAGTTTAGATAGAATCACATTAAAAATTTTCAGGTATATTATTGTGATGGGTTGTACTAGAAGTCTATTAGATTTCTTAGAATCATACAAGCCAAAATGCCATTCTGGAACGTGGTTTTAAAAGTTATGTTTCTAATGTAATGACATGAAGTATATCTTTCTTCCAAGGCTTGATCTTGTTAAATTTTGATGGATAGGTCTATTTTAGTATTGCCTTTAGGTCTAGGGCTTTTATTTTAGGATGTTTTTCTGACTCCAAGGGGTAGCCATTATTCTTAAAGCTTGGTTGTCTGGGGTCCCAATTCAAAACCCTGGGCATTTAGGAAGGCTGCTTCTACTCACAGGACCTAAACTGCAGTCTCTTCCCAGCACCATACATTTCACAGATATCTCCCCAGACTTTTGGCTTCCTAGCTGCTTTTGCTGGTAGGGGTTTTAGAGTCTTACTCTGGGCATGTTCAATTTAAGGAAAAGTTATGACTTAAAGGGAAGATTTGGGGCATCTGTTGGCTGTTCTTTCCTCTCCGGGATTTTTACCACTCAAGATCCAATTTCCTGGCAGCCCAGAAGGCCAACAGTTTTTTCTTTAGTCCTGCAAGCTTGCTGCTTTCTCTTTTCTCTATCCTGTTATTTGGACACTGTTATTTGGACAATACCCCAAAGAATAAAGCTAATGTGAATGTGGAGCTTGCCTTATGTGACCCTCCTCTTTAAGGGATCATAGCTTCTTAAGTCACGCCTGTAGATAGTCTTCCAATACCTTCCAACATTTGTTGAATATATTTTGTTCAGTTTTTGTGGTTGTTATCAGTGGAAGTGTTAGTTCTTTACTGAACCCACTTTGTCATTGCCAAAATTAGATGTCACTCACGGACCTTTAAGCTTCCAGGTTAATTTCAGAGAAAACTTATCATGTTCCTCAAAACAAGAGTGCACTTCAATTTGAATGTATTTTCATTGAATTCATACTTTAATCTGAGAAGAATCTAGATCCTTATAATATTAATTCAATCTATCAAATATCATTGAAGTTTCCAGATATTATCAGATTATATTCTCTTATCTTTACTAAAGTTTTCAACTTTCTCCATAGAGAACATGTGCTCATTTTTCTCAAATGGCCTGATGTCATGATAGCTTATACTGCTCAATGAAGGCAGACTTTTAGTTATTAGAAGAGAAAACGGAATTCCCTGGCAGTCCAGTGGTTAGGACTCGGCACTTTCACTGCTGTGGCCAGGGTTCGATCCCTGGCCGGGGAAATAAGATCCCGTGGGACAAGCCGTGGGACACAGCCAAAAAATAAATAAATAAAAGAGAAGAGAAAACATAATAGAGTGTGTTAGAATATCCTTAATATTTTACTTATTAATGACCAACTATATTTCTCTATGAAAAACATACAATATTTATTTTCTTTGTGTTCAGTCATGATTTAAGTATTCAGCTTCTAAACAAATTTAGAAAAGAACCATATGGTAAAGAATAAGTGTAGATTTTTGCCTTTTTAACTGGTTTTTATTAAAATCCAGTAACTAACTGGTACTTAACTGATCCCAAAGTTTATATGCTCAATAAAATATAGAGTAAGTTTCCCCAAATGAAGTCCTTCTGGTGATAAAGTGTGTCCAGTTTTTATTTAGAGGGAATAGATATAAATTTTGCTGGTTTTCCTCTGCCCAATTTTAAGAGTTGCCTTTTTTGGTATTATCTTCTGAGTGTGTGTGTGTGTGTGTGTGTGTGTGTGTGTGTGTGTGTTCTTTCCTAAACAGTGCCATCTTTTGCAGTGACTACATTTGCCATATATGGTTTCCAAAGGATCAAATTGCCACGTGTCAAGTGAAATCGAGTGAGTTTGTACATAAATATTCCCTTAAATGGGTTACAAAATAAGTACACATTTTGATAATTAAGGAAGGATTCCTTTTTATACAAACTCCATCCTCCTTTGTGTTATATGTGAACAATGTGTATACAATTATCATCATAATCTTGTGTCCTAAACCCACTACCCTGATAAAATATGTTCTTAACTTTCAACCCTGGATTAGTACAAAGCCAACTTTAGGACCCTGATCCTGTAGTGACCAAAAAAATAAAAACTAAAAGTGCATTTTAAATCAAAGGTTTGAATTGTAGCAGACACCTTCTCCAGTTTTAAACTAAAGGACAGGGAGAATAAATAAATAAATGAAGAAATAAACTATTCTCACAGATTGGAAAGTGCAATAATGTTAAAAGATGGATTCTTCCCAATTTGTTCTATTTATTTTGTAATGGAATTCCAATCACTATCCCACCTGGTTTTCTGTAGGAATTAATAAGATGATTGTAAAATTTATATGGAAATGAAAATATCTAGAACATCAGTTTAAGAAAAGTACAGAGTTGGAGAACTTAGACTACCTGATATCAAGATTTATTATGCATCATTATGAATCAATCAGTAATCAAGAAAATGTTTTACTGGTGTTAAAATAGCCTATAGATAAAAAGAACAGAATCAAGAGTCTGGAAATAGTCATATATATATATATAGTCATTTTTACCAAAGGTGACAAGGGGAAAGGATAAAATTTCAACCTCAATGCTCACATCATACCATACTCAATATTTAAGTCAAAACAGATCATAGATGTAAACACAAAAGCAAAAACTACAAAATTTTAGAATATAATATTCTTGACCTCGGGGTAGGCAAAAATTTCCCAGTCATGACACAAAATCACTAACCTAGAAAGAAAAATAATATGGTAAATTGGACTTGGAAAATACCAAGTGGTGCAGAATATGTGGAGCAAATGAGACCCTAATACAGTGTTAGAAAAGTGTAAAATAGTACAGTTACTTTGGAAAGATTTAATACTTTGTTAAAAAGTTAAACATACATTCACTGTGGTACCCAGCAAATCCGCTCCTGAGTATGGGCTTAAGAGAAATAAAAACAGATGTCCACAAAAAGCCTTGTACATAAGTGGTCATGTCAGCTTTATTCCTAGTAATCAAAACATGGAAACAAACTAAATACCTAATGAGGTAAATAGCTAAACAAAATGTGGTATATTAATACAATGGAATTCTACCCTACAATAAAAATAGTGAGTGAACTATTGACCACACGATGAGTGAATTGCAAAAGCATATACTGCATGAAGGAGGCCAAGCATAAAAAATATATCCTAAATGCTTTGTTTTATATAAAATTCAGGAGCATACAAAATTAATCTCCAGTGATAGATACAATAGATCATTGTTTATCAGTCAATTAGGTATCCACAGAGAAAGAAATAAATATTGATTCCTATGGCATATCATATAGAAAACTCAATTCTAGAAGAATTTTAGGCCCAAATCTGAAAGGTTAAAAAGATCAAGCTTCTGGAAAATAACACAGGAGAATAGATCCTTGGAGCAGAAAAATATTTCTTCAGCAGGATGTAATAAACTACATATAAAGAAAAATATTGATTAAATGGCCTGCATTGAAATTAAGAACTTTACATAAAAGTCACTCTTAAAAGAGGAAAAGTGAAACTACATATATGCACAGTCTGTATTATATATACCGACAAATAGGTTTCTAAAAATATAAAAGATTTCCTACACCTTAAAGAGAAGATACATAATAAAAGGACGCGCAAGCAAAAGGCTTGAAAATCACTATGCAGTGATTTAAGAAAAGTAGCTCAACCTGATTAGTCATTAGGGAAAAGAAAATTAAGACCACAATGAGACACCTCTACACACCCACAAGAAGAGCTAGAATTAAAAAGACTGTTAATACCAAGTGCAGGAGAGAATGGGAGCAACAGTTCCTTTCTACAATGGTGCTGTATAAATTAATAGAACCACTTTGAAAAATTGTTTGGCAGTGTTTACTAAAGCTTACTTACGCATACATCCTATGATCTAGCTATTTCACTACTAGGAATATACCTAACCAAATTGCATCATAAATGTGCACCAAAACACATATACAATAATATTTGTAATGTATTACATATAATAGTCAAAATCTGGAAAAAAAAACTAAATACTCCTCAGACTGGATAAATGGTCTCATAATTATACAGTGAAATACTATGCACCAATAAAAGTGAACAAACTACTGCTACATACAATATTATGAATATCATGCATGAGTCTCACAGATACAATGTTGAAGAAAATAAGGTAGACAGAGCAGGAAAAGAGACTGCTGGATTCCATTTCTATAAAGACAAAACCAATCTATGGTGACAGAAATCAGAATGATGGTTGCTTTGGGGGGTCATGACTGGAGGAGAAATTTTCTGAAGTGTTAGTATTTTTTGATCAGAGTGGAGGTAACAAGGATGCAATTATATGTATAAATGCTTTGGACTTTACACTTAAGGTTTGAGAACTTTTCTTTATATATGCTAATACTTCAAAGAAAATCTTTTACTTAAAAATGTAAGAGACTTTTGTGCACTTGTAGAGACAGTTTAGTATTAAGAAATTAATGTCTAGTTTAGCTGGCTCTTAAAAGAAATGTTGCATGATATTTTCCTTTTAATCCCAAGAAATTAGTCTTCTTGTTATAAAAAAAAAATCAACTTTTTTTTAATGAGTCTCCAATTGTATTTTGCCATTTCTCATCATTAGATACACAAATTTATTTCTTGCAATTGAACCATGTTATATGTTATGCTACTTCACCATATAAACATCTAACTGGAACATTTTTCTTCCCTAAGAATTTAAGTGGAAAGCATAGAATGGAAAATCTCAGATTAGTAAGTAAAACCGTCACTTTATCCATGTTTTCTTCGAACCCTATTCTTAATTAATACTGAAGTTGCTGAAGAGTATTAGAGTTTTTGAAAAGGTTTACTACTTTTCTACCTAGAAGAAGCACAATGAATGCTGAAGTTTGTTAACTATGAATTTACTACTTTAAAAATTCCTATATAAGTTTTTGTTTGTTTGTTTAATGGAAAGGAGTAGCCTGCTGGGGGCCTTTGCAAATAGAACCATGAATAATGCAGGTTTATCTTGACTATCTACAAGCTTCAATTTAAAAAATTAAATTAGAAAAATTTTAAATATGCCAATAGCTTTCCTTCAATTCCTCAAAAGTGCCAGCCTGGTTATCAGAGACCTATGTTTGTTGCATTGTTTTGCTACTCTCAGGCTGTACAAACTATTTAAAACTAAACCATTCTAATTAATAAGAGGATATGATAATAGAGAAATGTCTTAGAAGATTTCAGTATAGGATATCAGAATTCTCATGCCATTTACCGGAAAAAAGGGAAGTAATAGGATTTTCCTGATTTATAATACTTGGGGTTAGTTTTAACAAAATAGTTGCACCTCCAGGTTCATACTCAGTATATTTCATAATAAAGTAAAGGTTAGATTGCTAAAGTATGTGGATCTACAGCACCCAATGACCTGTTCCTATGTAAAAGTCATTCTAGATGCTTTTAAGTTTTTAAAAAATGTATTTATGTTTATACCACTACATCTACCCCACCTTGGCCTTCACAGCTGCAGGGCCAACTTTCTTTGGCAGCAATTCTTAGTTTCTATTCAAAGATCATTTGCTTTTTCCAGTTAGTGTGTGATAAGGAAAAGTCAATTCATCTTCTAAAATTATCTGATGTTATTTGCTGTATCATGTCACTATCGCTATTTACAGAATCTACATAAGCTGTTACTCTTTCTTTTGATGTGCTTAGAGATCCTGCCATCATTTTGTTCATTTACCTCAGCAATTTATAATGAGTCTATCTTTTCCATCCTAATATGCATAAGATTCATAATGCACCAGAGGGATCATTTTTCTCATCTCAATTTCTCTACCTGTGTTTGAGGTATTCTGCACATTAAATTATACCATTATGGCTATATGCTCTCTTGGTCTAGTTGTGCTACCAGGAAATCGTACAAAACAAATCATGATAATATAAATCATAAACACAAAATCAAGAACAATGTATTCCAGACATTTCATGATGCTAAAATGGTTAGAGAAGGATAGTTTTGTATTTCCTTTATGAGAAGGTTGGGGGGAGTTGAATAAAAGTTTACCAGCTGATGACTTATTTACATGTTATCTAATTCAACATAACCAGTCTCTGTAAGGTAGGAATTAATCATTTCCATCATCTTGATGAAAGCACCATACTTGCTGACTGTCATCCAGTTTGAAAATGGTGAGACTGGGGGTTAAAACCATAACCCCTTGCCTGAAATTTCCCCACCTTTTGCCTTTGAGAAGCCTGCAATGTGAAATATCTTTATGGGGAAGGAGTCACAAACTTCTATGAAAGATAGTATTTCCTGAATAGGTGGCTACTCCTATGGGGTGGAAATAAATTTTTATTGAAGCTACAATTCATGCAGTATTTTTTTTAACATTTTTTTAAAAAATTATTTATTTTTATTTATTTTTGGGTGTGTTGGGCCTTTGTTCTGTGCGAGGGCTTTCTCTAGTTGCGGCGAGCGGGGGCCACTCTTCATCGCGGTGCGTGGGTCTCTCACTATCGCGGCCTCTCTTGTTGCGGAGCACAGGCTCCAGACGCGCAGGCTCAGTGGTTGTGGCTCACGTGCCTAGTTGCTCCGTGGCATGTGGAATCTTCCCAGACCAGGGCTCGAACCCGTGTCCTCTGCATTGGCAGGCAGACTCTCAACCACTGCGCCACCAGGGAAGCCCCATGCAGTATTTAATAAGTGGATGAAATAATTTATTTCCAGCAACCTGGAGAGAGTAAAGACTCTGAATAGCTAGACCATTCTTCACGTCACTGAAAAGGAGAACACCTAACCCCTTAAAAAAAAAAAAATCACAGTTGGTTCATCAATTTATTTTTTAAGATCATCATGATCTTTCTTATATCTGACCTCTATGTATGAAATGCTGTTAGCCCATTAATCTGTCCTACACCTACTCTTTCTTCAAATTCATCTTGGAGAATTTTCCATGCACATATATATTCCCTAATCCTCGCAATAGCCCGTAAAGTTGGTATTATTATCTCAATTTTCCGGACAGAAAAAACAAAACTTCATTGTTATTATAGATAGAAAAATACATTTTTTTTTTTTTTGGTGATAGTGCCAAGAATCAAAGGCCTAATTAATAAATTCTATTAAAAATAAACTCTAGATTTCCAACCTGGATACTTGCTAGAAGTTTAGATATTTTGTTGAGCTTCTTTCTCTTTACCTAAAGTATTAGAGAAAAATACTAAATTATGGCATGAGAAATGATACTTTTTCCTAAAAACCAAAGAGTCCTTTTGCAGAAAAATATTTACCTGCAAATTTTAGATTTTTACGTGTAACAGCTTTTAATAGTAATTTGTAGTACCTTGCATTTTTCTCACCACTAGAGTAAACACAAGATTTGTTCTTCGTTAAATCGTCACTGGATCAAGAGCAAATTAAAGTTGTATGAATATTTGATTGACAAATCTAATGCACAACAATCCCAAACAAGAAGTTCAAGTACTTATCAATTGCTGATGTGGTTGGGAGAGTAATTAATTCTGTGTCTCTGCTGGCTAAACCAACCTCCAAAAGTGTTATAACACATGGAGAAGCACATTAATAGTTGAAAATGGGGGCTTTATACTCCTGAATTCAAATCTAGCCGCAATTTGCTGGCTCTGCGGTCTTGTGCAAATCAGTAAGCCTTATTTTGTCTTCTTTAACTCTCTTAAGAAAAGAGATAATGAGTAGATGAACATGCATACTGCATAAACGGGTTTGGAATTAAGTAGGATAATGTGAGTGAAGGTCTTCCCCCACAGTAAGCTACCCGCTTCTCCTTGCCAGGCTGCCTTGACTATAATGCACCCTTTCCTTGACAAGCTCTCCCTCCTCCTCTCCTTCCCGTTCCTTAAACAAATCTGCTCTCCCCTCAGGTCTCAGATTAGATTTTATTTCCTCAAGTTTTTCTTAAAAAAATTGTTTAAAAAGCATGAGGCATCTATGAGGAGAAACAGTTGGACCATTTGATGCCTAAGGAGACAGGAAATTTCTAGCACTAAATAATATAATTTTGTACCTAATTAATAATTTCTATATTAAATTATTTCCTAAAATAACCAGAATGGCTTCTTTCTCCTGACTAGGCCTTTATGGATACAATCCAATGTATAAATTCACCTGTTCTTTACCCACATTTTTAAAAGAAGCCTCTCCATTATCTGTGGTAACAAATTCTGGAAAATATATCATAGTTCAGTAATGTATCATTGGATGACATAAGGGTTGATCCTATATTCATAACCTGATGCAAAATTAGACAATTTAGTGGTTTCAGCCCTTTCTGTGTTTATCTTTTTTTGGAAGTCTATCTTTTTGGATGTTTAAAATTTTATCTTATCTGTAACCTGGTTTTCCTCATTATAACATATAAACTAATTTGATATAAAATAAAATCTGCTTATTATATATTTTCCCATCCTGAGGAAGTGTTCAAGGCTATAAAAGTATATATCATTCTCATTTCTTTAGACATGTTTTGATGATAATTTTTCAAACTGCCTATTTTATGAAATGAAGTAAAGGGAACTATAAATTAAATCAATGATTGATTAAGTGAATCATGCTGTCTTATCATTCAAGCAATAAAAGTCATAGTTTATAGAGCTTGACTCCTTTCTTCTACACTTGGTGTCTCTCTCTCTCTATCCCCTTTCTTTCTCTTTTATACAGTTGAGAGTTTAAGGAAGAAGTAAGAGGGTACAAAGAATTTCTTGTCTTACTCTTTTTCATTTTGAAACCATTTACATGCTTTTTATAATTTAATTTTAAATAAACCAATTTTAAATAGTGTACGCGTAAATGAAGAGGTTTTAATAGCAGGAATATCTTATTTCAAATACAAATTCTACCACGTATTACCTCTGAAGTATCACCACATTGTATAAACTTGCTAATCCCAGTTTCATATTCTGGGATATGAACATAACAGTCTACATTTCATAAGATTCTTTTAATGGAATACATGAAAAAAAAAATACATGCAGCAATATAGTTCCTAGTTTACAGTAAACATTCAAATAATGACAGTTTCTTTGGAATTGATATTTTAACATCATTTTAAATGAAAATTAAGTACTGTTTTAAAACCTGCCTTAACAGCTAGTAAGACTAGTCTCAAGAGCTTAGCAAATAAATACCTATGCATATGCAAAATTTGAATTTTTTTTTAAGTCTGAGTCAGGATGGTCACCTCTCCAACTGTCTGAGTAAGCTGGTCTTTGTACCAGGGAAACAAATCTGATTGTCAGCTTAAAGAGAGATTTTGGAACTACTGTACAAAGAAAAAACATGGATAAGTATTATTTCCCAATGCTTTGAATTCACTGGCTGTTATTAATTCTAACTGCTGTTAACCACCCAGGCCTTCCTCTAGCAGTTGTCATTCAGCAGCCAATTCCAGCTCAAGATGTTTCCTTACACTCTTCCCAAAAGATAAGCAAATAACTGATAACCCCAGTCCTTTCTTGCATGCTAGTGACTAAGGTAGAAACTGTATCTAATATGAAGACCAATCAACAGCTGAGTTGAAAAGAACGAGTTTCAGAGAACATGCCTAGTATTACATGTTGAGTCTAGGATTTGATTTCACCTTGAACTTACATGCTAATGAGTTGGCCTAATACTGTTTCATGGATGCTGGCAGAAGACACAAGACTCCCAGGTCAGACACAAAGACTTTGTTATGTAAGGCATAGCAAGCAGCATAAGCATCAACATATCTGCATCAGTTCTGCTTGTCCCCAAATCCAACAGGGGGGCAGGGCATGTGGTTGCAACAAGAAGGCCCCAACAACACCAGCACAAACAGTGGAATGTCTTAAAGAGAAAAACCCTGAATTTGGGAGAATCCACCTTTCTATAGCAATCAGTAATTAAGCCTCTTCTTTGAACCAGAGGGAGATACTACCTCATCCCTCAAGCTGAGTCTTAAGATCACAACCCTTATGTACCCTTGGAAAAAACCCTTCAGAATCTAACCTCTTGAGTAACATGACCCTGAGAAACAGCCCAGGTAAAGAGTAGACAGGGCCTTTTATTCTTGGCACACCTAGCAAGACATAGAACATGAAAGACCAAGACTGTTGGGTATCTCCCAACAATATCCAACATTTAGTCCTACTTTGCCTTGGCTTCTAGCAAATTTTCAAACGATTTTACTACTCCATTGGCCACTTTGATTAACCTAACTAACAGAAGCTACACCCAAATCCATTCAATTTGTCACAGCATTTAATTAACAGGATAAAAAGCAGAATGATGGCAACCTGCAGTACTGACCTCAATCACGTCCTCAGAATCTCAGACTCAGTCAACTGTGAATATATTCCAGCAGGATCAGCAAGTCATATTTTAGGTAGTCAGACTGTAGTCTAAGGTCGGGTCTATTATCCATTATGAACCATGCAAGGGAGTTGCAACTGACTCGCTGATCTTTGATGTCATTGCCAATAAGTACAGGGGGCAATACATGGGCTAAAAAAGCAGGCTCTATCTGCAAAAGAAAGACATTTAATGGTCTGTCCATGATCTCCCACATACAAACATATAACCCAAATGTACATAGGTCACCCCTGTTCTAGATATGTTCTTAAATCTAATGTGGAACATTATATCAGTTTGTTTAAGACACATGGGCAATGTCACCTAGAAGTTGTAGCCTCAATCATCATATATGACATAATTCAAAGGCACTTAGACATCAGGAAAAGAATATGAATTTGTATCAACCAAACTGAAACAGACTGGGCCACATTTTTGTAAACATATGAGGGAGGGCATCCCTGTTCAGGAGTTCACATTGATAGCATCAGGAAGTAGAATAGTTCAGAACTGGCCATGTCCACATGAGTGTCTCTGTTTTTACAGTAAAGGGTCAGATTGCCCATGGTAGATGTTGTATTACTCAGGCAGACCCTATGATGGCTTTATCACGTTGCAGTGTTTTATCTAGGTGACAAAGGGAGCATTTATTATTCCCCTTCCTTGCAACTCCTGAGATCTAAGGTGTGCCTCCCCAGGTGCTGGAGTTGCTCATTTGCTGTTCACGAAATTAGTGTGTCCCACCCCAGTGTTATAAATATACCTTTACCCTAATCATTTTCTACTCATACCACAGCTTTTGTCTGGGGGGTCGGGTGCAAGTGGAACAAGACTGATTTTGTAAAATTTACAAAGACCCATTATATTTCTCACCTTGGTCCAAGGGGACAAGGAAGACGTGTGGAGCAGTGCACTCACTCGTTAGTCCGTGTCTTTATGATCTAAGACCATGTAAGTCACAACAAAAGACTCCAAGTGGCTGAACCAAAATTAAATTTGAATTCTTTAGACCCCCTTACGGCTAGACTGCTACCCAGAAGATGTAGAGTGCCAGGCTTACCTGGGGTCACTGTTAGGGGAAAGAAAGATGTATCATGCCCAAACACTGTGAGAGTAGGAAACATGAATTTTCAAAATTGTTCTATAGGCTTCCCTACATCTTTCATTCTTCACGTTATCCAGGAGGCAGACTAAAGAAGATAAGCCATTCTGGAGACAGCTGCATTCAATGACGAAACTGCCCTCTTATAGAGTGTGAACCAGAAGACAGTAAGAGAGGAAGTGTTAGAAACATATTTGTATTGATTTTTGAGGAGTCTATCAAGTGATCTGTAATAACAAATGTCTATAAATGTTAGGGAACATGGAATATCATTTGAATAGTTTGACTATTGGACCACTGTTGGATGATTTTCAACAAAAGGCTCACTGTTACAAACTGTGGATGATCAGGAAAGTTGAAAACATGGCTGTTTTTTTCCAAGGGTCCCAAAGGCTACTTGCTATGGCTGAGATCAATCATTTGTACTAGAAAGTTTCAACAATAGCAAGACATAGATGGTGAACTTGAAAAGGGTTAAATACAGTCAATTTGTCAAAAGCTGGTAGATTTGGCATCCTAGCCATTGCCCAGAAACAAGGTGGACCCCACTCAAAATTTGGTTCAGTTGTCAAGACTGATGATACCACACACATACCAAGAGATATGAAAATGTTCATTAATCACACAATGAGACTTTCTGGGTAGATCAAGGTTGCTCCTCAGCAGGTTTGAAAAAATTAAAAAGTGAGCAGGGAAACGAGACTGGTTTGGGTTTTTATGGTGGTTATGGAATGGGGCCAGGGTGAGTGTTCTGACATATGGTTTGAAGATCCTACAAACAGCAAAAGAGGGAGCACCTGCGATTTTTAATTGTCTTGCCCAGATACAGGGCAGAAATGGAAGAGGGAAGAGGGAAGCTTAAAAGCTGGCAACAGCCAAACATTAAAAAATGATGACATATTACAGCAGACCCCTGATGGTTGACTGATGACTCACATGTGACATTTTTCACTTAACTGAATTTGAGCTTGTTTAAGTAAGCCGTTATGGCACTCTATGAAGCCTGTAGCCTGAGGTGATTAAAAGAGATGAAATTTCCATCAAATGCCTTTTCCAAAAGTCCAACATTGTTCATTCTGAGAAGTGAATGAGTGCCTTGGTCATTATCAGTGATGTATAAAACTTCTGAGGGGATCAGGAATATCTTGGTGAGGACTTGTGTTGTAGCTTTAGTAGGCATGTGACCTTGACTCACATTTTGTGTATCTGTCAGGCAAGAGATGCCTAGAGTTCTTTACACCAAAGAAGCATCCTTGGGTAAGAAATCACTGTTACTGTCATTAATTATACTAGATAGACCATTGGCAATGGCCCATGGGTCTCTATAAATGTTCAAATGGGGCCAATTTTTGATCAGGTCTTCCAGTGCTACTGTGACTGCCTGAAGTTTGGCCAATTTAGTGACCTTTGGGTCTCATCCTTTATCAAGGACATCCTGTTTAAGGAAGGAATGGCAACAGCAATTCAGCAAGCTTCATCATATGTGAGGGTGATGAAGCCATCCACAAATTCTACAAGCTCCTTTTTCTGTTCACTCAGCTGATCCTGAGGAGCTCCATAAATAGCCAAAGAGTCTCAGAGAGGGGTGACCTCCTTTGGCACCATGGCATCCAGAAAAGGACTGAGGAAAGGGAAGGCCAGCACCTCCTGCAGGAGGAATATACTAGGAGCTCAGCTTCGGCTCTATCCTGTGTCAGGAGTCCTCAGTGGCCATGCTTTTGTGGTGCTGCTTTCACGACCCAAGGTATAATGAGCAGCTGGATATGGAAGATCTTGGGTTTAGGACTTATGAGAACCTATATTTCCACGACAGCCCAGTATGGACCAGCAATTGTCACTCTAATGGTATATAACATGGGGCCAAAGAGCACAATTTCTTGCATCAGAAGCCCATGGGCAACTTATGGCCATCATAGGTGTTCCAGAGATTCCAGGAGGTATGAGAGGAGGCTGCTAGAGCCTATGTAGTGAAGGTATCTCTGGTGGGGGGTCTAACAAAATGCCTATTATATTGCAATTTGCACAGATTTTAGAGCTTTTGTTGGAGGAAGTCCCATGCAAGATGGGCCAATGTGCATGTAACAGTATAACTGGATTATGTAAAATTTGTAAATGAGGAATTTGTTGCCTTCAGAACCCAAGAAGGCCTAAAGATGTTGAATTTTTTTCATGTTGTGGGTACTGAGATAGTTAATAACTCTTTTTTTGACAGTGTCAGGGATGGAGCAGAACTTGGTTTATCAAATGACTTTCAGGAATTTAACCAAGGTGCCTTGACTCAGAATTGTTAGGGGTGGAGGCCTTCAAAGAGCAGTGTTTGAAGTGACCCTTTGACTGTGCTACAGGCGTCTTATGATAATCCCTAAACTCTGAGGATCAGGATCTTTTTTGGTGACAGAAGCATAAATAGCAGCAGCAGAAAAGGCGTTTTGTGAGGTCTCAGTGAGTCATCTGCTTTTAGGAGTATGATTTCAGAGTGTCACACAGTTGCTATTCTTCTTCCATACCAGCAACCACTGGTGGGCCCATAATGCACAGAGTATCAAGCTTGCCCTTGAGCTCTTTGCAGAATGGGGCCAGTACGTGGTTGAGACATATGACCAATGGTTAAAGAATAAGAGTCATTCTCCTGAGCATAGTGTCAGGCACAGTTTATGTTGGAGTCGAGACACACAGTTCAATCTGTTACACACAGATTGGTCTGGGTAGAGATACACAACCCAGAGCTTTTTAAAGGACAGCCCCAAGCTCATATTTCTGTCCCTAAATTCCAATTACCCAGACTTCTGACTTGGGTCAGTTCAATCTATAACAGAGGCTCAGTAGAACTCAGCAAATGCAACATAAAACAGCCTAAATTAAAGTGCAAACTTATCAGCAGGCAGCAATGCAGCTCAAAGAGCTCTCTCACCAGTAGTTAGCAAGTCAGAGAAAGAGAAGAAAGACACTGAGAGGTGGTGGGCATTGTCTAGACACCCATGCTGCTCTCTTCTCCAACTGTTTTGGAGATTCCACAGAAACAGAATACATCTTCCCACCCCCAAATTTGGTTTGGTTGTTGACATTGACAATGTCGCAGACACACCAAAAGGATATGAAAAGTTTCATTACTCATATGACAAGGATTTCTAGGAAGAGCAAGGTGAATCTCAAGCAGGTTCTGAAATGGCTTGAGAGAGTATGGAAGGAGAATGGCTTGGGAGTGTTTTGATGGTTAGGTGGTGAGGCCAGTGTAATGTTCCTTTGGGTGGTTTGAACTTCCTGCCAGCATCAAAGGAGGGATCATGCAGGTTTTCTCATCGGCTTGACCAGATGTGGGGCAGTAGTGGAAGAGTGAGACTTGAGACTTAAAAGCTGGCACCCATGTAACATCAAAAAATGGAGTCTTTATTACAGTTATCTTCTGTATCAGAAAGTTTTGACTTTTTGCATTGTGTCCAGTTTATGATGGTGGAAATAGTCATGCCTTATGTGATGATGCAACTAGGTAACAACGGCACCAATGTGAGTAATGCAGGCTTGATCAGCAGCTGATTCCATTCACTCATCAGAGAATGAGCCCTTATGTGAGCATCTATGTGTACAGCCCAGACTATCAGATGAGCAACCACAATTGCCTTCCACATTTTGCAGTCATAACGAGGATCATCTTTAATCTGCCATTTTGTAGTCTTCCAAGTAGTAGAACAGATGGCTAAGCCATTGGCAACAGCTTAAGAGTTAGTAAAAATATGACTGTTATGTGTATGCATGTTATGTATAATATTATATAAAAATATAACATGATCCACTGGAGTACTGTCTAGGGAAAGGGTCACAGCTTCCAATTCAACCCATTGTGATGACCAGCCTTTACCAAAGTTGGTCTTCAGAGTTGTCATTGGGGCGAGACTGCTGTTCTTATCCATGGACAGCATTAACTTTCACTGATGGACAGTATCAGTGGACAATGCCCACTGATTAAGGTCCCTATTGATCCAGTGGCATTTTTTTAGACAATCAAGTGGGGAATGAAGTTTCCCTAAAGGAGCAGCAGCATGTTTTCATGCAAAGTTGAGACGTCCCTGGGTCAGGCCAGTTGCACTCTTGAACAGATTGTACCTGTTTGACCAAGAATGCCTACTGAGTACTTTCCATTTTGTTAGTCATTGAATTCAAACTGATGCACTCGCAAATAAGGATATCAGTCTAGCGTTACAAGCCTCCACGAGTCATGGGTACAATTTCAACAAAAGCTCAGTAGCAGGTTAAAATGTGCCTTTTTATTTAAAAAAAGGGGGTGTAATTGGTACCTTCATCTGGCAGGCACTATTCTTCTGGGAAACAATCTCTTTGAGTACTCTGGCAGCCTTTAAGTCTTTAACTAAAACTGTGATTTTCATTTCTCTTTCTTGTAGTTCATTTTGTTTCTATTTGATCAGCCAGGAAGGGAGAGGGAAGAGGGTTAAGTGGGAGGCGAGAAGGGATTGATCTGTCCCACTATCATTTTTCCCCTCGTGGCAGTCTTTGAAAAGGTGAATT
Organism: Balaenoptera acutorostrata; assembly: GCF_949987535.1. Lineage (NCBI taxonomy): Eukaryota > Metazoa > Chordata > Mammalia > Artiodactyla > Balaenopteridae > Balaenoptera > Balaenoptera acutorostrata. The sequence continues at coordinate 127,270,045 of NC_080068.1, read as the reverse complement.
CTCTGTAACTCTTTTGAGACAGGAAGTAGAAGCATGTAATGCATCAATTCAATGGTATGTGCAGATGTCAAAGCCACTGCAATCGTGCATTGAATCAGCTGAAAGTGCTCAACCACAAGGTCATTTTTACATCTCTGTCCCACAGTGACTTTGTCCCACAGTGTATAGATTGAATTCAGTTTCCTTCTCTGCCTAACAGACTGGGTAGGAAGTGACTTTGGTGCATGGATCCAGTAGAACCATAAGCATTAGCCCTCCCCAAAGCTCCCCAACATACTCAGACAAGTGTATTTAGCTTTGGTTCCCTTTTGAAGAGAGGACTAAGATCTTGGCCTCATCCTAGGGATTTTTCTCCTAAAAGCAGCTGAGGTTGACATAGAAAGAGGAAATAGAGATCAGGGGTGCTGTGTGAAAGAGTGGCTTCATGCTAATAAGAAAGACTCTTTGCATTTACTTTTGGCTTTGAGAGGCATGATAGCAGAACACAACCCAACCAAAGAGACCCCTGTGTTTTCGGTTCATCCAAGCTCTGTATCAAAATGTAAATTTCTCATTGCTGATGCCATTTGAGGGCCCAGGCTTACCATCTGTAGCTACCTCATCTATCACCTGGGGCCATAGGGTTTGCTGCCCCATATTCATGATATCTCTTCCTGTTTCTGCTCAGAGGAGAGTAGGAAACAACCAGATTCCACTTGGACAGCTTGTCGCTTTCATTCTACTTGTTGACCCTCAGTCTCATTAGCATTTGGGACACTACCATCTTCTCCCTTGCTCACCACTTGGGTGAAAGCATTCACTATCAGATCTCAGGGTGTCTTCTTCTCACTCTGAACCTTGCTTGTGGGGCCTTTTACTTCCTCTTCCAGAAAGTCACCTTATTCAAGATCCCGTCCTCATCGTGAAAACTTTTGCCCCGGAGATTTCATCTTACCTTACCTTGATGAGCTAAAACGTTAGTCTGTCACTTTTTTTTGGATACTGGTAGAAGACACAAGACTCCTGGGTCAGAGACAAGGGAATGTGTTACTCATCATACAGCAAGCAGCATGAGCATCAGCATATTTGCTTCAGTTCCTCTTGCTCCCAAGTCTCCAGAGGATGATGAGGGGGGAGATGAAACCCTTAACAAAGTGGATTGCACTGTAGAAGAGCACTGCGATTGGGGAAGCTAGTTATTTTATAGCAGACGGTAAAGATACCTTCTGTTTCTCACAATGGGAGATATACCTCATCCCTCAAGGGTGCTCTATGAAAAGACAAACCTGAAAAAGGACTCAGGGCTCTGTATTTTTGGCACATTAGGTAACAATAAAAGACTGATGACCCATGGAAAACTGTTTCCCAACACTATACAAAAAATAAAATTGATCAGAGTAGTAGCTGGTTCTCATCATGATGATGGTCTTGGACTATGGCTCCACCAGCCACATTTGCACTAGCCTCCAATTTTTCTTTCTCCATTGCTTTATGCACATATTATTATTATTATTGGAGTAAGTTTTCATTAGAGAATAAATATCTTCTTGTTTATGGAACAATATTTGGGACTGTTATGTTTGATTTTACCAAACTCATACAGAGGAAAAGTGAACTTGCTTGATACAGAGGGGAAGAGAATACATTAAATATTAAAATTTGAAACTAATCCCTTAGAAACAGTGGAAACTAGGAAAGCAGGCACATGCTTTTGAACAGACATATTTCTCGAGGCTTTTTTAATAGAGCCACATCTTTTTAAAATGATGAAGCTGGCAATAATCTCAGTTATGTCTGACACAATCTCTTTCCATTCCATCCATGCTACTTCACAAAGAAAATAAACCAAGTGATATGTTCAGGAGCTATGAGTACGAAATGTAATAAGCCTCAATTCTTTCTTCGAAAATAGGCTATCTATAGCAGGACTATACAGATAACCTTAAGTTTTATTTAAACTAAATTGGAGACAAAAATAAAATAGAAAGCCATTTTAAAATTTAACAGATTAAAATATTGTTAGGGATTCTCCATCCTATTTTGTGGTTATGCCAACACCTCAGATGGAACACTGACAAAATCAGAAAATGTTTTCTCAAGCACAGCTAACTGTGTGAGATATTTCAGATGTTTTACGGAGGTGGTAAGCTGTGACTGTATCCATTCCAAAACATACACCAAGAATACTATTAGATAAAGCAAGTGTCTCTTTATAATATATAATTATATATCATAATATAAAACTATGTAATTGTAATATATAAATGATAACATATCATATATAATCTATAATATCATAATTATATAGAAATATATAATGTATAGTATAATGTATAGACAATTTGTGAACTATTTACTATAAATAAATATGTGAACTATTTACTATAAACTATTTCTGATTTATAGTATAAACTATTTCATACATAATAAATAATATATTATACTATATAATAGAACTGTTATATGTAAACAATTTATGTATTTTAATATATTATGATGTACACAAATATGCAAACTATTAAAATACATAAACTATTTGATGCATATTTTGATATATAAACTATTTAATCTGCAAGTGATTGAAATACTCATTTTTTCTGCTTTCTCATAACATGGTCAAATCTAAAATGCATTTTTATTTTCTGCTCAAAATATAAAAGAGGAGAATTCCAAATGTTTCAAGTCTCTTAACTGCATCATTTAGAGGTTTTTTTTTAAATCTTTATTGGAGTATAATTGCTTTAGAATGATGTGTTAGTTTCTGCTGTATAACAAAGTGAATCAGCTATATATAAACAAATATCCCCATATCTCCTCCCTCTTCTGTCTCCCTCCCACCCTCACTATCCCACCACTCTAGGTGGTAACAAAGCACCAAGCTGATCTCCCTGTACAATGTGACTGCTTCCCGATAGCTATCTATTTTACAATTGGTAGTGTATATATGTCATTGCAACTCTCTCACTTTATCCCAGCTTACCCCACCCCTTCCCCGTGTCCTCAAGTCCATTCTCTATGTCTGCATCTTTATTCCTGTCCTGACCCTAGGTTCTTCAGACCCTTTCTTTTTTTTTTAGATTCCATATATATGTGATAGCGTACGGTATTTGTTTTTCTCATTCTGACTTCACTCTGTATGACAAACTCTAGGTCCATCCACCTCACTACAAAAAAATCAATTTCATTTCTTTTTATGGCTGACTAATATTCCATTCTATATATGTGCCACATCTTCTTTATCCATTCATCTGTTGATGGACACTTAAGTTGTTTCATGTCCTGGCTATTGTAAATAGATCTGCAATGAACAGCATGGTACATGACTCTTTTTGAATTATGGTTTTCTCAGGGTATATGCCCAGTAGTGGGATTGCTGGGTCGTATGGTAGTTCTATTTTTAGTTTTTTAAGGAACCTCCATACTGTTCTCCATAGTGGCTGTATCAATTTACATTCCCACCAGCAGGGCAAGAGGGTTCCCTTTTCTCCACACCCTCTCCAGAATTTATTCTTTGTAGAGTTTTTGATGATGGCCGTTCTGACCAGTGTGTGGTGATACCTCATAGTAAATTTGATTTGCATTTCTCTAACGATTAGTGATGTTGAGCATCCTTTCCTGTGTTTGTTGGCAATCTGTATATCTTCTTTGGAGAAATTTCTATTTAAGTCTTCTGCCCATTTTTAGATTGGCTGGTTTGATTTACTGATATTGAGCTGCATGAGCTGCCTGTATATTTTGGAGAGTAATCCTTTGTCAGTTGCTTCGTTTGCAAATATTTTCTCCCATTCGGAGGGTTGTCTTTTGGTGTCGTTTATGGTTTCCTTTGCTGTGCAAGAACTTTTACGTTTCATTAAGTACCATTTGTTTATTTTTGTTTTTATTTCCATTTCTCTAGGAGGTGGGTCAAAAAGGATCTCTCTGTGATGTATGTCATAGAGTGTTCTGCCTCTGTTTTCCTCTAAGAATTTTATGGTGTCTGGCCTTACATTTAGGTCTTTATTCCATTTTGAGTTTATTTTTTTGTACGGTGTTAGGGAGTATTCTAATTTCATTCTTTTACATGTAGCTGTCCAGTTTTCCCAGCACCACTTATAAAGAGGCTGTCTTTTCTCCATTGTATATCTTTACCTACTTTATCAAAGATAAAGTGACCATATGTGCATGTGTTTATCTCTGGGCTTTCTATCCTGTTCCATTGATCTATATTTCTGTTTCACTGCCGGTAACATACAGTCTTGATTACTGTAGCTTTGTAGTATATCCTGAAATAAAATAATTATTTATTTTTAATAATTATTTTCTTTAATAATTTATTTTATTTTTTTCTTTCTTTCTTTCTTTTTCTCCTCCCCTTTTTTCTGAGCCATGTGGCTGACAGGGTCTTGGTGCTCCTTCCGGGTGTCAGGACTGTGCCTCTGAGGTGGGAGAGCCGAGTTCAGGACATTGGTCCACAAGAGATCTCCTGGTTCCTCATAATATCAAATGGTAAAAACTCTCCCAGAGATCTCCATCTCAATGCTAAGACCAAGCTCCACTCAACGACCAGCAAGCTACAGTGCTGGATACCCTATGCCAAACAACTAGCAAGACAGGAACACAACCCCACCCATTAACAGAGAGGATGCCTAAAATCATAATAAGGTCTCAGAAACCACAAAACACACCATCAGACGTGGTCCTGCCCACCAGAAAGACAAGATCCAGCCAAATCCACCAGAACACAGGAAATAGTCTCCTCCATCAAGAAGCCTACACAACTCACTGAACCAATTATAGCCACTAGGGGCAGACACCAAAAACAATGGGAATTACGAACCTTCAGCCTGTGAAAAGGAGACCCCAAACACAGTAAGCGAAGCAAAATGAGAAGACAGAGAAACACACAGCAGATGAAGGAGCAAGGTAAAAATTCACCAGCCCAAGCAAATGAAGAGGAAATAGGCAGTATGCCTGAAAAAGATTCCAGAGTAATAATAGTAAAGATGATCCAAAACCTTGGAAATAGAATGGAGAAAATACAAGAAACCTTTAACAAGGACCTAGAAGAACTAAAGAGCAAACAAACAATGATGAACAACACAACAAATGAAATTAAATAATTTCCAGAAGAAATCAATAGCAGAATAACTAAGGCAGAAGAACAGGTAAGTGACCTGGAAGATAAAATAGTGGAAATAACTCCTGCAGAGCAGAATAAAGAAAAAAGAATGAAAAGAATTGGAAACAGTCTTAGAGACTTCTGGGACAACATTAAATGCACCAACGTTTGAATTATACAGATGCCAGAAGAAGAAGAGAAACAGAAAGGGACTGAGAAAATATTTGAAGAGATTATAGTCGAAAACGTCCCTAATATGGGAAAGGAAATAGTCAATTAAGTTCAGGAAGCACAGAGAGTCCCATACAGGATAAATCCAAAGAGAAACATGCCAAGACACATATAATTCAAACTATCAAAAATTAAATACAAAGAAAAAATACTAAAAGCAGCAAGGGAAAAAAACAAATAAAATAAAGGGGAATCCTCATAAGATTAACAGCTGATCTTTCAGCAGAGACTCTGCAAGCCAGAAGGGAGGGGCAGGACATATTTAACGTGATGAAAGGGAAAAACCTACAACCAAGATTACTCTACCCAGCAAGGATCTCATTCAGATTCGACAGAGAAATTGAAACCTTTACAGACAAGCAAAAACTAAGAGAATTCAGCACCACCAAACCAGCTTTACAACAAATGCTAAAGAAATTTCTCTGGCAGGAAACACAAGAGAAGGAAAAGACCTACAATAACATACCTAAAACAATTAAGAAAATCGTAATAGGACGATACATATTGATAATTACCTTAAATGTAAATGGATTAAATGCTCGAACCAAAAGACATAGACTGGATGAATAGATACAAAAACAAGACTCATATTTATGCTGTCTACAAGAGACCCACTTCAGACCTAGGGACACATACAGACTGAAAGTGAGGGGATGGAAAAAGATATTCCATGTGAATGGAAATCAAAAGAAAGCTGGAGTAGCAATTCTCATATCAGACAAAATAGACTTTAAAATAAAGACTATTACAAGAGACAAAGAAGGACACTACATAAAGATCAAGGGATCAATCCAAGAAGAAGATATAACAATTGTAAATATTTATGCACCCAACATAGATGTACCTCTATACATAAGGCAAATGCTAACAACCATAAAAGGGGACATTGACAGTAACGCAATCATAGTAGGGTACTTTAACACCCCACTTTCACCAATGGACAGATCATCCAAAATGAAAATAACTAAGGAAACACAAGCTTTAAATGATACATTAAACAAGATGGACTTAATTGATATTTATAGGACATTCCACCCCTAAACAACAGAATACACTTTCTTCTCAAGTGCTTATAAAACATTCTCCAGGATAGATCATATCTTGGGTCACAAATCAAGCCATGGTAAATTTAAGAAAATTGAAATCGTATCAAGCATCTTTTCTGACCACAATGCTATGAGACTAGATATCAGTTATAGGGAAAAAATCTGTGAAAAATACAAACGCATGGAGGCTAAACAATACACTACTAAATAACCAAGAGATCACTGAAGAAATCAAAGAGGAAATCAAAATATACCTAGAAACAAATGACAATGAAAACATGACGACCCAAAACCTATGGGATGCAGCAAAAGCAGTTCTAAGGGGGAAGTTTATAGCAATACAATCCTACCCCAGGAAACAAGAAACATCTCAAATAAACAACCTAACCTTACACCTACAGCAATTAGAGAAAGAAGAACAAAAAAAACCCCAAAGTTAGCAGAAGGAAAGAAATCATAAAGATCAGATTGGAAATAAATGAAAAAGAAATGAAGGAAAACATAGCAAAGATCAATAAAACTAAAAGTTGATTCTTTGAGAAGATAAACAAAATTGATAAACCATTAACCAGACTCATCTAGAAAAAAAGGGAGAAGACTCAAATCAGTAGAATTAGAAATGAAAAAGGAGAATTAACAACTGACACTGCAGAAATACAAAAGATCATGAGAGATTACTACAAGCAACCATATGCCAATAAAATGGACAACCTGGAAGAAATGGACAAATTCTTAGAAAAGCACAACCTTCCAAGGCTGAACCAGGAAGAAATAGAAAATATAAACAGACCAATCACAAGTGCTGAAATTGAGACTGTGATTAAAAATCTTCCAACAAACAAAAGTCCAGGACCAGATGGTTTACAGGCGAATTCTATTAAACATTTAGAGAAGAGCTAACACGTATCCTTCTAAAGCTCTTCCAAAATATAGCAGAGGGAGGAACACTCAGGGCCATCATCACCCTGATACCAAAACCAGATTAAGATGTCACAAAGAAAGAAATCTACAGGACAATATCCTTGATGAACATAGATGCAAAAATCCTCAACCAAATACTAGCCAACAGAATCCAACAGCACTTTAAAAGGATCATACACCATGATTAAATGGGTTTTTTTCCAGGAATGCCAGGATTCTTCAATACATGCAAATCAATCAATGTAATAAACTATATTAAAATTTTGAAGGAGAAAACCCACATGATCATCTCAATAGATGCAGAAAAAGCTTTCAACAAAATTCAACACGCATTTATGATAAAGACCCTCCAGAAAATAGGCATAGAGGGAACTTACCTCAACATAATAAAGGCCATATATGACAAACCCACAGCCAACATCGTCCTCAATTGTGAAAAACTGAAACCATTTCCTCTAAGATCAGGAGCAAGAAAAGGTTGTCCACTCTCACCACAATTATTCAACATAGTTTTGGAAGTTTTAGCCACAGCAATCAGAGAAGAGAAAGAAATAAAAGAAATCCAAATCAGAAAAGAAGAAGTAAAGCTGTCACTGCAGATGACATGAAACTATATAGAGAGAATCCTAAAGACACTATCAGGAAACTACTAGAGCTAACCAATGAATTTGGTAAAGTAGCAGGATCTAAAATTAATGCACAGAAATCTCTTGCATTCCTATACACTAATCATAAAAATCTGAAAGAGAAATTAAGGAAAACCTCCCATTTACCATTGCAACAAAAAGAATAAAATACCTAGGAATAAACCTACCTAAGGAGACAAAAGACCTGTATGCAGAAAACTATAAGACACTGATGAAAGAAATTAAAGATGATACAAAGAGATGGAGAGATATAACATGTCCTGGATTGGAAGAATCAACATTTTGAAAATGTCTACACTACTCAAAGCAATCTACAGATTCAAAGCAATCCCTATCAAACTACCAATGGCATTTTTCACAGAACTGTAACAAAAATGTCACAATTTGTATGGAAACACAAAAGACCCTGAATAGCCAAAGCAATCTTGAGAAAGAAAAATGGAGCTGGAGGAATTAGGCTCCCTAACTTCAGACTATACTACAAAGCTACAGTAATTATGACAGTATGGTACTGGCAGAGAAACAGAAATATAGATCAATGGAACAGGATAGACAGCCCGGAGATAAACTCATGCACATATGGTCACCTTATTTTTGATAAAGGAGGCAAGAATATACAATGGAGAAAAGACAGCCTCTTCAATAAGTGGTGCTGGGAAAACTGGACAGCTACATGTACAAGAATGAAGTTAGAACACTCCCTAACACCATACACAAAAATAAACTCAAAATGGATTAAAGACCTAAATGTAAGGCCAGACACTATCAAACTCTTCAAGGAAAAATAGGCAGAACACTCTATGATATAAACCACAGCAAGGTCCTTTTTGACCCACCTCCTAGAAAAATGGAAATAAAAACAAAAATAAACAAATGCAACCTAATGAAACTTAAAGTCTTTTGCATAACAAAGGAAACTATAAACAAGAAGAAAAGACAACCCTCAGAATGGGAGACAATATTTGCAAATGAAGCAACTGACAAAGGATTAACCTCCAAAATTTACAAGCAACTCATGCAGCTCAATATCAAAAAAACAAACAACCCAATCCAAAAATGGGGAGAAGACCTAAATAGACATTTCTCCATAGAAGATATACAGATTGCCAACAAACACATGAAAGGATGCTCAACATCACTAATCATTAGAGAAATGCAAATCAGAACTACAATAAGGCATCACATCACACCAGTCAGAATGGCCATCATCAATAAATATACAAAGAATAAATGCTGGAGAGCGTGTGGAGAAATGGGAACCCTCTTGCACTGTTGGTGGGCATGTAAATTGATACAGCCACTATGGTGAACAGTATGGAAGCTCCTTAAAAAATTAAAATCGAACTACCATACGACCCAGCAATCACACTACTGGGCATATACCCTGAGAAAACCATAACTCAAAAAGAGTCATGTACCAAAATGTTCATTGCAGCTCTATTTACAATAGCCAGGACATGGAAGCAACTTTAGTGTCCATCAACAGATGAATGGATAAAGAAGATGTGGCACATATATACAATGGAATATTACTCAGCCATAAAAAGAAATGAAATTGATTTATTTGTAGTGAGGTGGGTGGACCTGGAGTCTGTCATGCAGAGTGAAATAAGTTAGAAAGAGAAAAACAAATACTGTATGCTATCACATATATATGGAATCTAAAAAATAAAAATAAAAAAAATAAATGGTTCTGAAGAACCTAGGGGCAGGACAGGAATAAAGATGCAGACGTAGAGAATGGACTTGAGGAGACAAGGAAGGGGAAGGCTAAGCTGGGACGAAGTGAGAGAGTGGTATGGACATATATACACTACCAAATGTAAAATAGATAGCTAGCCGGAAGAAACCACAAAGCACAGGGAGATCAGCTAGGTGCTTTGTGACCACCTAGGTAGGTGGGATAAGGAGGGTGGGAGGGAAACGCAAGAGGGAGAGGATATGGGGATATTTGTATACGTATAGCTGATTCACTTTGTTATAAAGCAGAAACTAACACACCATTGTAAAGCAATTATACTCCAATAAAGATGTTAAAAAATAATTAAAATTAAAAATTAAAAAAAATAAAAATAGTTCTGTTCAAAATGCTCACAATTTAAAAGCAAATTAAATATGTAAAGTGAAAGAGCATTAGGTATCTAGAAATAAAGTGATAAACAGGATATTTAAAACTAATGCTTTATTTTATTTTAACGCCATCATTCCAATTATCAAGCAGAAATTTTATAAAGAACTTTGCATATTAGTTCCTGTTCATGCTCGTACTTGCAGTAGAAGGTTTGAGTAACACCTTATATCTTAGACTTTCAGCAAATTTTCAATTACTCTATGCTAACTCCACTTGCCTATTAGGTGCTTCATTAACCTATTGGACCTCTTTTCTTTCTTTTACAGTAAGGCAAATCTGTCAAGTATTACATAATATACTTACATCCTCTGTCTGTATTCTGACACTCTTTAAGCTACAGAGACATCTATTTTCAGCTGAATAAAAATCAATCTTTTGCCCGTTCTCAGCTGTATTCCCAACTTTCAAGGTCTGGCATGTAGGAGGTATGGCGATGGGTCTTTGTTGAATTGTCTATCTGCCTCTCTAGGCTTCCACCTAATCCCTTTGGCAGTCCCTATCCAAAACTACCATCAGTGTTTCGTTAGTTTCAGTCTCAACTGTGTTTGGTCATTATCTCCCCCTTAGTTAAGCAGGTTTTACAGGTTGTCCTTAGGAATGTGGTATTGCTAGTGTTCTTTTGAACTTTAATTGCTTATCTCACAGTAGAAAATTTCGATGAATTTTATCAAAACTATTTCACTATCATCATCATAAAGTCAGTACTTTCCAAATACTCACTTGATAAATAAATCAGCATTCTGTGATTTTCATTTCTGTCTTTATTTGCACAGTCATAAATACCCTCAAAATGTATACATTTTATTATTCAGTTTATCTAAGAATGGTTGAAAATAATTTTCCAAGTAAAAGATTGAGTTCAGCATTTTTAACATACAAAGGCAATTGTGTAATAAAGAAAAATATGTCTAGCATAATATAATAGCTGGAATGTGATAAGGGTACACAAAATTTAATCTAAACATAATGTAGGCAGGGTCAGGTTCAAGTTCATGTAACGTGTGCAGCACACAGAGCTTTGGGCTCTGCTATCTCTGTATTGAAATTCTCATTGACTTTGAACATTTTCATTTTGCACTGGGCCCTACAAATTATGTAGCAGGTTCTGAATACAGGAGAAGACAGTTTACTGGTTCACTATGGATCAGTAAACAAAATCTCAATTATATATACACATATAACATGTGTCTTAATGTGTATCAAATTTTTACCACAATTCTTATTTTAGAGATCTGAATTTTCACTTAATTTAGAAGACAGAGATATTCTCTCATTGTTTCACTTTCAGTACCAATTTGTGATTATGGAGATAAGCTAGCTCCTCAGATTTTGCCGGATATAAAAAAATGATTTTGTCAGAAACAATCATTTGGTGAAAAACCAAAACTTAGAAAACAAAGTGGAGAATATGCTGATATATGTAACAGGAAGGGTAGATTTTAGTTTAAATTTATCAAGGCCTCATTGGTTTTAAGTTTAAAGGATGTTTTGGCTTTGATTGGTGGGGTTCAGTGAATGTCATTCTCATTTGGATTGATTTACATTTGTGTCCTACCAATATTCCCTGGGACTAAAGTGAACAAAGGGATAGGAAAGAGAATATATAAAGAATTCCTATAAATCAAAGAAAAATGGCAAATAATTTGATAGAAAAACAGACAAATGATATGGACAGACAATTCAGACAACAGCTAATAAATATTTAAAAAACTCAACTGCACGTGTGATTATAGTCACACATATCAAAACCACAATGAAATAACATTTTATTCCCATCAAAAGCAAACAATTTTAAGGTGTCTGAGAATACAGCTTAGGCAAATTCTCACCCTGTTTCATGGGAGTAAAAACTGGTACAACTGCTTTAGAGAGCAATTTCACACAGTAAATGTCTGGTAAATGTGAAGAAGCAACTCACCTGTAATGGAACAATTCTATGCCCAGTTATAAGCCCTAGAGAAACTCACACATGTGTAAAAGCAGGTATGTACAAATCTTCATTGCAGCATTGTTTATAATAGAAGAATTTAGTGCTTATTATTAAGAAAATGGACAAATCAATTGTATTATATTCGGATGGTGGGATATTATCTAGCGGTTAAAATAAATAAATTATAGCAACATCAGTCAGCAAAAGTAAATTTTTAAAAAGCAGTGTTAAGTGTAAAAAGCAAATTGCAAAAATATATAAATAGTATGATAAAAATTGTGAAATTTTAAGAAACAGAAAAATGCAGTGTTATTTCTAGTCTATGAATACCTGACACATATAATACAAATATAAACATATGAATAGGAATGATACCAATTTAAGGACAATGATACATCTGGAGAGAGGGGGAAGATCAATGAAGGATACAAAGAGGGATTCAACTTCTATCTGTAGCATTTGCTTCAAAAAGATATGGCAAAATATTGACTTGTTAAGTTAGGAGAGCAAGATTAAATAAGCATTCGTTATCTTATTATTTTCAGTATGTTTGACATCTTTTGTTTAAATAAGGTGAAAAAAAGGATCAAGAAGGCAGAGTTTGGGAAATGAACAAATTTTGCATACACAATATCCAATAGCACCTCCTAACTAATTGGCAATTTGAATGCAGCAAAATGAGGCAGCTGTTTGGAAGCAGAATCTGTTATACAGTGTGAATTATCTGGAGCTTTTACTTGAGTTTTGCCTCATTAGCAATCATGTCTATCACTAATTGTAAAGACTAAATCTCCATACAAAATTACATGCAATTAAAACAAAAGCATAGATGCCAGAGGTAAGGCCATTGCTTGGAAACCAAACCTTTGTGTGTGTGTTTTGGGGAGGGGGCCTGGATTCATTGCAGCGCAGTGTTCACAGGCGTCGCGTAAGCTCACTGTACACTTTTCTTTCATTTCTCATTTCCTCTAAAATTCAATTGCCCAGATTTGCCTTGAAAGGAGAAAAAATCATCTGGCATTCTTTATGACAATTTCACTCCAGCTACACTGTGAGCTATTTCAGTGGATTGGGGGTACGTGGGAAGGCAAGAAGAGTGGGAAGCTAACAATTCCTTGGATAGGCTCGAACCCCAGCTGCTGGGTACATGCCTTCCCAGGTGAACAGTTTGCCGTGTCACGGGTGCTGGGAATGAATCTGCTTGGTGACACGCACTGCATGCACTGGAGACCACAGTGTCTGTGCGTGCATTTGATGGCAGATGATTATACGCACTTTCCCATAAAGGGAGACGGAAAGAAACCTTTGAGATTAATTTCCACTGTCAGCAGCTTTAGAGATGAGATCTATCCCAGTACATCTGCTTCTTTTCTAATTTAGGACAGTCTTAGAGATAATTTTATCTGATGGGAGAGGACTGTTTTTAAATATAGAAATGTAATTTCAGAATATTGGAAACAAAAAGAGCCCCAAGTTGCTACAGTATCACATGCATACGCATATAAACACATATTGATAATTTTGCATTTAGAAATATTTTTCCTTCCATGTTTAAATTGTTTCTTCTCTTACTGGGTATCATATATAAAATACTGCTCATGGCAGAGACTATGAGGCTGTATTTTACTGTAACAGATTATGGCCTGCTATTTAAAACATGTGGTAATAATGTTAATGGTAAAAATAGGGCCATTTGAGGGTGGGGTAAGGATCTTCTGGTATTCAACTATCATTTCAATGAACAATTATTTTCACAGTAAGTGCTTCTTGAGTCCATTAGGTATTATTGCTTATGGTAGACGACAGTAATCTAAAATGACAGATTGCTTTCTTTTGAAAGAAATAGATACCCCATGATAAAGAAGTATGTGAGAGATGTAATTATGGTCCTAACCTTAATTTAGATTTAGAATTTTAATTGTTCAAAGTAATATGATCCAATCTGGCAAAAACTAAACAGTGTTCCCTAGGAAGGAAACACGACTTGACAATTGTAATGCAGATATCAGCTGAGCTACCCTTCTCCTTGAGAGCTAAATGAAACTGACGTGAACTCCGTCCTGGGAGGGGGGACCTTCACATCTCTCCGAATTCTTTTTTGGGATTCTTATGGATAGAGTATAGTTATTAATGGGGATGCAGCTCCCATGTCCTTAGATTTTCATGGCAGATTTTTGAGAGAGCAACTCCTAGACCTTCTCTACCTCTCGCTCACTTACTCCTTCCCAGTAAAGAAGGAGCATATATAAAGGGATCTGGGTGAGTGCGTAAGGCTCTGTCTCCTATGGATTCTCCCTCCCAAGGGAACTGTCATTAGCACTCTCCTATTCCTTATTTCTTCATGCTGTAAGCTCACTAGGGATGACTTTGCTGCACCAGGAGCCTGGCCAACAGCTCTGGGCTAGTGAATTTAATCCAAGGCGCAATATATTAGGAAAACTGATTGTAGCCCCAGGTCAAGTGGACTTCTCTTCAATTAGTTTCAGCAGCCACAAAGCAGATAGACTGCTCTTCAACTCTCCAACTTCAGCAACTATTTTCCATTGAGTCAGAAAGGAAGAGAAGAAGACATGGGTTATATTTATTCCCGTCATTAGTGCATAGATCAGGAAATGCTGAGAAATATGAGAGCATCGTTTGGAGACCATAATGACAGGCTGAGGGCGGAACTTTCATGTGGGACCAAAATAGAATGTTGTGATGCTTTAGTGAGGGTGGGTCTTGACATCTTTGACCTTCCTGCCTTACAGCTACATGCATTGTGATTGGTGATACAGTCCTGGGCTGATCAATAACAGGATTGCCTGAGGAGACAGACCTCAGCATCCTCCCTCAGTAGCAGACTTGGACAGGACAGATCAGCCGGGGCAGAGATTAAATTATGTAGAAAAGCCTTTTTTGGCAGTGTCTTGAGCTTAATCCTCTACCATTCTTCCATGCATTCATTGGCTGAATCACACTGCCTTTTTTTTGGTACCTTGGTCAAACCAAATATATTCCTGTCTCAGGATCTTTGCTCATGCTATTCCCTGTACCTGAAATATATCCCACGTGATATTTGTATGCCTGGTTTTCTTGCTTCATTTAAGTCCCTCCTGAAATACTACCTTCCCAGAGGGGCTCTTTTTCTCATATATTATCTTGTACTAAAATAGCACAAGCCATCCCAGTTTTTTTCTCCTTTTCTTGTTTTATTTTTCCTTATAAGTGTATCAATCTCAGATACTATATTTTATATGCATTTTAATTTAATTTAATATATATGCATTACCTGTTTCTATCACTAGAATATTAGACTCTATCACTAGAATATTAGAATATGAAGAGAGGACCTGTCTCATTGGCCACTGTTGACCCAGAGCCTAGTGTGTGATTAATAAATAAACAATTCTTCCAATGGAATTACCTTGCTTTTCTTTATTTTTCTTTCTTTTCTCTTTCTCTTATTCTGACAAAAAAACCCAAAGCATACTGTTCAAAACCAGTTTAACTCTTCCCTGAACAAACTGATTTCTGCAGGATCAATCCTTTTTTAGGTTACTTTTTGGCCTTGGGTTAATGATACTTTCCAAGAAAATGGAATATTCCCTACTTAGTAAGATTTCTATTCTCTCTTACTTCATCATTCATTTTTGTGAGAGAAGCCACAATTAGAATCTCCAAAATCCAAAATGGTGGTCATAAATTATATTGCTAATAAATCAGAGTAAAAATGTGAACCTAGGTGGTGGGCGAGTGGAGAGGAAGGTGACCATCAGCCTGAGGACAAGTCACAGGACAAAAGGAGCCCAGATCCTCTGCCCTTGACCTTTATGCATTTCCCAGGAAGATTGAGAAATATGTGTCAGTTAATCTTCTGCCACTATCTAATGCCTGTCACTTAGCAACATAAAGGCCAGTTCCTAATAATATTCAATAATATTCAAATATTCTAATACTTTTCAGTAGTCTATGCTGAAGACTGCCTTTTGATCTGCAGAGACCTGGACAGCTGAAGAACTAACTGAGAAACATTCTGCAGAGATGACAAAAAATGTGTCATACCCACCACTGCCCAAACACTCTGCATGCTTAAGCATTGCCTGTTTGGAGTTGAGACTCTCCTGTGATCTAAACCGTTTCCTGGCCACATATATCTTTATGTCGTCCAAGGTTAACCATAGCAGTCTACATACTGAGGCCAGGTGTCTTACTGAAGATCATGCTAGTTTTGAAAAATTCGTATAGCTGCAGAAACTCAATATAGCCAAACTGTCAAAGGGAAAAATATAGCCAAGACCACACTAACTAAAGCACTGAAGACTGAATCTTACTACTAGGAAGTAGATGCTCCCACACTGGTCACAGGAACAGCTTCACACCCACCTATTCTTTTGGACATCAAATACGTAGACTTCTCCATTCTTTGAAGATACTGGCTGTGCATCAATACACTGGAGTATCATAGCGACATATAATTAACATTCCTCTCTGCTCCTTTTTAGTTCTGAACCAACTCTGAAATTAGACATTGGTGTAAGAGAAATGGAGAGCTCTTATCAGCTTTATTATGACTATGATTAAATTAGAAAATGAATGTTGGGATTAGAGCCAAAATCGGGCCTCAAATATTTCTCTGAATTAAACCTATTTCCCCCAAATCTCTGCTCTGTGTAGCAGCCATGGTCTCAGAAGGATATTAGAGTCATTTAAATAAAGTCAAATATAGGAACTATTTAGCATCACGTGGACAACGCATAGGAATGCTGAAAAACCATGGGCTGGTCGACAGCAGAGCTATTTTTAGCCATAGGCACAAAGAAGTTTTTTAAAGTCAGAAGGAGAGAATCAAATCGAATCACTATGAAAGGAGATAGGCAATTCTGCAGGAGACAGCCAACGTGATAGACAACTTGAACTCAATGTTCTGCTTCTATTCAATCTTCTACCACAACTCCCTGTTAGCCATATCCACCCAAAAGCCAGAGGAAAAAGGATCATTTGATATATTCCATCCAAGTCACCCTCTTGGGGTGGACACCAGGCAAAACAGAAGTGGAAAGTGGAACTAGATGAGTGAACGCAAGACATCTGGTCCACCTGGAAAATACATCATAGGGATGAGCAGAGAATGGCTACCCATCAAGCACAGGTTTCTTGAAGAAAGAGAAAGAAAGGATTGAGCCACTCCTACCCAGTTTCTTCCCTAATCTCTTCAATCTTCCCTGGAGAAGATAGTCCACAAATTTCCCTACCTTGTTACTCCTGCATAATGGAAATTTCCTACCAACTATAAAAGTACAAGGAGTGGAGAACAGGTATCTTCTCTAATACTTACCAGTGGATCCAAGAAAACACACTAAATAGAAGTGGTTGAAAATGAGAGCCTGCCCGTTTCCTCCCCTGAGTGGAATAGCTACACCCCTGGAATAAGCCTTGATTGTTAAGTTCCATGGGTTAAGAAAACAAATATCTGGGTAATGTTAGGGCAAACCCTGGTCCTCTTGGCAACATGCTTCCATGAGAAGATTTCCTAGAGACTTTCTAGCTTCTCCCTAAACAAGGAGAGATAATTTATCTCAAGAGTGTGACCAGAAAAAAAGAAATTAATCAGGTAAGGAAACCCCATCTATGTTCTCCCTTTAAAAATGTTCTGAAAGAACTTTAAATGAAAACCTACAAAAAAGTTTAAAACTTAGAGTTTAATAAAATTAACAAAAGTCTTAAAAGAGGCTTAAGAATGTCAAGGTATTTACCAAACATTTTTAAAGATGTCAAAAATATTTAGTGACTCTTGTATACTATTCTTATATTTTTTCACAACAGAGTAATCCAAAACTGAAGGAATTGCTTCGTGTTTAATTATTAAATCCAAGCATTGTTCATTTTAACGTTCACTAGCTGTTTTAAAAATGGAGTGATGTTTGGTGCTCCCACATTAGATTGCTATGAACCAGATGCTTTTTTATGCTTTAACGTTTGACAATATTTCAAAAATAAAAATGACTACCAAGATATAATCTTCACGGTCATCTTTATTTCTTTGTCTAAGATCACAAATTTTTGTAAATGCTTATTAGGTACTCTCAAAGACTTGTGGATATGGCATAGGTCATCTGAGCTGAACAGACACAGTCAATCAGTGTGGGAGCATATCTAGATATTAAAGGATTATATTTTATATTTATTTGTATACCAAGAATAAACAATAAAACAGAGACGATACTTTTCACCAAGAAAATTACCTAAATTTTTGTGCTGCTGCCATTTAGCTTGCTTTATTTTTTAAGGCAAATTTCCCATAACTATAACTGCAGAGGCTTACACAGTTATGTAGCAATCTAATAAAAGAAATCTGCTTTGGTTTCAATTTTATGGACTGGTTTCCAAGGGCTTATTATTACAGGAAAATTATATGGCTCTTCTTGTTGTTTTGGCACTGATGAGAAGGATCACAATGATGGTGACTTTGTGAACCTTTGAGAAATATAATCACTGTTCATTTTTTTATGAAGTAAGTAATTCATGGAAAGAATCCTTATTCTGTTTTTGACATCATAATAAATATTTTTGCATTTTAAAAGTGTATAAGAGTTATTTCATTTTCTCAGATTAAAAAAAAAAGTTCAATGGTACTTGGGGTACAGACATTCTCATAGAAATATGCCAAACCAATAGGTTTTGGAAAGAGGGTTTCCTCAGTAAAGCTGGGGGATGTCACTCAGGAAATGATAAGTAGCTTGATTTCAGTAACTCAAACAGATCTTTGTGCTTTATCTGCTCTTTATCCAGATACATTAGTATAAGCCTGGAACCTGTGTATTTTCAGATAGTTACATTTTTATATTAGAAATTCCTGGTCTTTGTACAGAGTTCTTTATCTATAAATGGAAAGGCAAAATATTATTTCCAAAATGCATATAGGCATTTAAAGAAAAAAAAAGTTATTTTTGTTGAGGGTAAATTTTTGAAATATTTAATGCAATAAGATATTTCTATAAAAGGCTTTGAGGACTCTTCCTTGTAGTAGTGACCACTCTATTCTGCTATTAGAAGCTAACTTTTGGAGGACCTTCAAGATGGCAGAGGAGTAAGATGTGGAGATCACCTTCCTCCCCACAAATACATCAAAAATACATCTACATGTGGAACAACTCCTACAGAACAGCTACTGAACGCTGGCAGAAGACCTCAGACTTCCCAAAAGGCAAGAAAATCCCCACATACCTGGGTAGGGTAAAAGAAAATATAAAAAACAGAAACAAAAGAATAGGGATGGGACCTGCACCTCTGGGAGGGAACTGTGAAGGAGGAAAAGTTTCCACACACTAGGAAGCCCCTTCACTGGCGGAGACAGGGGGTGGTGGGGGGGAAGCTTCAGAGCCACGGAGGAGAGTGCAGCAACAGGGGTGCAGAGGGCAAAGTGGAGAGATTCCCACACAGATGATCGGTGCCGACCAGGACTCACCAACCCGAGATGATTGTCTTCTCCCCCGCTGGGGCAGGTGGGGGCTGGAAGCTGAGGCTCAGGCTTTAGAGGTCAGATCCCAGGGAGAGGACTGGGGTTGGCTGCATGAACACAGCCTGAAGGGGGCTAGTGTACCACAAATAGGGAGTCTGGGAAAATATCTGGACCTGCCTAAGAGGCAAGAGACCATTGTTTCGGGGTGCACGAGGAGAGGGCATTCAAAGCACCAACTAAATGAGCTCCAGAGATGGGTGCAAGTTGTGGCTATCAGCACAGACACCAGAGATGGGTATGAAACGCTAAGGCTGCTGCTGCAGCCACCAAGAAGCCTGTGTGCAAGCACAGGTCACTAGACACGCTTCCCCTCCCAGGAGCCTGTGCAGCCTGCCACTGCCCAGGTCCCTTGATCCAGGGACAACTTCCACAGGAGAACACACGGCTGTGCCTATGGCTGTTGCAACGTCACGATGGCATCTGCCACCACAGGCTCGCCCCTCATTCCGTACTTCTCCTCTCCCCGGCCAGAGTGAACCAGAGCTCTCTAATCAGCTGCTCTTTAACCTGTCCTGTCTGGGAAAAGAACAGATGCCAGAGGGCGACCTACATGCAGAGGCAGGGCCAAATCCAAAGCTGAACCCCAGGAGCTATGCAAAAAACGAAGAGAAAGGGAAATTTCTCCCAGCAGCCTCAGGGGCAACAGATTAAATCTGCACAGTCAACTTGATGTACCCTGCATCTGTGGAATACTTGAATAGACAACGAATCATCCCAAAATTGAGGCAGTGGACTTTAGGAGCAACTGTAGACTTGGGGTTTGCTTTCTGCATCTAATGTGTTCCTGGTTTTATGTTTATCTTAGTTCAGTATTTAGAGCTTACTATCATTGGTAGATTAGTTTATTGATTTGGTTGCTCTCTTCCTTTATTATTTTGTATATATATATTTTTTTCCTTTTTCTCTTTTTGTGTGTATGTGTATGCTTTTTTGTGTGATTTTGTCTGTATTGCTTTGCTTTTACCATTTGTCCTAGGATGCTGTCTGTCCTTTTTTTTGTTTTTTGATTTTTTTAGTATAGTTTTTAGTGCTTGTTATCATTGGTGGATTTGTTTATTGGTTTGGTTGCTCTCTTCTTTTGTTCTTTTTTAAATTTTTTATTAGTTTTTTATTTTTTTAATAATATATTTTATTTTTATTTTAATAACTTTTTAATTTAATTTAATTTAATTTAATTTTATTTTATTTTATTTTATTTATTTATTTATTTCTATTTCTCCCTTTCCTCCAAGGCACGTGGCTGACAGGGTCTTGGTGCTCAGGCCAGGTGTCAGGCCTGAGCCTCTTAGGTGGGAGGGCCGAGTTCAGTAAATTGGATGACCAGAGACCTCGCATCCCGACGTAACATAAAACAGTGAAAGCTCTTCCAGAGATCTCCATCTCAATGCTAAGACCCAGTTCCACTCAATGACCAGCAAGCTCCAGTGCTGGACACCCCATACCAAACAACTAGCAAGACAGGAACACAAAGCCACCCATTAGCAGAGAGGCTGCCTAAAATCATAATAAGTTCACAGACACCCCAAAACACACCATCAGACTTGGTCCTGCCCACCAGAAAGACAAGATCCAGCCTCCTCCACCAGAACACAGGCACAAGTTTCCTCCACCAAGAAACCTACACAACCCACTGAAACAACCTTACCCACTGGGGGCAGATGCCAAAAGTGATGAGAACTATGAACCTGCAGCCTGGGAAAAGGAGACCCCAAACACAGTAAGTTAAGCAAAATGAGAAGACAGAAAAACACAGCAGATGAAGGAGCAAGGTAACAACCCACCAGAACAAACATATGAAGAGGAAATAGGCACTCTACCTGAAAAATAATTCAGAGTAATGATAGTAAGGATGATCCAAAATCTTGGATATAGAATGGAGAAAATACAAGAAACGTTTAACAAGGACTTAGAAGAGCTAAAGAGCAAACAAACAATGATGAACAAGACAATAAATGAAATTAAAAATTCTCTAGAAGGAATCAATAGCAGAATAACTGAGGCAGAAGAATGGAGAATTGATGTGGATGATAAAAGAGTGGAAATAACTACTGCAGAGCAGAATAAAGAAAAAAGAATGAAAAGAATTGAGGACAGTCTCAGAGACCCCTGGGACATTAAACACACCAACGTTCGAATTATAGAGGTCCCAGAAGAAGAAGACAAAAAGAAAGGGACTGAGAAAATATTTGAAGAGATTATAGTTGAAAACTTCCCTAATATGGAAAAAGAAATAGTCAGTCAAGTCCAGGAAGTGCAGACAGTCCCATACAGGATAAATCCAAGGATAAACACGCCAAAACACATATTAATCAAACTATCAAAAATTAAATACAAAGAAAAAATATTAAAAGCAGCAAGGGAAAAGCAACAAATAACATACAAGGGAATCCCCATAAGGTTAAGAGCTGATTTATCAGCAGAAACTCTGCAAGCCAGAAAGGTGTTGCAGGACATATTTAAGGTGATGAAAGGGAAAAACCTACAACCAAGATTACTCTACTCAGCAAGGATCTCATTCAAATTCAATGGATAAATTAAAACCTTTACAATCAAGCAAAAGGTGAGAGAATTCGGCACCACCAAACCAGCTTTACAACAAATGCTAAAGGAACTTCTCTAGGCAGGAAACACAAGGGAAGGAAAAGACACAATAACAAACCCAAAACAATCAAGAAAATGGTAACAGGAACAGACATACCAAAAAATACCTTAAATGTAAATGAATTAAATGCTCCAACCAAAAGACATAGACTGGCTCAATTGAAACAAAAACAAGACCCATATATATGCTGTCTACAAGAGACCCACTTCAGACCTAGAGACACATACAGATTGAAAATGATGGGATGGAAAAAGATATTCCATGCAAATGGAAATCAAAGGAAAGCTGGAGTAGCAATTCTCATATCAGACAAAATAGACTTTAAAATAAAGACTATTACAAGAGACAAAGAAGGACACTACATAATGATCAAGGGATCAATCCAAGAAGAAGATATAACAATTGTAAATATTTATGCACCCAACATAGGAGCACCTCAATACATAAGGAAAATGTTAACAGCCATCAAAGGGGAAATTGACAGTAAGATAATCATAGTAGGGGACTTTAACACCTCACTTTCACCAATGGACAGATCATCCAAAATGAAAATAACTAAGGAAACACAAGCTTTAAATGATACATTAAACAAGATGGACTTAATTGATATTTATAGGACATTCCACCCCTAAACAACAGAATACACTTTCTTCTCAAGTGCTTATAAAACATTCTCCAGGATAGATCATATCTTGGGTCACAAATCAAGCCATGGTAAATTTAAGAAAATTGAAATCGTATCAAGCATCTTTTCTGACCACAATGCTATGAGACTAGATATCAGTTATAGGGAAAAAATCTGTGAAAAATACAAACGCATGGAGGCTAAACAATACACTACTAAATAACCAAGAGATCACTGAAGAAATCAAAGAGGAAATCAAAATATACCTAGAAACAAATGACAATGAAAACGTGACGACCCAAAACCTATGGGATGCAGCAAAAGCAGTTCTAAGGGGGAAGTTTATAGCAATACAATCCTACCCCAGGAAACAAGAAACATCTCAAATAAACAACCTAACCTTACACCTACAGCAATTAGAGAAAGAAGAACAAAAATACCCCCAAAGTTAGCAGAAGGAAAGAAATCATAAAGATCAGATTGGAAATAAATGAAAAAGAAATGAAGAAAACACAAAGATCAATAAAATTAAAAGCTGTTTCTTTGAGGAGATAAACAAAATTGATAAACCATTAGCCAGACTCATCAAGAATAAAAGGGAGAAGACTCAAATCAATAGAATTAGAAATGAAAAAGGAGAAGTAACAACTGACATTTCAGAAACACAAAGGATCATGAGAGACTACTACAAGCAACTATATGCCAATAAAATGGACAACCTGGAAGAAATGGACAAATTCTTAGAAAAGCACAACCTTCTGAGACTGAACCAGGAAGAAATGGAAAATATAAACAGACCAATCACAAGCACTGAAATTGAAACTGTGGTTAAAATCTTCCAACAAACAAAAGCCCAGGACGAGATGGTTTCACAGGCGAATTCTATCAAACTTTCAGAGAAGAGATAACACCTATCCTTCTCAAATGCCTCCAAAATATAACAGAGGGAGGAACACTCCCAAACTCATTCTATGAGGCCACCATCACCCTGATACCAAAAGCAGAAAAAGATGTCACAAAAAAAGAAAACTACAGAGCAATATCACTGATGAACATAGTTGCAAAAATCCTCAATAAAATACTAGCAAACACAATCCAACAGCACATTAAAAGGATCATACAACATGATCAAGTAGGGTTTATCCTAGTAATACAAGGATTCTTCAATATATGCAAATCAATCAATGTGATAAACCATATTAACAAATTGAACGAGAAAAACGATATGATCATCTCAATAGATGCAGAGAAAGCTTTCATCAAAATTCAACACCCATTTATGATAAAAACCCTCCAGAAAGTAGGCATAGAGGGAACTTACCTTAATGTAATAAAGGCCATATATGACAAACCTACAGCCAACATTGTTCTCAATGGTGAAAAACTGAAACCATTTCCACTAAGATCAGGAACAAGACAAGGTTGCCCACTCTCACCACTATTATTCAGCATAGTTTTGGAAGTGTTAGCCACAGCAATCAAAGAAGAGAAAGAAATAAAAGAAATCCAAATCGGAAAATAAGAAGTAAAACTGTCACTGCAGTTGACATGATCCTATACCTAGAGAATCCTAATAATGCTACCAGAACACTACTAGAGCTAATCAATGAATCTGGTAAAGTAGCAGGATCCAAAATTAATGCACAGAAATCTCTTTTATTCCTATACACTAACGATGAAAAATCTGAAAGAGAAATTAAGAAAACACTCCCGTTTACCATTGCAACAAAAAGAATAAAATACCTAGGAATAAATCTACCTAAGGAGACAAAAGATCTGTATGCAGAAAGCTATAAGACACTGATGAAAGAAATTAATGATGATACAAACAGATGGAGAGATATACTATGTTCTTGGATTAGAAAAATCAACATTGTGAAAATGACTATACTACCCAAAGCAATCTTCAGATTCAGTGCAATCCCTATCAAACTACCAATGTCATTTTTCACAGAAGTAGAACAAAACATTTCACAATTTGTATGGAAACACAAAAGACCCCAAATAGCCAAAACAATCTTGAGAAAGAAAAATGGAGCAATCAGGCTCTTGGACTTAAGACTATACTACAAAGCGACAGTAATCAAGACAGTATGGTACTGGCACAAAAACAGAAATATAGATCAATGGAGCAGCATAGAAAGCCCAGAAGTAAACCCATGCACATATGGTCACCTTATCTTTGATAAAGGAGGCAAGAATATACAATGGAGAAAAGATAGCCTCTTTAATAAGTGGTGCCTGGAAAACTGGACAGCTACATGTAAAAGAATGAAATTAGAACACTCCCTAACACCATACACAAAAATAAACTCAAAATGGTTAAAGACCTAAATGTAAAGCCAGACACTATAAAACTCTAGAGGAAAACATAGGCAGAACACTCTATGACATACATGCCATCAAGATCCTTTTTGACCCACCTCCTAGAGAAATGGAAATAAAAACAAAAATAATCAAATGGGACCTAATGAAACTTAAAAGCTTTTTTGCACAGCAAAGGAAACCATAAACAAGATGAAGAGACAACCCTCAGACTGGGGGAAAGTATCTGCAAATGAAGCAACTGACAAAGGATTAATCTCAAAAATATGCAAGCAACTCATGCAGTTCAATATCAAAAATCAAACAACCCAATCCCAAAATTGCCAGAAGACCTAAGTAGACATTTCTCCAAAGAAGATATACAGATTGCCAACAAACACATGAAAGGATGCTCAACATCACTAATCATTAGAGAAATGCAAATGAAAACTACAATGAGGTATCACCTCACACTGGTCAGAATGGCCATCATCAAAAAATCTAAAAACTATAAATGCTGAAGAGGGTGTGGAGAAAAGGGAACCCTCTTGCACTGCTGGTGGTAATGTAAACTGATACAGCCACTATGGAGAACAGTAGGGAGGTTCCTTAAAAAAACTAAAAATAGAAATATCATATGACCCAGCAATCTCACTACTGGGCATATACCCTGAGAAAACCATAATTCAAAAAGAGTCATGTACCACAATGTTCATTGCAGCACTATTTACAATAGCCAGGACATGGAAGCAACCTAAGTGTCCATTGACAGATGAATGGATAAAGAAGATGTGGCACATTTATGCAATGGAATATTACTCAGCCTTAAAAAGAAGTAAAATTGAGTTATTTGTAGTGAGGTGGATGGACCTAGAGACTGTCCTACAGGGTGAAGTAAGTCAGAAAGAGAAAAATAAATACTGTATGCTAACACATATATTAGGAATCTAAACAAACAATAAATGGTTCTGAAGAACCTAGGGGCAGGACAGGAATAAAGATGCAGAAGTAGAGAATGGACTTTACGACACTGGGAGGGGGAAGGGTAAGGTGGGACGAAGTGAGAGAGTGGCATGGACATATATACACTACCAAATGTCAAATAGGTAGCTAGCGGGAAGCAGCCACATAGCACAGGGAGGTCAGCTCGGTGCTTTGTGTCCCTCTAGAGGGGTGGGATAGTGAGGGTGAGAGGGAGACGCAAGAGGGAGGAGATATGGGGATATATGTATACATATAGCTGATTCACTTTGTTATACAGCAGAAACTAACACACCATTGTAAAGCAATTATACTCCAAAAAAGATGTTTCCAAAAAGAAAAGGCTTTTAGTCCTGTTTTATTGAAGTGTTTTTTTCCTTTCTGAATTCCTTACCAAAATGGATAGGATTATTTAATTAAAAGATACAGATTTATGTTAGGAATACAAAGGAATGGCATTTAAAGATAGTAACATTTGAAGTATATTTACATTACCTTAATTTTCTATGTTCTGTAAAACAGGTGATGTTTATGAATTCAGCTATTGATTTAAGCAGATGAGAAAGCCAGAGGTATCCAATTTTCTCAATAGTCAATAAAATAAACACTAGTTGCTCTTCCCAGACAAAACAGATGGAGCATAATGTTTGTATAATATATTCATGGTTGATGGTGAGTATACTCATTAAGTTTGAAACAACAGTATTGCAAATTAAATTTTAGAAATTACAGTTCTATTAATTTGCTTTCCCTATATTGTTCAATTCATAATAGAAGCAAAAGATAAAATATGCATTTAATGAAGACATATTTTATAGTTTTTGCATCAAATTCATTACAGTTTTTAAAAATTTCACATGGTTTGTGAAGTTAGAAATTTTTTTCATTTCAAGTACTTGTAAACATTTGCTAAGAGAAAATAACCAACTATTAAACAGCATGTTTTCAAATTAATTCCAATATTGATATATAAAGAAATCCTCTTTTCATTGATTAGTGGCTATCATCTACCTATTTTATGATTTTGATTAAAAATATTTCCCTGTGCCCTTCCAAATAAGAAATACTGACCAAAATTATGAAAGATGACAATATTATATGTTGGCAAAAATGTTTGATCAATGGGAAGTATCATACTTTATGGTAGCGTTATAAATGAATACAGTATCGATCACAGGTGACCTTGGCCTGCAGTGACTTGAAGTAGGATCTCAATTCTCTGACCAGAGATTAAAGCCAGGCTGCAGCAGTGAGAGCAGCTAATCCTAACCACTAGACCAGGAGGGCCAGTGGCTAGTAACGAGGCCCTGGCTCTTCTGCTTCGGAGAAAGGAATTTCAACAAATAGACGGAAAGTAGTGAAGCAAGTGTTTACTAGGAGGAAAAAAGTACGTGTGGATAGACACACAGGGGCAGGCTCAGAGAAAGGGTCATGCCTTTGGGTAGTTTAAATTACTTATATGGGGCAGTTCTTCCGGGTTTCCTCTGGCCCATCATCTTGCTTTGCCTGGCTCTGCGTCCATATGTGGTTTAACTCGGGGCCCTCCCCTGTGTGCGTGTGCATCTTTTAGCCAAGATGGATTCCAGCACAAGGGTTTCTGGGAAGAAGAACATATTATGGCCTGGCGACCCCTCCCTTCTCTGACCTCTGAGGCACCTTTCTGTGCATGTGTAGTTTGGGGGGGTCTCCTTGACCTCAAGAATGAGAAATATGTGTCTCCTCATCTTCTATCCAAGCAGGACTCAGCTCCTTTTTGTTCCTACTATTATCTTTATCTTGGAGTACCTGTCTGCAGGGGCCAGATTCCAGCTGCTCAGCCTGGGACCCACCTATCTCCTGCCTCAGTATCTTTGAAAAAATCATTATCAAGTTAAACATGAGCATTGCATATGATCCAGAAATTTCCTTTTAAGTACATACTCTACAGAAATCCCCACATGTATGCTACTGGAAATATACACAAAAATATTCATAACAGCATTGTGTGTGATACACCTTCTCCAAATAGAACCATCCTAAATACCAATCACAGGAGAATGGATAAAATTTGTGGTTTATTTAACCTGTAAAATATATGGCAATGAAAAATAATTAACTGCAATAATAAATCTCAGGAATATAATATTGAGTGAAAATGTAGAATAGAGCATATAATTTTTACAAATGTAAAATTCATTCAAAATCAAACAATATGTTACTCAAATATTCATACATATATGATAGAATCTTATAAAGCAATAAAATAATTAACATTTAGGAGAGTGAGTAGTAGAAGTTTCCTAAATTTTTTATTATGTTTTGCAACTTAAGCATATATAGTAAATATTACATAATTGACAATGAAAAGAAATATGAATAACTTCAACATTAATTCTAAATGTTCCACAAGTGTGTTTTGCCAAAATGTCCAAAGTATTATACTTGTGAATAAGGTAAATTTAGAAGCATATCCTAAACTCCCTGAAATAGCATATCTTCTATTTGCAGGACATTAATTTAAACTTGAATTATATCAATGGATCATATTATATTGCTATAATGCAAGTCTAAATTAAAACAATAATACAATTTTTAGAATACCTCTTCAGCACGGGCATATTAAGAATTTTTTTATGTCAAAGAGCTTGTTAAAATTATGTCCTTTTGATGATTTCCTAATTGATGAAACAATTGTCTCACCATGATGTATCCGAGTAGGACCCTATAGGGCCTTCCCGGGACAGACCCTCCTCCCATGTCCTCTGCCTACCACTTCTTTATAGAAAAGCTGCAATCTCCCAGGCCTCCCCTGAGTCACAAAAGCTTGTCTCAAGAATTAATGATGGAAAGGATGCAAACATGTAGTGACAAAAATAGCAGTTTTGGACCAGGAGAACTGGTAAATTTAAACAGTAAATCAGCCATATGGCATCACAGAATCTTTAGTTCCTCTCTGAAGTACCTATGTAACAGTATCTGAGCCACATTTCCTGAGTTGTTTTACAGATGCTAAAACCCCCTCCAAACGGAAGAAGTTAACTACTTGACGACCATAAATGCATAGTCCCCAGACCTACTGGAGCCTGAGGATTGATAATATTAACCCATGTGACACTACCCTGTTACCTCACCATCAGCTAATCAGAGGATTGTGCACAAGCTGATCACACACCCTGGGACTCCCCTCCCTCACTTTGCCTCTAAAAACCGCTTCCCTGAAACCCACTGGGGAGTTCAGGTCTTTTGAGCATGAGCTGCCCCATTCTCCTTGCTCTCCTGCAATAAACCTTTCTCTGCTCCAGACTCTGATGTTTCAGTTTGCTTGGCTTCACTGCACATCAGGCACAGGAATTTGGGTTTGACAACAATGAAACTATGGTCATTGCTGTATTGTAACAGACAACCAACTGGCTCGTTCCTTCTAACTCTTATCGAACTACATATTCTGAAGAAATCAGTGCTACAGAAAAACACTGTTTTCTTTAGCCTCATTTCAGTCCTTCTCAGGAATATACAACAGACCACAACTTTTGTTCTCCCTATGCGTACTAGCAGCATTTTAGTTAAAGCTGAGTTTTCACACAGTTTATAAAGAAAAAAAATTTTTTTGAGGTTTAAGAATAACAATTCCCAAAAGGAATTTCTTTCAGTTGAGGGAGACCTTGAAATTTTAAACAAAGAGGGTAATATAAATTTAATATTATGTACACCAAAACCTCAAGCTTGAAATAACTTAAATGCCATTCTCTGTGTACCCACATATTTTTTGGTTTTGTACTTACTATGCCATGATGGAACTGAGTGTCTATTTCCGCTACGAAACTCTGACTCACTGTGAATCATTATTTTTGTATCCTTCACTTCTTTCATGGTACTGGATAGTTAGTAAATCTTCAGTAAAAGCCTACTATAAATGAATGGATGGGTGGAAAGACACAATCATTCATTCATTCATTCATTCATTAACTGGATTTCTTCAGGGCCAATAGTTTGAAAATTCCACAAGGAAGAAGTTATGCTGGTTTTATAATAATTTTATCTAGGGGATTTCCATTGCTACCAACTAAATATTTCTAATAAATGACCATGCTTTGTTTTTTAAATCAATTTTCTTTGCCTTTTTGAAATGGAAAATACCTTTTTTTAAGTAAAATCTATAAATTATATAATAAACTAATCAAAACAAACAGATGTATTGAAATTTTTGGTGGCAAGCTGAAAGCAATGCAGTGGGATGTGTATATGGGGAGAGGAGGGCAGGGAGCTACATTCTTCTATTCTGAATACAAAGCACTTTCCTGCTTGAAAAAAAAATCATACCCTAAAATTTTCCTTACGAAATAAAAGTGTCATGGCCCCGTCATACTCACAGGTTCTTAAATAACTATGTGCTACTACTAAAAATAATATTATGCCAGTTTTAAGATCCCTTAATCCTCCTCACTTTTTCAGTTTCATTGATTCCAGAGGCTTTGATCTATTTCTCTAAAAATTATATAAGATGATTCTGAAGTTATCTAAGGAGCCAAACAAACCTAGGGGAAAAAAGGGAAGAAGAAGCAGAACGTCAATAAGAGCAACTCTAAGGCCCTTTAGGAACAAAATTTCTTGCTTTAATTCAAATCACCAATGATCTTGTATGACAGGAGAAAAGAAGAACTCCTCAATTCAACCCAACTGTGTAACAGAAAATAATTTCTGTGTTTGGTTGCTTTACCCCAAAATAATCCCTGGAGAGGTTTTCAACTTCTCTGATGCCTGATACTAATAAAATGAGCCATTGATCTCTTCTGACTGATCCCAAATGTGGAATTGCGTGTTAAAAATCAGATACTAGAAATAGAAGCCTCCATGTCTCCACTGCTTGGAAAGGTCAAGTATTGATTTTTCTTCATAGTTTTATGTGTGTGTGTGTGTGTGTGTGTGTGTGTGTGTGTGTGTGGTTGGGGGAGGGGTGCATCTTTTGTATGCTGGCCTGTGAGTGTGCATGTCTGAGTGTGTTTGTGTCTGTGTTTCTGAGGGGGTTGGGGGAGGGGAGGGGGCACCAGTTATTTGCAATGGAGTATTCTCGGCCTTTGAAAACAGCCATTGACGACAAGAATGAGAGTGGGGCAGGCTGCATTTCATAACGTTAATTTCCCTATTTTCTGGGAGGCAAGTGAGCCTATAGATTCTGCCTCTGCATTGCTCTTTTACTTGATACTGAATCTAGTGAAGAAAGAAGCTACAGAGACCATTTCAGGAAAATCTGGAAACTTAGATTTAATGCAGCTAAGCAGCTAAAAATAAAAATCTTTAAGGCCTGATCAAACCAACCAAATATCTGGGGTCAACTGGAAAACTAAAATGCCTTTCTCATGTTATTTAAAATGGAATCTGAGGTCAAAAAGCACAACAATGAACTCCTTCTTCCATTCAGGATACTTCTCAGATTTTGTAGCTATTGTTTCAATTTATCAGTATAGTCCTGAAACATAGCACTGCTTTGTAACCCTTTAAAAAAGAAGGGAAACTATGCTGAATACTGAATACCACTCCACTCACACCATGACACAAAATATATTTAAAGAAACCTAGCTTTTTATGAATAATGCACATGCCAACCAACAGTGTGTGTATTGATATATATATATATTCTTACACTTTTGCACATACACATAAGGTATCACTGGGAGTACAGAATGTCACATGATTTTTATTCATTCATTCAACAAATTTTTTTCAGAGTATCTTCAATGTACAAGGCATTGTTCTAGGCACTGGGTATACAGCGGTCATTAAAAAAATCCTGACCTTTATAAATCTCACATTCTTGGGGGAGGCAGCAATAAATAAGATGGTAAAATATGTGAAATAGATTATATACTAAAATGAGGAAAGTGCTAAGAAAAAATAAATCATGGGAAGGAAATAGGAAGTGTGTTTGGGTAGGTGAAATTTTACATAGGGTGGCCCATGAAGATCTCACGGAGACAATGACATTTTCCTAAAGATCTAAGTGAGAAAGAGAACGTATAGCAATAGAAGTTAACCACAGGAAACAGACACTTCTTTTTGTGTGTCAAACAGAACAAAATATTTAATTATTCAATACAGGGAATAATGTGTTAACATTATTATTAATATAACATTAACAGAGCATCAAGGAGGTCTGCCACTGATTTAAGGAGCTGAAGGACTTACCATCTTAGCTGTGATGGAGAGAGCGGAAAACGGAGGCTACTGCTATCACCATCATACCACCAGTGTCTAGATTTGTGTGAACTGGGGGCAGACAAAGATACTAAGGCTACCATGCAGCTTCCTAAAGATATTCATGCAGAGCAAAGAGGATGGCCTCTACCTTGCTTCCATGTTTTAAATTGCTGCAATTGCATTTAATTGATGGACAATATTCACATCCCAGATTCTAGAGAATCTAGAGAATTCTAGAGAATCTGGATTTTGGCTTTCCAAATGGAATAGTTACCAAGGCTGTGGCCCCAGAATCATACCCTTGCCCCTCCCTCAAATAGAAAGCAATTACTCTTATATAAGTTTCAGGAGGAAGCTGCAAAGAGAAAAAAAAAATTAGAACCATTTAGAGCCAACTAGGTCCAAGATGGTGGAGGATTTGACTTGCAGTAGACCTTGAGCCTCATTATATGCTTACTGTAATACATTAGCATGCTAAATGACACACCCACCAGAGCCCTGAGAGTTGACAACGATTGTCATGACGACAACCAGAAAAACCCATACAGGGACTGAAAAGGAGAGTTGCATCAGTTCTGAGTCCAAACCATATCCCTGTTCTCTGATAACTCATGAATATTTCTCCCATTCTTTCCAATTCCCTCCCTTTTACATTGATCAATCGTCCTACATATTTGGTGTCTCAGCCCGAATTGGGTTGAGAGGTTGATCCGTGAACTAGGTTCCTGCTTCTTCATTCTTTGGCCATTGATAAAGCTTGTGCTGTTCCAGTCTCAGCATCAGTATTGTTATGGGCTGTGCTAATCTGATCAGGGAAAAGAATGTCCCTGGCTGAGATAGCAGGTCTTAATCCGGACTAGGACCCTGGTGCTGGTCCAGTTGACCTATTCGGTAACAGAATGAAGGTACAATGAAGGTTGAGACACCCTATTCAAAAGCTTTATCAGTGGGAAATTAATAGGAGAGAGTGTCCAGAGGCATAGATCTTCTTAGGCCCTTGAAGACTTTGGCTTTATTCTCTGAGTGATATTGGAAGACATTAGAGACTTTCGCAGACAAGAGTGACATGGTTTGGCTAATGTTTTAATAGGGCAGGTGTGACTGCTGTTTTGCTAATAGACAAAAATGTGTGGAAAGGTGAAACAACCCAGGCAAAATGTAAGCTTTCATAAGAGTTGTACCATTGAAAGTGAAGAGAGGCGGCCATAGTCAAGATATATTTTGAAAGTAGAGTTAACTGAATTTACCTTTAGATTCACTGTGAAAAAGAAAGAGAAAAATCAAGGATGATTCCAAGGTTTTGGTCTTTGAAACTGGGAGGAATGAACTGCCATTAACTGAAATGTCAAAGATGTTAAGAAAAGTAAGATAGTGTGGAGAAGAGAGAGATAAGAAACCCAATTTGACACATGTTAAGTGAACATTCAAATAGCATATCAAGTAGGAGCTTGGACCTATGAATCTGGAGTTCAGATAACATTTAAGGATAACATATCAGTTTACCAAAATAATCCTGTGCCTGCTTGGCAAATATATCGAATACAGAAAAATTGATTCCTTATTATTAGCTTATAGACAACATTTTTCCCCTCTTTCCTTTAAATTAGTTCATGTGTTTTACTGAAGTAAAAGAATTGCTTTTATTTAATCATATTTTCCAATGAATATTAAGTTAGTTGGCCTCTTGTACAATTCATCCATGTCTGTAAGACATTGTTAAAAGAGTGATTAAAAGTTAATTGAAGATTAAGATTGTTGAGCATTGGGGAATCTCTGTTACTTTCAAGGAGAGTCTTTAATAATTCTGAAAGCAGGGTGCTTCAGCTGTTCAGATGTGCGAAGCCCTAATCCCGTCTGTTTCAAGTGATAACCATTTATTTCCATTTCCAAGTGAGTGCGTCTGCTCACATGGCGTGAGTTCAGAAGGCGTGAAATCCAATAACTGGACAAGACGTGCACTTCCTTTGGTCCCACAGCAAGACGAGCAGTTCTCACAGGACAGGAGCAGTTTCAGTGGTCATGGAGTCAATCATCAGGGACCCAGAGATAAATGAGTAACTGACAAGAATATAAATGGGAGCCTTTGACTAAGCACTGCTCTGAAAGAAGGATAAATGCACATGCTCACAAGCACTTACACACAGGCACGCAGAGAAAAGACAGAGCTGAGAAAAAAAGAATCACATATTTCAGAAACTGACAAACAAGCGGAAGAAGAAAAATTCTATGCCTATAAAATAATATTAGATTATTATTATTATTATTATTCTGTTCAATTTCCAGGCAATCTATTGGCTTGCTTTTAACTGTTCATAAGAATTTGTATTATTTCTCTTCTAAAAATAGCAAGTATTACTGCTGGAGTTATTAAGTATTAAAGATCCTTAAACCACAAACAATAGATCAGCCTGGAAGTGGAAAAATAACTAGAGAGTTGAATAGCAAATTAATATGGAAGGGGTAAAAGAAAAAGAAGTTAAAACAGCTACAATGATAAACAGACCTAACAGCTGATTCTTATTCCTACTCTGCAAATTTAGCATTAGATGGCTGAGAGTAGTTGACCAATAAAAGCAATAAAAGCATCTTAAATTTGACGAACACGTTAAACTTTTTCTAGGTCTTTCCAAAGAGTCATCTCAAATGAAGGAAACAACATTTACCTAACCTGCCTAAGGTAACAATTAATGAATGAAATTCTGGCTTGGAAAACCACAGTCCTAACTGCAGTCTCACTGCTCTTTCCAATAACAGTACAGTTTCAGTAGAAAGATTTCAATCAGGAATCAGACACCTCAACACCTGGATATCTAACTCATAAAATAATGATCTTCTATAGTCTGAAAAGACTTCACACATCATTTAGCCAGTGTGTCTTAAAGTTTTCCAAATGAGGACTGTTTTAAAAAATATAAACATATTTTTGCAACTGTCCCATGACTACAATTGGACTTTTGGACCCTAGCAATTGTAGAAGTATATAAAGCATATGAATTCAAGGCCTTCTTGCAATTACTCCAAGGTTCATAATTTGGAAACTACTGATTTAGTCCAATCCTCTCATTTTACAGAGAGGAATCCAAAACCCAAGGAAATTAAGTGAATCACCCAAGGACATAATGCAAGTTATTCAAAGAACCAAGAGTGTGACTGCTCCACGCTGCTTTCCCTCCTCTTTCATTTGGGGACAATTTCTTTTTTGTTTCCTTCTTGGCATATTGTGGTTGTAGTTATCATGAGATTTTAATTCTATTTTGAGTGCTTGGTTGTCTTGGCCACACTATTTTCCACACAGCCTCTACTTCATTCCAGTAGACGATCCAATGATTTCTCTGTTTTCTGCTACTGATTGATAGAGTGCCAATAAACTTTGAGGAGATTCAAGAAAAGAGAAATTCATGAAAAATAAAGATGACCAAATAAAATTACTAGGAAAAATAAATTTGGGGTGTTTATCTTTGACATCATTCAAATGATGAATTCAACTGAGTGTTTCAATTAACTCCATTCTTTCCTTTGCATAATGGGGGAAATCTTTCTATGAGGCCTTGTGAAAGTGGAAAGATAAACCAAATGCTACACATATTTCATAAATCATAGGGGTTGTCTAGTATCTAGGAGTGTTCTCAAAAGTTGTTTTGTGATTATTTCACTTTGAATAAAGAAAAAGATAAAGTAGTATCAGCCTATATTTTTGGACGTTCCTTATGTAGTTGTTGTAACTTTTGCACATGAAAAAGTAGGACTAGATAAGTATTGGGGGCATGCAGTGACTTCTTCTGGTTCAAAATGAACAATTATCGAAAGACAAATTTTTATTTGGTCAATGTGACTTGTCTCAAGATAGATTCTGCTTTCTATTACTTTTTTTTTTTTTTTTTGGAAGCTATATCCCTAAACATGATAAAATAGCTGTGCCCAAAATGATGGACTCTCACCTCTCTGATTAGCTCTTAGGAGGAATTAAAAACCAATGAGAAGTAAGTTCCAGGTCAAATTATTTCAGTCTTATGGAAAAGGTGCCCAGCGGGAGAAACTTCTGATTGACAGAACAAGCTCCGGATGCTGGGAAACTGGTCTGATGGAGACAAAAGGGAACATTTAAATGGGCAGACTACCTACAATATGTAACTTGCCTTTCTACATAATTCTTTATGCTCTAACTGTACTCCAATTTTTTCCTTGCAAATGAAGTTCAGCAATTAAAAAAACAAAACAAAACAAAACAAAACGAAGGTCCAAAACAGTCTAGTTGAAGTTCAAGGAGGTTATTAATTTTCCATTCTTCCATGACCACATCCTCTAGAGAAGACTTTCCAGACTGTGAAATTCTCCACGTAGCCGCTGTAGATCCCTGGCCAGTGAGTTAAGTAAAGTAACATGGAGGATTTCATCAGGAGGTAGGGTAAATAGATGCAACCAATTAGGGAGTAGAGCATTTCGTCAAATCAAGTCAGATAATTAAAAGTTAATATGGAGGTTATGATTTTTTTTAATATTAACCACATTTTATTTTTATAACATTCTTTGAAAAATAAGCAAGAGAAGCACAACAACAGAATTAAAACATGAAGATAGAAAGATTCAGAGCGGCCAAGGTTATGATTTTTTTAATGAATGAGAAGGTACAATCACTCAGGTTGCAAGAAAAAGTGGGTGGTAGAATCATCCAAGACAGTACCTAGATCCAAGGTCCACATCCTAGTTCTATTGCTTGAACTCAAATCTATACATTTGCACATCTCACATCTTTCGTACTAAAGTGTCATCATTGGGAGGCAGCAAATCTTCTCCACACATTCATGGCTCACAGGATAATGGGTATCTGAGGCAGCGTCAGCATCATGGCAGAGGAAAAAGGGGAAGAAAAAGAGGAAGTGGCACACACTGCGATGGTTTCTAATGCTTCTGCTCAACTATCACACATACTTCTGAAAATATGTATGTCTGTTATTCCATGGTCCAATGCAAATCCCATAGCCTGACAAGCTCAACAGTAGACAGAGACATACAATCCTCCATTAGTGAGGAAACTTT
Organism: Balaenoptera acutorostrata; assembly: GCF_949987535.1. Taxonomy (NCBI): domain Eukaryota; kingdom Metazoa; phylum Chordata; class Mammalia; order Artiodactyla; family Balaenopteridae; genus Balaenoptera; species Balaenoptera acutorostrata. The sequence continues at coordinate 127,232,838 of NC_080068.1, read as the reverse complement.
ATTTGCTCTTATGATGTTTCACCCTAAATTATACTTAGTTTGATATCAAAATTCATTTTACGACTATGTTTTGAAAGATATTTTTCTGGTTTTATTTTTTCCCTCACTTTATCATCAATCTTTCTGATCTCTACTTTCTAAGTGTATCTCTTAGGTAAATATGTCTGAAGTATAGTTCTTGTTAAAAATGTATTGCTGGAACTTGAATTTTAGTCAATATGGAGATAAAATCTTATAATTGACAAATTTAACCTTCTACATTGTTGTAATTACTTTTCAATTTTTCTTTCATCTGAATTATATTTCTATATTCTCTACACTACATTTTTTTCATTTTATTCACCTTTCATACCTTCATGCCTTTCAGGCCTTATATTAGACATATTTTCTTCTGTTATTTTTTCTTGTGGAGCTTATACATGTTTATGTTATTTATTTGTATTTTGACAGTGTCTACTGCTTATTAATATATTGGTATGTATATATCTGGAGCAAGACAAGAATCTTTTTCTGCTTTTACCACACTTCAGTCTCCCTTCTCTCAAACACCGCCCCAACTGTTGATATTGTCTGGAGTTTATTTATGGATTATTATGAGTATACATTTTTTAAACGTTGTTTATTAGGCAGCAATAAACTTCAATAAGCTCTATAACTAAACTTATTTCCCACATCTTAATGCATTTCACCTAGCTTTATTTCTCTTCTGGATGTAATATATTCTACAATATTCTTTCTGAGAAGGTTTTTTTTGTGGTAAATTTTATTCTGAATGCATTTATTCCTAAAAATATTTTTATTAGTTTACATTTAAATAATTTAGCTAAAGAGAAAATTCTAGACTTAGATTTACTTTCCTTCAACAATTTAAAAACAATATGTATATCTTTACCTTGAGAAAGTTGATATCACTCCGACTTCTTATCCTTGATTTTTGAGGTATCTGCTTTTCTCACCAGAGGCATTAACGATGTTATCCTCTTATGTGTCTGAATGCACATTTTTTCTCTTTCTCAGCATCCTACTTAGCTTTTAAAATGAGATCTCATATTTTTTTGTGAAGAGGATGAATATTCAATTATTATTTCTTTAAATAATTTTTCCCCTCATGCACTATTCCTGCTTCTGAGCTTTCTTCATAGCTTATGGCTAAATTTCTGCTTCTATGCTCCATTCTTATTTTACTTTATATTATTTTTTGGTCTCAATTCTGGGGAAATTCCTGGAGCTGCTTTTAGCTCACTATTTTATTCTTTGGCCAAATTCAATCTGCTATCAAGCCCACATGCTAAGTTCTTTATTTCAAAAATTGCCTTTTCATAACCAATATCTCTAGTAGATTTTTGTTAATAATCCAATTTCTGCTTCATGCTCTCTTTGGAACTTCCCTTTCAATATAAAAACTTACTGCACTTTTTCACTTCCTTCAACTGCGGTAAACTATGAGGAGACTATCCCCCCAAAGCTTTCTCTGAGGAAACAGCTAACATTGTGCATCATCCCATTGCCTCAGAATCAGAAGGTGGGATGGTGCCTTACAATGCTGTTGACTACCATTTCTAAACACCCTATCCTTCTTAATTCTGTTTTTTTTAGGCTTGTGTCCCTTTACTCTTCCTCTTTGCTATTATTTCTCAATATCTAGGTCACTATTAAAGCATCTTCTTTGCGTCGTCCTTCGGTACTACCATCACCTTGGGTGATTTCGATATGTACCATAACCATTCAATTTCTGATTCCCTCATTATCAGTTACTTTTGTTCCTTGAATTAGTGAAGACCTACAAACCCTTTACCCCTTTCATTTCTCCTCATTAAATCCCTTCTCTTTTCAGTTCCTTTCTATTTAGCTTTGATTCCATTAGCCATCCCTTCAATATATTTATCTCCAAATATGTTCAACTGCGTTAGAGATTTTCTGTTTTACCTGAGGGAAATATATTGTTTGTGAACAAAAACCCTACAACAATGATCAAAGACAACCTTGAATTCATAGACACTTCTTAAGACTGCTTCAGAACATTTTTTTCCTTTACAGGGGATAGATGTAAGAACAACATGACAGATCAAAGTGTGAGTGATCTGGAAGGCAAGTATAGAGGTCAGATCCTTTCAGAATGACTGAAACAGAAAAAAAAGACCAAAAACAAAAAACAAAAACCTTAGAGGTTGACCTAATATGCAAGATGGGTTGAGAAAAATTATCTAAGATTTGATGATCTAGGAAGCATTCAAATTGATTGGATTAGACATATTAGGCCAGGAAAAGCTTGCTGGAGGTTATTGCAAAGATTTCAGGCTTAACCAAAATTCAAGGATATAAATTGGAGCTAAAAAGATGTGTGTGTGCGGGTCCTCTTCTCCATGTGCTAGGAATCAGGAACGATGAGAGAGTAACGGAGCTAACTACAGGATACATATCATTCCTCTTGAAAACAGAAGTCTCAGATCCAGAAGGGATGAACCATCATCTTTTAGATACCATCAAAATGTCACTCAGAAAATTATCCTTAACCAGAAATGGAAAGAATGGATCTTTCTAGGAGTCAGGAACTTTGTGAGCCAGAATGTGAGAGCCAAAGACCAGGAAAGGACAGCATCTAACCAACTTTTGGTGCAGGAAGAGCCCTCCCGGAGTGCAGCAGAGTGGGCCATAAGACTGTTCATCCCTGAAAAACCTAGGGAGGATAAACTGGTATTTGGTGTGTGCTGCCTTATAACCACAAGGTTATGCTTGAAATCACATTACCTGCTAAAATGTTGGTAAGTAAATTAACCCTTTCCCTGAAATCCTCATTCCTTATAATGAGTTAAGCTAAACACCCAATTGACACTTTCTATTTGAGATGCAGTGGAGACTCCATTGGCCCAAAGAGGAAGGATCTCAACTTCTGGGCCTCAGGTTGTTGGTAGCAAGTACATGAACCAGACTTGGTAATAAAATGGGAGGTCACAGGGATAGGGAATGACAGTAGAGACCTCAAATCCTACTGATTCAGCCATGGGACTGAAAATGTGGCTAATCTAAACAATTTTCATGGCTCTGATCAAGAAAAACAAGTAACTCTAGCCACATTAATTGAAAAATAGAATGCCTTTTATTTAATGTTTCATCACTTATTTTTTCATAGTGATACTTAGTTGTACAATTACTGTCATCTGACTATAATTTCCAGCCAACAATCAATGCTAGAAATATTTTGTTCTAAGTAGTGATGTAAAGAATTCAATTTTCATACACCAATGGCAGGAGTAATTTTAAGTTATAATGAATGATTCTTGGTTCTAGTTTGGAAGTTGATTTCAATGGACAATACATATCAATGTCACATGGCTGAATATTATTGATGAGGATATTGGTGTTTTATGGTAGCAAAACTAGAACCTTCCCCCTTTACTCATTTCTGGTACTTGCCAGACTGATATCAGCATTTTACCTAGTAAGACTCTTGGGCTGATTTAGTTTGAACTTTATTTTTGGTGGGTCCATAGTATGTTTAAAGAGACCCTGTGATAAAACACTGTACTGATAATCAAGGCTATTCCTCTGATATTTGAAGGCAACTTTAAGGCTTTTATGGAGGTAGGTTTATTTTAGAGTATAGCATAATTCACTGGAACTTTCAATTGGCCTAAGAAATCCTCAAATAATTGTGAGACTAACTTAAAAAGAGTACTTACAAGACACAGATAAATCTTGATGCAATTAGTGGGATTTTTATAATCAAATGCAAATTCTGCAAATTCTTTCCTGTGGTTTAAAATTTTTTAATTTAGATTTATTAGTAAGATTTTTCTAGTTTGAGGACAATATGAAGGAAAAATAGCCCATAAACCTTCCTTTGAGGTAATATTTATTGACACTTTATTTTTTAAATAACAAAAGTAAAATATGTTCTTGTTTAGAGAATTCAAACAACAAATAAAGGTATAATATAAAAAGTGAAAATTTAGTGCCTGTCTCTAGTAGCACCATTTTCTTGTGTTTTTCTTTTTTTTTTCAAAAATACATAAACCAGCATGATAATATGTATTGTTTTTTAAAATAAAGAGATTCATTCTAAACACATCTTTGAGCACATTGTGTTTTTCACATAACACAACATCTTGCACAATTTTCATATTGACACATACAAAGGTACTTTACTTTTTTTTTACAGCTTCAAAGTATCCTGTTTCATTGATATACTCTAACTTTCGTACTCACATAGCTTGTTTGCTTCCTATTTTACTACCAAACACTTATCCTTTTTTTTCCTCCTAATTTCAAACATTCATCCTAATTTTAAAAATTACAACTTTTTGTTGAAGTACTAGTTGATGTACTATTTCAGTTGCATTCAGATGTACAGTAAAAATGTGGGACTTAGTAAGTGTAACCAAATGTTTTAAATGTTTCAGGTTTCCGTTATCACTTTATCTTTATATTGTGTAAAGCCTAGTACAATTCACACCAATATCCCAATGGTTACATAGAGAATAGCTTTGGCTATTTCCGTCTGCTCTAACTCTGATTTTTCAATTCCAACTTAATTCTACACCCCAGTTCACCGCTGATCTCCCTGATGATACAAATTAATACAAATTATGTGAACCCAAAGTTGCTAGATACATTACAACCATTACAATCATGCAGCGATTTTAAGATTCTTTTTTGTGATTTATTTTATGGTGCAAAATACGTCTTATGGGACAAACGCTTCATCCTATTCCACCTCCTTTTGCCTTTAAATTTAATATAAACCAAATCTGGCTATTGACACTAAAATAGAAAGTCAATTCAATGAAAAAGAAATCATTAAATTCTTTATCTAACTGACCCAATTATTTGGCCCAATCAGTGCTGCAAATTCAGGCAAAATTATCACCGGGTATCTTTGTACCAAGATAACTAAAACCTGCTGTAATTCCCTCCCATTATAATTTTTCCTTAAAATTATAACTAATTCTTCTTTTAGTGTATTCACCTCCTCAGCAGTGAAAAGTTCTCCACTGTTAAAACTCACAGTAATTTATCGTTACATTTCCACTTCAAGGCAACAGTCAATATTGCAGCCCAGGTCTTGCTTAAGACAACTGTGTGCTCACCTTCACCTCAGGCTTACATCCTGAAATGGGATCCCTCGTCTCTTTTACCCTAACTTATCCTGACAATTGATTTTCTGAACCTGTTACATAAGCTTGAAACATTTTTTATATGACCTCGTTCAGCAAATATAAAAATGAATTAAGTTACATAAGAGACCTAATCCAAAGTTGTTTTTTTCTTTTTTTCTTGCCTTCTTCTTCTTTCTTTTTTAAAAATAAACATCAAAAACACACCATTTTAAAGCCAAGCCTTAATATCCTATAATTTTCTAGCTGAATAGAACACTGGAAATAATCTAGTTTAATTGATCTCACTTCTTTTAGCCAACTCACTCATTTTATATACTTAGATACAGAGACCCCCCCCCCCAAAAATTAAACAAATTGCCCAAGATCTTATAAATGGAGGCATGCAAATTATTTCTTTCTTATTTTTTACTCCCTCTTATTTTATAGGGCTGAGGTTAAAAGAAAAAAATACTCTACGCCTGCATCTATGTTCAGAAAAACATGTCACAAGATCTTGGACATCATCAGAGTGCAAAGATTGGTATGAATTCTCCAAAAAGCAAAACTTTGAGCTTCCACCCATGAACAAACACTTCATGGCAAATATGTACTAGAAACCAGTAATCCTGGTTCATATAGGGGTAAACTAATAGAGAATAAGAACATGGCAGCCAGAATGGAAAGTGATAGGGTAAATTAGCAAATAACAAGATAGACTATAATTATGACCTAGGTAATCAAGATGAAAAGAATGGTATAGCCTTAAAATAGTCATTTGGGACTACTCTGAATATAAAACACAGTTTTAGAAAATGGCAATACAATAATATTTGCCCAATTTCTTTTTTCCTTTAATCTAAATGACATTTATTATTCTTGAAGTGTGCACTTAAAAATTACTAGTATCTCCTATGATAAATATTTCTAATTGATCAAAACTATCATAGTTTATATAACACTAACACATAGTTATTTTTTTAAACCTACAAAGGATCTGAGATAGATTTAAAACTATAGTTCAGTCTTCCAAAATCTACTAAATGGAATCAATAATCAACATAGATTTGTTTGTGAAATTTGAAAAAGGTAGCTATCATAATATTCGAACAGAAGTCTCAAATCAAGACTACAGCCCAAACATCACTCAACAATATAGCATTTCACGTGTGTGAGTGTATGTGTGTGTGTGTGTGGTAATATTAAAAACTTTGTGTTTAACATTCTTTTTTTAAATATATAATGACCTTTGTTACAGTGATGAATAATTCATCGAACAATCACTAGGGTGTGTATATGTATATTTAATGTGGAATGTCATCGTCTATTTTTAGAGGTCCCTACCCTAACTCCACAGGGCTTCTTTTTTTTTTTTTTTTTTCCCACTTCTTTTTTTTTTTTTAATTTTATTATATCTATTATTATTATTTTTTTTTAAACATCTTTATTGAAGTATAATTGCCTTACAATAGTGTGTTAGCTTCTGCTTTATAACAAAGTGAATCAGTTATACATATACAATATGTTCCCATTTCTCTTCCCTCTTGCATCTCCCTCCCTCCCACCCTCCCCATCCCACCCCTCTAGGTGGTCACAAAGCACCGAGCTGATCTCCCTGTGCTATGCGGCTGCTTCCCACTAGTTATCTATTTTACATTTGGTAGTGTATATATGTCCATGACACTCTCTTACCCTGTCACATCTCACCCCACCCCCTCCCCATATCCTCAAGTCCATTCTCTAGTAGGTCTGTGTCTTTATTCCCATCTTGCCACTAGGTTCTTCATGGCCTTTTTTTTTTTTTTTTTTTTTTCCCTTAGATTCCGTATATATGTGTTAGCATACTGTATTTGTTTTTCTCTTTCTGACTTACTTCACTCTGTATGACAGACTCTAACTCCATCCACCTCATTACAAATACCTCCATTTCATTTCTTTTTATGGCTGAGTAATATTCCATTGTATATATGTGCCACATCTTCTTTATCCATTCATCTGTCGATGGACACTTAGGTTGCTTCCATGTCCTGGCTATTGTAAATAGAGCTGCAATGAACATTTTGGTACATGACTCTTTTTGACCTATGGTTTTCTCAGGGTATATGCCCAGTAGTGGGATTGCTGGGTCGTATGGTAGTTCTATTTGTAGTTTTTTAAGGAACCTCCATACTGTTCTCCATAGTGGCTGTATCAATTTACATTCCCACCAGCAGTGCAAGAGTGTTCCCTTTCCTCCACACCCTCTCCAGCATTTATTGTTTCTAGATTTTTTGATGATGGCCATTCTGACCGGTGTGAGATGATATCTCATTGTAGTTTTGATTTGCATTTCTCTAATGATTAATGATGTTGAGCATTCTTTCATGTGTCTGTAGGCCATCTGTATATCTTTTTTGGAGAAATGTCTATTTAGATCTTCTGCCCATTTTTGGACTGGGTTGTTCGTTTTTTTGTTATTGAGCTGCATGAGCTGCTTGTAAATCTTGGAGATTAATCCTTTGTCAGTTGCTTCATTTGCAAATATTTTCTCCCATTCTGAGGGTTGTCTTTTGGTCTTGTTTATGGTTTCCTTTGCTGTGCAAAAGCTTTTCAGTTTCATTAGGTCCCATTTGTTTATTTGTGTTCTTATTTCCATTTCTCTGGGAGCTGGGTCAAAAAGAATCTTGCTGTGATGTATGTCATAGAGTGTTCTGCCTATGTTTTCCTCTAAGAGTTTGATAGTGTCTGGCCTTACACTTAGGTCTTTAATCCATTTTGAGTTTATTTTTGTGCATGGTGTCAGGGAGTGTTCTAATTTCATGCTTTTACATGTTCCTGTCCAATTTTCCCAGCACCACTTATTGAAGAGGCTGTCTTTTCTCCACTGTATATGCTTGCCTCCTTTATCAAAGATAAGGTGACCATATGTGTGTGGGTTTATCTCTGGGCTTTCTATCCTGTTCCATTGATCTATATTTCTGTTTTTGTGCCAGTACCAAACTGTCTTGATTACTGAAGCTTTGTAATATAGTCTGAAGTCAGGGAGCCTGATTCCCCCAGCTCCATTTTTCGTTCTCAAGATGGCTTTGGCTATTCAGGGTCTTTTGTGTTTCCATACAAATTGTGAAATTTTTTGTTCTACTTCTGTGAAAAATGCCAGTGGTAGTTTGATAGGGATTGCATTGAATCTGTAGATTGCTTTGGGTAGTAGAGTCATTTTCACAATGTTGATTCTTCCAATCCAGGAACATGGTATATCTCTCCATCTATTTGTATCATCTTTAATTTCTTTCATCAGTGTCTTATAATTTTCTGCATACAGGTCTTTTGTCTCCTTAGGTAGGCTTATTCCTAGATATTTTATTCTTTTTGTTGCAATGGTAAATGGGAGTGTTTTCTTAATTTCACTTTCAGATTTTTCGTCATTAGTGTATAGAAATGCAAGAGATTTCTGTGCATTAATTTTGTATCCTGCTACTTTACCAAATTCATTGATTAGCTCTAGGAGTTTTCTGGTAGCATCTTTAGGATTCTCTATGTATAGTATCATGTCATCTGCAAATAGTGACAGCTTTACTTCTTCTTTTCCGATTTGGATTCCTTTTATTTCTTTGTCTTCTCTGATTGCTGTGGCTAACACTTCCAAAACTATGTTGAATAATAGTGGTGAGAGTGGGCAACCTTGTCTTGTTCCTGATCTTAGTGGAAATGGTTTCAGTTTTTCACCATTGAGGACAATGTTGGCTGTGGGTTTGTCATATATGGCCTTTATTATGTTGAGGAAAGTTCCCTCTATGCCTACTTTCTGCAGGGCTTTTATCATAAATGGGTGTTGAATTTTGTCGAAAGCTTTCTCTGTATCTATTGAGATGATCATATGGTTTTTCTCCTTCAATTTGTTAATATGGTGTATCACATTGATTGATTTGCGTATATTGAAGAATCCTTGCATTCCTGGGATAAACCCCACTTGATCATGGTGTATGATCCTTTTAATGTGCTGTTGGATTCTGTTTGCTAGTATTTTGTTGAGGATTTTTGCATCTATGTTCATCAGTGATATTGGCCTGTAGTTTTCTTTCTTTGTGACATCTTTGTCTGGTTTTGGTATCAGGGTGATGGTGGCCTTGTAGAATGAGTTTGGGAGTGTTCCTCCCTCTGCAATATTTTGGAAGAGTTTGAGAAGGATAGGTGTTAGCTCTTCTCTAAATGTTTGATAGAATTCACCTGTGAAGCCATCTGGTCCTGGGCTTTTGTTTGTTGGAAGGTTTTTAATCACAGTTTCAATTTCAGTGCTTGTGATTGGTCTGTTCATATTTTCTATTTCTTCCTGGTTCAGTCTCGGCAGTTTGTGTATTTCTAAGAATCTGTCCATTTCTTCCAGGTTGTCCATTTTATTGGCATAGAGTTGCTTGTAGTAATCTCTCATGATCTTTTGTATTTCTGCAGTGTCAGTGGTTACTTCTCCTTTTTCATTTCTAATTCTATTGATCTGAGTCTTCTCCCTTTTTCTCTTGATGAGTCTGGCTAATGGTTTATCAATTTTGTTTATCCTCTCAAAGAACCAGCTTTTAGTTTCATTGATTTTTGCTATTGTTTCCTTCATTTCTTTTTCATTTATTTCTGACCTGATCTTTATAATTTCTTTCCTTCTGCTGGCTTTGGGGTTTTTTTGTTCTTCTTTCTCTAATTGCTTTAGGTGCAAGGTTAGGTTGTTTATTCGAGATGCTTCCTGTTTCTTGAGGTAGGCTTGTATTGCTATAAACTTCCCTCTTAGCACTGCTTTTGCTGCGTCCCATAGGTTTTGGGTCGTCGTGTCTCCGTTGTCATTTGTTTCTAGGTATTTTTTGATTTCCCCTTTGATTTCTTCAGTAATCACTTCGTTATTAAGTAATGTATTGTGTAGCCTCCATGTGTTTGTATTTTTTACAGATCTTTTCCTGTAATTGATATCTAGTCTCATAGCGTTGTGGTCGGAAAAGATACTTGATACGATTTCAATTTTCTTAAATTTACCAAGGCTTGATTTGTGACCCAAGATATGGTCTATCCTGGAGAATGTTCCATGAGCACTTGAGAAAAATGTGTATTCTGTTGTTTTTGGGTGGAATGTCCTATAAATATCAATTAAGTCCATATTGTTTAATGTATCATTTAAAGCTTGTGTTTCCTTATTTATTTTCATTTTGGATGATCTGTCCATTGGTGAAAGTGGGGTGTTAAAGTCCCCTACTATGATTGTGTTGCTGTCGATTTCCCCTTTTATGGCTGTTAGTATTTGCCTTATGTATTGAGGTGCTCCTATGTTGGGTGCATAAATATTTACAATTGTTATACCTTCCTCTTGGATCGATCCCTTGATCATTATATAGTGTCCTTCTTTGTCTCTTGTAATAGTCTTTATTTTAAAGTCTATTTTGTCTGATATGAGAATTGCTACTCCAGCTTTCTTTTGATTTCCATTTGCATGGAATATCTTTTTCCATCCCCTCACTTTCAGTCTGTATGTGTCTCTAGGTCTGAAGTGGGTCTCTTGTACACAGCATATATATGGGTCTTGTTTTTGTATCCATTCAGCCAGCCTGTGTCTTTTGGTGGGAGCATTTAATCCATTTACATTCAAGGTAATTATCGATATGTATGTTCCTATTCCCATTTTCTTAAATGTATTGGGTTTGTTATTGTAGGTGTTTTCCTTCTCTTGTGTTTCTTGCCTAGAGAATTTCCTTTAGCATTTGTTGTAAAGCTGGTTTGGTGGTGCTGAACTCTCTCAGCTTTTGCTTGTCTGTAAAGGTTTTAATTTCTCCATTGAATCTGAATGAGATCCTTGCTGGGTAGAGTAATCTTGGTTGTAGGTTTTTCTCCTTCATCACTTTAAGTATATCCTGCCACTCCCTTCTGGCTTGCAGAGTTTCTGCTGATAGGTCAGATGTTAACCTTATGGGGATTCCCTTGTGTGTTATTTGTTTTTTTTCCCTTGCTGCCTTTAATATGTTTTCCTTATATTTAATTTTTGACAGTTTGATTAATATGTGTCTTGGCATGTTCCTCCTTGGGTTTATCCTGTATGGGACTCTCTGTGCTTCCAGGACTTGATTAACTATTACCTTTCCCATATTAGGGAAGTTTTCAACTATAATCTCTTCAAACATTTTCTCAGTCCCTTTCTTTTTCTCTTCTTCTTCTGGTACCCCTATAATTCGAATGTTGGCACATTTAATGTTGTCCCAGAGGTCCCTGAGACTGTCCTCAGTTCTTTTCATTCTTTTTTCTTTATCCTGCTCTGTAGTAGTTATTTCCACCATTTTATCTTCCAGGTCACTTATCCTTTCTTCTGCCTCAGTTATTCTGCTATTGATCCCATCTAGAGTATTTTTAATTTCACTTATTGTGTTTTTCATCATTGCTTGGTTCCTCTTTAGTTCTTCTACATCCTTGTTAAATGTTTCTTGCATTTTGTCTATTCTATTTCCAAGATTTTGGATCATCCTTACCATCATTATTCTGAATTCTTTTTCAGGTAGACTACCTATTTCCTCTTCATTTGTTAAGTCCAGTGTGTTTTGAGCCTGCTCCTTCATCTGCTGTGTGTTTTTCTGTCGTCTCATTTTGCCTATCTTACTGTGTTTGGGGTCTCCTTTTCACAGGCTGCAGGTTCGTAGTTCCCGTTGTTTTTGGTATCTGTCCCCAGTGGCTAAGGTTGGTTCAGTGGGTTGTGTAGGCTTCCTGGTGGAGGGAACTAGTGCCTGAGTTCTGGTGGATGAGGCTAGATCTTGTGTTTCTGGTGGGCACGTCCACGTCTGGTGGTGTATTTTGGGGTGTCTGTGGCCTTATTATGATTTTAGGCAGCCTCTCTGCTAATGGATGGGGTTGTGTTCCTGTCCTGCTAGTTGTTTGGCATAGGGTGTCCAGCACTGTAGCTTGCTGGTCGTTGAGTGAAGCTGGGTCTTGATGTTGAGATGGAGATCTCTGGGAGATTTTTGCCGTTTGGTATTACGTGGAGCTGGGAGGTCTCTTGTGGACCAGTGTTCTGAAGTTGGCTCTCCCACCTCAGAGGCACGGCCCTGATGCCTGGCTGGAGCACCAAGAGCCTTTCGTCCACACGGCTCAGAGTAAAAGGGAGAAAAAATAGAAAGAAAGAAAGAAAGAGGCTATAATATAGTGAAGTAAAATAAAGCTATTGTAAAGCAAAGCTATACAGACAAAATCTCACCCAGAAGCATATACATATACACTCACAAAAAAAGGAAAAGGGGAAGAATTAATATCTCCTGCTCCCAGAGTCCACCTCCTGAATTTGGGATGATTCGTTGTCTATTCAGGTATTCAGCAGATGCAGGCACATCGAGTTGTTTGTGGAGCTTTAACCCGCTGCTTCTGAGGCTGCTGGGAGAGATTTCCCCTTCTCTTCCCTGTTCGCACAGCTCCCGGGGTTCACCTTTGGATTTGGACCCGCCTCTGCGTGTAGGTCGCCTGAGGGCGTCTGTTCCCCGCCCAGACAGGACGTGGTTAAAGGAGCAGCTGCTTCGGGGGCTCTGGCTCACCCAGGCCGCGGGGCGGGAGGGGTACAGAGGAGGCGGGGCGAGCCTGCGGCGGCCGAGGCCGGCGTGACGTTGCACCAGCTCGAGGCGCGCAGTGCGTTCTCCCGGGGATGTTGTCCCCGGATCCCGGGACCCTGGCAGTGGCGGGCTGCACAGGCTACCGGGAGGGGCGGTGTGGAGAGTGACCTGTGCTCACACACAGGCTTTCTGGAGGCGGCAGCAGCAGCCCCAGCGTCTCACGCCCGTCTCTGGGGTCCGCGCTGATCGCCGCGGCTCGCGCCCTTCTCTGGAGTTCGTTTAGGCGGCGCTCTGAATCCCCTCTCCTTGCGCGCAGCGAAACCAAGAGGCAAGAAAAAGTCTCTTGCCTCTTCGGCAGCTGCAGACTTTTTCCCCGGACTCCCTCCCGGCTAGCTGTGGTGCGCCAACCCCTTCAGGCTGTGTTCACGCCGCCAGCCCCAGTCCTCTCCCTGCGATCCGACCGCAGCCCGAGCCTCAGCTCCCAGCCCCGCCCGCCCCGGCAGGTGAGCAGACAAGCCTCTGGGGCTGGTGAGTGCTGCTCGGCGCCGAGCCTCTGTGCGGGAACCTCTCCGCTTTGCCCTCCGCACCTCTGTGGCTGCGCTCTCCTCCGTGGCTCTGAAGCTTCCCCCCTCCGCCCCCCGCAGTCTCTGCCCGCGAAGGGGCTCCTAGTGCGTGGAAACCTTTCCTCCTTCACAGCTCCCTCCCACTGGTGCAGGTGCCGTCCCTATTCTTTTGTCTCTGTTATTTCTTTTTTCTTTTGCCCTACCCAAGTACGGGGGGAGTTTCTTGCCTTTTTGGAGGTCGGACGTTTTCTGCCAGCGTTCAGTGGGTGTTCTGTAGGAGCCGTTCCACGTGTAGATGTATTTCTACTGTATCTGTGGGAAGGAAGGTGATCTCCGCGTCTTACTCTTCCGCCATCTTCTCCCTGCTCCCACAGGGCTTCTGAATTCAATTTATAGAAATACCATAAAATGCCATTGTCCCTTGGTGTGACAATCCATAGCTTTAATCATAACTATACATTCAGGTTCTTCCAATTACTCAGGGCAAAATACTATAGCTTAAATTTAATTTTTAGTCATTTATATTTCACGCTCAGGCTGTTCATTTATAGAAACTGAAATTGTGACTTAAGTGATGTGTGAACACTGCTGATAATCTGCCACCTGCCTACTCCATAGGCTGTTACAATCCTCCTCAGCGGTAACATTTAACCTATTAACTCATTAAAGTAAAAGAGACAGATCATACGGTGGCTCTGTAGAACTAACCACTTAATTAGAAAGCAGCCACTCTGTTGTAAAAGGTATTTCAGGAAACTGGGAGCTCGTTCCGGAACAAGGAGAAATGATAGTAAGAATGAAAGATAAAAATCATCTGTTTCTGTTTTCTTGGATAACACCAAAATTTTTGAGGCAACGGAAAAATGTGAAATTCCTCTTGATTAATAGTAATGCTAAGGTTGGAATCACAAGTGTGGAGCGAATTCATTTGACATTGCTAGAAAAGCCAGCAGATTAAAACGTTGGTTTGAAACTAGCTCATTCACATTATTTCTAGGGGTGTCATAATCTAATGTGTAAAATTAATTTTGCAGAGCACCGGAGGGTATGCTGCACTTAGCTTGCAGCTCTTGAATCCACTTAAAACATGACCAAAACTTGAAATGAAATAACCATTAAATGCTATGTTCTCCTCCAAAAAAAGTAGTATTATTGGACAAAATATTTTCCTCATTATAATAAAATTACCATTATGCCAGATAACATTTTACTTTCAATTTTACTCATCTTAGGAAGAGAATAATCTAACCCATAAAAACAAAACTATAATCCTACCTTCAAATTCCACCTAATAAAAATTTCATTCATAGTTAACTTAGCTCTTTTGAAATACCAGATGTTTTCAATTCTGTATATTAATTTATTTCAGGATACAATTTCTTAAATGCAAAATTATATCATTCTTTTGACTCGATGACATTGATAAACATTTGTTGGAATATCTTAGTAACAAAAAAAAATCTTCAAACTGCTGGAGGAATCAAGTAAGTATAAAATTTACTTTATAGATACACACCAATGTATAATGTACTTTCGTAAAAGCTAATGTAATAACTATTATAGTAATTCCAATTTTAACCTCTGTCTCAACAATTCATGTATTCATTCAATCACAATCTAACTAAACATCTACTTTGTGCCAAGTTGTGCTGTGTTTGGTCAAATCCATGAGAGTATAAGCATTAAATTAAATATCTTTCCATTGAATAAAGTGAAAAACCCCAAACAGGTGACTGAAAATAGGGTAATGAGGAAATTTGATAATCTCACTTTTAAGGGTAGCTCTGACTATGAATAGCAAGCTCACAAATTAATTAGATAAAAAATTGTGTTTAAGATGACCTTATTTATTTATTTAGGATAACAGTACTTTATTATCTAAGCCAAAACCTAATCTTATTCTGAAATCTTTATTTTATTTTAAACAAGTCAGCAATTGACTAAATCCCATTTAGCAATTTTCAGTTTGGTATAAGGGTGAGGATGATGAATGTGTACTCCTACCCTTTGTGGGACCTTATCAAAACTAGTTATAGAATAAATCTGATGACTCATAAGGTAGAGTGGTTTTATTTTTTTAAAAAAGCATCATGAGACAAATTGTGGTCACTAAGAATTATCCTGGGTATTATTCTTTTTTTCTTTCATATGCTCACATTTGTTTTCAAAAATTGTTTTACTTTTTCTTGAAAAGTCCTTGCAGCTCTTTGAAATTCCCAGAAAGGAACCATAGAATATTCATATCAATAATAATATACTTCTACTTTCTAAAGTAGAAACAGATTGAATTTGCATGTAAACTTTAATACTATTCTGATTGGCTTTATTTTTATTGATTCTATTAGTTTTGTCAGGCCAGTTGTGTATATTTTCTCATACATGGCAGTTCATAAGTCTTTGAAGTAATTCCCCTTTATGTATTACATTTGCAAATCAGTCAGCTATTGAATTAATAGTGATTGATTGTTAAAAGACAAATAATTAATATAGAAAAATAGGGAAAGTACAGAATCTCTGACCTATAAACACTCCACATAAATCTGTTATGATTGATTCCTTGCAAGTTGATTTTATTGGCATAAAGTAGAAAATATTTTTGGTCCTTTTATATATGATGCTTACATTTTTTTCTGT
Organism: Balaenoptera acutorostrata; assembly: GCF_949987535.1. Classification (NCBI taxonomy): domain Eukaryota; kingdom Metazoa; phylum Chordata; class Mammalia; order Artiodactyla; family Balaenopteridae; genus Balaenoptera; species Balaenoptera acutorostrata. The sequence continues at coordinate 127,217,010 of NC_080068.1, read as the reverse complement.
ACTCTTCCCATCTGATCAAGTTTTCTTCCAAATAATTTGGTATTCTCTATCTGCCATAACCCCAGTTTATTCAGAAGTCCCACCTTCTGAATTGTGCAGGTGAGGGTAGTATACAGTGGTGGAGGAAGTAGAGGACATTTCAGTGTGAGGCAGGGAGGGCAAACCCAAAAGCTGACACTTGAAGTAAACACCAAAATCGTATTAACTCAATCAGCTCTGTTGATAAAATCTTGTTGGAGTAAAAACCTCTCTAACAGCAATAAAATTCAAGAATATATATTGTTTTCAGTATCTAATTGAGTTACAAAACTATCAATTAAAAAAAAGAATCTAGACCAAACACTGATGGAATAACCCCATTTTATGTTAAAAACAAGGCCAAGTTATTTTAATCTGTTTATCAAAGATAGCCAAAATGAATGGGAGAAACAGAGAGACCATATTTCAATAGAGTTAATGTCAACTTCCAGCTGTAGCCCATTTTGGAGTAAATAGTAAATCTAAAAGCTCATCAAAGGTAGTTTCATGGAAGAGCATGACCAGGGCTTTGTTTTTGCAGTGAGAAGGCAAGGCTGTAAACAGTAACATGTATGAATCTCAAGCTGAGAAGAGAGTGTGTAGAATTCAATATTTATGTTAACTAGCTAACAGGGTGCTTCAGAACACATAAGTAAACCACTTGGTGTTGGTTGTCAATTGGCAGCTTTGCAAGTAAGGGTCAAACTGGAATGCTTTCACATTTTCCTTTTCTTTTCTGTTGGACTAAACAGATATGCACTAAAAGCAATTTAGAAGGGAATGGCATAATAAAACAGCAGGTATGTGTCTTGATTTCTCAGGTAAACATCCATAATTGGTAAAGGGTATTTACAACAAGAAGTCACTTCCCATTCAGTATCAACAGCCTACTTCAATTGGACGACCAAAGCTCATTCCACAGGACTACTGACATGGGGTCCAAATACATTTGTCCTTCCCAAGGTTTATAGAGGCTTGCCAAGCTGTGTGAGACCACATTTTATGGCAGCAATTACTTTCTTTTTGGTTGTAAACAACAGAGCCTGTAAGAGTACTTACAAAATACTGATCCCTCACTCTCTGCCAATAACCAACTGGGTAGTTATTCCACTCTTGGCCTTTTGACTTGATAGTAGTAAACTAGCTATTGTGCAAATGTTAAGGCTTTGCATTCTACAGTTACATAGCAAGCTAATGCAGCAGCAACTCTCCAAATTCCAAATTCTGTGTTCTGTGTGAGGTTTTTCTTTGTCTCATATTCTGGTTGGTGGTCGTTAAATGATAAATTTGAAGAGCTGACAATCAAACCATCTATGCTGAAGTTAGAATCCTATGAAAAGTTACACTCTTCTAACTTCTGATGAAGAAAAAAAGTAAAATCAGAAAATGTAATTGCTCCCAAACCAGAATAAGTCGTCATTACTATAAATGTCACCCAGACAAAAAGTAAAGGATTTTCTGTTAAGTTCAAAAAATGAATCCTATTTTTCCCAATGTTAGAGTCATTTCCAATGAATGGAAGTGATATAGCTGTTCTTCTTTCATATAAGAGGCCAATTGAGTCAACTAACGAGACAAGTAGTATTTAATGGCGGAATTTAGGAGTCCAAAAAAGAGAATGTATTGCTTTTCCATCCAAGAGACTTAGTCACTCAAGAGTGAGGTTGAATAGCTTCATTTTTCCATATCAGTGCACCACCATTTCACCAGTAACACAAAACATTTGTCATTTTCTAGCTTCCCTCAGTTACCTGCTCCAAAGCCAAGAGTACATAGCCTTCTCCATCTCCTACTTCATTACTCCCAGTGCATATAAGTCTGTGATTCCCAATAGAAGGTGATTTTCTTCAAGGGAACAATCATGCCTTGTGTGAGGCGATCGTGATAACCACTACACTACGAAAACGCCCCAAAATCATGTCTTGTGGATCTTTGATCCTTACAAGCCCTAGACCAATTCTTTGAACATAGAAGGTACTCAATGAATGGGTGTTATTAAGTAAACTGACAAAGCATGGCAAATCAGATTACCTTAAAATAAATAATACAGATAAAAATATGAAAAGCTGTAACATCATTTTCTAATCATGCAGTTTTGCATTGTTTTGTAAGTATTGATCCTGGAAAGAGAAAACACTACTAAAATGATTGACTTTGCTATTCATTCTTAACTTCCCACAAATTATGAAAGGCATGATAAACAGGCTTTTAATAGCAGCAAAGCTCAGAAATAGAAATAAGTCAAACATTTCATTCTGTCTTTTTCCATATGTTAAAATATCCAAAAGTCTTGAAAAATCCATGCAGTTAACATATAAAATACCTGATATGTAATAGTCATTTTTCATGATTGAGAAATAATATTAATTTTATGTTCTTCCTTTACTCTCTCAGAGGTATTTATTTTAGATTGTTTCTTTAAGAAAAAAATTCACTTTCAAAGCCCAAAGAAAATTATCCAAAGGCTATCCCAGTTCAATGCTTGTGAAGATATGGTAGTTTATTTTCACATAAATTTGCCCAACATCTGTTTTGGAATTCTCATTCGAAAGGCATTAAATTTCCAATCAGATATATGTGCTATCAGCAAAAGATTCTCTTTGGAATTTTAACTAGTAGGTGGTAAATATGGCTTTGTTTATTTTAAAAAACTGCTGAGGTATAAATAAATTTACTATGCACATTTTTGTGAATAAAAATTAAGCGAGAAATTTCAGAAATAATTTAAAATTTATATTTCATTAATTTATCTTGCCTTTTCTGTATAAACTATACTTCAGGGAAACCACATATGCGAGGAGAAAAAAAAAGTATTCTTAAAGAGGAATTCTAACCTGTAAATGTCAAATAAATGATCTGATTTGAAAATTACTATTTTGCAGCAAAGAATGAAAGACTTCATCTGGAAAGGGATCATAATGCTAGAGTAATTAGGTTAAAGATTGAGAATTTTACAATGGATTATTCAAGTTGACAACACCTGAACAAAACAATCGATTTAATATCATTAAATCTCATAATATCATTAATATCACATCTCCTGATTCATAGAAGAAGAAGTACACAGAATAACCTATGAAGTATTTTTGCCAAAATAATTGAATTGGAATCCAGTCAAGCCTCTAGTTATAAAAAGCACTTTACAGAAAATACAGGAGATAAAGGACACTACAAGCATATACTCAGCTAAATCAATAAGGTAAATCCTTATTAGGATCCTGGATAAATAAATCAACTGTAAAAAGATATATTGGAGGCAAACTAGGAACTTTGAATATTTCCTGGGTGTTACATTATTCCAAGAAATTATTGTTAAGTTTGTTTGGTGTGATAAATACCTATGGTTATGGGGTTTTTTTAAGTATCCATAGTACAGTTCAACAATGCTTCACTCATCTTTGCCATCTTGTTTTTCTTAAATGCCAATGTTTTAAAATTGAGATAGTTTAAAACAAATATCAGGTATCTCAATTTAAATATTAAAAAAGAATTCTGTGTGTACCTCTAAGAAAGAAACATTTTTTGTTGTTGTTATTGTATTTTTGAATTGTTAGATGAAGAGTAGAACTTTAACAAAATAAAAGGTTTTCCTCCATACCATTATCATTCTACAGACACGTACCTGAATTCTCCAGTCACCTGTATACAAGTTTGGGATTGGCCTGAGGGATAGTGTTGAATTCAGTGTGAGAGGCAGTGTGAAAATGGGCTCTGATTATCCCACCCCCTGGTATTCATGTCCTTGTGCAATGCCCTCCCCTTGAGTGTCGTCTGGATTTAATGACTCATGTCTAATTAATCGAATATGGCAGAAGTGATGAGATGTCACTTCTGAGATGAGATTCTCAAAGATGGTGGCTTCCATCTTGGGTGCTTCGGCGTTCTCTTATTCTCTTGGAATTCTTGCTTCTGGAGAAAGCCAGCTGCCATGACATGAAGCAGCCCTGTAGAACGATCCACATGAATCAGGTTGGAAGTAGATTTTCTGAGTCTGCCAAAAGTTCTGTGGATGAATTCAGAAGCAGATCATCACCCAGGTGAACCTTCAGATGACAGTAGTGCCACCCAACAGTTCGATTGCTACTTTGCGAGAGATGGATTCTAAGCAAGAACCAACTAGTTATTTCACTCTGGGATTCCTGAGTGAGATTTCCTCCTTTTCTAGTTTCTGCATATTACTCACCCCACCACCACTGACAAATGTTCTCTTGTGAGAATCTCTAACTCATGCCCTTATGTTTGCCTCAGGCTTCACCTGTGTTTATCACCCTATATTTATCTTGCCTCATTCCTTTCCTCTCTCTTTCTACTTTTGTTTTCCCATACCACCTGCTTACTTTTACTCAGGCTTTTAAGATTGTGAAATCACTTTAACATGATAATGTAAGCTGTTTTAGCTATTAAGAAAACATTACATTCCTTATTAGAGTAATAAGAAAGTTTCCTGCCCCAAAGATGACCAATCTAAGTACCTGACAACAGGATAATAAATAGAGGGTAAATATTTCACACCTCTCTGCTAGCTCAGGCAAGGCATTGTCTTCTTGAAGATGAAAGAGGATATCACTTCCTTGAGGTATTTGTGGGGGAAAAGAGAGAGTAAGTTAACAGATTTTTGACTGTGGGTGTTTTATAGCTCTAGCTCTTAGCTAGCAAATGAGGATTACTCAGTCATAAAGTTAAATCAAGATATTAATTAGGGAGAAATATGAAAGTATTTGCCATTTGGTTCAATACTATAGAAACTGATCTACAGGATATGCTTTTTTAAAAAATAATTTCCCAACAGTGACAGCATTGGCATAGCTATGTTGTTTTACAACATCCCACTGTAATTTGCTTAAAACAGAACTGAAGTCATGATTATACAGCATCAAATTAAATGATGCACCCATCTTCAGGAAAAGTGGGGACTAGAGACAGACAATGCAGAGCCAACAGAGACAGGTGACCACACAACTGTGTCCGTTGCATCATCACCATCATCACACAGAGCTTATTAGATGACAGGTGCTCTTCTAAGCCATCTACACTCTTAACTCATTTAATTCTCTTAGAAATCTATGAGGTAGGTACTACCAATATCCCCATCTTAAATGAGGAAAATAAGACACAGAGAAACTAAATAACTTGTCCATGTCAAGTGTGCAGAGTTCATGATCCTTATTCCTACACAATATTTAATACTCTATTTAAAGCAGCATTTGCCTTGCCTAAAATTACTATTGGTAGTATCTAAACAAAGGGCAATGAGTCTGTCACAGAAGAGACCTTTCCATGCATAGCAATGTAGAAACACACACAGATACATATACTATATGCTAATTAGTAATACTTGAGCACTTGGAGGCTGAATAGGAACAGCTAAGAGGTAGATGGGAATCGAAGTGTACCAGAACGTGGAGGGTGGGGATCTGCACGTGGCCTGAAAAATTATTTGAATTCCATGCATTTTCTTATAAAGAATAAAAAATGGTAGAGAGAAGGTATAAATAACAGAGCAAGGTCCTAGTGGAGACAGAGAGATTGCAAATACAGTTAGACACTTTCACTTCAAAACGTGAGGCACAGACTTCTTCTGGGATGGTAGGAACGGGTGAGCAGCCATCTGAAAGCCACAATGGCGATGTTAGAAGCGCAGCTGGATGAAGGAAAACCGCTCAGCAGTACTGATTTCTCAGTAACGTAGAAGGAGTGGCTCTCTGCTAAAAGGTATCAGCACTCAGGATTTGGACTTGGGAAGAGAGGCAACAGGTGTGAAAACACCGTGGTGACAGTGCTTGAGAGTGACAAGTTATTAACAACAGTTATGCTCTGGAGTTGGAGGCAGCTTGGTCTGAACAGTTCTGAGACTGTCTCTGGGAACACTTTAGCCTTTAGGTTTTTCTCCAGTCAATAATAATTTGCACATATTCTTTATTTTTAGAATGATCAAAATAGGCTGTGATTCAGCTCCCACAATAAAATTCACATACAGTGAAATCTATCATTAAAGCCGGGAAAACACACATTAGTAGAACATCTGCTTCACTCCTCCTACCCCAGACCTGTTGCATGTTGGTAATGGACTGAAGCTGTGTTTTTCTACTTCATTCACCAGGAAATTTTTGTCTTGTGTCTAATCCTTTCACAGTTTGAAAAATATAACTTTGATCATGATTCTAAGCTAAAGAAAAAGCGATGGGAAGTATTGGGGAAACTGTCATAGAGTCAGGAGTCCTGGCTTGAACACAAGCTCTACCATTTACTTATTTTTTTTATAACGGGCAAGTAAATACTTCACCTAAAGAGCTTCAATGTCTTTTAAAAAATAAAAATAGGCCTGACAGAGTTTGTGGAATGGAATATATGAGGTGATGGATGTGAAAGTTTTTGACACCTAAATGACATTTAATAAAGTTTAGTTAATGAGCTGTTTGGCAATTTCCTCCTCAATTTTTCACATATAATTAATTTTTATGAGTCAAATCCTTTTGGAATAGAGCAGTGCAAAAGGACATATTAGATGACTAAATAGATACATAAATTACATTTTATTTTTCAAATCCAATTTCACACCATCATATTTTACAATTAAAATATTTGAGTTTTTAAGTAAATATTCTAATTTCAAACCTCCAGGAAAACCCATATTATATGTAAAATCTTATAGCTTACCCTCTCCAGATTTTGTCTGATATACAAAACCTGATTTGACATTATGGAATTGATGTAAAATCTGATAAAATCGAATGAAAACCTTAGGGCTGAATACAATGCCTTCAGGGGAACCAGTAGACAAATAACTTTTTTCTCTCTAACATCTACATAACTCATGTCTTATTTCATAAAACGTATCAAGTATTATGCGAGGACTTTAGGTTCTTGTGAACTCTTGAACCCACTGAGCTAATAGACTGGAATTCCAATGAGTTAGCGACCTACTCTATTTAAATAGGTCCACAAACCCCTCTCTCCTACTGCCTGCTCCCCCAGGGACATGGCACTGCTTACCCTCAGATGAAGATCTAATATTTTATTCAGCTGCACTACAGTCCTGTGGCACCAAACAGGCTTCATGAAAGAAGGGAATAAACCTCATGCTGCATTATATATATGTACCATATCCTATACATATAAAACCTTATCTATTTACCTAGAATCACCTTATGTGTTTATATATTAATATATACACTGTTATGTATACGTACATAATATATATGTATATAATACATAACGTAATGCTCTATTATTTATATAGCATCACCTTATAAGGTAATATATAATCTATAATATCTAAGGTATAATCATCTATATAATGCATAAGGTAATTCTAGGTAAATATAATAAATATATATCATACATATATAAGCTTACATATTGACCTAGAATTACCTTGTGTATTCATATTTTTATATATAAATATATATTATATATATTACTACCTTATGTATTTATATATAAATACATAAGGTAATTCTAGGTAAATAGATAAGGTTTAATATATATATATATATATATACATACATACATACTCACATACACACCACACACACACACACACACACACCCCAACCGACAAGTTCATGGTATGAAATCCTCACAACCTTCAACACATAATATGACTTCCTTAATATAAAGCACTTAACTAAATGTGTAGATGGTTGCTGAAAATAAATCATGCATTCTTTAACCGTGGAGTATTAAATCAATAGTACACGGATTTTAGGGTTTGTGTAGAACCCGGCCAGAGAATGTGAGTGTCAGTGCACCACATTTGTCGGAATGCTAACAACTTTCCCGATGTTCTCAGCCATCACACCTCTTTTCCTCTCTGGATTAAAAGGATAGCAAGACTCTATAGGGAGATCAGATTACTGACTGAGCAGGTTCTAAGGAGAGGCAAGAGTTTGTTTCTACTCTTTGGCCCTAGTTCCCGTGCTTCCTTCCCCTTAGCCCTGCTCTGGTCAGTTTTTTATTGCCCAGTACCATAGCTTCCTTAAGTCTAATTTTTCTTCATTTCTCTTCTCCACTAAGAGTTTGATTGTTAATGTCAGTCTTATTCCAAGTGTTGTTCCAGCTTCTGAGATTTCATGGAATAAAGAGAGATGGGTTGAGTCACAGGGAGGGTAGAAGAAAGTAGCAAGTGCCATAAAGAATAAGCAAAGTGCAAAAAAATAAAAGATTCTAGTTTTTAAGTTTTCCAGGAAGTAAAAAAGATTTTTCTAGGTCTTCTTCCCTATCTAATAATATTATTAAAGCAGGGTATGTTTAGAATATGGCATTATGAAAGCAAGCTAGCACACCCACTATATGTATCATGCTCTGAATGCACATGAAAAAATTTCAAATGTCTTTCATGTTTCCTGATATCCTTAGGTTGGAGCAAAACTTGAACACATATTAATGAGTACCTGCTCTATGACAGCACTCTTCTGGTGCTGAGAAATAAGACAAATACAAATCTCCACCCTCCAGGAGCTTAAAAAACACTGTTTTATTTCTTTGTGGAAAAAAATATTTACAACCCCAGCAAACAAATTTCTCCATATCTTTGAAGTGACTGTGTAGGGCTAGTGTGCTGATCTTGTGGACATTTAGTAAATAAGATAGACTAACAGACTTACCAACAAAGCCAAGGTCAGGTTCAGGGAAATAAAAAGAAGAACACTGTCAGTTCCCTGTCTGGATAGGTTCTAAAAATAGATATGCCAGTTTGCAGAGACCCGCCAACCAAAGGCTCTTTGACCCACAAGTCCATGTGAAACTTTATGTTCTCCAGGAAATCCATTTCAATCAAGTAAGGGTCAAAAGAATATTTTCTTGTCTCTAAAATACAAGATAAAATTCTCTGCTCTGTTAATGATGCCAACTTCCTCTTGCCACAAAGTTACCATTTGTGTACTTGTAGATGTACTTGTTCTTCTTGGTTTCTCAGACCGTAAATGTATGGCCAAGGTAGGGACGGGATGCGTTTGCTCTGTGAACATCTTATATGCTGCTGGCGCTCCATAAAACAGACCTACATGGTCCATACATTGTTTTGTTTTTTTATACTAGCTACCAGATGACAAAGAACTGCATCAATTCACTATAGAATTAGGTTCTACTCAACCTAAGGCAAATTCAAAAATATTAATAATTATAAAATATAAAGTATATATGAAATATAAAAACAAAGAAGATAGTCATCAGTCCAGCCCACAAAAAGGGGGAGGGACTAAACTGGGCATGAATATCAAGAGGTGCAGACAATTGGGAGCTATTTGGAAGCAGATTACCAGAGTCATTTAATAAAAAAGAATGTGAATTTTTTAAATGTATTTATCCAAGGGTGGTGTTGAGCAGAGACTTGTATTATATAGCATGTTTCCATGAATCAATTTTAGGAATACCTCTGAGAAGCATATTATTTTAAAACAGTATGTTGTGTTTAGCGTCTTTAACCTTGAAATTATTAGTAATACATAATACAGAATTAGCGATTACATAATACAGAAAATATTTTGATTACATATCTTACATCTCTATCTTATTTGAACATAGGGATAAGAAGCTACATTAATATTAACATAAAAAATTTTTAAATAAAATAATTAACTACACTTTTCCAAGCTAGGTTAACCTGGAAAAAATAATAGTCATGGTAAGAAAAAAACACTAATATGAGGTTTAACTGACTTTGTCTCCATCTGCCTTTTAAGTATTACAACATTCTTCCTTCATAAATTCTTCCCAAGTATAATTTCTTTTAGTGTTCCTGTCAAAAACAAGATAACAGGTCCAAAATAGAGTCACTTATGCTAAGCCCCATGTCTGCAAACCATGACTTAATTACAGTTTCAGCTCTCCCAGAAAGGGAATCTTAAACCAGTCAAACTGGAATCACCTGATCAGTACTAGTGAGATAATCTGTCCAATAGGCCCTGCCATCCCTTAAAGGAAAGTGGCCTTGCCACAGCGATTTCCCTTTTGGCCTGGTATAACTTCCTTGTTCCCTCTCCCTTCTGCCTCTGCAAATCTTTCACTTTGTACAGCTCCTTGGAGTTCCTTTCTGAACTGCTAGACTGGATGCTGCCTGATTCATGAATTATCAAATAAAGCCAACACCATGTTTGAATTTTACTCAGTTAAATTTTGTTTTTTAATACTCCTAATGTGAAAAGCCATAACTAGGCCACAAAGCTCCCGTCACTCCCAGTAAAACCTACTCGGCGCCCCAGAAAACTGATGGGGGCAGTATGAAGGTGCCAATGTTGTACCAAAGATGCTCTCTGCCATCCCAGTTCATGGGCAGCTGCTCTGGCAGAAGATACTCTTGCACTCTTCATGTCTCATGGAGATGTTAGTTTAATTGCTTTTGAAACATTTCTCATACATTTTTTGCCACTCGCTTTTGGTAGCATTCAAGCATGAGTTATGGGGAGGAGATCAGAGGATGATCTGAATAAAAGGCTATTTTTAGAATGATCCTTCTCTACTAACTCTGGCCCATTATCCCCAAATAACTTTGGCTTCTCAATCCTCTCTTTTCCTTCCCACAAAGTGTCTCATTTTTTGTGTAAATAGACCATGGTTGACCTGCTCCACTCATCCTTCACGTCTTCTGAGGCATGCTTGAATTCCAAGAGAATCAAGCTAGGAAATGTGTTACATAATTATACAAACTTTAAAACTAATCTTTTTAAACAAATTATTTCTATACATTTACTGAAATTAATTTCATAAGTATTTTGACAATATGTACATTGCAATACACTTAACACTGTTTAAATGTAAGTAATATCCATCTGCTTGGATGTCAAAAGGGACAATAAATGTCTAGATATTGGCAGCAGGGCACTATGGGGCGATAGGTAATAAAGTAATTTTGTATTATATTCCTGCAGGTCCAGTAACATAGATCTCCCCACCCCAGCCCAAGAAGATGTGTTTTATATTTACATGGTGCTCTGGCCATCAGAAAACCTCACACTAACATCCTTTGGAAAGAGTCAAATGAGATTATCAAAAATATAAAGATAACGCTTGTGTATTTTACCTAAAATATTTCTGCATGGGGCTTCCCTGGTGGCGCAGTGGTTGAGAATCTGCCTGCTAATGCAGGGGACACGGGTTCGAGCCCTGGTCTGGGAAGATCCCACATGCCGCGGAGCAACTAGGCCCGTCAGCCACAACTACTGAGCCTGCGCGTCTGGAGCCTGTGCTCCGCAACAAGAGAGGCCGCAATAGTGAGAGGCCCGCGCACCGCGATGAAGAGTGGTCCCCGCTCGCCGCAACTAGAGAAAGCCCTCGCACAGAAACGAAGACCCAACACAGCCAAAAATTTTTTAAATAAATAAATAAATAAATATATAAATAAATAAATAAAGCGACCAACCATTTATAAAAAAAAAAGTAAAGCCTCAATTTAAAAAAAATATATATATATTTCTGCATGAAACAAAGTAAACTATGAATTGGGTTTTTGTCCTGTAAAATAATGAATACATTTTCTTAGCACCCTTATAACTTGAATAATAGAAAACAGAGCCATTGACAGTAATCGCAAAACATGGTATGGACAAAACAAAGATAAAAAGTGGTGTCCTGAAAAGTAAATTAATGATTAAAGCTCAGAATCCTCTGCTGCAAACTCCAAATAACGAACATAAAAAGAGGGTCGATTGTAACTATAAGAAATGCATTTTGTTAATAACAAAACACTTCTCTAGGTGAGGGCTTTGCTGATGATTAGAGCTTATTAAGGAAAAAGTTTGCTTTTATCTTGAACTACCTATTTCTTGGAGTAATGATTCTTTTTTGTTTCTCTCAATTTCTCATGTCAATTTCTCATGTCACAGTTATCTACCTGTCCTCACTCTCCTCTCCCATCTTGGAGACAAGTAATGCTTTGCACATACTAGATCAATTGAGAATCCAGAAGTTGTCAAAACTCCTGAGTTAGGATGGTAGAAGTCAGCCAGTGCCTGTTACGCCTCCTCACAGCTGCCCATTAAAATACCATAGAGACATGAAAAAATGAACAAAGCTCAAAAATATTTTTGAATGTAAGAATAATGCCTATTCTTGGGTATTCTTTATGAACTTACTTAAAATGCTTAAGCCCAACTTAAATAACCTAAATAAAAGGACAGAAAGAAGCAAGCATGCCAACAAACAAAAACACACACACTGAATCTGGGGTGTTGGCTGGGGGTGAACACTGGCTTTTGGTAACTCAACCGCTCTCACCAACACCAAGCACTAGCCCTAGGCAAGCTCGCTCTTTTGTCCAATTCAAATTTCATAAGCCTTAGAACTGTGACACATGGCAGGTCTTGACATTAATGTTATATTGTTACTAACAAATATCTGGTTACTTCTTCTCAGGGGTGAGTCCTGTGAATACAAGGAATTTAACTATTGATATAATCCTTTTCTTAAAACAATTCAGGCTTTCATGTTACATTCGCATTTAAGAAAGTACAGTTTCCCTATTGCTTATGAAATAAACATCAAACTCTTCTCTCGGCTTCCCACAATCTGGCCCTATTAAATTTCTCTCTATTTCCTCTCTTTACTCCTCAACATTGCCATAAAGATTTCCAGAAAAAAACGTGGTATAAAATTTAAGCATCAGGGGACTTCCCTGGGTGGCGCAGTGGTTAAGAATCTGCCTGCCAACACAGGGGACCTGGGTTCGATCCCTGGTCTGGGAAGATCCCACATGCCACGGAGCTACTGAGCCCGTGTGCCGCAATACTGAGCCTACGTTCTAGAGCCCGCGAGCCACAACTACTGAGCCCGTGTGCCTAAAGCCCGTGCTCCGCAACAAGAGAAGCCACCGCAATGAGAAGCCTGCGCACCGCAACAAAGAGTAGTCCCCACTCGCCGCAACTAAAGAGAGCCTGTGTGTAGCAACGAAGACCCGACACAGCCAAAAATAAATAAATAAATTTAAAAAAAAAAATTTAAGCATCAGGCTTCCCTGGTGGCGCAGTGGTTGAGAATCTGCCTGCCAATGCAGGGGACACGGGTTCGAGCCCTGGTCTGGGAAGATCCCACATGCCGCGGAGCAACTAGGCCCGTCAGCCACAACTACTGAGCCTGTGCGTCTGGAGCCTGTGCTCCGCAACAAGAGAGGCCGCGACAGTGAGAGGCCCGCGCACCGCGATGAAGAGTGGCCCCCCGCTTGCTGCAACTAGAGAAAGCCCTCGCACAGAAACGAAGACCCGACACAGCCATAAATAAATTAATTAATTAATTAATTTTAAAAAAATTTAAGCATCACCCATCTATCAACAACGAAATATCAGTGCTTACAAAGGAGAGTTAAATAAATCAATATGTTTTATTCATTTAAAGATTCTTTCTTTTGCCTCTCTTTATGTTAACAGTTGACGAATCCTGACTCTAAAGGGAAATTTTCTTCCTGTTGTGTGCTCGCACGTAGTGGTGTGTGTGTGTGTGTGTGTATTAGCTCTATCTAAACTTTGAACCAGGATATACTATGTGGGATGCCTACACCACCAGCCCTTATTGTTTTTCAGAGTTACTTATGTAAAGAGAGAGCTGCGAGATATACAATCAACACCTTGGTTTCAAGTACTGTGAACTTTGACAGTTATACAAAATTTCTCTCTTTCCACAGTTGCTTCTGCTAAATGCCATCTGTCTCTAAATTGAGAATCACCAAAATGGGTGCTATGGTTATATCCCACACAGGTATCAAATGTTGCCATCCTTCAAGCAATTGCCATAAGGAGATAATAAGCTCTGAACTAAAGGTACAAATGAATGAAAAGTAACAAATTTAACCAACATCTGTGAGGAAAAAACAACCCTCAGATATAAGTTAGAGAAAAAGATAGCACCTTGATGCTCAGCAATTTTCTATTCAGAAAGCATCAGCAATCCTTTAAAAGTTAAATTTCCTTTCCCTTTCTTAAAAATCACTGACCATTTTCTGTGTTCTTGCTGACATTTTCAATTCTTACTTACCTGCACTTAATTTATCATTCTAGTATTTATAAGACTTACAAAATACAATTTGCATACTTGGATTCCAACCATACCTGTAACTGAACTATAAAAGCTAGGCTTTCACATCATCAAATAAATCAAATTTCTGTGGACTAAAGGGCCTCTGGTCATGACTGAATCTTTGTTTTATTCCCTCGGTTTTGAAAGAGAAATAAAGACATTATGCTTAGTTATTTTACCTTGTCAAAAAAAAAATCCTAGGATAAGAAAAAATGAGAGGCATGTTAAAGACTGAATTAAACACTGCCAATGCACAGCTATAATCAAGCTATAGGGCACACTGCAGCCATGAAAAGAAACACAGGCCTAGCACACCCAGACATTAACTGAAACTGGGGAAAACTTAAGGCATGGGATTAGAAAGAAATGGGTAGACGATATTCCTCTATTGTATAAGTTCATCAACATCTTGGTGGAAAAAGATGTCGTTTGAGATCAAAGATGGTAGCAATGGCATTTGGAGGGGGCTGATCACCCACAGGGTGAGATGGTTTTGATGAAATCATCTTTGTCAAGACTCAGTTCTCCCAAGCTTTAAAGTCCAGAACATACTTCTTAATATTGTAGCCAGTAGGGATCAGTCTTTCAGGGTTGGCTCATACTAGCCAGATGCAAAAGAAAATAGAATTAGAATTACCCAGGGAAGGGAATAACATGACCATTGGAAGATCACTTGCAGAAAGGCGTAGAGAGGTTGTTGTGGGACTTCCCTGGTGGTGCAGCGGATGAGACCCCGTGCTCCCAAAGCAGAGGGTCTGGGTTCGATCCCTGGTCGGGGAACTGGATCCCACATGCATGCTGCAACTAAGAGTTCACATGCCACAACTAAGGAGCCGGTCTGCCTCAACTAAGGAGCCCGCCTGCCGCAACTAAGACCAGGTGCAACCAAATAAATAAATAAATATCTATCAAAAAAAAAAAAAAAAAAGAGGTTATTGTGCTGTGAACATGGACTCACAGGAGGCACGATTAGCTGGGTGACTCCACGGCTGGCATCATCCAGCTTCTTGCCTGAAGCTTTCTTTTCCGCTGCGGTTTTATGGTTGCTGTATGGAACTGATGGTAATTAGAGCATTCATGGACACAAGCTCCTGGACACAGCTAGATTTTGCTCTTCCTGCTTCTTACCTGGAGACTGTTGATTAGCATGACTGAATTTATTTACCATCATCTCTTGAGTGTTTAATAGTTTATCCCTCTGAGTTTAGAGGTGCATAAGTAGTAACCTTATCCATCAAAAATAAAAGGAATTTGAGTAGTTGTTGAAGAAGGGTGCATCTGTTTTTTCTTCTGAGGGAAAAACATAGCTCTCCTTCTGTCCAATCTAATTCTTTCATCTTTGCGCCAGATCTTATCATGTCTGGTCTGCTCCAAAATTTTACCTCCATCATGTACCATTCTTTCGTTTATACTTCACCCTTTCCTTCTCTACTGGTTATTCCCTTTTCTATTTAAATAAGTCCAATTCTCTTAAACTTAAAAAAAAAGAAATCTCCCTGGGTCCTTTACTCCCTCCAGCTAGAATCCACTCTCTGTGTAACCTCCTAAAAAAGAAGTCTACGTCTCCACTCAATCCCCTCATAATCAGTTCAATTTTAACACCACCCTGTGGAAACCACTCACTCTAAGATCACCACTGATACTTTCTTAACTGCAAAGTCCAATAGGGATTTATTCATTCTATGGCTTTGTTCAGTGGTAGTCACTTCTCACGTTTTAAAGTCTTGGCCTCCTTTGTTTTCTCTAAAATATACTGACCCTCCACCTTAATCAGACCAATGCACTAGGTGTTTCCTTTTTGTCTTCAGTTCCTCTGTTGCTTTTTAATTTTCGCTGTTTTTCACAGCTTTATCTTTGCCCTTCTCTCATGCTACTTATTTTCTGTGAGCAACCCGATTTATTGTTATGACTTCAACTACCAGCTTTTCACTCATGAGATGGTCAAATCGTTAGCTCCAGCTCACCTCCTAAGCTCCAAATCTTTATGTTTGGCAGACTATTTGATATCCCACCAAGTGAGCAATTTATAATAAACATTACAAAATGAAGTTCGTATTTTTCTTCCTAATCTTCCTCTTGTGTTATATACCCAGTCTCAGTGAAAGGCTTTGCCATTTATTCATGACTCATCCAAACAAAAAGACTGTAAGTCACCTTCACAACTTTCTTCTCCTTTGCCTCCAATATCCAATTAATTACATACATATCTTTGATAAAGATATGGACATTTCTTCAGTCAGTCCCTTTTCTCCACTCTCATTGTTACTTCTTTAATTCAGAGCTATCATTTCTCATCTGAACTGTTTCATTAGCATCCTAAGTGGTATTCTCCTATATGAAAAAAGAAAAAACAATCCTACACAAGTGTTAAGGAAATAAAGCAATACATTTTAAGGTGCAATTAGAGATGATAAAGTGTGACCTCAACATCTAAAACCCTTAAAAGTTGTCAGAAATCTAATTTGTCACTGTTTTGACTGCTGGAGCTTTTTAATGACATCAGGGAATAGAAATAAATTCTAAATTAAACCATCTACTTCTCTTTTATTTAGAGTGACTCTCATTTACCCGTTTGAGTAATAATTTAAGGCTTTTCTACCATCTCTAGCTCTGGGTCAGTATGAGGTATTAAAAACAGCCTCTAATAGCTTTTCTGAGTCTTCTTAAACTGCCATTAAAGGCAGTTAATGCCTGTCTCATACTCTCATTTATTTTCTTTTATCCCTCAGTATAACTTGTGTATCTTCCATTGTATTTTCACCGTTAAGTTGCAAGTTAGCAATAAGGTTCATCATCTGAAGTTTTACAGTCAGTTTGTCCAAATGATCCAATTTATTATATCATGTACTCTGTTCCAAATCATTCGTATGTAAACTATAGTGTTTTTCATCTGATAAATCTTACATGTTTTTAGAAGGTCTTTTAAGCATGTTTATGCTATGTACCTTAATATCATTGTTACAAAATGTGTGATAAAAACTCAGATATAGCAAATCTCTTGGAAAAGATTCTGATAAACATGAAAGAAAGGACCAGATATTTATAATCTGAAAAGTACATCTTTTCTGAGCTTGAAGTTATTTCACAGGATCGACCTGTCAAAGCATTTTATGAAAATGTTAAAAGATGATAGTAGACCTTTGTCTCTGTCGCATCCTGGAAACACTGTCCTTGAGGCAGACGGCACCACTGCCCCAGCGTTCATCGCAGCACAAATAAAATCATTCTCAGGCTGGGAGCACCAAGCATCAGGATGAGACCAGTCATCCCTTTATTCAGCGGAGGCGTTCACGAGGCCAAGCTTCACGTCTGCAGCCATTCTTTGGTAGTTGGAGCCTTGTTTATATTTGTATGTTGACTTCTCTGATGACTTAAAAATATTTCTTAGAGTGAAAAAGCAAAGTAACTAAAGCAACTAGTCCACTAAAGTAACCGAGATAGGCAGGCTGAGTCTTACTTCTGTTTCCATGGAAGCACATTTGTTATTCAGCAGAAGCAGCAATACACAAAACTGAGGTCTTATTTCTGAAAGCTCATGAGCAAATATAAATTGCCAGCCAAATGGAAAAATAGCTATTCAACTCTCTAAAATGTTATACGTGTGTGTGTGTGTAAGTACAGACATGTATAAGCTACTGTGACTTCTGTCTAAAACTGCTTTAAGAATTTAACCTTCTTGAGCTATAATTCTATCCATTGAAGCAGGCCCTATGGCATCTGCTAAAATGTGAAATGAAGCAAACACCTTCTGGGCGCCTCTGTCTTATGTCTTCTAGTTGGTATTTTATTTGCTTGATAGTGGATCCCCAGAAGTATCTGTGTCTGAAGAGACCATCAAATTATACCTAGTAGAGTTGACCCTGGAACAACATGGATTTGAACCGGGTGGGTCTACTTCCACGCAGATTTTTCTCCACTAAATACCTAGTAGAGAATACGAGTTTGGTTGAATCTGCAGTGTGTTGCATCAGCAGATTTGGAAGCACAGACAAGGAGGGCCGACCCTAAAGCTATACACGGATCTTCCACTGCTTAGAAGGTTGGTGCTCCCAGCCCCCGCATTGTTCAAGGGTCATCTGTATATAAAATAAAAAACGAAAACTCTGGGATTTAACTCTGAGGAACTTTTTGTCAATGATAGAGTTTTATCTCATCTTATAAGCCATTATCTAATCTACCTGAATGATTTTGTTGAAATCTGAAAAAAAAATAGGTATGAGTCATCTTTATCCCTATCAGAACTTTTAGGTTTCTTTTTTTTTTTTTCCTGGCATTAATGCCAACCTGTCAGGGTTGAGCAGCACTAGATTGTCTCTTCTTTCTTAAACATACACTTACTATTAACTTGAGAAACCTAAATACATAACGCAGACCTCTTCCATGAATATTATTTGACAATTTAATGATGAAAAGCAAGGAAAAGGTTTTAATGTTGGCAGAGTCTTGTTCCAAATTTTCAACCTAGTCATTTCCTCTCCTATTAAGCTAACAAAGTCTAGAAGCAGTATTTAACTACAGAAGGAAGCGAAACTTTATTTGCTGAGTATCTACTCTGTGCCAGGAAATTTGCACTTACTGCCTCGTTTAATCCTTGTAACAACTGTGAAAGGTAGATGTTTAACCCTCCTTTGTGTAGAAATTAAAAGAAATCCAGAGAATGAAATCCATGCTATACCATTAAGAAGCCATGAAACCAAGAGGCCAATCTGCGTCTGCCTCGTGCCAAAGCCGTCTTCTTCCTACTTCATCCATGTGAAAGATGCACAGAAGAGCTGCCGAGAAGGTTTACAGAATTATTTTCCTCAAGAGTCCAACGAGAACCAAATCTGGACTGGGTAGAGCTCATCAGGATTACACAGGGGAAGGGACCTCTCTCCTGGAGCACATGGGTCTTGAGTCGTCTTCCCAAGCATGGGTGTCACACATGGGTCAGTTCAGACTGAGTTCCAGAAATGATGGGGAAAAGGGACCCTTCATCTTATGGTCCTTCTGTGTTTTCTGGGGAGACTTTGCATCTTTTCCTTGTCCTCATCTTTTTCTTGTCCTAGACAGCAGCGATTACAGACATCCAACACTGTAAATTTCTTTTCTCTTCTGCTTCAGAGAAAATAGAGAACATTAAACAAAAACTTTTTCAACTTCCCTCTTCTAATGTCCACCTTACTCATGTGCAGCTATCATTTCCTTTTCTCTCCGATTACAATGTAAATTTGCCCACCTTGCTTCTACCCCCCTGTTGTCCAACTTCTGTCTTTTTTGAGACCATGCTCTACAATGGACTCATTTTCTAGTCTATGTTCTGTCCCCATCCACCACAACAGCATTTAAACATTTGATTTTTTCACAATAAAACAAACAACCAAAGCCCCCATCCTCCTCCAGCTACTGACCTAATTTTCTCTTCTCTTTTGTAATCAAATTTCATGAAAGAGTCATTTACACTCTCTTTCTCTACGTGTTTCCCCCATTTGAGTCTTCAAACTCTTGAAATCTGATTTCTGGCCACCCTAACTCCACTGAAGCTGTTAAAGCCACCAACAAGTTCATTACTGTTAAATACGAAGACTATGTCTCCATCAGCCATTCCTTCCGTGAACTCTGGGCTGTGTCTGAGGCTGTTGACCTCTCCTCCTTCTGCCACATGCTCTTGCCTGGCCTTCCATGTCGCTGAACACTCTGGGTCAGCCTCCCAGCTCTCTGGTGGCTCCTGCTTCACATTTATATCATGATCTTTCTCTACCTCTGAACAGCTACAAGGCACCCGGAGAGACGGCTATGGAAAGTGGAAATTTACATAATGCTTGTCTTTAGCATTAGATTTAGGAAAAAAATATACGACATATACGTAGAGAGATATGTGAGGGGTTCTTAATGGCCACACCAGGATAATAAAATAGAAGAAGAAATATATAGACATGGACATTGCAACTCAATTAAGTAATGGGCACATAGAGAAAGCTCCTGAGATGCCTCTCGTTGATCTGGGACAATACATATTTCTTTAACACAAGTTAGCTCATACGTGATTGGTAAGTAGGAGAGATGATATCAGTGTAATATGAAGTTGAGTAGTTTCATAAACAAATTTTCCTAGACAAGAGAGCCTGGTATAGCAGGAATAGAATGACAATCTTTGTTAGAAAAGGGAAAAACTCTTAGCTTGGCTACTGCACAGGTAAGAACATTTTTAGCTGTATTATAAGAAAATTAGCAACCAACTGCTGCCTTGGGGCTCTGATCCCAGAGCAGCGCTCCTGAGCTTGGCATGGCTCTCTCTGCAGGTTGCTCTTCTTCCAAGAATACAGACCTTCTCTTATATCTGCATCATCTCAGTGGCCCCCAAACCCACATTTCTACTTTATTGTTTTTGTACCTATTTGATATCCCTAAGGTAGCACCCCTGGGCTAAGTTATTTCATGACATGATTATTATTTTTATTGTTGCTTTGGTTACAGAGTTGCATGGGTTTTGGGAAGTCTTTCCCCAAGTCCTATTTTTATCATAGGCTCTGATATTTTTGTGTATGACTTTTCAGACCACAAAGATTTTCAGGGATGCACAGCTGCTGACATCCCAGGTATGTCTTAATAAATTTAATAGGAATTAAACGTGGAATATCCTGTACTTTATTATAAGGCATATGCTTGGATTCTATTGCAGTGTTTCTTAAAAATTTAGAAAGTGTCATAATTTGTTTTCTCAATACAAAGTTTCTTCAAAGAAAGCCAAGCTCGTATTCTTTATTACCTGTCTGCCAGGCCTGAAGCATGAACAGAAAGCTATTTTTTAGTTACATGAGTTATATGGTGTGAATCTGATAAATCTCTTTCTTCCCATATTCAAAGATTGCAAAAATAGATGAGTGAGTGTTAATCAGGAATGCAGAAAGGAATTCATTTTGGGCTGAATTCCAAGCCCAAGAACAAGAAGTGTCACTCTCCATTTTTATTCCTTTAATGATAGAACTAAGGGAAAAAAATAGGAGGTTAGAATAAAAATATAAATTTAATTTTAGCCACACTTTTCTAACATAATTTCTCTGAACATAAAATCAGTACTCAGGTTTTTCCCTTGGTGTTCAACCATTAAACTGTGTTGCTGATCTTTTCTTTAAAGGAGCTTTTCCCATAATCTCTTGTCAGAATTTACATTCACTTTACCTTCTTCTCAACTCTCTTTACCTAACATCATGTCTCCAGGTTTAATCTGTCTTGTAAATTCTATTTAGACTCTAGACATTGTTAATCCAGACGCATTCACTGACTTCCAGAATGTTGTCTTATAAAATGTTGCCAACTGATGAATTACAGAGATGCATATAATTCTAGCAGAGAAGGAAACCACTCTACTGAGATTTTTCCCTCAGTTGTTTATGCCCCCAGACTCCTGATTCTGGGATTTAAGAAGGAGAACATCTCCTTTCCTTTATCACTCCCCTCATGCAGTGCTAACTTCTCAAAAGACAAAAAATGGGTTTTTGTTTTATTGCTAAACATTATGTAAAGAAGTTAATCACATTATTTTGAAGAAATAATCTACCCTTGCCTGAATGTAAAGTTGCAGAAAAAGAATTAGCTACATAGGATAAACTTTAGTAGCAGTTGAAGCAGAAGTGATGGCCACTGGCAAGGAAGTAGGGAGCTAAAATGGTAAAATTCAGATGGTCATGGAAAGATATGGTTAAGTGAAAGTCCAGCAAGTTAAATATTTATACAGTTTGAACTAGGCATGTTTCACTTGAGAATCTGCTGATTCTTATAAAATTATATGCCTATGTTAATGTAACCAAGATATTGTTCACAATAGATTTTAAAAGACATAAAAGTAGTATCTTGGGGTTAGTGTGCTTTTAAAACTATTTTTTTCTTTTTTCACAAATAAGTTTAGCTATCCTTAAGTATGGCCATAATAATAGTGCTTTTATTTTCTTGATTAAAGCTTGGGATGCATTGTCAAAAAAAAATTCCCCTAAACAATAACAACAAAACCCCACAAAACCAGAGTGCATGCATGAGAACAAGGCAGAACACTTAAAATAATAAGCGCTGGCCCAGATAATCCAGCCTATATTTTTTTCTTCACAGAATTTTAACAACATGAGCCCAGAGTTTAAGCAATGCAATGCAAACTTGTAAACAAACAGGATTTAAATGAGTTTTTATTTTCACACTCTGCTGCCACAACTGTCAGTTCCTGTGTTCCATTGTAATGCTTTACTTTATGGGATTGTTAAGTTTTCTGCTTCTCTTCCAGGATTTCCTAAAGAATTTTAAAAATCTTATTAAGATTTTAAACACAAATTAGTGCCAAATTAGCATTTAGGCACTGTGGAGACATTGTAATCTAAATCATTATGAATGTTGCCAGCCATAGGTCTTTAGCCATTTACTTTCATTGGGCAGTAACTGCCCTGTCATTAATCAGGTTCCAGATACTTTAAGAAGGAAAAAAGACTAAGAATTTCCAGCAAGATGAAGTAGCAGCCAGCATTGGTAGCCCCTGCTAATTTTCTAGTGAACATAGGTTTGCCTTGTTGATATGTTAGCTGCTACCCTCAAACCTGCGAAACAAAAGTGAGTTATGAGGAAACCTGTTTGAGAGATACTGAAGCTACCCATTCCTAGCCAGCCTGAGCTCTGATGGTCAGTCCTAAAGTGGATCAACCAGAGGTGCCAATGAGGTGCTTCTTCCGGCAGAGCATAACAAATGTCCCCCAGGCTGCCAAGTCCATGGCCGCTAGAGGGTAAGAATCACACAGTACTGCAAATTACTACTGGAGAAATTCAATTTTATGATCGTCATTTGAGAGGAAATGTTGTTAAACAATACGTGGGGGCTTCCCTGGTGGCGCAGTGGTTGAAAATCTGCCTGCCAATGCCGGGGACACGGGTTCGAGCCCTGGTCTGGGAAGATCCCACATGCCGCGGAGCAGCTGGGCCCGTGAGCCACAACTACTGAGCCTGCGCGTCTGGAGCCTGTGCTCTGCAACAAGAGAGGCCGCGACAGTGAGAGGCCCGCGCACCGCGATGAAGAGTGGCCCCCGCTCGCCGCAACTAGAGAAAGCCCTCGCACAGAAACGAAGACCCAACACAGCCAAAAACAAATAATAAATAATAAATAAATTAAAAACAAACAAACAAACAAACAAACAAAACAATACGTGGCTTTTCTTTCATCTAAAGTAAAATCTACCATATTTTTTAATGCTAAGCTTTCTTAAACATATGAATGCTAAAATTAGTCTGTACATTTTGCTGAGCGTGGTGATGATGGTGAAGAGGATGTGAGAATACATATGCAGAAGAACCATAAAGAAGATGATAAAGCACCTTCCATTCCCTGAGCAACGCTAAGTGGGATTTTTGAAAAGCATTATTGATGTTAATATTTTCTATCTACTTTCATGTAAAATTTAGCTCATGTGAGTCCACTATAGCAACTTTATCACTAGTTCACTAGTTCAGCAGGAAATTCCATTTATCCAGCTTACACTAAGGGTCAGTTTCCAGGCAAAGATAGCTTCTAGTACTGATGATGCCTACAGGATAATGGCATCTCCTCACAATATTTTTGTCTTTTCTAAAATAAAAATAGCTAGGTGTGACTTCCTTTCCATTACAAAGTCCCTTGTTTATACACAGAGGCAATTAGTGTGAAAGACATTTAGATACTCAGAAATCTACTTGAATCATCAAATTACACTTGGGAGAATTCCCATAGAAATATCATTAAAAAGACAAGTTTATTTCCAGAACAAGGTTGTTGAGCTTACATTAACATAGATATTTAGAATCAAAATAAAATCTTGACAATGCTTTTTTAAAATCAAATTGGGCAAAAATTCTACTAACCCTAGATTTTCCCTCATAAGCCAATGCATTAGTGACTCTTTTTGTCATGTAAACCTTTTCTTGACTCTCTCCAAATCTCAAGCTTAAATTAATACCGCACACAGGTTTTACAAAACCCTAACAGATTGTAGCCAAACTGACTTAATTTCTTTTGCTTGTCCCCAGGCCGCATTGCTCTGACCACTTCTTCATTAGGGAAGGATGAATCCCCACTCAGTTTATTGAATAATGAATGCTGCCTGCAATTTCTCTAGAAATTCCAAAGTGCTTTATGGTATGCTCTTATCTAGAAACTGACTACCCCAAAGTTAAATCATCCAGAATAAAATCACAAACCCAAAGGACAATTAAATGTCTCTCAAAGAAACAAAACACTTGCAACTTGGAAACATAGGTCTGAAAGCTAGTTACTTAATCTGTTCATATCTCAGTTTCTTCATTTGTAAACTGTGGATAAATAATAGCACTTAATTCATAGGGTATTGTGAAGATTAAAATGAGTTACTACATGGAAAGTACTCAGAACATTGCTTGACACATGCGCAGAACTTCATCAGTGTTCGTGATGATAATACCGAAGCTGATGATGAACAAATGAGAAAACTAATCCTTAAGGAGAGATGAGATTGGCTCAGGCCAAAGTCATACAGTTGAGCCATGAGTCTAACCCCCAAACTTTCTTATTTTAAATTCCAAGCTCTTTCAATTGTGCCTTTCAGTTGTGCTTCATTGAGAATCTCCAAGGAAAAGGCAGGACGTAATATTCATAACATTCTACTTGGTAGCAGAGCAGGTCAGAGGCATGCAGACAGTTAAGGTAAAATTTAATTTGACCAGTTTGATTACCTGGTCACTTCTAACATGCTTTAACTGTGTATTAAGGTACGGAAGACAACAAAGTAGAAGTACTGCAGAGGTGGCTACTCCAAGCACACAAGTCAGATAGGGAGTTACAGATAATAACAAAGTAAAAGGTAAAAGAATGGCAAGCTGAAAAATAATGACACTGTAGAGGCATCTCATATAGAGAGAAATGCATGCATTAAATCTCTCTGAATGCCTCCACAGTCTGGGAAAACATTGCTCTCCATTCTCTTCTAGATGCAGCATTCTATAATCCAATAATGATGACTCACAGTCATTAGGAAAAAAAATAGAGTACATTTGGTATATTCTGCATAAGAAGGCAAGGAAGTCGTTATGATTTTCAAATATTCCTCAGTACTCATACATTACTTTTATTATCAGCAAAAAAAGCACACAAACAAAAGACAGAGAAGTTTATAAGCCTCTGTCTGGTATTCTTCTGCTCTGTTTTGTTTTGTTTTGGACAATGTCTGCTTTGCTCCGAGTCTATGTAATTGAATCTACAGATGCCACTCTCAGTCAGATTCAATCTCTCCTCATTTTCTGAGTCATTATTTATCAAGATAGAGTAAAAATGTCAATAATCCAGGTCCCTTCTCACCATCTATCTCATGGGGCTTATAATTAATCTCTCTTCACAGGTCAGGTGGATATATGGTCTCAGTTTTGCCATTTTCTAGTCTGATACTCAGCAAATGCACTAGAGTAGCTCTGTCCGGTAGAACTCTCTTAAACAATAAAAATGTTCTCTTGAGCTGTATAATATTATAGCCAGTAGCCACATGTGGCCATTGAGCACTTGAAACGTGGCTAGTTAATTTTAGATAGACACATAGAACTGGCGGCTACCATATTAGATAGTGCAGCACTAGAGAGTCCCCGATCCTAGTTGATATTCCCCAAAATAATTCTCTACCTGCTTAATTGCATTGGCTGCACATGTATTTTCTGTGACCATGTGCCACTTATCCATTTGAAACTGCACAGTCACTCTTCCTGATTTGTAATTAAGATGGCAAGACCAGATTTTCAGTTGGAAATTATCTCTGGAGTCAAAACTAAATAAAAATTAATGCTGTCAGAAAACTGGCTTTGTCCCTAAAGCAGGAGGAAGGAAATCAGAACCTTAAAGAAAGCTTCAAGAAATTAGGACTCCAAGCTCTGAGGCCAAGTTCATATAACCTATGGTACAAGGTATAAATGACCACAATACTTTGCAGCTCTTTCTATGGAGAGGTGAAGTCTATTTCTCCATCCCTTGAGTTTAGGCTTGGCCAGATAACTTGTTTTGAATATTAAAACAGTAGTAAATATGCCACATGCAGGGACTGAAAGAGTGCTTATCCACTCTGGGAATTGCCATCTCTCTTTACGGGGTGATTACCCCGTGAAGAAGTCAGTCCAGCCAGCAAGAACGAGAGACCATGGAGTGCAAGCTCATCCATCTCAGCTGAACCACCTCACCAAGCAACCAGACTCCAGCTCTCCTGGGTTCTGACCACAGAGCTGGGAGTGAGCTCAGCTGAGACCAGCAGAAAAACCACACAACTGAGCTGTGCCCAATTTACCAAACTATGGGCTTGTGAGATATGTTTACAGTTGCTGTTATTTTAAGTCATTAGGTTTTGGAGTGATTTGTTATGCAGCCAAGATAACTGACACACTACCCTTGTCAGGCAGGAATACTGCAGTGAGATGTTAATATAAAGATTAATCTGGGCTCCTGCACCTGGACGGGGCTGATGCAGGATCCTGGTGGCTGAGGCCAGCGGCGGCAGCTGCGGGGTCTGGGTTGCAACCAGGGCCAGGCCGCAGTGAGCTCGGTGGCGTAACCCCGCGGGCAGTGACCCCCACCTGAGGTGACCCCCTGGGAGGGAGTGCACCCCAACCCATGCCTCCGCATCCCAGCAGGGCTCTAGCCCTCTTAAAGATGAAAAAAAAAAATTGATCTGAAACAGAGTCAAACTGAAGACCAGCCTTTTGGGAAACCCACGAGTGCTGGCTTGAAAACACAGAAAACAGTCTCTCATTAGTTAACAGTCAAAAAATCATAACCATTTGAGATTAAGAAATGAAGAATTCAGCATAAACAACAACTGAGAGAATAGAAGATTATAGAAAAATCTGAAGAGTTCTATAAAATAAAAAAGATGGAAGATAGGAATAAGAACATAAGACACCAGCAGGATATTTTCATTAAAGAAAATGTCAGATTTAAAATAGAATCAAGCATAAACTTAGGAAATAAAAATATAATCATTAAAACTAGCAATCAAATTTGAAAATTCATGTAAAAGAGTGGACTAAGTAAAGAAAAATCATAGTAAGTAAAAAACACGACATAAGATGATAAAAATAAATCCAAATATCAGTAATCTCAACATAGGTGAATGGATTAATCATAGCAAAAAGAGACACAACGGACTTGTTTTTAAAAAATTCAAAAATATGTTTACAAGAAACAAACCTGAACGTTATGATGCTGAAATGTTAAAAATAGGAATAAGAAAGATAGAAAGAAAAACTGTTAACCAAAATTTACCTGTTATCAATGTTAATATCAAACAAATAGGATTTAAGGAGGAAATTGCTCAAGTTAATCACCCCTTTCTTCTCTCATGTTCAGAACCAATTGAGAAATGCATATAGGAGTCTGTAAGGTAGAGATAAAATTGTCACCTTTATAATTCATAAGGTTGGGGGGCAGGGATGGCTTAAGTTTTGTCAAAAATACATGCTTCTACTTTTCCTGAATTAGAAATAAATAAGTAAATAAATAACAAGACCATCACACAACCTTCACCCAGTCACAGGCAGGTATGGGCAAACACTGAGTAGAGCCACCGACTGAGTTTACCATCTCCCAGAGGGAATACCAGTATGCACAGTCTCTCCAGACATTCCAATCTAGGGGCCAGAAGTGACTGAGTTTGAATGACTAGCTCCTTTCCCAAATTCACTAATCAGAATAGTTCATTCTTCTTTCCCTGGTTTCTATTTCTATCAATATGGCAGACTACTTATCTAGAAAAATTCTCATGGTAAAGAATACTTTATGGTGGATATAAAATTAAATTATATATATGAAAATATGACCAAACTGATGATAGGTGATGGAAATACGTAGAAGCCAAAAACTACAACAAATCTCATATCTCATTGTAGATTTGTATTACCCTCTAATGCATGGCAGAAGCATATAGAATCCTCTCTGGAGGAAAATACTCTAAATCGAGACCTCAAAGAGTTCCTGCACATTAATTTTCAAATAATATAACCTAGAAGAAAAAAATCATGAAACACACAAGGATACAAGCCACCATTACTGAAGTCATCAAAAACAACAAAACCATAGATATCGACAAACTGATACTAAAGTTTATATAGAGAGTAAAAGACCCAGAATAGCCAATAGAATATTGAAAGAGAAGAACAAAATTGGCAGACTTACACTACCCAACTTCGAGACTTAGTATAAAGACAGTGTGGTATTGGCAAAAGAATAAACAAATAGATCAATGGAACAGAATATGGAGCCCAGAAATAGACCCACATAAAAAATAGTTAACTGACCTTTGACAAAGGAGCAAAGGCAATATGATGGAGCAAAGATAGTCTTTTCAACAAACGGTGCTGAAAAATAATGGACATCCACCTGCAAATGAATGAATCTAGACACAGAACTTCTCCTCTTCACAAAAATTAACTCAAAATGAATCATAGACCTAAATGTAAAATGCAAAACTATAAAATGATAAGATAACATAAGAGAAATCCTATATGACTTTGGGTATAGTAATGACTTTTTAGATACAACACCAAAGTCAAGATCCATGAAAGAATAATTGGTAAGCTGGAATTCATTAAAATTTTAAACTTCTGCTCTGCAAAAGCAAATGACTAGAAAATGAGAAGACAAGCCACGGATTGGGAGAAAAAATTTGCAGGACATATCTGATAAAGGACTGCTATCCAAAATATACAAAGAACTCTTAAAATTCAACAATAAGAGCACACTCAAACTGATTAAAAAATAGGTCACCTCACCAAAGAAGTTATACAGGAGGCAAATAAGCATATGAAAAGATTCAATCCCTTGAAAATCCTCTATTTAGGAGGAGGAAATTACTGGCATGAGGAGTAGGGTAGAGTGCAATATCTTTAAGCCATGTACTTATATAATTTTTATGAGAATGAAGATGAAAATTTTTAAAAAGAGAGAGCCAGAGTTTTATGCATTTGCAATATCACCACTTGAAAAATCTCATAAATTACTTCTTAGAAATATGTCAGGATCATTCCCAAAGCAACTTTAACTCTACCCAGACATGTAGAATTATCTTTTTTAAAATAAGTACATATCTACTAGTACTCTTATATTTAATTATTGTGTGGGGGAAAAAAAGAGGTACATTTTAAAGAAACTCAGTATACAATCATACAGAAACCCCTGTACTAAGAGTTAATTCCATTATATAGATATTTCTACTACCTGAATTAAAACTCAATTGGATATTTAGAGATCAGGCACTGCCTTGCTTTTAAAACTGGAAACAGAATTGGTTTCATTTTTAAGCTCTATTAGTCTGTAGCACCTGTCTCTGATATTGTTCTTCTTTAAGTTATAACCGTTCTCTCTTGCATATGAGTGCTATTTTGATAGTTCTTCACAAATTTAAAACATGGGGTCTCTTACAAGTAGGGGATTCTTGGCAACTTATTATCTGTTTATTTTCTCTGGAATCAAATTTCCATAGATCCAATGGCATAGTCTATAAAATGTTGCATATCCATACATTAAACTCATCACAGATGACCTAACTATATCTATGATGTATGCATATAGCAATATGTATGTATACTCTTAAGCTTAATTCGCTTTCAAAAAAACTGTTCTAAACTTACTTTGTCTATATTTGTGCACTCATTTTAAAATCCTATACTCTGTTCAAAATGTATCAATGTAATTTTTTTAGAGTTGTTCCTGTTTTATTTTTAATTAAGAGATGGCTAAATGATGACTTCTATGGCTCATATTTGAAATCACAAAGTCAAGTCCATATTTGAAACCCCAGAGAGAACTCTCTTCTGAGATAATTCTGCAGGGTTTACCCATTATATCAAAAAATTTTAATTTAGTTGACATCTAAAAGCAGCTATTGTATGAAGCAATTATATTATACAAAGTGAATGATTCACAGTTGAGAGACATGGAGTTAGCATTCAGGGATGGTTTTAGTCAAAGAAGTTTGTGGTATTATCCGAACAGTCTGAAATGACGGAGCAAATACCTATTTTCTTCTCCCTTGAAGATAAGGACATCATTAAAATAAGTTAGGTTTACAGGACAAATTTATCCCTTATTTTCTGAGATCCCATTGTAATGATAGTTTAAAAGTTAGGAGAAAGAAGACCATCAATTTAAGATCAGAAAGGAGCAAACTGGTACGTACAAGTTAATGAAAATCATACATATTGAACACATTAAACATCATTCAATTTCACATAAAAATTATAGAAGCTCCAACTTTTACTTGAGACATATAGTCTTTTTATTCTAACTTTGGTTTTTCTACTTTTAATAGAGGCAGAGATACAAATAAATGCTTAACTCTGTAATAAGAAAAATAGAAATATAAAAGACATAGAAGGTTAAAACAGAAAGTTAAATATTTTTAATAAAATTTCTGGAAAAAAAGAATAGAGGACAGTGAGAGGAAAATGTTTTTCAAAACAATAATAGAGAAGAGGTCCAGGAGCTGAAGTGGGACACAAGTCTTTAAACTGAAAAGCTCCAGAAAATGCAGAGCAAGATAAATTTTAAACACAAGCACATCATTATCCGAAACACATCATTATGAAATTTCAGAGCACAAGAATAAGAAGATCCTAAAAGCTTATCAGTAATAAAAAAAGTCTTCCCAATTAAAGAATGAAAATAATACATATCAAATTTATCAGCAAAAGAGAACACTAAAATGCAGCTAAGACTTTAAAGTCTTGAGAAAAAATTACTTTGAACTTAAATTTGCGTCTCATTGTCTATTCTGCTAACAACAGGAGCGAGCCTTTGAAAATTCACATCAGACCACGTCATGTTCTGCTTAAAATCCTCTGGTAGCTTCACAGCTCACACAGAATAAACACCAAACCTTTCCTGACCCGTAAGTCCCTTAACAATCTGGCCCTGGGTTCCTTTACTACTAAGGCTACTAGATTCCTTCTCGAGCCACATTGACGTTCTCACAGCTCCTTATTCAAGCCAAGCTTGCTCCTGATTCAGGGTCTTTGTTATTAGAGTTCCCTCAGCCTTAAAATTCTTTTTCCAAACATTCAAATAAGCAGCTCTTTCATGTCCTTCTTATCTCTGCCCAAAGGTTTCCATCCTAGAATGCCTTCCCTAACTGCACTATGAAAGAACCCGGCCTCTGTCTCATTCTCTTACCCAACTTCATTATTCTTTATCACATTTCCCCCTACCTGATATACTGCATATTTGTTTATGCTGTCTCTTTTCTAGAATCTAAAATCAAATTGGCAAGAAATTTGCCATTCTGATCACTGGCTGTATCCCCAGCATCTAAATAGTATGTGGCAAGTAGAGGACCAATGTCGTTGAGGGAATGAATTGTTGAATGAATGGACATTCAGTAAGGGTGGAGGATGGCTCTGCTTTTGAACACTCCAGGGTGAGAGTCTGTGACTCTTCCCTTCTCCTCTCCCAGCTTCTCCTAGGCTCACCTGAACCATACTGTGTCCTTTAATATCCACAAGGTTTGCCCTTAGGGTGGTACCAACTAAGGGGGTATAACCTTAGATCTACTACTCTTTTAGAAGATGAGCAAAGAGGAGCTTTCTGCAGCCCTGGGAAAGCACCAACTTGCCTGAGTGAATCTATTGCCTGATCCAATAATGGGATTGTGAACGCTGATAATTGGTCCCCCAATACGTCCTATTTGTCTTTGACAAGCTCCAACTTTCTTCCACCATTTCCTGCTCCTTTCTAGAACAACTCTCAGGCTCTGCAACATAACTCTGTGCCAGAGTCTCAGGTGCCTGAATATGCAATTCATAGCTTCAAAAACCTAACAAATTGTCTAGGTTTCTCTGTAGACATGCATTCATACATATATACACACACACACATATACATACATAAAATCTGGCACATTGGCACATACTGTGTATTCAATAAATGACTATCTTATGAATAATGGATGAGGGCTCTGGTTCATGTCTCCTCACTCTGGGATTTAGAATTTGGAGTCTCCACCCATCCCTGTGTATCAGGGGGAAGAATATGGTATATTGCCCACTGGCTTTTAAGATCTTTCACTCATATACTGTTGCCCAAAGCAAGTCATATGGCCATGTGCAATTTCAAGTTAGTGCAATTCTGCCAATTCACCAACAAAAGAACTGAAATATTAAGAATGATTCTAATTTCTTCAATACAAGCCTAAAAAACTGTAGTCTAAGGTAAACTGGAAGGCGGCCTCCAAGAAGAATACCTGCAAAAAGAGGAACATAATCAGTTCAAGAAATAACTAAAATGATTAAGAACCTGGATCATATTAGAGATATAATGAAAAGAGCATATGTCTTTTATCCCAATAAGAAAAAAAACAAAGGCAACAGAAACTAAGGAAACATTTAAAAAATCAAACAAAACAATCCATGGTCAAATATGGATCAAATTAAACGTTTGAATAATTGGTGGAGTATAAAAAAAGATATTACATTTGAACATAATTGTAGAAATATTCTCCCTTGAGTGCTACCAAATTTGACCCATGAGAACACCTAAGAAGGAATATAAGCATAACCCACAACTTTGCTATACAGGGAGCCAAATTTTTGTGGTCACAATAATGTAAAAGTAAAAAAAAAATTTAAGATAACTTAGATAGCTTATTGGTTTTAACTTTTAAACTCATTCTATAGATTAAACACCTAAGATTATATTTGGAATATAGAACTAAATATAAATGTTATCAATCTAGGAGTATAAAATTTAATGTGACTTGAACAAATGATGGAAACGAGAAGGTACGGAGGAAAAATGCCAGAAGGATAAGGGTGCCAATATCCTTAATGTATAGGTTCAGCATTGAGTTATTTGTGATGGAACAGGAAATAAAGTTTTCAATAATTATTTAAACTTAGAAAAGCAACAATAGAAGAACTAGAATAGTAAAATAACTATTAAATGGGAAAGATGTTAGGGAAGATGAAGGTAGGATAAGTAAACTAAATCCTCACTTAGAAAAGAAGACAGCAGTAAAAATTTCTAAATTTTGTGACAATATAGTAGTGAACATGTATTTGGGAGATAGGTAACTACAAGAAAACTAAATGCGCGTATGTCTTAAAACAGTTGCCCCTGAAGAGCAGGATGTAAGTGAGAATAAATTGGGAAAAAGAATTCTTGTTTTCCATTATAAACCCTTCTGTAACATGTAATTTAACATGGGCTTATATTTCTTTCATAAAAACTACTTTCTAAAAAAACATAAAATGCATATACTAATTGGGTGTAAAGCCCTTTATTACACAGAGGAAATTGATTAGCAAGTTAATATAATAAGCCACAAGTCAGGTAATTTCAAACCATGGCAACCAAAATTTTAAGCGGGGAGAGCAGGTGGGATGGCGTGCTGCCTGAGTATGATAGACACCTAAGAGGTATCGTGAGGAAAAAGGGACTGCTAGACTCAACCTATGTCTGTGCTGGGAAGTCTTTGCTGAGATCAGTCAGGTGTTTTCAACAGGTTGTTTGTGGGGAATATAGACTTATCCCCTAAATTGTGTCAAGCAATGAGGTTAATATTTATATGAATAAATGCCAGAAAAGCTGAATGAGTGGTTTTCATCAAGGCATGATGTACTCTATCATTCTATAAATCTTTGAGAATTGATTAATCCAATGAAATAAGAATTAGATCAAGAGATGAAGGTGACCTTTTTAAGGTACAATCTTAGAAAGATATGACAAAGAAGAAACATGTAAAATACAGCTCTCAGACTCTACCTGACATTTAGAGCACTTTTATTAGCAATGCAGTTTTTTTTCATCCTTACCAATATTCTTCAGTTGGGCCTAATACCTTGTAAGAAGAAGTTTTCTTAGATGATAGAGCACAACTGTTAATTGCCAAATACGGCAATATTAAACAGGGCCATAATTAATTTTGTCATTACAAGCAACTATTTATGATCAAAAATTTTAAAAATACTGAAAAATATTGCTTACCTTAATACTGCCATTTTAATAGAAACAGTAATCCCATATCTTGAAATGAAATTACAGGTGCTTTAGGAATTATGATGTATTCTTAAAATGATTGCCTCAATAGTTATTGTTACACATAAGTTATTCACCAGGATTGAATTCTTTTTTTTAATTGTCTGCTTTTTTTAATAGTGACAATTGTGTATTGACACTTGGAAATAGCATTTGTGTGAGTTTGAGAATTCTCCTCTGGATGTTTTTTAAGTTAGAATATATGAGTTATAAATTTATGTCTCACTTAAAATGTGTTTTTTCTTTTTAGAAGACAATGCTTTGGATAACCTCTTAGCTTTCTTATAATCCTGTGTCCCCCTTCTGAGATATCTAAGGACTCCATAGCAGGTACAGAGTCCTAACAATTTCCCGTTGGTAAGGGATTCTCAGAAGAGTGACAGTTTCCACCAGCAGTTGGTTGCTCAAGGAAGCCTCTGGTGTGTAATAACTTCTTACCACCTCCTATTAATGCTCTATTCCCTTTTTTAGCCACAATTTCTCTTGGGAATGCCACTTTATTCAGTGGTGTTAATTGAATGCCTCATCTCAGTGCAATGCAATAAGCATGTGGGAGAGAGCAATAAAAGAAAATGTGTCCTCATCCTTAAGGAGATGATAAGAGGTATCCATACAGCATACATGCCACATGGTTTAGCCCATGTCTTAAGAGGATGCCATAGAACTTCGAGAAGGAATGGAACTTCCTACATTTGAATTAAGATGCTTCCAAAAATGTTAAATTAGTTTTTTTTCCCTCTTGGGACTATTCCCTCCAGACAAGTATTTCCCATACTAAAGTGTTCATTAAAATAACCTATAGAGGATTTTAAGTTTAGGGATTCCCAGGTCTCACCTCCAAAGATTTTTTATTTGGTAGCTCCCCAGGCAATTCTGATAATTAGCTAGGCTGGGAACAGCTACTGGAGATAATTTGAACATTAATAGAAAAACTTATTTGACCAGAAATAAACAGTAACCCTGCAAGGTTCAACATATTCAGTTCTGTACAAAACAGAGTAAAAGAACCAAGTCTTCATATTTACAAACCTACACATGTCAAAATAAAATTTCTGTATCTTCTCTCATTAATTACTTGAAATTAAGTGACATTTTAAAAATTAATGTTTCCACCTTGATTATCGTGTTACTTTCTATTGTTTCTATTTTATCATATTATTGTACCTTTATACAAATACACCTCTCCAAGGATTTCCAATGGACTGAGGTTGGAAAGTATTAAACCATATATTTATATTTAGAGACATAAAAAGGTAGAACTTTGTGTCACTTATGACATATTTAACAAGCAACAATCTATACCAAATTCATTTCCTGTTAATACTAAAACTTTAAGCCCATAATTCTCTAACTCCCAACAACTCAGCACAGATACAGAGAAGAAAGAAAGGAACAGAAGACAAGAAAAGTATAGAAAAGGGGAGGAAAAAAGTGATCTTGCTAAAAGATTATTATGAATTGCTGAAAAAGTAGTGAAGTGGATTTCTACCCAGAAAAAAGGGAGTATTTATGACACGAAGTGTTAATATCTCCATTTTTAAATGGTATAAAATAAAGTTTTCTCCCCAATAACCTGCTCTTCTGTGGTGCCCATGGGTGCTGAGATGGAGAGTTTCTACAAGGGCAGTTGTTTGTATCATTAAATAGTGACCACTTTCTCAAACCCTCTGGTTTAATTTTTTTCCCCAACATCATTGAGCTAGCTCAGCAGACAGCTTTAGGAAGCAGATTTTGTGCCCTTTAAAACCTCTTCCGTGGGATCATGACATGATAAATTTCACCTTGGTTTTCCTCCTTAAACACTGGCCTTGGGAGTAAGCATGTATATGTGCACAGATAATTGTGGAACACACAGTTAGCTTTATTAAAGCCTTATTAAGTGAGCAGTATGCAAGCAACTATCGTCAAGGATTTTTTTACTCCCTATCCTTCATGGATTGATAACTTTGTAAGATGTCATAAAGTGAATATTTAAAAAATTAAATAACATTAGGCACATGAAACACAAGCCCAAATTATTTATCATTTGATTCAACAGACATAAAAAAAGTACTCAGTCAAAGTGCTATAAAAGTTTCTAACCACTTACTCTCAAAGTCTGTACTTGTCCTGTGCTGGCCCAGCTGGTCTGCAAAACATATTCTGAGAGCATGAATTCAGCCCACTCTGTTCATCTGAATGCTTAACTGGGACCATAGGTGAATGTTTACAAATTCGTCTTACATAAAACAATAGTAGAAGGAGTTATTCAATTTGGAGTTTTACTAAGTCTCATGTAAACATTATGAATATTTTACTTTCCAGTGTGTATGTATATATATACAAGAGAGAGAGACAGACTTCTGTGGACCTTTCTTCCTAACCAAATAAAATGTTGGTTGTCTGATATACCAACCAACCCAAGAGCAGCTTCTTCTGGAATCTAAGAACTCTATATCTTTGCTTTTTGTACTTCCATTTCCCAACATAAGCAACCCTCCTATTGGAAGCAAGGGTTAATACATGATTGAGGTTCAAGCCTTTCCCACTCCCAGTTGAGTTGAAATATACCTAGTGCTGGTCCTTGTCTAACACTGCTAAGCCCTCTGGGGTGTACATACTTGCCAGCCCAGGGACTGTTCTTGTTAATGAGGTCATGCCCAGTATCAGAAAGCTATGGCTAATTGAGTGGAAGGAGGGGATTAGAAAGAAAGAAGAAGAAACTCTAAGGAACATATGCACTAAACATATTTGAAAGGGACTTCCCTGGGTCCAATGGTTAAGACTCCACACTTCCAGTGCAGGGGCCGTGGGTTCGATCCCTGGTCGGGGGAACTAAGATTCCACATGCTGGGAGGAGTGGCCAAAAAATAAATAAATAAATAAATATATATATATATGATATATATATATATATATATATATATATATATATATGAAAGATGATTACATGAAAATATTTTGAACTTGAGATCTTTTCTTCATATATTTAATAGCATTCTCTCCCTGTATTGCTTTATGTATTTATGCGTGCCCTGATCAGTGAGATTTCTCAAAACCCTTATTTTTTAAAGCATTTTATTCCTGCTATACCTCATTCAAACCTAAACATTATTAAGCACAGGTCATACTTCTGTAAAAACATTTCTCTTTCTTCCATCTGGTAGCTGAGGCGGCCCTTTCAGGCGAACGCCTCTTGGAGCAAGCAGACGCTTGCCCGAGCTCTCCTAACTGCTGAGCTGGGCTGCGCACCGACACCAGCCTTCTCTGATGACATTGATCACAGAGGTTGCTCTTCTAGTCTCAGCCTGGCCTCTGCAAAAGGAGGGTGTGATTACAGTAGGAAGTGTCACACGGGTGTAATTCGATCAGAATTTGGCCTGTCCCCATCCCCTGCTGGCAGATGGTGCGCGGACTCTCTGTCAGCCTTCTGGATCCCTGACTCCACTGGGGCCAAAAGTGTTTATAGTCACTCTTGAGATGTACTTGGCAGCTGCAGAGCTAGCACCAAGCTGTGAAATGTGTGCAGCCAGCAGCGACTCTGCCTGTCTGGCTTTGAGATGGACATTTTCCCCTCAGGTTTTCTCTTGCTCTGTAAGTGCTTTCATTTTATTTTGTGTGTTGGAAAGGGAAAGACAGACTAGAGAGAAGGGAACAAGGGAGGTGTTCCATCTGCCACAAAATCTTGAGTCCCGTGTGCATCCTATGCAAATGGATTCCTTTCTCCATTAACTATGTTGGGTCATAACATTTCATGATAAATCATTATATTTCTTTACATTCACTTTCCTGATCTCATTTTGCTCTTTCTTCGTTTGCTCCTCAGTTATATGGGTTGTTTACTAGTTGTTTACTTTGTCCTTAATGTTTGGCAAACTTTACACATATACTCATCCTATTGCTTCTAGATTTAAACACAAGAGAAAAAAAGGTCATGCTAATTTTTAAAGACGTGTCTACCACTTATCCAGATAACATGGTTGAGTCATGGCCTATCCATTCATCCAGTATTACCAGTATTATGACTCCCTCTAAGAAACAGTTGGAGACCCAAGAAGTAAGCAAAAAAGACAGAAGACAGGAGACCCAAGAAGGCAAAAAAGGCCCCACCTCTTCTATCTTATTCCCCCTAGCCACTCATCAATGTGCACGTCCAACTCTAACCATCCAAGTCGCCAGGCTTTTTTCTGACATGCTCATTCTTGCTTCTAAATTGCTACTCATGTATTTTAACTTTGACCTCCCTAACTCAAATCAACTCTCAAAGGACAAAAAGCCAAGTCCTATTATCTTTGCACTTCACCACGTCTATCCATAATAGCCTATTCATGCTCAATGCCAGCTTATGAACTGGTAGTCCAATGAAATCTTGTCTGAATGTTCTTTATCATATAATACTAGTCTTCCTTAAGCATTGAATTATTGGCTCCTTGGCTAATGATCCAAAAGCACTTTTAATTTTAATTTTGATCAGAGATAGAATATATAATGCAAAGAACTGGGCTCTGGGATCGGTGATTCTACCACAACTAATACGGTACAGATCCTCACATCAGTCCCTTATCTGCTCTCAAGCTCCTTGGCTCAGCTGTAAAAGATAGCTACTATTTCTTAGAATGTTGGATCCAAAAAGAAGTTGGAGGTGGAAGTTGCAAGTTCTACTGAATTCCATGCAGTAGTTATTACTCATGGTTATTCCAGTCCTACAGCCTTAAGCACTGGTGTAGGTTGGAATGTTTTGGGAGGCTGCCCAAGGACAACCTAACTTTGAGTTACAGGAGCAGACTTTCTCGAACTTGTATGCATGCCTGCACTCCTGTGCACCTGTTTATCCATTGTCACAGTATTGTCTGTGCCGTGACAATGTCTGACCTTGCTTTTCCCTTCCTTCCCATCAAGATCCTGCCCTATAGAGGAGCTGAAAGAAGCCCGATTACAGTGAAGAAAGCATCCTGCTGTGTGAGCATAAATGAGGACCTCTTCAACAGACTTCCAGAGCCAAAATGATAATGTGCTTTCCAGAGAGAGGTCCTTCTCAAAGCAATTTAGTTTGTAGGGCAAAACAGTCCTGATTAAAATAGGACCAAATAAATCAAGCTAGACAGCACCTTTAGATTTGGCCTTTTGAAATAAAGCATTTGCATGTTGTAAGGAAACGTGACATTTTATACTATCAGAGAGAAACTCAGCATTCCTCTTATATTTGGCATAAAAATATAGACATATATTGTGCCTAGGATATAATAAAGTCCTTCTTGAAAAGTTATGTCAAATATAAAATTCTGAATACTTGTATTTATACATATAATTTCTATGATCATATTGAATTAATACATAAAAAAATTCTTTGAAGAAAGCCTAGCATTGTAATTAATATGTATTAAGCATTTCCTATGTGGTAAGCCCCAAGTCCTTTGCATGTGTTAAATAATTATTACTTCCATTTGAGGACACTGAGACACAGAAAAGTTAATTCACCCCAAGTGACAAAATTAGTAAACAAGAGACCTTGATTTTTAGTACAAGGGTCTAGTTCTAGCATCCACACTTCTTTATGCTGTGTTTGTGTGAAATCCTAAAGGCTTAAGTCATAATTCTAGTTCTGGAACTTAAGAATTTTATCTCCTTAAACAAGCTACGTAAACTCCACGTGCATCAGTTTCTTCATCTCTGAAAGGGGATGGTAACAATGATAATTAGTGTCTATCTCAAGAGCTTGCTTTGTGAATTAAATGAGAAAACATATGAAAAACTTCCTAAACTCTGCCTGCCATTTAGATGAGCTTAATAAATGGTATAATTTGCCTATTCTTGTATCACAAAATCCTCTGGGCCAAGAAGAAACAAACTGAAAAGAAGCAGAGTCCTTAAATTACTCCTCCCCAAATCTCCCTAGGTTCCAAGAAGTGTAGATAAGTAACTTGCTCCAAAACTGACCATAAATGCATAGACTGCAGTAGGCAAATTCTCCCGATACCAAGCTTCTTTGAACACTGTCTTTTGTAAGCCTTGTCCTTGGGATGACCCGGCATCATGAGTATGTGAACACTCTGCCTTAAGGAAAATTATCTCTAGATATTGCACTCCTGGTAAGCTTGATCCCCTCCATCAACATGCTTCTGATTCTGTATAGCCAAAAGAGAAAAAAATGACAACGTTTATTAAGGAGAAGTGAATTTAGCTGGGAGAAATAATGAGAAAAGAAAAAAATGGGGGGGATAGTTTAATGATTGCATATTGGCCAAACAGTGCTTTCTCACATTATCTTTTTCTGAAATGAAATCACTTTTGCTAGCAACTGCAGAAAGAGGTAATGATTATGTCATTGACGTTGACGTTTTGACGGGCCTCATCTATTCTTTGTTGAGTGAAGGCATCTCAAAAACAAGCTAAAAGGGCTTGTCTGTTTTCTATACAGTATCTCATCGTATATCATCATCTTCTCATGCTTTCCTCAGAAACCAAACTTTCATTCTTGCAAATGACCATTCTATGAAAAAATTATTTCTTCAGAAATAACTTTGTCTCTTAGCAAAATGTAACACTGTATTATAATTCATATCCATTAGCCACACTCTACAAAAGTATATATCTATGAGTAGATAGCTTATAAATAAAATATGTTTAATAGAATAAAGAAAAGCAAATTTGCAGTATATATAGTGACCCACACGATCAGTTAATGACCAGATTGTATGGAAATGTATGTTGTCAGAAGTGCACAAATAAATTATGCAAAAGGATTAAACTACTACTTCATATGAGTGTTTGTATCAGGAGGTTGTAGTGTAGCAGGAATCAGAAACCAATGGCAGTAAGACAGGCAGACCCATGACTTCTTGGTGGAAGGACAAAACATTTGCCTTGACAACAAATCAGTGAGAAGTAAAGCCAAAAATGACTGAGATTTACTAAAATGGATTACAGCTAAGATGTTACAAGAAAATTTGGAGATTTGTATGACAAGCTCCCCAGGAAGTTAACTGCTTATTGAAAGACCTGAAATACATGAGTGGTGGTTTAGAGGTTATTTAGAAAGATCTATAATCATAATGGCAGCTGGAGCTTAAGATCACTGGTGATGACTTGGCTTAGACTACTTCCAGCATCTACTAGAGTAAGGCGTGGCCCAAAGTTCATGGACTGCATTCCCTTTACTTGGTTACATGTTGCCCTTTGTTAACAACTGCCTTATAATTGAAAAGGGAGAAGGATCTATTTTCTTAGAAATTTACTAGAGACACATCTTCCCTTCCACTGCCTATGGTGATAAAAAGGCTTTATGATACAGATCATAGCAGGGTCGCATCTGTCAGAAGCACCTCTATGACTTGTGATGTTGATGTTCTACATGCTCATGAAGTCTCAACGGTCAAAAAAGAAAATCTAACTGGAGGTCCTAAAATTAGACACTGTACCCTGGTACAGTGGTCTGTCCACAGATATGCCATCCAAGTGGAAAGTACTCTTTGTAAGTATAGAGCACATCTCATAAGGTATTAATTGATAAACCTATTTAAAATTTGTTAAAACTTTCAAATAAAAAAATTGTACAGTGAACTATACATGGCTGTACAAGATCAGAAACTCAGTAGAAAAGAAAGTGTTAGTGCCTATATATCAAGGTTGGAAGGCTATTTCTCAGTAGGATTTCATTTTCTTTTTTTGGCCCTGGTAGAACTTTGTCCTTAATTCTTTGGCCATCAGAATCAGTCATTATCAATATAAAAATTTTCCTCTCTATAGTTGCATAGTGGCTCAGAATAACTGAAAGAAATATATATATACATATCTTTTCTTAATAATCCTCATATAGATTACTTTTCCTAAATCATTTCTACTGATTCCGAAAATAGAGACAGGCCCTAAAATAATGATGTCTAAACAGACTAAGAAGCATAAAGAATGTCAATACTTCTCAGACTTTTTATCTAAGAATTTGAGATACAAAATCAGTAAGGAGCTGTGGACAACAAATCCTTAGAACAAAAAAGCTGAAAATTCACTTAGACCCAAAAAGCTGCTAAAGATGATTCAAAAAGGAAAACAGAGAGGATATTTCCAATTCATATCTCTTAAGCCATTTTTTAATAATGCATATTTTCCTTGAAAATCAGCTGTAGTTGTTATTTTTCTAATACCTTTTGGAAATACTTCTTATGATTAAATGTTCATATCCACTGAGTCATTTTCCTCATTTGGGGGAGGTAATTCCCATATGCTGCAGAAAAGTATGTATATGGAAGCCTGTGTGTGTGCTTGTGAGGGATAAAAGTAGAGTGAGAAAGCCAGGTCTACCAGTACCCCACTCAGCTCCTGGAGGACCATCCAGTTATTATTTGGGAAGTAGTCACTTTCCCCAGCTCAACATAGTCAAAACTTGTTATTCTTGGGATTGTTTTAGTCTACAAAATACATGAAATACTTTTAGAATGTGTAATAGTATCAATAAAATAGTTATCTGTTATAATAACTATGTTATTTAAGAGAAATTGTGCTACAGCTTCAAGTGATAGACTCAACGTATGCCTATATTTTAGATAACTGTGATGACAGAATATATATATGCAGAAAGAACGTTTTAAAAAATCCAAGAAGGCTTTTTAAAATGACTAATTGAGAGGTGCTATTTTACTCTGTAGAAAAAGTCATGAATTTTACACATAGCACTGTCTTTATGAGGATCCAAGGAGAACCAGACTTTTAATTCATTAGGCAGTATCCAGGATTAGATATGGCTTTCCAAATGAAACCTAAATCCTTCACAAAACATTCTTGGTTTCAGATATCACTAGAAACCACCACACTGTAGGAAGGGTCACTGAGAGGTTTCCTGAGGTTCATAGACCTTTAAGCAAACTCAAGTCGATTTTCTTTTCCAAGGACAAATGCCAAGTTTTTAGCTAGCCCTAGTTAAGTTTCATGAGAACTTTACTGGCATGCCAAATGTGGACCAATTAATAATTCTGAGGAAACACTGGGCAAAACTTAGAGGTTTCAGCTGAAGTCCTGCTGTTCTTCAGGTCTCAAACTGTAAATATCATGCAGCTGGTTCAATAATTGTTCTAGTAACTAGAAAACTGCCATACAAAGTTTGCATTTTTTTCATTTTATGTGGAATTGATGACATCTTGGTCAACATTTTCAAGAGATCACTAAACATTATCTTCCCCAAAATATGTGTGGTTTTTGTATAAACCAATTAAATATAGCACATTCTCATTTACCATTCCAAAATGCCTCTCTCCCTTGTACCATATCCACAGATACTCTAGACTCAGGGGAAGGAGGAGTCCATAGTCCCAGCTGGGTTCAGGCAGTCTGCAC
Source organism: Balaenoptera acutorostrata (assembly GCF_949987535.1). Taxonomy (NCBI): domain Eukaryota; kingdom Metazoa; phylum Chordata; class Mammalia; order Artiodactyla; family Balaenopteridae; genus Balaenoptera; species Balaenoptera acutorostrata. The sequence goes on along the minus strand of NC_080068.1, from coordinate 127,173,659 downwards.
AAATGCAGACAAATTTCGAGAATTCAGTCCCCTTGGTAGGCAGAGGGTCTGGGGTCACGTGAGTCCATCTGCACACCTTTTACCCTCGAAGTGGTGGGAGCTCTCCATCAGGCACCAGTCATCAGTTGTTATAAGTCTGTTGAAATTCTTGGTAAGGAAAACACTGATGTATCTACATTAAAGGATGCAACAAGATTTCTCTCTTTTTCAATAACAAGAAAAAACAACTTTCCAAACTGAATAGTTTTCACCTTGATATTTGGAAGACCAATTGCAAATACATCAGAGTAAACTGTGGTATTTAACCCTTTCCAAGTACTCTTATCTTTTGTCTTTTTCATTTAGAATAAAAATAAAAGTGGTTCAATAAAAAGAATAATAAGATGAAAAATTAACCTTTCAGAGGCCCATTACCACCACTCAATCATTTGGTAGATTTCTACTTTCTCTTTTCGTTAAACGTTTATCCTGTGTTTTTGTAGGTATAATCATTAGGTCCTTATAATTTTGCCTGAGTGCAGGTTTATTTTCAGAAGACATTTTCTTCTCTTTTAAAAATTATTTTTTAGTCCCTAAATATTATCCCAAAGCTAATAAAAGTACCCTTTTCACTCTCCACAAGTTTCATAATTATTTGGAACTGTTGAAATTGGATTCTTTTTTATTTATAGAGTCATACAAATGTCAGATTATAAAATGTAGAATATTAGAGCCCAAAGACCTCTGGAATCAAAGAGTTCTATTTGAACCACTTTTAGAGAGGAGAACATGGAAGATTCTCTGTGCCTACTTGAACTGAGGTCTCCTGACCCAGTACAAAACACTTTCTACCATACCATGTGAACTGCAAAATGCAAAAGGCAGGAATTACATCATGCATGTGGCTTAGTGGCTCACTTTTAATGTGAATGCCCTTATGATACTATATGTATACATATACACATATATATTTCTTTTTATATAAAAATATGTACAGTAGACCATTGAATAACATGGGCTTGAACTGCATGGGCCCACTTATATGCAGAATTTTTTCAATAAATATAGTACCTGTATTTTCAGTTTACAGATCTTTAAGTTAACTAAGTGTGAGAAAAGTCTGTATTGGATTTGAGATCACAATATGTGGATTCAAAAGAACTGGGGTTTGAGTCCTGATCCTATCCACACCGTTTCAGCTTCCTGCCCTTGGGTGAGCCATTGGTCAATTCCTTTGTTTTTGAGGCAAAGATAGCAGTACGTGGATTTTTGACTGAGAAGGGGGTGTTGGTGTCCCTACCCCCCCTCAAATTGTTCAAGGTTCAACTGTACTTATATATTTTTATATAAATTATAAATTTCATATGTCTATATTTCTCTTTCACATTTCTACAATAGGTAGAAATGTCTTTTCCCTAATAAAATAAAACATAAACTATATTTTAAAGTTAAATCCAATGCCTAATGAACAACTCCTACACTTTATTTTAATTGAAAGATCCGAGTTTCTGTAGGTGGTACAAACAGTGAAGACCAAATCAAATCTTGTCCTATTCTAAATGTTCTGTTCTGTTCAGAGCATACTATTTATTAACCACATACAATGTCTGATCAAGTAGCCACTAGTTTATATACTCTGCACTAGGTTTGCAGCAAAAGACTCACAGAAAAGTACAATAAATGCTCTATAAACCTCAGTGATGTTTTACTAAAAGATAAGCTTTGTCCTACGACACTAATATTGAGTGCCTAAGTGCTTTGTCAGAAGTAAAATTTTAACTGAAATGGGTTATTAGCAAGAATGTGTCTGAAAACAATGTAGAAGTATCCAGCCCTCATATTCACGTGCCCTAGTGAGAACACCAAATATCATCATTGAGGAGTTTATTTAGGAAAATGATGTGCTTTTTACTCTAGGACAAACTATCTTTAATTTATTTAGGTTTTTTTTTTGTTATTTCAAAGGCTTTAAAACTTTTGATTTATTTGCACTATGGAGCACTATTATTTGTTCACCTCTCTTTATCAAGCAGATATCGATTAGGACATGTAAGATTTTTCTTATACTTTGTCTATCTAAAATAACCAATTTGGGATTATCAACAGGGAATTAAGCCCTTTTATAGGATGGTTTTTGGCATTACTTATGCTCTCCAAAAGAAGACATGTGGGTATAAGATGGTGGGGGTGAGATTAGTATTCAGAGGAGAAAGAAGAATTAACAATGGCTGAATGACAGAAAAATAAATTGGCATCTGTGCTCCTTGACCCCTTTATAGAAAAGCCAGTCTAAGAAAGCTTCAGTGTTGACACCTACTTACCTGTGTGGCCCAGGGAACCTGGTGTTTCCATTGACCAGTTTAGAGACCGTGAAAGGCCTCCAGCCCTCCTGCATGCTTCGCCCACTGGTTTCAGCTGCATGAAGTCCAAGTATTACAGATTAGTTCCTCATTAATTGGCCTAATCCTTTATTACTTATTGAAATGCAAATTACCTTGCAAGAAGATAAACATGAAACCTTATCACTGCCCTGGAGGTTAGGGTGATCACCCAAGAGCCAGAGTGAAGCCTTTGTTGAGTATGCTAACCAGAGACACCCCTTTCCCATCCTTGCTGGTGGGGGGACAAAAAAATAGACCCAATCGCTGATCATTAGATCCAACCTCGGTTTCAGCCCAGTGATCAGAAAGCCAGTGGTATCCACCTACCTTTAGGTTCATCCCCAGAAAATGTCCTGGTTGTGATCCTAGGATTGGAGATTTATAATCATCCTCCAAGATGAATTTCTTTGAACAAATACCACACTGTGGATAAATTAAAGATTTAATAAGCAGCTAAATATAAACTTATTCTAACAAATGTGAGCTAACTTTTGGATAATATCTCCACAATAGGGCCTTTCCAGTAATACCCTAAGAAAGATGAAGTGCAAAAAGCAAGACAGAGATGCGACATGTTACTTTCCCGGTGGGTGGGTGACATTTGTATTTCTTTCTGTATAAAGTTCCCATTGGTGTCATTTGCCCATTTTCTGAGAAGGGGTCATATCAACATGTAAGATTTTTTAATATAAATTATCTGAATCCTGGTTTTTCACCAGTGTTTCCAGTATTGTCTCAGTTTAAAGACAATAAATTGTCTTTAATAAAAATTAACTTTTTTAAAAAAGGTCTTCTTCTTTGAGTGCTGACTTGGTATCATAGCTCAAAAGTCTTTCTACCTTGAAATTATAAAAATATTCTTCAGGGTGTTCATTTTTGTGTTTTCAAATGTCTACTATATAAATTTTAGCTATCCTCAATTTATTTTTATAAATATAGAAATAAAACTAAATATTCAACACTATTTCCTGAATATACCATCACTTTTCATCCTACTCATCTACCACACTCCTAGAATGTGGAGAGACTTTGCAGATTCTTTTTGATATTTGTTAAGTGTTTTAATTCTCACTACAATTTAGAAATTTAGTATTTCTAAAACCCCAAAACATCTCTTTTTTTCTTGTCAAGTTTTTTATTTCTACCAATTTTCTATAATCAACAGTTTCTGTGCCTACTATGATCTGTCTTCTACTATGACATGTTTCATTTACTTCTACAATCTAAGTTTAGAAACAGCTGGGTAATTAGAGCCGGCCCAGACTGACCTTGCTCTGAATTCTGGCTCTTTCACATAATGAGCAAAATGAACTTGAAAAATTACTTAATTTCCTCAGCTCTGAAACTGACCCACTCCACCTATCTCAGACATTTATAGAACTTAAATTACATGGAATAGGCCTTGACACATATAAGCTGCTCAACAAAGATTAGCTTCTCCAATTTTCCATCCCCCCTCGACAGTCCTTTCATGATTGATACGAACTCTGCTCTTTATTCCTAAATGGCCCTGTATAATGGAGACAGGCTGTTCTCTATTATTTTCAGGACCCAGGACAAGAACAGAAATGCAGGGCCACACACTATATATGTAAATATACCACATAAGAACAAATTTTTAAAATATGTGTTGATGTGCTTTTTTTTAATACGATTGAAAGCTGACAAAGTACTGAATAGTCTGAAATCTATTATTATTGTGCATGTCTGTGTTCTGTCGTCAGGTCTGAATTGTTTTGATAATTAAAATAATAAAGACTAACATAATTTGAATTAGTATATATGTATCCCACGACAATCACTTTTCTTGCATGCATTTTAGTAAAATCATCAGTTATGTTGTTATTAGCAAGGGCTGTTTAACATAATTTGTATTTTATTGGCAGCAATGCCGAATTAGATATTTCTTGGGCATACTTTTATTAATTAGTTTTTTAATTAACTTCAAAATTTTAAAAAAGACCTGTTCTACTGAGGCTGCAGCAATTGGAAATATCAATAAAATTCTTAAATCAATATTTTGATTCAGGAATGAGACTTGATTCATACCTGTCATGTAAATAGGGTCCCAAATGATAAATTATTATTTTCCCACATAAGTTGAAAAATATTTTAATTTCACCGTATAAATTGCTATCACTTAACATCACTAGTTTTACTATCTCTTATAGCAATACCTGGACGCAAACAGTATTTCTTAAGTTCTTCTCCAAAGTTTTAAAAGCTTAGAAAATATCAGAAGACAAAAATAGCAATATGCTGCTCAATCACAACTATTCCTCGAACAATATTAGTTATAAAATAATATCCAGAAAATACTCTGGAGATTACTTTATGTGAATGTCCTACTCCTGTTCATGCAAACATTTGAGTTTCCTTGTTCTAATTTTGTTACATTTTAATGGAATGTTTGCCTTTGCTGCATATTTTACATGCAGTCTATTTTGACTTAGGGACAAAAATATTAATCTAAAACATTAGATATTTAATCTCTTTAAAATGGAAATAGCTGGGGCTTCCCTGGTGGTGCAGTGGTTAGGAGTCTGCTTGCCAATGCAGGGAACACGGGTTCGAGCCCTGGTCTGGGAACATCCCACATGCCGCGGAGCAACTAAGCCCGTGAGCCACAACTACTGAGCCTGTGCATCTGGAGCCTGTGCTCTGCAACAAGAGAGGCCGCGACAGTGAGAGGCCCACACACCGCGATGAAGAGTGGCCCCCACTCGCCGCAACTGGAGAAAGCCCTCGCACAGAAACGAAGACCCAACAGGGCCAAAAGTAGATAAATAAATAAATTTATTTTTAAAATAAATTAATAAATAAATAAAATGGAAATAGCTAAATTTAATCTGGGTTTTTCAGAAGCTTTTACTAAACTAATAATTGTAACAGTTCCTACCCCAAAAATATGGTTAATGCATATTCAAAATTCATTTCATTTTTCTACAAAAAGCATGACTTCTTTAGTTGAACATCTGTTGTTTCACCTGTTTTCATGCATCTTGTATCTAGACTGCTATAACATTTAGATGATATTTCAACCATAAATCCAAAGGTAATTGTAAGGTCAAATTTTATATGGGTTTCATTAAGATTTCTTTCTTTGAAGAGGTCCAGAAAATATAGATTATAAACTTGGAATTGTTGCAAAACTATAATCAATCCTGGCACAATTGAGGACATGCTTTCTAGCAAAAATTCTAACTGTGCACAAAGAATACTCTGGCTCTTTGGCCAAAATTTTGGTTTCTATTCTGCTTTATTAATTATGCTAGCATCATTATTGTAGATTGTATCAATGACCTTTTATTAAAAAGCTGAACATTTTATTTTAAAAAATTAATCAGTATCATTAAAAATCTCTATAAGGCAAAAATATTCTTAATTCTAGGATTTAATATCGATATCAATATATAGAATTGGTATCATACTCTATATTTTACATCATTACATATGTGCAAATTTAGGAGAAATCTGAAACGTTTAATAATGCAAAATGTACCACAGTTGCCCATAAGCACCCATTTTTATTAGCACACAGATTTGTGAGAGTCTCCAGAACCATTCTTAGAATATGAAGAGAAGCAAAAAATAGATACTGAGCACCACTGAGAAAAATATATTTTAATATGAGAAAAGTACAATACTGTGTATGCTATTTGATAGGCCAGGTTTGACAAGTTTATTGATTTATGTTTGTTCTTACTTAAATTACTTTGGTTCCACAGCTAAAAAACACTTTGGTCTCCAAAGCAGTGTCCTTCTCAGAACTGGCATTGGTACAATCTGAAATCCTTCATGGTATTCAGACATGGTTGCCAGTTGTATTAAGGACATAAGTCAATGCTTCTTTCCATAGATTTTTTTTTAACATATTTATCTAAAAATTAGAAAATACAAAGAAATAAAATGAAGGAAACTAAAAATATCTAAATATCCACTTGATACACTGTTATTTTGCCAGACATTTAAATATACAGACATAGGGATAAAAGTTTATGGCTATAGAACCAAAAAAATTTTTTTTCATTTAGTGAAAATCCAAAGAAATATTCCCATATTGTTAAGGAAATAAAAATAATATTTCTGATGCATTTAACTACTTAAATGACTAACCTTACTGAAGAAGGTATAAAATATTCCCCAATTAATAACATAAAAATCCAATGAATAAAAATAAAGTCAATACTTTCAATATTTTATCCTATTTGTTTGTATACGTACTTCTCCCTAAAAATAGTTTTATGTTTTTAACAATACAGAAAGTATATTCTATTATAAAAATTTATATTTAACCTCAACAGAATATAAAGAAAGTTTAGAGACAAATTAAAACTCTTCAACAATTCTATCACTCAACAACGACAGATAACAGAGAACATTTTTAAGTCAATTTTTTGCTAAGAATTTGTTCTTAAAATTGAAAAAAATCTTAAGAATAACAATTAAAAATTGCAACATCCTACAACCATGATTTATTTTTTTAAACAAAGTAATATTTTATAAAATCTTTCCTTTCTTTCCCAAATAAACACATTTTTTCTTATATCACTCTTACTTTCTCATTGGACCCATAGTAAATTCTTTCATACTCCCAAACTCCTCAGACTCTCTTCAACATTGTTTTGGTAGATAAGAAGTCCATCTTGAAAGCATTTAATAGCCAATACAAATAGTGTTTTTTGATAAGTGAACATTGCTCATTTTAATGCCTCTCATCGCCACTTATCCTTAATCCTTCTGACAAAAGCCTGAATACCTGTAATCCCCAACTGCTTTCACTTTCAAAGGTAATATGATAATATAGTCTAGGTCCTATCAAGGTTCTCCTGATTAGAATTAGATGATTAATGAATTCTCATATTATGATGCCTGTATATTGCTGATTGTGTATATATGTATACTTTTGCATTGAGTAAGAAACCAATCAGTTCTCCCCACTCAATTCCCTTTTTGTACAATTATCTCAAAAGTATATTTAGAGTTTTCAAGTCTCTGGAGATACTAACAGAAGTAGATTCTCACTTATTCTTATCGTTTCATTTCTCTCTCTTCAATGACAATGAAAAAAGATAGTGGACCACTAGAGTCCTTCATTAATTAGGAAAAATTAACCAGAGTTTCCATTAGGAATGTGGCAAAATGCTATAAAATCCTCAAGGAATCAGAGGTATGTTGCTCTAGAGACAGTAGAGACCTATCTGAGTTAAGTCTATCTTTGGTGCATAAGTGTTCTAAGAAATGTGTTCCTCAGGATGTAGAAAGGCAAAGAAAATTAGCAGAATTGATTAAAAGGAAAGGTTTCTTTAAGTATATGCTCACCAGGATGTGTTTTCAGATAAGGTAGCATGCATTCCATCCCATTTTTCTAAATAGACTTGAAGAATAAATAAAAGCCAAGCTTACTAAAGAAAATTCCTGCACATACTATATCCCTAACTTTGGAAGTTTATGCTCTCTTCCTTTACATCAAATCTTTCTTGGAAATACTGCTGTCATTTTGTTTTTGTTGTTTCGTTTTGTCATTGTTTGTTTGCACATCAATTATTTGGCTCCAGATACTTTTAACACTCCAGCACATTCTTAGTATTCATGCACATATTTGTGTGTATGTGTGTGTGTGTGATTAACATGCATGTTTAAGTCTTTTTGGATCAACTACTTATGATAGTATTTAACTTTATTTCTAAACTATTTAGTTTTCTTATTGAACCAACTAACTCCCCAGAAAAGGGATCTCTGGTTTGTCCTGTGTACCTCACCGATGCAATAGAAAAGCTTATAGTGACCGATATTTCTGAAACAAAATTCAAGAGATGAGGTCGGAAAACCTACTTAGACATGTGACATGATATACTATGAATCTTTGGATTATATAATCACAAATGGACACATTAAAAGAAAGGACCAGTAAATTTGAAAACAGGTCAAGGGAAATTCTAAAAACTGAAGTGCCGTGAGGGGAAGTGGGTGCAGGGGGAGAATGAAAAAAATGAACAGTATCAACTGGTATAAGATAAATGCAACTGGAGTTTCTGAAAAAGAAAAGAAACTTAAGGGGCCAGAAAATATTTGTAGAAATATCGGCTAAATTGCTTAATGTTTTTAAAAACTAAATATATCAATAGATTCAGTAAGGTAAGTAATACCCAAGCAGAATAAGTACAAAGAAAATCACACTTAAATATATCATAGTTAAGCCACTGGAAACCAAAGGTAAAGAGAAAATCTTAAAAACATCTACAGAATAAAGACACCTTACATATAGGAAGACAAAAATAAGAATGATAGTGGCTGTTACATCATTAACAGCAATGAGGCTAGAATAAGATATCTAAAGTACTGAAAGAAAAAACAAAATACTGTCAATATATAACTCTATATTAAACAAACATGTCCCTTAAAATTAAAGATGAAATAAAGACACTTTTACACAAACAAAAGCCAAGAATTCTTTGCTAACGGACATACCCACCCTACAAAAACTTCTGAAGAAATTTCTTCAAACAGAAGGTAAATGGTACCAGATGGAAATTCAGATCTAATGAATTTGAAGAGCACTAAAAATGGTAAACATGTGGGTAAATAAGCAACAATATATTTTTTTTTTATTGCATTATTTTAAAGCAGTTAAAAATAGAAAACAGAAAGTTCAGTTAATTCCTTAAGCAAAAATACCAATATATCATGGAGTTCATAAAATTTGTGGAAATGAAATATATGATGAAAATAACATAAAGGATGTTATAAATTCCTAACATTACACATAAGGTGTTATAATATTAAATAAAGCTAGATTGTGATAAGTTAAGGATGATTATTGTAATACCTAGAGAAAATCCCACCAAATGCTGTTTACAGGAGATGAATCTTAAATATAAAGACAGAGAGCTGTTGAAAGTAAAAGAAGGAAAAAGAAATACCAAGTGACACTGAGCATAAAAATACTGTTAATGCTATATTTATATCAAACAAAGTAGATTTCAGGATAAGGAGTATTATTAGAGATAAGGAGAGACATTTCATAATGTTAAAAGGGCCAGTTCATTAAGTGCATACAATAATCCTAAATGTATATGCAAAGCTTAATATACATGAAGAAAAAATTGACATAATTAAAGGGAGAAATAAATAAATCCACAATTCTAACTCAAGATTTTATAATCTCTTTATCAATAATTGATAGAAAAACTAGACAAAAGTTTGTAAACTTATATAAAATGCAATTTTCAAACACAACATAAAAACCTCTGTTATTCCAAGCAAAGATACCTGAAATTTCTATTTCTTGTTTCTTTCTCTATCTTTTTTAGGAGAGGGAATAAAAATAAATTCAGTGTTGATGGAGTTTATGAATCTGTGGTTGGTAGAAAGATATTTACTTTTGATAATCAAGCCACATGTGAAAAGGAGGAAAAGAACACCAGTGAAGGTGAAATATTGCACTTTAATGAGAAATGGGCAAGTTACATGAACATAACCTAGAAAGGGTATATATATATTATTTTTACCACTGACTGAGTCTGGCAAATTCTGCTTAAAGAACTCACTGATCCAATTTTCCATATGAAAAATAAACTTATATCCTCCAAAGAAACATACAAAGAATGAAGAGCTGAGTATCAAATTCTTAGAAAACTCATTAAAAATTCCTACTGTGAATTAGACCATTCCAGTCATTTCCTGATGTTATTCATTTTTTCTACAATAGTTTTGATTTTTTTTAAAAAATTGTATTTACCATGTGTTAAGGCCATTTAAGGCTGTCAAGCAGCAAGCAAAAAAAAAAAAAAAAAAAAAAATCAAGTACCTAATGATTCAAGGGTTTTCCTCTCATAAAATTTCTCTGACTTTGTCCATATCATAAAATAAAAAAGTGAACTTGAGGAAATTAAGCCAGCTATATCACATGGGGAAAAAAAACTGAGAGAAATGAGAAAGAAACTGGCATGTTGTGGATTTAAAGATTCAGAGGGGAAAAGCATGGTGAGAATAAAAACAGTATAATATACTGCATGAAACTAATGATTCTTATGACCATTCACCAGAAAAAAAAAAAAGAACACTCAAGAATAGAAAATATCCAAATGTCATAAACACAAGGAATGGAAAATTTATTTAAAATCACTTAGTGTCTCTATATGACAACTATTATACCAGAATATATGAATATATAGCCTCTCCCCTTCCCTTTTTGTCCCCTCATCCAAACTTGAGGTCTTTTACGTGTATTCATTTCCCTCAAAAAAACTGTTCTCAGGGAGAAACAATATATATATATAAAATCTTACTGTGAAAAGTAATTAGTGCATTACCTCTATTAAAGACTCCTGGGCTTCCCTGGTGGCGCAGTGGTTGAGAATCTGCCTGCTAATGCAGGGGACACGGGTTCGAACCCTGGTCTGGGAAGATCCCACATGCCACGGAGCAACTAGGCCCGTGAGCCACAACTACTGAGCCTGCAAGTCTGGAGCCTGTGCTCCGCAACAAAAGAGGCCACAATAGTGAGAGGCCCGCGCGCCGCAATGAAGAGTGGCCCCCACTTGCCCTCGCACAGAAACGAAGTCCCAACACAGCCAAAAATAAATAAATAAATTAATTAATTAATTAATTTAAAAAAAAAGACTCCTACATTTGAAGCATCACCTTGCAGCTGATGCCAAATTGTAATTGTAATTAAATTCATTTTCTTAGTGTTCAAAATAAAATACCCTAATGCCCAGACTCACATCGCACTCATTCTTGTATTTCCTTCCACAAGAAATTTCTTAGTATCTTTAAGGAATTTTTCTCTAGTCTGTGAATTCCTCCTGGTGGGTGATTCTTTCTCCCACTGCCATTTTCCCAATAGAATATGAGTTCCAGAAGAGCAAGGCTGTTTTCTGTCTTTTTCATTATTGTATCCCTGAAATTCAAATGGTGACTGACCGACACATAGAGAGTACAAAATCAATATATGAATGAAAGAGTGAACCAATGAAACTTTGCTGTTCTTGAGATGTGTCACTTAACACATCTGTGTGACTTACAGGAAGTTATCTAATCTCTCTTTCCCTTTGTTCCTCCACGTGTAAAACAGAGATAATAATATCATCTCTCTCTTAGGATTATTGACAGGATTCAATGAGTTGCCCTTGCTGTTAAACTCAAATCCTCATTGTTGTTTACTCTGAGCATGGACAGAGTAGCTCTGAATACTTCAAAGCAAAAATGAAGGCAGACTATATGCATAACATTTATTTCCAGAATATCTGGGGCATAGAGGGTAACAGAAATAAAGTTCATGTGTCAGTTACATCAATATCACAAGGTATTTCTAGGGCCCACAGGAACCCTACTTAATCTCTAGATCCCTGCTTAATTCTTGACAGCTACCATCAAGCATCTCTGGGTCATCTAAATATGAAATCCAGCAACCCTTTATTCTTAAATTGCAAAACAAGAAGAACCTGCCTTCTGCATAGTCTAAGGTGTGCTCAATGAAGATGTGAACCTCAAAAATAAAATAACCAGTTACTTTTTACCAGCAAAATGGGTTTATTTGTGAATAGCAGAGAATTGCATTCAGGACAGGCAAGCTGTAGTGAATCACAGGCAAATCTGTAGAACAAAGGCGAGGGGCTTACTCTTATTAGGTTTGAAGAGGAAATTGGGGAGGGTTGTTTTGAACAAAAGTTCATTGGAGAAGAACAAGAGTTCTAGGTTGTGGCCGTTTCTCCTTGGCTGCAGGCATTGGTTAGTGTGTTGCTGCTGGGGCAGGGAGGGAATCTTCTTTCTTTTTCTGAAAAGCAGGTGATAAAATTCCCTGTGTGATTAATGCCCTCCTTGCACCAGAAGAAAAGTAACATTCTTACCTTCCTTCTTTCTGCTGGTTATGCAGGCTGCAAGAGTGGTATGTGAGTGAGAGCGCCTCCTTCAGGGGTTCCCAAATCCATTTAAAATGAGGTTTCCTTTACTTTCACAAAGAACAGTAGAGACATTCATTTCCTTCAGGGAATACTTCCATTTCCAATCTCCTCTTCCAACCCAATCCCTAGGAAATGGTCTGATCTCTATAGCCCACTAAAAGAGATGCAAAGAACAAGTATTTCCACAAATCTGGCTTATTAAATCTTAAGTAACACCAGTGTAGAACCCCCAATAATCCAGTATAATTTAATTATTGGGAGAAAAAAAAAAACGTTAACTGATGGGTTGGTTGATTTTAAAACTCTGGTGGGAATATTAGCAGAATAATACAACATAACATGTGACAAATGGTTCTGACAGTTATTCACGAGAGGAAAAAGAAAACAAAACAAAAAACAGTTGAGCTGGTTATTTGCCAGACTTAGATACTAAATTGAACACTTAAAATTTTAGTCTTTAAAATCTTCATTCAAATGTGTAAATTATTTTATGTTTTCTCTAAGAACAATAGATGACCATGATGACCACTTGCTTTACTTTTGTGAACCTAGCAAACCCAGCCCAGTAATTTTCCCAAAAGAAAGGGTGTGTGTGTGAAAAAAGAAAACAGAATTTCCACCTCCAGGAAATGAAAACTGGCAGCAACCCTCAAAGGAAGCTCCCTCACAGAAACAATAATAATAATAATGATAATGAATTATTATCCTTCCACACTGGGTACCAGAACATTTATGGCAACTTTGCCTTCTCCACTGTCATAAACGAAAGCATATCTCAATGTATACACACTCTAAGAGCTATTGAAAACATCTCTTCCCCTAGGATGGGTTACCACCGTGATTAACACTTCTCACTGAGAATCAACTTATTTTTTCAAACTCAGTGTCTAATTAGGAAATTATAACATAAGTGGGGACACTTGTTAGCTCAGAGAAAACTGATAAAAAATTCTGTTGAAGGAAGGAAAGATTCTTCCTTACTTTGGGGACAATGGAAAACTACATCAGTTTGGGGTAAGGTCTCAGCTAATCTGTGCAAATAGAACAAGTGCTATTTTACATCTACAGTTGGAGGGTCTTTCAGCTTGAAAGGGGGAAGCAACACTGACTCAACGTCTTTACAGCGGTTAAGTTGAAAGTAAAATAGCCTCAAGTTAGACATTCCTGGTATAAAATGTGTTGCTAAAGCTATTGGAAAATCATAATCCACACAGAGATCTGGTAAAAACACTGCAAGGATTTCTCCTGAAATGTACACTGCAGTGATCCTCAGCCACACTGATATACTATAAACCCTTCTCTCGTGTGCTGACAAATTTAGATCAATAGTAGAAGTAATGTTTTCTAACACCGTTTAACTACATGGACCAGGTGATGCAGTAACGAGTGGGTAGAACTGCTGTGTGAACAGGGGTACTAGTCAAACGAGCACTGATGAAAAGTCATGTGTTTACTGAAACGCTCAAGAACTGAGTGTCTTGACACACAGGAGAGTTTGGTCAGGAAAGTGTGCGGTTCTATTCCAACTGCGACCCAGTGCTACGAGTGACTGCGGGGTTCCAAAAACTCTGGAAAGTAAGTTTTTTTTCCCTTCAATTTCTGAAACATTTTAAAAACTAGTGTGGAACTTTCACTTTCTTCAAAAAAAATACCTAAATTCTTGGACTTGAAAATGGGCCTCAATCACAACATTTGAACACTACCGATGTAGAAAGAAAAGGGAGAAGGTCACGTGGGCGGTAGGCTATGCCAGGGGCACGACCTCGGACTTTGTACTAGTGATTCGTGGAGGATTTTCCTAAGAAAGCTGCACATTTGTAACACGGAGCAAAAATCCTGTGGGGCTCTATGTCATGGAACTTCTCTCTTGAAAGATGCATAACAGCTTTTAAATTTTGTCTATTTTATTGAAGCTTCCCACAGACATATCATCACTGCCATAGGCTTACACGTCAAGAAGATGGTGGCAGAGGCTGGAGAGCAGCTCAGTGGAAAGATTTTCTGAGTGTTCTGGGCAGCAGCCAAAGCCAAGAGAAATTTGACACCCCATAAAGTAACCTGGGCTGCTGTGTTTGGACCTTTCTGGCAGAGGGGTTTCCTCAGTCATATTTCTAATTATAAAACGAAAGTTTTGTCCCCTGTTAAAGGAATGTCCTAAGTTGGCGAACAGGTGTGGAAAACAGATTTTGGAATGGGGCAAGGAAGAGGGAGGAGTCCGGGGCTTCTGAAATCATACCGCTCAGCAGCTGTTTGCTCCACCTAAATAGAAACCCAGCCCTTTGTGGACACTAAAAACATACTTAGGATTTACTAAGGCATGAACTGATTTTCAGCGTTTGAAAAAAAACACCCTAGAAAAGTATGAATATTGTCAAAGTGTAAGGGTTTTTATAGTAACCGACAACACTGGTTACCAATGTGATATTCTGAACAAACTCTTACAACTCCCCGTCAAAGAGAAGTGTAGCTCACACACATGTATAAGCATGTGGACCAGGAGTCCGGGCTCTGAGGTCAGCAACGACCTTCTGGAAAATGGGAAATCCAGTTAATATCTTGTTTAGCTCCTCCCCTTGGACCAAGATGGCTGGAGAACTTGTGTTTCTTTTTTTTTTTCTTTCCATTATATTGCAAATCTGTTAATTCACTTGATATACAGAATCAAAATTATATTTGCTCTCATATTTACTCTTTTCTTTTACTCTATGGTAAATGGGAAGTGGCTTGAGAATCTCCAAGTTTATTACGTCTACTCAACCTTAGTGCTCACTTAGTTCCTCTCTAATATAATATCATCCTGATGAATAAATATGTTTAGTTGTCACTAAATCATAGGCAGAAATGGATTTTTAAATGATGGCAACAATTAAAGGATAATTAATAGACTACCACATAATTTTATGATTATAATCTAAAACAAAACTGATGGGAGCATTTTAGTCCCTTGACTTGTCACAAAACTAATTTACTAGCATGCACAATAAAAAGAAATCCAGAAATTTTATAAAATCATGTCTTTTATCTTACCACAGCTGAATGAGTCAATTCAAAACAGAAATAATTAACCGTATGTTTGAACCTTGTACAATATTAGCTTTTGTTAGATGTCAAGAGTTGTTTCTTAAGATATAATGCGACGTACACTCCCAGGGAAGAGCCAGAGTGAATTCTATTGCATTCCCTTTGAAAATTAAATAGCAAATGCCTCCTCCTTACAAACCAAACTCATTTATTTATTATAGCTGGTGGTTGCTGATTTTTTTCTCCACCCCAAATACCCCTGGCCCGTTATTCTTTAACCTGTGTTATTGTCTCTTTCTTGGTAGAACAAATCGAAAACTTTAACACAAACACTGCTTGTGGATGGTGCTGACTATCTCGGCCAGAGCAGTCAGTCCCACACAGCTTGAGACCCATGAAATATTGAAGAGGCATTGCTGTAGGCAGACAAGACATATTGATTGCCTCATTTCATCTCGGATGGAAGGAAGTTGACTCTCTCATATGACTCACAAAAAGAATAGGATGTATTACTTTGGATATGGGAAAACAGATTAAAAGATTAGGTACCCAATATACATGTATCATCATGAAACCCATCTCGCTGATATTGATTCCTGGGCTGAGAAGGTGGTTCCCAGCAGCAGCTCTCCACAATGTTTCAAATATCACCCACACCATCTCTGGCAGCTGTGTTGATAACAAATGTTCAAGGCAAGCAAACAAAAACTTTGACATCCACGGAGGAGTTGTAAATAGTACACCATTAATGCTCTAACATCTGCCTGGTAAACAAGAACACTCTTTACTATTCACCTTAAAATGTTGCAGTGAAGAGTGGGAGACCTCTGTGTTTACATACAGAGAGATTGGGCTTGGGAACTATTTATTATTCTGCTGGGTAACTAAGCAGCTGTTGTGATTAGTTCTTGACCTTTGGGAGAGGTCTTAACCTGGGACATTTGAGGCAGTTGCTCTGAATTATTGAATCTGCTTCTCTGCCACCGAGTGTCCTCCTGAGAAACAGAAACAATCTTCACCACAGAAGAGGAGAGACAAGTTCTGCTGACTGGAAATGAGCAAAACATCATAATTTGATTGCAGGCGAGGATGTTATAACCATACCATTAGCAGCTTGACTGGTCCACATAATTTCTTACTCATATTCAAAGTCATCTTTCTCTTATCCAGGTTAAGACAGGTAACCATTCAGCATATGTGATTTATCCTCAAGCCTATCTAATTTCACTACACAAGAGAAAATCAAAATATTATTTATAGGTCAACTCAGCATTTTCTTATACCCACTCACAAACTGTAAGCGTGTAAATTGATGGCAAATATGGTGAGGAAAATATTATGTTTCAATATAATTCCTGACAGGAGATTTCCAGATAGCTATTGAGAATATAGTTAAATGTCCATCCTTTCACATGAGGTTTTTTCTGTTTCTTTTAATGCATTATCTTAGAATGAACAGAAGAGTGAATTGTTCAGAAGTGCATGTCCTGCAGCCAGAACAATTGAACACTAACATTTTCTACCTCTGATGCCTCACACAGAGACTTACTTCTCTCTTCAAGACTTGCCTTCTTTGAAAAATGGGATGAATACATGCACTTGCTTTCTAGATTGCCAGGAGGATTAAATGGGTTAATCAATGTGAAGCATTTAGCTCAGTGCCCAGAACACAGCACAGCACTCAATGCCCGTTAGCTGCACTGGCTTCCCTCATTTTGAATTAAATTATCATCTATATGCTCTTTTTAAAGAAAGATATCAGTGTTTAATTCATTAACTACTGCATTGAAACAGACAAGAAAATTGAATTTAAAACTCTTGACTGGGACTTCCCTGGCTGTCCAGTGGTTAAGACTGTGCTTCACTGCAGGGGGCACTGATTCGATCCCTGGTTGGGGAACTAAGATCCTCATGCCGTGTGGCATGGCCAAAAATATTTAAAAATTTTAAAGGAAAAAAACCAACTGGACTAAGGATCGTTTTAACACAAAGGTTAACTTAATACTGAAATGAAAGTACATCATATCTTTCAGCTCATCAACCTAAATGAAACCAAATGATAAATCACAGATGTTGCTATCAAATGATATTTTGTAAATGATCAAAGATATTCCTTAGTTATTACGGCAACATTTTATAAGCATTAGGGAAACCCTACTAAGATTAAGTAGAATTGAAAAGTCAAAGAAAGCGATTGCCAGCTTTTGGATCTTTAAATGTTGCTTTACATATGAATATATGTATGTATGCATTCATATACTACCCAATCTTACTTCCCCCCCAGTTTAAAATAGCTATTCAATAATGATTTATTTTTCTTCGGTTTTTCTGCATGAATAAACACTAGTAAGATTCAGAAAGTACTTTTCAAATTAATTCTGCATGATAACACATTGTGCTTAAAAGAGAAGCACCAGGGAGTTAATAATGTGAATCCAAAATCAGTGGAGTAAAAAAAGCAAGAAGTTAATGCATACAATTGATTATATAGGGTAGTGTGTCCCAGTTCCTGGAGTTAGATTAAATATGGAATTTAAAAAGTAAAAATTATAAATGATTTTTGCTCCTTAGTCATTTATTATCAGATTTTTGGTCTCATTCTATCAACAAATGTTTTAGGACACCAGAACAATCATGATTTATGGATAATTTTCTCCTTTCACTTTATCTCCAGAAACATTAGAGACCAATGTGTGCCTTTCCTGACACAAAGTTTATTTTATCATTATACCTTCCAAGTATTGTGAGAAGTAGTTGACTAAAAGTGCATTACTATTCTCAAACAGTATTCATGTTTATTTTATAATATCTTATGCTATTTTGAATGATTTTATTTTGACCTCTTATTAACTTTCAAAACCAAGCAAAGCAGATTATAACCATTTTACTCCACAAAGTTCACGATAAGAAAAAACACAATTTAGATTTTATTTATTCATAGATTTGTTGATTTAATCCTAAAGTGGAAGGATCCTGAAGTCCATCTCGTCCAACCACCTCGTTTTGCTGAGAAACAGTTTCTGCTTCATTCTAAATGTATCCCTTGATTTTAAAAGATGACCCAGAAGCATGCCAATTGCTCTGTTCTAGCCCACTACGACTCCATTCTGGTGTGGTGTTTCGCACTTCCCCACAAGGTAAATTGAATTTGGAAATAATCCTCTGTTATCTCATGCCAGAAGGCTAAAAGGCCATGGCCTGCAGAGTCTGTTCATCTGTACCCTTATTAGGCCGGGCACATCTTTGGGTCTAGTCCTTTCTCTCCAGGCCTCTTGGGTTCCAGGTCCTTTAGCTGTAGGGCTGGCTGCTTCCCACTAGCCTAATTTCTCAAGCCATTCCTTCCAATCCTGACTATTTCTAGTGGGTTCCCAAAGATAAGTCTTGGCTGTCTAGCAAAGTAGCACTGCTTTCCAAACAATTGTCAGCCTATATCCTCCTATTTTGATTATATTCAGTAATTATATTGGACTTTGCCACACTCCCGGGACTCAGCATGAACTTTTCTGACAGGAAGTAGAGTAAAAGTTCAGGATGCTTCTACCCCAGCATTTTCTTGGACTGTACTCCTATTTCTCCTGGGCTTAACCCATCTCCTTTCAATAGTGTTATTTTGCCAGAGAAAGATTACAATTCATGCCACTGATGTCACAATCCACTGCCCTGATAGAATTTAGATGAGGAAAAATAAATTACCTCACACAGTTTATTTGGTAATTGTGAATATGAATGATAATTGTAGGTTACATATCAATTTGATCTATTTTAATAGTAATAAAGATGTTAACTAAAGGGGAAGTTAAGGTATAAATTACATATCCAGATAATCTGCAGCGATGTTATATTCACCATTGAATTATTTTAGCTAAATTTTTATTTGGAGGTAATTGTAGATTCCATATGCAGTTGTAGAAAAATAATGCAATGAAATCCCATGTACCCTTTACCCTTGCCCCCAGTGGTAACATCTTACGAAACTCTACTACAATTTCACAACCAGTATATTCACATAGACACAGTTAAGATACGTTTTATTCTTTTAGAGCCACACTGAAGCCCTTCTGTCCCCCTCTTCACGTCCCCTCCAGCCCTTAATCCCGGCAACCACTTAGTCTGTTTTCCATTTAAATTTTTTTTTTTTTTTCCACACACACACACTGTATTTTATTTTTACAAGAGATAGATAGACTGACACCAAGCATTGTACATGGATGACCACAACAAAAGCAACAATGATTGCAATTACCAAACATGAAACACACTTATACTATGTCATAATATTGACATTCAGTCCAGTAATCCTCCACTGTAACAGCTCCTTTACTTTGCAGTGAAAATTGATTTGTATATTCTTTTCCTCTGAGTCCTTGTGGGATTTTTTTTTTTTTAATTCAGACAGAAAGTCACAAAAATTATACTCATCCTCATCAGTTCACTCAGTCCCATGT
Source organism: Balaenoptera acutorostrata (assembly GCF_949987535.1). Lineage (NCBI taxonomy): Eukaryota > Metazoa > Chordata > Mammalia > Artiodactyla > Balaenopteridae > Balaenoptera > Balaenoptera acutorostrata. The sequence continues at coordinate 127,153,925 of NC_080068.1, read as the reverse complement.
AATTAATTTCTTTTTTTTCATCTTGATCTTTTGTTAGCACTTTTATGAGTTCATCAGTTTTTCATTAGAGTTCTGAAAATGCTTATTCATTCAGTTCAGCAGTACAGTCAGTTACCAGAAACCTGTACTTGTCAGAGTCTTTTCCATGAATTTCTTGAAGATGAAACTCTTTTATAGGAACATATTTGCAAAATCATCAGAGTACACCCAGAACTGTCTGTAAATGACAAAAGACTTAAAAATGACCATGGTTAAAGATTTGATGAAAGTTCATAATAATGCAGTTGACAAGAAAATTAGTTATTTCTGAGCTATACATTTTAAAGTAATAACTAGGATTATTACTTATAACATTATACCAGAACATATAAGATTTTTAGACGTTTCCTGTAATGTCTGAAACATTTATATTAACATATTTCCATACATATTTCCATACAAATACAAATATAAGATTTTTAGAAATTTCATGTAATGTCTGAAACATTTATATTAACATATTTCCATACATATTTCCATACAAATACAAATATAAGATTTTTAGAAATTTCATGTAATGTCTGAAACATTTATATTAACATATTTCCATACATATTTCCATACAAATACAAATATAACATTTTTAGAAATTTCATGTAATGTCTGAAACATTTATATTAACATATTTCCATACATATTTCCATACAAATACAAATATAAGATTTTTAGAAATTTCATGTAATGTCTGAAACATTTATATTAACATATTTCCATACATATTTCCATACAAATACAAATATAAGATTTTTAGAAATTTCATGTAATGTCTGAAACATTTATATTAACATATTTCCATACAAATAACCCAATGAAAGTTTAGTATTAGTTGTTTTGTTTGTTTTTTTATACTGCAGGTTCTTATTAGGCATCAGTTTTATACACATCAGTGTATACATGTCAATCCCAATCGCCCAATTCAGCACATCACCATCCCCACCTCATCGCAGTTTTCCCCCCTTGGTGTCCATATGTCCCTTCTCTACATCTGTGTCTCAACTTCTGCCCTGCAAACTGGCTCATCTGTACCATTTTTCTACGTTCCACATACATGCATTAACATACGATATTTGTTTTTCTCTTTCTGACTTACTTCACTCTGTATGACAGTCTCTAGATCCATCCACTTCTCAACAAATGACTCAATTTCGTTCCTTTTTATGGCTGAATAATATTCCATCGTATATATGTACCACAACTTCTTTATCCATTCGTCTGTTGATGGGCATTTAGGTTGCTTCCATGACCTGGCTATTGTAAATAGTGCTGCAATGAACATTCGGGTGCACGTGTCTTTTTGAATTACGGTTTTCTCTGGGTATATGCCCAGTAGTGGGATTGCTGGGTCATATGGTAATTCTATTTTTAGTTTTTTAAGGAACCTCCATATTGTTCTCCATAGTGGCTGTATCAATTTACATTCCCACCAACAGTGCAAGAGGGTTCCCTTTTCTCCACACCCTCTCCAGCATTTGTTGTTTGTAGATTTTCTGATGATGCCCATTCTAACAGGAGTGAGGTGATACCTCATTGTAGTTTTGATTTGCATTTCTCTAATAATTAGTGATGTTGAGCATCTTTTCATGTGCTTCGTGGCCGTCTGTATGTCTTCTTTGGAGAAATGTCTATTTAGGTCTTCTGCCCATTTTTGGATTGGGGTGTTTGTTTCTTTGATATTGAGCTGAATGAGCTGTTTATATATTTTGGAGATTAATCCTTTGTCCGTTGATTCATTTGCAAATATTTTCTCCCATTCTGAGGGTTGTCTTTTCGTCTTGTTTATGGTTTCCTTTGCTGTGCAAAAGCTTTGAAGTTTCATTAGGTCCCACTTGTTTATTTTTGTTTTTATTTCCATTACTCTAGGAGGTGGATCGAAAAAGATCTTGCTGTGATTTATGTCAAAGAGTGTTCTTCCTATGTTTTCCTCTAAGAGTTTTATAGTGTCCAGTCTTATATTTAGGTCTCTAATCCATTTTGAGTTTATTTTTGTGTATGGTGTTAGGGAGTATTCTAATTTCATTCTTTTACATGTGGCTGTCCAGTTTTCCCAGCACCACTTATTGAAGAGACTGTCTTTTCTCCATTGTATATCTTTGCCTCCTTTGTCATAGATTAGTTGACCATAGGTGCGTGGGTTAATCTCTGGGCTTTCTATCTTGTTCCATTGATCTATGTTTCTGTTTTTGTGCCAGTACCATATTGTCTTGATTACTGTAGCTTTGTAGTATAGTCTGAAGTCAGGGAGTCTGATTCCTCCAGCTCCATTTTTTTGCCTCAAGACTGCTTTGGCTATTCGGGGTCTTTTGTGTCTCCATACAAATTTTAAGATGATTTGTTCTAGCTCCGTAAAAAATGCCATTGGTAATTTGATAGGGATTGCATTGAATCTGTAGATTGCTTTGGGTAGTATACTCATTTTCACAATGTTGATTCTTCCAATCCAAGAACATGGTATATCTCTCCATCTGTTGGTATCATCTTTAATTTCTTTCATCAGTGTCTTATAGTTTTCTGCATACAGGTCTTTTGTCTCCCTAGGTAGGTTTATTCCTAGGTATTTTATTCTTTTTGTTGCAATGGTAAATGGGAGTGTTTCCATAATTTCTCTTTCAGATTTTTCATCATTAGTGTATAGGAATGCAAGAGATTTCTGTGCATTAATTTTGTAACCTGCAACTTTACCATATTCATTAATTAGCTCTAGCAGTTTTCTGGTGGCAGTTTTAGGATTCTCTATGTATAGTATCATGTCATCCGCAAACAGTGACAGTTTTACTTCTTCTTTTCCAATTTGTATTCCTTTTATTTCTTTTTCTTCTCTGATTGCCGTGGCTAGGACTTCCAGAACTATGTTGAATAATAGTGGTGAGAGTGGACATCCTTGTCTCGTTCCTGATCTTAGAGGAAATGCTTTCAGTTTTTCACCATTGAGAATGATGTTTGCTGTGGGTTTGTCATATATGGCCTTTATTATGTTGAGGTAGGTTCCCTCTATGCCCACTTTCTGGAGAGTTTTTATCATAAATGGGTGTTGAATTTTGTCAAAAGCTTTTTCTGCATCTATTGAGATGATCATATGGTTTTTCTTCTTCAATTTGTTAATATGGTGTATCACATTGATTGATTTGCGTATATTGAAGAATCCTTGCATCCCTGGGATAAATCCCACTTGATCGTGGTGTATGATCCTTTTAATGTGTTGTTGGATTCTGTTTGCTAGTATTTTGTTGAGGATTTTTGCATCTATATTCATCAGTGATATTGGTCTGTAATTTTCTTTTTTTGTAGTGTCTTTGTCTGGTTTTGGTATCAGGGTGATGGTGGCCTCATAGATTGAGTTTGGGAGAGTTCCTTCCTCTGCAATTTTTTGGAAGAGTTTGAGAAGGATGGGTGTTAGCTCTTCTCTAAATGTTTGATAGAATTCACCTGTGAAGCCATCTGGTCCTGGACTTTTGTTTGTTGGAAGATTTTTAATCACAGTTTCAATTTCATTACTTGTGATTGGTCTGTTGATATTTTCTGTTTCTTCCTGATTCAGTCTTGGAAGGTTATACCTTTCTAAGAATTTGTCCATTTCTTCCAGGTTGTCCATTTTATTGGCATAAAGTTGCTTGTAGTAGTCTCTTAGGATGTTTTGTATTTCTGCGGTGTCTGTTGTAACTTCTCCTTTTTCATTTCTGATTTTATTGATTTGAGTCCTCTCCCTCTTTTTCTTGATGAGTCTGGCTAATGGCTTATCAATTTTGTTTATCTTCTCAAAGAACCAACTTTTAGTTTTATTGATCTTTGCTATTGTTTTCTTTGTTTCTATTTCATTTATTTCTGCTCTGATCTTTATGATTTCTTTCCTTCTGCTAACTTTGGGTTTTGTTTGTTCTTCTTTCTCTAGTTTCTTTAGGTGTAAAGTTAGATTGTTTACTTGAGATTTTTCTTGTTTCTTTAGGTAGGCTTGTATAGCTATAAACTTCCCTCTTAGAACCGCTTTTGCTGCATCCCATAGGTTTTGGGTTGTCGTGTTTTCATTGTCATTTGTCTCTAGGTATTTTTTTATTTCCTGTTTGATTTCTTCAGTGATCTCTTGGTTATTTAGTAACGTATTGTTTAGCCTCCATGTGTTTGTCTTTTTTACGTTTTTTTCCCTGTAATTCATTTCTAATCTCATAGCGTTGTGGTCAGAAAAGATGCTTGATATGATTTCAATTTTCTTAAATTTACTGAGGCTTGATTTGTGACCCAAGATGTGATCTATCCTGGAGAATGTTCCGTGTGCACTTGAGAAGAACGTGTAATCTGCCGTTTTTGGATGGAATGTCCTATATATATCAATTAAATCTATCTGGTCTATTGTGTCATTTAAAGCTTCTGTTTCCTTATTTATTTTCATTTTGGATGATCTGTCCATTGGTGTAAGTGAGGTGTTAAAGTCCCCCACTATTATTGTGTTACTGTCGATTTCCTCTTTTATAGCTGTTAGCAGTTGCCTTATGTATTGAGGTGCTCCTATGTTGGGTGCATATATATTTATAATTGTTATATCTTCTTCTTGGATTGATCCCTGGATCATTATGTAGTGTCCTTCCTTGTCTCTTGTAACATTCTTTATTTTAAAGTCTATTTTATCTGATATGAGTATAGCTACTCCAGCTTTCTTTTGATTTCCATTTGCATGGAATATCTTTTTCCATCCCCTCACTTTCAGTCTGTATGTGTCCCTAGGTCTGAAGTGGGTCTCTTGTAGACAGCATATATATGGGTCTTGTTTTTGTATCCATTCAGCCAGTCTATGTCTTTTGGTTGGGGCATTTAATCCATTCACGTTTAAGGTAATTATCGATATGTATGTTCCTATGACCATTTTCTTAATTGTTTTGGGTTTGTTTTTGTAGGTCCTTTTCTTCTCTTGTGTTTCCCACTTAGAGAAGTTCCTTTAGCATTTGTTGTAGAGCTGGTTTGGTGGTGCTGAATTCTCTTAGCTTTTGCTTGTCTGTAAAGCTTTTGATTTCTCCATCAAATCTAAATGAGATCCTTGCTGGGTAGAGTAATCTTGGTTGTAGGTTCTTCCCTTTCATCACTTTAAGTATTTCATGCCACTCCCTTCTGGCTTGCAGAGTTTCTGCTGAGAAATCAGCTGTTAACCTTATGGGGGTTCCCTTGTATGTTATTTGTCGTTTTTCCCTTGCTGCTTTCAATAATTTTTCTTTGTCTTTAATTTTTGCCACTTTGATTACTATGTGTCTCGGCGTGTTTCTCCTTGGGTTTATCCTGTATGGGACTCTCTGCGCTTCCTGGACTTGGGTGGCTATTTCCTTTCCCATGTTAGGGAAGTTTTCGATTATAATCTCTTCAAATATTTTCTCTGGTCCTTTCTCTCTCTCTTCTCCTTCTGGGACCCCTATAATGCGAATGTTGTTGCGTTTAATGTTGTCCCAGAGGTCTCTTAGGCTGTCTTCATTTCTTTTTATTCTTTTTTCTTTAGTCTGTTCCGCAGCAGTGAATTCCACCATTCTGTCTTCCAGGTCACTTATCCGTTCTTCTGCCTCAGTTATTCTGCTATTGATTCCTTCTAGTGTAGTTTTCATTTCAGTTATTGTATTGGTCATCTCTGTTTGTTTGTTCTTTAATTCTTCTAGGTCTTTGTTAATGATTTCTTGCATCTTCTCAATCTTTGCCTCCATTCTTAGTCCGAGTTCCTTGATCATCTTCACTATCATTATTCTGAATTCTTTTTCTGGAAGGTTGCCTATCTCCACTTCATTTAGTTGTTTTTCTGGGGTTTTTTCTTGTTCCTTCATCTGGTACATAGCCCTCTGCCTTTTCATCTTCTCTGTCTTTCTGTAACTGTGGTTTTTGGTCCACAGGCTGCAGGATTGTAGTTTTTCTTGCTTCTGTTGTCTGCCCTCTGGTGGTTGAGGCTATCTAAGAGGCTTGATGGGAGGCTCTGGTGGTGGGTAGAGCTGACTGTTGCTGTGGCGGTCAGAGCCCAGTAAAACCTTAATCCACTTGACTGTTGATGGGTGGGGCTGGGTTCCCTCCCTGTTGGTTGTTTTGCCTGAGGCAACCCAACACTGGAGCCTACCTGGGCTCTTTGGTGGGGTTAATGGCAGGCTCTGGGAGGGCTCACGCCAAGGAGCACTTCCCAGAACCTCCGCTGCCAGTGTCCTCGTCCCCACGGTGAAACAGAGCCACCACTCGCCTCTGCAGGAGACCCCCCAACACCAGCAGGTACGTCTGGTTCAGTCTCCCCCAGGGTCACTGCTCCTTCCCCTGGGTCCCGATGCACACATTACTTTGTGTGTGCCCTCCAAGAGTGGGGTCTCTGTTTCCCCCAGTCCTGTCACAGTCCTGCAATCAATTCCCACTAGACTTCAAAGTCTGATTCTCTAGGAATTCCTCCTCCCTTTGCCGGACCCCCAGGTTGGGAAGCCTGAGGTGGGGCTCAGAACCTTCACTCCAGTGGGTGGACTTCTGTGGTATAAGTGTTCGCCAGTCTGTGAGTCACCCACCCAGCAGTTATGTGATTTGATTTTACTCTGATTGCGCCCCTCCTACCGTCTCACTGTGGCTTCTCCTCTGTCCTTGGACGTGGGGTGTCCTCCTTGGTGAAGTCCAGGGTCTTCCTGTCAATGATTGTCCAGCAGCCAGTTGTGATTCTGGTGCTCTCGCAAGAGGGAGTGAGAGCACGTCCTTCTACTCCGCCATCTTGGTTAATCTCCTTCCATTTAAATTTTTTATTTCAAGAATGGTATATAAGTGGAATTATACAGTAAGTGACATTTTCGGATTGGATTGTTTTTCACTCAGCATAAATCTCTGGAGATTTATCCAAGTTCTTGCATGTATCAATAGTTATTTTTTAAATTAATATTGCTGAATGATGTTCCATGGTATGTATGTTCTATGCTATGCTCAACTAATCATCCGAAATGGAACATCTGAGCTATTTCCAGTTTCTAGCTATTATGAATAAAACTGCTATGAACATTCCTGTACAGGATTCTGTGTGAACATAAATTTTTATTTCTCTGGAATGAAGGCCCAGAAGGAGAATTCCCGGGTGGTATGTTTAGGTGTGGTTTTTTTTTTTTTTTTGAAGAAAATGCCAGTTTTCCAATGCTGTTGTACCATTTGACATTCCCACCATCAAACTGAGTGATTCAGTTTTTCTGTATCCTCACCAGCATTTTGCATTGTCATTATTTTTTTATTTTAGCAATTATGATATGTATGTAGTGATAGCCTATTGTGGTTTGAATTTTCCTTTCTCTAATGCCGAATGATATTGAACATCTTTTCATGTGCTTATTTTCAATTTATATATACTCTTTGTTGAAATGTCTGCTTTAAAATATCTGTCAGATAATTCTAACATCTTTGTCATTTTGATGATGGCATCAGTTGGTTTTTCGTTTAAGTTGAGATTTTTCAGGTACTTGGTACAATGAATGATTTTCTATTGAAACCTGGACACTTTGTGTATTACTAGACTCCAGGTCTACTTTCATCGTCCTCTGGCTTCCTCTGACACTGCTCCAGTGGGCCTGGGGGAAGACGGAGACTCCTGGCTGCCAGGCGGTGGTAGAGGTCCAGGTTCCCCATCAACCTACACTGGCACTCGATGGGGAGAAAGACTCATCACCCCTGGACAGGGATGGGAGTCCCAGATCCCCAGTAGACCTCCCCTGATGCTAGCCTGGCTGAGAGGCAGGTGTGCCTCTTCCCTGCACCCCACCTGATCTTCTCTGACACAAGAGTAGGAAGTAGCCTCCACCACTAGGCACTGGCGAAGGTCCTGACTTTCCCCTAGGCAACCTCTGAAACCACGCCAACAGGGAGACCAACAAAGGCTTTCCTACTTCAGGATGGGGATGAAAGTCCAGGCTCCCCACGTGGTTTCCAAAGACACTGTGCTGCTGGAGGGTCTCCTTATCTGGATCCCGACTTGGTCTTCATTGACACCTGGAGGGAAAAGGTTGGGAGTGCTGGGGCCTCTGGCAAGGCTGGACCTGCCACTGAACGCTTCCTGATATGGCTACTGGTGAGGTCCCTAATTTTTCCATGGTGTTTGGCTGGAGTAGAGGAATTATCACCTAAAAGTTTCCCTCTTGCTAAACTTTCCCTTTCCTGGTCCTTTAGGTAAAGAAAACAGGTACGACTGGGGAGGTTACTGGCTTCTGGAATATGTAAGGCAGAAAGAAAATCCAGGGAACTCAGCCCCATGCTATTCCTTAAGTCCCTGTGTCCCCAGCCAGTCCAGTCTGCATCCGTGGCTCCACTTTTCATTCTTCTTATGTTTGTTTTACATACATATAAATATGTGTATACACTGTAGATATAAATACACACATTTATATTATATATTTACATGTATATAAAATAAACCTAAGAAGAATTATATACAATATATAGTTATATGTAATTTCCATATTTGAATTATTTATATATTTAAATGTTTGGATTTTAAAATTAATTTATATATGTAAATTATATATATGTGTGTGTGTGTATATATATATATATATACACACACACACACACACACACACACACACACACACATATATATAAAATTTTTTCCAGGGCTTCTAGTTGTATTTAGTGGGAGGAATAGGGAAAAGTACATTTACTCTATGTCCCCAGAAGCAGGAGTTTCCTATGGGATTTCAAGGTTTTTTTCCTTGGATCTTTCTTCTGGAGATGACAAGGGGTTTCAGTAATAAATAATAATGGTTCATTTATTTTTGAGCAAATTATATTCAATGTAAGATTTTTAAAATACTTATAAAAATACTTCAAAGTAGAAAAAATAGAGGATGAGTAAATTAACAAAATACATTTTTTAATATTAAATCATTGCATTATACAAATGGATTTAACAATAAAGATAATTCCAAACTCCTGAGATAAGGAAAATAAGGGTACAATTCCTCTACAACTTGCTGATGGCTTCCAAAGTTCATCTTTTTGATGAAACTTGTCCCAAAAGTAATCTGTCACCATTGTCTTCCTCAGTATACCCATTGAGCATTAACTATGCTTTAAATTGTGATGCCTCAAATGTCTTCTGGGGTCAAGTAGGAATTGTGTAAAGTAGTGAGACAGAAGGGAATCATTGAAATTATGATGAAGTACAGAATCCACCACCCTGGAGCCCAGAAGCATTTAAAATCAAATAAAACAACATTATGTTGGACCAAGACTGCCACTTTATGATCTCTGCTCTTTTTATAATTCATAGAAAAGTAGACATACATACACTACCAAACGTAAAATACATAGCTAGTGGGAAGCAACCACATAGCACAGGGAGATCAGCTTTGTGCTTTGTGACCACCTAGAGGGGTGGGATAGGGAGGGTGGGAGGGAGGGAGATGCAAGAGGGAAGAGATATGGGAACATATGTATATGTATAACTGATTCACTTTGTTATAAAGCAGAAACTAACACACCATTGTAAAGCAATTATACTCCAATAAAGATATTTTTTAAAAAAAAGTAGCATTGATCACACACTGAATATTTTGAATTCAAAGTGATTTTCCTATTCTACTTTGTATGTCTCTCAGGACCAAGAATCACATTAAAAACAAAAATCTTATTACAGAGAGGAAAACCAAGCCTGCCACTAAATAATGCAAATAAATAATATGACTTATGACCACAAGCAAGCTTTATACAGAAACTTTGTTAAAATGTGTGTTTCTTTAGTTTGGATGCATAAATAAGATGGAAATCAGCTCTTTTGCTTCTTGAGAGAAAAAAGAACTTGTGGGAAATATTGTATTGTTTTTATTGTTATTATTACTTGGTGATTAAGTTATAGAAATAGACTTATTTAAAGTGATAACTCTCAAATTTTTCATAGAGTAAGCCTCAATAGTAACTATGAAATAATAGTATATTATATATAAATTTGATCTATTTTTAATAATAACATAATAAACAAAGTGATAGTTAAGGAGCAAGTTACACAACTATATCTTATTCACCATTGGATTTTAAATTTATTTTCCCCTGGATCTTTCTTGGAGATGACATACTAACTGACCTAATAAGTAATACTGGTTCCATTTATGTTTGAGCAGGATTTACACAGAAGCTAAATTACCATCAAACCATATGACGATTTACCTGGTTAGATTTCCAACTCACTCTAGACCCTTCTGCCCAGAGCTTGTATGTTTTGCTAGTGCATAGTAAGCAAGGTCACTGCTATACAGGAAATTACTCTGAAGCAATAACAGCCTCCAAGTATACTACCAGGTAAGCTACCCCAGAGGCCAAACAACCAAAATGCTTATAGACCCAATTAAAATGCTCAAATCCCACAGTGTATTAAATTAATTTAGTCACACAGCAAGAAACAAGGAGAAAAATGGGGTAGGGTAACACACTTAGGACAGCATGTAGGTGGTAAAAATCCACACTACCTTGATCTGGGATTGCACGAAGTTCTATGTCCTGTCTCTCCCTCTGATGCAGTGAGTGTGGTTAAAAACACCAGATTTGAGGTTTAAGCAAGACCCACAGACACTAAGTTCTCCAGGCCAGTGATACACACTCAGTCTGTCAGAGAGATGCAGGGGCGAGTGCACAGGCTACAGTGGCAACTTGTGACCAGCCTGCTGAACAACCTTGGGTTTTATTTACATTTCTTGGTGGAGCACTTGTGGAGACAGAATAGAACATATTGGGTGTGATCAATGGGTGGCTGATGTAGGAGTGAGATGGCTCTGAGCCCGGAAGTGGCGGGACCAGCACTTGGTCTTCCCATCTCTTTCCATCTATTGTCCACATTTTTGTTTGTTCTGTCACATTCCCTATTGACTCTATTTTTGGTATGTTTCACATATTATTGATTTATTTTTTACACTTTACACATCAATTATCTTCTTAATTTATAAGCTACTAGCTTTTTTACTATGTATGTATATCGTTTATTATACCTTTTGCCTATTACTCATAAGCCACTGTCTTAAATACTATCCACACTTTGTATTTCTTGTGTCTCCCACACCTTGTTTGTTTTTCTTGTCTTTATGGAAGAATTGAATATCCTCAAACAATACAGCAAACTCAGTTCATAGTAGTGACCTTTCTCCAGCCACATCAGGCCACACCACAGACATCCATCCAAAGGGTCACATTTCAAGGAAAGCAGATGTCAATCTAAGAATGAGAACTCAGAGAAATTAACATATACATCACATAAAATGTGCTCAGACGTAGATATATTCCTGATGAGTACCTTAATTTTTGTAGTAAAATATTAACATAATGGATATTTTGGAAGCATTTTATAAAAGGCATGTCCAAAACATAGACAAAAAGATTAAACTTAAATCCAGTCCTGAAGAAATAATACCTTAGTCTTTTTGAAATATTCAAAAATATCAAACTATGCTCAGTTTCAAAAAAAAACAAGAAACCTAGGTTGGCAAGCAAACATACTATATTTAAAAGAAGATACCTAGAAATAAAAGTCTGCAGTCAATAAGAGGTATTGGGGTAAAAATCTGGACTTTGATGCTGTTTGACCTCAAATCTCATAACAGAATTTTAAAATAACCATTTTCCTTTTATCTTGACCATTTAAATTTGACTGCAAGTGTTGAGCTAATAATAGGTAGCCTAACTGACTGTATTTCAACTTTGGATATGGACTATGTATACATTTTAAATATTTAACTGAACAACCATAATTTTATTTTTAAAATGAAGTACCATTGTTCTTCTCAACAATTACTATGATTTGCATAATTAAGAGAAATTACTGATAGAAAATGTTAACATAGCATTTCTTTTCTATCCAGGACTCTTGTACTTCTGTATAAAATATGGGGCTAGAAAGTGTATTAGCTAGTTATCACAACTGAAACAGTCATCCAAATTGTCCATTATGTAAATTGGAATTGAAAAATTAGGCACTGTCTATTGAGAACAGAATAGCAAGCAAGAAGCTTAAATAGGAAAATAGTGGGAAGAGCATTTTAGCAGCAAAATAACTTCCTGAGTAACATTAAACATTGGAGGGCTTCCCTGGTGGCGCAGTGGTTGAGAGTCTGCCTGCCAATGCAGGGGACACGGGTTCGAGCTCTGGTCTGGGAGGATCCCACATGCCGCGGAGCGACTGGGCCCGTGTGCCACAACTACTGAGCCTGCGCATCTGGAGCCTGTGCTCCGCAACAAGAGAGGCCCCCACAGTGAAAGGCCCGTGCACCGCGATGAAGAGTGGCCCCCGCTTGCCTCAACTAGAGAAAGCCCTCGCACAGAAACGAAGACCCAACACAACCATAAATAAATAAATAAATAAATTTAAAAAACAAAAACCAAAAAAAAAACATTGGAAAAAAATCTCAAAGATAAACTTTATTTCTATTCTAGTAGATTCTTATCAAGATTTGACAGAGTGCAGCCATACTTCAAAATTCTGTAAGGAAATACACCATTCTCCACTAAAGACTTCTCAGAAAAAATTTTTTTAAAAAATTGAGCCAACGAGTAAATGGCTATGTGCTTGGTGAACAGTGGCCAAAGGAATACCTTCCAAAGAAACATGACATCGGGAGATATGATGCGCTGTACAGTCATTCCTTCCTGAGTCCTGACCTCAACTCTGCCACGTAAGAGGTGTCAAATGGAGAACTTACTTAAACTTTTTGAGCTCTGAGCTTTAGGCTTCTCATCTTGACAATACATACACAGTTTTTTCTTTTCCATTATGGTTTATTACAGAAGATTGAATATAGTTTCCTGTGCTATACAATAGGACTTTGTTGTTTATTTTATATATAGTAGTTTGTATCTGCTAATTCCAAACTCCTAATTTATCTCTCCCCCACCCCCTTTCCCTTTTGGTAACCATAAGTTTGTTTTCTATATCTGTGAGTCTATTTCTGTTTCATAAATAAGTGCATTTGTGTCATACTTTAGATTCCACGTATAAGTGATATCATATGGTATTTGTCTTTCTCCATCTGGCTTACTTCACTTAGTATGATAATCTCTAGGTCCATCCATGTTGCTGCAGGTGACATTATTTCACTCTTTTTTATGGCTGAGTAATATTCCATTGTATATATGTTACCATGTCTTCTTTACCCATTCATCTGTTGATAGACATTTAGGTTGTGTCCATGTCTTGGCTACTGTAAATAGTGCTTCTATAAACATTGAGATGCATGTATCTTTCCGAATTAGAGTTTTCTCCAGATATATACCCAGGAGTGGAATTGCAGGATCATATGGCAACTGTATTTTTAGTTTTTTAAGGAACCTCCATACTGTTTTCCACAGTGGCTGTACCAACTTACATTCCCACCAACAGTGTAGGAGGGTTCCCTTTTCTCCACACTCTCTCCAGCATTTGTTATTTGTAGACTTTTTAATGATGGCCATTCTGACCTGTGTGAGGTAATACCTCATTGTAGTTTTGATTTGCATTTCTCTAATAATTAGTGATATTGAGCATCTTTTCATGTGCCTGTTGACCATCTGTATATCTTCTTAGAGAAAAGTCTGTTTAGGTCTTCTGCCCATTTTTTGATTGGGTTGTTTGTTTTTTGTTATTGAGTTGTATGAGCTACTTGTCTATATTGGGAATTAAGCCCTTGTTGACCACATCATTTGCAAATATTTTCTCCCATTCCATAGGTTGTCTTTTCATTTTGTTTATAGTTTCCTTTGCTGTGCAAAAGCTTGTAAGCTTGATTAGGTCCCAGTTGTTTATTTTTGTTTTTATTTCTATTGCCTTGGGAGACTGACCTAAGAAAACATTGGTACAATGTATAATACATATACATTTTAATGCCCACCTCAAAATTTTGTTAGAGACCTAATTTAGGTAATATGCAAAGGACTTCATTTTGGTCCTTAACATATACCTTTTACTAGCTAAGTAAAAATTTGTAATTAAAGGTATAAAAAGGGAGAGAGAAAAGCCAGGTCTCTGTTTTTCCTTTCCAATGAGGTCCTTAGAATAGAAAAATGACAGAAATATTCATTGTTCCCCAGAAATGCTGTTTCTCATATAATTGGCATGGGGGAAGTCACCAACATACCCTTGTGTAAATCCACAAGATACATAACTTATATTTTGCTGCTAAAGGAAGAGAACTTTCACTTCAGACTTCTCATATATTCATTTATTTGATTAATATTTATACTGTGCCTATGGTATGTTAAGCACTCTGCTAAGTTTTGGAGATAAAATAGTGGAGAAAAAAAAGTCCCAGTTCCTGGTGATATGGATCTTTCAGCCAAATTGGGAATCTACATCTAGTGGGGCTTCAGAACTTTCATTTGTGAACTATCAAGATGACACTGAATCCAAAGGGGCTTCTGGAGTAAAATAAATATAGACACAAAGGGACCCAGAACCACGTGTTACTGAAGAGTAATGCAGTCCTGCTTACCCTCTCTTTTGGCGCAAGGGAGACCAGGCTTCATCTTGTCACCCCTTCCATCTGGGTCTAGGAAAGTTAGGGAAGCAAGGTCTTCCTGAATGCTGAACTATCTCGCTGTAAGCCACGTTTTCTATATTTTCCTGAATGGTAAAAATACTTCAAAATAAATTTAAAAATGAAATATGTCTTCAAAATTAAAAGATGTACAACTTCTTTTTACTTGTTATTGAATATGGATTTGCTGGCCTTTGTATTCCATTCTATAGCTTCAAGGGGTTTCTGAAATTTACAGGTGAAATTGCATCAAAGTACAAACTACACTTCAGAGTAAAGACAGATTCCAGCAGGAAGTGAGCCTACCTTCAAGGGATGCATTGAATAAGGCAAATGTACCTTAAATTATTTGGTTATTAAGAATCAGAGATATTAACTGGAGAATATCCTTGACTTCAGATGTACCCACTTCAAAAACCACTCATTGCTCTGGCAGTCACTTTGTTCTCTCTCTCTCTCACACACACACACACACACACACTCACTAGGCCCCAGGCATTTCCCTAAAGTGAAACCTAAGTCTGAAATAAATGTGTTGATAAAACTCTATTTGTATTAGAAATAGTAGGGAACTACTGACCATTGCCCGTTCAACTATATATATTTTTAATGTTGCATGTTATCATACCTAAATAAATCAGAAGTAGTTAATTTATTATCAATTTGGAAATGGTAAATATACTTTTAAAAGTTTCAGTTGTAAATTAACTATAAATGAATCTAACTTTAAGTGACCTACAAGTGTTCAATATTCTAGGCCTTATCTGCCAAAAATATCTCTCTAGGGATGGTTAGGAGAATCAAAAGACTCATTTTTAGAGAATGAGAAATAACATTTCCATGATGCTCAGGTGTATAGTATAAAAACAAAACACATCCTTTATTTTGAACTCTCTTCCACCCAGCTTGGATCCTAAGTGGTTCCCCTAAGAATCACTTGTGTAATTTTGTCAAGACGTGCACGCCTGTATCCCATTCTCCAGGATTGTCATGCATTAAGGCATGTATATTTTGGGAAAAAATAAAAAGGTCTCTAGGTAATTCTGATAAACACTTCTGATTAAAAAGTACTGCTGATGAAAACTTAACATAATCCAGAGAATGACTAAATAACATAGGTGAAAATTAAAGGTCTATGAAAGTTTCGTTTGGTAAGGAAGTCTATTTTTGTATAATGTCACTGAACATGTTCGGCGTTGTACATAGATTTATTTATTCCTCACATTAATTTTAAGAAGTAGATGCCATTGTAATCTCTATTGTGCAGATGAAGATACTGAAGACTGGAGAGTACACTGGCTTATACAGTAGCACACAGCTAGGAAGTACTGGAGCTGAGGTTCACATTCAGACATTTATATTCTAGGGGAGCTGCACTTTTAACCACAGTGAGATACAACTTCCCACATTCTTACTAGCATTCCTAAATTTACCAAGTATAAATCATATTTAACTTACCAGAGGAAAATGACTTAAATAAAATTAAATAATAGAAGTATGCATATAAGAGAAATTCATTAAATATTCATTGCTATAAAAACATGATTGAGTTAGACATAATCCAAATGTTGAAATAATGAAGTGTCATAAAAAATCATAAAGTTTTTTTAAAACACAGTAAGTACTTCATATTTGAAAACTCTGAAGTCCGACTTTTTGAAATGCTAGTACATAATAGTTAGCTTTGTATGTCAACTTGCCTGTGTCGCAGGGTGCCCAGATATTTGGTAAAACATGATTTCTGAATGTGTCTGTGGGGATGTTTCCAGAAGAGATTAGCATTTGAATCAGTTGACAGAGTAAAGCAGATGGTCCTCCCCAAAGCGGGTGAGCATCGTGCAATCCATCGGAGGTCTGGACAGAATGAAAAGGCTGAAGAAGGGAAAATTCTCTCTATCTCTCATTCTCACTCTCTCTCTCTCTCTCATTCTCTCTCCTTCTCTCTCTTTTTCTCTCTGGCTGACTGCTAAGCTGGGACATCAGTCTTCTCCTGCCCTTGGACTCAGACTTACATCACAACACTCTTGGTTCTCAGGTCTTCAGACTTAGACTGGAAATCATGTAAGTCAATTCCTTATCAGAAATATTTTTAATATATTCTGTTACTTCTCTCTGGAGAAACCTGATGAATGTACACCATCATAATTTTTAGGCATAAGCTAAACTTGGCAAAATAGTTCTCTTCTGTAAGAAAGATCCATTCTCCAGAGATAATAGTATATGACCCACAGGTGTTCTGTTTTCTAGGTGTTATCTCTACTGCCAAAAATGTTCTCTCTGAGGATGGTTAAGAGAATTCAAAGACATTTTTAGAGAGGAATAAAAAATAACTCTTCCATGATACTGAGGTATGTAGTACTAAGATGAAACAAACCATTTATCTTGAACGCTCTTCCAGCTAGTTTGGATCCTAAAGATTTGCTCTTCAGTTGCTAATATTCCCACTGAAAGTTTTAGTCTTCTTTAGCAGAGAGATTTCTGGTTCTAAAATTATTTACAAAAATAAGAAGTTCTATAGAATCTGATTTTCTTTTTTTAAAAGGCTTGCACAAAAAATGGAAAAACATAATGTTCAAAATCAGTTGCAACTAGGATGCCAAATTAATACACATAAACCCCATTACTCGATACCAAGTTTAGGAAATTGTCAAGGTTTGAAGTGGTTGACATTGCACAGTATATGAATAAAGTGCTGTATACATGTACATACATTTAATTTCAATTAACAATAAAATTTAACTAGACTTCCAAGGTTACAGAAAGGCTACAAGGGGTGAGGTTATTGGCTAACCTGATTGATATATACATTGAGATATTAAAAACATATTTACATGCATAAATAATCACTAAGTATCCTTTGCACATTATCTAACCCTTGCTTGCACATTATGATTTGGCTTTGAAGACTCCCAGCTGAAATTTTAATTTTCTTAAACTTACAATCCAATTAATACCTTTAAATTCAACAAAGTAGGTGGGAATTCAGGCATTCATGTGTCTCCTGTATCCAATGTATATGGGATTCTTTCTTTAATGCTGTCAAGGACCTATACAGGGTGAAATAACTTGGGCTCTTCTCTTTCTCTTAGTATTTTTCTGCCTAATTTAAGATGATGTCCATATTTTAACTGGTGCACAGTAAAGGCTGGACATATTGAAATGCCAAAAGAAAGATGGAGGGAAAAGAAAAAAAAGAGATTGGAGAGATGGAGAAACAAACTGTAGACCAAAAAAGAACAGTTTAAGAATGTTCTGAAAATGTACCTTAGAGTGTTGGGTATTCTAAGAAAGAAAGAAATTTGTGAAACTAATGACTCTGTCCTCCTGCTTTGCTGTAGAGGACTTGCGGTAATTCAAAAGTCAAAATGATATTCAGTTAGTAACCATTCCTCTTGCACCAGTGTTTTGAAACTCAACTTTTCCCAACTCAGTATAATTCAGGTAATAAATTTTACAATTCAAAGATTTATTCATTCCACCAGTCGGCAATATAAATCCATTCAGCTCTGCAAGACGATGATCTGTGCTATGATCACTGGCTTAGGCAATTATATGATACATGTGTAAAAGTGTTTAAGGCATGACATAATTACTTTTTTTATTTCTATAACCCTATTCTCTCATTTTATTTGATTTAGATATTCTCCATTAAATCATGAAACATATGCAAATTGTAAGTTATAATAATTAAGTTCCTATGAATAATAGTAAATCTATCAATAATATTAAATAAAGCAATACAAGTTTCTTTAGAATCTCATTAATTAAACAGTAAAAAGATTTTATACTATAACTTATTGGATTTAAATGGGGTGCTTTTGTGGAGATTTTTCGCTTTTCTGTTTGTAGGAGATGTGTGGCCTTAATAAGAATGAACTATAAAAACAAAATAACTCAGGCTTTTTCAAAAGAAAATCTTATCATTAAAAGTCACTATTAACTTTTAAAGAAAAAATAAAGCTTTTAGTTAAATATAGCATTTTCTATATGCATTTAAATACAAAAACAAAATATCAGACTGAGGAGCACAAAAGTCATCTTTCACCAACCTGCTCTTTCTATGCTTTAATCACTTTGACAATCCCTGCTGAGTGATGGAGCCTCTGTTTTAACACTTTCTTGATAGGTAAGTAGCTACAAGGTACCCATTCTTCTGATGTGGTAGATGGCAGGATTATTTGTGTTAGCAACAAGGTAAGAAAGTGTGGAATTAATTCCATATTTCCCCCAAGGCCCTTCTCTAATTATTACCAACTACATTTCAATTGATTTTTTCTTTCTGACACAATGAAGAATTAATAGCACTGATGACCTTTCAGAAGACAACATAAAGGTTCTTTATCTACTTGTGAGCTATAAGGAAAGTGTTAATTTCCCTAATAAAATAAACCCAGATCTTCTAATCCTGACAAGGAGGAGAAGCTTCCACCTCTCTAGGGATTTCTCACCTCTAAGTCCACCACCTTTGAATCACATGGTTCACTTCCTCTTTGTTAATTCCCTGTTAATGTTCTTCTGTCACTGATGTGTAAGCCTCAGGGGGGAGTGAGGTTTAATTATTTACAGGCATCTGAAGTGAGGAGCATATTTTACTAAAATTTAGATCTTGAGCTTCTAATTAAAGGGTGATGTACAAATTGATAATATGACTTTCAAGGTATGACTCTCCCTAACTTTGACCTGCTTCAATAAAATGGAGACTTTCCATAACTCTCCCGAACAGTTACCTTTTTCTTAAAATGGAACTCAGAGAGCATGGTGTATAGGTCGAAATTACTTTTCTGGCCAGGTTATGATACAATTTAACAAGTTCTTGTTTATTCTAATAGGATTCATTTCCTATTATAACCTATGAATGGTTATCAGCAGGGATAACCATTACTACAGAGTTTACCACCTATATAAATGAGTCATTTTTGACACATTGTGTTCTTTCTAATATTGCTTACATGATTTTGATGCCTTTGTCATATTTTCATAATAAGAAACTAAAGATTTATATTTAAATTCTCCGTATCAATACTAGGACACCAAGAGAAACTTAGACATTTTAAAATTAGTGCTCATAAAACATAGGCAGAACACTCTATGACATACATGCCATCAAGATCCTTTTTGACCCACCTCCTAGAGGAATGGAAATAAAAACAAAAATAAACAAATGCATCCTAATGAAACTTAAAAGCTTTTGCACAACAAAGGAAACCGTAAACAAGACGAAAAGACAACCCTCAGAATGGGAGAAAATATTTGCAAACGAAGCAACTGACAAAGGATTAATCTCCAAAATTTATAAGCAGCTCATGCAACTCAATATCAAAAAAACAAACAACCCAATCCAAAAATGGGCAGAAGACCTAAATAGACATTTCTCCAAAGAAGACATACAGATTGCCAACAAACACATGAAAGGATGCTCAACATCATTAATCTTAGAGAAATGCAAATCAAACCTACAATGAGAAATCATCTCACACTGGTCAGAATGGCCATCATCAAAAAATCTACAAACAATAAATGCTGGAGAGGGTGTGGAGAAAAGGGAACGCTCTTGCACTGTTTGTGGGAATGTAAATTGATACAGCCACTATGGAGAACAGTACGGAGATTCCTTAAAAAGCTAAAAATAGAACTACCATACAACCCAGCAGTCCCACTACTGGGCATATAGCCTGAGAAAACCATAATTCAAAAAGAGTCATGTACCAAAATGTTCATTGCAGCTCTATTTACAATATCCAGGACATGGAAGCAACCTAAGTGTCCATCAACAGATGAATGGATGAAGGAGATGTGGCACATATACACAATGGAATATTACTCAGCCATAAAAAGAAACGAAATTGAGTTATTTGTAGTGAGGTAGATGGACCTAGAATCTGTCATACAGAGTGAAGTAAGTCAGAAAGAGAAAAACAAATACCGTATGCTAACACATATATATGGAATGTAAAAAAAAAAAAAAATGGTCATGAAGAACCTAGGGGCAAGACGGGAATAAAGACACTGACCTACTAGAGAATGGACTTGAGGATATGGGGAAGGGGAAGGGTAAGCTGGGACGAAGTGAGAGAGTGGCATGGACATATATACACTACCAAACGTAAAATAGATAGCTAGTGGGAAGCAGCCACATAGCACAGGGAGATCAGCTCGGTGCTTTGTGACCACCTAGAGGGGTGGGATAAGGATGGTGGGAGGGAGGGAGACACAAGAGGGAAGAGGTATGGGGGCATATGTATATGTATAACTGATTCACTTTGTTATAAAGCAGAAACTAACACACCATTGTAAAGCAATTATACTCCAATAAAGATGCTTAAAAAAATAAATTAAATAAAATAAATAAATAAATAAAAATAAAATTAGTGCTCATAGACATTGCTGCAAGTAGGAAGTAATAAAATAGATGCCAATTTTCTCCAGCTATTTTTTCTATTCTAATTCACATAGATAAAGGGTCCACAGATATGTAATATTTGGTATCAAAGGAATGTGACATAATTCTTTTGTTGCAAATCGGAGGGTAAAATAAAACCAAGAGAAAGACAAAAAATAAGTAGACCTTCAGCAGCAGACTTGTATAAGGTTATAAACTATATCAGTCAGTTTTACCCTAAAGCACTTCACCTTTCAGCTCTGGAGACAAAACGCTGAGACTGAACTATAATACTCCTAGGAATAAAACAATAGCCACACTTCCCAAATAGCTTTATGTGCTTGCTGGGGTTTCTAAGGAGCTGAAAGAGGCTATCTTGAAAAACATATGTGGAAAGCAGGCAGGAGAATGAAGAGGCAGGAGCTCTAAATGAAATACAGCAAGTCTCCTGCATACGAACAAGTTCCATTCCAAGAATGCGTTCATAAGTCCAGCAAAGTTAGCTTGGTACCCAACTAACACAATCGACTATATAGTACTGTACTGTAATAGGTTTATAATACTTTTCACACAAATAATACACAATACATTAAAAAAAACACACACACACATAAAATGAGGACAACATTTTTAATCTTACAGTACAGGACCTTGAAAAGTACAGTAGGACAGTACAACAGCTGGCATACAGGGGCTGGCATCGAGTGAACAGGCAAGAAGAGTTACTGACTGGAGGAGGGAGAGGAGGTGGGAGACGGTAGAGCTGAAGGATCGTTAGCAATAGAAGACGTAGGGCAAGCTGCAATTTCACTCACGCCTGACGTCGATGGCACAGGTTCTGGTTCCTTGCTGGATTCAATTCTATCTACCCTCTTGAAAAAGCGATCCAGTGATATCTGGGTAGTAGCTCTTATTTTCTCGTCATAGATGACACGGTAGCACTGGATTGCATTCTAAACAGCTGCCGCAACTTTCACATAATGTTCTACGTTCGGGTTCGGGTGCCTCAAAAACTCACAGTGCCTCCTCAAATAAAGAAAATCCCCTTGCCATTTCCTGTGTCATAAATTTCTTCGGTTCTTCAGTTACTTCTTTCTCTGGTCTCTCTTCATCCTTTCTCTGGGCCTCCAATTCCATCAGGTCTTCATTGGTAAATTCCATGTTCGCATCTTGGAAAGATCGCAACTTGAAGGTTCAAAGGTAGGGGACTTACTATACTCCTATAGTCATCAGGTAGTAGAGCTCAGATGCAATTCCTCCAAGAGGAAGACTGTGGAAATATTTGACGTCCAGCTTTTGTGAGTGAAATGCAGTAAGTTGTATAACAACCGTGCCGCTCCTTTTTAGCCAATTTCATTTCACTAGGAATGTTCCACTAGGTTACAGACTGGCATTGCGTCAGATCATCACTTTTCCTATTGTACCAGAATAAGCAGTTACTAATTCTAGACAAGAGTCTACCTGGGGAGGAAATATACTCAGCAACCCTGGACTTCACATCTACAAAAGACACTATTTTTACTGTGATCTTTGTGAATGGCGATCACCGGAGTTATACATTATACAAGCTTTGCACCTGCAAATGTTTCAGCAATAATACTAATAATAACATGTGCGCCTATATACAAAGTGATAAAGAAAAATTAATTAAAGGTACAGGGGAATTCATAGCTATCCTTGTAACTTTTCTGTACGTTTGAAATTATTTCAAAATAAAAATTTCTGGTCATCAAACGATGCTATTAAGGAAACAGCAAAAAGACAAGAGACATATAATCAACAAAAACTAAGTAGTAGCAGCATACATCAAAAATTCCTACCATTTGATAATTTAAAAGTTAAAAAATATAGAGAAATGGGGAAAAGACAAGAAAAAGTATCCAACAAAAGATAAAGCATAAATGAAAATACCCCTTAAATCAAAGATGAGAATAAGGTCTCATCTCATACTACATATATATCCACTTAACTCCTATGTAGTAAAAATTACCCAAAACTTGGAAATAAGGCAAAAAGTTTCTGTGTTGTTTTCAATATCTTACAAGAGCATTCTCTAACAATCCAATTTAAAGGTTATCAGATGCTCTAAGAAAATGTAACTTTGTATGATTTACTATTTGACTATTCTTAGAGCTCGGATTTTGTAAAGTTGGATTTTAACTTATAGAAAATGGATAAGTTGCAAATAAATGTTAACAAATGTACAGATGCAGATGCTTCCTATCCAGCAGGAAAACAAAAACAAAAACAAAAACAAAACCCAAAGGTTATGGTTTTGTTACCCCGTAGAGCATTAACTAGTTTTGAATCTACTTTAGATGACTTATTTCAGCTATTTTTCTTTTCCTGGCTATATATTTTAGTCTCTTGTGTCGTCTTTTGAACCAACTTTGTTATCCCGCTGCTTCCTTCATTAATTTATGATATAAATGGTTGACATATGTTCACTATATATTGTTATAACTTTTTTTAAAAATTATCATTTAAAACACATAACAAATTTCAAAGAACAACAACTTGCAAGGAAATTAACTAGTAATATCCCTTCATGTGTCATAATGATATCTATGTATCAAAATGTCCTTCCTCAGCGTGTTTTAGTGACCATCAACATTTTAAGGAATTCTGAATGAGACAGAAAGTCCACTGTTGAATGGGAAGTTCCAATTCAAAAAGCATTATTTTAATCTAAGTATGGCTGAAGTAAAGGAGGGCCAAACTGTCATTATTGAGAGAAAAAACAGATTTAAAACACAAGGTAGAAATCAGAGATGATGTAATCTCTATTTTTCTTTTTTTTGGTTGCCACTTTTTGTCTCAAAAGCATAAAGAAAAGCACCCAGTTGCATTCCAATCCAAACCAAAGTATTCTGAAGTAATGTGATAAAAAGAGCATAAATACTACACTGAAGATGTAATATTTTTTCAACCGTTACTCCAGATTTTTTGGAACGCAAATATTTTTCTCATGATACTTTGTAGTCTTTGTGAGTCTGTGTTGCTGTATTTGTTGGGTTTATTTTTTGTTTTCGCTAATGATATTGTGCATAAATCTTCAAAAGCAGTAGTAAATAAATATGTTTTATTTTCTCTTAAAATATTCCAGGAGGGAATTCCCTAGTGGAGCAGTGGTTAAGAATCCGCCTGCCAATGCAGGGGACACAGGTTTGAGCCCTGGTCCGGGAAGATCCCACATGCTGCGGAGCAACGAAGCCCGTGCGCCACAACTACTGAGCCTGTGCTCCAGAGCCCGCGAGCCTAGAGCCCGTGCTCCGCAACGAAGCCACTGCAATGAGAAGCCTGTGCACTGCAACGAAGACTAGACCCCTCTCACCGCAACTAGAGAAAGCCCGCGCGCAGCAGCAAAGACCCAACACAGCCAAAAATAAATAAATAAAATAAATAAATTAAAAAAAAAAAAATTCCAGGAGAACCAGCTGAAGTTAAAGCAGCCCAGCTTTCCCTTACTATTTCAAGTCTTGGAGACCTGGAGGAATATTACACTATAAAAATGTAGACCATAATATGAAACATCTTGTTACTTGGTTGAAGATTTGTAACCTGTTCATTTCATTCACTCATTTATTCAGTCTCTTAATATCCTGGGTGTGAAGGAGTAGAGAGCTAATACAAAGATTACAGAACAGTTCTACCTAGAAAGAGCTTAGGTCTACTGAGGAAAACGTAAACATCAATCATTGTATTTAACACAAAGGAAGAGCAGGGAAATGAGCTGCTGTGGAAAATTATAAGAATAAAAACAAAAATAGTAAAGTAAAAGAATTAAAATACTGCATCAAAAATCACCTTTCTTTATAAACAATTAGGGTTAATAATCATTATCACACAACAAAAACTCAAAAGTTACTTTTTAGTTTTATTGATAATAATATGCAATAGTTGAGGAGGATGCAGTAAGATAAGAAGAATCATAATCTATTGGCGGTAATAGGAATCAATATAACTTTTCCTGGAATTAATTTTGTAATATGCATCAAGATTCTTAAATTTTTCATCATGCCTCCTCAATAAATCTAATTTAAAATACTTCCTAAGTAAATATTCATAAATGCATGTGCATATATATGCATAAATCTAATCATCATAGTATTGTTTGTAATCATTTATATGTCTAACATGAAAGGAATGGTTAGGTAAATTATAAAATATTCAAACTGTGAAGTACTATGTGATGTTAAAATAACGGTTTTGCTGTTTTTGACATCACATGAAATGCCCATGCCAAACGCTGTTACAATTTTATATTCAACTTGAATTACAAGCTTATTTCTAAAAACATTTCAAAGTCCACGAAGTGATATCATCAAGTGTTAGCAGGGGTATTTGTTTTTATATTCTCAAAAATTTTCTGTGCTTCCTGTGTATTTTCCAGGTGGAGCAAATACTAGTCTAATAACCAGAGAAATATTTTATATATAAAAGAGATTAGAAAACATAGACTATTAAATATTCTAAAAAACAACAACAACAATAACAACAACACTGAAGAGACAGTCATGCTTTTCTCAAAGTGTGTTGATTACATGAATAATTGCAGGAACAAATGCATCCTTGAATGAATGATAGGGTATATATGACATTAGTTACAATTTAGTTACAATAACATTTTTTAGTAGAGAAAATAAAGTTTCTATCTTGGTTTTTCTTTATACTACATAGAAAACAAAGAGGCTAACAAGCTTAAAAAGAATACACATAGTCATAGAGGATGGTTTTTTTCAATCTAAGTAAATAAAATCCTTCAAGGACGTTGGTGTTCAAAAACAAATGAATGCTTCAACTTTAGAGATTCCTCCTTATCTAATGAAAAGGGAGAATGCCAGCAAGGATTATGTAAACAGTGAAGTTAAGGTAGAGCTGATATTCAACTACTAACCACAGATAAGGCCAAAACACTTGTTAAAATATTTAGGCACTTTCATTCTTGTTGCCTGGAGCCCCCATGCTCCCCTTTGCCCCTTTCCAATACTGTTTCTTCTCCAGGGCTTTCTAGATATTCTTCCTAAATAACTCAAGAATCATTGCCCAGCAGAACTGGGCATGGGACTCTGCCCCAGTTATGGCTAGCATCCATCCTGAGTGTTTGGTTCTATGTGTTACCAATTGTTGATTAATCTTAATTTCATCTCTGATTTAAGATTTTACCTTGAAAAATGTCTACTTTCAAAAACTCTATAATTAAGATTTTTTCCTAATTCAAACTAGGCTCCCTTTTTAATTGGTCAAATCTAGTGCTTTTTAACACTAGAATCAGAAGGTAAGTCTTTTCATAGAAAAATAATATGCATTAAACTTACTTACAACTTCCAATCCAATACCAATATCTATGTCTTCTCTACTGTGAATCTTTTGTGAGTATATTTTAATTTTCCTAAGGATTTTCCAAAAGTGGAAATTTATTCTTTAAAAAGCAGTAATTGTTCTTCTTTTCATTACATACAACCCTTCCTTTTTGATGTTAGTCATTATTCTTTTCAAGTGCGTTTCAGGTCACTTCACCTCAAGCCTGACTATGGACTACTGTATTTCAACTCCCCACAAAAGATGTTTCCTGAAAGAACACAATATATGTTTTAATTTTGACCCATTATGTCTTTCTAATTTGCTCTACACCCAATTATAACTTTATGCTTTTCTTTAGAAAAGTAATTTCTTCTCTAGTCCAGTTTGGTAATTTTTTGTTAATATTGTTCAGAAAATTGTTTTGATGTTGCAGCCTCCTGTGTATTACCAGCCAATCTAAAGAAAAGTTGAAGAGTATTGTATATAGTCTTCTAAATAATTTCAACCACTCTATTAGTCAGGGTTCTCCAGAGAAACCCATGGAAGCAAAGAAGGATGGTAGAGGTGGGTTCGGAAGAGATGTGGAATTGCAACTTACATGGCAACTGCCTCAGGGGAGGGAAACCATTACAGTTTCTGCAGACAATGCAGAGTTAACCTCCTCAGAGGGGAGTAGAGAGGCTCCTTCTCCTGGCAAAGAAGACTCATCAGAATTTAGGGGCCCAGTGTTGCCAGCCTCATCAGAGTCTTTCCATGTGTCCCCATTTCAAATGTAGGATCAGTTTCTTCCCAATCAATGCCTTCACTTTAACAGTAGACACCCTACAAGGATAAGAATTCAATTTGTGTTGTAATTCAACCAGTCATGCTGAGATTCTGGGTTTAATTTTCAATAATTTCAGTCCTAAAGCTACAGGAAATAAGGATCTCCTTCAGGGCACACAGAAGCATTCAGATTATTTATGTTGTGCTTCAATTGGGAAGTAGAATTCCCGAGCTCATCCTGTTCCTTCCTCATTTTGTCCAGCAAATTTAGGAGCAACTAATCTCATTATATTTATTAGTTTACCAAAAATGTTTGAAAGTATTATGTACACAGTCACCCAGATACTTGCTTCTCAAAGTGGTTGATTAGGAGTATCCAAAGGTGATGTTTTGTGTATCTCTATTTCCACATTACACCATGGACTCTCAGTGCTCTCCTTAGTACTGGAGAGTCATTGGTGTCTTTAAATCTAATCAGATTACAGAGTCAATACCAGAAACCCCAGAATCAATTTAGAAAGCTCAAACTTAAAATTCTGTTCTAGAACCATTCTCCGTACAAATTTGTATTAGTCAGGATTCTCCAGAGAAACAGAACCAACAGAATGTGTGTATATGGAGAGAGAGAAAGAGAGACAGAGAGATTGATTTATTATAAGGAATTGGCTCACAAGATTATGGAGGCTAAGAAGTCCCAAGATCTCCAATAGGCAAACTGGGGACCCAAGAGAGCTGATGGTGTAGTTCCAGTTCACAGAGTCACCAGGCTTGAGACCCAAGAAGGGCTGATGTTTCAATCTGAGTCCAAAGGCAAGAAAAGACCCATGTCCCAGCTCAAGTTGTCAGGCAGAAGGAATTCTCTCTTACTCACAGGAGGGTCAGCCCTTTTGTTCCATTCAGACCTTTAAATGATTGAAGGAGGGCCACCCACATTAGGGAGGGCAATCTGCTTTATCATTCAGTCTACTAATTTAAATGTTAATCTTACTCATGATCACCCTCACAGACATTCCCAGAATGTTGGACCAAATATCTGAGTACCCCTGTGGCCCAGTCAAGTTGACACATAAAACTAACCATCACAACCACCCAAGCTCTGTTCAAATTTTTGCTATTTAAGTCTATGTTCAAAATAATTTTGAGCTAATTAAGAACATGTAGTGATTCAACCTGTGTCAAGCTGAAGCCTTAAGTAATCTTTCCAGAATTTTGATGTGACTGCTGCCTAATTAGGTGTGTTTATTTTGTAATATGGGCATGAGAGAGGGGTGCGTACGTGAATGTGAGGATCTGAAGCAATTTGGCTTTATATTAACCATTACAAAGTGAAGTTACTATTAATTTATTCTCACAGCTAAATGAACAATCTTTCTTTTTGTAGTGGTTTTGTGACTCACATTTGACACTTTCAGAAATGTCAGAATAGTATATTAAGGCTTAGTTACGTTTAAAAACTGGAGTGGGGCTTCCCTGGTGGCGCAATGGTTGAGAATCTGCCTGCCAATGCAGGGGACACGGGTTCGAGCCCTGGTCTGGGGAGATCCCACATGCCGCGGAGCAACTGGGCCCATGAGCCACAACTACTGAAGTCCGCACGCCTACAGCCCGTGCTCCGCAACAAGAGAGGCCACGATAGTGAGAGGCCCGTGCACCGCGATGAAGAGTGGCCCCCGCTCGCTGCAATTAGAGAAACCCTCTCACAGAAACAAAGACCTAACACAGCCAAAAACAAATAAATAAATTAATTTTTTAAAAAAATAAATAAAATAAAAATAAAAACTGGAGTGGAGGATAACTCTTAAAGATCATCTAACAGATGTGATACAAAGCAAATAATACCAGACATAGAAGAATACAGATGGTATGATTCTATTTCAAATGCAGGCAAAACAATTTTATGATGGCAAAGGTCAAAGAGTAGTTATCTTCTGGGAATGTTGACTGTGAAGAGGCTCAAAGGAGCTTTCTGGAATTATGGATATTTCTATATCTTGATCTGGGTGGTGGTTACACAGTTGTAACAATTCATAAAGTGGCCCACTCTATTGAGTTAGACCTTAAAAGTTCTTCTTCTTTTTTTTTTTAATCATAGTGTTTTCTTAATACAATCCTTTATAGGTAATCTGAAATATGTGCTAAGGATGGAGGGGGAGGGAGGTAAGCAAGCTGAAACAAATTCTAAAGGAGAATATACCAACGTGTTTTAGCCAGATAAGGTGAGCTGGGCAGACTAAAAAGACTCCATTTATAGCAAGCCAATACTTCAATCAGTACAAAGTCCTTATAGTTATCACTATAATAGTATTTGCGTTGGTTTTCCTGACTTCTCATTAAGAGCAGAGGATGTTGAATTCTCATGTATTCCCTTTGGTAAGCTGTAGGGCTTTTAGAATAAGAAACACTACATCAAAAATATGTTTACAATGCAATGTACTAAATTAAGATACAATGTGACATGTTGCTCAAAAGTTCTAATGTGTCCAACTGGAGTCTCAAAACAAGAGAAGAGAGAGAGAAAAAAGCAGAAGCAATATTTGAAGAAATAATTGCTGAGAATATTCCAAGGACATCAAGAAGCCCAATGAACCTCAAGCAGGATAAATATAAATTAAATCACACAGGGTCACATCTTAGTCAAATGCTGAAAATCAAAGAGAAAAATCTTAAAAGCAGTCAAAGAAAATTCTCTAAATGAGCCTGCAAAGGAGCAACATTGACTGAATGCTGACTGACTTTTCTGTCAGAAACTATGAAATCCAAAGCAAAATGAAAAATCTTCAAAATACAGAAAGAAAAATCCATCAGGCTAGAACCTTACACCAAGCCAAAAATATCTTTTAAAAATTAAAGTAAAATAAATATTTTTCATAAAAAATGAAAATATGCTATTAATCACAAGCAGATATGTCTTACAATAATAAACTAAGAAGAGTTATTTAAGGTAATAGAAGGTAATTCCAGATAGAAATACCGAATGACAGGTAGAAATGGAGAACGCCAGGAAGGGTTTTGTTGTATGAATATAAGATATTTGGAACTTCTTCAGCCATCTGGTAACTGTGAAAGATATATTCTTAATAAATGGATGATCAACTCAAAAGATAGAAAAGGTCCTTAAGGTACCAGTGAGCTACAGAACCAACCCTGGAACTGCCTACTATAGACTTCTTAAGTTAGGTAATAAATGTTCTTATTGTTTAAGAAAATACATATTTTTTAAAAGCTAGCAATTTTTGTTTCTAGCATTATGGCATGTTAGATGCTCTGAGGTTACTCCTGCAGCAGAATGAATACATTCTAGAGAGGACAAAAAAAAATACAATGTGACATGCAAAAAATATTTTTCGTTAAAATTATTCTTGAAGTTAAATATGAGGTAGATCTTTCTATTATATTTAAGAGTTAAAACATTTGTTATACCACGAAGGAAAGAAAGAAAGAGAGCGAAAGAAAGAAAAAGAAAATATGGTTGCCCCAAATCTAAAAGGGTGGAATAATACTAAAAGACAACAAATATATTTTCTGATCCTCTGCTTAAATTTTAAATTATCAACCACCCAAGTTGGCAAAAATTATCTTAATTTACTGAGCATTTAACTTGTGTCCTTGGTTTACTTCTCTTTCACCACATGACACACTGAATAATTTCCATTTTCAGTTCTATCTCTTAAACACATCATTACTCTATGACAGCCAGAGGAATAATCAGATGTCATGCCTTTGAGGGAGGAGAGACATTGTGCCTTTTTATTGGCTTATCAGACCAGACAGCTGAAGGTGAGAAATTCCAAATAAGCAAAGTATCCTCCAAATTCCCCAGTCCCCTCCAGGACTTGCTTACAAATCAAATTCCTAAAGAATTTGATTTGCATTTTCAAGTGTTGGCTATCTCTTTGTAAACATGTAAATAGAATGGTACTGAGGCTAGTAGAAGGGACGATGAAAGAGAGTCAGGAGATTTGATCTCTGGTATTACTCATCAATTGTGAGGCCTTGAGTAATGACGAAAACTATATCATGTCATATAAAAAACACTGGAGGCTTTAATGGCTCTCATAAATGCTTTACAAAGACTCTAGGAGTTGATTTGCTAATGAGCTTACTCTCCTCATCAAATAGAAGCTGCCTGCACATCACACCAGCCCACATCTTTCTAACCTGAAGGCGAGGCAGCTTTCACATGGGCATTTCTTGCTCCAACTTCTGTGTTTTGTCTTCTTGTTATGCTGCCTGCCCAAATAAATAAAACCTTCATTAATGACATCATTTTATGCTTTTGAAAGAAACCTATGCTTTGCACTCCAGATCGTGTGTTTTCTAAGTTATTGTGTGGGAAAACTAGCTGCTAGAGTTCAGCAGAGATAATTGTAGTCTGGAGTCCCCCACCAAGGTCATGTGCTTGCTGGAACATGCATGATTTGGAAGAATAAATTTCAGGCATTGCTCTGAGCTCCACTCTCAACACATGTCTTAACAGCCTCACTTCCCTACATGGAGAAAGAGGAGACAGATTACAGGTAATTCTTCTTAGGTCCTGGGGGAGAAAAAAAACAAAAACAAAAAAAATCTCAGCTTTTAATATTATGATTATTATTTTTTATTGCAACTACATATCAATACATAATTCATAGTGATTATGTATTTTCTTTAAAGCTGAGGTTAGACTAAAATTAAACTAGTGGTCATATATATTTTACTTTCTTGCTCTGATATGGCATCAATTCAGATATCCAGGCTATTTTTAGTTAATAGTAGATAATATTTTCATACAACTATACACATTTCATGCATGAAAAGTAAAGCAGGCTGAATCTAGAGAATACTACTGAGATAGCCCTGCACATGATGCGACCAATAAAATGATTTCTTTAAGGGATAGATAGGAGGCCAAAATGTGCAACATTACTGATTCCAGGAAAAGCTTGTACTTTTCAACCTTCTTCTGCAAGTGTTCAGGCCTGTAAGGATGACAGTTGTGCCAGGTATATTTTGAAGCCACAGAAGCAAGTACTGACCTTTGATATTGTCCTGCAGAAAGATCATCAAGTTTGTTTCAACCAAGCAAGAAAACAGAGAGCTCCATGGAACTGCTGAATAACCATCAGGACATAACATAGAAACTTGTTCTGGGACTTCCCTGGTGGCACAGTGCATAAGACTTCGCGCTCCCAATGCAAGGGACCTGGGTTTGATCCCTGGTCAGGGAACTAGATCCCACATGCATGCCGCAACTAAGGAGCCCACGTGCCACAACTAAGGAGCTGGCGAGCCACAACTAAGGAGCCCTGGAGCCACAACTAAGACCTGGTGGAAAGAAAGAAAGAAAGGAAGAAAGAAAGAAAAGAAGGAAGGTAGGAAGGAAGGAAGGAAGGAAGGCAGGAAGGAAGGAAGAAAGAGAAAAATGGAGGAAGGAAGAAGTAGACTCTTATTTAAAAGAAAAAAAAGAAGGAAAAGAAACATGTTCTGTGTGTTTCCCTGGTGGAAGATGATAAAACCTCTCTATCAAAAAGTCAGGAACCATCTGAAATGATGAGTGAAGATGCATGACTCAAGCTGTCTCATCTTTTATTAACATAAGCCTAGAGTCCAAACAAAAAAAAGAAGGAAAAGATGATTTCATGTGTTGTTTGAAATTTCTCACTTCTTGAAGTGACTGTAAATGCTCTATCAACTTCTATGGTGAGATTAATTTAAAGAATCAAACTCTGAATTCTCAGGGAGTTTTGTGTGTCCTTTGGAAAATGCTCACAAAGTAACGCATAATCTTTACAAAAGTAAAAGGATTTTTTTTTTGTCAAGACCATGGTACTTTTGCCTCTATTCTTCATACAGAACTTTTTGTCACCTTTTACCTTTAAAAGGATAATAAGAGTGAACAGACTGTACTTTCCAAGTAAATTTTCCTTAGGGCAGAGTACCTGATTAATTAAGAGTACCTACATAAAAATATATGTGTGCATATATATGGGGCCTCAGAGATTATTTCACAATAGTATAAAAAGATACCTTCCTTCACTCTGACTTTTTTCCCTGACAGTCTAAATGAGGCTGTCTGTTGGCTCAAATATATGTATTTTTTTAAGCAACCAAATCAAAAGTTTTCTATACTAGTCAAAGTGAAAAAAAATCTCAGAACTGGAAGTCTTTTTCCAGAATACTTAAGGCTAAATTCTGACTTTTGCAGGGCGTAAAAAATGCCCCTTGAATGTTGAAGTACACCTAGGTAGAAGTAGTCTTGTGAAAGCAATTTTTCTATAAAAGTTGGTGCTGACTGGATTTACACATTCTGAGTACCAGACTCTTGACATCATTGGATTTCCCCCACTGATCCTATCTTAATTCAAGACATGAAAACTAAAAACATGCTTTTTGAACGTGTCCAAGAGTCTCCCCTCCAAATCTACTCTCAACTTTGTCCACCCTCTTGTAGCACTGGGTATTCTCACTTCTATTTACTATACCAACCAAATTCCCTTTCCTTCTGGATTTTACTTGGGTTTAAGCAATAGGGGGCACATATAGGAGATCAGAGAAAGAGAGACACACTGGACATTTATTCTTTAGGCTACCTCCCCGTGGACACTTGGTCAGGCACAAGCTGATTTTTTCTAATTATAGCCACACCTCCTGCTGGGTGGCCGCTCTCCCACAGCTAATCTTCTCAATGGGTCTCGTAACTGTCCTGCTGGTTCTAGCACCAGGGCGCTTACCCAGGCAGCATGGGTTCCCCCGATCCTCACCACACTTTGTAAATAGTCCCTTTTATAAAACTCTCTTCAATTGTCCCTTCTGAGTGCGCCATCTGGATATTGTCCCACTCCTGGGCAGCACACATGAAGAGAACGACATCGATTTTACTTCAGTTAACATAAGAAAAACTATATACCACAAACTTCTGATCATATGGTATGGGGTTCTGATTTCTCATTTCTTCTTAATAAGTTAAAAATGAGTCTCTCTCTCTCTCTCTCTCTCTCTCTCTCTCTCTCTGCCTGGTGTTGTTAGGTGAATGATCTTTGTGTGGGATTCTTCATTTTCTGAAGTTTTACAAGTTTTCCAGTTGCGTATATTGATAACATATTTTACTAATTCTATTCTTAAGGGTGGGCGGGACATGGCTTCTTCTCATTTTCTCTGCAAAATGTCTGTCACTGAATATTTATAACCACAGAACTCACTATTCTCTATTTGTGTGGTCCTCAAGTTTTCCAGCTTTCTCTAATTTTAGGGCTTTAAGTTTCTTCAGCAACTGCTTCTGTGTTATCCCAAGATGCTGTGATGAGAACATTTTGCATCAGAAGAAGAACTTTGCAATTGAGAGACAAGCAGAAAATAGTTTCCTTTCCTGCAGCACTGCACCTAGGAGCTCCTCCCAACCACCCTTCCAATACCTGCTTCCGCTGGTGAACAATGGAGATAACGTACCCCCATTTCTTCAGAATTATGATTTCAGTTTTCACACTAAGCATTTCTGGATCACATTTGTTTCATCAATAGACACGTTATTTTTAAGATTCTAAAATAAACATATTTCAGATCTCCCAGGAGACAATTTTCAGAAGTTGGTACATACATGTCCTACCCTTTCCTGCCTTCAATTCCAAGGAGAACTAGAAACTCTTGCTATTTTGAGAAGTTGCTTTGATTGAGGAGAACAGGGACTTTGCTTCTTAAAAAAATACAATGAATCTTATATGTTGAACAATATTATATATGCCTTGGCATCATTAGTTTGCTGGAGTTGTAACTACAGAATTATCTAGATATCATTCACCTGATACATGAGGCAATTTCCATGAGATAACTGGTTCATATGGACTTCCATTTGAATAGTTTGAAATAGTTCAGCCTGTGGCTTCACATATAACGCAATTGCTGACAGCATAGAATATTCAGCGAGGTTGGAAATTGTGTTGTTTTCTGGTAAGGCTCCAAGAGCCACATGGATTCAGACTATAGTCCTTGGAAACAAAACACTCTCATAATACATTTATGAGAATAAAATTTCTGTCACAGAATTTTCCCATAAAAGTTAATAGGAAAACATTGCATTACATTAGCTATATAAATGATAGGGTGTCAGTGTATACGCATGTACAGTATATGATATATGTGTGGTAATATATAAGGCAACTCATCAGAAATCATTCCCACTGGCCCATAAACAGTTACAGATAAAATTCTGTCAAGATTAGCACCAAGATGATACATTTTCTTCATAAGTTTTTATCTTCTCTTAGATAATTCTATAATTTCAAGACTTAACACTTACTTTGAAATGACTTTTCTCTGTACAGACAATACTTCTCTATGCATTTAAATATTCTAGAATGATGAAGTCTCAGTCCAACTTAACACATTCTCAGTTGTCTTTGTTAACCAGGAAAACTGACAATCATTCTCTTTTCCACATTGATCAAAAATAAAGAAGCTTTACATATTGTTTGACAGCAATTTTCTCCTTATACTGTACAAAACTGAGGGGAAAAGTATTTGCTTTCAAAGGTGATGAATGCAGTAGGAGCCCTAACAACGGTGTCTGCATGATACACTGCAACTTTCTTCTGAGGCAGCATGCATACTGGTTCAAAGTGTAGACTGTGGGCCTGATCTGCCCAATTCAAATATTACCTGGCTGGTTCCTGACCTTAGGACCTAAGCATGTCACTTAACTACTATGAGAAGCAGTTTCCTTCTCTCTAAAACAGGGATGAGAGTAACTATTTCATAGGGTTGTTATGATTTAATATTTTAAACTACTTAAAACAGTGCTATATAAATGCTATGTAATCAGTAAATTCTGATTTAGAAGTATTCATCTCTCTTCTACATTTATAAGATTTGACTCCTGGCAGTTTCTCCGCAATCATCATGACAACCAGCTGGAGCCAGAGTGCTTCTGCAACTAAATATCTAGGCATTTAGCTTAGCAACAGAAAACATGATTGGTATTTCCATCCTGTTTTGACAAAGTTCCATATTTCTTTTATGATTCAAAATGGAGAACCTCATTAAGCAATCAGAAAGATTCTTGACTTTCACAGTAATCCTTGTTGGCATAACATTTTTCAAGTTCCTCCCTCAGCCGACGTGAAGCCTAAATCATAAACATACCTGAAATATAAAATCAATAATGTTCTTTCTGTAGTGCTGTAGTGTAAGACTTAAGAATGTCTCAGCTACCAGAAAAATGATACTACTAGAAAAACACGCATGGCTTCTTTTTAGTTGTTTTTTAAAACATTAAAGGGAAAAAAAAGGAAGAAAAAGGAAAATGTTTTCTTTGCCCCACAAAGGAGGAAAACCAAATTCCACAGTGTTCAGAATCTCCCTTTGGAACTAAGTGTTTCATGGAGTTAAAATGTTCCAATGATGCTGTTTTGAGATCATTTGGCTTGTCCCTCATCCTACATCACACACAGAGAATTCTCCCACATAGGATGAGAAATTAGCCATCAGTTTTCCAAGCACTTGCTTTCAGACATGGTTTAAGCGCTTGTTTCTTAATAGTTTAAAACTCCTCAAACAGATTCCCAGACTGTGTGAAAATAGGACAATTTTTAGAGGATTATGGAGGAGCAGAATCTGGTCTATCTGGGTCTAGCAGCATTTCAATTGCCCTGATGGCTAAGTATAAATTTGTTAGGAAATTTGGAGGAAAAAATACATGCAATCCTCAAGAAGTTTTCACTGTTTGGAAACTGTGTTAATAGGTGGGAACATATTTGGAAATTGTTGTATAATTTACTATGTGTCAAAACTCAGCAAAATGTTTAAATTAGGAATCCTAAATACTTGGATCCTGCATGATTTACTTATTTTTTAGATTTTATAGCTTAGAATTTTTTCTTCACTAATTATAGTAATTCTGTCAGAAATACATTTTTTCCCAAAAGCAAAATTAATGTACATTCAATTACTGGCACATTATTAAACTTTAAATAATTTAAGTTACATGGTACTGTCAGCAACACTTATTTTAGTTTCTATATGATAGTGCAGCTTTTGTCAAGATTCCTGAAATCTTAATGTGGAAATTGGTCTATGTTTTGATCCAATAAAAATATTATGAAAATAATAAAAAATACTTTAACATTGATTGCCATATATTGCCTGTATATATGCTAGTTCCTCTGGTGGAGTAGCAAAATCTGCATGGATTTCTTGTTTGCTTCTTAATTCGTTCCATGCTATCGAGTTCACAGGAAGCACTTTTAAGACTATACTATTTTGCATTAAGTATTTTATATAAAGCTAACATTGTGCTTTTGAGCTTCTAACCATAGCAACAAAGATCATAAAATGCCATGACTCCAGAAGAAAATATTCATTTTTTTAACATTTGTGAACTCAAATAAATTCACTTAAGCACAGCCTATTTCTGGATACTTATAATGACAATAAATCTAGTCTTGAATTAAAAGGGATCAAAAGTTTTCAAAAGCAGTAGCTACAGTGACTAGATTTCATGATGCACACATATAACCTAACACCGTTAAAGGGGCTAATAAAAAAAGACCATCTCCCAGAGTAAGTTTGTATTTGTTCTTCAGATCACCCTGATGCCAATTCTGTAGCTGAAAGTTAAGCTCCTTAAAGCTGGGTGAAAAGGAGCAAGTATAAATTGTAAAAATCCATATATTTTGGCAATCCCTTTTCTCCTTTAGCTGCATGGTAGCCATTTTTTAAAATACTGAAACTCTAAAGCCTGTCAGTGATAAATCTAACAACATAATTACAAACTTGGCATCGCTCTTACTTTTGCTGAGTATCGCATAAATGACTCACCAAAACTTTTGCTCGCCTGTCTAGTGAATATGAACCACACCGATGGAATAAATGGAATGTTTGTAAATAAATCTACATCTTCAGACCTAACCTCCCATACAAGCCACAGAATTATAACTGCATTCCAGATATCACTACAAAACGTCCTCCCACCCCTAAAACCTGTAGTTCAATCTGTCATCTTCTCCTGCAGTCCAAACACCTGTTCATCTCCCAGGTGTGTGACCCTGATTCTGATTTTGATTGATTTTCTTAAACTTGCCCGCCTAACTTTCTCATGTATACTAATCAAAACATTCTGTTAATATTCTCTTTTGTCAATCGCTCTCAAGTTTATACCATTCCCACTATCAATACAGAAACTGTGCTCTTTATTTCACATTTAGCTTATTATAATAATTTCTTTGCCTACTTTTCCACATCCGAAACCATCCTAAATATGACTACTAGATTAATCATCATTAAAAACAACTAACATTCAATGTGGCATTCACCTTTAAAATAACCTAAATTATTCTCAAGAAGGTAAGATTCAAATTCTTCAAACTGGAATGAAAAGTGCTATATTGACTGATACCCCTTTACCTGCTGTAATTTACATCATATTTCTTCTCCCGTGAAATTTTCTTTCCAGCTGCTCTTCACCTGCACACCCAAGCAAAACACCCTTGTTTGTTCTATCACCTCAGTACGCTATGCTAGCACTCTGCCTCTGCTATTCAGAGTCTGGAATGTCTTCCACCATGATCTTCATCAATTCAGTTTACACTCTATTAAAAGCCCAACTGAACACTCACCAGCTTTAAGATTTTCTAAGCACTCAATAAATATTTCTGGAATAACTAGTATATTAGTCAGGATAAGATAAATTTTGCTGCATAACATCAAAATCTCAGTGGATTAAAACAATATAGGTAGGTAACTCACTTATGCTGCATGTCCATCTCTAGTTTGGAGGGGGGTCCGCTCTACCTTATCCTCACTCAGATACCAGGCTACCAGACCCTGTGTTATTTGCCATACACCCGTTTCTATGGAGGAAAGAAAGAAACATCATGCACCAGCTCTTACAGTCTTCAATCTGGAATTGAAACACATCCTTCTCCTTACAGGCCAGCCCTAACCATAAGAGAGCAAGGTTGTGAAATCCTACCATTTGTCCAGAAGGAGGAGAACCGCAAATATTGCTATGCTTCCTCGTGTGCCTTGAGATTAAACGAGGGCTAACCTTAAGTGGGGATATTTTCTTTCTCTCTGTTCACTCCTCCCTACCTGTATAAATGGTATATAGCCGGCTTCCCCCTGGCCTCATCAAGAGCCCTCTCATGATGCCCAGATCTCATCTGACAGCTCTTTTTCTAACCCATCATGAAATTAGAGTTATCAGAGATGTGGTCAATGAACAAGCAAGCAACTTGGCTGGCGACCTTGTTCTTGGCTTTTTATGCTTCTTCTCAGAACTTAGATAAAGAGACTGTGGAATTTATTAGTGTAGTTGACCCTCTTTCCAGGCACGCGATAGAATTGCACTTCCTGAAGTCGGGTGACTAATGTTAGCCAATAACTTTTGGCCTGACGTGATATGTTTTCCTACCAAGCCAGAGCATAGATTTCACTGATACCAGACCTTCTAGAGCCCTTTAGCACTTGACCTGGATGTCAGCACATATGCAAGTGGTGGCTTCTTTGTCAACCTAAGTCTGGAATGACATAAACTGCAATGGCCACAGACTCCTTATCAACCTCTGATGTACATGTAGCTGAGCAGATATAAGCTTTCATTGCTTTAGACCAATAGACTTTGGAGCCGCTTGTCGACAGCATAAGCTAGGCTATACTGACTCATACAGCTCTTATACAAGCTATAGCAAGAGGTTTTTTTCTCTTTCTCATGGAATGTTGCGACAACCACTGCCTCACTGCTTTTGGAGCTGAATCTGGCTCTGGTCCCCTGCCAGGCATAGGGCTTTTGGGATCCTGTTTCCCCGCAGAATTGAACTCTGGCTGCCTTTGTTTGCTTTTGGAGCCAGATCCCAGCAAGCCCGGGCTACAGCTGTGTGTTTCTATTCCATTTCTGGTCCATAAAGATCGTTATCTTGTTTACGGACACTACTTTTGATGTTTTAAAATTATTTTACCTGTCATTGCTCTGTGCTTGGCATGGAAAAGGGGCTTTTTAAAACAAGCTTTCACAGTGCCAGTTTCTCCTCAAATGATTTTGATAGTCTTCAAATATCAAATCCTCATGTCCAGCCAAGTATTTGCCAACACTGTGATAAAAAAATATATATGATTCAGGGTCTAAATCAGGGGTTGTCAATCTGGGTATCACTGATACTTTTTTGCCAGAAAATTCTTTGTTAGGGTGGCGTTGGTGGCAGGGAGTGGGGTGTGCTATCTTGTACATTGTAGGAGGTTTAGCAGCACCCTGGTCTCTAGTCACTCGATGCCATTGGCCACCCCCTCACCGGCCCCCTCACACATGAGTTGTGACAGTCATGGATTTCTCCAGACATTGCCAGAATTTTTTGGGGGGGAAGAGGGCAAAATCACTACCAGATGAGAATGAGTGACCCAAAGGTAACACCAAAAAGAGAGTGACAAAAATGCACTGAATAAATTATCAGGGGAATTATTAAGGTTAAAATATTTTTAGGTAAGTATTGGGGGGGATGCAGATTTAGATTATAGATCAGGTGGCTCTTTTGAACCAAATATATATATATATATATAACCTTTTCATTACATATTTTACAAAGAGAATGATAACTAATAATTAAAGATATTGTGTGTTAAGTGCCATATGTGTACCAGAGAGAGTGTCTGTGGCACAAGGATGTAGGTTAGTGGCTTTCCGTTCTTTACGAGAGTGGATAACCCGTCTCAGTTTGCCTGGGACCTTTCAGCACTGACTGTCCCCATGCCGGGAAAGCCTTCAGTGCTGGACAAACTGGATGACTGGTCACCTTACAGTAAGCCTGAGCAGCACTCCCATTATATGCCTTGTAGAAAGTCCATGCCATCCCTAAGAATTCTGCTAAATCCTAAGGAAAAGATATTTCTCTAGCCACCTCTTGCTCCTGTTTCCTGCTCACCCTGAAGTTTTATATTTTGCCCTAAATCTTGACGCTCTCACTCATCTCCTCACTGACATTTAAACAAATGTAGACTTTATACTCTTTCTCCTATTTCAAAAGAAAAGACAAAGAAAATGCTCAAAAGGCCTCTTGTGTGTGGCAGAATCTACCAAAGATTTAAGAGATTAGAATATCACAGAAACACTAACATAGACTAGCATATATTCTGGCTTCTAAAATGTCCAAAGTAAAGCTACCATGTTGCACATCTATGTATGTTCTCTCTTCTGTCACTACCCTTCCCCCTACTACCATGCACACACATCCTTCTCATTCCCCTCTCTTCCTGTTTATACTTGAGCAAAGTATTTTGTTTGGGGATTTATTTCCGTAACTTCAGAGTCTCGCCTTTTTCCTCAGTAATTTTATAAAGTTTGTTTGTTTGTTTCTATGCAAAGCCAGTTATCTTCCTCAGATGAATTCTGGAATATGTAGTAAGATAATGTTTCTTTTGCCCTTTCCAACATAGGATGGGGATTTGGACGAGAAAGAAGAATGTGTTCTGGCTGGGACACTGCAGAAGACTTTCTTGCCAAGAGGAGACAGGAAAAGCAAAGGTGTGGGAATGAGATGATGCTGGGCAATTTGAGGGAATGACAAGGAGACGTTTATGGCTCTAGAGAAGGATCTGTGGAGGGAGAAATAACTGTAGAAGTTTAGATGGGGAATACATTAGGGAGAAGCTTAAATGCCCAGACACACACTTGAAAATTTATCTCATAGGCAGTTAGAAGCTATCAAGTGATTTTAAGCAATGGAGTGATATAATTAAAAAGAAAATTTTACATATTAAGTCAATAAACAATTATTTCCCCTTTACAGTAAGCCCTTACATACGAACGAGTTCCCTTCTGAGAGCACGTTTGTAAGGCCAATTTGTTCGTAAGTCCAACAAAGTTAGCCTAGGTACCCAACTAACACAGTCGGATATATAGTACTGTACTGTAATAGGTTTATAATACTTTTCACACAAATAATACATAAAAAAACAAACACACAAAAAATAAAGAAAACATTTTTAATCTTACAGTACAGTACCTTGAAAAGTACAGTAGTACAGTACAACAGCTGGCATCCAGGGGCTGGCATCGAGTGGACAGGCAAAAAGAGTTACTGACTGGAGGAGGGAGAGGAGGTGGAAGATGGTAGACCGAAGGATCGTCAGCAATAGGAGACGGAGGGCAAGCTGCAGTTTCACTCACGCCTGATGTTGATGGTACAGGTTCTGGTTCCTTGCTGGATTCAATTCTATCTACCCTCCTGAAAAAATGATCCAGCAATGTCTGGGTTGTAGCACGTTTGCATCTTTGAAAGTTTGCAACTTGAAGTTTTGTATGTAGGGAACTTGCTGTATTTTAATTATTTCAGCTTATATCACTTTCTCATTAATTAAGCTAAAATATATTCTCAATACTTTATAGTAGTGCAAAAGTCTCCATGTTAGAAATTGTATTGTACCTTCTTTTTTTCTTTTCATTACCTAGAGTAGTTTTAAACTGACAAGAAATGTAAATTAAGTTTCTTGAGTGATTTTTATGAATTATCTTATTATCAGGAAATTTACTGTCCAATATATTGTATATCCCCTTTTTATTTGAAAAAAATACTATTGCAAGACAGCCAAAAAGAAATTACAACAAAACAAAACAAAAAATTTCTGAAGTAGTAATACAACCTTAGTTTCTATTTTATCCCTACAGATAACCAGAATTTTGTTTCCCATGTAAATAAAATAAATAAAATATGAGTGGACTATTTAGAAAAATTTACATATCATGTACTCTTAAGTTTTGGGGAGCAATATTCAGTGATATTTCAGTTTGCCATGTCAGAGCTCATATGGGAATTCATTCAGAAAATAATTGAAACAATTTTCTGTCTATAAATTCCCAAATACATTGTGGAAAAGTTATTTGCAGTCTGTTGAATGGTCAATGAACAAGGGTTATTGTTCCTCTCTGATTTTAGATCTTTGCTAGTGTTAAAATGAGAATAGTTATTGTAGATTTTTATATCATTTATATATATATCATATACACACTCAAGAATAAGTGAATACTTTTATATTCCTGCTACTGTTATTTTCTTTTCTGTCCTTAGTTGGTTTACATACATAATTTTGAGCTAGATATCCAGAAATATCATTCTCATTTGTCAGCTGAATTTTGTCATGTGAGTATTACTAAGCAGCCAGTATTTTCCATTTGTATTATACATTTTCTTACAATAAATGAGACAGAATAAAGTTAAAAATACAATACTGCAAAACGTACCCAAAGGTTGAGCAAGATCTCGGGCCTGAATCTATATGCCTCATTCATTACATAAAAACCCACTAATAAATTTCCGTTTAAGTGAAGTTCAATTGAGAATGCAAATGACACAGTCTGCATTGTTCCAGTGTCACTAAACTACACAGAAATTACTATAATGTACCCATACTGTACTTCTAAGATTTGAGCTGTTTTTTAGTAATTGCTGGTTTATTTTAATGGGTGAAAGAGAATGAAAAAAAAATCCATTATCTCATTAACATAATCACCATGCATTTGCAATGGCTTTAAGCTAAAAGCAATAAAATTATGACCAACATATACAAATATATGTGGCCAAGTTGCATGAAATACCAACTATCCCCAATGTTTTGTTTCTTTATGTGGGTCTAACTCAAATAATAGGGCAACAAGAATCATCCTGAACTCAAACAGGTTTGTTTCATAAACCAACTTATGGTCAGGCTAAAGTTTTCACTCTGAAGTCAATTACCCTTTAAGAGTACTCAGACCCATTTAATATGCTGTTTCTGAAGTGGTTTTTCTTAGAAGAAGAAGACTGGCATCCTGACAAATCATCTGCACCTGTAGGACAGGATTCAGGCATAGCTGCATTCCAGGCTGGGCTCATTTTCTTAATATCTTCTTCAGTTCTGTCCTTTGTGTCTTAGCATCACAAGTTGGTTTCCATCATTGTTGGAAGTTGAATACTAGCAGCCATTGAAGGCAATATGGTTACATCTAGGTAGAGAGTAGCATTAATTCCCGTAATTACCCAAGTCCTGAAATTCACTGATCAAACTGTCCCTGAGTCATTCCCTATGATCAGGTGACTGTAATGTGCTAATCTGTTGGCCCTGGAATATCTGAACCTTTGACTGTGGCAAATTAGATAGGGTACACTGACTGTCTTAGATAAAGCACTCACCCCAGCGCTAAGTGTTAAGCTAATCCCACCAAAAGAAATGTTGCAACATAGTGGGATAGGGATTCAGTAGATGTTGGTGAGAAAACTCACAGTATCCACTGTCACAGATTGGGTTCCTTGGATGCAAATTCTGAGAGAGGGCTTAGTATTCAAGATGGTTTTTTTAGGGAGTATCCTTGGGATCAATACCTGCCGAGGGAGGGGAAGGAAGCAAGTGTGGGCAGAGCAGTGAGACCAATGGCAAGTTTTGCTGCTCCCATGAGGAGGTCTGAAGCTAGAATGGCCCTTCAGAGTTGTTCTCAACTGGGTGGAAAAATAGCCAGGCGTTTATGATCCCAGTGAGACCCGCCATTGGGTGCGGCTGCAGGGAAAGGGGCATGACTTTGGCGGCTCTCTGCAGGGGGGACAATTCCTGAAGGAACTGTATATTCATGAATATATTGCGTGTACTGGTTGAACTCTGAAAGCTAATTACTTTCCAAGTTTGGTAATGGAACTCAAAGAGTGTTTTGATTAATTCTACACTCTTCCAGCTCATCAGAGTTAGACTAAAACAAAATGTAACGTTTTTCCTTTACTTGTCCAATCATGCCATATCAATCTCAAACGCTGAAGAGGCAAAACACAGGGTGAAAATTCTTTAGAAATCTTAATCTACCTCACATTTTAGCTTTATAAACCAAGCAGGAGTTTTGAGGTTTACTA
This sequence comes from Balaenoptera acutorostrata, assembly GCF_949987535.1. Lineage (NCBI taxonomy): Eukaryota > Metazoa > Chordata > Mammalia > Artiodactyla > Balaenopteridae > Balaenoptera > Balaenoptera acutorostrata. The sequence continues at coordinate 127,109,154 of NC_080068.1, read as the reverse complement.
GCTGAGTGACACAACAGCAAAAAATTACCCTCCCCCATACTAATAAAATGAACAAAAATAGTTTTTAAATGAAGAAAGAAAAAAAGAAGAAAAAGTTCCTTCACAAGCAACAATCAAATAAGGAAATAAGAACAAATGAAAGCCATTAACCTCAAAAAGCAGAGCTGAGGAAAGAAACAGAATTCTGATATGACAGGTGGTGTGGTGTGGGCCCCTGAGCCAGCTTCCTTGCTCCCAGAATCAACCCCCCCAAAAAAGAAAATGACTCTACAAAATTCTCTGAACTCTCACTAAAATCTTCCATTAGGAGTAATGTGGACTGGGGAGAAGTAGGCAATGCTTTTGATTTTTTTTTTCTCTCTCTGCTCTCTACACAGTTTGATTTTTTTAAATAATGAGTGAGCATATATTACTTTTATTTAAATTGGAATGATTTATGTGAAAAAAAAACAAAATAAGAAAAATTACCCTATGTGTTACATAAACAGTGCCCACTTAAGGGCATCAGGACAATCCATGGGAAGAGAGTTGAACTTGGCCAATTTATTATTTTGTTCACCAGGCCTTCAACAGACATACTTGCAAAAGAGAATGGTTTGATTTAAAACAAGTAATAAAAATTACACTATGTCACTTTTCTGTATGAATTTATTCTAAAGAGATGAGACTATCTCTTACACATCACCTTATTATTCTGTTTTATTTAAGCAGTAAACATTGAAACAATAACTCTCCTCTCCCTAAGACCTTTATGTTACATCTTTTTTTTTCTATAGGTATATAATCTAGATAGTATTAGTGACAAATGAAAAACATGTATTTTTAAAATTTTCACTGCCATGTATTCTCACTTTCCCAATCTTATAGAGGGTATGAACATCACTCACTCTCATTTCTAATTTCATTAGCTTCATTTTTAATTTTTAAAATTAATTCATTTTTAATTTCCATTAGCTTAGCAAACAATTATTTTGCCTAACACTGTACAAGGCACTGTGGAAAATCCTTGAAATGGGCCTGCTCCCAGTGAGCTCAGAGTTGCTGGTAATAAAGTAGCCCCCAGAAGCCAGTGTGTCTGACAATAGCAGATGATCCACAGGAAACTACTAGCCGGGCTCTCTCCTAAGGGCACCCCCTTGCAACTCATTATGTACTACTAAAGCCCAACTTGCATGTCTCAAAATAATAGTCCAAGAAGCTTGCCTAGTCCTCAAAGGATAGGAAAATATTGAGGTTCAGCAGATGATTCTTCTTCCTCCACTCTTCTTCTTCCCTCCCACCATGCTTTAAGTGGTTAAAACTAAAAAAGGAGAATATAGGAGAAGAAGAGAGGAAGGAGAAAGAAAACTTGGCAGAAAAGAAAATAGACTACATGTAAGTAAATCTAGTCCTTAAAGACTAACCTGTGTTAAAGTCATCCCATCATCATCATTAACTCCTGGGGGGGGGGGGGGTGCCAGGAGACCTGAGTCAAAGCTGCAGATGCACCATGTATTAGTCAGGGTTCTCCAGCGAAACAGAACCAATAGGATAGATAGAGATAGAGATAGAAAATATTTACTATAGCAGTTGGCTTACATGGTTTTGGAGACCAAGAAGTCCCACAGTCTGCCATCTGTGAGTTGGAAGACCAAGAAAGACAGTGGTGTAATTCAGTGAGTCTGAAAGCCTGAAATTTGGGGGCTGATGGTGTAAGTCCTGGTTAAAGTCCATAAGTCCAAGAGCCAGGAGCTCTGATGTCTGAGGGCAGGAAAAGATGGCTATCTCAGCTCAAGCAGAGAGAGAGGATTTGCCCTTCCTCTACCTTTTTGTTCTGTTCAGGCCTTCAACAGACTAGATGGTGCCCAGCACATTGGTAATGGGGGTGATCTTCTTTACTCAGTTGACATATTCAAAGGCTAATCTCTTCCAGAAACACCTTCACAGATATGCCCAGAAATAATGTCCTACCAGTTATCTGGGCATCCCTTAGCCCAGTCACATAAAAATAACACATCACACACAGCGTCCTTATGTGACCTTGGCAATCTTCTTGGCCAGTTTCCTAATCTGTAAATTGGTGATAGATAAGGACATAGTATTTTTAGGGTTAATAAGAGAATTGAGTATGTGAAGGCACTTTATAAATGGAAGTATGCTATAAAAACATAAATGCAAAAGGATGTCCCAGTTGTACCCTGCCCAGACTAACTTAGAATAACTTTGCCAAATCAGAGAGATGATGACTACTCCAGAAATCTATTTATATATGTTATTGTGGGGGAGGAATTTTATTTTCAGGCTGAAGGAGAAAAGAAAATGTGTGTGTGTGTGTTTGTATCTAGCACTAGTACTAGAGCTAGTCTGGAATAGGAAGTAAAAGCAAAAGAATTGAGTGAATAACATATTCTCACTCAGTATGAGAAGGTTTATATCCCCAGTGGGGTAGAGATCAAAGCAAAGACTGAGGAAGGTGTTTACATGACATTGTATGCATCTCTAAGTGCTAGCAAGGTTTCTTGGCTCAAGTGACAAAGTGTGACAGAGTTAGGGAGCAGGCTCACTCTCTGTTTTATTGAGAAATAAACTATGACCAATGCTGGGGAATTCGCCACTTCCCCTGCTCCTACAGAAGATTTGTGCATTGGCTGGAGCCAAGCCGACGCAGAAGCAATGAAAGAGGTTTGTGCTCCTAGGACAATCTGGGGAGGAAAAAGAGGAGAGAGGAGACCTACTGTAGTCATAAATGCTTGGGTTCTATTTTTTTTAATTGTATAAATCAATGAATCTTACTATCACATGGAGGTCAGAATCAGCACACAGGTACTCAAGAGCCCAGAGATGGAGATAGCTTTGGGAATTTTCAAAAATATATAACAGGTTTTAAATGACAAGAGTCTCTTGACTTGGTGTGGGCTTGAGCCAATTTTACTTAGGTTTTGAATGGGAGGTAGGCCTAAGCTAACATTCAAAATAAATAACGAAAGCTGACCTCTCTGTTGGAAATGTATGTCGGGGCCTAGACATCTATCCATTGGTCAGGCTCAGTCTATCTGGGTGGCTCCTGAACCATCTTTATGGATCCTCCAAGGAAAACAATGTGAAAAACAGTAAATTAAATGATCTTTAAAGTTATTTCCATAAGGAAGAATTGAACTGAATTTTATAAATTTAGTGTAAAACTTTTATTTCTATGTTGCATTTCTTTGTTATGGTTTATGCCAAGTTCAAGAATTGTGTTCCTTCCAATAATAGAAAAAAAAAAGAATTGTGCTCTTGGGCTGTATTCACACCCATGAACACATTAAAACCAAATGAAATCTGGTATATCATCACTCACTTTTCTGTTCCTTCTCCTTTTCCAGCCCTAAGACTACACAGAGAGTTCTATGGTTACTAAGTACTATCATGAACCTAACCATTTCTCTACCGTTATGCAGAACTAGTTTTTTTTTTTTTAATAAATCTATTTATTTATTTATTTATTTATTTATGGCTGCGTTGGGTCTTTATTGCTGCGCACGGGCTTTCTCTAGTTGCGGCGAGTGGGGATTATTCTTGGTTGCAGTGCACAGGCGTCTCATTGTGGTGACTTCTCCTGTTGCAGAGCACGGGCTGTAGGTGCGTGGGCTTGGTAGTTGTGGCTCACCAGCTCTAGGGCTCAGGCTCAGTAGTTGAGGCGCAGGGGCTTAGTTGCTCCGTGGCATGTGGGATCTTCCTAAACCAGGGCTCGAACCCGTGTCCCCTGCATTGGCAGGTGGATTCTTAACCACTGCACCACCAGGGAAGTCCCCAGAACTAGTTTTTGATCAGACATGCAGACCATCGCTGTGAAAGAAGTCATTCACTCCATCAGCATTTTGAGTGTCGGCTAAATTCAAGATACTACAAGAAAAGCAGGGAGTGACATGGCTTTACCTTTGAGAAGTTTCCCAGTCTAGTGAGGAAGAAAGGGAAAAAATAAGGAGATCTATTGTAGCACGATTGATACCTGTTTCAAAATAGGTGTAAAAATGCTATGAAAACACAATGGGGGGAAAAAAACACGAAGTCTGTTTGGGAAAGTCATCACCTACCAGAAGCAACTTCCTAGATCTTGAAGAGTGAGTGGAGTTAGTCACGCAGAGAACAGAGGAAGAGATGATAGAGGATGGAAAGATGTGTATAAGGCCAGCATGGACAGAAGCATGGAGAAACATATTAGCCTATCAATCAACAGTCGACCAGGCTTTCAAGTGAGGAGAAAAATAAGGGCCAGTTGACAAGTTTTTATTATCTTTACTAATAGAACCAATAAAAAAGTGTCAACTTGTTGTTAACTGTTAAATTTTTACATTGCTTTCCTCCAAATAACACAACACACGGTCTCATTATGTTTTTCCACTGTATTCTCAGGGACAACTTGTGGACTCAGGCAAATCTCTCATTGAAATTTTACCAACTCTTTGGCCAGCAAATGGCAATTGTAGACGTGACAACAGAAATCTGACATGGTGAAGTTTTCTGGCAATCATCAAGAGGAATGGCATACGTCACGTCAGGTTTCAACATGCTTGCACAAAGTGAGCCTTAAACCATATAAAATTTCACTCATCATCGCTAATTACAATTCTATATGTTTTTGAAGGCTTTATAGTTCAACCCTAAAATTTTGCTTAGGGCGGACACTTGGGCTTTCCCTTCAAAACTTCATAAGAACTAGAATCAGGTAAAACCAGTTAAGCAGATTTTGTAGAGGGCGAATTACAATCTCCTACACTGTCCCATACTCCAAACACTTACCCCCAAATTGATGGGTGCTGCTGTTGGAATGTCAACATTCTCAGAAATACTGTCAACAAAAGCAGGGCTGGTCTCCAAGATATTCAAAACAAGTAACTGAATAAGGTACTATTTTGCAATATGACTTTTTTATAGCTGATTTTGGAATTACTGACCACATGTAATTTTATTTATCTGGGCTCTCTCAGACAAAAAGCCTCTCAGAGCTTTGTGTATTGATAATGTATTATTTTTTTTTCTTAAATGATAGGTCATGAAAAACTTTGAGGGCAGTGGAATTGCCTGGAAAGTCACATAAAATTATAATCATTTGTAACTCTAACAGTCAAAGAAAAAGAGTATTTGTTAAAACCCATGGGCAATCATGAAATTAAAAACTGGAGAAACATAAGGCATCTCATTTCTATTCATTTTAAAGTGCCAATAGAAAATAGCCCTTTAGAAGAGTAAGTAAATTTAAATATATCATCACAGAAGCATAGAAATTTAATGGTGGGAAGGACTTCAGACATTATCTACACCAACCTCTTCATTTTATAAATGAGTAACTGAGGTCCATAAAAACATAAGTGCTAAGCCTAAACTCACTAGGAGAGCTGCAATCAGATACTAGAGCTCTTGTTCTTCATTTTTCTATTCCCTCTTCTGTCCTTATAGAGAGAGAGAGAAAAAAAAATCCTTCAAGATGAGGAAGAAAGGAAAGTCTTGGAGAGGAGAACAATTAAGAAACAGACTTGATCAATATTCACTCCAAAAGGAAAATGATAAGTGGGCAGACAAGTCCAGGGATTTTAAAGCAAAGGGGTCTGGTACTTACTCACAGGAAGGCAGTAGCCTTGAAGGAGCTCCCTGGGTTAAAGGGCTGCAAAGGCTACCTAGAGTATTGCAAAAAGAGAAGAAACAAGGCAGAATTGGAGACTTTCCTGTAGCCTGCGCAATCTGCATAAGATTAAAACCTTCCCCCAGACTCCAGATAGATGTACAAGTTAACAAAGATAGAGAGTCCACAGACCCAGCAGTCTCATGGAGAGACAAGGTGTCAGCAGAAAGACATGTGGATCTTATAACTAGAGCTTAAAGAGTGGCTGATGGCCAGACTTGACAATATGCACCTCAAGGCATGCCAGAGAGCCTAGAAGCCAACAAAGACCCAGCATTGCCTACCAATACTGTGGCTTCCACAAGTACCCCACTCTTGTTATCCCCCCAAAATTAAAATATTGAAGTCCTAACCCCCATTACCTTAGAGTGTGGCTGTATTTAGAGATAGGTGTTTTTATGAGGTAATTAAGTTAAAATGAAGTCATTAGGGTGGTTCCTAATCCAATATGGCAGGTGTCCTTATAAGAGGAAATTTGGACACAGACATGCATAGAGGAAGAACACCTTGTGAACATGAAGACAGCTATCTGGGAGACAAGGAGAGAAGCCTCAGAAGAAACTAACCCTACTAGACACCTTGATCTCAGACTTCAAGTCTCTAGAACTGTGAGAAAATAATTTCTATTGTTTACAACACCCAGTTTGTGATACTTCGTTATGGCAGCCTTAGCAAACTAATAAACTATCTTAAGCACAAGATGACATTTGGAGGAAAAAAGGACTAACATTGATTTACAAACTGACTATGGTTAAACCTCTCAAAACTGAACTTTTTGGAAACCAGAAGAATATATGTTCTGTCATCAGTTCAAATCACGATAGAGATTCACTTAAGTAATATTTAAAAAACAAAATCAAAACCCTGCTCTTTCTATTATCATTCTGTACCTCATAGCATATAAATTCTGCAGGGAATTTGCTTTGGATACATTGTATAAAGTCAGAGGTATGAAATAAGCAGCTATTTATTGAACTACGGAACTTTAAAAACAATATATAAATACCTATTCATAAATTACTTTCCACATGGTTAGTTTATTAAGACTACTGGAATGGATTGATTTTGTTAGTTTGATTAGAAAGATAAATGGATTAATAAATTGGGAGAAGGTATCTCTTACAGTTAAATATTTTTGTTTATTGGTTGGACTACCGATCCATTTCTAAGTCAGTCACGTATTTACCAAACATGGAAGGCACCATGAATAAAATTTGGAGTTATGAAGAATGGTAAACATCCCAGTTCTGCCACTAGAACAAATGTGTAGCTGCAGGCAATTTACTGAACCTCTCTAAGCCTTTTCTTCCTCGTCTGTAAAATGTAGGTAATAAAATCTAATTCATAGGGTTGTTGTGAGGATGAAATTGATGGCACTGAGAATATAAAGTAAATGGCTGAGACAAATGAGAAATTAGTTTGAAATCCATTGGGACCAGACTACAGAGAGTTTTTGATGTCCAAACTATGGAAGTTTGTACTTGATTTTTAGGTAAGGAAGAGCATTAATACAGAAATTCTATGGCTCAGAGGGCCCGGTGTTCTATATTTTATTATAATTACAGTTTGAGTATAATTGTTCATTGTGAACCTCTTGAATTTGAAGTTTAGTGGGGCAAAACATCAAGACACCTGTCATCTTAGGATAAAACTTAGTCATATTTTCTGCTTTCTTATTCTGGGAAATTATTATTCTAGGTGCAAATATATATAATATCTCAACCACCTAGATCTCCCTTCAAGAATGAAGGATTTATTTCCCCAGCTGCAGGAGTGCTGATGGCAGCATTCATTAACTGTTTGCCATTTTGGGAATTGCCTCTGTTAAGAAGAGCTTCTTCTCCCAAATTTACAGGCCCAGAGGCAGCTTATATTTAATGACGGATGAAGGAGTTCCCTTGTGAGCAACTGACAGAGGAAGCAGAAAGCAATCATGAATCATGGATGGCTTAGCTCAGTAATAAGGATGCAAGTTGGAAATGGCAAGAGGTTGCGCTTAAAAGAAGGTAACCTTGAAAGAAGGTGGTAAGAGAAAATGTTTCCAAAAAGCAGAATTCTAGGCAGTACAGCTGGTCATCCACACTGTGTGGAAGGAGAACAGGCATTAAAAAACCAAGTAGACAAAACTACCAACCAGTGGCCTTAGCTATTCCTGGTCATCAGCCATTCCAGTGATTAAACAATACATGCATAACTAAATAATCATAATGGCAGGGATGGAGACTGTGAAGGATCAAACAGCACTAGCTTCCACTTACAGCAGTAGGTTAAATACTGCACTGCTGAATGGTCAATAACCAGTGATGGAGACCAAAGATGAGTCCTAATATGGCACAGACCTTCAAGGTCACCAATTAGCCCCATGGTGGCAAACTGAGTACATTGAACACCTTCTATGAAGGAAGCAGCCATGATTGATTTTGGTAAGAATAGATTTACATTCTCATTATGGATTTGCACTTTCTGACTACAGGGTCTCAGTCAACAATACTTTCCCAGGATTTAAAGACTGCTTAGTTTACCAGCACAGGGTACTATTTCATAGCAAAGGAAGTGTTAGTGTGAGCTTGACCATGGGGTTCACTCGTTCTATTACATAATATACCACCCAGAAGCTTCTGGCCTAATGAAATGACAGAAAGAGATGGTAAAAACACAGCTGAAGCACCAGCCAGGAGAAGGTAACTTGAGAGGATTTGGTGCCATCTACCAGGATGCAATGCACATTCTAAATCAACAACTTTTATATGGTGCTGTTTCTTCAATGGGTGGACTACTTGGACCCAGAATGTAAGTGGTAGGAAGAGGAAACCCTCTGCTACTATCACTACTAGTGGCATTATTGGAGAATGTGTGCTTTCTATCCCTACAACTCTGAACTGTGAGGGTTTAGAAGTTCTGGTTCCCAAAGGGGGAACACTGCAATAAGGGAACAAAAAATAGTTCTATTTAACTATAAAGGTCAGTTGCAACTGGGTCACTTTGGGCTCCTTGTGCCAAAAGACCAGTAATTAGGAATAGGACTCACCATATTAGAAAGGATAATTGATCCTGATCACCAGATACGGCTGTGTTACACAATGAGTCAGGGAGAAATATGTTTCAACCAAGGTCATCTACTTGGGTACATCTTGCAATCTATCCACAACTTTTATGGTAAATAGAAAAAATTGCAGCAGTCATGATTCAGAAAAATGCATTATACAGGGGTGAAACTTTTCAAGGATGTGGGTCTGGGTCATATCACCAGGTAAGCCACCAAGAACATTAGAGATACTAGCTTAGGGTCAAAGAAATCTGAAAAGGATAGTAGAGCAGGGAAACAGTGAGTATCAGTTGTAGCCCATAGACCAACTACAGTGGTGGGAGCTATAGTTCCTCTCATTAATTTTTACAGGATTAAGAGCCCCCAGAAACCTGAAAGATCTGCTCCCAAATTTCATACAAAGATGTGTTTCTGAGTGGCACAAGGGGTGGACTCTTATGCATGCTGTGACTGTTACCTATACCCCTTTGGGGATGAAGGACTTACTCTTCCACCTTCTGGGAGGGCTTCATACAGAGATCCCTCAACAGTCAGCCCTAATCTGGAGATGCGTGTTAAAGAGACCTGCTTCACCCAAGGCAAATTCACTTCTCAGCTGGCTCATATTCAATGCTTAACCAACGTAAGAGTCTAAAGCTGAATTCCTCACCCCAATGCATGACAACTCTGAAGGACCATTCAAGATTCAGATCTCTCCATGGTATTCGCTGAGGCCTTTGTGGAGACCCCAACACAGTCCACTTTCTCCTTTCTCCAATCCTGCTTCCTCTCCCTCCTTTCCATAAGTGTTGGTTCCAGGAGCACCTTTAATAAATCTCCTGAATGATAACCTTTATCATAGAATCTGCTTCCAGAGAACTCACCCTATGACAGATAATAACTGTGGGACATGAAAACCCAGCCAGTCTCAGAGAAACAGGAAAAAGGAGAAAAAAAACTGGAACCTAGAGTTAATAATCTACTGGAAGAAGAAAGTAGAGTAGCCAAGGAAGTAAGTCAAGCTGGGAATTGTTCCCCTACATTATAACAGTTCAAAATTTATACCAAGGAAGATTCCACTTAAGATTTAAGAATAACAAGAAAGCATGTTTCCATCTTCTCCATTCTTGTTACACTGAATAAGAGTTCATTGGGAGTGTTGGGGAAATGATGGAGTTTTATCTCACACCTGATTGCTCATATATTCATCTAACTATCTGCCTGAGAGATAAAACAAAACAAAACACCAATTCTGTGTTGTCCCAACAGGAAAAAGAATGCACAATCCAACACTGTGCTATTAAAAAAATAATTAGAAATAGTTCCAGTCATTTTCCCTAAGCGTGTGTGTGTTTAAAAAAAAAAAAAAACTAAACTAAAACAGATCATATCTTGAGGCAATATTAAATGTATAAACATAATAAATTTTCCAATTTCTCCATAAGTGAAATAATTCTAACTACCCTACAGAAAGCTCTCACTTGATGGACATTAATCTCAACTAAGCAATAATGATTTGTGCTGTAGGGAACTCTGGCTATCACGAATGTGTCTGCTCATTAAATTCCCATGAATGCTCTAAAGCTTATTTTAGATTGCATTTGGATTCCAGTGAAATAAATTATAGCATATTAATATGGAAAACAGAGTCTATTTTCTTTAAAAATTTGCTTGTTTGGTACAAAAAATATTCTACAATTCAGCTAATAAAATTTTATTGTAAACTACAGACTAAGAATTTTAAGGAGATTTTTTTTCTTCATATTTGCCATTTGGTATTCAAAATAACTTTGTCAAGATAGTAATAGTTTAATTATTAAAAAGTTAATTGAATCTGAAATTCATAAAGTAATTAAGAATTGAATTAGCTTCCCGTGTGAGACTCTGAGAAAAATACCACATAAAATTTGACTTGCATTTTCTGTGGTGTGTTAGAAGATGTAAAAGACAAAATATATAATGTTTTTTAATATGTGGGAATTTGTATCTATGGTGTTCAAGCCCAGGAGACATATTTGCATGCTCCTCTATATTTCTAGTCTTGCAGGAAGTGATTTTTGGGAAATGGTAGAGATACTGTAAGGGTGACAAAGATTGTTTTACACTATAAACTTGTATCACAGGGTATCAGAAGTAATTAAAGGAGATATTATATATAAGATACCTGACACAGGTAAATAGTCAGTAAAGAGTGATTGGCGTTATTATGGTCAAAGTAAGGAATATCTTGAATGGAGAAGAGGGTTTTTTTTCTTACAAGAACACATTAAATTTAATTTAAAAAAATTAGTTTAGCTACTTGGCTTCTACTTAGGGAAAGATGGAAAGAGCAAAGCTCCCACTATTTTGACAAAAATAATAAAAGATAACTTACAAATTCACAACTTTTCTCAAAGAGCTTAGGTCACAGGTCAACAAACTAAGCTGAAATCTAAGGGAAGGTCAGGTGCCTCAAATGAGTGATTAGACATGTGCACTTCCTTACTGGGGCACCTGCCACTGGACACCAGCATGAAGAATTTAGCTAAAATTTTAATAAAATACTAATGGCAAAGTGTAAGTGATTGAGAGAATATTGAACTCCTGGAAACAGAAGATAAAAGAGGAATTTGTACCCACTCACAGCCATGGATCTTACTAGATGCTCACAGGAACAGCTGGGGACAGGGTGACTACAGTCATGCAGGCTTAGGGGAGAGGAGCAAACAGCCATGGGCAGAAAGGCACATTGCTCATCTGCAACCTTGTCTACCCCTGCTATAGATCAACCTCTGGGAGAAGGGCAAAAACACTGTCCCTTCAGCCTCTGGTGAACAACCATTGCAGTTAAGGAAAGGGAAGAGTAAAATACTCTCTGTCCCTGGGGGAGGGGCAGGAATATATGTTGGGCCAAGATTTGCATCTGGAGACAGGACAGAACCACTGAGAAGACCCACCTTCAAGACCCAGATATACACCTCCTGTCTAAGGCTCAAATTAATCAGAACAATAGAGAACAACCCCTCTACCACCACCACTTATTGCACGAAGTTAACAAGAGTCAAGTATCGATTAACAGTGGTTTACTACTGGGAGGGGGGTAAAAGCATGGAGAGAAATCCCCTCTGAGGCACAGGGCAAAGAGAAGACTTAAAGCTGGGAGTGGAAAAGGCATCAAGAAAATACCTCAGAAAACCAGCCCTACTCAAACACAAGGTAATGCTAGAGAAATTTGAAGCATGTGGTGAACTGAGGATAACCATAGAAACAAACAAACAAAAAAAACCCGGATCACCTACTGATTAGATTTCCTAAATACTCCAAGAAAAGTCCACAGAAGAAATGGGATTACAAATTATTTACCTCTATCTCTACTGTCCTGCATAAAATGTCTAGTTTCATCAAAAAAAATCACAAGATGTGCAAAGAATCAAGAAAACAAAAGCACATTGTTGAGAAGCAAAGTGATCATCAGGACAAGATTCAGTTATGACACAGATACTGGAATCATTAGACACAGAATTTTTTTTTTTTATTACAGTATTCTTTTTTAGAAGATTGGTCCAAGATGGGGAGTAGAAGGACGTGCATTAACTTGCTCTTGCAAGAGCACCGGAATCACAACTAACTGCTGAACAATCATTGACAGGAAGACACTGGAACTCACCAGAAAATATACCCCACATACAAAGACAAAGGAGAAGCCAAAATGAGATGGTAGGAGGGGTGCAATCACAATAAAATCAAATCCCATACCTGTTGGGTGGGTGAGTCACAAACTGGAGAACACTTATACCACAGAAGTCCACCCACTGGAGTGAAGGTTCTGAGACCCACGTCAGGCTTCCCAACCTGGGGGTCTGGCAACAGGAGGAGGAATTCCTAGAGAATCAGACTTTGAAGGCTAGCAGGATTTGATTGCAGTACTTCGACAGGACAGGAGGAAACAGAGACTCCACCTTGGAGGGCACACACAAAGTAGTGTGCACATCAGGACCCAGGGGAAGGAGCAGTGACCCCATAGGAGACTGAATCAGACTTACCTGCTAGTGTTGGAGGGTCTCCTGCAGAGGCGGGGTGTGGCTGTGGCTCATTGTGAGGACAAGGACGTTGGCAGCAGAAGTTCTGGGTTGTACTCCTTGGAGTGACCCTCCCAGAGTCCACCATTAACCTCACCAAAGAGCCCAGGTAGGCTGCCGTGTTGGGTCACCTCAGGCCAAACAACCAACAGGGAGGGAACCCAGCCCCACCCATCAGCAGACAAGCGGATTAAAGTTTTACTGAGCTCTGCCCACCAGAGCAACACACAGCTCTACCCGACCACCAGTCACTACCATCAGGAAACTTGCACAAGCCTCTTAGATAGCTTCATCCACCAGAGGGCAGACAGCAGAAGCAAGAAGAACTATAGTCCTGCAGCCTGTGGAACAAAATCCACATTCACAGAAAGATAGACAAGATGAAAAGGCAGAGGGCTATATACCAGATAAAGGAGCAAGATAAAACCCCAGAAAAACAACTAAATGAAGTGGAGATAGGCAACCTTCCAGAAAAAGAATTCAGAATAATGATAGTGAAGATGATCCAGGACCTCGGAAAAAGAATGGAGGCAAAGATCGAGAAGATGCAAGAAATGTTTAACAAAGACCTAGAAGAATTAAAAAACAAACACCTAGAAGAATGAAAGAACAAACAAACAGAGATGAACAATACAATAACTGAAATGAAAAATACACTAGAAGGAATCAATAGCAGAATACCTGAGGCAGAAGAACGGATAAGTGACCTGGAAGAGGAATGGTGGAATTCACTGCCCCAGAATAGAATAAAGAAAAAAGAATGAAAAAAAATGAAGATAGCCTAAGAGGCCTCTGGAACAACATTAAACACAACAACATTCGCATTACAAGGATCCCAGAAGGAGATGAGAGAGAGAAAGGACCCGAGAAAATATTTGAAGAGATTATAGTCCAAAACTTCCCTAACATGGGAAAGGAAATAGTTAATCAAGTCCAGGAAGTGCAGAGAGTCCCAGGCAGGATAAAACCAAGGAGAAACACGCCAAGACACATAGTAATCGAACTGACAAAAATTAAAGACAAAGAAAAATTATTGAAAACAACAAGGGAAAAATGACAAATAGCATACAAGGGAACTCCCACAAGGTTAACAGCTGATTTCTCAGCAGAAACTCTAAAAACCAGAAGGGAGTGGCATGACACATTTAAAGTGATGAAAGGGAAGAACCTACAAAAAAGATTACTCTACCTGGCAAGGATCTCATTCAGATTTGACAGAGAAATCAAAAGCTTTACAGACAAGCACAAGCTAAGAGAATTCAGCACCACCAAACCAGCTCTACAACAAATGCTAAAGGAACTTCTCTAAGTGGGAAACACAAGAGGAGAAGAGGACCTACAAAAACAAACCCAAAACAATTAAGAAAATGGTAATAGAAATATACATATTGATAATTACCTTAAACATGACCCATATATATGCTGTCTATAAGAGACCCACTTCAGACCTAGGGACACATACAGACTGAAAGTGAGGGGATGGAAAAAGATATTCCATGCAAATGGAAATCAAAAGAAAGCTGGAGTAGCAATACTCATACCAGATAAAATAGACTTTAAAATAAAAAATGTTACAAGAGACAAGGAAGGACACTACATAATGATCAAGGGATCAATCCAAGAAGATATAACAATTATAAATATATATGCACCCAACAAAGGAGCACCTCAATACATAAGACAACTGCTAACAGCTATAAAAGAGAAAATCGACAGTAACACAATAATAGTGGGGGACTTTAACACCTCACTTACACCAATGGACAGATCACCCAAACAGAAAATTAATAAGGAAACACAAGCTTTAAATGACACAATAGACCAGATAGATTAAATTGATATTTATAAGACATTCCATCCAAAAACAGCAGATTACACTTTCTTTTCAAGTGCACACAGAACATTCTACAGGATAGGTCACCACTTGGGTCACAAATCAAGCCTCAGTAAATTTTAAAAAATTTGAAAGCATATCAAGCATCTTTTCTGACCACAATGCTATGAGACTATAAAATCAATTACTGGGGAAAAAAACGTAAAAAACACAAACACATGGAGGCTAAACAATACGTTACTAAATAACCAAGAGATCACTGAAGAAATCAAAGAAGAAATCAAAAAATACCTAGAGACAAATGACAATGAAAACACGACAATCCAAAACCTATGGGATGCAGGAAAAGCAGTTCTAACAGGGAAGTTTATAGCAATACAAGTCTACCTCAAGAAACAAGGAAAATCTCCAATAAACAATCTAACCTTACACCTAAAGGAACTAGAGAAAGAAGAACAAACAAAACCCAATGTTAGTAGAAGGAAAGAAATCATAAAGATCAGAGCAGAAATAAATGAAATAGAAACAAAGAAAACAATAGCAAAGATCAATAAAACTAAAAGCTGGTTCTTTGAGAAGATAAACAAAATTGATAAACCATTAGCAAGACTCATCAAGCAAAAGAGGGAGAGGACTCAAATCAATAAAATTAGAAATGAAAAAGGAGGAGTTACAACAGACATGGCAGAAATACAAAGCATCCTAAGAGACTACTACAGGCAACTCTATGCCAATAAAATGGACAACCTGGAAGAAATGGACATATTCTTAGAAATGCACAACCTACTGAGACTGAACCAGGAAGAAATAGAAAATATGAACAGACCAATCACAAGCACTGAAATTGAAACTGTGATTTAAAATCTTCCAACAAACAAAAGCCCAGGACCAGGTGGCTTCACAGGCGAATTCTATCAAACATTTAGAGAAGAGCTAACACCTATCCTTCTCAACCTCTTCCAAAAAACTGCAGAGGAAGGAACACTCCCAAACTCATTCTATGAGACCACCATCACCCTGATACCAAAACCAGACAAAGATACTACAAAAAAAGAAAATTACAGACCAATATCACTGATGAATATAGATTCAAAAATCCTCAGCAAAATAGTAGTGAACAGAATCCAACAACACATTAAAAGGATCATACACCATGATCAAGTGGGATTTATCCCAGGGACGCAAGGATTCTTCAATATACACAAATCAATCAACGTGATACACCATATTAACAAATTGAAGAAGAAAAACCATATGATCATCTCAATAGATGCAGAAAAAGCTTTTGACAACATTCAACACCCATTTATGATAAAAACTCTCCAGAAAGTGGGCATAGAGGGAACCTACTTCAACATAATAAAGGCCATATATGACAAACCCACAGCAAGCATCATTCTCAATGGTGAAAAACTGAAAGCATTTCCTCTAAGATCAAGAACAAGGCAAGTATGTCCACGCTCACCACTATTATTCAACATAGTTTTGGAAGTCCTAGCCATGGCAATCAGAGAAGAAAAAGATATAAAAAGAATACAAATTGGATAAGAAGAAGTAAAACTGTCACTGTTTGCCGATGACGTGATAATATACATAGAGATTCCTAAAGATGCCACCAGAAAACTACTAGAGCTAATCAGTGAATTTGGTAAAGTTACAGGATACAAAATTAATGCACAGAAATCTCTTGCATTCCTATACACTAATGATGAAAAATTTGAAAGAGAAATTAAGGAAACATTCCCATTTACCATTGCAACAAAAAGAATAAAATACCTAGGAATAAACCTACCTAGGGAGACAAAAGACCTGTATGCAGAAAACTATGAGACACTGAAGAAAGAAATTAAAGATGATACAAACAGATGGAGAGATATACCATGTTCCTGGATTGGAAGAATCAATATTGTGAAAATGACTATATTACCCAAAGCAATCTACAGATTCAGTGCAATCCCTATCAAATTACCAATGGCATTTTTTACAGAACTAAGACAAAAAATCTTAAAATTTGTATGGAGACATGAAAGACCCCGAATAGCCAAATCAGTATTGAGGGGAAAAAATGGAGCTGGAAGAATCAGACTCCCTGACTTCAGAGTATACTACAAAGCTACAGTAATTAAGACAATATGGTACTGGCACAAAAAAGAGAAATATGGAACAGGATAGAAAGCCCAGAATTAAACCCATGCACCTATGGTCAACTAACCTATGACAAAGGAGTGAAGGATATACAATGGAGAAAAGACAGTCTCTTCAATAAGTGGTGATGAGAAAACTGGACAGCTACATGTAAAAGAATAAATTAGAACACACTCTAACACCATAATACACAAAAATAAACTCAAAATGGATTAGACACTTAAATGTAAGCCTGGACACTATAAAACTCTTAGAGGAAAACATAGGAAGAACACTCTTTGACATAAATCACAGCAAGATCTTTTTTGATCCACCTCCTAGAGTAATGGAAATAGAAACAACAAAAAAATGGGACCTAATGAAACTTAAAAGCTTTTGCAAAGCAAAGGAAACTACAAACAAGACAAAAAGACAACCCTCAGAATGGGAGAAAATATTTGCAAACGAATGAATGGACAAAGGATTAATCTCCAAAATATATAAACAGCTCATGTAGCTCAATATTAAAAAAACAAACAACCCAATCAAAAAGTGAGCAGAAGACTTAAATAGACATTTCTCCAAAGAAGACATACAGATGGCCAAGAAGCACATGAAAACCTGCTCAACATCACTAATTATTAGAGGAATGCAAATCAAAACTACAATGAGGTATCACCTCACACTACTTAGAAATGGCATCATCAGAAAATCTACAAACAACAAATGCTGGAGAGGGTGTGGTGAAAAGGGAACCCTCTTGCACTGTTGGTGGGAATCTAAATTGATACAGCCACTATGGAGAACAGTATGGAGGTTCCTTAAAAAACTAAAAATAGAATTACCATATGACCCAGCAATCCCACTTCTGGGCATATACCCAGAGAAAACCATAATTCAAAAAGACACATGCACTCCAGTGTTCATTGCAGCACTATTTACAATAGCCAGGCCATGGAAGCAACCTAAATGCCCATCAACATATGAATGGATAAAGAAGATGTGGTACATATATACAATGGAATATTACTCAACCATAAAAAGGAATGAAATTGGGTCATTTGTAGAGACGTGGATGGATCTAGAGACTGTCAGAAACGTATGGACACCAAGGGGGGAAAGCAGGGGGAGGTGGGATGAATTTGGAGATTGGGATTGACATATATACATTAATATGTATAAAATGGATGACTAATAAGAACGTGCTGTATAGAAAAATAAATAAAATTAAATTAAAAAATTAAAATAAAATAAAAAATAAAAATAAAAGTATTCTCTTTTAGATTGCTTCTTTTTTTTAATTTATTTATTTATTTATATAATTTTCACTGCGTTTGGTCTTCGTTGCTGTGTGCAGGCTTCTTCTAGCTGTGGCTAGCAGGGGCTACTCTTCATTGCAGTGTGCAGGCTTCTTATTGCAGTGGCTTCTCTTGTTGTGGAGCATGGGCTTCAGTAGTTGTGGCATGCTGGCTCAGTAGTTGTGGCTTGTGGGCTCTAGAGCGCAGGCTCAGTAGTTGTGGTGCACCGGCTTAGTTGCTCCACTGCATGTGGGATCTTCCCAGAGATCCAGGGATGGAACCCTGGATCAGAGCAGGGATGGAACCCGTGTCCCCTGCATTGGTAGGCAGACTCTTAACCACTGCGCCACCAGAGACGTGCTTGACACAGAATTTTAAATAACTACTTTTAATAGATTAAGACCTCTAAAAGAAAAGGTGAACAAAATGGATGATCAGGTATGTAAATTCAGCAGAGATGAAAACTACAAGAAAGAATCAAATGAAAATGCTAGAATAAATAAAAAGAGCAAGAAAAATGACGAATGCCTTTGACAGGCATATCAGTAGGTGGGCATAACTGAGGAGTTAATCAATAAACTTGAAAATAAGTCAACAAATTTACTCAAAGCGACACACACACACACAAAACAGTGAACTTTTTAAAAAGAAGAAAAGATCATCTAAGACCTGTGAGATATTATCAAGTCACCTAATATAGCAATACATATATTTGGAGTCTCAGAAGGAGAAGAAAGAGAGAACAGGGAGAACAAATATTTGAAAAAATAATGGCTGTGAATTTTCTGAAAATTAATGACAGAGACTACACCACAGGTCCCAGGATCTCAGAGGATAAAGATAGGATAAATATCAAAACAAACAAAAAAACAACAAAGAGAAATTGGTGTATTCCCTCCAAACCAACAAGAAAGAAAAAAATCTTTAAAAAGCCAGAGAAAAAAGGCACATCATATACAACATTATAGCAGATATTACACCAGAACCCATGCAAGCCAGAAAACAATAAAGTGACTCTTTAAAGGGCTGATAGAAAAAAAAAAAAAAAAGAAAAAACTTTCAATGCAAAATTTTATACATAATGAAAATATATTTCAAAAGGAAGAAAAAAATAAAGCTGTTTTTCAGATAAATAAAAGCTGAAAGTACTGTCAATACTATTCAGTACTACAAGACATGTTAAAGGAAATTCTGTAGGCAAAGCAATATGATATGTCAAAAACTTGGATCTATAAAAAGAAAGGGAGAGTGTTGAAAATGGAATAAGTGAAGATATTATAACATTCATTTTTGATTTTTAAAAGAAAACCTCAAAAGCTAAAATAGCTAACAAGATTTTTTGAGTTGATAGCACATGTACAACCAAAATATATGATGATAATAGTACAAGAAATGGGATGGAGGAATTCGGAACATACTGTTTGTAAGGTTCTTCTCCACATCTGTATAAGATGATTTGAATGCATGTTCTAATTAAAGATGTATACTGTACACCTGAAGGCAATCATTACAATTTTTGAAGATGTAAATAATAGAGAAGATTAAATGGAATCCTGAAAATTACATATTGTATAAGCTAAAAGATAGCAGAAAAACAGATAAAATAAACAAAAAATGGAACTAATAGAAAATAGCAGCAGGATGGTAGATTTTATTCTAACCACTTTAATAATAACATTAATTAAAAACAATCTATACAAGCCAATTACAACACAGATATCAGGTTAGTTGAAAAAGAAAAATTCAACTACATGCTGTCTACAAAAATGCACACTAAATATAAAGACATAGGTTCAAAGCAAAAGGATGAAAAAATTCACACTGTGCAAACACTAATCAAAATAAAGTTGTAAAGCAATATTAATAAATGTTTTATAGAAAGGGGGAAAACTATACAAAAGATTAAGCATTTTTACAATAGTATCTTATAGTTTGGTTGATTACATGTGTAGGTAATTCATTAATTACCTGAAAAGTAATAAAGTAGAAAAAAAACACAAAAAACTACTTGAGCAATAATGAGGGACATATATAAAATGCAGTCTAAGAATTCTGAAGTACCTAATTCTGTTTACAATGTGTTTTGAAAGACACAGGTGGTTTTGGGGATTCAGGCAGTGAAACCAGGTAACTCAATCTGCTAGTTGATACCCTCTTCTAAATATTTCCTGCAAATCTTTCTCCAAGAAAGAGGAATGAAAAAATTAGGAACAATAACTTTGAAGATAGTATAATGAAAAGGAAGCTCCAATTGCTAGAAATACAAGTATCTATTGAAGAACTTCACTCTTGAAATAACTTTAAATATAGCATACTGGTACTTCATTGGTAGCGCCGTTTGTATTTCACAAGTTTGGGAGTAGTATGTGATTAAATGAAGTTGATAATCCAAAATGTGAAACATTAGTATTACTTAAATTCCTGAATAGAAGGAAGAAGTGGTGATGCTGAAGTTATTTGCATACTAAAATATTTCAAATATGTTAAATATTTGAAAATAATACAATGTGATAATATAATATATGCTATACTAAAGCTTGGGAAATGAGTGGAGACTGGAGAATCTTATAAAATATCATCACACAATACTATCTCTGACTGTCAAAACCAGTCATGGCAAAGATAAAACTTGTCTTCCACTTCAGCAAGTGGAATTCCAAGTGAATTTCAAAGTGCAGTCAACAATGTATTATTTCTCCTTCTGGTATATAAGCAGGAACACATGTTAGAACACACACACACGCACACACACGTATCAGAATGTTTTGCTCTTTAAAATTGTGATTCATGGCAGCTAAGTGATTTTATTCCTGAGAGCAATTCAATTTATATTCTATTTGGTGAAATTCATTTTGAAGTGCTGAAACAAAGCCAGTTTCAGTTTGGACTGCTTCTAAGCAAAGGGAAAAAAATCACAGCTACTTGTAAAGCATATAAGATTGAAAAACAATAAACAACACTATTTTGCAAGTTTAAAGAAATATTTTTGCAAACAATCTGTATAATTGGCTCTATTGAAATAACTCCCAAATACAGCACATTTACACTATTTTATTTCGTTTCTAATCCTGCAAATAATAATAAAACAGAAATACTATAAGTTAATGCTCTATTGGAATGCTGCTGATGAAGTACTCAAACAGTGGCAATGTTCCAAAGGTACATGTGAATTAAAGTCATATGCTTCCACGGAAAAAGAAATAAAACCTTAAGATTTGCTGTCTCTTGTTGTGACTTAGCACAAGCTTGAAGACATACCATGTAATTTTTTATGGGAAACAGTTGCTTATCATTACCTAGATTTCAATTTGGTATTAAATCCTGTAGATGAAGCATCCTGTATAAAGAAGGATTACTATAGCAAAGATCTAAACTGGAGACAATCTAATACATACCCTTTTAACCCAGTTTCATTCATGAACATTCAATAGATGAATAGATTTTTGGTCTCCAGTGTTATTGATATTCATTATCATCAAACATTATTGTTCTTAGGAAAAATGAAAGCTGTCAAAGATAACGAACAGCATAAAATTTGATTCTCTGGAGAGCAAGGCCATCAAAGCATTACATTAGTGTTTATTTCTTTTTTCAAGTGTGAAACAAGTACGTAATATTAAGATTGAAAAACACTAATCTTTAGCACCGTCGAGAGATATGACAATGAAAGGGGTTTTTTTTCATAACATATTATTGGAGATGACCTCCAGGAGGTTATAAGGCCTTAAGAGTTAGACCTCATGTCCCCAAATTCTCCCTTTCATGTCACCAGATTAGAGGCCACAGACTTAGAGATATTGCCCATTTGCCCCAGCAGATGGGATTTTTGAAGTTCAAAAGCTCAATGTTAGGAAAGATTCTGGGGCATTTTGAATTTGGCAGGCTAGAATTACTACTAACAAATTAATCCAATTTCCAGATTTTGTGCTTTTATTTATGCCTCACTTAACTGAAAACACATGAATTCAGGTTACGTCTTCAGTGTTCCCCAAATTATTGCTAAAAATCAACTGACATTTCCAATACAGATTTTGTTGTTGTTGTTCTTCAAAGCTATACTTGTATTTCTAGAATTGTTTGCTGTTGTTTTAAGGTGTTTTCACTGGTCTTCTCTATATGGAGGCATTATTAAGTACCATTTAAACATATAATGCTCTCATATATGATATGTAGATTAATTATGCTTAAATGATTCTGATAATGCCTTCATATAAAATATATAACGTATATAGGTAAAACACCTCTTAATTCTCTATTAAAATATGCTGAAATTTATTACCAAATACATTTTTATTTGGATCTAAGATATTTCTAGAGCTCACAAGTGAGCAAATATGTCTATAAACACAAGTAAGGCAAATAAAAATAAAATAAATAAAATAGAATATTTTCCCAGCCAGAGACTCTAAACACCAATATATAGCCCAATAAAATAATTAATTATCTTAAAGTTTAGTATAAGAACAACAAATAAGACTGCTTCAAGGAATTTGGCTCAATGATTTATCAAATAAAATAACTCACATTGAATTTCTTATGCAACAATATTTAAGAAGCAATAATATATTAAATATGCAACAAAGTCCAAAGATATTATCTACCACTGTGACTTATTAGTTAAAGATAAAATTTTCTTATATCAAATTTAAGAAGATTTCTTATTTTTTTGTTTTACTAGGATTCTGATTTATCTAGGTTATTTTAATTTAATTTAAAATAAAGTACTCACTTTATAACTAGCATTATACAGACTTGCTGAGACATATGGGAGCATATGACATAATACTGTCTACTAAGTCGCCTAATATCAAATTGAGAAAGTCTTGGGTCCCTGAGTTCTTGGTTAGATGATAGATATGTTTACTCATTCCCCCCCAAACCAAAAAATGAAAAAAAAAAAACATATATATATATATATATAACTGAATACTGCGTACAGTGACAAATATGCTAAAATGTGAAGCAAATATTATAATAAAAATTTCAAGCTCTTATATGAAATTGATCAAAATAAAACTGAAAAAAATAAAGTGACCACATAATAATAATATACTATTCAATAACATTATGTTTAAAAATGAAAATACTTTTTGGAATAAAGCTAAGAATCAATTAATGAAACTTAATGCATGTAATTTATGTATCATTCAGAAATTTCCCTAATTGAAATCAAATGCTTTCCTTCAAATGATCTTCTTATTAAACTAACAGTATAATGATCTCAACTCATTTGCTGACTTAGAAGGCTAATTGGCTAATTGTATTTGATTCAGTTACTATTTAGCAAATTTTCACTCCCACACTGAACTACCTTCATGGGAGAAGTGTACTTTCCCATTCCATTGATATTGGGCTAGACCACATGCTTTGGCCATAAAGTATGGGCAGAAGTGACAGTGTGCATGACAACGTGTGTGACAGTTCTGAGCATTGCTTGTTTCCACTCACCCATCTGGGAGCTTCTAACTTCAACCATATGAAGCCTATGACTTGGGGAGCCCCTTCCCCCCACTGAGTGAGTTTCATTCAAGCCAATCAACACACACATGAGTGAAAATACTTACTGCTATATGCCTTGAGATTTTTTTTTAGTTGTTTCTTATGTAACAACAGCTGACCAGTACACTAACCAGAAAGTGCAGTAATAATTAAGATATCATTCAAAACAACAAAAAAATATATAGTGTTTACAAATTAACTTACAGAAGGATATATGAAAACCCAATCAGAAAGAACTTTTTAATATAAGATCAAAGATGATGCTCTGAATAAATGAACAGCATTACATACTCTTGACTTAAAATTGTAAAGATGTCAATTCATCCCAAACTAAAATGTAAATTCAATATAATCTAAATAAAAATTCCAGTTAATTTTTCAAGAAACAAGATAAAATTATTGAAATGTTTATAACAAAGAATACCATTCTGGCAATAAATAAATCAACCTTTTAAAAAGATTAAAGAACAGAAAAATATATTAGTTGAAGAGAACAGAGTTTAGGGATATATCATGGTATATATATAACAACATAAGATAGAAATGACATCACACATCAAGGCAGGAAGGACATATTGTTTAGTAGAGTTTAGGGGGGTGGAAAGAGCGGATGGAAAGGGCTCCCTGTATGGAGAAAAATAAGATGAGATTCCAGTCTAACACTACATATAGTGTTATATATGTTATATAGTGTTACACTGCACTCTAGACAAAAAAAATATTAAAGTGAGAAACGTAAAAATATAAAGTCAATAGAAGGAAACACAAAAGGCCAACATGCACAAAAGTGCCACTCAAAATCAACTGTAATCAGAAACATGTATATTAAAAATAGATCTCATTTGAAAATATTATACAGGAAAAAAATGAGAAAGCTGGATAATTTCAATTATTGAAGAGAATGTGGTAATATAAGACCCCCATACATTGCTAGTGGAAGGATAGACTGGTACAACCATACTGGAGAGAATCTGTCATTACTTAGGCAAATAAAGTGTAGACACAACCTATGATAGAGTCTTTCTGCTCCTATAAACTTAAAGTACCTCTCATACAAGTAGGTAAAGAGAATTTACCAGGATATCTATCACAGCATTAGGTGTAGCAGCTGGAAGTTAGAGGCAACCTGGCAACTCGGAGAAAAAAATAAAATGTCTGGATGAACACATGAGTTTACACAGCAAATAAAAGTAACAGATAGATGTATAGGTTGCAACATGCATGAATATCGAAAACATTATGCTTAACTGAAAAGAAAATGAATTTTATAATAGCATTTTAAAAAATCAAAATATCTGCACACAAAACACACATATTTTGTAAGAACACACACATTGGGGAAAAAAAGATGTCTGTTAAAACACAATAATATGGTTGTTCTGGTTATCTTTGTTGCATAACCAACCCCTCTAAAACTTAGCAGCTAAAAACAACAACAATCTTTCATCTTGCTCACAACTCTGTGAGTCAGGATCTCAAAGCGTGGCTTAAGTAGATGACACCTGTGCCTACTTGGTATCCAGAGAGGGCATTAACATTATTATATTAGTAGCTGAGACCAAGACCTATTCTTTCGCATTTCTGACACCTTGGCAGAGACACAAGAAGTCTTGGCTCAACTGGGATGCTCTCCTGCTAAACTCTACACTCAGAGCCTGTCTACGTGGTTTCTCCAGCAAAGTAATCAGATCACGAGAGCAGTACTCCCTCACTGCTGATTATAGAGGAAGAGAAATGGGAGTACAGAATGGAGATAAAGGGGAATATGAACATTAAATAAAAGGGCGTCTAGAAAAAAAAAGATGATCATGTGCCATGAGCTGAGGGGTATGTGTCTGATATTAAAAAAAAAATCGGATTCAGATTTTAAAGGATAGAGAATCCTATAATGCTGTGTTTGGCTTTAGTCTAATCAGTTCTTTAGGCCCATTCTTTTCTGCCTAAATATTATGACCAGTATTTCCTTGGTAATCATAATATATGTTTTAATAGGATAGTATTAGTCAGGATGACAATGTCTCCTTAAATTTTCCAGACTGGAGGAAATATTGCAAAAATCTTAATTTATGTTAGATCTGAGTAGTGTTTATATGGGCGTATGTGATATGATTTTAATAATTTCCTATGCATTAGAAATATTTCATGATTTAAAAAATAACATCTATCACTACCAAATTGTCACCTGGGAAAAAATTCAATACCAATATTTTCAATGGGTAAGCAACTTTAAAATTCTGAAGGAAAAATGGTTAATTCAGTTAAAACTGCCTAAATCTAAACAGAGGCACAGCTGCATTTTATAAACAAAAGCAATTTGCACACTTTCTTCAGTTTAACATGGAATGCAAACACATACCATTGTTTTGGATTTTTTTTTCTTTGAGAAATAACCGTTGTGTCTTTTTTTTGAGGAAGATTATAGTTTAAAGATAACACTCTATAAAACATGATTTCATTGCTGAATCTAGGATTTTGTGTTTAAATGTTAAGAAATTGCAACAAAAGTCTAAAGAAGGCCTTTATTACAATGATAGACAATTTTTAGTCAATCAGCATATATGTATCCAACACCTACTATATTCAAGGCAATTAAAACAGCCTCTGGAATCTGTAACCAACTAACAATATGATGTTAGGGAATTTACTCATCCTCTTCAAGTCTCTACATAATAAGTGTTGGGCTACAATATCCTAAGGTCTTTTCCACAAAAAAAAGTTTGTTTCACCTTTAATTAAAAAATCGTGGCAGAACTAACAGTAAAATTAAAGGTAGTTCATTAGTCACAAATTAGATCATCATGTAATAAATGTATATTATCCCAGTGGAGGGTGATATTGAAGTGGAAAGTGTAGGGGAGAGAAGGTGAAAATTGACCTAGAACTTGAAAAATGGTGTATTTGAATAGGTACAGAGGAAGAATACTTAAAGTTAAATAAATATCATGAGAAAGGCTAAGGAAACAAGAATGAAGAGTTGCCTGGGGTAGAGTCAATAAACCGACTTTGAGCAGGCAGAAGATGCAACTGGTAGCTGAACCCTACCTTTGGTTTTGTTGGCAAGCACAGTAGTTTTCAAATATTTGCTAGTTGCCCACATGTCTAAAAAAGAGAGAGAGAGAGAGAGACTTTACCTAGCTCTCAAAGTATCTGAAAAAATTAGGCTTAATTCCCGCATGTCAAAAATCTGCTGGCACTAAGCAGAGGCTGTCCACTCTTAGATGGAGCATTCACTCTGCACTTGTCCACTATTCCCACCGATTTTTATTACACTCCACAGGTTTTACTTATCTATAAACCCTGAGTGGCCCTATAGAAATTTCAATATGTTAAATCCATAGAATAAGTTAATTTTTAAGAAGTTATAGATATTACAATTGCCAGGCTATATAATTTGAATTTCATCTTATGAGATTTTACTATATACAGTTTTTAACAAAAGGTTTATGCTTTTGAAATATGTTTTTTGAACATTAAAAATAGTTCTAATCATGTCCCTGAAGATGCTAGAATCAAAGAAGTCTACTCAGGAATCAGGAAAAGATAGAATCATGAGCCAAGAAGGAATTTGATTTTAGAAGATCATTGCTTTCTTATAGGTGGGAGAAAAATTTAACAGAATAGAGTAGTAAAAGGCACATTTGGGATGAGGCTGAATATGAGAGTAGATATAAACACTATCTACTCATGTTTCTGGATTAGAGATTGGATTCGCCACAAACTACTACTCTGATTGAAACTGAGCAGGACCCTGTGGGGTCCTCTCAGGTACAAACCCTTTCCATGTCCCCAATTTCTTTTTTGTAGGAAATAGGCTTCATTGAGCCTCCTTGACCTTCCCTGAGTTCCAATGGGCAGATTCAAACAGTTGCTAATCAGGGAAGAAACGGGAAGTAGAAACAAGGGAGGAGCAGTCAAGAAACCATAGTGCAGAAAAGAGGGAGGGTCCTGGTTCCCCCTCCAGGAATATACCTAATAGAGAATCATTGAGTTCTTTTTTAGGAACCTGCCTGCACCCTGGCTGAGCATGAGTCCTGGATCATCACCTTGTTACCTCACCACCAACCTATCAGAAGAAAGTCACATACCCTGCAACCTTCACCCCAAATTTTGCCTATAAAAACCTCTCCCCACAAACCATTGAGGAGTTCAGGGTTTTTGAGCATGAGCCACCCGTTCTCCTTGCTTGGCCCTGCAATAAACCTTTCTCTGCTGCAAACTCCAACATTTAGGTTTGTTTGGCCTCACTGTGCGTTGGGCCCACGAACTTGCATTCAGTAACGTTAGTAGGTGGGGTATTTGGAGGGTGACTAGGATTATTACTGCCCTTATAGAAGAGGTCTGAGAGAGCTCCCTTGTCCCTTCTGCAATGTGAGACTACAACAAGAAATCTAGGACCCAGAAGAGGACCCTCCCTGGACCATGCTGACACCCTAATCTTGGATTTACAGCCTCCAGAACTGTATGAAATAAATGTTTATTGTTTTTAAGCCACCCAGTCTGTGGTGTTTTGTTAGAGCAGACTGAATGAATTAAGACAACTCTTGGAGCAAGATGGCGGTGACGAAGAGGAAGCGGCGTGGAGGCCCGGCATTTCAGGCGAAAAAGCTAAAAAGAAACAAAAAAGATGATAAGCTGCCTGCTAAGCCGAGCGCCGTAGCAGAGGAGGCGGAGGAGGAAGAGAGAGATCGTATCCCAGGCCCGGTTTGCAAGGGCAAGTAGAAAAATAAGGAACGGATTCTCATCTTTTCTTCTAGAGGAATAAATTTAAGAACAAGACATTTAATGCAAGACTTGAGAATGTTGATGCCTCATTCTAAAGCAGATACTAAAATGGATCGTAAAGGTAAGTTATTTGTGATTAACGAGGTTTGTGAAATGAAAAACTGCAATAAATGTATCTATTTTGAAGCTAAGAAAAAACAAGATCTCTATATGTGGTTTTCAAATTCACCTCATGGACCATCTGCTAAATTCCTTGTTCAAAATATTCATACCCTAGCTGAGCTAAAGATGACTGGAAACTGTTTGAAAGGTTCTCGGCCCCTCTTGTCTTTTGATCCTGCTTTTGATGAATTACCACATTTTGCTTTGTTAAAAGAACTCTTAATTCAGATCTTTAGTACAACCATAGTATCATCCCAAAAGTCAACCATTTGTGGACCATGTGTTTACGTTCACTATTTTGGATAATAGGATATGGTTTCGGAACTTTCAGATCATAGAAGAAGATGCTGCTCTTGTAGAAATAGGACCCCGTTTTGTCTTAAATCTCATAAAGATTTTCCAGGGAAGTTTTGGAGGACCAACTTTGTATGAAAATCCTCACTACCAGTCACCAAACATGTATCGGCGTGTCATAAGATCCATCACAGCTGCAAAATACAGAGAGAAACAGCAAGTGAAAGAGGTGCAGAAGCTGAGAAAGAAACAACCAAAGACTATTCTTCCCCATAATCCCACTGCAGATGTTTTTGTTACATCAGCTGAGGAAAAGCCGATAGAAATACAGCGGGTAAAACCAGAGCCAAAAGTAGATTTGAAAGCAAGAAAGAAAAGGATTTATAAAAGGCAAAGGAAGGTGAAACAGAAGATGAACCGTGGGAATGCAAAATGAATCAATGGATAACTAATTTGTTCTCAGTTGTTTTATATTTATTTTATGTTCAATGTG
The DNA here is from genome assembly GCF_949987535.1 of Balaenoptera acutorostrata. Classification (NCBI taxonomy): domain Eukaryota; kingdom Metazoa; phylum Chordata; class Mammalia; order Artiodactyla; family Balaenopteridae; genus Balaenoptera; species Balaenoptera acutorostrata. The sequence goes on along the minus strand of NC_080068.1, from coordinate 127,080,004 downwards.
TAAATACTTTTATTATTCGGGACGACCTTATATCTAACTAGTGTGACATTTAAAAGAGAAAAATTAAGATTTTGTGGCTTCGGTGGGGGGGGGGGGGTTCCTATGTTTTTCTAAATAAAATATCACAAGAACTCAAAAAAAAAAAAAGACAACTCTTAAATTTTCATCTTCCATAGTAAAAATCAGAAGTTAATATATAAAACTAATTTTAAAAATTAACATAAGCATATTACTTAGGAATTTAGAGCAAGCACAGCAAATGCAAAAGGAAACAATTAAGAGTTGAAGATGGTCACCTCCAGGGTTACTTCCAGGGAGTAGAGACGGGAGGGGAAAGGAGTAGTGGAGAACGATGGAACAAAGAATAACTTGTTTATTACAGAAAGCTTTATAGAAATATTGTCATTTACTAGCATTTATATATGTAACTTTAATAAAATATAAAAGTCATAAAATAAAAATTTATCATATAACCACTTACACACATAATTTGGTCAAAAGACCTTATTATCTTCTTGATGCTGTATGAGCACGTATAACCTTAAAAAGGCTGTACTGCTTTCCCAGCACCCTCCACCCCAGAGACCCTCAACTACAGCCAGCTTTCTTTTGTTAAGAAACAAAATTCAACAGAGTAAATGTGAAGATCTAATTGGTTTTATTCAACGATTTATGAATCAGCAGTGTCCCATCTAGCAACTAGAAGGGCACTCCAAGGGATTGTACAAAATGGAAGGTTTTTATAGGAGGAAGGGTGGGGTTAGGGAGCTGAAAAGAAAAGAAAGGATTATTTTTAGGCCAGGACATCTTACTCGGGGGGTGGGGAAAGGACCAGCAGGGGTTTAATCATGCAGATGGTCTCTTCTTCCTCGAGGATGGAGAGGGCCCATGTGACAGATCACCACGTTGGTGCTGACCAGAAAATTCGAAAATGGTTGATTAAGATTACATTTCTGAGGAAGGTGAAAACCTTAATTAAGTCAGGTATTAAATCTAGATTTTAACGTGGGCTTTTAGCGCAAGTGACGCCATTGGGGGTCTGTGGTTTTTCTCTTTAACGGGTTAAACATACCATGCCCTTGCATGATTTCATGCCACTACAACATGCTTTTCCTCTCTTATGTCCTACCCTAATATGCCTGCTGGAGAACTAGTCAATCTTGAAGACCCAGCTCAGAGGGTTTCTTCTTTAGGAATTCCTTTTCTCCTCCCTGACAACCTCTAGAAGCACCCTTTTTATGTAACATGTGTGCTTTGAACTCGTAGGAGAGGTGGAACTTTTTTCCCTCTACCCTCCTAGGTTCAATAGCTGGGGCCTGAGAACCAAACTGTTAAAAGACAGATTAACAAGAGGGGAAAAAAAAAAGTTTAATTTTGTGTTTATGCATGGGAGTTTCAAAAAGAAATTAGACAAATGGAGGAGTCCAGATGACTGAGACTAGTACACCATTTTAGGCTACATAAAGGAAAAGGGGTTTGGGGCTTCGGGGTGGGAGAGGCAAGTTATGGGGAGGTGAGGGGAGAAAATGGGTGGTAAGTAACTGTTGTCTTGTTATGCAGGTAGGAGCCTCTCAGGTGTTAAATGTTGTCTCCAAGAGAAGCACTCCTCCTGGTACAGAGATAGATTTACAAATGGAAACTTATTTTACTACTAATGTAAATTTCCTTAACAAAAGAGGAAATTTGTGCTTTATTTTTAGGCAGTTAGCAGGAAGGTAAAGAGCTTTTCTTGCACCTGTGGTTTTTAATGACCTTTAGCTCAACATAATCCTTATTCCAAAGTGGCATATTTGGGGTGGCCTATTCTGGTCCTCTGCAAACTCTTGATGCCCCCCCCCCGACTCAATAGCTGATTCTCCATAGCCATTGGTCTTTAAAATGAGGGAAATGAGTTGAGATTGGGGATGCTGAATGCAAATTCATCACCCCTACTGGACAAACGATGCTAAAAGCATTTCTACACAGAGATTCAAAGCATCCTTTTCATTGTTAAAAGCAGTGTTTGTTTGTTTTAATAGGTAGAAAAAGAAACCGAGCTTTGTTTGCGGAAACTTAGGAAAATTATTATTATTCCTTGAATATTGCTATGTTAAACCTCTTATTTCCCTACCCACGGGAATTCCCTGGCCATCTAGTGGTTAGGACTCTGAGATTCCACTGCAGGAGGCATGGATTCGTCCCTGGTCGGGGAACTAAGATCCCTCAAGCCTACCTGAATTTATTTCATGCTATGGATAACATTTTTTGATTAATCAAAGCCCAATTATCTCACTTACGAATACATTTATCAAGATTACTAAAAGAAAAAAATGTTATTTTAAATTCAGCTATTTTCATTTTTAGCCTGCTGAGTCTAAATGGCTTTGTTTCAGTAATGTGCTGATGACAGCTATTTGCTGGTTCAAATTTAAATTTTCTTTGCCTGGGCTATTTAAATTATAATTGGCACTGACAGCCAGTGGTCACAAAGAGACCATCGTTACACAGTGTGCATTCTTAGCAACAGAAAAATAATGGGAAAAAATTACTATAGCAGAAACACCAGGGAACAGACTTAATACAGTCTGATGAACATCTAGAATATGCCTTTAATAAGACAAAAATTATACCTTGTCTCAATAACAATATTCATCAGTCTTATTACTCCTACTGGTAAGATGACAACTAAAAACTGCAATAATAATAACAATCTCTGAAGTGTCATTCTTCTTTGTGATGATCTAAATATAATTTATTGATTTTGTTTTTGTTTATATGGTTTTTACCAGTACTCACTAAGCACCTAGACTGCTCTGAATATTTTGCATAAGATAAACTTGCAAATATTGCAATAGAAACTGTCCAGTTTTCTGTTTCCTTTCTCTTTGCCACATACATTTATATTATGCTATTAGTCATTTTAGCTAAATATTCAGTTGTAGTTTGGTATATGCAATCAGCTGTGTAGAATCAAAATTTCTCTATTCATTTTCAAGTGATTCAGATAAATTTAATGGACACAACACATATGTAAAATAAGATTGAGATTAAAAAAATCCTTTACCTCTTGTGAAAATAAAAGTGAAAAAAAGATGAATTAAACTCTAATTGGTGAACTGTGTTTGGGTCAAAGTTATGCCCCTTCATTACAAACTGGCAAACAACTCTACCAGTTCCATATGAAGGGTACCAGAATATGTTACCCCAAAACATGCCTCTTTGGCATATGGATTTTTTGAGCTAAGGGCCATGAAGAAGAGGTGGATGCAGAAAAAGCTCTCAAAACAGTACCTAAGTTTTTCTTTAGTAAAGGAAATTTACATTTGTAAAGGTATCTCTCTCCCTCTCCTATCCTAGAAGGAGAAGAACTCTTAATAACTTACTAATGGAGAAGGCACCAAGTTAAATCTGCAAAACAAACCTTACTAAACAACCAGTCTTTACCATACTCTTCCTGGTCACCTTCCCACAACTTGCTTTCTCCATCCAGAAGTTCCAAACCCCTTTTCCTTTGTTTAGCCTAAGACTGTATTTAAGCACAATGCTAACAAGCCCTTTGGGTTACTCATCTCCATGTGCTCCCATGAGTATGTGTAATGCACGTGTTAATAAAATTCTGCTTGTTTTTCTCTCGTTAATCTGTCTTTCAATAGTCTAATTTACAAGGTCCCAGCCAGAGAACCTAAATTGCGTACATGAAAAACATATTTTTTCCCTCCCCTACACGTACTCCTAGTTGTTAAAATACACCTCCCTCCAATGTTTGTCCATGCCTTTACATACCCCAGATGCCAAATCACGTATCATTAGCACTGAGAATTTACTTTTTGTATTTGGATTCAGACTAAAGACATATACTTTAGCAAAATAAACCCTGCAAGCTCCTTATGGTCAGGGAACAGATCTTTATTTGTACTCTAAAATGCCTAGCACAATGCAATAAATACCTGTTAACAACTGTGGTAGCAGTTATCTGAAACATCATTGCAGGATGCATCAGTTAATGAGAGTTTGGGGAATTGTTAAAATAGTATTTTTTAAAATAATTATTTTTCCTTAGGACAGTAGTCCTCTCTCATCTGTGGTTTCGCTTTCAGAGGTTTCAGTTACCCTCGGTCAGTTGCAATCTGAAAATATTACGTGAACAGTTTCAGAAATGAACATTTCATACGTTTTAAATAGTGTGAGATCTTAAGTGGTGTGATGAAATCTCTCGTCATCCCATGTCATCCCGCCTGGGATGTGAATCATCCCTCTGTCCAGAGGATCCCACCCATTTTTCACTTAGTAAACATCTCACTTATCAGATCAATTGTCCAGGTATCACAGTGCTTGTGTTCAAGTAACACTTATTTTACTTAATAATGACCACAAGGTGCAAGATGAGTGATGTTGACAATTTACATATGCCAAAGAGAGGCCATAAAGTGCCTCCTTTAAGTGAAAAGGTGAAATTTCTCTATCCTGTAAGGAAAGGATAAAAATCGTATGTTGAGATTGCTAAGGTCTACGGTAAGAACAAATTTTCTATCTGTGAAATTGTGGAGGGGAAAAAGAAATGTGTGTTAGTTTTGCTGTCGCACCTCAAACTGCAAACGTTACAGTGCAGATAAGTGCTTAGTTAGGATGGAAAAGTTGCCAAATTTGTACAATAAGATATGTTGAGAGAGAGAGAGTGAGCACATTCACATGACGTTTATTACAGTATATTGTTATAATTGTTCTATTTTATTATTGGTTATTGTTGTTAATCTCTTGCCTCATTTATAAATTAAACTTTATTGTAGGTATGTATGTATAGGAAAAAACATAATATATGTATAGAGTTCAGTACTATCTGCAGTTTCAGGCATCCCCTGGGGGTTTTGGAACGTATGTCCTGTGAATAAGCGGGGACTGTTGTATTTATTGAATAAATTCTATATTGAGGTATATGAATGTTTCTAAGATCAATTTCTTGTAGCGGGAGATGATACTACAGAGTTTTTAAATACAGGCCTACTTATAAAGCCATTTCAATAGGAGAGTAGAAGGTAGGTATGTCCAAGACTATGGTTAGAAGGCCATTTCAGGAGGTCAGGACTGAGGAATCAGTCCTGAATTGATTTGTGGTTCCCGGAAATAAAGGAAAGAAGCTTGACAGAAAGGCATACTCACAGGTTATCTGCTAACACAGGCAGAAATTAAGCTATATATTGAACATTAAAGGAAAACAGATTCTTCATTTTGGGTAAAATAATATGTGAGTTTATCTTACTACGTTTCCTTCTAGTTAACATTTTCAAGGACCTAAAATCTCCTGTAGTTGCACTTGTAAATGTGGTCCTGTGAATTCTGTCTTTACATGAGATTTAAGTGCATATGACTCTACTTTGACATTATAAGTTCACTCCCTCCTAATAATATACTATTACTACATTTTGTTTCAGTGAAAGCAGCATTAGGTTAATGTACAATTATGTGAAATGTGTAAGAGATATGGTTCAGTAACTACAACATTTCCAACTTCCATTCTTTGTCGTAGGCAAAGCGAACAAAATAGCAGTAGCATAGCCTCATGTTTAGATGTATTTTTAGATGCAATCATAAATAAAATAATTTCAATACACTAAGAAATAAAAAACCATAACTATTAGAAGTCTGGGAACACACCCAAAGAGATACTCTCTCTTTAACTTCCCATGTTCATGATTATATAGTCAGAAAATTTTCCAAGGATATATCACACAAAAAAGGTTATTCCATCCATCTTTCTTCTTTTGCAGGCCATTACTTTAAAATGAGCCATCCACTCTGAATTACAGGTTAGGTTTTGTTTCCTTTTTAATGCCATTTTGATCATTTAATATCCAGAAAAATGAAAAGGATAATAGATGAAACACAGAAAAGATAAAAGACAAATGCTTTACAAATGCTTTCCCATAATCTGTTTTTGACTAAGGACTTAATAGAGTTTATTTAATTAAATTGGATCAGACCCTTTATTTAAAGTAACATATAGACATTTTTAAGATAGATTTGAATTTGGTAATTTCAATAAATCCTGATTTCCCTCACCAAAAATATTTTCCTCACTCACATTTCTCCGTTGTGTTCACACACAAACCCTAACTGGCTGACTCTTAGTTTGCTTTTCATAATATACTTTTTATCTTACTTCAATGTAAGTACTCTTTTTTCAGAGACATGGCAGAGCTTATATCTTATGTAAAAGAAAATCTCATGTGATCACACAAGCATTACGCAGGAGAGTAACGTCTCTTAAGAAATGATATTCTCCCACAAAAGAATAGCCTTAAACCAATTTATGTAATCACTTAAGTCACAAGCATTATACACCCGCTCCCAGCCCCTCTTTCATCTCTTGGTGATTCTATTTAGCAACAGCAAGCTGTTTTCAGGAGGACAAAAGCTCGTTTTAAGGGTTTTATAATTAACAACTGCCTGTGAGAATATCATTCATAAAATGACAAAATTACCCACCCTTGGGAGTATCTACCATTGCCATGAAATTTTACCCTGTCTGTGCAAAAGGAAAAAAAATCTGACTCGTTCATTCATTTAATTAAGATTTATTGGGCACTTACTATGTGTCAGGTACTATGCTGATGAGAATGAGAAGAAAATGCACATACTAATACCTGGAGCCCAACAGATCTAAGATTAAATCTTGATTCTGATATTTATTAACTGAGTGTGTTATAAGGAATGTGTCTGATCTTTGTCTCTGGTTCTTGGAAGGTAGCCTCTAAACCCTTGGAATCTCCTGAGTGATAGGAGTGTCTCTGTTATTTACGGTGGGCCCCTAGGACCACATCTGAAAGTTTACACTGACCGGGGCCCCTAGAAAGGAAAGTGGATGCTAATGAGATATGTCAGGTGTGGAGCTGGCCGGGCCAAAAACAAAAAAAGAAAGAGATGGGGTTTGGAGCTACTGTGATATCAGCCTGACCTCCAGAGTGGCTGGATATTGAGTTCAACCATTTGGACAAAGATTCAATCCATCCTGTCTAGATAATGAAGCCTCAATAAAACCTTCTTGGCTTGGCAATATTGCATGCATGTATTGCCACACATTGATGCCAGGAGGATAGAGCCTCCCTGATGACTCAGAAGCTTCACATTTGGACCCTTCTCAGTCCCAGATTCCACCCTAGGCATCTGTTTCATGTGCATCCTTTGCTTGTCATAAACAGGACTGTGAATATCGTAGGTTCCAGTGATTTCTGTGAGTCCTAGCAAATTATAGAGACTCTCTGTGGTTTTGGGAAACTGCCAAAGTTGCAGTTGGTGTCAGAAGTCTTGGGAAAACTCAGTGGTCTGGAGGACTGTACCCTTAACCTCAAGTTTGGCTAATTCCAGGTACTAAGCAAACTTCTTTGGCAACTCTCTTATCTTTTGAAAGTATTAGTCTTCATATCTTTATCATATCATATCTTTACTGGGTTGTTGTGAAGATAAAATAGCTAATTCTACAAAGTATCATATGCCTTGCACATAATAGGTGCTCACTTAAGGCTTTAATTATTATTGGATAGGAATTTTTAAAATCCAACCTAACACATTATCTTATGAATGAAAGACTCTTACTAGAAATCTCTCTTATAGCACAAAAGCAAAGGATGTAGCAATTTCCATGCATCAGATCTTTGACTTATCTTGCCTGTTTTCAGATATGAGAACTTCATCTGTACACATCTCATCACCAGGGTCAATGACTTGAATATCATTAAGAGTCTTAGACCTATGACTGATGTTTTCATCTTAATTTTTGAGAAATTTAAAAAAAAAAGCATGAGAATTACAGGACAGAGCTCCAGTATCAATATTTAAGATTTAACAAAAAGGTAAATTACTCTGGAAAGTAATAGCTGAGAAACTACTGTGGCAGAATAGAAAACTCAGTAGACCAGAGACAGAAGACCTTGCTCTGAGCCTTGATTCAGACAGGATGTCTTTAGTGCTGCCAGCTCTGTGACACTGAAAATCACCCTTCCCCATCTAAAAATACAACTATGAAGCCAATTATCAGAGCTGAAGTAAATATTAGCTAAAGTGGTGCCTATAACAGAGTATCAGAAACTCTAATTATGTTTAAGTTAAAGTACATAATTATTGATTTGGACACAAAAAGATATTCTAATATGAAGGTAAAAATAATTTTAAACAGTGAGAAACCTAATTGCCTGACTCAATAAGAGTAAGAGAATTGCCTAAAATAAAGTTGGCATTGAGACATAAATCCCTACGGTTGTATTGGTGTAATTCAGGGATTAATCCCAGAGTATCAAATTAAAAAAAAAAAAAAAGGCCGGTTACAGGCCAAAGGTGCCCACAAACATGTTCTAATTAGTCTGCAGAGTTTTAAAAAATTCCTTTTTAATATTGGCTATATTTGGCCCATATTCCCCTGTGGTAACCATCAATCAGAAATAAATGCAGTCATGTCCCCTTTAGTTTTCCACTGTTTTCACTCAAGCCGAATTTCTTTATTTATATCACCGACCTAGCGCCTATAGGCATGTGAGCCTCTGACTCATTTCACAGAGTTGAATAACTTGTAGAATCAGGGTGTTTGTGAATGGTAAAAACTAGGAGATAGATGTGAACAAGGAAGACAGAGAGCAAAATGGGAGATCAAAGGACCTTTGTTGAGAACAAAATGAGTCATAGGTCAGCAAAAGGCAAAGCAGGCAAGAGAAGGAATTCAAGTGCAAGCACCTAGGAAGCCTTGCAATGCAACGCCGTATTGGCCCAAAGCTCGTCATATCTGCAGAAGAGTCCAATAGCCATGAGTTTCGCTTGGCCTTCCAGGAAGCCTCCCAGGAGGACAAAGCTTGGCGGACAGCTGCAGCTGTGATGGGCAGGTCTTGATTACCCTCCATCCCCCAGAGCTGTGATATGTAACATTTCCGATTTTGCATTTGTGAACACATCTATCTGCAAGCCTCCACCTCAATTCTTACTGAAATATAGAAAATAATTCCTAAATTATTCTGATGATAGGTGCTTTGACAATCATGAAAAATTTGAGAATCAGAATGGATACATTAGGGACTTCCCTGGTGGCGCAGTGGTTAAGAATCAGCCTGCCAATGCAGGGGACACAGGTTCGAGCCCTGGTCCGGGAAGATCCCACATGCCTCGGAGCAACTAAGCCCGTGCGCCACAACTACTGAGCCCACATACCACAACTACTGAAGCCCGTGCGCCTAGAGCCCCTGCTCTGCAACAAGAGAAGCCACCGCAATGAGAAGCCCGCGCACCGCAACGAAGAGTAGCCCACGCTCGCCACAACTAGAGAAAGCCCGCGCGCAGCAACAGCAACGAAGACCCAACGCAGCCAAAAATAAATAAATTTATTTTTTAAAAAAAGAATGGATACATTAATACAATAGAGACCAAGAAATCGTCCTTTTTATGCAGGATACTGAGTGCTACTGAACTCCTGCTCCTACTTTAGGAAATATTCTAGCCCTCCATCACCTTCGGAAATTATAAGCAAGAGCTTACACTATGACAGAGAGAGAAACGAAGACATGTCAGGTGGGAATAATGGTGGCTGAATATATATGATTTTAAACCTGACTGTTAGGGCTGTATTAGGACATGTAGGGAATGGGGTGAGTCACTGCGGTGGTTCTGCTTCCCTCTCACTCACTGCCAGAGAAATGTGGGGAAAGCAGTGTTGAGCTGTGTGTACATACGCCCAGCTGGCAGATCTGGTTAAAGATCTGTATTTCTGAGGTAGGTGATTCATAACCATAAGGTTATATTATATTGTAAGAAAAAAGAATAGCAGAGGCCAACATTTGAGTTCCTTCACTCATTTATTCATTAAGTAATTTATCCAAGAAGTATCAGCTGATAAGCTAGTACGAATTTGCTATCCATTTTAAGATTTACAAACTTTAAGAAACTTAAAATTCACTAAGAAAGAGAGGACAGGTATGACTAAAAATCTACGTAAGCTTTTTTTTTTTTATTGTGTTGGGTCTTCGTTGCTGCACATGGGCTTTCTCTAGTTGCAGCCTGTGGGGGCTAGTTTTCGTTGAGGTGCACGGGCTTCTCATTGCGGTGGCTTCTCTTGTTGCAGAGAACAGGGCTGTAGGTGCGTGGGCTTAGTTGCTCCATGGCATGTGGGATCTTCCCGGACCAGGGCTCGAACCCATGTCCCCTGCATTGGCAGGTGGATTCTTAACCACTGCGCCACCAGGGAAGTCCCTATGTAAGCTTTTTGTAATAAATATCTAAAGAGCATTGCCGGCAATAAGTGTTATAAATTTCCAAATAAAGAAAAAGCTGTAGAATTTTGCAGATGCAGCCTGGAGAAAGTGAAACTGGAATAATGAGGCACTAGGGTAGCAAAAGGAAGCAGAGGATGTGATAATGCAAGCCTTTGCTTAAAACTCCTTCAAGATTTCCCATAATGAAGCAAGGGGTCCATAATGAAGCTGATGCTTTAATTATTTGATCTAAATCTTACTGAAGAAGCAAGAATTTGCAATGTAGAGATAGAGAGAATTTTAAGTAGAAAAAATATAAATACATAATGCTTCATCAACTTGTACTAGAATAAGACATTTAGATTTGAAAGACAACTACATAAAAGGGACTCTGAGTTATTTATAATACAGAGAAGAATAAAAGATCAGAAATCGAACTACAAGAAATGGCTGTTGAAGCATGGAGATAGAAAATAATCTAGAAAAATTAAATTTAATTTCAAGTGCAGCAGGATCATTGGAGGAGAATGAGAGCTGAGAAGTTTTTTGTAACTCATGAGGATTTGGGTGATGGCGGAGAACACATTTCCCATTGAGTGGTGAGGAGGAACGCCAGATTCGCTCTCAGAAGTGAATCGGTTGTGAATGAATGGAATCGGAAGGTATAGGCATACATGTGAGCAGTATTAGTATTAAGGAAGAAGGAATGGTAAGATTGTATTACTAATTCAGTATTTACTGAACAGTGAAGGTTAAGTTCTGAGAGATGAGGATACAGCTGGTAAACAAGACAGTGAAAGCCCTTCATACAATGGTGCTTAAATTTGGTGAAAGTCCTCCACTTCATGAAAACAGAGAACCTACTCATGTTAAAAGTCAGAGGGAGAGGAATAAAAAGGGAACAGTTAACATCTTGAATAAGGCCTGACCAGTGGGATAGGGTTCCTGAGACAGGCACTGGAGGAAGATCGAGGGAAGAACACTTGAGGAATTAGTCCTGATAAGGACAAGGGTCATTTCTTCTTGTGTCTAAAACAAAGTTTAGTCCATTTCTTTGTAATATTTCCCACTATATATTATACCTTATTCTAATTCTTGAGTGTCATAGTACATTTATTCCAACTCTTGTTATTGTGTACAATTATCCTTCAGGAATCATGTACAGGCAGACCTCATTTTTATTGTGCTTTCTTGCACTTCACATACATTGCATTTTTTAGATTGAAAGTGTGTGGCAACCCTGTGTCAAGTAAATCTGTTAGCACCATTCTTCCAACAGCATTTGCTCACTTTGTGTCTCCTGTCACATTTTGGTAATTCTTGCATTTCTTCAAATTTTTCACTATTATTGTATTTGTTACGGTGATCTGTGATCAGTGATCTTCAATATTACAATTGCAAAAAGTTTAGGACTCACTGAAGACTCAGATGATAGTTAACAAATTTTAGCAATAAAGTGCTTTTTAATTAAGGCGTATACATTGTTTTCTTAGACATAATGTTATTGCATGCTTAATGGACTACAGTATAGTGTAAACACAACTTTTATACTCATTATGAAACCAGAAAATTCATGTGACTTGCTTTATTGTAATATTCACTTTATTGTGGTGGTCTGGAACTGAACCTGCAATATCTCTGAGATATATTTGTAAATAGAGATTCCGTAGTTACAAATGTTATCGTGTTAAATAAAAGTCCAAATTGCTTACCTTATTTAATCAATGTACATGTTGAGAATAAAAAAATCTGCATATTAAGTTTCTAGAATAATTTCACTTATCTAGATTGGTTTCTCCCAAATGACTCTGCTAATTTGATTTTTCACGATGAACTCTTGGTAGACTATATATAGCAGATTATGATCCTTAAATGTCAAAGTAGAAAGTTTATCTGAATGTGGAATCTATCCTTTTATGTTTTCATTTGGTTTATTAGATATTTTTAGAGTTATACATACATATATTTTTAGGGTTGCGCTTAGTTTTTAGGTCTTAAGTTATATAAGAGCTCATTCTGTTGATTTTTCTAATTAGACTATTTTCCGTTGAACTTTTAATTTTCCAAATTTTCTTTCTTATTATTTTTCTGTGAGTCATTTCAACTGTTTATGGTTTCACCTTTGTTTTTACCATTAGAGTTGAGTCAGCTTAGATAGAAATCATAAGAATGTATTTTATTATTTTAGAACTTCCATTTCTGTCTGAAATGTTGCCAAATGACTCTTTTTCATGCTAAAAACAAGCATGGGAACTGATAGCTTTCAAAGACAGACTCAGGAACATCTATGAATGACAGTGAAACATAGTCACAAAAAGTTAATTATAACTTATTATAACCTATTATTTATTTTAAAATTGAATACAGAATTATAGGATGTCCCTTTAACAGTGATTTTCCTGGGTTACCTTAGAGCTAAAGGAGATAATTATAATGTTTCAAGAAAATTTATTATATAAAAGCTTTCTTCTGTCCAATTGATATAAAACAACTCACTTTGGATTCCATATATAAAAAGAGGCTGTAGTCTTCCAGGTGACCATTTTCTTTCCTACTTTTCTATTGCAGTTATGGTACACAACGTGAAACAAAGAACATCAAATAGATTTCCTAAATATTTTAATTAAAAATGGCATCTCAGGAGAAAAGTATGTTAAAATGAATTACAAGCTTTCTGCCCAATCTTCAACACTGTAATTCAAACTAACAGCTTCTAAAGAGAGAAGGCAAATGAACAATATTCCTTTTAGCAGATTACTAGTTTTTTTCCAAAGTTTATTGACTTCTTTCCCCATAATTACCAAGTTATAGGCAAAATGTTTTCAAGCCTCCTTTGAAGGCGTAGCCATGTGACTAAGTCCTTCAGTGGAATGGGAAGGAAAGTGATATCTACAATTTTCACATTGTTTGCTTAAAAAGAAATGACTTTTCTTGGCGGTCCATTTTTGTTCCTTTCTTCTCACTGAACAAGATGGAGGTGCCAATGGCCCAGGTGTAGACAGACATAATACAATGGAGAAATCTTGAGATCCTGAATGACCTTGTGGAGCAGAGTTGTTCCAGAAGCCTGAGATGCCAAACTGTTACATCAGAGGAAATAAATTTCCACTCTGTTAATCCATTATTCTTTGGAATCTCTTTACAGCAACTCATATTCTACCTTGACTAATAGCACCATAGATCTTAATGATTTTATTGGAGAATGCTATCTTCTTCAAAACAATTTCAACTCTGTTTCTTTCTCTGTATCAGAAATAGTAATCTATACTAATTCAAGATTATAGCTGGTAATTCATAAACACTCAGAATATTAATTTTAAGATTATATATAAACACTCAAAATATTAATTTTAAGATTATATATAGTCTAATATATAGTTTAATTTTTCATTATAATTTATTATATATAATAATATATGATATACATTTATTATCATATAATCATTATAAAACTGCCATCAGTGTCATCACAAAATAATTATATTGTGAAATTCTCTACAGTTGCATGAAACATGTAGAAAAAACACAAAGACTCTACATAGACTTCTCTGTACAGCCATTTTATCTGCTTCAAGTAGTGCCCGCTCCCATTCCTCAACGCTGCAATATCATTTATAGCCTTTAGCTGGAGTACTGAAGAACTAAAATTAAAACTCCTACACTCCTTAATATAATCTAAGTCAAAAACTCTGGAGAATGATTTGCTTCCCAATGATTAACTCTCTTCCTCTCTATACAGTTATTTGCCTTTGTTTTCAATGTGACTTTTTTATCTTCTTCTGGGTTAAAAGACTCCTGGATAGACAGCATTTTCAGAAGTCTGAACACTAGAAATCTATTACATACAAAACAATTTCCTTGTCCTCAGGGGCTAACAATATACACAGCTTACAAATTCTCCCTATAGTTCTCTTGATTCCTAAAGTTCCTTCTTCAAGAAGCTATTCTAATTAGACGAGGTAGGGTGTGTTCAGGGTGGTAAGGCCGTAGAGAAGAACCTATTCTAATTAGATGAAGTTATTTCAAAGTTGTACTTCTCCATTTGGTATAATTAAAAATAGTTTCTAATAATTTGATAGTACAGTATAGGCAAAGCACTAGAGAAATTAGAAAAAAAAAGAAAGAAAGAGATTAAAGAAACTGGGTCGGGATTTCCTGAAAGCAGTGGGGTTTAAAATGATTCTAGCAAAACAAGGAGAAAAATAGGAAAGTAATTCCTCATAGGGCAAATAGCATGGGCTTTAAGAAAAATATTTTCAAAATTAATGGAAAAATAACACGAACTCAGAACATAATTTAAAACTGGAAAATACAGGACTAATTTTAGCAAGCACTTAACAAATTTCAAAACATACTTCTGTGCTGAACATCTAAACTATTTCAACATAGACATAAAATAAATTTTTGAATATGAATTTTTTAGGTTTGGATTACACAATCCCAATCAGTAACAAGAAATCATCGTTGATTAAGACTGACAGAAATAAAAATTTGAATCGTATATATATGATATACAAGCTGTCATCAACTTTTACTAAGTGAATGCTAAATCACTCAGAATATTTCAAAGCAGATTTTTTTTTTTTACATATGGTATATCATTTGCAATAAACAGGCTGATACACAGAATTTCCCTGATGGTATATGTGTGAAAATGATTTCAGTGTTATAGAACTCCTAAAATTATCTTTCTAGAAAGGAAACTCAATACAAGAGATACGCAAATTAGCAGAAGCCTGCGTGTTCAGACCAAGAAACCTGGCTTTGGACAAGAAGGGGTTTTAGTTAAAATTTCAAGATAAAATTGTAATTGTTGTTTCTCTATTTCTTCCACCTATGCTGACCCATTGTCATCACATATAGCTTCAAGGTTTTCAAGGATTCTTCATTTCTTATCCTGACTATTGCTTTACTGCCTGACTGCTGTCCTTTTCTCAGAAAAATTTGCTCTTATAATCAGATCACGAGAATGTGGTGATCAACATAAAATATTAACATGTGAATATTCTGCATTATAAATCTAGGATTCCAGCCTTTAAAACCTATTCAAGGTTTAATTGCAAGATTTTGTTATTAAAGTATTTCTGTCAAATTTTAGGCCAACTTTTAAAAAATTAATACATCTAGACCCCAGGACCTATTAATAAGTATAGGCTTGTCAATGATTCATATATTCACATTTCAAGGGGTTCCTTGGGATACTTCAAAGAAAAAGAGTCTTAGAGACCAAAAGACCTGAGTTTCAGTCTTAGCTCCAATGACTAGCTGCAGTTACTCATACAGCCTACAGGTACCCATACAACTATCTGAGACCCCAAGAGTAAAATGGAGGGTAAAATCACTCTTTGTAATTAAAAGAAAAAGCATTTGTAAGGCAAACAGAACAATAGGATAATTGACACAACTAACACACAATAAATATCAGCTATCCTTCCCTTCTATAGAGAAAAATTTGTGCTTTTCTTTATTGTTTACTTTTTAAACAATTTTGGTATCCTATCATCCAAATTTCAGGTTGGAAATCCATGGGTTTAATTTTTTTTTTAACTACTTTTATTTACCAACACACAGGTAATGAAACTCAACACACACACAAACAGCTATTCAGTCTACCTTCAGTTACCACTTTAGGACATTAGTCACATACAGGTTTCCTCAGCTATTCGAAAGTAGAGTGTTCCTATGAAAACTTTAGTAAGCCAAAATGACATAGAGCAAAGAAGCCATTACCTTAGGATACTAAATTGACATAAAGCAGATGCTCACAGACACAGTTCAGTGTATGGCGGCCTGATGTTGACATGTTGAGTGCAGTTCCTGGAGTAGCTTGGGGGTGCCAATCTCAGCGCTGGTCAGGGCTGGCCACGCCTCTATGATGGCTCCCAGCAAAACAAACACTGAATACTATTTTCACTTTTTGCCTTTTTTCAGACAAACAAAAATCCCCTTTGGAGTTCTTTTGGTTAGCAAAACAGCTACTAATACAGTAAGTCCCCTACATATGAGCAAGCTCTGCTCTCAGAGCACGTTCATAAGTCCAATTTGTTTGTAAGTCCAACAAAGTTAGCCTAGGTACCCAAATAACACAATCGGCTATATAGCACTGTACTGTAATAGGTTATAATACTTCTCACACAAATAATACATAAAAAACAAACACAAAAAATAAAGAAAACACTTTTAATCTTACAGTTCAGTACCTTGAAATGTACAGTAGGACAGTACAACAGCTGGCATACAGGGGCTGGCATCAAGTGAACAGGCAAGAAGAGTTATTGACTAGAGGAGGGAGAGGAGGTGGGAGATGGTAGAGCTGAAGGATCGTCAGCAATAGGAGACGGAGGGCAAGCTGCAATTTCACTCACGCCTGACGTTGATGGCACAGGTTCTGGTTCCTTGCTGAAACCAAACGCATGTTCAACTTTGAAAGCTCAAAACTTGAAAGTTAGGGACTTACTGTATAGGTCTTTCGTAAAAGTGAAATGGCATAAAGCGAACTTTCAAAAAGCAGGGGCTACTTGTATTCCAATGACATTGACATTTGCAAATAACTTTGAAAATTCTCATTTGGAATTTCCTTTACAGTACTGTTTTAAAGTTGTCCAGCGGTATTAAATATTCACATTTTATGGGTGGATTTTTTTCTTTTAAACAAGAAATAGCCAGGAGTCACTTAGATTAAAAGGAAAGAATTTGATGAAAAAAAAAAATGCCATACTAATTTGTTAAATATAAGGTATCTAAAATAATAAAGTTGAGCTATATGGACTATAGATTTACTTCACGTACTAACTGTACTGATAACTCTTTTTTTAATCATATAAAATCATATGAGATGTATTTGCTTTTGCAAAACGACAGGTCTAATGGTGTGAAATTTATTTCACAAATCACAGTTACCTTAGAAACACCTAGGGATATGTTATTTATGTACTAATTGGAGGGATATAAATAATCTGAGCACCCCCTCAGTCTCTGAACACCCCGTAATTTTGAATATGTGCCTGTGTAGTAACTGTGGTTGTAGCCAAGCAAAAACAGATGACAGAAGAGGTAAAGCACATTTGTTGGGATCATACTGGGGGAAATTCCCGTTTTAAAGGTAAGAGGGGATTCTTTGCAGTCCGCTTCAACAAGTATTTATGGAGCATCTGCTCAGTGTTCAGAACTGTGCTATTTGGCACTATTTCTGTTTCTAAACTTGGATATTCCAGTTCGACATCTTTAACCGTCAACGAGAGATATTTAGTCTTTCCTTGGGAGTGTCAAGACATTGCCAAATAGCTTGAAACGGTATTTGCACTTTAAGACAGTTTCATTTCTACTGTTTGAGTAAACCTCTATTTTAAAAAGCAGCCACTTATCAACTTTTAAAAGCTCTCTCTATGCTACTTGTAAATCATAAAACTATAGCAAATAAGTCATAAGCATTTCTATAACTTGATTTGTAACATGTTCAGTGGGATAACCTTTTTTTTTTTAATAAATCACATTAGGATTTTTTTTTTTTTTTTTTTATGGCTGTGTTGGGTCTTCGTTTCTGTGCGAGGGCTTTCTCCAGTTGCAGCGAGCGGGGGCCACTCTTCATCGCGGTGCGCGGGCCTCTCACTGTCGTGGCCTCTCCCGTTGTGGAGCACAGGCTCCAGACGCGCAGGCTCAGTAGTTGTGGCTCACGGGCCTAGTCGCTCCGCGGCATGTGGGATCTTCCCAGACCAGGGCTTGAACCCGTGTCCCCTGCATTGGCAGGCAGATTCTCAACCACTGCGCCACTAGGGAAGCCCCCAGTGGGATAACTTTTAAAACGTTTAATTAAAAACGTTTTAGATAGTAAGAGCAGAGACTTCATCTTGCTAGTGCACACCCTATGCCATGAACAATAGCTGGTACATAAATAAAGGCATTTAATAAATATTTCTTGAACTGACATGAACTTACCATCAATTCAGAATGAGTTTGAAATAAATGATAATTCTAAGAAAAGCAAATGCTGTATTCTAGAGTAATATTTTAAATCTAGGAGACAGAATAAGAGAAACAACAATCATATCTAGGATACTGTGTATATGATAGAAAAGGTCATGTGTACACACAAAAAAGAAAATAGTTTTATTTCCCATTTACTATAGGAATCCTTCAAGAAAAGTCTTTTCTCTTCATCTGAATGTTCCTTAACAAAAATAGATATTATATCCATAGGGTTTGGGGACTTGTGATTTTTGTGGAGATAGCTTGGTTTGCTTTTTATGGAACACTTCTTTAAGTTGTGCTTTTAAGAGATAAAAAAAAACAAAACACACAGATGTTGTTTCGAGAAAATCCGGTGAAAATCTGAACAGATCTATGTAACTCTATTGAGGTATTCAATAATTTGCCACAAGGAAATAAATTTCAAATTTTACATTAATACAGTATTGGATGTAGAATAAGGTGTAACACCCGAGGTGAGAAAAGGAGATTACCACACTGGCCAGAAAATCACTCAACGTAATAAGGGACACTAAGTTTAAGGGCTGTCCGAAAGATGACTAAGTAATGAATGTAGTGAGAAAACCAACACACAGTTGGCCACTATTTGGCTTCTTTTGTCCAAGGGGAAAGGACTACCTTTTACCATGTGCCATGGCTTGATTTACATAGAGATTAAAATTTCTGGTGAAATCATCTTTACTTTGGGGACTTAATCACACGAGGCATGAGGGCCATTCTGTCTCATTACCTCAAAATGAGGGGAGCACTTGTTATATCTGTGCCATATAATGGAAAATAAGATTAAATTACAAAAGACTAACAAGTCAAATATTATAATATTTCTGCTTTGAAAAAGATACATTAAAAAGCACCATCATGCTATTTCTTATCCTGGATCATTCCACATTTCGGTTAGGACACAACTTAAAATAGCCTGATCTGAATTCAGAAAGGAATGGTGAACACTGTGGAACTAAACTCTTGTGTTCACTGTATTGATTCCTTCAAAATTCAATCTTTTTGAAAAGCACTCATGAATAGTGAATTTCCTACTGCAATACATACGACATAATAGTCACAAGGAGCAAATGTAATCCAATGAGCATTCCAAGATTTTAACAGAACACCCAGCACTGTAATAATTAGTTATCACTACTGGTAAGCAACTGTCAATACAATTGATATGTTAACAGCTGTAGCGTTATTAGGACATGCTGTGGATTACACTACATTCCATCTCTTTCTGTTGCTCCTTCTTTTACTCTCAAGAAAGGACACTTGAATGAAACTAAGAATGACATTATTTTAGGGTGAGCTTTAAGTTGTTTGTGAATAGTACTTGTAAGTATTTTAACTTCTATTAATAACATATTATTTGTGACACGTGTCACAGAAGATAAAAACACACAAAATCAGTATGCCATAACGGGAAAGTTGAAAGTCAGTGCATTTCAGTCAGAAATATTGTTCATTAGATAGAAGTTGTAATTACAACAAATTACATACAGCTGGGATAAAAATGTCATTATGTCTGTGAAAATTAGCTGGTCCACACTTAAAGCAATTTTGATCATTGCACAGTGGGACACTGGTCAAATTTTCTACCAGGAAGAAAATTCTACACAATATTAGTCCATATTAATCTAAATTAGCCCAAAATTCCTTCTTAACTTATTTTAAACATAAAGAAGAAGCTGATTTAACACATTTGGTCTTGTGTTATCAAATACCATTTCTAATACTGAGATTTCCATTTGCATTACCTGGGTTAATATAATGTCTAGATTGGTTATCTTTGGATGGTAGGAATATGTATGACCTTTATATTATCTGTCATGCTTATCCAAACTTTCCAAGTTTTGTACAGAAAATATAAATATTCAGGGCTTCCCTGGTGGCGCAGTGGTTAAGAATCCACCTGCCAATGCAGGGGACACGGGTTCGATCCCTGGCCCGGGAAGATCCCACATGCCGCGGAGCAACTAAGCCCGTGCGCCACAACTACTGAGCCTGAGCTCTAGAGCCCGCGAGCCACAACTACTGAAGCCTGTGTGCCGCAACTACTGAAGCCTGCGCGCCTAGAGCCTGTGCTCCGCAACAAGAGAAGCCACCGCAATGAGAAGCCTGCGCCCCACAACAAAGAGTAGCCCCCGCTCACTGCAACTAGAGAAAGCCCGCGTGCAGCAGCAAAGACCCAATGCAACCAAAAGTTAAATAAATGAATAAATAAATAAATTTTAAAATATAAATATTCATTACTTATAACATATTAAAATAGATTTATGTATATGCATACACTTACATATATACACACATATTTATATGTTATGTATATTTATATGTATAAGTATGTATGTATATATGTAGGTGTATGCATATATGTATATACATAAATTATATATTTATAAATAAATATATTTGTATATATATAAATGGTAATCAAATGAAACACTAAACAAGACCATTTTTAAAATACTGGAGAGAAATAATGTATGTGGAAAGCTGATAACTATTCTTACATTTATTCAAGTGGGATAAGCATATTTTCTTCTTCCTTGGAGATCGAAGCTATTGATATTAGTGAAACTATTGAATACAATGAATTATCACAGGCTAAAGACCAGGAAAAACTAAATAGCAATCATGTTTTCTACATATAGCATGAATGAGTGCAATTTATTTGTTCTTTAAGTAGTTGTCATATTGGGGTTAGGAACAATTTATGATACTTTAGATATAATAGGAATTTGGGAAATAAGTAATTGTTAAATATTTTAGTTTTCATAAGACTGCTTAAAAATTGGGAGGCATGAGTTCTGAAAGCAGAAGTACATAAAAAATGAACTTGACCAAATAACGTACTTATTCTGGTCTTGGAAAGTATTCCTGTAGTGTAACTTGTCAAGAACCATGCTCGTTTCTGCTTGATAGACTGCACACAGTAAAACCACACTTGCTTGAATAAATTTTTTATCTAAAGGCTTAAAGCATAATAATTAGACTAAAACACATTACATTTTCCACCATTGTACTTCATAGGTAATGCTGATTCCAGTTGGCATTCACTACGTAGGGAGAAAATTGTGGCAATTATTGAAAATTATTGGGTTTTAAACA
Organism: Balaenoptera acutorostrata; assembly: GCF_949987535.1. Taxonomy (NCBI): domain Eukaryota; kingdom Metazoa; phylum Chordata; class Mammalia; order Artiodactyla; family Balaenopteridae; genus Balaenoptera; species Balaenoptera acutorostrata. Next base: position 127,058,714 of record NC_080068.1, on the reverse strand, counting down.
CAGTGTACTCAACTCTCTCCTCTCACCCTCCCCAACCATATGCAAATTCTTTTTATTAGGAAAATAACAAATTATGCTGCTTCAGCACCAAGGAAGCTAGATTTTGGAAAATAATGATTTATGTGTCTTTTTATTGCTGTTTGTCCCAATGAAGAATACAGAATACATATGCATTGGGGCTTTTTTCCCAATCTGAATCATAGTTTTCACTTGCTTAACATACTCTATATTTGACTATCCTTACAAATATTATTACTCATACCCTACCTCCTCCAAGAAGTTTTTTCTGATTTCCCTGACATAACTTCATATTCTTCTCTATCACATTTCCACAGTATCTGTTGTGGCCCCATCAAGCCCTTACAGTCTGCCTAGTAATATTGTCATGTGTATGCAAGCGTCCCTCCGGTAGTGTGAACTCTCAGCGGGACCGAGGCAGGTTCATCTCTGTCCCCAGCACCACCTACGCCAACAACCTACACATCACTGAGATTCACTGAAAAAACAAAGACACCTTAAGCTTAATGACTCAAACAAAAATACCTTCCTCTCCTTAATAATTCCACAAAAAAAGAATTCGTCATTTTCTTGTTTATTCATTCTGCTTTGGTTTGTTTGAGTCAGAGACAAAGGCATATGGTTAGATGAGTTAAAATGTTAAACTGAAACAATATTAAACTATCATGCAGTTGTAAATGAACTTTTTTTCCCTATTTTCTAGGGTAAATTAGCCTTTGAAATGACTTGGCATGTCATTTCAAAAAAATAACAATTCTAAGTGAATTCTATCTACTGAATTTGACTCATCATAATCATATGCTATTTGAAATATGATACGTTATTTATAACAATAAAATACTCTCTTGGGTGAAATTATATTTTAAATATCTTAAATAAATTAAAAGCAGAAAAATAAGCCTGTGTTGCACCAGAGTCAAAGCTGGTTTTTCATAAGCAAATGTCATATATTTATAATAAAGATTATTAATTCCAGAGAATATATTTTCCAATTTATGTTACTGACTGTGAAATGAGTAATTATATACATCAGGTCATTGATAATTCATCAAAGATTTTCATTGCCAATATCAAGCTCTTATCCAAGTACAATAATTTATAAAACCCAAGTTTTAGAGACTCTCACTGCTGCTATCTTGAAGTAGAAGTACAGGAAGTGTATTTTCTCTAAGTGAGCCCTTGAAATTGAGCAACCGAAGAAGCAGAAAACATTAAAAAAAAAACCTTATCTGTGAAACAAAGACTTGGACTTATGTCTAAAAGTGTTTCTTTCTAAATTACTTCCTGGTGACTCCATAATTACCCATCACATTAGTAAGACAATTGCCAGCTTTGTCTTGAGCCTATATGCATTCAGAAATATTATGAAATAGGCTAAACATGTGTGCCTCTGGTATTTTGAATATTCAAATTATGTGTCTGCCATGTGGCAGGCCTTGTGCTTAGCATGGACTTCAGTCACAAAGACAAAAAAGACCTGACTCTTGTCCTTGGGACATCACAGTGTTAGCTAATAAATAAGTTGATGTTTCATAACTAAAATTATGTCTACTAAATTAACCAATTTTACCATGGTGGATATTCTGAGAACTACAGACTCATTCATTATAAACTCATAAATAATAGCTTCTCCAAGAAGTAACAATGAGCAAAAGGGAAAGGATAGCAACTTATTTTGTATTAGCTGCAATTACTAAAAAGGAGATGGTAGAGGTAGAGTTCAATCTTAATATAAGTTGAAACCTGAATCTTTATAATAAAAATATTTCAGGCAAAATTATGGACCATAACATATATTATATTGCAATGTTGCCAGAGATTTATATCCTAATTAGATTTAACACTTTCTGAATCTTATTGCTTTCACATGAAAAGAACTTGTCAAGAATGAATATGCCATTTGGCAAACATACATATCTCTAGCTTACTGTAAAATATTAGTGATCCTAATTAGGTTAGCTATTTTAAGCAAGGACTCATGAATCCTGATGTCAATTAATTTAATTTCCACTCAGTTGAAGTGAGTTATTCACTAGGTAATCTGAATATAGCTTAATGATTTTTTGTCAGGCCAAAATGAATTGTTTATTTCCATATCTGAGAAACGCATGAATCCTAGATTCAAATATTTCCTAGGGAACTTGGGATGGGGCAAAAGTAAAAGACATTGTCAGATATAGGTTGTAAAATTACTACTTAGAGAAGCATAAGCCTTACTATTATTTGCCCAACTAGAGCATGACAAATTAATGTTGTGTAGCGCAAAATAATTTGCAATTAACTTTGGTGAAAAGACATAGTAGCTGTAAAATATTAGTTAAAAAATGGAATTTTAAACTAATTATTTTTTCTAAAACAAAAAAATCTCAGCTTGGGTGGGTATGTATGTACAAATACTACATCCATCTCCATAATTTAATATAAACTAAATAGAAGTTTTAGGTTATTATGACTACCTCCTGATTATACAGAATTTACTATATAATGGCTTGTTCTACAGCTAATGGTTTTAAAACACACAGGCAGACCACATTCATGAACATTAATATTTCGATGGATCACTGTGCATGTGCATATCCCTTTAGATTTAACAAGCCAATTTATGTGATGCTCCAATGTTCTTTTTCCATGAGAAAGCAAGGAAGTTGCCATGTGGAAAAAGGATATAGTGTTGGTTAGAGTGCCATACGTCTGCTTGACAATTGGATGTTTTCCGATCCTATAAGTATAGCTAATGACCTTTGTTAACATCCTGCCTCATCCTGATACTTATTACCCTGCTTTACAAGGGAACTGGCAACACAGACACCAGTTAGGGTATCCATTGTAACTCAGCAAGATTAGGGGTCAGAAAGCCCCCTGGGGTCTCCAAAGTAACAGATTTCAAAACAGCTGTTCAACTGGCATACATTTTGGTTTACCTACAACAACCAAGATGGGTTTATTAGGCCTTGGTGTTAGTCTGAACCTGTGAAAGATTTGGGATGTGAATTCAGAATTGGGGTTTGAGTACCAAATTGTTGACTTCTAAATGCCCAATCAGTCCATAGATTATTGCATTTTTTATTGATATTCTATAATTGTGCCTAAGTATGCATTTATAGACACAAACAAGGATTTCTTACCATGTAGAAAGCATGGATTTCTTTTGATTAAGTCTCAGGAAATACTGGATCAGGCCATTGACACAGGCTTTTCTGTTTATGCGCTGGGATAAGGCTTTGTCCATTATATTTAAATGATTCATTTAAATGCTACGTCAGAGCAAATAACTTGTGTGTCAACCAGTTAATGAAATCCACCATTCCACAACGTTTTCCACTTCTACGTCTTTGCTTTCGCCTTTCTCTTTACCTAGAATTGTCACTGTGCTCCCACAGTCATCCACTGAAATCCCATCCCTTTCTCTTAAGGTGCCATGAATGTTCAGATTATCATTGATTCAATGCAACTTCCTGAATTGTCATAGTTAGATGCATTCCTTCTCTTCTGTATGCACAGTTTAAACTACTCAAGAGGCATGAACTGCCTTTCATCAGAGTAATTTTACTACTTCCCCAGATTAAAAAGTCCCATCAATGCTTGAATCATGTCCCATACGGCTTGAAATCTGCAATAGGTAGCAGAGTGTCTGGTATGAAATATGTGCTCAGTGAATATATTCAAATAAAATATTATTTGAAATAAATCACAACAATCTGAAAATAGATTTTACTCTAGTAGGCTTTTTGTTTTCTTTGATGCTAGGTAATGAACATACATACAGATTATAATAGTAGCAATCAATACTTAGCATATTGCCTACAAATCACAACTGAGGGTATTTGAATCCTCTAGGAAAAAATGGTAATGTTGAAACTAAGTCAATAAGCTATTTAATATCCATTACCAGGACAATGATATTTTTAATTTAGTATGTGGTTTAAGAAGTCTGACTCACAAGATTTATTTTCAAAGTAGAAAACTAAAGGTACTCACACTGATCCCTTTGTTATTTAAAAATATAACCCTCATGGTCTGGCCAAGGCTCTTTTATATATATAAAATAAATCATGGCACAGAAGGCCCTTCATACTAAAGGCAGGGTAAAATATGCATCTCTATATTTAACTATTGAAACAGGAAAGAAGGAAACACAATATCTTACTGGCTAGACTATCAGATGTTGGTAAGTGTCAAAAAGAAAAATAATATTCAAAAATGTCACCAATAAAAAAATGATAGCAATAAAAATGATATGTAATTTTTATTTTGTAGTATGAAACTCTTGACACTTTAGAAGATTAAGATAAGTATTTTTTATTTTTCAAATATTGCAAGAATAACATATAGGAAAGGGAATTCTTTGTAATGAGGTTTTTATTTATTTCTGATTTAACGTGCCCTTCCCAGACCTGACTGATTTGTAATACCATCACAGTTAGTTACCAGGAGAATAGTTCATTCTGCTCGTATAACAAAGATTGTGATTTTTTTCCCTTTATATTTCATAGAAAAGTATGTTATTGTTTTCAAAGGTGAATTCATCACTTTATTAATTTAATAGCCCTTTGATTTCTAACCACTGGGGGGTAAATCATATGCTTGACAGTATTTCTATCTGTCCCTAATTATGCTAGTTAATTATATTCTTTAATATAATTCCATCATCACAATATCACTGAGATATAACTAAAATCACAGTTTATTCAAAGAATTCTAAGTACATTCTGATTAGATAGGCTATTTATCATAAATTTTAGCAGTAATTCCAGGAAATGTTCAAGACAAATGATTCAAAATGATTGTTCTGGGTAAAGTAGAGGTCCTGATAAAACAGAAATCTTCAGAGATGCAAATTATCCATTAAGATAAAAAGTCACTTAATGATCTATTTTGATTTCTTATTGTAAAGACAGGAAAAGAGAAAGAATCTGTACATCCTTATCTTTGAAATCAGAATTTAAGGATGGATGTTTCATTGAGTACTGTCTGTAGAATAGACTCAAAAGTTAGAAATACAAAGTGGACTAGAAAGGGAACTTTTAGAAGTTCCAGTTATTATTCCAAAAGGGAATTTGTAAATTTTCATCATGGAATATGACTGTATGAACTATATAAATCAGACTATTTAAGTTTTGCAACTTCCCAGGTTTTGTTACTATTGATAATTGTAACAACAACAACAAAAAGGATGTATGGATATGGCTTTGTAGGAGAAATGGATAGTGCCTTAGTAGGGAGAACACCAAAGAACAGAGTGGATGTAAGAAGCTTTAGAGGCAAGGATAAAAGTTAACTGAGGCTACAAGGAAAGATAGGAGAGGATGGAAAACTGGTCTGAGCCTTAGGCGTCACCTTAAGGCTGCATAAGACAGATGCTTCTATGACTCCCCAACAAGACAGTGTCCTGTGGTTCTAATTATTGGTACTACATGTGATATTTGCCAAATTTAGTCTCTATTTTGTAGTAAGTCATTCATTTATTCATGAAATAGATAACGAATGAGCCTTAACTCTGGGTCAGATGCAGAGGATATACAATTTATGAGCAAAACAGACATGATCTTTTCTCTCATGGTTCATTTACTCCAGTGAGAAGAAGAGACAATTAAACCAGCAATTATAATGATGTCTGGAAAGCATTTTGACAGAAAAAACAAGGAAAGGGTGCCTCCAGCTTCCTTGGTCAGAGAAAGCTTTCCAGAAATAGTCAGATCTAAACCAGAATTGAAGTGAAGGAATTAGTTAACAAAAGAAGGAAGTCCATTAGGGAAAGAGAAGTAGCCAGGGGAGAACAGTCAAAGTAGAAAGAGGAATAGGTGCAAAGATCTAAAGAGGAGAAAAATGCCTCATTCAATAAGCTAACAGAAATTCAGCATTCATAGAAATCTAGGTAAGGGTCAGGGAGGGAAGGGTCTTGGTAAGAGTCTTGGCTTAGTTCTGGGGGAAATGATAAGTCATTAATAGACTTTTTCTGCTGAGGAGTAACCTGATCACATAGTTTATGTAAGAAATATGTATTAGCTATCTATTGCTACATAATAAATTTCTACAAACTTAGCAGTGTAAAACAAAGCACACTATTATCTCACAGTTTTGTGGCTCAGAAATCCAGGTATGACTTAGATGGGGCCTCTGCTTAGGGTCTCACAAGGCTTCAGTTAAGGTGTGTTAACATAATCAAAGTGGTGACATCCCATCACATTTGCCGTATTCTTGTTATTCATGTTATTCATATCATTTACCCTGTTATCGTGAAGCAAGTCACAGATCCCACCAAACTCGAGGTGAGGGGATTATACAAGCTGCAAACACCCGGAGGTGGAAATCATGAGGCAACCTTGGATTCTGCCTTCCAGAATCTCACTCATTTGGAGGGAAAAAATAATGGAGACATGGAGTTGAGATGTATAGTTGATACTAACCTACACAAAGACAGGAGAGGTGAAGAAAACTTTATCAGATTCCAGAAATTTCTACCATGTGGAATGGATAAAATATCATGATTGAACTTGGGGACTGACTAAGAGGGAAGAATCTAGGATGATGCCCAGATTGTAAATCTGGACAATTAGGTGGGTGCTGATCACTGAGATATGAGACAAAAAGGGAGGAAGAGGTTTTGAAGGTCTTTATAATGAGCTTAGTTTTTAACATCTTGAATTTTATTCTTTAACACTGTCAATTTGAGCTAACTATAGGGCATCCAAGAGGTAAAGTCTAGAGGCAGTTAGAAATATGAAAATAATAGGTAAAGAGAAACAATTTAGTATTTTTTTAAATACTAAAAACAATGTAGTATTTTTTAAATCATAGTTGTATATGCTTTCTAAAAGACTGACAATAATTTATCTCTAAAAGAGATAATTCTTTTAACAGGCAAAAGTCTTGGTTTGGTTATCAGTTAAGAACAACAAGGACCATTAGGTATAGCCAAATAGGTGCCATTTAGATAACTAATAATAACAAGGAATTTGGACTTTTCTGCTGGTACCTAGAAAAAGAAGCAATGTCCTGGCATAGAAGATAAGAAGAAAGTCCAGAAACAGTAAAATCCCAGCAACATAGTTGGGGGCTAGAGTCCATGATAAATTCCATTAAAAAAAGTACATTTACAGAATCTGTCATGTGTTATTTTGCATTTTAATTGGTTTCCTTTACCTCAAAAACTTCATTAAAGCTTGTCTTATGTATTAGCCTTGGTTCAGCAGAGCTCTGTGTAAGAAATGGCAGAGAGGGCTTTATCTTTCATGCATAGAGAGAAGAAAATAATCTGAAAAACCATAAGCAACCAGGTGAAAACAGAGAAGTTGTAACAGCATGAATTGAACAGAATAATGTGTGCTCTAAAGACAATTTATACCCTTTCGTCGGGAAGGAAAGGGAGAGTTTGGCAGCTGTAGTCTAGTGTGTGGAATGGGATTTGCAACTTTTTGTTTTGTTTTGTTTTGCTATTAAAGGAAAAGGTGACTAATAAAAGTATAGGACTGAGGAGAAGCAAGTAGCAGACATTTATACATATATAATCAATGACAAGCGCAGCTCAACAAACCCCTGCTCAAGAGTTTTTTCCAGCTTTGCTTAAAGAGCTATGATCGACATACGACGTTGTGTAAGTTTAAGATATACTTACTGTGTTGATTTGATACTTATATATTGTAAACTGATTACCAAAGTAGCATTATTAATACTTCCATCACCTCACATAATTACCACCTCTTTTTTGTGGTGAGAACATTTAAGATCTACTTTCTTAGCAATTTTGATGTACATAATGCAGTATTGTTGATTATAATCACTATGCTGTACATTAGATCCCTAGAACTTATTCATCTTATGGCTGGAAGTTTGTACCTTTGACCAACATCTCCCCATTTCTCCCACCCCCCAGCCCCAGCAACCATCGTTCCACTCTATGAGTTCAGCTTCTTTAGATTCCACACATAAGTGATATACAGTATTGGTCTTTCCCTGTTTGACTTATTTCACTTAGCATAATGTGCACATATTTCATCTGTGTTGTCACAAATGGCAGGATTTCCTTCTTTCCCATCGCTGAATAACATTCCATTGTGTATATATATATATATATATATATATATATATATATATATATATATCGCACCCTTATCCATTCATCCATAGATAGACACTTAGGTTGTTTACATCTTGGCTATTGTGAATAATGTTGCAATGAATATGGGAGTGCATATATATCCCTTCAAGATCTTAATTTCATTTCCTTTAGGTATATACCCAGAAGTGGAATTGCTGAATCATATGGTAGTTCTATTTTTAATTTGGGGAGAAACTCCATGTTCTTTTCCATAATGGCTGTACCAGTTTGCATTCCCACCAATGGTGCAGAAAAGGGTTCCCTTTTCTCTACATCTTCACCAACACTTGTTATATCTTATCTGTTTGATAATAGCCATTCTAACAGATGTGAGGTGACACCTCATTGTGGTTTTGATTTGCATTTCCCTGATGATTAGTGATGTTGAATATCTTTTCCTGTGTCTGTTGGCCATCTGTATGTCTCCTTTGGAAAAATATCTATTCAGTTCCTCTGCCCATTTTTTATTTGCATTGTTCTTTGATATTGAGTTGTATGAGTTAGTTCCTTATATAGTTTGGATATTAACCCCTAATCAGAAATATGATTTGAAAATATTTCCTACTATTCTGTAGGTTTCCTTTACATTTTGTTAATTGTTCCTTTTGCTGTGCAGAAGCTATTTCATTTGATGTAGCTCTACTTGTTTTTATTTTTGTTTCTTGCTCTTTTGATATCATATCCAAAACATCATTTCCAAGACTAATGTCAAGGAGCTTCTTCCCTATGTTTTTTTTCTAGGAGTTTTATGGTGTCAGGTCTTATGTTTAAGTCTTTAATCCATCTTGAGTTAATTTTTGTGAGTGATGCAAGGCAGGGGTCTAATTTCATTCTTTTGCATGTGATTATCCAGTTTTCCCAACACCATTTATTGTAGAGATCACCCTTTCCCCATTGAGTATTATTGGCTTCCTTGTCAAATATTAGTTGACTATATAATGAGAAGTTTATTTCTACCCTCTCAACTCTGTTCTGTTGGTCTATGTGTCTATTTTTACACCAGTACCATACTATTTTGATAACTATAGCTTTATGGTACAGTTTGAAATCAGGAAGTAATAAGCTTCCAGCTTTGTTCTTCTTTCTCAAGATTGTTTTGGCCATTTGAGGTCTTTTGTGGTTCCATACAAATTTTAGGATTGTTTTTTTCTGTTTCTGTGAAAAATGACACGGGAATTTTGATAAGAATTGCATTGACTCTATAGAAGGCTTTGTGTAGTAGGGACATTTTAACAATATTAACTATTCTGATCCATTAACATGGGATATTTTCCATTTACTTGTGTCTTCGATTTCTTTCATCAAAGTCTTACAGTTTTCTATGTATAAATCTTTCACCTCCTTGGTTAAATATCTATGTATTTTCTTTTCTTTTTGATGCTATTAAATGGGATTGTTTTCTTTCTTTTTCAGATAGTTTTTTGTTAGTGTATAGGAACACAACTGGTTTCTGTTTGTTGATTTTGCATCCTACAACTTTACTGAATTTATTTTTTAGTTCTAACAGATTTTCAGTGGAGATTTTAGGATTTTCTCTATTTAAGATTATATCATCTACAAACAAAGTCAATTTTACTTCCTCCTTTCTGATTTGGATTTTTCTTTTCCTAATTGTGTTGGCTGTGACTTCTAGAACTATGTTGAATAGGGAAAGTGAGAATGAGCACTCTTGTTTATTCCTTAACTTTTAGGAAAAGTCTAACTTTTCATCATTGACTATGATAGTAGCTGTGAGCTTGTCATATATAGCTTTTATTATGTTGAGGTATGTTCCTTCTATACCCAGTTTGTGGATAGTTTTTGTCATAAAATAGTTGTATTTTGTCAAACACTTTCTATGGATCTATTTTTCTGCATCATATGGTTTTTATATTTCATTCTATTAATGTGGTATATCACATTTATTGATTTGTGTAGGTTGAACCATGCTTGCATCCCAGGGGTAAATCTTGCTTGACTGCGGTGTATGATCTTTTTAATGTGCTGTTGATTCAGGTTGCTAACATTTTGTTGAGAATTTTTACATGTATATTCATCAGGGATATTGCCCTGTAGTTTTGTTTTCTTGTAGTGTCCTTATCTGACTTCAGTATCAGGATAATGCTGATCTTGTAAAATGAGTTTAGGAGTGTCCCCTCTTCAATTTTCTTGAAAGTTTGAGAAGTATTGGTATTAATTCTTCTTTAAATGAAAGAAGGGAAAGCACCTAGCCCAGGGTTTTTTTTTGGGCAGGGGGGTGGGGGAATTTTTGATTACTGATGCAGTCTCCTTATTCATTATTTATTTGTTCAGATTTTCTATTTCTTCATGAATTGGTCTTGGTAAGTTGTATGTTTCTAGAAATTTATCCATTTCTGGTCAATAGTAATTGTAGGATGCCATTGATAAGGTATCCTGACATCAGAAGTGGGGAGAAAAAAAAGGATATGCTTTAGAATCAGTGCATTGGTAAATACTAATCTGCTCACTACTGGAAAGAGTAAAAGAGATGAGAGCTGGTTGACACTCATTTCTCTAACCCACCCTTTTGTACAGTCCCCACCGTTCTCAGCTTTACCTGGCTTCTTTGGGTAGAAGCAACAGAGCTATCAATACACTTAACATCTTGTGAAGGGGGGTGCCAGAGGAATGTTGGGAGTGCACTGGTGCCTCTTCTCCAAAGCTAATGCAGAAATTTGAAAAGCCAGTTATAAAAATTCAGAGGCCCTCTAATTAAATGAACTTCTTGCCCTCTTTGTCATAATCAGAGGAAGTCTTACATAAATAATTGCTCTAATCATCCAGGAATAGCTGAAGGTAGAAAGATAAGTTAGGAAACCTACATTTTCATTAATATTGCATTTGACTTTTACTGTATAATTTTGGTGGTTTTATTAAATAGAGTATGAATTTCAAAGCTCAAAGTTTTCCAGAGGGGTAGCAAACTAGAACAAGAGTGACCCTAAATAGTCCATTACTTCCATCCAGCTTTAGAGTAAATAAGAAGGGTGAACTGGAGTCAATATGTGGTTTTTCCTGCTCTTGGTCAAATCCTAATCATTATAGTATCCATTAATAAAAGCCACATGACACATATTTGAAATTATTAAATCTTATCCTATGCATGATCTCAATTTTTGCCATTCCAAATTGTATACTATCCTTAATAACACACCAAGCTTGTATAATTGAAAGAATGAATGGAGCCTTAGCCTAAGTAATCAGAAGTATAAATTAAAACAGATGTACATGATGTGCTTTAAATTTAAAACGGAGAAAAGGGGACTTCCCCAGTGGCACAGTGGATAAAATCCACCTGCCAATGCAGGGAACACGGGTTCGATCCCTGGTCTGGGAAGATCCCACGTGCTGCAGAGCAACTAAGCCCATGCACCACAACTACTGAGCCTGCGCTCTAGAGCCCACGTACGACAACTACTGAGCCTGTGTGCCACAACTACCAAAGCCCACACGCCTAGAGCCCATGCTCCGCAACAAGAGAAGCCACCGCAAGGAGAATCCCACGCACCACAATGAAGAGTAGCCCCTGCTCGCCACAACTAGAGAAAGCCCGCACGCAGCAACGAAGACCCAACGCAGCCAAAAATAAATAAAATTCAATCTTTAAAAAAAAAAAAAAGGAGAAGAAAAGAAGATGGCTCTAAAGAAATGAATTTTCAGCTCACTTAAAAGTAAACACTGACATGTAATAACTGAAAAAAAATGCCGCCTTTCACCTCCTCCCCAGAGTGCACTCCAAGTATCTCATAAAGCTAGATTAATAGTTTTAAAAGAAAAAAGACTAGGTTAAAAAGTGATGATCAAAACAAGATAAATATCTTTGTAAATAGGAAGAGGAATAGAAATGCAAATTAATGAACAGTCTTGTGCTGGGTGGGAGAAGTAAGGAAGAAGCATCAGATGTTTAGTGGCCTTAGGTTAAGTGGACGAAAGAAACTACTCAGATGCAAGGACTACAAACACACTTACTGCTTGAAACTAGAGACCAGGTACAATTCCCCTCTTATGAAAAGATTCTAACAGCTGCTGAGGGGCTGCCGTTTAGAACAAGTACAATGTCTAGAAAGGTGGGAGATCAAAAACAAAACCCTTCTATCAGGAAATGAGCCAATCCACCTGTTGACTTGGTAACTAAATCTGTGATAGTTCCGGAATCACCCAGACCAGAAGTCTCAGGGCTGCCATACTAAGACTTGGTCCTTGAAAACTATTTTAAAGTATGTATTGTTAGGACCTTTACTGAGGCAAATAAAAGAACATCTAAAAAATGAGCAATAAAATAGAAACAAAAGCAAGTGGAAGTTTTTTTTAAAAGGTGGATATTGTATTAAAACAGTAAATTAGAAATCTTGGCAAAGAAAAAAATACATTCATTGAAGTAAAAGAACACATTTAGAATTATAAATATTAAGTAGGAAATATTAGTTTGTATTAATTTTCTATTGCTGTGTAACCAATTACCATAAATTTGGCAGCTGAAAATGACACACATTTATTATCTCACTGTTTCCATGGATCAGGAGTCTGGGCAACACTTAACTAGGTCTTCTGCTCAGAACTCACAAGAGTGCTAGCAAGGTATTGGCTGAGCTGTGTCCTCCCTGGATTTTGGGGCTTTGTCTTCAGCAACAGGTGGTTGCTGGAAGAAATTTTGCAGTTGTAGGACCGAGGCCCTCAAATCCTAGAGGTGGCCCACATTTCCTTACCACATGGTCCTCTCCATAGACACTCAGTAGCATGACAGTTTACTTCTTCAAGATCACCAGGAGAGTCTTTCACTGTAATCTGCTAAGACAGAGTCTATATAATACAACCTCATCAATGGAGTGATGCCCCTTCACTTTTACCATATTCAGTTGGTTAAGAGGAAGTCTTAGATTCAGTCCATACTTAAGGAAGTGGCTCATACTAGGGCATGACTCATTGGGGTTACCTTAGATTGTGTCCACCATATATTGATACTAATAATTAATGAATTAGAACATATTACCCTGGCATTTTACCAGAAAGAGAAAAAAAAAGCTAAAACCTGTTAAGAAACAGAAAGAAGGTAGGATAAAGAATCTCCAGCATGTTTCTAATATAAGTTCAAGATGAAGATAGCAGAAATGACAGAAGGAACATTTTTTAAAAGTGGTAGAAATTTTTCAAGAATTAAAATAAGGCAACATAATAAAAAGTAGTCCTTGATTTGAAAGTGCAGAGCAGAGCGAAATAAAAGTCCCACCTTAACACAGCACAGAGATCTGGAGAATGTTAGGATAAGAAGAAAATTTTCAGTGCCACCAATGAGAAAAGAAATATTGTCTTCAGACTGACAGGAGCCAACTTCTAAACAGTAACAGTAGATTATATAAGGCATTGGGCTAAAATCATCAATGTACAGAGGGGAAAAACTACTAACTTAGAATTATATAAACAGTCAAGCTATCCTTCAAGAATATGAGAAAAGAAATTTTCATACATATACAATACAATCTCCAACTAAAAAATTGCTTGAAGTATATAGTTTAACAATGAAAGTAAAAGAATGTATAAAATGGTTATACATAAAGTAAAATAGAAATTGAGAAATATATGTTGGTGAATTTCATTACTATTAATAATAAAACAGAAAATAAACACACGTACAAAGAATGAATCAGAGTATGTTTCTGCATTCATAATTTTAAAATGCCTGTTCCCTTACTAAATATTTCTCCATTTCCTTCCATCATCTCACATTTTTCTCCCTCCGATTTCCCTTTCCTTCCTTTTCAACTCCTCTGAAACTTACTGCTTCTGATAGGAAGCAAACCTGGGTTCCTTTTGACATTCAAGACATGAATATGAAGGCCAGGACAGGGACTTCCCTGGTGGCGCAGTGGTTAAGAATCCGCCTGCCGATGCAGGGAACACGGTTTGATCTCTGGCCCGGGAAGATCCCACATGCCGCGGAGCAACTAGGCCCGTGCGCCACAACTACTCATCCTGCTCTCCAGAGCCCGTGAGCCACAACTACTGAGCCCGTGTGCTGCAACTACTGAAGCCTGGGCGCCTAGAGCCCGTGCTCCGCAACAAGAGAAGCCACTGCAATGAGAAGCCCGCGCACCGCATCAAAGAGTAGCCCCTGCTCGCCGCAACTAGAGAAAGCCCGCGCACAGCAATGAAGACCCAATGCAGCCAAACAAAACAAACAAACAAACAAAAAAACCCCAGGATATCTAGCTTCCTCTGCTCTGAGACTTAATATTCATATCTAGACCTTCGACCCAAGTGAGCAAAACTTGCCCTGAGTATAAGATAATGAGACACTTATCAAAAGAAGTTAAGACCAAGTGCAAAGACAGTTCTGATCTGGCCATAAGAGATGAGTCTTCCCTTGTGTAACCAGTTTAAACAGTTTAATGCCCCTGTTTCATAGAAACTGGACAACTAGGACGTGCTTTCCAGACAAGAGAATTTTTTACCTTACATACTTTTCATAATTATATTATAATGCATAGTTTTTGTTTTAGGCTTTGCTCTATTTTCATTCCCTTTGCAAAAAAAATGAGCTAAAATATGGTATCTTTAAAACTAGTACTTAACTGATGTTCATCAGCTATTTCAGTCCATACTACACTTGCTTTACTGATTCCACTTCATCCTTAACTTACTCACTTGTTTACATCCCAAATTAGGACATAAGATTATGAACCAAATTTTCAAACTCTTTGTTTCAAATTAGAATTCATTAACAACTGGAATTCATTAGTTCCAGATCCAAATCACTGGTCTACTGGACTAATGTCGGTTTTTATCTTCTTTCTCCTAATATCAGTGACAAGAAAACTAATATATTCCAACATATTCTAGGTTACAATAAATAAATGTACAGTTAACCTAAAGTACAATATAATGATGGAGGCTCCAAAGCCAATTGTTGAACTGAACCTGGGAATGACAAGCAAATTAATAACCAGCCTGTTGTGTTGGTACCAAAACACTGATGTTGAGAGATCTCTCTAAGTGTCAGCAAGAATAAAAGTACGTGTTAAAAAGCAGATTCAATTTATACATAATTTGAATAGGATTAATGTTAAATTATTTTCAAAATGAATGGTAAAATGAAAGAGTTAAGAATGCACAATTGCAGTAAGGTTTTGCCTATGGTTTTTCTCTCTATGAGAGAAAAGTGGATATTCAGCTAGAATGAGCAGTTTATGACTTTATCAGAGAACATGTACAAACACCTCAGAAATTAAAGCTTTATATCATTCCCAATAGCCTTTCAGAGGATATGAAATACAAGTTATACATTTGATCTGTTCATTCTTACCATATTTACTTAATAAAGAAACTATGATATCCTTTACTATCTCTTCAATTTGTCTTCTCTCTTTAACACTGTTCATAAGTTATCTTACAGACAAGGGTATATAATTTATAACATTTTAGTTAATTGACTAACTAGTTACAGATTTACCCAAAACCTATTGCCCATTCATTGAAATAGGACACCAAGAGTAACTTAAAGGAAAATAAATGTAAATAAAAATATTTCAAATATAAAACTGAGAAATACAATGGAAGTCAAATTACAAAGACTAATAACACACAGAAATGTGTCAATAGTTCACTCTAGCTGGTCAAAAGCTCCCCTCTCAAAACATCTGACACATCCTTCACATGGCACCAAAGTGACAGTGTCCTATGGAAATAGAATAAAAACTTAACAATGCTGTATGTGCTCAAAGACTTAAATGAATGGTGCAACTTTTAGCAAAGCTGGTGAGCTCTGAAAAAGAATAAAGATTGAAAGAGTTCTTTTGGTTTCTTCATGTGCAAGTGCTTTTTAAGAGTACTAAAACCGTCACAGCATAATTTATCTTTCCCCAAAAGGGGGAAGTTCCAAAAACCCTCAAGTGTAGAATATAAGGGTATCAACAGATCCTATGCCATGTATAATATGAAATATTTACACTTTAGTGGAACTG
This sequence comes from Balaenoptera acutorostrata, assembly GCF_949987535.1. Classification (NCBI taxonomy): domain Eukaryota; kingdom Metazoa; phylum Chordata; class Mammalia; order Artiodactyla; family Balaenopteridae; genus Balaenoptera; species Balaenoptera acutorostrata. Next base: position 127,042,640 of record NC_080068.1, on the reverse strand, counting down.
GCTTATTACAGTGTTCAGAAGTAGACTATTGCAGTCAGCAAAATAGTAATGAAATAGGCCTGGCCTTTGTGGGTAACAACAACAACAAAAGTCTAAAAAAAATGATACGCATTTAAAAGAGGCCATCAGATAGAATGTCCATCAGGGATTTGAGCTCCCTTTGTTCTCTTTACAAGAGATCCCCATCTTAAAACCAGGATTTTGGGAGTTAATTGCATATACTAAGAAGTCTGACTGGATGTACGTATAAGGAAAGTGAAGTGAGCTTCATTGCTGGGCATTTTCCTTTCCCAAAGTCTCTGAGTAGTTTGTTGTTTTGCTGCATTTTCTCCATTTGTTATGTGGTTTGAAGAGTGTGCATGGACACACACCTGCATCCAATTTGAGTAACACGAACACATGGCTTCGCTGGCAGAAGAAGTAAGAGACACTGGAATGCACAGAAGGGTTTTTCTCAATGCCAGTTGCCTTTTTTTTTTTCTTTGCTGTCTCTTCTTTTTTGGAACTAAAGAATACTTAAGATTACAGAGCAAAGCAAGAGAGACAAGATTTTGGGGTTTTTTTTTGCAAGTCCCCACTAAGACCTGAGAATAGCAATAATAATAATGATTTATATTTACATAACTGCCATCCAGCCTCCTAAATCTTTAAATGTTAAATTAAATGACTCAGATTTTAAAATAGTCTTATATGGTAGGTACATGCCAGCTCTTATTTTATAATAGGCAGACCAATGCACTATATATATATATAAATATCTCTTCCCTGATACAGCATTTAATCAAAATTTTCACTTCTCAACATTTCAGAAGTCAACAGGAATAGCTAAGAATTGAGGACTGTTAAGTGTTCAATATATATTTTTCAAAGAAACAAAACAAAAAAAGCTTCTAGTTCACCACGAATGTAAATTGATATTTGGAAAATGTATGCCTATAATTTGGAAAATAAAAACCATAGATAGATAATATTTTTGTGAAATATGGTAATAACTTATAATTATCCATTATTGATCAAAGTTCACCTTTAATTCAATTAAACATGTTTCTGGAGTGTCAAGCTCTGAATCTCATATTGGACATAGCCAATGTGAGCCATATATATAGACAGATAGAATATATGTCTATATATATGTTTCTCCCTTCCATTCTCACACAGCAAATGTGAGCCTTCAAGAAATAATTATGCAGAAAACTGCAGAATTTCAAGCAAGTGAAAAGATTTTGTGACTTATACATGATTCTACTTTGGAGAATTTTTAACCTCTAAGACCGTAAGTCTTTCATGGTCTGGCTGTATAACTGGCATATGTCTGTGCCTATAACATTTTTCTTAAGTTAAACTATAAAATAAAGTTGTCTATGAAGTTTTCACATCTAACTTTCTCATCTTAGTAAAAATTAGTCAAAATTATCATCTACTTAAATTATCAAGATAAAAATCATTATCATATATTTTGGGAAAAGAGACAATAATGACGTAGCCTAGTATAGTTTCATAATATAGAGACAGTAAAATCCATTGGTAGTCTGTTGATGAGGACAACATAGAGTCAGCCTGCTTTGGGTTCCTTCTAGATTTCAGCACATATAACATAGTAGGCAAATTCTCTAAGCCTGTTTCCTCCACTATAAAAGAGACACAAGTGTTTCACAGTGTAACTGTGAAGACCAATTGACAGAACATATAAGAAGCATTTCAGGACTTCTCTGGTATATATAGAAATGTATAGGGAGAATATATATATATATTTAAGTATATAAATTTGAATATGTAATGTATATAAATATGTATAAAGGATATATACAATATATCGCATATATAAATATGTGTGTGTAATATAAATGTATACATAAAATATGTACATATGTGTGTATATCTATATATCTATATGTAGATATTTCTCTCTTTCATTCTTAAATTCATTCTTCAAACTCCTCCAAAATCCACTTTACCTTTCCAAATCCAGTAAGAACTTATGAAGTCCCTACATCCTTCCAGATATTATAAGGATGGAAAAGAAATATTATTTATGTTCTCAATTTTCCAATATTATTGAAGAAGCAAAGCATACACACATGAAATATTAAGAGAGCACCATTTAATACCATTAAAATCTTAAAATTCAACAGGTGTGGTGAGGAAACATATGACTCTCAGATGGGGGAAAAATCAGAATAAACTGGAAGTTTGCTGCGAAATTCTAAAGCAGGATTGCCTAGACACTTGAGAAACAGCTTTATTTTTCAATCTCATCTCACCACAAGGCTGAATTCCTTCACTTCTAGTTTATTACATTAGTATTACTTTTCCCTTGCCCTATAAAATCCATCATGATCTCCAGAAAGCTTGAGTTTCCTCCCATCATTTCTCTGCTTAAGAGCCTGATCTCCTAGCTGTGTGCATGTCTAAATTACTTTTTGCCACTAAAGCAAAATCTAACAGCAAAAAAAACAATTTTTGGAGATGGCCTAAACTTATAAAATAGGCTCCACTTCTAACAATGTTGTGGCAGCTATAGTCTTGGCCTTACCAGTGGTGTATGGTATCCAGTAGGATCAAAATAAAGAAGTATTAATCAGAAAGTGTCACCCCAGTAGGGCTGGCAATGAACAAGTAGATTAGCATTAGTCTCCAGCTGAACACAGAACTAATGAAATTTGCTGAGGTGGCTCTCTATCATAACTATATTGCCAGCCTCAAGGCTGATCCAGCAAAAGATTTATTTTCAATGTGCTTCTTTTTTACAGTGTAAACTGTTTCAATTATATGAAGAAAAAAATGTTTCTTATGATGAAAAGCTAGATACAAATTGATCTAAAATTAGAAAGGAGGGAAAATGTACTAATACATTGTGAACTGATATAATGTACTCATATACTAATGTACTAATATAATATAAAATCATTACTGTCTATAAGATGCCATGGTAGACCCTAGAGGAAATACAAAGCTGAGTAAGACTCAAATCTCTGTCCACTTTGCAATAAGGAGTCGCTATTGTGAAATTATAACTATAATTTAAGCCACAGTATAATAAATGATACTGGAGCATATAAAATGTTAGAAAAATAGAAACATTCATTGTTGCTTTAGGGAGAGTGGAGAAGTCTATGTGTTAATTGCCTCCTCTTTACCCTGTTGGTGAAGGAGGGATTCCTGCCCTAGGGTCATGGAGATGGCCAAACACACAGCACCTAACACTGTGCAAATGAGATCAACAGCAGCTTATTAGTCACATACATTCACAGCCTGTGGGAAGGAGCAGACTACACAGCACACAGGGCCACACAGGAGTTGCACTCAGGGACATAGTAAGTAATTAAGGGCCATGGGAGGCAGGTTTTATAGTACCAAGAGGGTGAGATGCCCCATGGTTCCTGAGGGAGGATGTTACTGGCTTGTTTGAATAATCCCATGGGTTCGCAGGGAACTGAAACCAGCTACTCAGGGATAAGCAGGAACTGTGCCTGGTCCCCCTGAGGAGGGTTGTTTAGTGAGGGACCTTATCTGTGGGAGAAGGTGGGGAGGGGGACTTGCAGATAGGCTATTTGAGGCCCTCTCCGTTTCCCCAGATGTTAAGGCAGCACATAATATTAGGTCTTAATTTTAGAGCTTACACCACCATCAAGGGGGTAGAGTCAGAGAAGGCTGCATACAGGGAGTTACATTTGAATTCCTAAGTTGGATCTTGATGGGTGGATAGTAATTTAACAGGTAGAGATGGGAGAAAGTGAGAAACTACCTCAATCATATACATTAAGGATGGAAAGAGAAATGTTCAAGAAAGTTATTTTTTTATGAATGTACATTTCATCCTAGTAGAAGAGACTCTGATAGCATTCTGTGTATTCTTCCAATTTTAGTAGATGGGCTGCTTATACAAAGATCTCCTTTTCATGAAATACAGAGTGTAAGAGAGTAAGGGACAAAATCATATGTGATTTAATGCCAATATTTGAGTTAGAGTGCAAGCCCTTATGAAGGTAAAATATTTTGCCTGGGAAGCATGAAATGAAAGATAATGTCTGTTAAAAATTCTTTTGACTATCTCTTCCAACTGAGCCTCAAATCTTTATGATTATGGCAACTTTGTGGATTAGACCTAAAAGCATAAAATCTTAGAGCTGGAGACCACATTTATTCTAATCACCCTCTTACCAAAGGATCTTGACTTGCAAATCATTCCAGTATCAGGAAATGCACAGTTTTGAGAGACAATTCATTTCATTCTTAGGTGCCAAATTGTATCCTGTGTTGAACTAGAGTGTTCCTTTTCACAACTTTGTCTATTGATTCAAATGTGCTTTCTCAATCAACATAGTCTGTCCCATACATGACAGAGAAAATGAAAAATGGCTCTGGCAGCTGACAGCTAAGCTCTGATGTTCCCTAACGAACATAAACATGGTCACAGCATATGAACAACATAAACAATGACCAAGCAAGGCATGCTATGACTGGGATGGAACAAGACAGGGAACATGCCGCTCAGTGACCACGTCTGAAATAAGATAGAGACAAAGACCCTGCAGCCACAAGACTAGTTAAACATACCTGTCTTCTTACTAACATGAGTGACTACTGCTTCTTTACCAAAGACAACTCTAACCCCACTTCAGTACCCCCGCCTTCTAGTTAAAAGTTACCAAGATGCCCCTACTTGCAGACAGCACCCAACACAGAATGAACTCAGCTTCCTTTAACCGTGTTTAGAATCAGCAGCATAACCCCAAATCCTGTAATAAGCCCCTTCCTGCTGCCTCTTAGCATGATATCCCATGGTCCTTATATGTGCTTTTTCTCTTGCTGCAGAAACTTCGACAACAGGTGCATTCCTGGTGGTCTTTGACCAGTGGGCTTTAACATCACATTACACCGTTTGACTCCATCATGACAGAGAGAATGTATAAAGTGTTACAGTGGAATTGACATATTCCTAGGAGTCAAAGAGACCTAGGTTCTAGTCTACTTAGATGGGATACCTTGGGAAGGTCACTAAACCTCTCTACGCTTCAGTGTTTACAAATACAAAATGAGACGGTTAGGTTAGACTGATGATTTCTGACCTTTGAGGCTTGAACCACAGGGACCATGAGTTACTACAAAGGGTCCTTGAGTTTATATGGATTTCAATAATCAGTGCAATCAGTGTGTATTAAAAATACAACCACTCTTATATGAGGATATTTAAAAGGTTTAGACTTTAAAAGAAATCTTAATATTTGGTATTGGAAACCACTGGACTCCTTCTGAAAGTTCATATAATTGTAACTTTCCCACTGAACACTTTAGCACTGATAAAACCATCAAAAATTCTCTATGTCACCTTGGAAAGTAAAGAGTGTGCAGAAGAGGCTACAGACTTTCCATAGTAGAGGGGAAGGTGAAGTGTCACTAGTAGTCTAAGTACCTATTATAAAGCATAAAGCAACTTGAGAAAAAACTACTGATATGGTGCCCATAAGGGTTTGAGACCCTGCCATGGTGCACACTGTACAGAACTTCACTTGTTTCCCAGTTATGCTTGGGGATGAGAACTACTGAGGCTAATGGGTGAATGAGTTCTGTGGTTAAATGCAAGATTCTGCCCTGGGTTGTTAGCAAAGGGAAGTCTCCTTCAGAGGAGTTAATACAGAACAGTAGTGAGTTGTAAATTTTTTTGATTATAGACATATATATATAAATTATTAAGGTTAAATTCTAAAAATCCCCATTTTAGCCTTGAATTAAACTTCTCATAGAATGCTTTATTTTTTCTTCAGATTCTCAAGCTTTCAGCCATCATTTTTTTATGCACTACATTATGAACCTAAAAATTGTCTCATGAATACAGTTTTTGTGCTATATTTAGCAGAAGGATACTTCCTGTTCTTCCTCTATAGATATTCCTCAATGAGTGCAGTCTTTACTCGTTGACACTGTGAATAGTCTTTCTTCAAACACAGAATCAGAAAAAGTTTCTCCTTTTAGGGAAAATGGAAATTTATTTGATTTATGTGAATATATTAAAAAGAACTTGAATATAAGTGTCTGTCTTTCAGACCATCATGAGTTTACCCTGATTATTTTTAATCATTTAAGTGCTTTTGCAATGGAATCTATGCTGGCCATAACCTCTATTTGATTAAATACAAAATATCTACAATTTTAACTATTTTAATGGAAATATGCTTGAGGTTTAAAAAAATACACTGCTTTCATAAAAATTCAAGAAATAGGCCTGAGGTTAAGCCAGTTCTATACTAAAAAAAATTACTATTAATAATAATAAATTATTATTTTTCAATAAATTATGACAAGGATTAATGAATTAATATTTGCAAAGCATTTTGAATCTTCAGAAAAAATATTAAAAAGACAAGTTAATTGAATATTTTAAAAACTAAATTTTTAAATTAGTTTACTAGATTGAATATCACCTGTAAATACATATATTATATATTATACATGTATAATTCATAAATGTATATGTATCTGTGTGTGTCTATGTATGTATAATGTTGAAGAGGATGCAATGAATTGCAATGTAACAAGAAGCCTACCAGAAATATCAACTTAACTACTATATATATACGTAAATTGGTTTTATTCTTATCTGAGACTTATGCTCAGCACTATCCTTAGGATTTGGTAGAAGAAAAATGTATGAATGAGTAAATTAGCCCCCTCTTATCTTATCATATCTCATCCTACAACTTCACATTGAAGAAAAGTTCATATGCAGTAAATGACGTCTAACTCTGTGTAAATTTTGCTTCTCTTATTATTTTACTGAAACTGTTTTGAAGTTCACTATCACATTCCAGTTACCAAATTCAAAGGTCTTTTATCATTGCTCTTCATGCTGTACCCCTGGAATAGCTGGACTAATTTACCATTATCTTCTTTAAAAAATATCCTGTCCCTCAGACCACGACATCTGTTCTCACATTGCCTTATAAAAGTTATAGCCTTTTCAATTTTTTCTCTTAGCTTCTTGTCTTCGGAATGTAACATTTTCTCACTCATGTCTTTTTGTCTCCTCCACTTTTCGTCTTCTTTCCCTTGAAGGAGGCATCTGCCATAAAGTTACATCCTGATAACTTCAAATCTATTTCTGCAGCAACAATCTCTCTTTGGAATTTTTGTCAATGGCCCACTGCTTGTCCATCCCATCATTTGAATGATTTCCTAACATTTCAAATCTGATTTATCCAGACTAAATTTATCATTTTTACCCTAAAACTTGTTACCTTGTGACTTACACGTATTTGTTAATAGCATTACAATCACCATAATCACACTCAGGCTTAAACACTACAGTGTTAGACTTTGAAACCACATGTCATTCTATTATCTTCATGTAGGCTCATGGCACAAAATTTAACATGGTCTATTACAATAGCTTCATGTTCCACTCCCAATCTATGCCTCACACTGTTAAGAGAAATCTTCCTGCTGTACAACTCTAATCGGCCTTCCCAACCACTCAAAAATGTTCAGTGGCTCACATTACCACTGAGTAATGTACAAATTCCTTTGTTGGTCCTACTTGACATGACCCCAAACTGGTTTTCTTTCTTTCTTTCTTTCTTTTTTTATTTCCGGTATTGTTTACAATTACTTTCAAATACCTCTCACTACAACTTAATGAGACTACTTGGTGGACTCAATATGTTCTATGCTTTTCTTTCTCTGTGCATTTTTTTCATGTGGAATTAAATTACTACACATAGAGCTAAAATTGGAAGAAATTACCTCTGTATATTTTAGGCACAAATTCTAAAAAATATAAAACAGATGAATCTTATTATCTCTTCTCTCAATGTATCTAATAATTTGGCTCTACGTTAAATTAATTAAATGCATATTATATTATTTTGCATTAAAATGCATGTTGTGTAACAAATCATCACCAACTTACCAGCATAAAACAGCACAAATTTGTCATCTCACAGTTTCTGTAGGTCAGAGTCTAGTACACCATGAACGAATTCACTGCCCAGAGTCTCACCAGACTGAAATTAAGGTGTTGGTCGGGGCTATGGTTCTCATCTGAGGCCCTGGGTCCTCCTCCAAGCTCACTGTATTTGGGGAGAATTCATTTCCTTGTGGTTGTAGGACTGAGGTCCCTATTTTCCATTTAGCTGTTGACCATGGACACTCTCTTCTCCTAGATGTCTCCTGCAGTTTCTTGCCATGTAGCTTCCATAGCCCATTTCAGTGTGGATGGTTGCTTTCTTCCAGGGCAGCTAAAATGTGTCTCTGACTTTCCCTAATGCAACCATCTAGAGAAAACTCTCTTCTTTTAAAGACCCACATGGATAATCTCCCTATAATAAAATCAGCTGACTTGGGACCTTAATTACATCTATAAAATCAACTCATAGCAGTACCTACTTAGCATTTAATTGAATAACTAGGAGAAACTGTATAAACACCAGGGCCTGGGGCTCCTACGGAGCCATTTAGAATTTGTCTACCACACATGCCTACTACTTTTTTCAGTGCTGTTGACATATTTCACTATTATAGGCCAATAGTCCTTCAGAAGCAGTCAAATCTGTTGACTATTTGCTGGTAAAAGGAACAGCAACAAAAATTGTTGACTTTGGCTCTGTATTCTCCAAATTTCAAGTATAAATACTAATTCTGAATCCAGTAATTCATGTCAAATGTGGATATATATGGTCTTACTAATTTATTTGGGTAAGATCATTACTTTGTGATATTACTCAAAAGCAAATTGCTTTGGGAGCCATACTGAGGATCTTTAATGATTGAAATGGGCAATTGACAACACCTGCTTTTAAATTTCTAGGCCAGCTTTTCTCTTTCATTCTGTATGGAACAGACCTTGGGATGAAAATCAAGAATTCAAGTAGTTTCATCTCTTTGCAGACAGTTTTGGACTCACAGGCATAGCCTTCCATGCAGAATTTGGACAGCCCTTTGAGTCAGGGTGAAATATGTGTTAGGCTCAGTAACACAATAGCCAATACAAACTGTATCCCCTTATCTTCAGTCAAACTTCTCCAGAATGTCAACATTTCAGAGCCTGTCAGAGAAGCCAATCCCAAATTGGTTGCCTTGTGAATTCCTGGAATGCAGGGACCAGATCTAAAGCATTTAAATCTTCAATGACTTAGCCAATCCTAATAATAAATAAATGTTCAATTGCAATATTATATTTGAGTAAGGATTTCTAAGACCATGCTTCGCTCCTTAAAGGAATGGCTTTATCAAGATTAAATTCTATATATACTAGACACAAGAACTACTATAAGAAGAACATTTATGCATCTTCTCAAACCTGCACTGAAATATCTTACCCATTATATATGTTGGTGTCCTTTATGTCAGTAGCCATGCAATATCTTTCTCAATTAAGTATCTTACAAAGAATAGCTTTTGTGACAGTTCAGTTCAGTTCATCAAACATGTATTTAAGGCCAAAGATTTAAGGAATTTGACCAGGCCAAAGTGATACAATTATAGAAAAAAAATTGTTCTCTTAAAAGAGCTTAAAGAGTTTAAAGAAATATGAATCTCTTCTTATGAGAATTTTAGTGATCTGACTCATTGCTCCTTTATTGATTAATTGATTGATTTTTACTTTAAGAAATATGGGGTTAAATTTTATATTCTCTTCTAGTAACAAATTTCTGGGAGCATTTTTGTCTATTTCTCTAAATAAATGGTCTCTGATTTTGTTTTTAAATCTTTTAAAGAATGTTTTTACTGTTTATTTTTATTGTAAGCTGCTTCAATTTTTCTTGTTTTTACAAATAGGTGACATTTTAAATGTAACATTTGCAATAGTTAAAATTTATAATAATATTTTCTTTTCAAATTTTTTATCAAATCATCTTTAGGCATTGAAAACATTCAGAAATATTACCATAAAGAATGAAGGGCCTTTTATAAAAATCTAATTTTCTAGTTTTTTTAAAGAAATTTTATTGTAAAAAAATTCTTTTAAAATTAAATAGTGAAAAAAAAAAAATTAAATAGTGTCAGAAGATCAAACATATTAGTGTTTCCATTTTTCCTTTATGATACAATTAGAATTATAAAAACTCATAAAAATTAAATAACTGGCTCTGAAATACACTACAAATCTTTCTTATGATACTCACATCATTTAAAAAAAAAAGCAGTATATCTTCTTAAATGGTATCATGTAAAAATGGAAGAGAGAGGAAACTGATATTTATTATATTGTTTCTACGGACCAGACTCTGTACTAAGCATTTTACTTAGTTCATCTTACTTAACTCCGTAGGTGATTAGACAGGAGAGTAACATTTTTGCATTCTACGTTCCAACTACTGAGTTAGGCATTTATGATGTTGTGATTTATAATCAGAAATATATATATTTGGTCTTATTCCCCTATTCCTGGTGCATAGCTCATAAAACTCTTCTAATTTTCTACGGAAGAGGCAAAGGAGCATCTTTTGCTAAAATATTTAGTTTATTTCCAGTTCCTGAAATAGCTCCATAGAATAAAGGTGAAATGGGTGTTCTTTTGTTATTCGTAACAAGCCTCTTTCAGTCACACCAGAGTTTATGTTAATGAGGTGACTTTGGAAAGCCCCTAAGAATGGGGTCCATGTGCCTAGGGAACCATCCATGTGATTAGACGTTTGGAGTTTTCAGCTCCATACTCCCCACTTCCCCCAATGTATTTAAATACTTGTATCAGTTAATACTTAAGCAATTTCATAAGTTAATTAATCCCATTTTATATATAGGCATACCTTGAAGATAACACAGGTTTTTTCCAGACTACCACAACAAAGCAAATATCTCAATAAAATGAGTAAAACAAGTCACACAGATTTTTTCGTTTCCCAGTACATATAAAATTTATGTTTATACCAAACTGTAGTCTATTAAGTTTGTAATAGCATTATGTCTTTTAAAAAAGCACATACCTTAATTAAAAAATACTTTATTGCTAAAAAGCGCTAACCATCATCTGAGTCTTCAGTGAGTCATAGTAGTAACATCAAAGATCACTGATCACAGACTACCATAACAAATACACTAATAATTTTAAAGTTTAAAATATTGCAAAAATTACCAAAATGTGACACAGAGACATGAAGTGAGCAAATGCTCTTGGAAAATGGTGCCAATAGACTTGCCCAACCCAGAGTTGCCACAAACTTTCAATCTGTGAAAAACAAAATAAAGCAAAGCACAGTAAAACATGGTTTGCCTGTGTGGAAAAGATGAACCTCAGAGAAGTAACTAGTAAAGGTTATAGAGATAAGAGTAATGGAATTGAAGTGTGAAGCCAGGTGCAATAAGGAGAATTTTGAGATGATCATCATTGATCCACACCTTGTACAATTTCTTCCCCTTAAGTGTGAGAGGGACCTACAACTGGCTTTTAACCAACAGAACGTGGCAAAGGTGATGAGACAGCACTCCTGTGATTATGTTATATGTCAAAGGTGAAGGGATTGGGCAGATATAGCTAGACTCCTTAATCCATTGACTTTAAGTTAATTACAAGGGAGACGCCTTCAAAAGAGGTAAGAGACAGGAGGAAGCAGCACGAGTGCTCTCTTCTTAGTTTTAAAGGAGCAAATGTCATGTCTGGAGAGGGCTATGTGACAGGGAACTTTAGCCTTACAACCACAAAGAACAGAATTTTGCCAAAATTCCAAGAGCTTGGAAGAGGACACCTGTTCGAGGATGAGTTTCCAGTCCTGGTGCACACCTTGATTTCAGCCTCAAGAAGCCCTAAGTAGGGGACCTGGCTAAGCTGTACTCACACTTCTGACCCATAGAAACTGTGAGATAATAAATGCATGTTGTTTAAGCCACCGAATTTGTGATCGTTTTTTATGTAGCGATAATAAGCTTATACACCCAATCTGACTCATTTAGACTTCTATAGTTTTTCCATTATATTATGGTGTATTTTCTTAAGACACAAGACCAGTGCTACAGTTACTTAACAAGAGCTATTTTTCCACCATTCTTTCTTGCTCTCATAGCATTTTCCCAGCTTCCCTTGCAGGTAAGATATGGGAAAATGAATACACTCATGTTGGTAAGACATAAAGGGAAGTAATTTGGGAGACAACTGTAAACATTTTCCTCCTTGATGAAAGAGAGAGATATATGAGGAGAAGCACCAGTTGCTTCTTCTTACCTTTGATGTGGCCGTGTAAGGACTCAATTGTTTAGAAGTGAAGCTACCATACTGTGACTATGAGGAGAAAACCAAGACTAGCCAAGAAGTTCCCATCCCTGAGCTACTAGGCAAACACATTGCATTATGAGAAAAAAATCCCTAATATTTTAGTCTCTGATGCTCATCAACATAGTAGAGACTGGATGGTAAACCATATTTGCAGCTGAAAGTATCTGTATTAGTCAGGCTTCTCCAGAGAAACAGAGATGTGTGTATACGTATAGAAAGAGATTTATTTTAAGAAATTAGCGGATGTGATTGTGGAGTCTTGGTGAAACCAAAATATCATGGGGTGGGTGAGCAAGCTGGAGACTCAGGAAAGAGTTGCAGTTCAAGTCCAAAGGCACGCAGTTGTAGAACCAGGAAGAGCCGATGTTGGAGAGGAAGTCCAAGGGCAGTCAGCTGGAAGATTCTCTCTTGCTCTGGGGAGGTTAGTCTTTGTTTTAGGCCTTCAGACTGACTGGATGAGGTCCACCCACATTATGGATGGCAATCTGCTTTACTCAAAGTCTACCAATTGATATGTAAACCTCATCCAAAACACCCTCACAGAAACATTCCAGCATAATGTTTGACCAAATATCCGAGTATCATCTTCCAGACAAGTTGATACAAAAAATTAATCATCACAGCAGCCTAACCGCTACAGAAAAATAAATATGTCTTGTATGTTTTATCCTGATAATGACTACCAACTGCATGGGGAAATAAAATTCAGCTTTGACAATAAAATTAGCTGTCATTCATTAAGTGCTAATTTTATGCCAAGCATTACCACAGATGCTTTTTATCAATTATTTTATTTAATCCACATATCAACCTTGTAAGGGATTAAAAATATTTTATTATTTATTCAACAACTATTTAGCACTTGCAGTATTCCAGGCATGGTTTGGGGGCTGTGCACACAGCAGTAAACAAGACAAAGTCCCTGCTATCATGGAAGTTATATTCGAGTGAGGTAGGACAGACAATAGACCAATAGACAAACAAATATGTGACATATGTTAGTTAGTGATAAGTGCTAAGAAGAAATTAAAGCAGGTAATGACATAAAGGGTGAAGGCAGAGGTGGTGTATTTTAAGGAAATGGCATTTTACCAGATACAGAAATGATGTGAGGGCGTAGCTATACAAACATCTGGGAGAAAATGATACAGGTAGAGCCGAGAGTAACTGCCTCGAAGTAAGAATGAGTTCCAAGTGTTGAAGGAACATGAAGAAGGCCAGAAATTATTAGAATAGAACGAGTTTGGGCAAAAGAGTTAGGAGATGATGGCAGACATAACCAAAACTAAATTATACACGAATACACCCATTGGAAAGTTTTGGACAGGAAACTGAAGTGATCTGATTCATGTTTTCAAAAGGTCACTCTGTCCCCTGAGTGGAGCCAGACTGGAAGGGGGCAAGAGTGGAAGTCAGGATGCCATCAGGAGTCTACTGCAGTGATACAGGAGAAATGCTGAAGGCAGGGACTTGGGTGATACTGGGGGTGTGGGACCATGATTGTTATTGACCTCCTTTCATAGGTGAGGAAACTGGGCTTGGGAAGCTTGAGAAAATTATACAAGGTAACACAGCTTATAAGTGGAATAGGTATATTCGGAAACAAATCATCCTGAACTCAAACATTCATGCTATTTCCATATGCTTTCTTTTCTTGCTTTAAAATAAATAATTAGTAAAACTTCTGTTGTACAGGATTAGTGATTTTCGGGGGAAGTTGCGCTATGTGCTATTACACTTGAGGAAAAAAATGACAGGAAAAATTTGGCAAAACAAAAATTAAAAAAGAAAAATAACCTAACAATACAGAATCTCTTTTCAAGGTAAAATGGATTAGAAGGAGAGTGATATTTTCAGATCTTCCTACAAATCCAGTTGGTAGGAGAATAATAATGTTTTGTTTCTTCTTGGCCGAGATCATTGAAATGACGTCATTTGAGGACGAATTTAAATCTAGGTGGAGAAGGCATAATTGGTTCACATTTAAACTCTCACAATATGTAAACAGAACATTGCTGATCACCTTGTAAAAACATAGTTTGTTCACCCCCTTCCTTTTTCTCTTTGTAACAGAGGGAGTTGCCAAACTTTTCTGAATATTACTCACAATGAGAAATACCTTTTAAATTATGACCCAGCGAGCAAACTCAGGCACGCACACATGCACATGAATCCCCATGAAACAAGCATTTCAAAAGATAGCATTTATCTTTACTATTTATGATGAACTCTGTAATGTTTGATTCTATTTCATTTTTGAATGCTGGATGAAAATCACTAAATTGATTTCAATTGGCTGATCAATGTACCAGAGTTTTGAAAGCATTGGGGTTAGACAGCAAACCAGAAGAAAACTGTAAATATTTAGCTTTGTCCCCATTCACGTCTTTTCCAACGTAGGTGCAGGATCATCATACAGTTATGCTGAGGCTAACCCATAGCCCAAGAGCAACTGAGTCCATCGTCATGAAAGCAGACACTGTCTCTGAGACGCTCTCCTCCCCCTTTCTGACCTCTTACAACATTCCCCTTTGCCAACACGTAGCCTTCAGAGTATGGCAGAGTTAAGGATCTCTGGCTGAAATCAACAGTGGATGTAGACGCAGGGGCTCTTCTTCGGGCTGGCAAAGGGCCCACCGGTTAACGGTTAAGAGTATGGGCTCTGGAACCAGATGTCAACACCAGCCCAGCTCTAGCACTGCTGTGTAAGCTTCAGGGGAATGCTGAACTTTGTGTTTCAGTTTACTTAGGTCCAAAATAGCACTAGTAGGTTCTCACTCAGAGGGGGGCTGGCATAGAAAATGAGTTGATGTGAGCAAAGGGCTCAGCTCAGAACCTGGCACAAATTGAGCATCCATTGATAACTGCTACTACTATTGTTGTTGTTGTTGCTGTGGCAGAGAGAAGCGTGAAGTCCGAGAGAGATGGAAAAGAATACAAGTAACTATGAGGAAGAGCAGAAGTGAAAGAAGTCTTAGAATTGATCTGTCTGAACCCTTACGGGAAAATGGCCCGGAGAGATTCGGTGACTTCCCAACTCACACAGCTGATCTGCGGTGGAGTTAGGAGTGCATTTCAGTTTTTATGAATCTAAAGTCATTACTCTTTACATCTCATGGGAGTGTCATTCCTGGCAGGGCTTCACAAGCATATTACTCACAAAAGTTTGAATTTCAAAAATCATGTGCCCATTAACATTTTATTGCAAAGAAGTAAGGATGAACCGCTAAGTAAATATTTTAAAAGATTAAGAGACTCTGGTTTTTCAGGTATATAAATTGTTTAGTATACTTATGAGAGTTTTATATATTTTAATGATTTATAAATACTATTTATAAATACAAACTGTCATAGTTCCTTAGATTCACATATGTGACAGGACCTATGTATATTGGCGCTTATTATTAACCTGCTGTTTCAAATTTTTTATCTTGTCAATTAAAGTATAATTGCATTACAACGTTGTATTAGTTTCAGGTGTACAACAGAATGAGTCGATATTTGTATATGTCACAAAGTGATCACCACAATAAGTCCGGTTACCATCCATCACCATACATAGTTAGAGAACTATTTTTCTTGTGATGAGAACTTTTAAGATCTACTATCTTAGCAACTTCCAAATATGCAGTAGAGTGTTATTAACTCTAGTTGCCATTTCTGTACGTTATATCCCCATTACTTATTTATTTTATAACTGGAAGGTTGTACTTTATGACTCCCTTCACCCATTTTGTCCACCCCCCTGACCTCTGGCTACTACCAATATGTTCTCTGTATCTGTGAGCCTGTGTTTTTTAATTCCCCATATAAGTGAGTTCATATAGTATTTGTCTTTCTCTGTCTGACCTATTTCACTTAGCATGATGCCTTCAAGGTCCAATTCATGTGGTCACAAATTGCAAGATTTCATTCTTTTTTATGGCTGAATAATTTAGATATAGACTTATACCACATTTCCTTTATCCATTCTTCCATGGACGGACATTTAGGTTGTTCCATATCTTGGCTATTGTAAACAATGTTGCAATAAACAGGGGGTGCATGTATCTTTTTGAGTTAGTGTTTCTGTTTTCTTCTGATAACAGCAGAAGTCCTGAGTGGAATTGCTGGATCATATGGTAGTTCTATTTTTACATTTTTGACCAACTCCCATACTGCTTTCCATAGTGGCTGGACCAATTTACATCCTCATTAACAGTGCACAAGGGTTCCCTTTTCTCTACATCCTCACCAGCATTTATTATCTCATCTCTCTGATAATAGCCATTCTAACAGGTGTGAGATAATATCTCAATGCGCTTTTGATTGCTTTCCCTGATGACTCGTGATGTTGGGCATATTTTCATGTACCTGTTGGTCATCTGTATGTCTTCTTGGGGAAAATGTGTATTTAGATCCTCTACCCATTTTTTAATTGCATCGTTTATTTTTTGTTATTGAGTTGTATGAGTTCTTTATATACTTTGGATATTAATCCCTTATCAGATATATGATTTGCAAATATTTTCTTTCATTCAGTAGATTGTCTTTTCATTTTGCTGATGGTTTCCTTTGCTGTGCAGAAGCTTTTTAGTTTGAAATAGTCCCACTTATTTATCTTTTAATAGGTGAATATGAAAAATGACTTTCCAATGTTATTAAGATAATCATACCTAGTAAAAAGGCCCAGAAAGAATACACAAACACACACACACACACACACACACGCACACACACAAATGAGGTAATTTAATAGTATCTGGGATTAAATTGTTTATTGATTTTCATATAAGAAAAAGTTGGAGAACTGGTTCTGTGTATCCCACTAACCATGTTTATCACCATATCAGCAGCTGGTAATGTAATGTAGTGGTGATGGTAATCTCTAGAGAGATCACTAATGTTAATGCTCAAACAATACAGTCCAATCATCCATCAAGTCATTAATGGAGTCCATATTTTTCTAAAGTGCATGTTTGTAGATAACTATATAAACACACACACATATTCAGAGAGAAAGAGAAAAAGAAAGAAGACAAATTAGTGCAAGAGTATTTAAAAATTTTTGATCCAGGGTATACATTGAATTAATAGTAACAAGTGTCATTTAAATATTCACTGGGATAATGAATATTTTTGCTTATAGTGCTAACTATTACTAACAAGAGAATAGTTTTCTAAAATTATAATGATGAGCCTTGTTTAGTCCAAATATAATGCTTTATTTATTATATATATCCCAACTAAATTCAACAATCAAGAAATAAATTTCCAAAATATATAGGCATATATAGTGATGAAACTACTTGATATAACGTATGTTTCTGAATACAGATATGAACAAACAAAACATTAAACCTTTTAAGAATGTAGAGGCTACTGTAGCCAATTCATTAAAACACCACCCCTTTCTAGAAAATTTTCTCTGTGTCTGAGCCAGAAGTGCTTGACTGATTCTAAGCTTAAAGAGAAACTCATATTTCATGACAAATTCAAAGAATAAGGTGATTTTATCAATTCATTATAACCTAGTGAAATAAAAAGACTGATGCATACACTAATTTTAAAAACAACCTAATTTAAAAGCTGCAAGGAGGGGCTTCCCTGGTGGTGCAGTGGTTAAGAATCCACCTGCCAATGCAGGGGACACGGGTTTGAGACCTGGTCCGGGAAGATCCCACATGCTGCAGAGCAACTAAGCCCATGTGCCACAACTACTGAGCCTGAGCTCTAGAGCCCGTGAGCCACAACTACTGAGCCCATGTGCCACAACTACTGAATCCAGCGCTCCTAGAGCCCGTGCTCCGCAACAAGAGAAGCCACAGCAATGAGAAGTCCGCGCACCGCAACGAAGAGTAGCCCCTGCTCGCCACAACTAGAGAAAGCCCGTGCACAGCAACAAAGACCCAATGCAGCCAAAAATAAATAAATAAAATAAATAAATTTTTAAAAAAATTTAAAAACTACAAGGAAAATTTCACCAAAATTCCAATAGAAGTTAGAGCAATAAGATTTGAATCTATTTAATTTATACACTCATACATAGGAGTTAGACATTTAAATCTAGACATCTTTCTTTATACACCATTTGCTTAGCTTAATACTCTGTCTTATCTCTTGATACTGTGTTTTTAGTGGGCTGCTGCATTTTGTGAACATTACAAAAACTTACTCTCTGGGATGGGACTGAGGTACCCACAGAAAGGGACATCTTTTTGTGATTCATCTACCCACAGGAGCACTTTCTGTAATTCATTGAAAAGGCCTGTACTTGCTACCAGTGCCCCTAATTATGTCTTATGACTATTTATCTAAATAAGTATTTGGAAGTATTTAAACTTCCAATTTTTTATGCACAAATCCATTTTCTTAATGCAAGGACATCATCCAACTACTGTTTTCTAATTGTTTTTCAACAACTGAAAAAATCATTAACTTTCTAAGATAATAAATATCTTTCAAGAATATTTTCTGGCAGCAGAGTTCCTCCTTATCATTTAACACGTACATTTTTTTAAAGTTGCCTATTTTCCAAACCTTGTTCTAATTATTGCAGATATAATAACCCAGTTTCTGTCACTATGGGGTTTATAATATAAGGAGAAAAACAAATAGAAACAAATAACTATTAAGTATACAGAGGACTAAGACGGGCACGGTGCTAAGAGGGTACAGGATGTAACCTGTTCCGGGGTCAGGAAAG
The DNA here is from genome assembly GCF_949987535.1 of Balaenoptera acutorostrata. Taxonomy (NCBI): domain Eukaryota; kingdom Metazoa; phylum Chordata; class Mammalia; order Artiodactyla; family Balaenopteridae; genus Balaenoptera; species Balaenoptera acutorostrata. The sequence goes on along the minus strand of NC_080068.1, from coordinate 127,023,750 downwards.
AGAAACCTAGTGTTGTAACATATTTCCTTTAATCAAATTCTTGGGTATTCACATTGTTTCCAAGGTTTCACTGTTAATTAAAAAACTGACTCCCGGGTATATCCTTGGAGCTGAATATTTGCATAATTTCATGATGACTGATTTGGAATAAATTCTTAGAAGAGGAATTCAGGAGTCAAAATATGTGCACCATTTGAAGACTTCTAATTTGTATCATACACCCTCCGGAAAGGTTATAGCCAAGTAACAAATCACAGATCACCAACTGTGCTTGTGCTTTTCCTTCACCCTCATAATACTGTATATCTCAAATCTCAATGTCTCTCAGTCTCCCTCCTCCCCTCTCTCGTCCCCATAAACAGATGCCAATTACTTATTAAGGTGTTACATTTAAAACACGAGAGTTTTTAAGTTCATTTGCCAAGAGTTCATTAAACTTCACTAAAATAAGAATCACTTGGGGGCTTGTAAAATTCCAAATTTATTAACATATAAAACAAAAACAAAAAAAAAATCTTTATCCAGGAGGGCACAGGCAACTTTTATTTTTAAGAAGTGCCAAGTTTTTTCCTTTTATAAAGCAGAAAAGGAAAAAGGCAAACTTATCCGCGGAAATATCTGGTAAAATACTTAAAGACCAGCAAGGCATGGATTGTACACTCCACTGCTATCAAAGAAACCAAGAATAATATTTATGTGCTGTCTTAAGCATATCAGAGAAACAAGTTTGCTGTTCTGCAGAAAATGTAAGGTTTCCTGGGTCTAATACTTAATGACTGCAAAACTATTGCTTCAAGGACCTGCTCTGTCTAAACTTTTCACAGCTTAATTTATTAGAAAGTTCAAGAAAAAGCAGCGTAAACTAGTATCAGTATTTCCTTTACTTTCATTGGCACAAATTAATGGATGAGAGAACATCAAATTTAAATCAGCAAAGCAATTAATAGAGTTCATTCTCACCATATGCATATTTGAGCAAGAAGTAGCTGTGCTTCAAAAGGTAATTTGTATTCAACATTTATGAAACATGTATCAGATTTCTACAGTGTACCAGATTCTAGGCTACATTGAAAATAAAGAGTTGAGTTTATAATTTCCTGCAACAGAGACTTCAACTATCTAACCTGGGAGCAGATTTAGTCAAGAAAATATACTAAAAGATGACAATACAGTGCAGTGGAAGCAAATGCAAAGTACTGTAGGATTGTTGAAAGAGTCTAGATCAAGGAAGACCAAATGACTGCTCTTAGAAAATTGTTCAGGATAAAGAGAAATTGAGTTTAGTTTAAAAATCTAAATGCACAATTTAAAAATATTAATTTGCCAATTCATTGTCTATCAGTATATTTGCATAGCATTTTAAAAAAATATATAAAATCATAAAGCCAAGGTTGCAACTTCCCTTATGCAGACAAATGGCTCACCATCAGAGAGACACTGTCTCTTAATGACACTTTGTACTGACCAAACAGCAATCATTAAAATACTTGTTTAGCAAACCTTGTTGACTATATAATGGAAATAGCACCAGAATGAACAATATATATACAATAAACTATATATGGACAATATAAAATTTATGCTTGTAGATATAGGTGTGCTCACTGCTGTTTTAAAATATGTGTGTAATTAAGTATCTTTAATGCACTTAGACATGACCTTCTGTCCTCAGAGTAGAACTTTCCTTAGTCTATAAATCTCTCATGCAGCAGTGAGCAAATCAGCTCACTAACCTAAACAACTCTTGCAGTTCATCAATGTGAATTATACTTTTAGTTGGCACATAACATACTTAGAACTTGTCTAGCATATTAACCCAGAACATGAAATACAATGTTATATAAAACACATTGTTCTTTCCTCCACATAATAAATCCTTGTCTAGAGAATGCCTATAATATTGGCTTTGCAGTATCAGTGAGATAACTGCATTTGAAGGAATAGGCTTTTTTTTTTTTTTTTTTTTTTTTTTAAAGGATTTTCTTATTTATTTATTTATTTATTTATTTTTTTTTTGGCTGTGTTGGGTCTTCGGTTCGTGCGAGGGCTTTCTCCAGTTGCGGCAAGCGGGGGCCACTCTTCATCGCGGTGCGGGGACCGCTCTTCATCGCGGTGCGCGGGCCTTTCTCTATCGCGGCCCCTCCCGTCGCGGGGCACAGGCTCCAGACGCGCAGGCTCAGCAATTGTGGCTCACGGGCCCAGCTGCTCCGTGGCATGTGGGATCTTCCCAGACCAGGGCTCGAACCCGTGTCCCCTGCATCAGCAGGCAGAAGGGAATAGGCTTTTAACTAAAATATGATCCTCTACATTCATGCAAGTTTTCAAATATTTTAACATATTTTGCATATGTTTTGCATATTTTAATATTAAATATTTAATATTTTAGCTGCCCAAGCAGCTAGTTTTTGTCTTTCCTTTAAAATTTTTCTACACAGTTCTAAGTAGCCCTTATCAGTCACAACTTCAGGAAACTTTCAGAATAACATCCTAAGAACTAATTTTAAAAAAGCCCAGTGCATTTCAGTGTATTTCAAAGATAAATTTATGAAGAAAAAAGAACACTTTAGAATGGGTAAGCTTTCTTCTGTTTGTACAACTCCCCATGTGTTGGCTAATCTTGTTTTAACAGTGACCAGTAATGGTGCTTTCAATGCTTCCCCTCGGAAACTAGGCCAGGTCTATACCATTATCCAAAGTAAATAGTTTTGTAAATAGACAGTGAGTTAGAAATAATATGAAAGATTCAAGCCAGAGGATCTGGGGGCTCCGTGTAAATATTTGACTACAGGAATATTCTAAATGAAGCAAACACTTTGCTGGAACTAAATCTGGCAAAGGCTGCCTTTGTACTGGCAAATGGAGTGTAGTGAAATGGGAATAGACTCCTCCAAATACTTGTACAGAAGCCTATCACTGCTAAGAACATGGGACCAAACAGATTTTTGAAAATGCTTACATCACTATAACTACACAAAAGTTTTTATAAACATTTTCAATAGAAAGCCACTGAAAACCCATGAGAATTCCTAGCTGATAGGAGGGGTTAGAGGAGAAAGAGGTGGGGCAGGAAGAGACAGTGGGAAGTTTGGGACATGGGGAGATAACTAATAAACATTTTCATGGGCCTGTTGCCATATTATTTGGGAATTATTACTGTACTAACAAAATCTTTTGGAAAATTTTGACATGAAATTTATATTTATTTCTGAATTCTGTGGTTGAGCTGGCAGGGAAAGATTTAACTAAGAAATTGACTTACCAAACATTCACTTTATTTATAAAAGACTTCAGCAGTAATGTTCAAAGTGATAGATTCAGAAATTTTCACAAAATATAATCTAATCAATTGGATTCAAGGAAACAATGAAACTTTTCCTGTATTATATTTAACTCATCAAATTTTTATTATCAATTAATAAAAGTATTAACCTTTTATTTCAAAGCCTTTGTGGGTGAAATGAGACTTGAACTGGCTTTATGTATAGATAGGCTCTCCCAAATTAGAGACAAAATGGTTTAAAATATTACAATACAGATACAGTACAAAGAAGGGTCCTATCACTCTCTAGCTGAACCTCCTTCCCATCACCTTCAGAATCCCATGCAGATGTGGAAATGCAGAGTATAGCATCTTGCTTCATGTAGAGAGTGTCTGCTTCTCTGTCTTTTCATCCCACAACTTAACTTTGAGGTCTATACTCTTTTTTTTTTCTTTTTTTTTTTTTAGACATCTTTATTGAAATATAATTGCTTTATAATGGTGTGTTCGTTTCTGCTTTATAACAAAGTGAATCAGTTATACATATACATATGTTCCCATATCTCTTCCCTCTTGCATCTCCCTCCCTCCCACCCTCCCCATCCCACCTCTCTAGGTGGTCACAAAGCACCAAGCTGATCTCCCTGTGCTATGCGGCTGCTTCCCACTAGCTATCTATTTTACATTTGGTAGTGTATATATGTCCATGACATTCTCTCACCCTGTCACATCTCACCCCACCCCCTCCCCATATCCTCAAGTCCATTCTCTAGTAGGTCTGTGTCTTTATTCCTGTCTTGCCGCTAGGTTCTTCATGACCTTTTTTTTTTTTTTTCCTTAGATTCCATATATATGTGTTAGCATACTGTATTTGTTTTTCTCTTTCTGACTTACTTCACTCTGTATGACAGACTCTAACTCCATCCACCTCACTACAAATACCTCCATTTCGTTTCTTTTTATGGCTGAGTAATATTCCATTGTATATATGTGCCACATCTTCTTTATCCATTCATCTGTCGATGGACACTTAGGTTGCTTCCATGTCCTGGCTATTGTAAATAGAGCTGCAATGAACATTTTGGTACATGACTCTTTTTGAACTATGGTTTTCCCAGGGTATATGCCCAGTAGTGGGATTGCTGGGTCGTATGGTAGTTCTAGTTGTAGTTTTTTAAGGAACCTCCATACTGTTCTCCATAGTGGCTGTATCAATTTACATTCCCACCAACAGTGCAAGAGTGTTCCCTTTCCTCCACACCCTCTCCAGCATTTATTGTTTCTAGATTTTTTGATGATGGCCATTCTGACCGGTGTGAGATGATATCTCATTGTAGTTTTGATTTGCATTTCTCTAATGACTAATGATGTTGAGCATTCTTTCATGTGTCTGTTGGCAATCTGTATATCTTCTTTGGAGAAATGTCTATTTAGGTCTTCTGCCCATTTTTGGATTGGGTTGTTCGTTTTTTTGTTATTGAGCTGCATGAGCTGCTTGTAAATCTTGGAGATTAATCCTTTGTCAGTTGCTTCATTTGCAAATATTTTCTCCTATTCTGAGGGTTGTCTTTTGGTCTTGTTTATGGTTTCCTTTGCTGTACAAAAGCTTTTAAGTTTCATTAGGTCCCATTTGTTTATTTGTGTTCTTATTTCCATTTCTCTAAGGAGCTGGGTCAAAAAGAATCTTGCTGTGATGTATGTCATAGAGTGTTCTGCCTATGTTTTCCTCTAAGAGTTTGATAGTGTCTGGCCTTACACTTAGGTCTTTAATCCATTTTGAGTTTATTTTTGTGCATGGTGTCAGGGAGTGTTCTAATTTCATACTTTTACATGTATCTGTCCAATTTTCCCAGCACCACTTATTGAAGAGGCTGTCTTTTCTCCACTGTATATGCTTGCCTCCTTTATCAAAGATAAGGTGTGAGGTCTATACTCTTGTCACGCACAGCGTGTTGCAACCCCAAGGATAAGGCAAGTGCTTTTGACTTCAGACCATTGAATTGGCAGCTTCTACTGCTCAGAATATTCTCAAGTCTTCTTCTTTCTAGTAAGATTTCCCTCTCCATCACCTTGCCTGGTCAACTACTACTCACCTCACAAAACCCATCTTAAACCTCACTTTCTTTGGGAAGACCCCTCCCAAAGAATGACTGTCATTCCTGGAACCTTGCGTCCAAAAAAGGTTCCCCTCTTGCTATAGATATTTATTACCTTTGAGCCCCTCATCCACTCCGGTCTCTACCTCTACCACATGCAACTACTGCCATTATTCATTATGTTTCATGAGAATTATTTTATTTGTGTATATTTACAAACTGTATAGAGCTTGAACACACGTGTTTTCAAATGTATGTAAATGTGCTGTTTTAAAGCTCTCATTGTTTCTATTGATATTTTTCATTAAATACTGTGTATTTATGATCCATCTATGTTGCTCTTACTGCAGGTAATCTGTATATCCGACTGTTGTATATAACCCATGGTGCATCCATTCTCCCAATGCTGGCCATTTGGGTTGCCTAGATGAACCTTCCATTACATGTGCATGTGCGCTCACACACACACACACACTCTCATGCACACTCGTACTCACGTATATACACTTGCATACACTCACACCACACAAATACACACACTCACACACACTCACTGCACACATGCATAAACGTTGCAATGACAATGCCCTAAATATCCCATTTTGAACATGTAAGAACGTCTTTGGTACCTGGACCCTGAAGGAGAACTGCTGAGTGATAAGCCATGTTGATAAGTAAATATTTCCAGATAGTGCCAGACTGTTCTCCAGAATGACTGAGGGTTCCTTCAGCCCCACATCTCAGCCAGCACTTGGCATTATTCAGCTTTCTAATGTGTCCAGTCTAATAGTGTGTGAGAAACCTTTACTGAAACCACTCCTCAACACTTTCTGCCTCTTTTTGTTTATCTAGCCTGTACTAGCCTATAAAATTAATGGTCATTAAAACCCAAAGACCCTAATACATATTTGAAGGATAAAGATTTCAGGAAAGCAAGGCTAAGAGTGAAAAAAAGAGAATATTACCCAAACTCATTAAACTAGGAATCGGCTAAGGTGACATAAATGTGACCCAGTTCCAATTCCATGTTCATTTCCACATGTCAGAAGGCAACTTATTCATACCTCATGTCAAGAATCATTATACATTTTTTTGCACATGTTGTATTTTTGGTGACAGTCATAGTCAATACCTCAAGGTCCTTTAGGTATCCTTGAGTACCTAGAATTAGAATTGCATGTGGTAGAGGTAGAGACAGGAGTGGATGAGGGGCTCAAAGGTAATAAATATCTACAACAAGAGGGGAACCTTGTTTGGACGCGTGATGATAATGAGGCATGGACTGAGCACAGGCGCAGACTCAAATACATAAATAAGTAAAATGACTGTCATGAGGGCTCTCCCAAAGAAAGTGAGGCTTAAGATGGGTTTTGAATTAGAATGGGTTTAGAATTCTAGTACCTAGAACTAGGTACTAATTCTAACACCTCCTTAAAATTTAGAGTTATACTTTTCATAATATCGTAAATGAGCAGCAGAGACCAGGGTGAGCAGCTAGGCAGCTGTTCTTTCATCAGTCAGCGGAGCCTCCAGCAGGAGGCTTCAGCCTCAGCAACTCTGGCTCAGCGGGTTCTCAGAGTCTGTTCTGGTTCTCCAAGCTTCATGGTCCAGGGGCTAAACATCAGCCCAGCCTACTAATTCACCGCTGTCGAGATTGCCCAAGGAATTCTTTGTTTGCTTTGTTCTGACCTTTTCAGAGTCCTCATTAATTTATACATTCAAAAAGTATTCTTTGGGCTTCCCTGGTGGCGCAGTGGTTGAGAATCTGCCTGCTAATGCAGGGGACACGGGTTCGAGCCCTGGTCTGGGAAGATCCCACATGCCACGGAGCAGCTGGGCCCGTGAGCCACAATTGCTGAGCCTGCGCGTCTGGAGCCTGTGCCCCGCAACGGGAGGGGCCGCGATGGAGAAAGGCCCGCGCACCGCGATGAAGAGTGGCCCCCGCTTGCCGCAACTGGAGAAAGCCCTCGCACGAACCGAAGACCCAATACAGACAAAAATAAATAAATTAATTAATTAAAAAGAAAATCCTTAAAAAAAAAAAAAAAAAAAAAGTATTCTTTGAAGTATGTTGTAATAAATAATTTAATCCATTTGTCATTGATTTACATCTTGTTCATTCCAAAAGGAATTTTAAGTGGCAAAGAGTTGATCATTTGATTTCAATGACGTAGCTAATTTTATGTCCTTTTGCTATGAGCTGGACAATTTTTTTTCCCCTGAAGCTTTTTGTTCCTTCTCAGAGTAAAGGTCACATGCATTTCTATGTGGCTCACAACAGCTCCAGTGAGGCAGCCCATCATATTCTTGGGGGTAGCCCTTATGTTCCACATACAGATCAGCTTTCCTCAAAGACCTTTGATTTTTATCCTTTATAGAGCTATATATAACTCTTCTTATACTCCAGCCCTCTGTAGCAGAGAATTTCTAAATCTGTGAAGCTTAATTAGAGAGAAGCAGGCATACATATGGCTGACAGACTTAAAAATCAGAAGCTTTGGGTTTGAGCTATTCTCCCATGAACTCCATTCAATGATTTGGAGCACTTAATAAAGATTCTTCAATTCCTTTGTCTACAATTTATAGTAATACATTTGTGTTTTAATATGAATGTTCATTATTATTTATTGAACAAACACCCTTTGCAGCACTAACTACGTGCAAGCTCCTATTCTTAGTATTCTACATATATAAAGTGCTTGGCCTTCAGTAAACTCTATTAAGCAGGCACTAGTATCATCTCCACTTTACAAGTGAAGAAATGAGGTCCAGAGAGGGTAACTAACTTGTTCAAGTCTATACAGCTTGTCAGTGTCAAAGGCAGGATTCTAACCTTGGCAATCCAGCTACACAGTCAATGGCCCTGACATGTTTCTAACTAAAGGTCCCAAAACACAACATGATCTTAATAGTTTTCAGGCAAATGACGTAGGACTATTATTATTGTGTAGGTAATAGGAAACGCTTACTCTGTGAAAAGGAAGAGAGATACTATTTCACAAAATCCAGATCATATGCTGTGGTTTTCTTCAGTTTCCTAATTAAGAAGTTTTATTCCAACCATCTCCCAAATGCATTCTATGGATGATAATTCTACAAGAGAAATTGGACCAAGCCTCATATTTCTCATTTCCCTGCCTGTTTCCTTGTCACCCGATCCCTTTGAACCAAAAATATCACAACATAACAACAAACCATCATATCATCAATTAAAAGCACTTCTTTAAATTTCATCCAAGGGAAAATTGACCCATATTTAACAATGATAGCACCAAAGCTTGTCATTATTTGGTATAGAAACCTAAAAGTCATCTTTCCACCAAGAATAGGTCATATTTTACTTAAAAAGACAATCACCCATCATTAACCTTTTTAAGTTAAAAAGGATACGTCAATAAAGCTTTATGAAACCCTCAGCATGTGTCGATTACCATGCTAGGGTTTGGAAATGCTCACATGAATAAGACAACACCTAACATCTGAAAATATATATACAGAAAACAGAAAAATTAAAACCTGGTGTAGATGCTACAAACAAGGTAAACCAAGGGTTGTTTTTTTTTTTTAAATTGTTAAGAGTTTATTGTATTAAAAACATCAGATGGAGAGCTTAACTGAAGATATTTTTTAAGTAATAAAATGACCATAAGAATTTATTTGAATTAAAGATGTATACACATTGAGACTTTCTTTTAGGTCTTGTATAAATGAAAATAAAGACTTTTAGATTTAAACTGTTTTCCAAGGTCAGGTTAAAGTCATTTTGAAAGACAACAATTTCCCTAATCAAGTAAACACATTTTAACAGTTCATTCAAATGAAAATTTTATGGGAAATTATCCAATTTTAGGCCAAGAAAATATGTTGGAAACTGCATTTTCTGGATGTTTCTGATAGATTTATGTTTTGCTTTGGGGCCTATTTAACCTCCCATATTATTCCTCAGTGTAACAACATCTCTAAAACAGAAATAATGTAGTGATGTCATGGTAAGAACTAGAAAGGCTTTCCAAACAGAGATAACAAACATGTTATTCTGTCTAACCATACATTCACAGATACAGAGTCAAACCAAATGGAGGAAAATCTTTATTAACCTGGTGACCTCAGTCTGCAATGCTCACAGCTGGTTATTATTCAGTCTTCAGATCCAGCCTTAACATCTCTTTGGATAGGCTTTTCCTAATCACCCAGTCTAATGCAGGCCCTTTATATTCTTTCAAATAAAACTGTACTTTTCTTGTGTAGTACTGTTTTAGTTAGCTCAGGCTGCCATAGCAAAATACCATAATCTAAAAGCCTTAAACAACAGAAATTTATTTTCTCACAGTGCTGGAGGCTGAAAGTCTGCAATCAGAGTGCCAGTATGATGTAGCTCTGGTGAGACCTCTCTTCCTGGCTCACAGATGGCTGTCTTCTCACTGTGTCCTCACATATTGAAGAAAGAGTTCTGGTGTCTCTTTCTCTTCTTAGAAGGGTACCACTTCTATCAGATCAGGGCTCCACCCTTATGACCTCATTCAACCTTAATCACCTTCTCAAAGACCCTATCTCCAGTACAGTTGCAGGGGGTGGTTAGCATTTCAACACATGAATGGGGGGGGTCATAATTCAGTCCATAGCAAGTATCTACCACAATTTTTCTCCACGTAATAACTTTACTTATTTGATGGCTTCCCCTCCAACTCAATCATAAGCTGTAGGGATCAGAGACCCATTTACCTTGGGCACCACTGAATGGCCAGCACTCAGCATAGTACCAAGAAACTTGGCCCAAGTTTCTTTCTCCAAACTCAACAATCTGATCAGTGGTCCCAGTTCACTTGGAGCAGAGACAGTAAGAGAGCAATCGGCAAGAGGCTAGGAGAGTCAAAATGGAAGAAAGCCTTAAAATTGGGAAATGATAATTCCACCACTAACACATCATATGAATTTATGAGCATAAAGCCTTTAAGCTAGCACCTTAATTCATAGAGTTTTGGTGAAGATGGCCACAATAGCCACCCAACTTTGTAAAGTTCTTTGCAGTTAAAAAGCTCTTGATGTCCACTTCCTCATTAATTCTAACAATACATTATTATCCTCATATTTTAGTTGGATAAAAAGAGTAAAATTAAAGTAACAAATGTAGTTTATAAGATGTAGTAATACTAAGGATAAAATTCATGTCGATTAAACTTAGTACTTTCACCATTATATCTGGATGTCTCAGAATCTGAAACAGATTTTCTTCTCAGCACAGGTAATGCAGGCTGTCTGAGATAAATTTGAAAAAAAGTAGCCTTGACACTATTGGTGGAACTGAATAAAAGTTGACTATAGAACTTGAAAATACACTGGACTGAAATTTTAGAATAGAATGGGAGGGAAAGGGCCACTGTAGTGTTTTGTTAAGCCAGGACTGGATATAATTAATGCCACAAATTTCTCTCTTCAGATGCTGCTTGTGACATTTCTTTGTTCTGATGCTAAACAGTCCAAGAAAATTGGAGGGCTAATTTTTCTGGAGATATTAATTTAATCAATGCAGTTAATTTTCCATGTTCCTCTTTGTATGAATCAGTTTGAGAATTTTTAAACAGGAGTTTTTGTCCTTCGATCAAGGATAAATTTTATCAGCCACTGTTTCTTTGTCTGTACTTCAGAACGTCTCCCACATGAAAAAGATTTAAGTTGGCCATAAGGATGGCATCATAAAATAATATCCCAAAGGTACTGCTGTGAATTATCAACCGACGTTATTTTGCACTTATTGTTTTTAAAGTTTTAAATGGGAAAGATTAATGTATGCATAGAGGTCTGTGCAAAATATAAGTCCTAAAGCTACTGAAGAGAATCCTTTCCATCAACCACTGAATTTCAGAAATTTCTGTGGGAGGTTGCAGATCATGACCACATTAACTTGTTCATTCAAGATTCAACCAGGGTGTGTTGTACCAGGGGCTGTGCTGAGTGCTGGACATTTAGAGATGCCCAAGGCAAATGGGTCCCTGATCCCTACAGCTTATAACTGAGTTGGGGAGGAAGCCATCAAATAAGTAAATAAGTTATTAAGTGGTGAAACCTTGTGGTAGAGACTTGCTATAGTTTAACCCCTCCTTTCTCTCTCTTTTGGTAGTGTGCTCTGTAGAAAGTCTGTGTTTCCTTTACTGTGGTTTCCCACGGGCAGGCTAGGCAGCTGATGGAGGAGACCTACTCCAGTTCAAGACCGTTAGTGACAGGAAGCTTGGTAGCCAGCATCCAATAAGGCCACCAATGATTCATGCCTCCTAATATTCTTGCCATCGTGTAGTCTCCTCCCACACTGAAACCAGCTGGCTTGTAAAATCAATAAGATAATGCAGAAATGACAATGTGTGACTTCTGAGGCAAAGCCATAAAAGAAATTGTGTCTTCTATCTTGCTCTTTCTTGCGGTACCCCCTTTAGGGGGAGCTAGCTGCCAGAATCATGAAAACATTCAAATACTCCAATGGAAAGAAACTGCCAACAGCCAGCATCAACTTGTCAGTGATATGACTGAACTCTCTTGGAATCAGATCCTCAAGCCCCAGTCAAGTTTTCAACTGTGGCCCAAGGCTACATCTTGCCTGCAACCTCATAGGAGACCCTGAACCAGAACACCCAGGTAAGCCGCTTCTGAATTCCTCATCTGTAGCAAATGTGACAGACTAAGTGTTTATTGTTGCGTAAGCTTCTAAGTCTTGAGATAATTTTTATACAGCAATAGATAATTAATATAAAAGATTAAGTGCTCTTCAATCTTACATCTGTTATGAGACTTAAACTACATTCTCCCGTACTAGCTTGAAATATCAGAGTTGAAATTTTACCTTCCAAAACCTGAATCTTTCGTCTTTGTTGTCATTACTTGGGCACTTGAGCAGGGAAGTTTGATCCTAGTTATTGAACCCTCTCAAACATCTTAATATTATTCATTGCATTTTATCATTTATTCAACCATTCAACAAGCATTCTATTGAACATCTCCTAAATTCCAAGCACTGTGCAAAAGTTCTGAATGCCAAAAGAATTAAAACTGGAATAAGAACATCTACTGCATTTGAAGTTTCCATAATCTCATGGGGGAAAAAAAATGGCAGAACTAACTAAAAACTATGAAATAATATCATAGAGAGTCAAATTTCAGTTAACTCGTCAATGGGATAGGAGGGAAGAAAGGGAAGATTTCAGCAAGTCTAAAACTGATTTGATATATTTAATCAGAGTTACCTCCCATATGTAGAGAGCATATGTGAGTAAGTCCAGGCCCATGTGTTACCTTACTGATGATAATCCTACTTGCAAAACAAAGCACAGTGGTCAAGAGCACAGGCTCTGGAGCCAGACTGTCTCATTTTCTGTCTTGGCTTTGCCTTTTGGGACCTGTGTGATCTTGGGCTACTTATTTAAACTTGCTGTGCCTGTTCCCTCAACTGTCAAACGGGGTAATTTGAGGACCAAATGAGTTAATAAATGTTAAGTATTTAGAATAGGGCCTAGCAGTCTATTATTGTTTGATGTTATCCGGATTTACAAAATCATTTAATTATGTTGACAACAATTAGTCTCAACTTCTTCAAACTCTGATTCACGCATGTAAGAGTCAAGTCATGCATTAATGTTATTTTCATCAGGTAGTTTGCCAAAAGATATTTTAGAGATGTTATCTAACATTCCAAGAGTGCGAAGGGAAAAGTTTGTTCTTTCCACAGCGAATTAACTCAGATGCTGGAACTTCTTGTACCCATTTTTTGACAAACCAGCCAGAATTACCTTCTTGCAATCATCCTATGAAGAAGAATTCATGATTTTTTACCTGTTTAAACTGTTTACAAAACTGGACAAAATTGCAGATGAAATAAATTATCTATCTTTTTCAAGTAAAAAATAAATCAAGCAATACTTTAGTCATAGTGTATTTCAAGTTGTTCAGTAGTCCCTTCTTTTTATAATTGTTCTAAATTATTACATATTTTATTCAATGTAAAGCACTAGATATTTTTTATTGAATCAAACATTTAAATTATTGAGCTATATATCTAATGGGCAAGAGAAATTGGCTTTCTCACTCTATATTAGCTACAATATGACATCTTTGGCTCTTTATAATCCAAAATAATGGAAGCTTTTTAAGAAGTTCTTACTGATTCATGAGAGTTTGAGATTTTTCAATGATGCAGTGTCTATTCTTTTGACTGTGTAATGTGAAACCTAGTTCATCTCTCCCTAAATAATCAAGAGCCATGGAGTGACATCAGTAAGACAATGAATAGGAGTTTTCTACCATCTTCCCCACAAAGGACACCGATTCTGACAAACACCCACAAACAAGAATACATTTTAGGAGTCTGGAAGTCCAGCTAAGAAGTTCTAGCACACCATCGGGGCAAAAAAAAATCTGAGGTTGGATCTATTAAAGAGGTAGAGGAATAGTTTCAATCTACCCCTGTCACCTCTCCCCTCAGAAGGCACAACTCACTGCCAAGAGAGATGCCCTGACACTCAATTTCTCCTGTGTGGGAAAGTGAGAGTCTACGAGCACGGCTTCCCCAGCTATGTAGGATGCTGTCAAAGAGGTCCATTTCTTCCTTGCCCCATCCAGAATACTGAGGGGTTCTGCATGACAGAGGGGCAGGGAGAGGTTGAGAACATAACTTCAACATCACTAATCTTCAGGAAAATGCAAATCAAAGCCATAAGGAGACATCACCTCACACCTGTTAGGATGGCTATCGTCAAAAAGTAAGAGATAACAAATGTTGGTGAGAATGTGGAGAAAAGGCAACCTTTGTACACTGTTGATGGGACTGTAAATTGGTGCAGTCATTATAGAAAATGGTATGGAGGTTCCTCAAAAAATTAAAAATAGAACCGCCTTATGGTCCAGCAATTCTACTTCTGGTATGTATCCAAAGGAAATGAAATCACTATTTCTAAGAGATATCTGTGCTCTTGTGTTCTCCATAGCATTATTCACAGTAGCCAAAATATAGCAACAACCTAAGTGTTGACAAATGAATGGATAAAGAAAACGTGGTATACATATATATATATTATTTATATATATATAAAGAAAATGTGTATGTATATATATGTATATGAATATTATTCAGCCTTAAAAAGAAGGAAGTCTTGCCATTTAAGACAACATGGATGAAATAAAATAATTTAGGGAAAGACAAACACTCTAGGATCTCACTTATATGTGGAATCTTTAAAAAAATGTCAAACACATAGAAACTGAAAGTAAAAGGGTGGTTACCAGGGGCACGGAGTGGAGTAATTGAGAAGATGTTGCTCAAAGGATACAAACCGTCAGTTATAAGATGACTGCGTTCTGGGGGATCTAGCATACAGCATGGTGACTATAGTTGATAATACTGTATTGTGTACTAGAAATTTGCTGAGAGTAAATCTTAAACATTCCCACCACACACACATGCGTGTGCACACACACGCACATACAAGGTAACTATATGAGGTGATGGATATGTTCATTAATCTGATTGTGGGAATCCTTTCACAATGTATACGTATATCAAGTCATCACATTGTATACTTTAACTATATACAGTGTTATTTGCCAATTATACCTCAATAAACCTGGGGAAATTTTAAAAGAATAGAGTGATGGTAACTGCAAAAAAAAAAAAGTATTATGATATAGGCACAAAAACTTCTTATAGAAATACAGGAGGGAATAGAGAGGATCACAGAGAATGTGATTATCTTGTCTATAACTTAAGTGTTTGAGAGCTCATTGTCGGAAAGAACAGAGTGAAGACGGAGGGTATTTTAAATTAAAAAACAGCTTGAACAAGAGAAATGAGTTAATAAGGATGTCCAGGAAACAGTAGACTATAGCCACATTTGGAAGGGCCATTAATAGCATGTTATATGGATTAGTCTTTATTTTATAAACTAGGGTTGGTAAACTTTTGCCAGTGGACCAAACCTGCCCTGCCTCCTGCTTTTGTAAGTAAGGTCTTACTGGAAAACAGCTATGCTCATTGGTTTAAGTATTGCCCATGACAGCTTTCAAACTATGTGAGCAGAGTGAATAGTTGCAACAGAGATCAGATTGGCTGCAAAAGCTAAAATATTAGCTATCTGGGGGCTTCCCTGGTGGCACAGTGGTTAAGAATCTGCCTGCCAATGCAGGGACACAGGTTCGAGCCGTGGTCCGGGAGGATCCCGCATGCCACGGAGCAACTAAGCCCGTGCGCCACAACTACTGAGCCTGTGCTCTAGAGCCCGTGAGACACAACTACTGAGCCCGCGTGCCTAGAGCCCATGCTCCACAACAAGAGAAGCCATCACAATGAGAAGCCCACGCACTGCAACGAAGAGTAGCCCCCCTCGCTGCAACTAGAGAAAGTCCGCATGCAGCAACGAGGACCCAACACAGCCATAAATAAATAAATAAATTAATTAATTAATTAATTTAAAAAAATTAGCTATCTGGCTCTTCACAGAAAGAGTTTACTGACCCTTGTTATAGACGATGGTGTCAAAATGAAAAATTTTGAAGAGTAATAAGATAAAGTGTTTAATGAGGTTTTTTACTTACAATTGTTTTTTAGAAAGAGAATTCTTATAAATAGAAAAACATGTAGAGGTTTTATGCACTACTTTATTTAAAAGCAATACAAAATAAATATGAATGTATAAATCTGTTACTTTTTCTACTACATTGCAAGTGCCTCAATAAATATGTATGTTATCTAGGTGGAGGTGGTAGCTGCATATCCATTTGTAATGTATGTAGAGATTACTTTAGCAAAAATTAATGCACTGAAGATATGAAAAATATAAATCATTTTAGTGAAAAATGAACTGGGGAGATGACTGGGTAGAATATCTAGAAAATAAGGATTAGTCTTGTAGAAGGGCAGCTTCCAGTGGAATCCAGAAAGAAGCCAACAGTTTGGGAGACAGGCAGAGGAATAAACTGAGAAAGAATTTGCCAGTGAAAATTGTATAAGAGTCTTGAGAAAGAGGGAGGATGTTGAAGAAAACCACCCACATCACATTTTTTTCTAGAGTCTGCTCTGGATTTATTGGATACTTTGATGCTTGAAAGAACTGCATGTAATAGCTGCAAAGTGCTAAAATTAATTAAAATTTCAAGGGCTGATGGCTGTTTTTACTTACTACAGGGATTGCTCTAGTAAGCTCTATTGTCATGAGGAGAAGGAAACTGATGAATCTTAAGAAATCTTTGGCAGGAAACTTGAAAAGCATATTAGCACAGCTCAGCAAACCATGATCACGGACAGCTTTCTCAGAAACATCATCACGAATACTGAGATGAATAAGATTTTGATTTTTTAAAAAGATTTTTATACTTCAATCATATTTTATTCTGCTAATAATAAAAGCATACTGATAAAAATAATAACTGAATATGAGCAAGAAAGAATCCCAGCCTCCAAAAAAACCACTGTTAACATTTTGGAGTATTTCTTTTCAAATATATTTCTATTCATTTTTTGTTTATAGAAATGAAATCATATCATACAATCAATTTTGTATCACTTTCTCCACGTAAGATTTTGCAAAATAAACAGTCTCCAGGTTTTTATTTCAGACTCTTTAATAACATTTGTTAACACAATATTTTATCATCTCAATGTGCTATCACCTAACCGTTCCCCTATTCTGGACATTGAGTTTGCTTCCAATTTTTTGCAATTATAAATTATACAACTTGATGATGAACATCTTTATGCCTGAATCTTTAATGACATTTAGAATTACTTCCTTAAGAGAGATTTCTGGAAGTAAGATTATGAGATCAAAGGCTATGAATATTTTTAAGCATTGTGACCCTTCATGCCTTTAATTGTAGTGGTGATTACATGGATATATACATTTGTCAATGTGGTACCATTAATATTTGTGCACTTTATGCAAATTATACTTCATTCAAGTTGATTTTTTAAAATAAAAAGTGTAATTACCAACTCAAGAAAAAAATGTAATAGCTTCTGTGAGAGGTAGTTTCTCTTTGAATGAATGGTATAAAATAGACAGAAAATTCAAAAGTATAGGAACTGGTGAAAAAGCAAGACATTTTCGCCTGGTACCAACCATGTTTTCAATGTTATAGCTCTCCTCATAGAAATAGGCAATATTACTCAAAAATAAATAATAACTGAGCCTTACAAGGCGACTGTGCAAGTGAGGATCCCTGAAGCTGAAGATTCATCAGGTTCATGTTAAATCCACCTGGTATTTACATTTCCTGTGACTTGAAATTAAAATTCCATAAAGTTATATCCTGTGAAATCTCATTTAATAGAATCTACCAAGTTCAGGTTTTATTTAAAATTTGTCTATGGCCCCATTTGTTGTACAATGAGAATGATTTCAAATAATGATTTTAAGTTTAATTTTATTTGCAAACAAAAATGGAGTTAAAGGAAGGGAGAAAGGAAAAATTCACTCAATCACATTGGCAACGCTGTAGCCTAAGAGTTAAAACGAGAGATCAGTGGAAACTGGTCTGTGATTTTTTTTTTCCCTTTTCCAAACACATTGCATCATCTATTTAACTCCATTACTAATCCTATTTGAAGTTTTTTCTTGATGGACAAAGGACTTTGGATTTCTCTTTTCTAATCTAGAGAATGAAAGGTCTTATCAGTGACGTAATTGAAATATTTTCAATGATGGTCTCAATACAGTAAGATAAACATAAGCACATTTCACACAGCAGGATCGTCCCTATGTTAAGACACTTCTCTGGCGACATGGAAATTGCATGCAATGAAGTGGGAGCTAGGGAAAAACAAGAGAACACGAACCACTGTTTTAGATTCTCTGGCTCTTTCTCCACTAGGTGTTAAAGTCAACTAAAAAAAAAGAGAGTGAAAAAGAGGTCTCAGTGGCATGCCTTTTATAAGCAAGTAAAATAAGCTGTTGGAAATGAGGAACTGAGTGCTGATAAGTTTAAGATTGTAAAGCAATTAGACTCCAATAAAGATGTTAAAAAAATGCTACACTATATTGAATATTCTGTATACAACTTGCAACAAAGAATCATTGATTGTGCATCTGCATTTAGAGCAGTTACTACTAAACTTTAAAAATATAGTAAGCTGGGCTTCCCTGGTGGCGCAGTGGTTGAGAATCTGCCTGCTAATGCAGGGGACACGGGTTCGAGCCCTGGTCTGGGAAGATCCCACATGCCACGGAGCAGCTGGGCCCGTGAGCCACAACTGCTGAGCCTGCGCGTCTGGAGCCTGTGCCCCGCAACGGGAGAGGCCGCGATAGTGAAAGGCCCGCGCACCGCGATGAAGAGTGGCCCCCACTTGCCGTAACCAGAGAAAGCCCTCGCACGAACCGAAGACCCAACACAGCCAAAAATAAATAAATAAATAAATAAAGTAGCTATAAAAAAATTAAAAAAAAAATAGTTTGCTTTAATTGTAGTTTAAAAATATATATATATATAGTAAGCTAATCGTTTTCTTGGCAAAGTAGATGGTGATCCACATTGTGGTCTTAGGTAGTTCCCACCTACCTCCCAGTATTTTCCAATTATCTTCCTGGTTCCCCTTAACAACCCAGATGACTGGAAGGTTCTTGTATTGAATTGCCAACATTGATGTATTTGAACAGAGGTTGGCACACAACCACAAAACAAATGTTTTTTTCATTTTTACTCTTTTGTTTCCAAAAACACCACTATACAAATGGACACATTTTACTGAGATAAAGAGAGATACAGTATGGTAACCCTGGAGATATTGAATGGCTCTTAATTTTTAGCATGTTGACAACAACATATTTAGCAGTTTAAATGCTATTCTTATTGTTGACATCCAGACCTTAAAGTTATTAATTATAAAGCAAATAATTTACAACCCTAGTTGAAAAGTACATCTGCCTTAGAAAAGAAAGATAAGATTGTAGACATCAGAGCACCCTAGGAAGTTGCTTGGGCCAACAGGAAGGAGAGTCATGAAGACCAAATGGAACTATGTCATGCCTTTATCTCTGAGTGCCTGTGCTAAGTGTTTATCAATGACATCACTTTAAACGTGTTTTTGAATTTTAGCAATGCTTATAATGTGTTGGCCGTATTATACTTGTTCTTTAGGAAGCAAAAGAATGCTTATTGACTACATAGAAAAGAGAGTTTAAATGCAAGAATTAAAAAAATATTAAATTTGTATTTTCCTGTTAAGAAAACAAAACTCAGAAACCTTCCAAAGGAGTCAAGAAAAGGTAACAAGGATTTAGCCACAATGTTTTTAAAACATGGTTGTAAGTGAAAGCAAACTGAACCTTGGATAAAGGCTTTATCCAGAGCCTTTCCTGCAAACAGCCACTTTCATTATTTTATTTTCTAATCCACTGATTTAATTAAATGCATGTGACAAGCTAAAGAGAACTTTAAAATTGTAAATACAGATAATGTTGAAAACCTCAGTTGCTTGTCAAGCATATTTTACCATTTTCCCCACAGATGGGGCTTATGAAAAAAACGATATCTGGGTGATTCATCTTCTAACGTCTTATTGAGAAATTATCTTTTATTCTTTTTACACAATACAAACACATATTTCTTAAGAAAATATGCAGCAGTAGGTTCTCATTAGTTATCTATTTTATACATAGTATCAATAGTGTATATGTATAGCTGATTCAGTTTGTTGTACAGTAGAAACTAACACAACATTGTAAAGCAACTGTACTCCAATAAAAATTAATTTAAAAAAAGAAAATATGTAACAGTATATTCTTTTGGCAGGTATTCTGCTACTCTGTGCAAAACTGTCACAACAAAGCTTAGCATCATATGAAACAGTTCACTGGAACAGTTCTTCCAAGATGCCCTTGTGATCTTCAGTCCATTAGGATGACTAGATTTTAATTATTCCTGAGCCAACATAATTTCCTGACCCCGGCATTTTTTATTAACTAAATGGGATTTTTTGAAAAGATTGATAGTCCTTTAAAATTTTTTTTTTACTCATAGCAATTAACATAGCGATGTGTCCAAGAGGTCCCTGTCCTGAACAGGCCAGTCCTGACCCACGGTGTGCCACCGTCTCCTGCAGGGCACAGTAGAGCAGGATGCAAAATTTATGCAGTGGAAATTACAACTAGTCATCAGTGATCCAATTTTAAGTAAGACCAAAGAAAATCAAAAAGATTGCCTCATTGTTCATGCCAAAACTATGATTCCCCAGATAATATTTATTACAAAAGATGAAGGACCAAATTCTATAAGCCATGTCCTTGTGAAATAAATGAATTCATTTCTCTTTACAATAAACAAGAACACTGACAGATTCTTTAAGTAGGTACTTTAACATGATTTGTTTCAAAACTAGTTTATGTGTACATGTTTTTAAAAGCAATGTAAAGAACCTCATCAGTCAAACTCACCCTGTGAAATTATAATTGTAAGTGGTTTTTGTTGCAGGCATTTTTTTCCTTCAGTGACAATTTTTAAGGTACTTTGGATTACGATTTAAGACCTTCCTCCTTAGGTGGATCACATACAAGTAAAATAATTAACAGGCTTTGACATAGGAAAGGATTGTTGTTAGAGCTCTACCTTATAAGTTTAGAAAACTCCACTAAAATATTTCTCCAGAAGAACTTGACCATCATACCTTTTCTAGGTTATTGAATCCCAAATTTCATTTGGTTTCTGCAGTTTATCTCAAGTAAAACCCAAGAACAGTGCCTTCTGCCTAGAGGATACTCAACTTATATGCGTTCAGGATATGGGTAAACCAAAGGTTTCCCCACCTTATGCCTTCCTCGTGCCTCCTATCTGGGAGGATTTGTAAGAGATCTTGGGTGGGTCTTAGACACCTCTTGCTTTGATATAATTGAGTAATTTTAAATGCACAATGCACAGGTGAGAGAAATGTTGAAGTTCAATGAGTAAAAGCTGGGAGATGATGTAGTGAAGTTCCTGAAAAGTTGGTGTAAGAACCAGTTTTAGACAGAAGGAGGAACATGTATTTCCACTGGGTAGTGGGATGGAGGTAAACCTTGACCCACAGGCAGGTGAGGTCGTTGGGGCGAGTGGTGGTGCAGGAAAGGAAGAGAGTTGAGGTGGCATCCGTCTGATAAATTTTATTTTATCTGTGAAGTATAAAGCTAGCTCATTCTTTAAAAAAATTTTTTCAGCTCTATTGATGTATAATTGACAAATAAAATTGTATATATTTAAACTGTATAATGTGACTTTTTGATATACATATACATTGTAAAATGATTACCACAATCAAGCTAACATATTTATCATCTCATACAGTCACCGCTGTGTGTGTGTGTGTGTGTGTGTGTGTGTGTGTGTGTGGTGAGAATACTTAAGGTCTACTCTCTTACCAGATTTTGAGTACACAACACACTATTCTTACCTATAGTCATCATGCTGTGCATTAGGTCTCCAGAACTTTATTCATTTTAAAACTGAAAGTTTGTACCCTTTGACTAATATCTCTCTCCATTACCCCCAACCTTCCTATACCCCAGTAACCACTCTTCTATTCTCTGTTTCTGTGAGTTTAATTTTTTTAGATTCCTTATATAAATGAGATCATTCAGTATTTGTCTTTCTTCATTTGGCTTATTTCACTTAGCATAATGTTCTCCAAGTTCATCTATGTTGTCATTGTCACAAATGGCAGGATTTCCTTTTTTCTTAAGGTTGAATAATATTACATTGTGTGTGTGTGTGTGTATGTGTGTGTGATATATATATATATATATATCACATTTTCTTTACCCATTCATCTATGAATGAACAATTAAAACACTTAAAATGTTTCCATATTTCGACTATTTGAATAATGCTGCAGTAGTGAACATGGGAGTACAGATATCTTTTTGGGATAGTGACTTCATTTCCTTTGGATATATACCCAGAAGTGGGATTGTTGGATCATATCGCAGTTCTATTTTTAATTTTTTGAGGAACCTCCATACTATTTTCCATAATGGCTATACCAATTTACATTGCCACCAATAGTGTACTAGGGTTCCTTTTTCTTCACATTCTTAACAACTGATAATGAAGATAAATGAAGTAATAAAAGGACTTAAGAACAGTGGAAAAGATTTTAAACAGACTAAAAATAGGTTGGGACATGATTTTCAAGTGTTATGAGTAACAGTGTAAAGACTTTGAATTTCTATAACTGAAAATGAGTCATTTCATTTGGGGTCTGAATATTAACTGTGGGATTTGCAATTAATAAATCACTGATGATCTTGACGACGATTTCAGTATGGATAAAAGTCAAATTGTAATAGATTGAGGAAAAAATGAGGTGAATTCAGGAAGTGAGCCTAAAACTATGCAAACTGCTTGATCCAGAATTTCTACTCCTGGGATATATCCTGAAGTCTTTGAGAATTTGGTGTGCCTCTCATTCAATCTCCCCTTCAAGCCCAAACCCATGGAGTATACTCACGAAGATCATTAGCCAAATGGAAAAAGAAAACTAATTTTATGATTATCTGTGCAAGCAGAATATGATGGACAATGTGGAGCTGTCTGGTAAAGGCTCAGCAGGAGAACGTGACTTGACCTCAGGCCAAAAGTGAGGCCTCCTATCCTTACACTGAATGTGTGTTCTAGGGCCTGCATGTTTAGCAGTGCATTGGGGGTAGGGGGAAGGCATGTGGGGAGGGTTAATAAGAGTAAGTGAGCATATGATAAAGTGAGAACCAGCCAGACACCTGAAGACAGAGAGACAGCACCTGGATCTCCAAAACAGCCTCTTACCAGACAGGCTGACAGAAAGACTTAAAGAATGGTCAGGCTGGCTTCTAGAAGGCAGGGAGTCATGGTAGCTGTCCTAGAGGACCATAAGCTCCAGGAAGACAAGAATTACACATGGTTTTGTTTACCATTGTAACCCTAGCACAATATCTGACACAGTGAATATTCATGGAATGAATGAATTAAAAATACAATAATGTCAAAATATTTCAAGATGCCCTACTTTGAGGAGATAGGAAATAATCGGGGCTGGTAATCAACAAAGATGTATGGGTATAGTTGAAGCAATTATTTTCAGTTGCCTTTCATTATGGGTGTGACAGCATCTGCTCTGATTGGCCAATGCCTATAGTCTGGAGGTTAGTAAATATTTTAAATTTTTCCCCTGGGTAAGGGTTTAAGTGGGAAGTTAAACTTAGAGAGGAAAAAATGTCACATTTTCATCATCAATACCTCGGTTTTTTATTAATATGAATTGTCAAGTTTGTTATACATTGATTTCTGTGGTGATGTTTAATGTTTTTGAACACTATTATAACTTGCTCATTCCCAGTCTTCTGAAAACATTACTTTTTTATAATTTTGAATTATAAATTTGAAATAAAAGTATCATATATACATAAATCTGAGAGGCATTTTTACAAAACCATTTACATTTGGAAATATTCAAGATACATGTTATTCAAGATGTATGTTATCATAGACAATTTATCCTTTTTACTACATTTTCAGTTAAATTCTTCAAAGAATGCCTTGATATAGTCTCCATAAATCCTAGAGGAGGAGACCTAAATTCATATAATACTGTCATTTATTCAACATATTTATTGAGCACTTACTCTGTCCTACATTGCTAGGTATTGAGGATACGAGGGTGGCAAATGCCAACATGTTCTCATGAGTCCAATATGGAAGAAAGATGTTAAAGATGATTACATCACCAGTTCCATAGTTTTGTACTGCAGGAAAGGAACCTGTCCTAAACTTGTGCCTCAAGGAAGGTTGACATCAGAAAATGACAAGTGAACTGGGATCTTTGGGGTGAGCAAGAGTGGAGGGGACAACAATCTATGCAAAGGAAACAATCTTTGCAAAGGTTTCTTGATAGAAGGAATTATGGTGCTCCCCTTGACTGATGCCCCCCACTCCTGTAGACTGTGTGAATGGTGCCCCTGGAGTTACTCACTGGCTGCCTTTCATGGCTGAAAGCAATGGTCCTGCAAGTATGGCCGAAAAGAATGACAGTAGTGCAAGGAAGGGGTGGAATGATAGACAGGAGTTAAACTATATTGGGTTTAAAAATCATTTTAAGTATTATTGTCCATTTCAGAACTTTAACTTGTAAAATCACACAGATTTAGAAAGATGGTTCTAACTGCAGTGGGGAGAATAGAGTGGAGATAGAGCAGAGTGAAATCAGAGACAGCACGGAAGCAGTGAAAGCTGTTGTCTGGCTGAAAGAATATGGTGAAATGAAGGTAGAGACAGACTTATGGAATTACAAGGAGAGAATCACCCTTACACTTTGTTAAATCCCACTTCCAATCTACTGTTTAATCTCTTTTATGCAATCACTACCCTGTTGCTATGTACTTCTCCTCTTGAATAACTTCCAATGTTGATCTAAAATAAAATTATATGTAGGCTAGTATAACTGAGCAATAAAGTACACAAACTGGATTCAGACTATTTGGTTTCAAATCCACTATTACTTTGCTTGACCATGGGAAAGTTTTTATCATCTGTCTCAGTTTCCTTTTTGGTAACATAGCGATGACGGTACCTACTTCAGAGAATTGTGATGATTAACTAAAATAATATACTTTAGGATCCAGCACAGTTCTTTGTAGTAAAAGCTCAAGAATTAGATTCTTATATCAATAGATGATGAAGGTTGATTTATAAAGCTATAAAACAAACATCTGAATCATCTTAGTATCATTGTCTTTCATGATCATTTCAAGAAAAAGTGAATATTTTACAGTGTACTATATTGGAACATTTCTTTTCAGACATTAAAACCAAGGTACTTTTTTTCATTAAAAAATCCTATTGTTCATGTTTTTATTCTAGTGTTCTTGGCATAAACCGTTGATACTGGAATATATACTTGAATGCCAAAGGACCTGTCTTAACTCTGGATAATTAAAACATTGACATATCCTTAAAAGTTAATTGTATTAATTATATTTAAAATTCTGACTTACCTCTCTAAAGTAGAATGTGAAATGAATATAAATTTAGCTACAATAGAGAAATAAAAGTTAGATTAACTTGATGATAGATTCATGGAGCTTATTAATTCTCTAAAATACTTGAGTGTTTCTGATCTGTAATGTGGGAGCCCTAGATAGATGTTGCCCAATTCAACTGTTGTGGTATAAAATATATTCACTTTTTAATGAAGTATAATACTTATTATTATATTATAGTTTTTGCTAAGGCCTTAAAAACTTGTGTATCATCCTAGGAACAGACATTCCTTCATCCTTTCTCTTTAACTTATATAGATTTTTAAGGGCATTGGCATGACAAAAATGGTGATAATCATTATTGACAAAGCAAACTCAATTATCCTCATCATTGAAAATGGACGTTTCAGGCTGTCACATTTAGAAAGTACAGAATGTAGTATCAATATATGTGTTTTTTAATTTTATGAAACTATACATTTAAGCATAATCTAGTATACTATGTGTAGTGTTGGTTACTCATTTTACTTTCTATTACTAAAGGAAATAAAAATTCTGGTTATATTATTGTTGATTCATGTTATAATTTTTATTCATGGCTAGCCCTTTGCAATGAACACAGATTATGCCTAATGCTCCTTTTACACCCAAAAAAAGATGATTTGACAATTACTGACAATGGAATATATAAATTAAAATTTAAGAAATATGGAGGTTCCCTTTTCCATAATTTATGTTTATTTCCCAATTTTTTTCACAAGAATTTATCATGTGTCTATTGAATGACTGTGTGAAATATATTCCACTAGATTCTTAAGGTACACATTTAAAAAAATCAATCTGTGTCCCCAAGGAGTCTAATGGCAAAGTAGACAAAAACAACATGACTGCTTTAATGGAATAGGCATAACACATATAATGTAAACACAGAGGAAGGAATAGCTAAGACTGCTGAAGGAATTCAGGAAAGGTTTCACAAAGAAGCTTAAAGCTGCAGGTTATATAGGCGTTTTTCTGGTGAACTGAAGATGTGAGAAGGAAGTGTTCTACATGGAATGTTGCCAAAGGTCTGGAAGTGTAAAGAGCTCAAGTAATTTAGAAAGTACAAAGTGCGTATGGGGAGAAAAGCTGAGAAATAATCAGGAATGCTAGTGAGGGGCCATATCATGAGGAGTTGTACAAAGGAGCTCAGCTCTTACATAATTTAAAGGCAACCAATGGGGAAGAAAAAAATTTTAACAAAGGCGCATGATGATCAGATTTTTTGTATTCAAGAGATTTCTTTTTCAATAGTTTTAGAAGATGGATTGATGAAGTTTGAGACTAGAAATAGGAAGACCAGAAGAGAGAGAAAAAATCTGAACTAATGAGTAATGACAAAGAGAAATAAGGACAGATATAAAAGATAAGTAGGAGAAAAAAATGGAATTTAACGTGAAGAGTAAAAAAAATGAAGATGGTTAGGGTGATTCCTATGTTTCTGACTTGGGCGATGAAGTGGATTATGTAGCCAAACAGTAAGAGGGAATCCAGGAGGAGGAACAGATTTGTGTGGGATGGGAAGATATGTTCATTTGAATTAAGATGAAAATATCATGTTGTGGGTATATTAAATGAGGTTGCTTTTTATAAAAGTAGCTCCATGGCTCTCTGTATTAGTCATAGTACATTTATTTATTCAACATCCTTGCAGAGGAATAACAATGCCAAGACAGGGTGATGGGTAGGGGTGGACAGTGCAGTAATAAATATGCATGGTCCCCGCCCTTCAGAAGCTTACACTTGAGCGGGAGAGTGGCAATAAATTACACAAATGATCAGTTTGTATCTTCAGAGATATTCAAAAGGATTACTATGAGAACTCAGGTAAGAAACAGATAATATTTAGTGGCAAGTTCCAGTAAATATACTTGAAAAAATGGGACTTAAATTATATCTAAAAAAAGAAAAGGATTTTTATAGAAAATTTGGAGAGGGCATTCCAAGTAGAGAAAAGAGAATGGGCAGGGAGGGCAAACCATGTAGAAACATCTTGTGGTTACCCAGTTTGATTGATGTGGGAATTATATTTAAAGTAGTAATGAGCAGTAATTTTGGAAAACTACAATTTGCCCTTGAAAGAAGCCGGGGAATCAGGACTTGACTTAGTAACAGTGGGAATCCACTGAGAGTTTCTGAGAAAGGGAATGAATGACCTACCACAGCTGTTCTTACTGAGATTAATTTTGAAGCTGGTTTAGCAGGGAGGCTTTTAAATGGTTATCAGGGCTTAACTAAAAAAAGATTAGCTATTACAGACAAAAGAAGACAAAGGGTCTGATTGCTGGAGTTGGCAGAACTGAAATAAATGATGACACTAAGGTATCAAACCAACATTACTGGATGTATCATAGTGACATTAACTAACATTGAGAAAGACTTGTTTTAGGAGAAAACAATGAAAGGCCAAGGATGAATGCCCTGAAGCATTCAAATGATGTTGTCTAGCAGCCTTTTGCAAACAAAAAAAAAAAGTCAAGAAAGAGTTTAAGCCTGGATTTACAGACTTGCAGGGTGATACAAATCAGTAATATATGATCTCCATTGTAAAAATAATGATTCCGTCTTTCCGAAATATTTTGAATCACCTATTTATGTTCGTCATACTTCAGGTGACTGAATCCTGTACGTGCAGAGGTATCGTTACATCTCAAGAACCTAGAACATAGTAGGTGTCATTGCTGAATGTTTGGTCAGACTCTTTTGGTTGCAATGAACAAAGTCATTTAAACATGCTCCAGGAATAGAGGTCTAATATAAGGCTCAGTAAGAGAGGTGAGGCTTACATTGAAATATATGAGAAGGATCCAGAATAGAATTAGGACATGTGGGGATTGGAACTAGATTCAAGGTAGCAATAGGGACCTCAGAAGCAAGAACTTACGTCTCTTCCCTTTAGAGATAGGAAATGAATATGAGCCCCCTACCTTCTTTCCCATTCCTCCTTTTTGAGTCGTTTTTGTTTCTACTACAAACTGATGTTATAGTTCTCTTTACTTTATACTTTATGCTTACTGATAATTTCTGCATTCTTATACATCTGCGTTAACATCATGCCTTAGGATCCTTATTTGAATTCCCAGGCCCCCTGCATTCTTTCATTTCTAGTTCCTGTTATCTGCCTGATTTTCTCTGTAGATCTTACTATCTGATCTAGAATATACAGTGTTATTGGCCCACATCATCCCAGTTTTTGCAGAGCTTTTCAGGCTTATTCGCCTTTTAGGTTCCCTGGCTAATCTCTAAATTTCCTGACTTGGGTTAGCTGCTCATTCTCGGCCCCATCAACTAAGATCATGTGGGGAGATGGGTGTCTCATGATGGAAAATGTGGCCACCTCATGCTATCTGCTCATTACAAGTTCTGAGTGTCATTGAGGTGTCTAGTACAAACACAGTTTTTTCCCATTAGACGTCAATTGTTAGTAGTGCATACGTTTAATTCAAAATGACTTGACTTATGTAAATATTATGTCTGTAAAAGCAATATAGAAACATCAAACCATGATTATATTAAATACTATGGAAGATAAATGAATTTACTTGAGTAAAAACATTCCTCATTGTATACATTGAAACTTTTAGGAAATTAACATAATCAACTTTATTGTTAATAAACTGCTATGATCATATTGAACTTATAAAGTTAAATTGTATGCAACTGGTGGTGAAGCATTTTGTTTGATTTCAACTTGTAAATCATAGAATAGAGTCTTAAATGTGGAGGTGA
The DNA here is from genome assembly GCF_949987535.1 of Balaenoptera acutorostrata. NCBI lineage: Eukaryota > Metazoa > Chordata > Mammalia > Artiodactyla > Balaenopteridae > Balaenoptera > Balaenoptera acutorostrata. The sequence continues at coordinate 126,994,675 of NC_080068.1, read as the reverse complement.
CTTTATTTCATGTTATATTTTAGAGATTTTCTTTTGTTATTTTATTAGTACGTTTTCTTTTTCCATTTACCAGATAAACTACTTCAAGTCAAGCAGTGTTTTCAATTAATATTGTATTCTCCCATAAAGCTTAACAGAATTGTGAGTAGACAATTAAAGAAAAGTTGTCGGATGGCTGATTGATTTCAGGTTTTATGAATTCACAGTTTTTAATTTAAAGTTTAAGAGGTTTGATATTTATGTGCATATATATGGGCATGTATGTGCATGCACGCACACAGACACGTTATTAAACGCCTATACATTATAACTAATTAACGTCTCTTGCCCCCAAGCCCACATAAGTGATAAAGGAGTTGCTGTAGGGAAATTTCATAAGCAAGTGCATATATGTGATCGCTCTTCCCTGTCTTGTACTATTTGGCATTTGACGTTTCTTATTCTTATTAAAAATGTGAAGCTATATAAATAATAAAAGTGAGAGCAAGCTCCTTTAGGCTTTTCTGCTCACTCACTCTTATAGCATGAAGGGATCTAACTATATTTGTCATTATCTTTTTTCCTTTTTCATTATGTGGAATTAATTTATGTACCTATTAATTAACTCTCAAAGGCTAGTAGCACCCTCAAAAAAGGAGCCAGCGATTCACTCTCTACTTTCAATATGTATATATGAATACTGAAGATTAGAATCCAATTTTTTTATCGTTAAAACATAACTGTGGGAATTCCCTGGCTGTCCAGTGGTTAGGACTCCGCACTTTCACTGCCTAGGGACCGGGTTCAATCCCTGGTAGGGAAACTCAGATCCTACAAGCTGCACACTGCAGTCAAAAAAAAAACAAAACATAACTGCTTCTTCTTATTCTTTCACTTTCCTTTTCTTCATGTTAGCAGTACAGTCAAAAAGGGAGAGAAACGAATGAATAAAGGAGATAAACATTATATTTTTAACATTATAGTGACCATTCCGAAATAGCTCCTTTTATTCATGAAAGAATCAGAGATTAAAGATCTTGTATTAACTCCACACACATTTAAGAACCATTGTGGGCAGGTAGTGACTTCCTGCCTTTCAAATGTTTATATTATAGGTGGGGAAGACAGACTTGCAAACAAATAAATGAAATAAAGTGTTATAAAACCTATATTAGAAGTTCAGCATGGAAAAAAATCTTAGCCTTCAAATTCAAGGTGCATGAAATGTGATTTTGTTTTTTCTGGAATTCAACCTATTTCTATTTTGACTCCCATTCTGCTGGATAACAGAGGTTTAATCTCAGAATCTCAGTGAATTTAAGATAGCCTCAGGAAACCTTTTGAATTCCCTTAGTCATTTCAGAGTTTTCTTGGTCAATTCAGAGTCCACCCTCCCACTAATCCTTAGAATTATATCTATGTTCTAAGGGATCTCTCAGGGCCCAGATACAGTGCAGGAATAGAAAAGGGACACTCCGATGAATAGTTGTCCATTATACTTGTCTATTAATACTTGTCTCTGCTAACATGTTCATATTATCATTGGCTGCCTAGTTATCGGTCCATGCACGTTTCTGCTTCCTCTTCTTTAATCTTACTTAAACCCTAATCCAGAAGAACAGATCTCTTAGGTATTTATGAGCCCTTACGAAGCATATAACAAACAACTGGTTTTTCCTTACACCACCCTGGGTACAAGCAAACTCTGGAGTCTGTCTCAGGCATTTCTGTTCTCAGCCCTCAGAGCTCCAGTCTGGCAGCCAAGCACATGTTCTCTCTGCTCTCATGCTCTATCTTCCTCAAGCCCTCTAGGCTTTCCATTGTATTTTCCTATGAAATGAGGCCAAAAAGAAAGGGCTCAGGGTCCGCTCTCAGGATGTACCCAGCAACTCATTCTCCCCACCTCCATTCTGACTCTCCCATTTCTCCCCAGCCTATGGAATATTTCTTTCCTCTAGAATGGGAAAATTTTGCTTTTAGATGATCATACAGTTTTCAAAGTCTATGATTTATCAGCATAAAATTTATGATCTGCATCTTTCAAGGGTTAGTTTTGGAAGCTCTGATACCTAAGATATTATATACATCAAAAGCTTTTGCTTCAGAAATGAAAACAACTTTTTTTCTCATTTTTGGTGGACTCATTCCTCCTTTGAGGCAATTGACACTCACTGTCTACTTTGAATAGAAAATAGGCTATATGGATAAAAGAAATTACTAGAACAAAAGACACATCCGTTGATAATCTGTCTGGACTCCACCCTTGCCCTCTGGTTTCATACTGAGTTAGGCAAGTAGGAGGGAGGGAAAGGAGATGGGAGAAGGGAGGAACGGGAGGTCAGGATACTCTTCCAGCTCTTTTCCTTCGGGCTCACCATAGGCCGGCTCTGCCCTCTAACTAAGAGCCAGCTTGAGTCATGCATCTTCCTATGCTGCCGCCTCCAGGTTCCAGTAACTACTCTCTCTACCTGTCCCTTCCGGCCCAGGGAGATAACACTTTCCACCATTGTTAACCTCAGGGTGCTGCACTGTCCTTTCTTGGTTTCCATAAATCTTGCCTACACATTTCTGGTTAGCCTCTTTATTATGATCTTTAGATCACCCAGTTTGATATGTCATCCTTTTTCCTGCCAGGACCTTAATTGATCAATGGTACCACGAAATAAGACAGGGATTATGGGCAGAGGAGCCAGTTTAGAGAAAAATATAATGAGTACAATCTCTATACCTACCTTCTAGTATCATCTAATCTCTGAAGACACAAGAGTGGTATAGTTCAGCCATTCTCAAATATGGTCTTTGGACTGCTAAGGGTCCCTAAGACCCTTGCAGAGGATTGTCTTGGTCAAAATTACTTTCATAAAAATACTAAGAATCTCTTGACTTGTTCACTTTGTTGACACTTGCACTGGTAGGTCCAAAAGTAATAGTGAGCAAACTGCTGGCACCTTAACGTGATCCAAGGGCAATGGCACCAGGGCTTCCCTGGTGGCACAGTGGTTGAGAATCTGCCTGCTAATGCAGGGCACACGGGTTCGAGCCCTGGTCTGGGAAGATCCCACATGCCGCGGAGCAACTAGGCCCGTGAGCCACAACTACTGAGCCTGCGCGTCTGGAGCCTGTGCTCCGCAACAAGAGAGGCCGTGACAGTGAGAGGCCCGCGCACCGCGATGAAGAGTGGCCCCCGCTTGCCGCAACTAGAGAAAGCCCTCGCACAGAAACGAAGACCCAACACAGCCAAAAATAAATAAATTAATAAAAAAAAAAAAAAGGCAATGGCACCAAACCGTTCTAGTAATCATTGCATTTTCACTGCCACAACTCATAGTTTAAAAAAAAGAGGAAAAGAAAAGAAAAGAAAAAACAGCCAGTTTCACCTAAGAATATTTGTTATTGAGCAGTAAAAAATATTATTTTTCATTAAATCTCGTGGGTGAGTACACGTTCTACCGCATACCAAATTATGATAGTTAACTCAATGAAAAACACTTGTGTGTGGTATGAGTTGCAAGTTGAACTGGCCACTCTTTTTCATGGAATACCATTTTTAATTGAAAGAACAATTGACAGACAAACTAGGGTTATTTAGATATGGATATTTGACAGACGTTTTTTCAAAAATGAATGAAGTGAGCCTGTTGCTTTAGGGAAACTAGGTGAACGTATTCATTGCCAAGGACAAAATTTAAGCTTTCAAACCAAAATTAGAATTTTGGACTACTAGTTTCCACCTCTGTGAACGTGACAAACTTTTTTGATGTGACTTGTGGTGACATTAACAAATGTGCTTTTTATGATTTGTAAAATGAAACGTGTTTGCATAACTCAGTGAGTTAATATTTTCAAAATGATCAGTGCATGATGTTATAATATCACGTATGAATAAAAGATCAAGATAGACCAATTGCTATAGACTGAATGTTTGTGTCCCCAAAACTGATATGTTGAAACCTAATCCCCAGTTTGATGGTGTCTGGAAGTGAGGGCTTTGGGAGATGATTAGGTCAACTCTATGGATTATTAGCCCTTATAAAAGAGACCCCAGGAGCTCCTTTGCCCCTTATGACATATAAGGACACAGAGAAAAGATTGCTGTCTGTGAACCAGGGAGTAGGCTCTCACCAGACACCAAATCTGCAGGTGCTTTGATCTTGGACTTCCCATGCTCCAGAACTATGACAAGGAAATTTCTGTCGCTTCTAAGCCACCCAGTCTCTGGTGTTTTATGCTACAGTTACAGCATCCCAAACAGACTAAGACACCAATTAAATTTGTTATAACAGAGTATGAAAAGTTCACTGATATGGATTCAGATTCCATATTGAAACTAAAGCTTTAAGTTGTCACCCCTTGATGAGTTTTGGTATTGTGTAAAAGAGAATATTAAACATCTGAAAAGGCTATTAAAATACTTCCTCTTTTCCCACTACTTATTTGTGGGAGGCAGGATTATTTTTACATACTTTGACCAAAATAGCATATCACAATAGAGTGCATGCACAGGCAGACAGGAGAATCCAGCCGCTTTTATTAAGCCAAACATTAAAGAAATTTGCAAAATGTAAAACATTGACCTGTACCTCAAATTTTTTTGGAAATTATACTTATTTTTATAAAATTATTTATATTTCAATGTAATGGGTTTATGGTAGTTATTTAAACATAGTATATTTACATATTCCATTTTAATTTCTTATATAGTAAATATCTGTAGATATAATCTACATAAACACAGTTCTTTAGCTGCTTCAGAAATTATTAAAAGTGTGAAGGTATCCTAAGACAAAAAAAATCCCAAGAACTCACACAAATGATTTGAAGGATAAAAACACATGTAAGTGACTGATCTAAACAACTTACATTACAGTTTACTTGAAAACACTCAAGGGTGTTTTCTCTGACCTGTCTCATAATAAAAGGTTTCAAAGTTTTAGTTCTGCCCCTGATAACAACAGCATAACAAAATCTAGAGATCACCTTAACTGACAGTCATCCGACCCTCCCAATTCTCCCTCAGAACTGCAGACTTGAGAGCTTTGCTGTCTTTTGCTTTAGCTTTTTTTATCTCTAACAAAGTTGCACTGGAAAAATATTTACTGTGAGATCTACATTATCTCCCTTCTATTTTCTCAGTGCACAATTTCCTCTTTTTTAAAATTATGATTGGGGAATTCCCTGGTGGTTCAGTGCTTAGGACTCTGCACTTCTTGCGGGGGTGGGGGAGGGTGGCGTGGGAGTTAGGGGACATTTCAATCCCTGGTGGAGGAACTAAGATCCCATAAGCTGTGCATCACGGCCAAAAAAAAAAATTATGATTGGCATTCCATTTTGAACATATTGAATTTGAAATCCTGTGTGAAATCCAAGTGGAAATGTGCAGTAGAGAGCGTGCTCAGAGAAGAGAGATTGTGCATATCTGTTGGGGGATCCTTTACATACAGACCATAGCAGAAGTTGAAGGTTTGAATGGGAATATGTAAAGGGAGAAGAGGATAATGAATAGAACCCTGGGGAGTGTCCATGTTTAAAGGAAACAGAAATGAAAATAAACAAGCAAAAGAAGACTGGAAGAGACAGCCAAAGGTTTATGAGAAAAAAACAACAGAGCCTTAACTTAGAAATAAGGGAATGTTCAACTGTGTTGTCCTGACACAGTAGGATTGATTAAATGAAGAGTGGGGAGCGGCTCAGTAGAAGGTGATTAATGACATAGCCAGAAACAGTTTGGGCAGGGTTGTGAAAGTCAAAGCTAGATGACTAGAAGTTTCAGAGAAAATGGAAGGTAAGAAACTGGAAACATTGAATCTGTCCTAACATTTCCAGAAGTTTGAAATTAAGGACACAAGTCAAAAATTCCACCTAGTTGTGCTTACAAGTGGATATTGTTGCTGTTGTTTAGTTTTGGTTTTGCTACTGGAAAAAAAACTGATAAGCTATGCACAGGAAGCTACACAGTCTGTATCAGTCTGCTAGGGCTACTGTAACAGACTACCACAGAATAGGGCTTAAACAACATTAATATATTTGCTCACCATTGTGGAGGCTGGAAGTCCAAGATCAAGGTGCTGGCAGGCAGGGCTGGTTCCTAGTGACATCTCCCTCCTTGCCTTGCTGACAGATGGCTGCCTTCTTGCTGTGTTCTCACATGGCCTCTCTTCTGTTCTTAGACATCCCTGGTGTTTCCTCCTCTTATAAGGACACTAGTCTTACCAGATTAAGGCTTCACCCATATGACCTCATTTAACCTTAATTACCTCCTTAAAGGCCCTATTTTCAAATAAAGTCACATTGGGGATGAAAACTGCAGCATATGAATTTGGGGAGGGGAGGAGAGACACAGTTAGTCTATAAAAAGCACATAGAAGGGCACCTAATATTAAGTTGAAGTGTCAGAGATTTAGTGATCTGATATCCAAAGGCTGAAAAGTGCAGATGAAAAAAAGATGATATTGTAGGTTAGGGCAGAGTAAAAAGGTCAGGAGGCGTGAGAGCAAACGGCCTGTCAAGGGAATTTCAGGTAGTGTATATTCAATACATAACAGGTGAGACAGAGAATACCAGTGGGGTCATCATGAAAGAGATCTTTAAAAAATGTGGGCTTCCCTGGTGGTGCAGTGGTTGAGAATCTGCCTGCCAATGCAGGGGACATGGGTTCGAGCCCTGGTCTGGGAAGATCCAACATGCCGCGGAGCAGCTAGGCCCGTGAGCCACAATTACTGAGCCTGCGCGTCTGGAGCCTGTGCTCCGCAACAAGAGAGGCCACGATAGTGAGAGGCCCGCGCACCACGATGAAGAGTGGCCCCCACTTGCTGCAACTAGAGAAAGCCCTCGCACAGAAACGAAGACCCAACACAGCCATAAATAAATAAATAAATAAATAAAAATTTTAAAAAAAATGCTTAATAAAAATCTAAAAAAAAATAAAAATAAAAAAATAAAATAAAATAAAAAATGTGGAAACTACTTTTATATCAAAAAAGGCTACAGCAGCAGTGTTAGAGAAATAATAATTAGTAATAATACATTGCTTTGCCTTTATTTAGTAATAATTTTTTCTAAGGCTTTTATTATGAAAAAAGAATCCTAGGATGAAAAATGAATCCAATAACTAATTTGATTTGCCCAAGATTAGAAGTAGAAACCTGCCCTCTGGGTTTCTAGTTTACTCTTCTGATAGGCCTTGCTCTCTCAGAGAATCCAACAATTTTATCTGAGTGGCCAATAAAAGAGACTACAACTTAACTATGCCATTTTATTTCATCAATTCTCTTCCGATTACATTCAGTAAAGTAAAGAAGGTGTGTCTGTAGGAAAGGACACACAAAATCAAAGGGTGGTTCCTGCAGAGGTATTGGCTTGTGCTCCGGACTTCAACTGAGGGGACAGATTTTACATGTATCATTGAAGTATTGAGAGCTTCTGATTGCTTACAATTAAAATGGGCTCCTACACTCAGATAACAGGACAAAATTTTCAATCAAGGAGAGGAAGGCACAGAGATTCAAAGCACAAGGAGGATGTGATGTGTCTTTGCTGGCTCTGAAGCAAGAGCGGGTCATACACAGAGGAATGTGGGTGGTCTTTAGGAGATAAGACAGGGCCCCAGCTGACAGCTAGCAAGGAAATGAGGGCCTGCAAGGAACTGAAGTCAGCCCACCATCTGAAGGAGCTTGAAAGCAGATTCTTCCTCAGAGCTCTACATGAGCAAGCCTGGCTGACATCTTGATTTTGTCTTTGTGAGACTCTATGAAGCTAGACCAGAATAGCCATACCAAACTTCTGACCTAGAGAACTGGGAGACAATAGATTTGAGATTTTTAGGTTACAGCATTAGACGTAATTTGTTACATGGCTATAGAAAACGAATACAGTTATAAACATTCTGCCCCCCAATTAGGGAAAATGGAATCAGTCTTTCTTGGAAGGCTCCATTAGGTTTCAAGGCCCGGGAATATCCTCAGTGGCTTTCTTCCCTGCCTTCTGAGATCTTAGCTCTGAGTCATCCTTCCTTTTTCATGAAAGATAGATCCTATTTGCAGCTGAGTAGTAACCCTGCTTCCTGCCAGGAGAATTTGGGGATGCTGAGAGTCTCCTTTTGTTTCACACTCTTTCTGTCCCTTACAGTCTCAGTTGGCAGTGCTCCTGCTGATAAAATATTCCCAAGTACCTTGTGGCTTTATGTGGATTTCTGGGGGATCACTCCATTAGACAAAAGGCTCATCCACAGATTTTTTTCCTGAGATAATTCTTTTCTATTTTTGGCTTCAGCTGAGATTGCTGAAGGACACTGCCAGTAAACTTCTTAGAGGTCTTCTGGTTTGATTGAGATCTATGAAGCACACCTTTAACCTCTGGTGATTGAACACCCTGAACTTTTGATCTTTTCAGGGTTGCAGCAAAAGGTTGTATAGCCACACCTACAGTTTTTACTCTGTACACACTTTCAGGAGTAACCTCTTAATTTTAGTATCTTTTGCCATCTCTATAGGCTTAGAATGTCCTAAATCAGCACGTCCTGGTTCCTTTTTGCTTAACAATCTCAATTCAATATCCAAGTTTATTATTTACGAGTTCTGCTTTCTATATAACTGCAGGAAACAATTTTCCTAAACTTCCCACTACTATATAACAAGGATCTCCTTTCCTCCAGTTTCCAGTAACGCGCTCCTCATTCTCTGCTGAGCCCTCACCAGCAGCATTTTTAGTGTCCACAAGACTAACAGTCTTTTCAAGCAATCTAGGCTTTTTCTCTCATGCTCCTCACAATTCTAACAGCCTCAGTTCACTGCCTTTTCCAAAATCCCTTCCACACTTTTGGGCATTTGTTACGGTGGCACCCTTGGTACCAAAATCTGTATTAGTTTTCGATTGCTCCAAAATAAATGATCACAAACTTAGGAGCTTAAAACAGCATACACTTATTACCTCACAATTTCTGTACATGAGAAGTCCAGGCAGGCTCAAGTTGGTTCCAGGAATTCAAGGCTTAACTCAAGATGTCGAGTTGGCTGTGTTTTCATCTGGAATTCAAAGTTCTCCTCCAGCCTCCTTCTTGCACTTATAGGACTAAGATCCCCATTTCTTTGTTGGCAGTTGGCCAGGAGTCACTCTCAGCTCCTTGCAGCCACTCTCTAATCCTTGAACACGGCCCTGTCCAACTCCAAAGGCAACAATCGTGTATTAAATCCTTTTCTACTTCAATCTTTTTGTATCAAAAAAAAAAAAGAAAAGATTCTACCTTAAAATTATCACCTATGGTTGGGTTTAGTTCTACTGTGAGGCTTCAACTGTGATGTTTCATTTCTATTTAGTGTATAATTTGTGGACTTTAGTTCTAATGTAACCTCCCCACGTGAACTTTTCAATAATCATTTCTGCCTTGGCCTGAGAACATACCTTGATTAAAATACGTTCTTCTCTCCAACCTCTTAACTCTTGTTATCAAATAACAGCACCTTGTTCCTCTTGAATTTCAGGAACTGTGTGAGAATTTCCTTTATGTAAACTGTGTACCTATCTGAAAGTCTTGCTTTTATCTTATCAATTACAGATTATAGACTGAATGCCAGGTACGTACTTATGTAACATTTCTAAATTATTCTGGAAGCAAATAATGAATGTACACAAACAAATACAAGTAAAAAATAAAATATTCTTTATTCACTTTAGTTGGAAGTTAGCCAAATTAAACTACCATGTATTATAATAGTTGTTAACATTACAAAGGTTATGTTAAATAAGAAATATTTCTCAATATCTTGAGAAGATATTGCTGATGTCAGTTACTAAGTGTGAAGTTATTTTTGAAAAATACTCATGTTGATGTATCTTTTAACACACACCAGTTAATTGTTTAATAATTAACTAAAACTAAGCAAAGACTGATACTAAGCAAAAATTCTACTTCACTTTACTGTTTGAGGGAACTTCCTTCAACCACCAATGACTAAAGAAGATAAAATTAAGTTGTTTTTAACATTTTTAGAGTAAAAGAAGTTAGAGATAGAATGACAAGTTGATTAAAATAAGAACATCTTTATAGAACTAGAAAAGAAAATATTGTTTTTTGTTATGTATTAATTTATATAAGTGATATTCCATTCAAACTCAAACAAATTATCAGTCTCTGTTCAACTATAATATTCACGTTTTCTGAGCTTTAACTCCTCAAAGTCCTGTTGAGTAAAAACATAATTTTTTATAAATACAAAACCTAACACTGAGAAAAATGTCAGTGCAGATAGACATAATTTAAAAAAATTTTTTGACTGTATTCCTGTTTATTATTCCTGTTAGGTGGCACACTGAATTTAGGGGAAGATGTTTAAATCAGAATTTCTTAGTTTCTTAATCTGGAGTCCTAGGACATAGAAGGGTATCATTCCTTTAAAATTAACACAGACTTTGTGTATGTGTACATTTTTTTTCTTCTGGTGGAGAGTTTATGTCATTTGTCAAATTCTTAAAGATTTCTATTTGTCATACTTAAAGAAACAGGACCATCCCATCAACAGGTAGAGTCTTTCCCCCCTCTTGAATCAGTCCTTGTGAATTTCTTTGACCTATAAAATTTGGCACAAGGGATGCTGGGTGAGTTCCAGAGCAAGGCCTCAGAGGCTTTCCAGATTCTGCCTTAGCTCTCACTGTACTCCAAGGCCACCTTGCTATGAAGAAGCCTGGGGAGAAGCCTACCTCATTCTTTGCAGCCAAAGAATGATGACCGAAACATGGGAGTGAAATCAGCTGAATGCACCTAAATGAGGGAGCCCAGGGCAGACCAGCAGAGGAACCACCCAGCTGATTCAGAGAACTGTGAGAAATAATAAATTAGTGTGGTTTTAAGCCACCTTTTAGGTTAGGGTATGTAATATAGCAACAGATAACTGTTAGGTAAAAATCTAACACTCCACAAAAAACTGGTTGAAAGACAAAAAGCAAGTTCACCTTGAAATACTTTTCCCTTTACTACAGAGCCTTTTGGACAAATGTGTTAAAAAAGGGGACTATTTATCAACATTTGATGATATTTCTCTTCTGCTGTCTAAGTCAAAAGGACTTAACATTGAGTTTCAGAAAAATGTATTATTTTACAATATATTGTAATAAAAATATATTTAATGGGAAATGGAAACCACCCTACTGCCCATATTGGAAATAAATAATGGAGTAGATTATGGTCAGAAATCACTTGTTCTCAACAATGGCGCTCTTTTTTCCTTCTTTCCTTCCTTTGCAAAATATATATATATATATTTTAAAAATAAATTTTTATTAAGTAAAAATTATGTATAGATTTTGTTTCCTTTGAAGAAGTCAAAGTTTCTAGGATTATTTTATCAATACAAGAGTTCACAGGCCTAAATTCATATTCAGCTTCTCAGGGTTAGGTAGCCACTTTTGCAGGTAATATTTGCTCTGCCCTATTATTCCCTGATTTCTCTTTTTTCTTGATTTTTCCTCCTTGGCACAGAGAAGTAAGAAATCCTGTGGGGGTAAAATTGATCTATGCCAATGTAGGAAATAGAGCCCAAAGCTAGGAAATCTTGTTCTCTAGATTGAGAAGCAAAAGGGTTACCTGCCTCAGCAGATCGCACACCACGATATGCCTATTACATTGACGGGCAATTGCTTTCTTTAAGGGCCTAGTAAGCTTACCTTATTATTTTTCTTCAGCCCAAATTCTTGCAACATTGTCAGTGGAATTTCTTGATCTTCTTTATGCAAACATATAGAATCTCCAATATGAACTTTTAAAACCTCTCACAGGGGAGAATTCTCCCTCTGAGAAATTGATCACTTTACATTCACTGTGTCTTGACTCAAAAATAATTATATATTTAGATCATTTATTCTATATCTTCTTTGACCTGTTTATTCCCTGTCTGAATGAATGCATATAATAGGAATTGAAATGTGGTCTTACTTAAATAGAAGGTGATCTCAATTCACTTGTCACTGATGGTTCACAGATAAATGACGCTGCTCTTCAATCCATGATTTATTCAATTGTCATGTGACATTAAAATGCTTAGTTTTCCACATGCATTTTCATTAAAATAAAATTTTAAAAAATCTTTCAGTTATCAACTCACCACCTGTTTTTATATTAGATTTTCATTGTTAATGTCTTTATTGATTTATTATCAGTATAACAGAAATATTATAATTTTAAGGCAAATTCAAGTAAAATTTCCTCCCTAAGGTTCAGAATGTTAAAATAAATAAAATAGAACTACTTGGTGAATATTAAGTTGAAGGGAAATAATCTGATGCCAATAAAATGAAAGAAATTATTGACTTTCTCATGTCAATTTTTTTCCTAGGATTTAAAAAGAATCTTGATCTTTTATTATAAACTTCTAGTCTTCTATCATTTTTCTTAATAGGTGACATCCTTCCTAGCTTTATTGAACTTCTTCCCCAGTATGCACTGCATAATGGGCCATTTCAATAATGACATGCATATACCAAAATAATGTGTTTCCTTCGCCTTCTGCTATTTTTCTTTGACAATCCCCAGCCCTGGTTTGCCCTCCTTGTCTGCTTCCTTCATTCTTGCTCCAAGGATGCTGAGCATTCCTAGAGAAAGTCACAGAGCTATTCAGATATTGCTAAGTGTCTTCACAATGAACTGTATCTACTTCTTAAAATAGAACCCTGATTTTTTTTCAGGGCAGCAATGTGTCTAGCTAATACAATTTATTTCCCAGCCTACTTTCTGTAGTTCTGGTAAATTAGATGTGTGCTGAGAATGACTGGGAAAGTTTTACTTTCCTGATACAGGTGCCACCCATTTCCTATTCCCTATTTCTTCCCTCATCTTCTTCCTGGCCCCAATGGATATGAGAAGCTGGAGGTAGAATGTCATCTTGAGACTATGTAGGGTCACCAACTGTCCTGGTTTACCAGGGACTAAGGAGGTTTCTCAGTGTGTTACTTTCAGTTTTAAAACCAGGACAAGTTGGTCATCCTACCATGAGCTGACAATGAAGTGAAAGATACTTAGGATGACAGAGAGAAAGATGAAGGGGGCTTCCCGAGTTCTGTTGAGCTACTATCTAAGCATGCCATCAGGCTTTTTATTACACAAGAGAAACAAGCCCTTATGTATTAAACCATTGGATGTGGGTTCTGTTACACGTGCTCAAACACAATCTCTAACTGCACTCACTACCTTCATACAATCTGGTCCGTTTGAAGTGGACCATAGTCCATTTGAATGGTGTAACCTGTAGTTGTGCAGTGAACAGCCTATGCAGCTGTATGTGGTGACCCTTACCCAAACTATACTTCCCTAAAGCCATGAACCTCCTAATGTTTCAACCATGATTTGATCTTACAGACAATGCTGTTTTTCAGATACACTCCTTCTCAAAATATCTCCAAACCGTTTCCCTTTCTTTCTTCCATGTGAACTCTTAGAAAAAAGGATTACTTCTCAAAGTGTACCTCTCCCAGGATAAAGTTGGTCACTTCTCTTCCCACCTCCTCTGGGCTCTCAGTTCACCTGATTTGATTGAAAAATATTCAGTTTTATTATCCTTTTTTGATTATAACAACCAATTTGATGAGATTCTCACATCAAGGTATGATCCTTGGGTAAACCAGTTTGTCCCCATGTTAGATATTCTAGTATTAAAAGTAAAATTTTGATTTTTAATGAGTTTGTTCACCCAAAATTTAGATCTATCTTTTATCTGCATAAGTTTCTTAATTATGTGTTCTTAGCAAAATATAGAATCCCCTAAGAAAAAAGAAACAGAAATGAAACAAAACCTTTTTATTACTTAAGGCTAATGCTAAACCAAAATGTTTTATTCTTTTTAAATTTTGAAGTAGTCAATCTCTAGGCATTCAGAAATTAAATCAACATTATTGAGATTATGTGCTTCTGATTTAGATTACCCCCTGACACACCATCCCAGTTATATATAAAACTATGTTGGCAAATTGAGAGGGCAGCTTCTGATTCTCATTTATTTTAAGGCACTTTGCTAGAACCAGATGTTTTTTGTTTGAAAATATCATATGGCTGTCTGGCAGGCTAGAATCAGAGATGTTCTTGTTGAGTAAAGGTTTCTAATATGATAAGAAATATGCAGTGGGGAGAAAAGAAACTTGGAAATAAATATAAATTCTCATTCAGTCTATAAAATTTTTAAAAGTTCACTTCTGTCTCATTTCTCTAGTTCTCAAATGGATAGAAAACTAGGATGGTATAAATAATGTTTCAGTTCTTCAAGACTATTTCAATTGCCCAAAAGACTAGATGAAGAGAGAGACAGAGAAATAACGTAATAATTGCAGAACACTAGGATATTTCTTATTTCCTCCAGGTAGTGTTTTAGTTATTTATGACCATATAACAAATGACTCCACAACTTAGAGGCTTAAAATAGCAATCAATTTGACATCTCTTATGGTTCTGTGGTTCGACCGGGCTCAGCTGGACAATGCTGCCAGTGGGCTCACCTGGGATTCTTTGTGAGGTTGCAGTTAATGGTAGCTGGGGCTGGAGTCATCAGGAGGCCCAACTAAGACGCTGGGCTGGCTGGACCTCTCCACATCTCCATCTGACCTCAGGTCCTCTCCATGTGGCCTTCTTGTGTGGTCTCTCCACATGGTCTCTTCAGCAGGGTAGCCAGACTTCTTCAACAGTGATTCCCAAAGTTGAGCATTCCAAGACGGGACACAGAAGCTGTCAGTCCTCTTCAGATCTAGGTCTGGAGTGAATATAACATCACTTCTGCCACATTCCATTGGTTAATGCAAGTCACAGGTCAGACCAGGTACAGTGGCGAGACAACTGCTTAAGCGTGTAAATTTCATCAGGTATGCTTCCTTGGGGGTGTCTCTGTCCTACCTACTCCGGACTGGTCGCATTAACAGTTGGAAGAAAGGCATAAAAACATTGCTTCCTTTTTCAGGAGCATGGAGATCTATACATGTGCCTTTCAGAAAATAATTTGGGATGGTATTTTCAGTATGGTTCTAGAATAGCGATCATCTCTGATAGGGTGCTTGCTGTGTTTCATGGTTAAAAGACTTGGCAGATGGCGGACCTCAAACAATTCAGTTCCAGACTTGGGATTTTAGTCACATTTTTCAGTCAGAAGAATTTTTAAAAACAGAGAGGGCTTACTCACAATTAAATGAACACGTAAGGGACGAGCTAAAGGAATGATCACATTTTAGGCTAACTGAAGAGTGCTAATAAGAAATATAGGCACCCAGATAAAACTGACTATTAAGGAAATTATCAATTACCTTTTGGAGGTCATTTGACATCTAGCCTAATGGAGAAAAAATAAAACAAACGAGCTTTCTGAGGAGTTAACTGCCCTGCCATGGGCCTCTTGGCGCTGCTATATTGTACAACTGTCTCTGCCTGCACCATCACCATTAATATAAACGAGTTCCCTGGCAACGTGTGTGGGATGGGAAGCGTGGGATTCCCAGGAGCCTCTGTGACCTTAGAAAAATGCCTTCCAAGATGAGTTACTCCCACAGACACTTCGTTCAGCTTATTTTTATGCTTTCTAGTATATAATACTTATCTTCCAAATTAATACAAACCTATCTCCCAGAGCTTGCTAATACCAAGGCAGGTTGGCCTAGTGAGTAACAGACCTGGAAAAAGACAAAATAAGGAATGCTTCTAGAAGAGCAGAGAGACTGAGGACAATAATATCTCTCATTTCTCTGGGAACCTATCAAGTTAATAACTATGTACAGCAAATCAAGAGATTAATTATATTAATATTTCACTGTAATTTGGTCAAAGAAGACATAGTGGACATAATAAAGTTATGCAAGTCTACTTTGATCAATGACATTTAGCACTAGTTTCAAGTTACTATAATTATATCTAATTATTGCTATTTTTTTACATATAACCATGTGACCTAGGAGTCAGGAAGGTAATATTGCTAAATCAGTTTCGGCTGTCCTCAGATGTTTAAAATGAGGTTCAGAGACTACTTCACAAATGACCTTTACTAGGATGAAAGATTTGATAAACGGATATGGCGACTCTGTGGTTGGGTATGGGCTTATAGAAGAAAAAGTAGGAAAATGCAATTATAAGGATCCATGGGAGGGACATATTTTAGAGGATCCTAATCTGCTTCTTTAAATTCCTTGCTGTATTTGAGAGGTGGACCAGAAGACGAATTCCGGATTCATTCTGTCATGTGTACCGTAGGTGTAATTTTGGAGTCTATTGAGAGTTTTTGTTCTAAAAGCTTGGAGGATACGGTGGCGCCTTGTGAGCAGCTACTCAGTAACCACAGCTCGTGTGTCTGAATTCCCCTTGGCTGGAAATTCTGCAAAATAGATCTTATTTTGGAGTTTGTTTAATTCTTTGAAGGAAAGGCCCTATACCTTACACATTTTGTAAGTAAAAAACTCTTTTTAGGCTTGTCTTCAAGAACAGGAACAAATACAGCTGGCAACGGTAATTTTAACATGTAAGGCTTAAATAAGCATTCTTTTCAAAAGGGTATTTAAGAGGGCGGCCACAGCTGGATGTTCCTATCATTATGCTTACTCTGTCAATCAAAGGCTTTCTATAGTCTAGGACCACATCAAGTCCAATTAACATAACTAACATAACTTGTGCATGTCTGTGTAAACCAAGCACTGTTACTATTAGTAGTATTAAAATAATCTGGAATAGGTTTAGTAGACCTTCCTTCATATTTATTTCCAGCTTCTACCGTGGTCGTGTTTAATAGTGTGTGAGATACATTAGCAATGAACAGAGTTCTTTAAATTTGCGGGGAAATCTGAAAGACTGCCAGCAATAACTCTTTTCTGGACTCTTTCCAGATGCAAAGTAACTAACCCCTTCCTCTCAAGGATGGTGTGCAGGATACTAGCTGAAAAAACAAAATTCAGCTTGATATGAGAGGCTAGGTATAGCCAACTCCTGGTCTTGGTAGTATTCAGTGAAACTTTCAAGCTTTCAAGCTGATCCTACCAGGTACTTGGTGTGCTAGTCAGGTGTGCCCTGGCCTGCTGCTGCTGCCTTTGACATGCATGAACTCACCAGGCTGCCACTTCTGAGAATCAGTGGCAAACACGGAAAATGAAAGGTAAGGTATATCTGAAATACATGAAACAGAGGCTGAGTCACCCTGTAATAGAGCGTATATCAAGTAGGCCGAATGCTTTTACAATGAACAGCATTCTTTTAAATTTGTGACATAATCTGAAAGACTGCCAGTGATAACTACTTAAAGAATTACTTTGGGGCTTCCCTGGTGGCGCAGTGGTTGAGAATCTGCCTGCCAATGCAGGGGACACGGGTTCGAGCCCTGGTCTGGGAAGATCCCACATGCCGCGGAGCAACTAGGCCCGTGAGCCACAACTACTGAGCCTGCGCGTCTGGAGCCTGTGCTCCGCAACAAGAGAGGCCGCGACAGTGAGAGGCCCGCGCACCGCGATGAAGAGTGGCCCCCGCTTGCCACAACTAGAGAAAGCCCTCGCACAGAAACGAAGATCCAACAGAGCCAAAACTAAATAAATAAATAAATTTATAAAAAAAAAAAAAAAAAAAAAATTACTTTGTCACAAACTACTATGTAAAAAATAGATAAGTAACAAGGATATACTGTACAGCACAGGGAAATATAGCCATTGTTCTGTAATAACTTTAAATGAAGTATAATCTATAAAAAATACTGAATGTTGTACACCTAAACTAATATAATATTGTAAATCAACTCTACTTCAATTAAAAAAGATGAATTACTCTGTAAATAAACCTGAGTGACCTATACTAGTTAAACCAGAGGACTAAAATGAGTCCTCTAAATTTTCACAGCATTTCATTTAGAATCACTGAAACTCCAAAATCAAAGTGTTCGTCTTCTGCAGCTTTTTAAAGTACCGTAATTACTGAAAACAAAGGTTTCAAAGAGTAAGATACTGAAATTTATCTCTACCAGTCAAAGAAGGAATTAAATGTATTACTTGATGAGAGTACAAATATTATAAAAGACCCTGTTTTCAAATTTATAATTGGGCTTTGGAATATCTCAATTTGTGGGGAGACTCTTGATGGGGCTGCTGTTTTTAATTGGATAAAATTATATTTTGTATCCAAATGGGTTAAAAATCAGAAGACATATAATTTTGCAGTATCTAAATTTAATTGAAACCGTCAACATAAACATATATAAAGAAAATTTATACGAGGAGCTTTGTTTTGTAAAAATATTTGTTGAAAGATGTTACTCTGTTTTAAAAAACACACACCTCAAAAAAGATTTGAGCTGAAAAAATTGTACATTTGAGCTGAAAAAAAGAAATTAGAATGTATTTTATAAGAATATATTTTCTTTATCAGAGTTTGCTTTGAACTTACTAGGTACCTCAGTACTTATGGGAAAAACTTTCAATTAGAATTATTATGGTCCACCAAGAAGCATTAGTTGAAGGTGTCAATAATTTCAAATTTAGGGGCTTCCCTGGTGGTGCAGTGGTTGAGAATCTGCCTGCCAATGCAGGGAACACGGGTTCGAGCCCTGGTCTGGGAAGATCCCACATGCCATGGAGCAACTGGGCCCGTGAGCCACAACTACTGAGCCTGCGCGTCTGGAGCCTGTGCTCCACAACAAGAGAGGCCGCGATAGTGAGAGGCCCGCGCACCGCGATGAAGAGTGGCCCCTGCTTGCTGCAACTAGTGCCGCAACTAGAGAAAGCCCTCGCACAGAAACGAAGACCCAAAACAGCCAAAAAATAAATTAATTAATTAATTAATTTTAAAAAAGCCAACGTTTAAAAAAAAAGAAAAAAAATTCAAATTTATGCAACTGTGAAGAAGATTTCAGGCAATTTTATGAACAAATTAAAAATAAGGAAAATCATATTTAAGAAAATGCATTCTTTAGAAAAATACCAGTACTTGATGGTGGAGAAAATATGCTAAGAAATTGATTAAAGTATGTGAAAATGCACTAAGTGTAAATACGTAAATACTCTGCCTATGTCATTTTTAGCATTCAGGTAATTGGTAAAAAGATATTTTGTAAAATTTGGTATGTAAATATATATTTATGTTTTAATATATATTTTATTGTATTTTTTGAAAAATAATGTTTAAATAGAATATCTCTGTCAAATACAATACAACCAAGTTTTCAGTCAATAAATAAGTATATCTAAGAATTATACAATTTTAATTGTTTTTATTGTCTCCTTTTTGTTCTCAAAAATGCCCTGGTTTGGTCAATAATAGGCCCACTAAGCCAGACTGTTTTTTTCTTTTTTTTAAACAGTGGAGATTTCAGACTTTTGGTGAGAGAGACAGTAATTTGGCCGAGAGGAGTTGGAAAGGGCTTAAAAAACATCATTGCTTCATATCAAAAACTGGTGAGATAAATGGGTATTCTGAAAATAAAGAATGGCTAGAGCAGTCCCAAGTTTCCTTTGCCATCTGTGTCCATCCATCTTTATAACCTAGCACTATGCCCAGCCTAATACCATACCTGTAGCAAGTCTCTAAGTAAGTGAGTGTGACAAAAAGGAACAGACATGCTTTACATGCACGGAAACTTGCTACATACCTACAGGGGTGTGGAGGGCATAGTCCCTGCTTTTCAGAAGTTTTTCTATTAGGGAAAGCAAAATCCATAAAAATGAAACGTGAAATAAACTTTAAAGTAAAAAAAATTCTAAATGGGTCTGATGATTAATTACAGCTTAGTTATTGCTAAAGTTATTTAGAACAGCATTTCATGATGGTTAGTTACCTTAAAAAAATAGGCTCACTAAATCAAAAGTTTCTGTAACTTCTCTCCCTATTGGGCAGAAATTATTTTAATTATTGTATTAGCAAATAGTTTAATGGAAATGATTATATGATGTACATATTTCTTATTTAAAATTTTCTCTAGGAGATTAACCAACATGGCGGAGTAGAAGGACGTGCACTCACTCCCTCTTGCGAGAGCTCCAGAATCACAACTGGCTGCTGGACAATCATTGACAGGAAGACCCTGGACTTCACCAAGGAGGATACCCCATGTCCAAGGACATAGGAGAAGCCACAGTGAGACGGTAGGAGGGGCGCAATCAGAGTAAAATCAAATCCCATAACTGCTGGGTGGGTGACTCACAGACTGGCGAACACTTATACCACAGAAGTCCACCCACTGGAGTGAAGGTTCTGAGCCCCACGTCAGGCTTCCCAACCTGGGGGTCCGGCAACGGGAGGAGGAATTCCTAGAGAATCAGACTTTGAAGTCTAGTGGGAATTGATTGCAGGACTGTGACAGGACTGGGAGAAACAGAGACCCCACTCTTGGAGGGCACACACAAAGTAATGTGTGCATCGGGACCCAGGGGAAGGAGCAGTGACCCTGGGGGAGACTGAACCAGACGTACCTGCTGGTGTTGGGGGGTCTCCTGCCGAGGCAAGTGGTGTCTCTGTTTCACCGTGGGGATAAGGACACTGGCAGCAGAGGTCCTGGGAAGTTCTCCTTGGCGTGAGCCCTCCCAGAGTCTGCCATTAACCCCACCAAAGAGCACAGGTAGGCTCCAGTGTTCGGTTGCCTCAGGCAAAACAACCAACAGGGAGGGAACCCAGCCCCACCCATCAACAGTCAAGTGGATTAAGGTTTTACTGAGCTCTGACCGCCACAGCAACAGGGAGGGAACCCAGCCCCACCCATCAACAGTCAAGTGGATTAAGGTTTTACTGAGCTCTGACTGCCACAGCAACAGTCAGCTCTACCCACCACCAGAGCCTCCCATCAAGCCTCTTAGATAGCCTCAACCACCAGAGGGCAGACAACAGAAGCAAGAAAAACTACAATCCTGCAGCCTGTGGTCCAAAAACCACAGTTACAGAAAGACAGAGAAGATGAAAAGGCAGAGGGCTATGTACCAGATGAAGGAACAAGAAAAAACCCCAGAAAAACAACTAAATGAAGTGGAGATAGGCAACCTTCCAGAAAAAGAATTCAGAATAATGATAGTGAAGATGATCCAGGACCTCGGAATAAGAATGGAGGCAAAGATTGAGAAGATGCAAGAAATGATTAACAAAGACCTAGAAGAATTAAAGAACAAACAAACAGAGATGACCAATACAATAACTGAAATGAAAACTACACTAGAAGGAATCAATAGCAGAATAACTGAGGCAGAAGAACGGATAAGTGACCTGGAAGACAGAATGGTGGAATTCACTGCTGCAGAACAGACTAAAGAAAAAAGAATGAAAAGAAATGAAGACAGCCTAAGAGACCTCTGGGACAACATTAAACGCAACAACATTCGCATTATAGGGGTCCCAGAAGGAGAAGAGAGAGAGAAAGGACCAGAGAAAATATTTGAAGAGATTATAGTCGAAAACTTCCCTAACATGGGAAAGGAAATAGCCACCCAAGTCCAGGAAGCGCAGAGAGTCCCATACAGAATAAACCCAAGGAGAAACACGCCGAGACACATAGTAATCAAAGTGGCAAAAATTAAAGACAAAGAAAAATTACTGAAAGCAGCAAGGGAAAAACGACAAATAACATACAAGGGAACTCCCATAAGGTTAACAGCTGATTTCTCAGCAGAAACTCTGCAAGCCAGAAGGGAGTGGCATGATATACTTAAAGTGATGAAAGGGAAGAACCTACAACCAAGATTACTCTACCCGGCAAGGATCTCATTCAGATTCGATGGAGAAATCAAAAGCTTTACAGACAAGCAAAAGCTAAGAGAATTCAGCACCACCAAACCAGCTCTACAACAAATGCTAAAGGAACTTCTCTAAGTGGGAAACACAAGAGAAGAAAAGGACCTACAGAAACAAACCCAAAACAATTAAGAAAATGGTCATAGGAACATACATATCGATAATTACCTTAAATGTGAATGGATTAAATGCCCCAACCAAAAGACATAGACTGGCTGAATGGATACAAAAACAAGACCCATATATATGCTGTCTACAAGAGACCCACTTCAGACCTAGGGACACATACAGACTGAAAGTGAGGGGATGGAAAAAGATATTCCATGCAAATGGAAATCAAAAGAAAGCTGGAGTAGCTATACTCATATCAGATAAAATAGACTTTAAAATAAAGAATGTTACA
Organism: Balaenoptera acutorostrata; assembly: GCF_949987535.1. Classification (NCBI taxonomy): domain Eukaryota; kingdom Metazoa; phylum Chordata; class Mammalia; order Artiodactyla; family Balaenopteridae; genus Balaenoptera; species Balaenoptera acutorostrata. The sequence continues at coordinate 126,972,596 of NC_080068.1, read as the reverse complement.
AGAGACAAGGAAGGACACTACATAATGATCCAGGGATCAATCCAAGAAGAAGATATAACAATTATAAATATATATGCACCCAACATAGGAGCACCTCAATACATAAGGCAACTGCTAACAGCTATAAAAGAGGAAATCGACAGTAACACAATAATAGTGGGGGACTTTAACACCTCACTTACACCAATGGACAGATCATCCAAAATGAAAATAAATAAGGAAACAGAAGCTTTAAATGACACAATAGACCAGATAGATTTAATTGATATATATAGGACATTCCATCCAAAAACGGCAGATTACACGTTCTTCTCAAGTGCGCACGGAACATTCTCCAGGATAGATCACATCTTGGGTCACAAATCAAGCCTCAGTAAATTTAAGAAAATTGAAATCATATCAAGCATCTTTTCTGACCACAACGCTATGAGATTAGAAATGAATTACAGGGAAAAAAACGTAAAAAAGACAAACACATGGAGGCTAAACAATACGTTACTAAATAACCAAGAGATCACTGAAGAAATCAAACAGGAAATCAAAAAATACCTAGAGACAAATGACAAAGAAAACACGACGACCCAAAACCTATGGGATGCAGCCAAAGCGGTTCTAAGAGGGAAGTTTATAGCTATACAAGCCTACCTAAAGAAACAAGAAAAATCTCAAGTAAACAATCTAACCTTACACCTAAAGAAACTAGAGAAAGAAGAACAAACAAAACCCAAAGTTAGCAGAAGGAAAGAAATCATAAAGATCAGAGCAGAAATAAATGAAATAGAAACAAAGAAAACAATAGCAAAGATCAATAAAACTAAAAGTTGGTTCTTTGAGAAGATAAACAAAATTGATAAGCCATTAGCCAGACTCATCAAGAAAAAGAGGGAGAGGACTCAAATCAATAAAATCAGAAACGAAAAAGGAGAAGTTACAACAGACACCGCAGAAATACAAAACATCCTAAGAGACTACTACAAGCAACTTTATGCCAATAAAATGGACAACCTGGAAGAAATGGACAAATTCTTAGAAAGGTATAACCTTCCAAGACTGAATCAGGAAGAAACAGAAAATATGAACAGACCAATCACAAGTAATGAAATTGAAACTGTGATTAAAAATCTTCCAACAAACAAAAGTCCAGGACCAGATGGCTTCACAGGTGAATTCTATCAAACATTTAGAGAAGAGCTAACACCCATCCTTCTCAAACTCTTCCAAAAAATTGCAGAAGAAGGAACACTCCCAAACTCATTCTATGAGGCCACCATCACCCTGATACCAAAACCAGACAAAGACACTACAAAAAAAGAAAATTACAGACCAATATCACTGATGAATATAGATGCAAAAATCCTCAACAAAATACTAGCAAACAGAATCCAACAACACATTAAAAGGATCATACACCACGATCAAGTGGGATTTATCCCAGGGATGCAAGGATTCTTCAATATACGCAAATCAATCAATGTGATACACCATATTAACAAATTGAAGAATAAAAACCATATGATCATCTCAGTAGATGCAGAAAAAGCTTTTGACAAAATTCAACACCCATTTCTGATAAAAACTCTCCAGAAAGTGGGCATAGAGGGAACCTACCTCAACATAATAAAGGCCATATATGACAAACCCACAGCAAACATCATTCTCAATGGTGAAAAACTGAAAGCATTTCCTCTAAGATCAGGAACGAGACAAGGATGTCCACTCTCACCACTATTATTCAACATAGTTCTGGAAGTCCTAGCCACGGCAATCAGAGAAGAAAAAGAAATAAAAGGAATACAAATTGGAAAAGAAGAAGTAAAACTGTCACTGTTTGCGGATGACATGATACTATACATAGAGAATCCTAAAACTGCCACCAGAAAACTGCTAGAGCTAATTAATGAATATGGTAAAGTTGCAGGTTACAAAATTAATGCACAGAAATCTCTTGCATTCCTATACACTAATGATGAAAAATCTGAAAGAGAAATTATGGAAACACTCCCATTTACCATTGCAACAAAAAGAATAAAATACCTAGGAATAAACCTACCTAGGGAGACAAAAGACCTGTATGCAGAAAACTATAAGACACTGATGAAAGAAATTAAAGATGATACAAATAGATGGAGAGATATACCATGTTCTTGGATTGGAAGAATCAACATTGTGAAAATGAGTATACTACCCAAAGCAATCTACAGATTCAATGCAATCCCTATCAAATTACCAATGGCATTTTTTACGGAGCTAGAACAAGTCATCTTAAAATTTGTATGGAGACACAAAAAACCCCGAATAGCCAAAGCAGTCTTGAGGCAAAAAAATGGAGCTGGAGGAATCAGACTTCCTGACTTCAGACTATACTACAAAGCTACAGTAATCAAGACAATATGGTACTGGCACAAAAACAGAAACATAGATCAATGGAACAAGATAGAAAGCCCAGAGATTAACCCACGCACCTATGGTCAACTAATCTATGACAAAGGAGGCAAAGATATACAATGGAGAAAAGACAGTCTCTTCAATAAGTGGTGCTGGGAAAACTGGACAGCTACATGTAAAAGAATGAAATTAGAATACTCCCTAACACCATACACAAAAATAAACTCAAAATGGATTAGAGACCTAAATATAAGACTGGACACTATAAAACTCTTAGAGGAAAACATAGGAAGAACACTCTTTGACATAAATCACAGCAAGATCTTTTTTGATCCACCTCCTAGAGTAATGGAAATAAAAACAAAAATAAACAAGTGGGACCTAATGAAACTTCAAAGCTTTTGCACAGCAAAGGAAACCATAAACAAGACAAAAAGACAACCCTCAGAATGGGAGAAAATATTTGCAAATGAATCAACTGACAAAGGATTAATCTCCAAAATATATAAACAGCTCATTCAGCTCAATATCAAAGAAACAAACACCCCAATCCAAAAATGGGCAGAAGACCTAAATAGACATTTCTCCAAAGAAGACATACAGACGGCCACGAAGCACATGAAAAGATGCTCAACATTACTAATTATTAGAGAAATGCAAATCAAAACTACAATGAGGTATCACCTCACTCCTGTTAGAATGGGCATCATCAGAAAATCTACAAACAACAAATGCTGGAGAGGGTGTGGAGAAAAGGGAACCCTCTTGCACTGTTGGTGGGAATGTAAATTGATACAGCCACTATGGAGAACAATATGGAGGTTCCTTAAAAAACTAAAAATAGAATTACCATATGACCCAGCAATCCCACTACTGGGCATATACCCAGAGAAAACCGTAATTCAAAAGGACACATGCACCCGAATGTTCATTGCAGCACTATTTACAATAGCCAGGTCATGGAAGCAACCTAAATGCCCATCAACAGACGAATGGATAAAGAAGTTGTGGGACATATATACAATGGAATATTACTCAGCCATAAAAAGGAACGAAATTGAGTCATTTGTTGAGACGTGGATGGATCTAGAGACTGTCATACAGAGTGAAGTAAGTCAGAAAGAGAAAAACAAATATCGTATATTAATGCATGTATGTGGAACCTAGAAAAATGGTACAGATGAGCCAGTTTGCAGGGCAGAAGTTGAGACACAGATGTAGAGAATGGACATATGGACACCAAGGGGGGAAAACTGCAGTGAGGTGGGGATGGTGGTGTGCTGAATTGGGTGATTGGGATTGACATGTATACACTGATGTGTATAAAACTGATGCCTAATAAGAACCTGCAGTATAAAAAAACAAACAAAACAACTAATACTAAACTTTCATTGGGTTATTTGTATGGAAATATGTTAATATAAATGTTTCAGACATTACATGAAATTTCTAAAAATCTTATATTTGTATTTGTATGGAAATATGTTAATATAAATGTTTCAGACATTACATGAAATTTCTAAAAATCTTATATTTGTATTTGTATGGAAATATGTATGGAAATATGTTAATATAAATGTTTCAGACATTACAGGAAACGTCTAAAAATCTTATATGTTCTGGTATAAGGTTATAAGTAATAATCCTAGTTACTACTTTAAAATGTATATCTCAGAAATAACTAATTTTCTTGTCAACTGCATTATTATGAACTTTCATCAAATCTTTAACCATGGTCATTTTTAAGTCTTCTGTCATTTACAGACAGTTCTGGGTGTACTCTGATGATTTTGCAAATATGTTCCTATAAAAGGGTTTCATCTTCAAGAAATTCATGGAAAAGACTCTGACAAGTACAGGTTTCTGGTAACTGACTGTACTGCTGAACTGAATGAATAAGCATTTTCAGAACTCTAATGAAAAACTGATGAACTCATAAAAGTGCTAACAAAAGATCAAGATGAAAAAAAAAATTAATTACATGGGACTGAGTGAACTGATGAGGATGAGTATAATTTTTGTGACTTTCTGTCTGAATTAAAAAAAAAAAAAATCCCACAAGGACTCAGAGGCAAAGAATATACAAATCAATTTTCACTGCAAAGTAAAGAGCTGTTACAGTGGAGGATTACTGGACTGAATGTCAATATTATGACATAGTATGAGTGTGTTTCATGTTTGGTAATTGCAATCATTGTTGCTTTTGTTGTGGTCATCCATGTACAATGCTTGGTGTCAGTCTATTTATCTCTTGTAAAAATAAAATACAGTGTGTGTGTGTGGAAAAAATAAATAAATAAAATTTTCTCTAAACATGTAATTTTACAACCATGAAACTGAAGGAGTCAACTTTTCCAATGACAATAATGTATGGCAAACAAGTTAAGTGGTAATTAAAATTGCTTAAGCAAACGAATATCAAAATTGTATCTTTTAAAAAATCAATTTTCCTCACTCGAATTCTTGAGGATTTATACTCTTCTGCATTTTTTGCTTGTGTTTTGGAAAAGAACCTCAGAATTTGCAACAAATGTGTTAAAGTTAAAGATTAAGATCAACAAACTTCAAATGCCATGGATAGCCAGGGAATAAACAGAATGCAAGAGTAAGCAAAAGCACAATCCATTTTTCTAGTTAAGAGTGATAGCTAAACTTTGGAATTCCTAAAAACAGATGGGAGACTGGCTCAACATTTAAGAAATAAGCACATTTAAATTAATGGAGAATGGGAGGAAAGCTCATGGTTTTAGCATAAATAATAAAATAATAAAGATACATTTCCTACTCCATCAGTTGACAGTACTTTCCCAGCAGAAATTTGGAATCTAATCCAGGTCCACGTGAATGCAAACAACTGGCTTGTCTAGTTCAAAAGTAACTGCCCTGTGGTCAGGTCCTCTAGGGCAGTTCATGTTATTCTGCATTCTGACCTCGACCATAGTCTTTTTCTCATAGAGTGGCCTCTGTGGGTAATCAATTGGTCCAGAAGGGCAGGGGCCTGAGACCCAATCGTGATTGCTTTCAACCTCCATCTGGCCATGTCCTTCACATGAGGCAGGTGGGAACATCGCCCCACACCCCTACGATTTTTAGTTTTACAACCTTCTACCCGGTCTTTACTTGCTTCTCTTAGCCCCAGACTGATAAAGTTAAAGCATCACCGGAATTTAATAGATTGAAAGGGGACCCGGATGACTGAGGAATACAACGGGCCCGGAGTGGCCTTTGGGGACAAGAGGGTTAAGGGAGTGGCAAGGGGCAACTCTCCCAGCTCAACTGCCCCTCCTAGCATCGGACACGGCCCCCAAAGCCAGCGGAGTCCCTCAGCCTGGAAGACAAAGGAAGGCTCAGGGCCGAGTGCTGAAGGGGGGGCAGCGACTCGCGTGAGCTCCGGGACGCGAGAACGCAGCCCCCGCCCCTTTCTCCGCCCCCGTCCCTGAGAAAGGCGGAGCCCCGAGGCCGCCCCCAGAATGGTCTCCCCGCGGCGCAGGCAACGGGTCCCAGGCGGTTGCACACGCCCAGGCACGGGCGGCGACTGGACGGCCCGGTGGGGGAGGGGCGAGGCAAGGGGGCGGAGCCGGCGGCCGAAGAAAGGCCTTGCGGCCGGGAGGGGCGGGGCTTGTGCCGAGGGGGCGGGGCCGAGGGGCGGGGCGGAGCCGGCCGGTCCGGGGCTGCCTGAGACAGTCACTGCCCTGACGACGGCGGCTGCGGCGGCGGCGGCGGCGGCGGCGGCGGTTGGCCAGTGGGGGTTGGGAAGAGCACAGCCAAGGCTGCTGGGGCAGCTGGAACTGGCAGTTGCCGGGGGCCAAGAGGAGGATCTGGAACCCGGAGCGTGCTCCGGGCCGGGCGGAGGAGGCGGCTGCAGTTGGAGACCGGAGAGCGCTGGCGGCGGCGGCGGCGGCTTCTCAGCGAAGCAAGTGTTTGAAGCTGAGAGTCCTCGGCGGCGGCGGCGGCGGCGGCGGCGGCCGGGACCGAGGTAACCGAGGGGCGGCGGCGGCGGCGGTGGAAGCGAGGCCCCACGCTCAGGTCGGATTCTTGGGGGCATGTGCCGGGGGCTATGACCTGACCCACCCACCCAGCCACCCTGTCCTGCCTCCGGCCCCAGACCCGACTTCTCCCGTCGTTCCGCCGCGGGCCGGGCGGGGGCGGGAGCGGCGCCCGGGGTAGGGGCGCGGAGCTGGACGCCGCCCGGAGGCGACCCCTCCTCAAGGATTGGCAAGGACGTCGGGCACCCCCTCCCCCTTCAAAAGACACACCCCGATCTCGGGGCGGGGCGGGGTGTCGAGGCGTTCCCAGCCTTCTGGAAGGAAGACCTCGGTGTGGAGGCTGCACCTCCGTCCGTGGCCTCTCCAAGGTGGCCCCCCTGTGGCTCCTTGGGGCTGTTGAAACCAAAGGTGGTTCCCGTCGCTGGGAATCCCGGAGTTCCTTTTGTCTGTCAGCTGAAACTAGAGGCCGGAACTGTAGGCGAACACCCACCGGTCCTGAAGCCCTCCGCTCCTTATCCCTTTCCTGCCTGGAAGGCACTCTGCCCCGCAGCCTTTTCTGCGGCCACAGTAGTAGATTTCATTCCTAACCCCCCTCCGAAACGTTCCCCCCTTCGGCTCAGAGGAAGGAAGCATTCCCATAGTACTTGTGTTCGGATTTATCATTCATGTAAGCTCACCCGCCTTTTTTTCTTTCCAACCCATTCCCATCTAGCCACAACCCTGATAATCATCCCCTAGGTTTTGCAAACTATCAACAAAGAAGTGTGGCTAGTCGCGTAAACAGAGCCCTTGACTGGCTGGGCTGTGCAAGTTAATGTGGGTAAAGTTAATGTGGCGCTGTTCTACCAAGCTGGTCGGAAAGACCTTTTTGGCTAGAGTTAAGGATGTTACTGCATGTGCCTAAAGTCTTTTTTTTTCTCTCCTTTCTACAGTGAGGCTTTAAAAATCCAGGGTAACTTGATTAAAATGTAGCTGTTTGGGAAGCCTAACTATAGAGGAAGAAAAATACAGAAAGGAAAATGTAATTATGATTTTGGGGTAGTTGTCCAACTTTTTGAAAGTGCCGAAGATGAAGTGTATGGATTTTTGAGATTACTGTAACTGGTAAATTGTATTCTTTGATAAGTAAGCTTTTAGCATGTGATATTTTGCACTGAGATATTTTTGTTTTATTTTAGTTACTGGTGGGAATTATTGATTACCTGGACATCTTAAACCGAGAAGCCTGTGAACAGGTTCATTAAGAATCTATCTTGAAAAATGCGTTTTATGAATGCTTTGAATTAAGAAGGTGTTAACAGTGGTTTGCCATTTTTGCCACATAAGAGACAGTAATCTGAAACAGTTCCTTCCCTGGCAGTTGCCCATATACTTAAAACTGGCAGGGTCTAGTACTTTGAGTGACTATCCTTCAACAGGGAGTAGAGCACTGACAATCTACTGTATAAATGTAATCTCTTTGGTAGCATTTACTATAATGGACACCTTTTCTGCATCTAATTTTCAGATACAGACTTAACGCTTGCGATCTGGAAAAGCATTTTGTACAAATTGAAAGATTGGGCTTTCTCTTCAGTTTTCCAGATGTATTGTCTCATCTGCATACTTGAAACATCCACAATCACATGAACTCCAGATGTAACCATGGAGTTTTGCGACCCATCAAGATATAGGAAAAGTGTTGGCCAAGGTTCGGGACCAGGCAGTTTTCCATCAGTTCAACAATTAATATAAACTATTATATTCTCTGCTGATTATCAGGAATAAAGAGCCAAATAAAGTCATGCACATTCTGTTGGCAGACGGACTATGTGGCTGTTGAATTTTACTGTAACTGGTTACTCTTGTCATTCAAAGTCAACTTAATATGCAAGTTACGTCCTAATGGATGTAAAGACCTGTGTTGATGTACCCAGATTCTAGCAAATGTTGACGCTAAGAAACCTATTATGACTAATCCTTGGGAAGAGAAAGTCTGCAAAATGGCTCAAACGAGTTTACTGCAGGGGAAGCAGTTTTACTGTAGGGAGTGGGTTTTCCACAAGCTTCAGCATTGCCTCCAGGAGAAAACTAACTGCTGCAACAGCGCTATCAACACACCACCCCTTGTAATGAATTCTGGGAATAACGCTAGTGTTGTCTCTGGCAAAGGAGCTGCCTGGGGCGTGTTATTGGTAGGAGGGCCTGGCAGTGGCAAGACAGCCTTATGCACTGAGCTCTTGTGGCCAAGTTCACCTACAAGCTTGCAAAGAGGCTTACATCGCCAGGCTTTGGCCTTTCATTTCTGCAAAGCCCAGGACTCTGATACTTTGTGTGTTGGAGGGTTTATTAGAGGTCTGGTTGCCCAGATCTGCCGCAGTGGACTTCTCCAAGGATATGAGGACAAGCTAAGGGATCCAGCAGTTCAAAGCCTCCTACAGCCCGGGGAATGTGAGAGAAACCCAGCTGAAGCATTTAAAAGGTAACAATAAGAATGTCATGGTGTTCTGGTTTCTGTGCAAAAATTAAAGTTTTTTTCATTTTTTTTTTGTTTGTTTCTTAACTTTGCCAGTGCTTTTACTACCGCTGTATATTTGGGGATAACCTGGGGTTATGAATACACCTGTTTACTTTGTTGAAGGAAATAAAATTTAAGCTTTGTATTGTAAGGATATGGATTAAAAGTATATCTTTTACTTGTTTAATAACAGAACGTGAAGCACTGAAGAAACTTAATTTGAGAGGTGTGATATTCTTGCAGACTTTTTAATGTGTAAGTGCCATCCAGTAAAACTCAGGGCAAATCTGTTATCTTCTGCTGTTAGCCATCAAAATCAGCGTTAGAATTGTTATATCATTCTTAAATTAATGAGGAAATAGGTTAGGCAATACCTGTATCACAAGTATGAGATGCCAGGTTTGATAGACAGTGTTCAAAATGGAATCACTGTGTATGGAATCAATAATGCAGTCTTTAATATTAAACTTAACTTTTAAGAGACTTAAGTCTCTGACCATAAACAGCTCTTTTTCTCTTGACTTACTGCTTTTTCTGGAGATACTATCACTAGTTGAGGAGCTGAGTTTTCATTTCTTATAAGTAATTTCATAAACTGCATTTATTGACACCTTAGGAAATGTTTCAAAGAGCTTATAGTCTAAGTTGAACTTAGTCTAACTAAATTATGTAATTATGCAATTTGTTTTATTGGAATTAGCTATGTAAATTTCTAATACCTTTAAATATTTAAAATCAAGTCTGATAACTATATTTTTGATATATTCTGATTCTAAGCAAATCTCTCTCTATAGTGTCAGAGATTTTCTTGAAAAAGATCCTTCTACTCAGATGGATTTTCTGTAATTTTTTTTCCTGTGAGTTTTAGTTACTCATTGAAGGGGAATAAGAAGCCAATAGAGCTGTGTGTAAAAACCACACCAGTATTGATTTTCTGGTTGACAGAAGGAGCTAATCACTTTGTATTCCCAGTCTGTATTTGGTTAGGGAAAACCTAGTCTTTCCACTTGGACCATTTTGGTGCTCTTATTAATCTTCCACTGGATCTTTCAAAAACTTGGGTCGCTTTCTTTTTCATTAAAGTAATGAATCATTAAATAAATTAGGTAACGTTGATATTGGAAAAGCTGTTTCTGATAATTCACAGAGCTACATTTCCTTCAAGACTGTGAAGCAGTAAAATGACCATAGTCGAATGCAGACATGAGAACACAATTAAAAATTAAAAAGAAATATTTTTACATAGTCTATGGCATTAGATGATCTAGGCCTCTGCTTTTGGACAAATAGTTAAGATTTCATTGTGGGTTTTATTAGTGACTGATTGACTTTATAGATAAGTCCTTTAGAGAATTTTGATAGGAATGTATTTTTGATAGGAATTTTATTTAGGCAGGGTTAGATGTAATTCAACAAGTAGACAATGGAACAAAAGATAATTATTTTCAAAGAGTTGCAATATTTTGAGGGAGACAGAGCTGGAGGTAATTATAACATGATGGGAGATGAAATATAAACAAAGAAAAGTATTTTTTTTTTTTCATTTTTGACAAAAACAACCTCCCAAACCAGTTTGTGTATTGTTACTTTCTTAACATCTAACACTGGATAATATTGATGGCTTTATATATTCATGTGTGAAACAATTTAATAGAAATAGAAAATTGATAAAGATAAATCTTAGTTCTTCACAGATCCACAAAGTTGGGGAAATTTCAGAGTGATTCAGTAATTAATACTTTTTATCTGCTTTTCTTCAGTTTTACGTCCTAATTTTTTATCCCTATTTTTTTACCCTTAATGATACTAGATACAGTATGTAGTGCTGCAAGCTAACTTCTTACATGAAGTCACATAGCTAAGTGGTAACTTGTTAATTACCAGTTTTTTGAAATCACATTTTCTTCACGATAATTAAAAAAAGACTGAAAGGAACTTCATGTTAATCTTAAACTTCATGTTAAATATTGCTACTTCTTTTTCTTCTGACATGGTAGAGTATAGTCTGTTGATTCTGAGATTTAGTTGTCAAGAAATTTCTTCTGACATCCATTCATTCATTCTTACAGCAGATGTTTATTGAGAGCCTTTTGTGTTTTAAGCACAGTTCAGCTGGAGATATTTATTGAGAACTGTCTGTGTGTTAGGTATTCAGATGTGGATAAATCAGTGAACCGAACAGACAAAATACTGTCTTCATGGAGCTTTAAGTTCTTATGCTAATATTTATCTTATTTCTATAAAAAGAAATAATATTGATACTTCAGGTATCAATATATAGATACTTACTGTAGATGCAGCACATGAACATTTTAACACGAATGGAATTAGATTATCTGTTGAAGAGAATGATGAATGAAGACACATTAATTTCTTATTTTTGTTCTTCTCCATTTTTCTTCACTGGTTAAAGTGAAAAGCTATTGTTACTACATTTAGAATATATATATTTTATCTGTTTCTATTGGTGGAACTAAGTTGATGACAATTACATTTTTACTTGTTTTGAGAACCAAATGCTGATTTCTTTCATTCTGCCTCCCGCTTCAGGCTTTTATTGCAAAACTTTGCCTTTTGTGTTGAATTATCTTTTCTAGAATTAGTGTTAGAAGTAGAGTTTCCTAGTAGTCCTCTAACTGTAAAACAAATTCCAGTTGTTTTTGACAGAAGGATCAAGGCATCTAAGTTATGGAATGAGGGAGGGGCTAGTGGTTTTAGATCCTGTGATTGGTTTAGAAGCACAGCTGAAGATGGTTATTTTTTCAACCAGAAACTTCTTTCTGAACTTTACTATCATGGTCCTTGAACCCCCAAGGGTCTTTTTTGGAGAGTTAGATGGATGTGGAGTAGAAGTACAAAGCTTTGTTCCTAGTGGATATCATTCTCTTTTATTTCTGGTTAACAATCTGCAAGGCCAGGTGTGAGTCAATTCTGTGTATGATGTCAATTTTTCGGAGTCGAGTAAAAAGATTTTGTTCTGTGTAATGTTGATAGGAATTAATTAAACATCTTCAGTGGTACCACAAATTAAGTGTAAATGGAATAAAATCGTGATGAAGAATTAAGGATGAACGACTCTAAACTTTGAGAGTTTAGTAGAAAAGTCGTGTGAGAAGTGGTGAAAGACAACAATGGCTTGTTGGAAAAGGATTGGGAGCTGGAAGACTGGACTGTGACCTTTGTTTTTATGTTGACTAAGAATCCTTGAATGGTGAAATTTTCTTTCTAATCTTTTTATCTCCCTCTTGAACATTTTATAGTTCTTCACTGGTATCTCTTTAGATTTTTAACTTCTTTTGTAATTACCTATGCATACATGTTCTGTAATCTCCTCTATTAGGCATATGTTTCTTCGTGACATTATTCATGACTGATTAATCTTTTATGTTTACCATAGCGCTTTGAAGAGCACTTTGCATATAGTAAGTGCTGAATGATTATCATTTGAAGGAGTGAATAATACTACTTACCTATCTAGAATGTGCTTGAACCTGATTGAAGGACAGCTGAAGTGCTTGCATAAGAAAGGAAATTGAAATGTTATATCATTTAGGTCAGTTTTAAATGCAGACCAGACTGGTATAGTGATTATTAATTTATTAACCTGCTGTCTGCTCTTTAGTATGTATGAATGTGGATTGGTCCAGATAGTTTTACGTGGCCAGATGTCTGTCTTCTGTCTTAACTGGCTCCAAGTATTTTTGGCAAACTCAACAAAGGGGCAAAGAACAGAATGGGACTGGAGCGTGTGCTTCCTTCTTACCCTCAGTTGTGGGGTATGTTCAAGGCAAAATATTTCCTTTCCATTATCTGTCTTGAATATCTAAGACTATTTAAGATAACCATCATTATCTATTCTTAAATATTGTTGGATTAAAAGATCTTGTAAAAGTGTCTTTACAGTTCACATTTTGAATAAAATAAATGAAAATATAATTTTCATAATCAAAATTCTACATTTCTTTTAGTGTAATAGTGTCACTTTCCACTGAATTGTCTGTTGCTTCCAACTCTTAAGTTATTTTGACTTTGATATGGACTTCCATGCATTCAAACCCTCGCACTTTCCCTTCCTAAAATCTTTTCCTTTTACCCTAGACGGCCTTTCTCTCTCTTTTATACTTCATGTCTAAGTGCTGCTTCCTTTGGTTCCTGGTACCTTTGTCATTTGCTGAACTAGTCCTCAACATTTAATCAGTTCTGTAGTGGCATAACATATTGCTCCATATTTATACTGTTTAACATTAACCACGTTCTTAATTCTGCTTGGCCATTTTTTTATTTACTTCTTGATAACTCAGATTTTATTTTGGATCAGAAAGAGTGAAGTAAAGTAGTGCCCTATAGGTTGAATATATTTTTTATCCAATTCAGGAAATTTCACACACCTATCCAGATTTGGGGGTTTTCTTGAAAAAAAAAAATTGGAAATTTTGACACTATTAGCTTTTCATTTTTTTTGAAGCAATAATCTGGTGGCACTGTGTTAGCTGCTGTCTTTATGTGGGGCCTACACATTCTAATTTGATTCCGTCTCCTCCACTCTCTATTATTCTATCCCAAGACTACTTTGTTTGTTTATATATGCCAGCCTGGCTCCTGTGGGCATTTTCAAACATGAACATGTTTTCCATTCCTCTGAGTAGAGAAACACTATAATTTTTATCTCCCCCCAAATTTGCTATTATATTATCTTGAATTTGTACATGCAAGTACTACTACTTCTTCCCTATCACCTCATTTTTTCTTAACGTGCTAAAATCTGACTTCTACGTCTACATATTTACAGAAAGATGTTTAAGCATAATAGCTTTTCTGAATCCACTACTCAGTCAATCTTTAGCCTTAGATGATATACGTTAGAACTTTCTTCATTATTTGTGCTTTCTCGCATTCAGAATCTCCTGTCTGACTGTATCCTTTGGTGGCCCTTCCTCTAGGTTCTCTCTGGCTGTTTGTCCAACAAAGCTTCCTTAGATCTTCTCTCTTTGTATATACACTCCTTCGGTAATTTTATTTACTTACATGGCTACCAATGCTCATGTCTAATATGATAGCAATCAGATCTACATCAACAGCCTTTGTCTTCATTCTGATCAACATGTATCTTTTCACTGGAGTGTCTCTCACTTACCTTCCTCGTTCAATCCAGCGTCTCTTTTAGCATTTCTCTTCGTTGACTCATTCATTCCTTTTTTTTTTAATAAATTTATTTATTATTTTATTTATTTATTTTCGGCTACTTTGGTTCCTTGTTGCTGTGTGCGGCTTTCTCTAGTTGCAGTGAGTGGGGGCTACTCTTCGTTGCGGTGCGCGGGCTTCTCATTGCAGTGGCTTCTCTTGTTGTGGAGAACAGGCTCTAGGTGTGTGGGCTTGAGTAGTTGTGGCACACGGGCTCAGTAGTTGTGCCTCGCAGGCTCTAGAGCACAGGCTCAGTAGTTGTGGCACACGGGCTTAGTTGCCCCGCGGCATGTGGGATCTTCCTGGACCAGGGCTCGAACCCGTGTCCCCTGCACTGGCAGGCAGATTCTTAACCACTGCGCCATCAGGGAAGCCCCATTCATTTCTTAAACAAATAACCAGCACTTGCTATGTGCCAGATGTGTGCCAATGTCCAGATAACAGGACTAAAGTGGTGAGCCAAACAGGACGCTGAGCTCAGTGGGGGGAAATACATTGAACAAATAATCACAAAAATAAATGTAAAAATGGAGCTTTGGTAAGTGCTAAGAAGGAGGGACACAGGCTGATAAGAAAGCATGTAATATGAGGCTTGATCATTGTCTTGGCTTCTGGGAAAACTGACTCTCTTATCTAAGTTGTTCCATAATTACTCTTATTTCCTAGACCCTTTCTACTTAAAAGTATGATCTTAAGAGCAACAATAGTGGCACCACCTGGGAGGTTACTATAAATGCAGAATCTCCCATCTACTGAACTGAATCTGCCTTTTAACAAGATTCCTAAGTGAATTCTGTGCACATTGAAGTTTGAGAAGCACTGCCCAGGCTAGATTCTAGAATTTTCTTTGACTATTTTCTATTATATATCTCTATTCTATGGTATTTAATCTTTTTCTTGGAATGGTTCTTGAATTCTTTTCCCCTAATCTAGAATTTTTGTTCATCACCTCCTGGATGTTCTACTTAATCTTAGCCTCTCTATATGTATTTCATTTTGGTAACAGTTGGCCAATTAACCATAGTAAAACAGTGCTTTCTTTAGGCCATTCCTCTGAGCCTGTGATAACCTCTACAACAAATTTAAATTTCTCTGCTTGGCTTCAAAAGCTCTTCGTAATTTGGTTCTCTTCCATCTAAAGTATGTATCATGTTTCCAAACTTCACCAGAACACATTAAGCTCATTTATTCTTTCAAGAAATATTTTTAAGCATATGAGACAATGTTAAAGTCGACAAGAGATATGAATAAGAATAGCCTTATTTTTCTTAGTGTTTAGTAAGAACTTGATATACATAGTAAGGATATGGACCTTTTGTTTGTTATATATTTTGCAGATTTTTTTTTTAGTTTGTTTTTTAGCCCTTAACTTTGTTTTTAGCAATTTTGCTTTTTAGAAAATATCTATGAAGTATAATGGCTTCTATACAATGAAATGGTTTGATTTTATGAAGTAAAATAAGTAAATACTTATTTTTCTCCCCTTCAAAAAATCTTTGAAGTGTGTTCTGATTGGTTGCCTGTCTTTCCTCTCTAGTTGTTCTAGTGATGTCTTTGACCATACTATACAATTGTTTTAAATTTCAAACCAGTTTCTTTCTTTCATGTTATCTTAATCTCAGAAATATCCCTAATGTCATTTTTTTTCTACAACACATGTAGTGTAGCTAAATATAGTCTTTGGTAATAAAGTAGAATTTGAAAATGTTCATGTAATTACTTAATAAAAATAGGTATTAATTAAGAGAACTAATTATATCTTAATTGTGGTTATCTTGAGAAATGATTTGGAACATTCCAAAAACTGGTGACCTTTTACAGTTGTGACTCATGATTTGAATATATAGAAACTGGTGTGGATTGAATTATTTGCTTTTGTTCTTCTTCTCTCCATGTATCCTTGGTCTTTGCCATGTGATATTGCAGTCCTTCAGCTAGAGAAGTGTACTTCTCTGCCTTTTGATTTTGGCTCAGCCATGTGATTTGCTTTGGCCAGTGGGATGTTAGTAGACATTACCCAAACAGAGGCTTACCATGTGCGTGAGTGATTGGGCTTGTCCTTTTTGTGTCTCATTACCTTCAGAAGAACATGTTCTGGTGAGCTTGTTGGTCCAAAGAGGATGAGGGAGATGTGGAGTAAACCAGACCCAACCTGAAGCTTGACTCCAAGCCTGGAGTACAACGAACTCATAGACACAGGAGAAAGTATAAATGATTGTTATTTCAAGCCACTGGGTTTTGGGGTGGTTGTGCTATATCACTGTTGTGGAAATACCTAACAATACAAAACTTAAGGAAATAATATTTCAAATAGGAAATCATTAATTTTCATTAAAAATCTAGGAGTCCTCATTGATTCCTCAATTTCACTCACCCCCTACACTCAAATCCGTCAGGTACTTTTGTTCTGTTTCCAAGATAAAACAAATACCTCAACTTTTCTTCATCTCCATTGCTGCCACTCCCATTATCCCTTTCAGTGGTGTCCTAACTGGTCTTCTTGTTGCTATTGTTGTCCCTCTTATCTTCACAAAGCAGTTAAGGATAATCAGATCTTGTTAATAACTCTCTGCATAAAACCTGCAGATAGCTTCTCACTACCTTCCGAATAAAATCTAAGCTTTACATGGTCTAGCCCTTACCTAGCCTTTGACTTCAGCCTGTACTGTTTTCAGCCTTGTTCATTGGTTCTTCATCCACATTGTTATTATTGTTCTGAAATAGGTCACATTCTGGCCAACAGATTTTTGTATGGCTACTTGCTCTGGTATCACTTAGTGTACCAGCTTTAATGTTACGTCCTCTGAGATCTTCCCTTGTCCACTGAATCTTTAGAAGTCTCCCCACCCAGTCATTTTCTTAAATCACAACATCTCACTTTGTTTTCTTTATTTCTTAATTTTCAGTGTCTATCATGATTGGGAATTATTTTGTGCATTTGTTCACTTTGACTTTCTGTCTGCCTTCTGGAATGAGCAGAGTACTTGTCTGTCTTGTGTCTTTATATCTCCAGGGCTTAGAATATAGCAGAGACTCAGTATTTCCTGAATTAATGAGTAACTGTATTTTACTTTAAAATGTTATAATTTTGTCACATTGATAATTTGTATTGCTCTAACCATATTCAGCTTTGAAATATTCTGTTTTCCTGTGGAATAATTCTATATATATAGATTATATAGTTATAGATGAAAAGTATTTAAAACCAGTATTTTTGATGATTTCATCAGTGTCAACAATTCATATTGAAATTAATTTGTATCAATGGAAAATCTTTTTAATAGCATCAGATTTATGTTATGTGATGTGAGTCATATGAGGTCATAAATCCATAGTTTCATCTGTAGAATTCTTATCATTCTTTCAGCCATTGTCATTTAAATTTCATATTCACTTAGAAAGGAGAAAAAACTTATGTAGCTTAAATCTCAGCTAATATGTTTGTTAAATTGCTACTTTAGGGAGAGAAGCAACTTGCAAACGGAGGACTTCACAGGAATTGAAAGGGAAAAAATAATGGTACTAAAGGGGAAGAAATTGTAGAAAATAAATTTACAGAGGAAATGATAGATTGCTCCTACCCGCAAAGGTTCAGTTATACAGGAAAGTTAATAAAATAGAAAAACAAAGATGCATGTACTTCCTCATTTTGCCATATTTGCTCTAAATCTGGGTTTCCTGTTTCTGTTTTAAAGAAAAAATAATCCACATTTGAAGCCACCCAGGTATCCCATTAAGTCTGATCTACTCACACCCCGTAGGTGACCCCTCCTGTGAATTTACTTTTTATGCCTATGCAGTTTGACCAGTTTATATACATAGGGAGATAGATATATATGTATATACACATACTTGTTACATGCTCTAGTTCTGTACATTTTTGATTCCACATCAGCAATTCTCAAACTTTTTTATTCTAGGTCCCCTTTATACTCTTGAAAATGTTGCGGACACTAAAGAATTTGTTTATGTGGGTTGTATTTATAAATATTTGTTTATTTAAAATTTAAACTGATATTTAAATATGTATTAATATATTTAATAATAATAAATCTTTATCTATTAACATAAATAACATTTTAATGAAAGAATAACTATACTGTCCAAGACCAAAAAAACAAAAAAAACAAAACACTTAAAGAGGGGCGTTGTTTTACATTGTTTTGCAAATCTTTTTAATATTAGGCTTAATAAAAGACAGCTGGATTATCATGGTTCTGTTTCTGCATGCAGTCTCTAGAAAACTCCACTTTATCCTTGAGAGAGAACAAGAGTGAAAAAGGCAAATGACATCTTAGTTTTATTATGACCCCAAATAGGGGACTCCTAGGGATCCCCAGACTACACTTTGAAAACCATTGTTCTGTATAAATAGTACTGTGTTGCTAGCACTATTCTGCAACATTTTCTGTGTAACATTTTTTTTTTTATGTTTGGCCAAGTTTTTATATGTGGATCTACATGATTCACTTTACCATACAGTATATAATTTCATTCTTTATACTATAATTCATTTGTTGTCATGTTGATACTCATTTAAGATGTATTCAACTTTTTCAACTTTACAAAACAGTTACGAACATTCTTGGGTATTCTGGTGTGCTTATACTAGGAATATAGTAGTGAAGGGTGATTCCAGGTTGAATACTTAGAAGTGAAATTTTGGATCATAAGGTGTGTATATCCATCTTCAACTCTGAGGAGATAGTACCAACTACCCTTTAAAATTACATCAGTTTATCCTCTTGTAGTACTGTGTAATTTGAGTTTCCATTACTCTACTAGGTCACCAATACTTGCCATAATGTCAGAGTTCTTTATGTTCTGGAAATTGAATGTGAAATGGTACCTTATTTTAAATATCCTTGATCCTGTGGCTTGTCATTTTGCTTGTGAAATTTTTGTTTTGAAATGTACAAAAAAGAATATAGTCAAATATATCTTTTCTTTTTTTAAAATTGTTCTAGTTCTCATAACTTTAATAATTTTATTTATTCATTTATTTTATAAATTTATTTATTTTATTTATTTTTGGCTGTGTTGGGTCTTCGTTGCTGTGCGCGGGCTTTCCCTAGTTGCGCCGAGTGGGGGCTGCTCTTCATTGTGGTGCGCGGGCTTCTCATTGTGGTGGCTTCTCTTGTTACGGAGCACAGGCTCTAGGCGCACTTGTGGCATGCGGGCTCAGTAGTTGTGGCTCACGGGCTCTAGAGCGCAGGCTCAGTAGTTGTGGCACACAGGCTTAGTTGCTCCACGGCATGTGGGATCTTCCTGGACCAGGGATCGAACCCGTGTCCCCTGCATTGGCAGGTGGATTCTTAACCACTGCACCACCAGGGAAGTCCCTCAATCTTTTCTTTTTATGATTTCCTTTACACTTTGGCCTTTTTGGGTCTTAATATTTAAAAACTTGTTTTCTACTTGATTGTTCTAGCAGCATTTGTTGAATGGCTCATCTTTCACTATTGATTTGTAATACCACTGCGGTGAGATACACACACACACATACATACACATGCATGTATTTCTGAGTTCTCTATTTTACTTTGGTTTATTCATTCATTCATTGATTTATCAAATATGTATTAGATACCAGGAATGCACCAGATGCCATTCTTAATACTGAGATATATTAGTAAAAAAGAAGTGGCAAATATCATCTGTGTTTATGGAGCTTACATTTTGAGGGTTGGGGTGGGTGGTTAGTAGAAAAATGAAAAGTTAAGAAGATAGTATATAATGCATAGCATATCATTACGCAATAAGTGCTACGTGGAAAATCAAAGCAGAGTAAGGATGGTAGGAGTGATGTGTTGAGTAGGTTGGGGGAGGAGTGTTGCTATTTATATAGGGGAGGCTAGGGCATCCTGAAGGAAGTATCCAGACTGAGGATATATCAAGTGCAAAGTCTTGAGGTGGGAGTTGGCTTAATATTATCCAAGAGAAACAAGGGGGAGCCTGTGTGGCTGGAACAGAGTGAGCAAGTAGTTGAGTAGATGAGACAAGTAGAGATGTAGTTAGGAGCCACATAATGTATGGACTTGGAGGCCACTATAAGGACATTGATTTTTACTTTGAGGAGATTGGAAGTCATTAAGTCTTTTAAACAGAGTAGTGGAAAATCATATGACATGATTTTAAAGGATCACACTAGCTACTGTGTTGAGAACTGGGGTGGTAAATGTGGAAGCAAGGAAACCAGTAAGTGGCCAGTGCAGCAATCAAGGTGAGAGACAGTATACTTGGACTAAGGTGAAGCGGTGGAGGTGGTGAGAAGTGTTGTATTCTGATTATTTTTAAGATTGACCTGATAGCACATTGGATGGTGGAATATGAGAAAAATAGAGGAGTAAAGGATACTTGGCTTGAGATAGGATACTTGGTTAGATACTTAGAACCAAGTACTTAGATAGGATACTTAGAACCAAGGATACTTGGTTCTAAGATACTTGGCTTGAGAAATTGTAAGGATGAAGTTGTCTTTTACTGAAAAGAAGAAGACTAACAGGAGCAAGATGGAGTTTGAGGTCAGAAGTTTAGTTTTGCGTATGTTCAACATTAGACGTCTGAAGTTAGGTAAGCAGTTAGATTTACAAGGCTAGATTCAAAAGAGAGGTGCTGTCTCTATATATCAATTTGGTTTCAATGGAATATAGATGGTATTTAAGAGCATTAAGTAGCTTATGTAAGGAATGAATGTAAATAGAGAAGACAGAAGATCCAAGATCTGAACCTTAGTGTACTTCAAAATTCAAAGGTTGAGAATATATGAAGAAAAAGTAGCTAATATGAAAGGAGCAGAAAGCCAGGTGACAAAGTGAAGACAGTGTCATTAGAGGGAGGAAGTGATAAGCTAAGTCAGGTATTTGCTGAGTTGAGGATTGATTTTAGTAACATGGAGGTCTTGGGGTATAGGTGGAGTGGAAAATAAACCTTGATTATAATAAGATCATGAGTAAGTGAGAGGAGTAAATAGTAAATATCAGCAGAATTTTTGAGGCATTTTGCTGTAAAGAAGGGGAGCAGCAAAGTTGAATAATAGCTGGAGAAGGATATGTGTTTGAGGGTGATAAAGAAGAGATGAGATTGATGATTTGAGAGAGAAAGGGCAAAGTGCTGGAAATAAATCATTGAGAAGGTAAGATAAGAAGGATCTGTTATTAGAGTGGATGGGATAGGAGCACAGACGGTTCATCCATAGTTAGAGGAGGGGAGGCAGTGTATGTAGATATAAGTGCAGGTGGGTTGGGAGAGTAGATGTTCCAGTGAGTTTGTGGAAGTTCTCTTCTAATTATATATGCCTAGAAGGGTGTGTGTGTGTGTGTGTGTGTGCATGCACACATTTATATATTAAATGTTACTTATACTTATTTAAATAATTTTTTATTATCTAGGAAACAAGGTCAATAGATGCAAGTGAATATGGGGAGCAAGGAAATCATGGAAGTTTGAGAAGAACGAAGTGTAAAATATCATCTAGGCAAGTGGGGCATGGATGGTTTAGTGTTTCTCCAAGTGTGGTGTAGGCCCCTGCAAGGTCAAAATTATTTTTAAAATAATACTAACACATAACACAGTATTTGTTTTTTCACTCTTGTTCTCTTTTGAGGGTATAGTGGAGGCCACATGAGAGATTGAGTGCAAATATTCTGGCTGAGATTTTGATTAGGGTTGCATTGAATCTTAGATTAATTTGTAGGAATTGACCTGTTTGCAGTGTTGAATCTCCTAACCCATGAATATATCTCCTAATTCACTGTTGAATCTCCTAATCTATGAATATATCTCCTAATTCAGTGTTGAATCTCTTAATCCATGAATATCATGCTAACAATAATATCTAGATTATTTAAGTCTGTATTTATTGTCTCTTTTTCCTCTAGATTACCAATCACGTATTTCTGCCCTTTTTCTGTCGGATAATTTTTGATTGTATGTCAGACAGTGTGTTAAATGACTAGAGTTCCAGATAATATCTTTCATCAGAGAAGGTTTTCGTTTTTCTCATTTGGGCAGAGAGAGTGAGGGGCTGATATAATCAGGGATGGAGGTGGGCTGGGGCTCCTTTGTAGTCTTAGTAAGACTGCTAGTTTATTTCTATTATTTTGGTGTGGACCTTCTAAGCTTTTGATTGAGAGTTCCAAAAGGACTTGATAATTCAGTTCTTCCCCAAGAAATATTTATTTAGTCCTTTGACTTCCTGCCCTTTATACCTTCAAATTCTAACAAATGTCTTGAAGAGGATAGGTTTTGTGTTTAAAGCAAGTACCCTCCCATTAGCAGAATTTTGTCTTCAACATACAGACTATGGGAGATTTCATGCTGGCTTTTAGACACACTCATCCTAGTTCCCCAGCTTTTTAAATACAACCCAGAATTTAGCAAATGTACCTTGGAGAAAATCAGCCTCTTGTTAGGGACACCTCAGATTTGCACTTTCTCTGAAAGAGACATAGCTGACCTCTGAAAGTTGTGCTGATTTTATTCCTCTGGTAGAGTCCCTCAGGGTGGCCCAAGCCTGATTCTCAGTCTATACTTAAAATCACTATATGCCTCAAATCAGCAAATGACCCCTGAGGAGAAAGCAGCAGGTGGTTTGGTTTTTTGTTTTTGTTTTGCTCATTTTGGATCAACTCCCATCCTCTGGAGTTCTAATTCATTTTGTTCTCTTGCTTCAACAGCTTTCTCATATCTTTAAAAATGTAAATTTTGTAACGGATAACATTTTTTTTCTAGCTATTGCAGCGGGAGTTTTGGGCTGCTGCCACCTACTGCATTTTATCTGGCAGTGGAAGTCCCGATGAGGAAGATTTCTCTGGTTCTCTCCTGTTTTATTTGATTTGTGGCTTTGCTTGGTAAATAATTCCTTTCTTAAAAAATGGATTTTATTCCCTCTTTTATTTATCTGAATATCACAACTACATTTTCTTCATTCTTTGGCAGTTTTATAAGTTACTTTCATTTGGACATGAACACGTATTCTGATTGTTGAGTTTGCTGCTTTTTCTCTGAGCGCTATAAATTTTGTAATTTTTTGTTCACTCTCCTGTTTGGTTCACCACTTCTACCTCTGCTCTCCTTGCTCTGATTGCCGATTGCTTCCACCACTCCCCACCCTCAGTGCAGTCTAGGATGAGGGCCAATAATTGAGATACGAAGCTCGCACTCCAAGCCGATACAAGTGATTTTGTAGATTTAGTCACTGACCCATGTTCATTTTAGGTTCAGTTCCTGTCTCCATGGAGGCTGATTTTTTGCCCTCCCTGCTGCTTCTTAAAAGCCATAGCTCTAGGCGGTAGTCTGTGCTTTTTGTTTCCTTCTTTCATTAGTAATAAGGAGAGCCCCTGTTCCAGCCCCTAGTTTCAGTGAATCTGAGTCCTATTAGTAGAGGCAGGACTACTACCTCGCCCCTTTTACTTCCGCCATCTAATCCCCAGGCTGCCATTGCAGACTTGTTTGACAAGCTGAAGTTTTTGGTTCACTCACAGCATTATGCTTCTTTTCTGTTTCTGATACTTTGAAATGTTTATTTTATCTTTGACTCTGGTTATGTTTTTCTTATTTCATTTTGTTTTTATATTCCATCATTCCCTGCTATATTTTAGCAAAGGGGAAACAGTTCATAAAAGCATGCAGTTACACCAATATCTTGGTCAAAGTTTAGAGAGAAATTTTACCCTACATTTTGGCCAAGCTCCTGACCTGATTTTAATTATCAATTGTATTAGATTTTTTTTATTGAGTATATAAATTTGATCCCTAACTGGTTTGAGGTATCTTATACCCTGTTTCACATTTTTACATGCTTTAATTTACTGGAGGGTAATTTCATTCCTAAGAAAATAGGGAAACAACCTAAGTGTCCATTGACTTAGATAAACTGATAAAGAAATTTTGATATGCATATATACACATAATTCAGCCATAGTAAAAGAAGGAAATTCTGCCATTTGTGGCAACATGGATGGATCTTGAGGGCATTATGCTGAGTGAAATAAGTCAGACATAGAAAGACAAATGCTGTATGATTTCACTTGTGTTTGGAATCTAAAAAACCCAACTCATTGAAATGGAGATCAGCTTTGCAGTTCCCAGAGGCAGGGGTTAGGAGGTGGGGGCATTAGGTGAAGGTGGTCAAAAGGTACAAACTTCCAGTTATAAGAGGTGTAATGTACAGCATGGCAACTATAGTTAGCAATACTGTATTGTATATTTGAAGGGTGCTAGGAGACTAGATCTTAAAAGTTCTCGTCACAAGGAAAAAAATTATTAACTGTGAGATGATGGATATTAACTAAGCTTATTGTGGTAACATTTTACAATATGTACATATATGTGTTATATACCTTAAACTTAATACAATGTAATATGTCAATTATATATCTTAATGAAATGGGAGAAAAAAAGAAAAGTAAAACCTGTGTTTGTTTTCATAAGACAAGATATATTAAGTAAGAATTATTAGTGATTTAGTTTTTCTACTTGCTTCTCATCTTTTTAAAAAACTTTTATTTTAAAGCATAGCCTTTCGAAAGAATTTAATCATTTCATTAATAAAATGACGGGCCAGTTTTTCAGCATTGTACTTCCAGATGGTTTTGGAAAGTGCTAGGTATTTAGGATTACCCTTCTAGGTAAACTTCAAATGTATAATATTTTGATGCTAAATTTTACCAGATAGTAGTGAGATTTTTAGACTGCAGAATTCAAACTGGGTAATCTGGTAATATTATGTATAATTTTTTTTTTGGTTGAAAAAACTTTCTCAATTGAATTCCCTTTGCAACTTTGTGAAAAATTAGCTTCCTGTATTTATACTGGTCTGTTTCTAGACTTTCATGTGTCTGTCTTTTGCAAATACCATACTATTTTTTTTAATTTACAGACTTTATTTTTTTAGGTTCACTGCTCTTAAGGGGAACATGTAGAGAGTTTCCATTTATCCATCCCTGCACACACACAGACTCCTCCACTATCGACATCCTGCATCACAGTGGTGCATTTGTTATAACTGATGAACCTGCACTGACACATCATTATCACCCAAAGTCCATAGTTGACATTAGTGTTCTCTCTTGGTGTTGTACATCCTATGGGTTTTAAGAAATATATAATAACATGTATCCACTATTATTGTATCATACACAGTAGTTTTACTGCCCTAAAAATCCTCTATGCTCTGCCTAGTCATCACTCCCTCCTCGTAACCTCGGGCAACCACTGATATTTTACCATTTCCATAGTTTTGCCTTAAGAATGTTTGACAATCAGAATCATACAGTATGTAGCCTTTTCATATTGGCTTTTTTCACTGGGTAATATACATTTGATTCCTCCATGTCTTTTCATGGCCTGATAGCTCATTTCTTTTTAGTGCTGAATGATTTTCCATTGTCTGGATGTACCATAGTTTATTAACATTCACCTACTGAAGGACATCTTGGTTGCTTCCAAAGTTTGGCAGTTTTGAATAAAGCTGTTATATACACCATGTGTGCAGGTGTTTTCATGGACATACCTTTTCAGTTCATTTAGGTAAATACCAGGAACACAATTGCTGTTTTGTATGGGAAGAGTATGTGTAGTTTTCTGTGAAACTGCCAAACTGTCTTCCAAACTTGCTGTATACCATTTTGCATTCCCACCAGCAACGAATGAGAGTTCCTGTTGCTCCACATCCTTGCCAGTATTTGGTGTTGTCAGTGCTTGGATTTTGGCCATTCTAGCTTATATGTAGCAGCTTGTCTTAATTTGCAATTCCCTAATGACATATGATGTTGAACTTCTTTTCATATGCTTACCTGCCATCTGTAGCTTCTTTGGTGAGGTGTCTGTTCAGGTCTTTTGCCTACTTTTTATTCAGTTTGTTTTCCAGTGTCCAGGTGCATCTGCCCCAGGTAAGTAAGTGCTTGGGTTCTGTGTCTGCCTGCAGATGTCTGTGTCACCTTAGATTTTGGGCTAGTTGGTTGCCCTGTGACCTAAGCACTCTCATGGGTTCATGAAAAGTCTTGAACTTGCAGTTTGCCTGGCTTATTTTGTTGTAAGACTGGGAGGGAGACTCTTAACTAGTTCTCTACACCTGAGGGTGTGAGCCAGAGAATGAGATGAAACTCAATGTTCAACAGTGAAAACCTTAAGAAACTATTGTACATGTAGTATCTGTCTAATAGTATACTCCTTATAATACTTGTAGGAGCTTTTAAAAGTTAATTAGCCTCGGGCTTCCCTGGTGGCGCAGTGGTTGAGAATCTGCCTGCCAATGCAGGGGACACGGGTTCGAGCCCTGGTCTGGGAAGATCCCACATGTCGTGGAGCAACTAGGCCCGTGAGCCACAACTACTGAGCCTGCACGTCTGGAGCTTGTGCTCTGCAACAAGAGAGGCCGCGACAGTGAGAGACCTGCGCACCGCGATGAAGATTGGCCCCCGCTTGCTGCAACTAGAGAAAGCCCTCACACAGAAACAAAGACCCAGCACAGCCATAAATAAATAAATAAATAAATAAATAAATAAAATTTAAAAAAAAAGAAGTACTGATCTAGAGCACCCCTCAAAAAAAAAAAAAGTTAATTAGCCTCTTGAGAAAGAGGCAGTAAGTAAATTCACTGTATTAAAAAAAAAAAAAAAAAAAAAGAATGGATTTCATTTCAGAATTGCCCTAATGGTCTTTTAGCTGCCTTTCTGCCTGAAAATCAGAAGGCCAGCTACAGAAGCATGATGCTGCCGGTGCTTATTTTCAACATAGAATTGAAAATGGGGGGAAAGCTAGCTCAAGGACTTTAAATTCATAAAAGTATTAAGAATGTAATATATATTGCCTGAATTTTAATAATGTACCTAAGAAATGTAAGACATTTAATAACATGTATCTACAAAGGTAAAACCCTGTGGCTCACTGCTGTTTTTAAAGACGGTGGTTATCTTTGTATGAATGTAATAATCTAATACTATTACATTATCTCATTTTGAAGATAATATATACATACATATTCACAAACAGAGGAAAATCTGTTTTAGACTTCTAAAGCACTCTTGCTTTGTGTGTGTATACTTTGATGGGATTGTCATTTATAAAATGATAAAGTGTAATCTGGTAGAGATATGGATCTGTGTGTCACTTGGTGGTGTAGGTATCCCCATATGGTGCTTTTGTTGGAATAAATGCAAGGGAACTGAATATGGGAATTCTGAGTCCAGAAAATTTTTTATCTAGTGTTTCAGAGTAGCAATTTTCCTATTAATTACCATTCATTCAGGAAGCAAATTTTACTGTTTGTGATGTGCAAATAATGGTTTTGAGTGCTGGGAATCTAGCAGTGCACAGGATGGGCGCCATCCCGGGGGAGGCAGCATGGAAGTGGAGGAGCTTCACCCCAGCCTTACAGTGAATGCAGTACACGAGATAATGCAATAAATTACTTTGAGGATGGGATCAACACTACAAAGAAAACAGGATGAGTTGTTAGAGGAACAGTAATAGACGATGAAGGCCATTTAAGACATGGTGACCAAGGAAAACCTCTTCAGGGATAAACTTTCTGTTGAAATCTGAAGGAAGAGAAGTTCGGCCTGGGGGAGCTTTCTAGGCAGAGGGAGTACCAAGTACATAGGCCCTGAATGGAGGAAAGCTTGGGGTTAGGACTGAAAGGGGGGACCGTGGCTGGAATAAAAGGGAGGACTCAGGAATTAGTCCTAGGGTTTTGACTTAAGAAACTAGGGGGGTGATGGGATACCACTAATTGACATGGGGAAGACGGGTGGGGAGGAACTTATTTGGGGGGTAAATTGAGAGAGAATGCTTCTTTAAATATGTTAAATTTGAGATGCCTGTACGACATCCACATGGAGATGGTAGTAGACAGTTTGGAGTTTAGAGGTGAGCTAGAAAAAATTACTCAACATTTTTAAAGCCATAGTTTGGCTTCTGGTTTTAACATGACTGACTAAGGCCTGGGAAATAGTCTAATAGCAAGAAAGTGAAACTATGAGAGGCCTGTAAACCCCAGCCTCAAGTTAAATGTGGAAGTTAATATCAAACTGAGATGCAGACAAAACTGACACATTTATTCTCTGAAATAAATGTATACCCTGAACATCATCAAGAGCATAAAGGCCCTCATTGGGAACCATGGAGACAGGTTATAGACTTATGCTAGAAGTTTCCCTGGACCTAGTTAAGCAGAAGGGAAGAACAAAGAGGGCTGGGAAGAATGAGTCACCCACATGAGCTATGTGCAAGAGTCAGACATTTGGGGGTAATGGCGAGGGGGTTGTGGTGAGAAAGGCCTCCTTGTGTACATCCCCACAGCTTCTCATCTTAATTGGCTGGGGAGAAGCAGAAGCGCAAAGAAGTTGTTCATTCCCATAACTCTTGAGTCATAAGGAGATTCTTAGAAGCCTGGACACTGGACACACTAACCTGCAATTGCTGATCCAGAAAGAAGTTATCTTACTGAAGAGCTGTCACAAGATATGTAAAAATATATCTCAAAAACAGTAGGGAGAAGGCATCTAAAAACAGCATCAGACTAGGACTTCCAAAACTATGTTGAATAATAGTGGCAAGAGTGGACATCCTTGTCTTGTTCCTGATCTTAGTGGAAATGCTTTTGGTTTTTCACCATTGAGTATGATGCTTGCTGTGGGTTTGTCATATATGGCCTTTATTATGTTGAGGTAGTTCCCTCCATTGCCCATTTTCTGGAGAGTTTTTATCATAAATGGGTGTTGAATTGTGTCAAAAGCTTTCTCTGCATCTATTGAGATGATCATATGGTTTTTATTCCTTAATTTGTTAATATGGTGTATCACATTGATTGATTTGCGTATATTGAAGAATCCTTGCATCCCTGGGATAAATCCCACTTGATCATGGTGTATGATCCTTTTAATGTGCAGTTGGCTTCTGTTTGCTAGTGTTTTGTTCAGGATTTTTGCATCTATGTTCATCAGTGATATTGGTCTATAATTTTCTTTTTTTGTGATATCTTTTTCTGGTTTTGGTAATGGATAAAGAAGGCACATATATACAATGGAATGTTACTCAGCCATAAAAAGAAATGAAATTGAGTTATTTGTAATGAGGTGGATGAACCTAGAGTCTGTCATACAGAGTGAAGTAAGTCAGAAAGAGAAAAACAAATACCATATGCTAACACATATATATGGAATTAAAAAAAAATGGTACTGATGAACCTAGTTGCAGGGCAGGAATAAAGAGGTAGACAGAGAATGGACTTGAGGACGTGGGGTGGGAGGGCGAAGCTGGGGTGAAGTGAGAGTAGCATCGACATATATACACTACCGAATGTAAAATAGTTGGCTGGTGGGAAGCAGCAGCGTAGTACATGGAAATTGGCTTGGTGTTTTGCAATGACCTAGAGGGGTGGGATAGGGAGGATGGGAGGGAGACTCAAGAGGGAGGGGATATGGTGACATGTGTATGCACATGGCTGATTTGCTTTGTTGTGCATCAGAAACTAACACAGTATTGTGAAGCAATTATACTCTAATAAAGATCTAGTAAAAAAAAAATCTTAACAGTCTATTTTAAGTGAATAACAATTTAAGTTTGAAGGCATAATAAAGCTCTACATTTTACTCTTCCTCCCCCCAACAAAAAAAAAAAAAAAAAAAACAGCACCAGAAATGCTCACCAGAAAAATATTGCCATGGAACAAAAAGAAAACCGTAGCCAAACATATTGTCTTAAATGAAAACATAATTAATGAGCAATTGCCTGACTTAAACAGTTGCATGAAGCAGAGATATAAATGCTTGGAAAAGAGATGGTGAGACAACAGAATGAGATGAAACTTAGCCAAAATATATATGGGGATTTACTCTGTGAAAAGAGAGATATTTCAAATCAAGTCAATAAGAGAAAGATAATTTAGTAAATAGTTTGGGGATAACTGTGGAGCCATGTGGGGAAAAAAAATTGGAAACCTAGTTCACATCCTATGTCAAAACTAATGTGATTAAAAAATAAAATTTTCAAAGCTTTTGAAGAAAACATGAGGAAATGTTTTTTTAAACCTTTAGAGTAGGGAAGTCCCCTCAGAAATGAAACATATA
The DNA here is from genome assembly GCF_949987535.1 of Balaenoptera acutorostrata. Classification (NCBI taxonomy): domain Eukaryota; kingdom Metazoa; phylum Chordata; class Mammalia; order Artiodactyla; family Balaenopteridae; genus Balaenoptera; species Balaenoptera acutorostrata. Next base: position 126,942,474 of record NC_080068.1, on the reverse strand, counting down.
AAACTCAGAATTCATAAAAGAAAAAAGACTGATATGTTAACATATAAAACTCAGAATTCATAAAAGAAAAAAGACTGATATGTTATATAAATGTAAAACAACAGAGAAATTGTACATTTCAAAAAAAACCACTTAAAAAGTCAAAAGAAAAGTAACAAATGATGGAAAATATTAGCAACAAAATCATTTTCTTAATACTCTCCAAAAAAGAGAAACATTAATCTTTTGGAAAATGGATAAAGGATATGAAGACACAGTTTAAAGAAAAAGAAATATAACTCCTAGACATTTGTAAATAAGATTGACCTCATGATAAGGAAATGTCAATTAAAAGCATAATGATGCCATTTTCTGCATATCTGTGGAAAATAACGTTAATTGCTATAATGGAGGGGCTAGGGAAACAGGCACTCTTACGCAACTGTTGGGAGGGTATATTTATATAATTTCTAGAGGGTATTTTGACAATATCTGTGAAGATATACCCAGATATGCCCCTTAACCTAGCAACTCTAATCCTAATAATATATCCTACAGATATACTTGTATATTTTAAAGTGGTATGTATAAGAATATAGTAAATTTAAACTGAATCATATGAATAATCACATTAAATGTAAATGGTAAATACCCTAATATAAATGGCAGTTTGTCTAATTAGATAAAAATGCAAGATCTAATTATATGTTGCCTAAGACAAATACATATAAAGAGACATATAGCTTAATTTTTAAAAAATGAAAAAATATATACCTGACTGTTTTAGCTTACTGCCCTTGGGTTCCTTTGTTTTTGAGGCAGAGATAGCAGTATGCTGATTTTTTTTTTTTTTAATTTTATTATATATTTTTTTATACAGCAGGTTCTTATTAGTTATCCATTTTATACGTATTAGTGTATATATATCAATCCCAATCGTCCAGTTCATCACACCACCACCCTCACTCCCCGCCACTTTCCCCCCTTGGTGTCCATATGTTTGTTCTCTACATCTGTGTCTCTTATTTCTGCCCTGCAAACCAATTCATCTGTACCATTTTTCTAGGTTCCACATATATGCGTTAATATACGATATTTGTTCTTCTCTTTCTGACTTACTTCACTCTGTATGACAGTCTCTAGATCCATCCACGTCTCTGCAAATGACCCAATTTCATTCCTTTTTATGGCTGAGTAATATTCCATTGTATATATGTACCACATCTTCTTTATCCATTCGTCTGTTGATGGGCATTTAGGTTGCTTCCATGTCCTGGCTATTGTAAATAGTGCTGCAATGAACATTGGGGTGCATGTGTCTTTTTGAATTATGGTTTTCTCTGGGTATATGCCCAGTAGTGGGATTGCTGGATCATATGTTAATTCTATTTTTAGTTTTTTAAGGAACCTCCATACTGTTCTCCATTGAGGCTGTATCAATTTAGATTCCCACCAACAGTGCAAGAGGGTTCCCTTTTCTCCACACCCTCTCCAAGCAGTATGCTGATTTTTAACTGCACAGGGGCTCGGTGCCCCTAACCCCCAACTTGCTCAAGGGTCAGTTGTATATAGAACAATTGGACAACACTATCACCACTTGACCTAATTGACATTTATAGAATAGTCCATCCAACAATAGCACAGTCTTTTCAAATGCTCACACGTTTACTAAGTTAGACATTCTGGACCATAGAACAACGCTTAATAAATTTAAAGGTGTGCAAGTTATACAAAGTATGTTATCTGATCACAATTGAATTTAAATAATGGTAACACAGGAACATAAAATACCTGGGAGGTCCCCAAATATTTAAAAACTATACCACTCACTTCTCAGTAACCTGTTTCAAAGAAGAAATCAAAGGGAAATTATTTTGAATTGGATGATAGTGAGAATACTTGAGGGAAATTCATGACATTAAAGGATTATATTAGAAGTATGAAACAATGATTTCAGTTTGTATTATACGGAACTAGGAAAAGAAGAACACACAACCTGGAGTAAGCAAAAGAATGGAAATAATCATCAAATCCTATCAATTTCACCCACCAAATTTCCCTAAGATCTGTCCACTTCATTCTGACCCTGCTGCTTACTACCTTATTTATAACATTGGTTTTAGATAGACAGTAGACCGTCGTGGATAAGAGTGTAGACTAGGGGGTGACTGACCATCCTGGTTTGCCCAGGAGTGGGGCGTGGGGGGCATGGACAGGGAGGAGGAATGGCTGGTTCTCAGCACTTGGTGCTTAAAACTGGTAAAGTCCTCGGCAAACCAGGCTGAATGGTCTACCCTTGTGTAGGTTCTAGAGCCAGACCCTGAACTTCAATCCCTTCCTTGAGCTTTGGATAAGTGACTTCTCCTCGTGTGCCTTGTTTTCCTCATCTGGAAATGGGTATTACAGTAGTACCCATCTTAAAGACTTAATGTGAGAATCAAGTGAGTTGATGCAAATGTGAAGTACTTAAATGCAATACAGCACTGAATTAAAGTTAGCAGTGATGGCCTTGGTAACAGTAGTTCAGGATGGAGATTGTTTTTTCTTTTTTTTCCCCTTAAATTCTGAGCAGTGGCCTCCTATCGCACTCTTTCCTTCTAGACTTACTCTGTTTCAGGCTTTCCTTCAACTGTAGCCAGTTATCGTTCTAAACACAGATATAAACATATCAGTTCCGTGCTTAAAGTACTTCACTGGCTCCTTAATACCCTTAGGTCAGAGTTCACATTTCAAAATAAAGTTTGTAAGGCCCAGCATTTACTCTTTCAGTAATTTTCTTCGGTATGTTGTTCACTGGTCTTTCTCTTCCCCCAGCCTGTCCATGTCCTATTGCCTTAATTAGATTTTTTTTTCCTGTGTCTGTTGCCTTACTCTAGAACTTTCTCCTGACTAAGCTCCTCTCCTAACTTTGCTGACCTCTCCCCCTACCCTATCCTGATCAAAAATAGGTTAGGTGAGGGCTTCCCTGGTGGCGCAGTGGTTAAGAATCCACCTGCCAATGTTGGGGACACGGGTTCGAGCCCTGGTCCGGGAAGATCCCACATGCCGTGGAGCAACTAAGCCTGTGCGCCACAACTACTGCGCCCACGTGCTGCAACTACTGAAGCCTGCACACCTAGAGCCTGTGCTTTGCAACAAGAGAAGCCACTGGAATGAGAAGCCTGCACACTGCAACGAAGAGTAGCCCCCGCTTGCCGCAACTAGAGAAAGCCCGTGCATAGCAACGGAGACCCAACGCAGCCAAAAATAAATAAATAAATAAAATTAATAAAATTAAAAAAAAAAAAGTGGTTAAGGTTATGGTCTCTCTCAAGTGGCACTGATTATAGGATATTACTATAGTATATTATGATAGTATACTTTATATGTACTATATATAGAAATATATATATATACTGTATATGTGTATATGTACTATATATGTAGGTAAATATATAGCACTGGTTTTTCGTCAATCTTCTTTGTTCTCATAGTAGAGGAACTATATACATAAGGTACAATAAAGTAAATTTTCCTAAATTTATAACATTCCTTCTGCCAGGATGGCCCTGCCTTCCCTTTATTGTAAAATTTATTGCAAATTTATTACTATTCCTGGAGAATTTTAATTGATCCTTCAAAACTTAGTTCATCCTGAGCACCTAATGTTTGAACATTTCCCTGACATTTTCTGCCTTTCTTATCTACTTCCCTTGAGTTGATCATTTCTTATCCACTGTGTTAGTAATTTTACTGCTTTTTTGGTAGCACTGAGCAGCCTACATTGAAGTTATTTGTTTTCCATTCTAGGCTACAACAGTGTGAAGTCTTTACTTCCTATGGGATCTCCTATGGGTACAACACTATGCTAGGTTCTGGGGTTATACTCATGAGCAAGACTGACATAGTCCCTGTTCTTTTGATGCTTAATTTCTAAAGAGAGAAATAAGAATTAATGACATTAAGTAAGTTTAACATTACAAACTTGATAATGCTGTGAAAGAGAAATACTTGATGTTGTGAAAGCACATTATAGGGTCCCGGTTTTGAGAAAGTGACTCTCAAGCTTACCATTGAAGACCAAGGAGGAGTTAATCACATGAAGAGAGAAGGGAAGCACAGACCAGGCAGAGGAGACTGCAAACCAAAAGGCCCTTGTGTAATTGTATCTAGTCAAAGTCATGGAAAAAGCTAGTATGGCTGGAGGAACATTGTGCAAAGTTTGATCTGCTGCAGTAGGAGCTCTGGAGGGAGTGGCTGGAGGCATGTAGATTAGTGTGGTTCCTGGGTGAACGGGACGACAGCAGTTTGGAGTAGGGTGATGATACAGACCAGGGTGGGTTTGAAGACTTTTATAAAGAAGTATTGACAGGACTTAGTGATACATTGGATCTTGGTTGCTATCAGGATTGAAAGATTAAAAAGAGAGTTGTAGAAAGGATTATCTGTACATTTCTGGTGTTCATAATTAGATGGATTCTGTCCTCTTCACCGTTGTGTCTTTCAGTACCTCATTCAGCACATGGAATGCTCATGTAAATATTTGTTGAAAATGAATGAGTATTGTTTCAGTTATGAAAAAGTTGCATTCAACTTCAGTATAAATTATCTGAGTAGGAAATGTGTTCTGCAGTGGGATTAAACCTAATAATTTATTCTTTACATTGAAATTTGAACATACATCAAATGGAATCTAGACTGTAGTTTATCTTTGAAAAGTCTTTTAAAATACAACTTGTTTATGACAAACTAGATGAAGTGCAGTCATTTTGTGAGAGACATGATGATAAAATCTTCTAAATTCTAGAGAACTCTTGATATCTTTTCTATTACTGAAGTGATCCCCAGTTTCTTTTTCCTGTCAATACATTTTAGCTTCGTTATAAACAATTCAAGCTTTTATTATTGATAAAAATTTCAGGAAAGGAATAGTGAAATCTTGTTTCAGGTTCCTACTGCCCTTCTTAAGAATACTGAATCAATAATACACACACACACACTTTATTGTGGAAAATGTTGTTATTGGAAATGTGAACTATTTAGGAACAGTATTCTCATTAAAGTAAGGAATTGAAACTTGTACAATAGTTTTATTCTAAAACACTAATTTTTTTCTTAAAACAATATTTATAACCTGTAATTCTAGTGTTTGGATAATAAACCTTAATATCATAGCCAATAACATTCAAAATGCTCACATGGATGTGTTTTACAGGTGTGTCCTGCTCCCTCTTTTGGGAATGAAGCCTCCCCAGCAAAGCCTCTATCTGCTTGTGGATTCTGTGGATGAAGGGTGTAATGTTACCGAAGGTGAACAGACATCTACCAGCTTATCTGGGACTGTGGCAGAGCTTTTAGCTGGTCACCACGAGTTCTTTCCACCATGGCTATTACTTCTCTGTTCTGCCCGAAAACAGAGCAAAGCTGTTACTAAAATGTTTACTGGTAAGCGTAATTCCTGCCATCTTCAAATGTTTTTCATTGATGAACTAAATAATACATGTGGGGCTTCCCTGGGGGCGCAGTGGTTGAGAATCCGCCTGCCAATGCAGGGGACACGAGTTCGAGCCCTGGTCGGGGAGGATCCCACATGCCGCGGAGCAACTAGGCCCGTGAGCCACAATTGCTGAGCCTGCACGTCTGGAGCCTGTGCTCCGCAACAAGAGGGGCCGCGATAGTGAGAGGCCTGTGCACCGCGATAAAGAGTGGCCCCCACTTGCCACAACTAGAGAAAGCCCTCGCACAGAAACGAAGACCCAACACAGCCATAAATAAATAAATAAATAAATAAATAAATAAATAAATAAAACTAAAAAAAAAAATCACATTAGGATTTTAAAAAAAAATACATGTGTTTCTTTCTTAGAGGAGAGTACTCAGTTGAAAATCTGGTCATTGCTTCTGCTATTCTGTCAGCTGTTCTATCTGTTCTATCAGCTGTTTTCAACTGTACTTTTTAAAGGTTGTATTAAAAACAAGCCATAGAATATTTTAAGATCATTTAATAGTACCTTTTGTTTTTTTCAAGATTCTTTATCTAACATCTTTAGTAAAGGTTACGAGTATTTCATGCCATATTAGCTGCTTTATATCTGTAGGGCTGCATTTTTTATGCTGATGTGTCCTGATCAGCTTATGATATTTCTTCTAACTAGACTGAGAGTAGTGAATATGCCTATTTAAAAATCAGTGGCAGTTTCTCTAAGACGTTTTTCCTGGTTTAAGAGGAGAGACAGAGTCAACAGCCATTTAGGATACCTCTTGAAGTAGATCCATTTTTTAACCCTTTTCTGATGTGTGAGAAAACAATCTATACAATGTATAAAAGTACCTGATCAGGTTTTTTTCCTTTACTTTTCTTGTTTCCCGACTCTACTTTTTCTTCTTTTTTTACTACCACAATAAAGTTGTGGTTACTCCTATTAGATTATGTAAAGCCCTTTTTTTCTTTGTGCTATGGGAAATAAAAGCATAAAACAAGGACCACTCACAGGATTTATAGTGTAATTGGAGAGATAATTAAGTTATTGGTTAATTACCCATATCACTTGTAAATAGTTCTGTACATTTTACAGAATGGTGAAACCCTACTAATTTGTTAAAATGGTTTCCTTTAACCAGATTTATTCCCTCTTTTAGATTCCCTTGCTACTAATAACAGCACTTTTGATTTGATTTCCATTATACTATTCTGTTCTGTTGTTATTGAAAATCTAGTTGATAAAAGTTGGGGGATTAACAGGATAACAGCTAATACTTAATGTAGCTCTTAGTATGTCAGGTCCAGATAAAGTTAAAGCCCCTTTTGGTCTATGTCATCCCATTTCTTTCCCTTCTTCATTTGAGACAACCAGTATTATTAGTTTATTTTCTGTCCTTTCAACTCATATTTATATTCTGTATATTATATTTTTATAGTTCACATAAATGAAACACTGCATACACCATCCTAGCTATTCCCATTTACTGGCTATGTGACCTTATGCAGCTTACCAATATGACCTGTGCCTCAGTGCCCTTATCTATAAAAGGAGGATTACACATTCCTATTACTTTCCCCACAGAGTTTTTGTGAGTCTAAATGACAAATTACATGTGAAGCACTTAGAACAATGCCTAGTACATAATAAGTGCTTCATAAGTGTATTGCTGCTATTATTATTATTATCACTATATCCTTTTGTTTTATAGCATTATTTTTGAGCCCTATTCCTATTACTACTTATAAACCCAGTTCATTGGTTTTAACTGCTGTATATTATTCCTTCCCATGAATAAATCTCCAGTTTTTCCATTATCCTATTCATGGACATTTAATTATTTCAGTTTTTCATATTACAAAAAATGCTTCATGAACGTACTCGAACACATCTTGTGCACGTGTGCTAAAGGTTTACATTACAAACCTAGACAGAATTACTAGAGGATAGAGTGTGTACATTTTGAGCTTTAGTTAATTTTGCCAAATTGCTATCTAGTGTGCTTGAAATAATTTATGCTCCTGCCAGCAACACATGAGATTTCCCTTTTTCTCTATGTTTTCGTCAGTTCACATTTGCTATTTTCAGATCTGCATTTTCTGCTTTAGGGGCTTGTGCTTGATGTTCCCTCTGACTGGAATGACCTTCTCCTGAACTTCTTACTGTCTTAACATTTCTATCTCTTCTCAAATACCAGTCTCCTGCAGCCTTCTCTGTATTTTTCTATCCGATTTCTGTTTTTGCCACCTCAACTACTTAGTCACACACTTTTCTTCCTATGTCTTATTACTGTTTAAAGCTGTTTACATTTTACATTTGTTTTCTTACTTGGGTGTCTCCTCCACTAAGATACAGCCTCCATAAGAACAGGAAATTTGCTTGTCCACCACTGTATCTCCTCAACATCTAGATCAGAGCTTGGAACAAAGCAAATAAATGAATTTGTGTTTCTTTGAACTATGTCTTGGTGGAAAAAGCAGTGAACCAAGAAGGAGTAAGGAGGAACTGAATATGGTCTTGTTCTCTTACCATACTCCTTCTTCTCAAATGTTGTTGATTATTAAAAATGCTGAGCTGTAATAAGCATCAGATCACATCTCCATTGATGATAGGTTTGGAATTTGGGAGTAAACGTTGAAGAATATTACTAAAGTTATGAATACATATTTTCAAGTTGCTTTCAAAAGATATATGTTACATATTTCTACCTGAGAGTGTTGGTTTCTCGGAACTTCCACCAGTATTGAATTATATTTTCGTATTTGTAGATTTAGTGTGTGAAAAATAGTATCTCATTTTTATTTATACTTCTTACTTACTATTGAATCCTTCCCTTATGCTTAATTTATCGTCTCTTTTTTTTCCTTTGAATTATTACTTTCTCACCTTTACCTAGGTTTCCTCCAGGAAGTTAGTGATATTCTTATTGATTATTAAGAGGGCTTTTATTTCATATTTTTTTATTCTTTGCAACTATTTTCTTCAGCTTCTTAAAACTGTAGTAATTCTTTTGAAGTCCATTATATTCACTCTAATGTATTGTCCTTTACTATTGTATATTCTTATTTTTACATTTAGTGATTTTTATTCTTATATATTCTACCGAATGGTGTGAAATAAGACTCTAACCTGGATACTTTATCAAATCACAGATCTTCTCAGCACTGTTTATTAACTCCCTGTACCACTAGTTGTCAGTGCTTCTTTTACCTTAAGTGTAGGCATATGTGCATATATGTGTGTGTGTGTTATTGATGTATTTCTAAACCATCTGTCTGCTCTTCTAAACTGTCTGTTGGCATTTTTATGCAACTGTCACATTGGTTTAATATTTTAAATTTTCTGGGCTTCCCTGGTGGCGCAGTGGTTGAGAATCTGCCTGCCAATGCAGGGGACACGGGTTCGAGCCCTGGTCTGGGAAGAGCCCACATGCCGCGGAGCAACTAGGCCCATGAGCCACAACTACTGAGCCTGCGCGTCTGGAGCCTGTGCTCCGCAACAAGAGAAGGCCGCGATAGTGAGAGGCCCGCGCACCACAATGAAGAGTGGCCCCCACTTGCCACAACTAGAGAAAGCCCTCGCACAGAAACAAAAGACCCAACACAGCCAAAAATAAATAAATAAATTCATTAATTAAAAAATTTTTTTTTAAATTTTCTTGTACAGTTACTTCCCAGTCATCTTTGCCATCAATATTATTCTAAAATATGTGTTTTAACTTTTATTCCACTAGATTGACTTGAACAGCTTTTTAAAAATTATAACTACCAATGATGTAAACAAAAAATTATTACATTTAGTTAAAATTTAGGAAAAGTTTGACATTTAAAATATGCTTTCATTCTGTCCATGAACATAGCATTTTTTTCTTATTAAAAAATTTTTTCAGCATTCCTTATATTATGTCCTACATGTTTCTGCTTTCTACTGATGTTTTAATGAAATATATGGATTTTGAATTGAGATGTATGCATTCCAAATTAGAATTGGCAGGTGCAACTTATCTCACAGGCTTGACATAAGAAGTGTTATGTATGATAAGTACTGGAAGTGCTGCTTTAAAAATAATTGACTCTCAATAAATGTTGATCTCTTATATTTCTTTCAGAACCAAACCAAGAACCAAACCTGTTACTGTGGAGGGTTAGCCTAGATTCTGTCTTAATTACCTCAAGTTTCAATCATGCTATCTTAGTTACGTAGGTTTAAATTACAGATATTTATTCATAATAGGCAATATGATCTTTCATGCCAATCATTATCTACAAGATCACTTCGGAAACTTTAAAACACTGTACAACATAAGGTGGTAGTTATTATTTTTTAAAATCCTTTTTATTAGCAACATGCCAGGTGTTTTCCAGCTTAAATTGTTTTAATGAATTTATAAAGTCAAAAGCAAATGAACACACAAAAAAGGTTTGGAGGCAAGTTATCTCATATCACTGATAAATGTAGAATGTTATACACTTCTAGGCATGTTTTAAATTCTTCAGATCAGGAGTGTCTTTTTTCGTAATTAAAATTTATCATTTGAAATTAATTCTGTTGAGACTAATCAGTTATATGTTTAATCAATCAATTGCATGTATGTAAATATATATAATTACAGATTCCATTTTATATAGATTTAGAGGTATGCAAATGTGTTATTTCTTCATGTGTCATTCTTGTTAGGTTGTGTTTTTCAGTAAATTTGTCCATTTCATCTAAGTAATTCAAGATTAGTGTCACAAAACTGAATTTATCAACTTTCTCTCCAAACCTGTTACTTGTCCTTTAGTGGTCTCTTTTTCCATGCTTTTGGCCACACCACAAATGAATGTCAACTTTGACTCCTGTTCTCTTTCCTTCTCCACACTTACTAAGCTCTACGTAATCTAGCTCTTACTAGTAATTTCCAGATCCAACTTTTATTTTTATCTGTTGCTGCTACTGCTTTGGTTGTTGAGGTTTTCAGTGATTCTTTTTTGTTTTTTTGAATTTTATTTTATTATTATTTTTTTATACAGCAGGCTCTTATTAGTTATCTATTTTATACATATTAGTGTATATATGTCAGTCCCAATCTCCCAATTCATCTCACCACCACCACCCCTTTTTTAAAAAATTAATTAATTAATTAATTTATTTACTTATTTTTTGTCTGCATTGGGTCTTCGTTGCTGCACATGGGCTTTCTCTAGTTGTGGTGAGAGGGGGCTACTCTTTGTTGCGGTGCGCGGGCTTCTCATTGCGGTGGCTTCTCTTGTTGCGGAGCACAGGCTCTAGGCGCGCGGGCTTCAGTAGTTGTGGCACATGGGCTCTAGAGCGCAGGCTCAGTAGTTGTGGTGCACGGGCTTAGTTGCTCCATGGCATGTGGGATCTTCCTGGACCAGGGCTCAAACCCGTGTCCCCTGCATTGGCAGGCTGATTCTTAACCACTGCGCCACCAGGGAAGTCCTAGTGATTCTTATGTAGACTTTATCACAGCCTCTGTAAGAGGTTTTGCCTCTAGTGTTGACTCCACCTGTTCGTCTTTAGTGATGTTAGAATAGTCTTTCAGAATGCGGATCTGCCTTGGTCCTCACTGACTTCTAACCACAAAGTGAAAGTCTCATCTCCTCACATAGTACCCGGCATATAGTAGGTGATATATACATTTGTTTTATTCAACTGAGTAAGAGTATTTTACTCAGTATTAATTGACCATCACTAATCTTTGCTGAATTTCTAGATTTATTCCTCTTAAGAGAGTTCATTCACTTAGCAGTTTTTTCTTCTGGAAGATGAATTACACAGTTGTCTAGTCTATCCATGTCTATAAAACAGGATATCATCTCCCTTCGGAAGATGATATTATGGTTTCCTTTAAAGAACTTAAAGTGAGTTTTGAATAGCTGTAACTAGTATGGTTTTAGGTTGGTTTGAAGTTTATTAAGTTGCTATATTATCACAGTGCTGAAATTTTGTTAGCATAATTTGACCAAGTTGCATCTTCAGATTCAAGCTGTTTATTGACAATCTAAGATTTAATTATTTTAACTTGGTAACATGTAAAATAATGTAATTTAAAGGCAGCGACAGGTGATATTCTAACTATATGCAAATATTCAATTCCATAATTAAGACTAGTGTACCTTCAGTTATGTGGATAGAAATATGTAAATTTTTCACATGGAAAAGATCAGCTTACAAAAACAAACAAACCTTATTTATGTCTCCTGCAACTTTTTTTCCTAATCATTTGGGGGAATCAGAAAATCTTCCCGATGTGCTTGGCTATGTATGTAAGATGTCTAATGCTCAGTTTAGTATCTCTTATCATGGAAGTTGAGAGGAGCACTGAGCCACTAAACGAATAAGAAATAGTTCCATTTGTGGATAGGAAAATGAAATCATTTATCTGCCATCAGTGTGTTTTTCCAGAAGGAAAAGAAAACTGATTCATATACTTCTAGATATCTCTTGACTGGTTTATTAGTGTTAATTGACTTATTATTGATTTATTTGCTTCTCTGTTTGTCACATGTTGAAGACATTCTCTTTGAATATATGGCAACTTTGATAATCATTTTCAATTGACATCTACTTTTTTGTCCTTAGGTTTTCGAAAAATAAGTTTAGATGACCTTCGGAAGGCATATATTGTTAAGGATGTTCAGCAGTACATTCTTCATCGCTTAGATCAAGAAGAAGCTTTGCGACAACACCTCACAAAAGAAACTGCAGAGATGTTAAATCAACTGCACATTAAGAGCAGCGGATGCTTTCTTTATCTAGAACGAGTTCTCGATGGAGTTGTAGAAAATTTTATTATGTTAAGAGAGATTCGTGACATCCCAGGAACTCTAAATGGTCTGTATCTCTGGCTGTGTCAGAGACTTTTCGTAAGAAAACAGTTTGCAAAGGTTCAGCCTATTTTGAATGTGATTCTTGCAGCCTGCCGACCTCTGACCATAACGGAATTATATCATGCAGTATGGACCAAAAGTATGTCATTAAGCTTGGAAGACTTTCAGCGCAAGTTAGATGTCCTCTCCAAACTTCTTGTTGATGGACTAGGAGATACTAAAATACTGTTTCACTATAGTTTTGCAGAGTGGCTTCTGGATGTGAAACACTGCACTCAGAAGTATTTATGCAATGCAGCAGAAGGACACCGAATGTTGGCTATGAGTTATACCTGTCAAGCCAAGAATTTAACACCATTGGAAGCACAAGAATTTGCATTGCACTTAATTAATTCAAACTTACAGTTAGAGACAGCTGAGTTAGCTCTGTGGATGATATGGAATGGTACACCTGTCAGAGACTCCCTGTCTACACTAATACCCAAGGAGCAAGAAGTGCTACAGCTGTTGGTGAAAGCTGGTGCTCATGTCAACAGTGAAGATGATCGCACGTCATGCATAGTCCGACAAGCCTTAGAAAGAGAGGATTCCATTCGGACATTATTAGATAATGGAGCATCAGTAAATCAGTGTGATTCAAATGGGAGAACATTACTGGCTAATGCTGCTTACAGTGGCAACCTTGATGTAGTGAATTTACTCGTCTCTAGGGGAGCAGATTTAGAGATAGAAGATGCTCATGGGCACACACCACTTACCCTAGCTGCTAGACAAGGACATACCAAGGTGGTTAATTGTTTGATTGGTTGTGGAGCAAATATTAATCATACTGATCAGGATGGCTGGACAGCATTAAGATCTGCTGCTTGGGGTGGTCATACTGAGGTCGTTTCTGCACTACTTTATGCTGGCGTCAAAGTGGATTGTGCAGATGCTGATAGCCGAACAGCTTTGAGAGCAGCAGCCTGGGGAGGACATGAGGATATTGTACTGAACTTGCTACAACATGGTGCTGAAGTCAACAAAGCTGATAATGAAGGTCGAACTGCTTTGATAGCAGCAGCCTACATGGGACATAGAGAGATTGTGGAACACCTACTGGACCATGGAGCAGAAGTTAATCATGAGGATGTCGATGGCAGGACTGCACTCTCTGTGGCTGCACTTTGTGTTCCTGCAAGTAAAGGACATGCATCGGTTGTTAGCCTTTTAATCGATCGAGGTGCTGAAGTGGATCATTGTGATAAAGATGGCATGACTCCACTGCTGGTGGCTGCCTATGAAGGACACGTTGATGTGGTTGACTTGCTTCTAGAGGGGGGAGCAGATGTCGACCACACAGATAACAATGGTCGTACACCCCTGTTAGCAGCAGCTTCTATGGGTCATGCTTCGGTTGTAAACACACTTCTGTTTTGGGGTGCAGCTGTGGACAGCATTGACAGTGAAGGGAGGACAGTCCTCAGCATAGCTTCAGCCCAAGGAAATGTTGAAGTAGTACGTACTCTACTGGATAGGGGGTTAGATGAAAATCACAGGGATGATGCTGGATGGACACCTTTGCACATGGCAGCTTTTGAAGGTCACAGATTAATATGTGAAGCACTTATTGAACAAGGTGCTAGAACAAATGAAATCGATAATGATGGGCGGATACCTTTCATATTAGCTTCACAAGAGGGTCATTATGATTGTGTTCAAGTATTATTGGAAAACAAATCCAACATTGATCACAGAGGTTATGATGGAAGAAATGCACTGCGGGTTGCTGCATTAGAAGGACACAGGGACATTGTTGAATTACTTTTTAGCCACGGAGCTGATGTGAACTACAAAGATGCTGATGGTAGGCCTACACTTTATATTTTGGCCTTAGAAAACCAACTTACAATGGCTGAATATTTTTTAGAAAATGGTGCAAATGTAGAAGCAAGTGATGCTGAAGGAAGGACAGCACTTCATGTTTCCTGCTGGCAAGGCCATTTGGAAATGGTGCAGGTTCTGATCACCTACCATGCTGACGTCAACGCTGCAGACAATGAAAAGCGCTCTGCTCTGCAGTCTGCAGCCTGGCAGGGCCATGTAAAAGTAGTGCAGCTTCTGATCGAGCATGGCGCCATGGTGGACCATACCTGTAATCAAGGTGCAACTGCGCTCTGCATTGCGGCCCAGGAAGGGCACATTGATGTTGTGCAGGTTTTATTAGAGCACGGTGCTGATCCAAACCATGCTGATCAATTTGGACGCACTGCTATGCGTGTTGCAGCCAAAAATGGACATTCTCAAATAATTAAATTATTAGAAAAATATGGTGCATCCAGTTTGAATGGCTGTTCTCCATCCCCTGTCCACACAATGGAGCAAAAGCCTCTACAGTCAGTGTCTTCAAAAATGCAGTCGTTAACAATTAAATCAAATAGCTCTGGCAGTACTGGTGGAGGGGACGTGCAGCCTTCGCTGCGCGGGTTACCAAATGGGCCAGCTCACGCATTCAGTTCTCCTTCAGAATCGCCAGACTCGACAGTTGATCGGCAGAAGTCGTCATTGTCAAATAATTCCCTGAAAAGCTCAAAAAATTCATCTTTGAGAACTACTTCATCTACAGCAACGGCTCAAACAGTGCCAATTGACAGTTTTCACAGCTTGTCATTTACAGAACAAATTCAGCAGCATTCGTTGCCGCGCAGTAGAAGTCGACAGTCAATTGTTTCCCCGTCTTCCACAACACAGTCCTTGGGACAGAGCCATCATTCACCAAGCAGTGAGTTTGAGTGGAGTCAAGTAAAGCCCAGTTTGAAGTCAACTAAAACAAATAAAGGGGGGAAATCAGAAAATGCCAGCAAATCTGGGTCAGCTGGGAAAAAAGCTAAACAAAATAATTCTTCACAGCCAAAGGTTCTAGAATATGAAATGACTCAGTTTGATAAAAGAGGACCTACAGCCAAATCTGGGACTAGTGCACCATCTAAACAGATGCCAGCAGAATCGCAGTGCAAAATTATACCTTCAGCTCAGCAAGAAATCGGTCGATCGCAACAGCAGTTTCTTATTCACCAACAAAGTGGGGAACAGAAGAAGAGAAACGGAATAATGACAAATCCAAATTATCATCTTCAGAGCAACCAGGTTTTTCTTGGTAGGGTTTCAGTCCCACGAACAGTACAGGATAGAGGGCATCAGGAAGTGCTGGAAGGATATCCTTCCTCGGAGACGGAATTAAGCCTTAAACAAGCCCTGAAGCTTCAGATTGAGGGTTCTGACCCAAGCTTCAACTATAAAAAGGAAACACCATTATAAAAGGTAACATTTCATCAACATAAAGAATAAATGTCCAAAGTGTAGTTCCCTCTACTTAGAATACTCTTCCCTAATCCACACGGCCAGTTCCCACACCTCATCACTATTCCTGTCGTCTTCTCAGCAAGAACCTCCCTCATCACTCTTTGGAATTTGAATTCTCCCACCTCCAGCACTCCCTTTCCCCCTTTCCTGCTTTACATTAGACACAGTACTTACTATTTAACATGCTTTATATATTTTATTTATTATTATGTTTATTATTTGTCTCCTCTCTACTGAAATGTAAGCTTTGTGAGAGCAGGGATTTTTATCTCTTTTGTTCACCACTGTATTCCAGGTACTTGGAATACTGCTTGGACCTATAGTAGTTTCTCAGTAGAAATGTGTTGAGTAAGTGAATGAATGAATGAGTGGGTGAATGAATATGCTATTTATGGATCTCAGATTAAGAATTCCTTCCTATACAGTCATTTCCCCCCTTAAAAGTTCTCTGATGGTAACAGAGGCAGGGGCTATTTCAGTAATATTCCCTTTTGGGTTTGAACAAGGTAGTGTATATAGTGCTTAGTAGGTAGTTAGTGAATGTTAATTTCCTTCCTTTTTCCACCCTGGAAGAAATAAAAGATTTAATCATGAAAGGTAATTTTTATTATGACAAATCTCATAAGAATCTTCCAAGTAAAATTTACACATATCAAGAATAGGTGTGGAAAGATGATAAATGGATGTATTGGCAAGAGGGTATTTAGGACCCAGTATATTTAGACGTAAGAATTAAATGTTAAAACCTCAAAATAAAGTTATATTTATTAAATAAAAACATTTTTTCCCTCCTTTTCACTACAGTGGATGCTACAGTAATTACATAGGGGAAGTTAATGGGAAAACAGATGCATAATTTTATATTATGGATACTTTTTCGGAAATACATTTCTCATATTCGAGATAAATTCAGATTTCACTAGGAATTTTTGCTAACTTATACTACAAGTATATTTATCCCACTTTGCTTAATCATTTTTCATCCTCTAACAAAATTGTACTCTTTTCTTTAACAAACTTGAAATCTTTCTTTTGCTTTTTTGTCTTTGGAGATATATTTTTAGGGATGTTTTAGGTAAAACATTATTATAAATACATTTCCTATACCTTATAATGATAAACACCCTTCACTGTGATTCTACAGACGACTAGTCAAATCTCATTCAACAATAATTTGTCTAAAAGTAGTTAATACATTCTCCAATGTGATTTATTTTAAAAATATTTAGTTCTGATGGTACAGCCCTCCAACTCATTCTATCTTTTGTAAAGGTTAAGTGTAGATATATATTATACAGTAAAACATATGAATTAAGGTAAACACTTTGTGGAATCTTTAAAAGTGATTTATATGTTAAATAATGAATCTCTAAAAGGTCTACTTTTGTGCTTTACATAGTAAATATATGTATATATTCTTTTGTAGGGTTTTAAAACGATGTAGTTAGATAATAAGTATAATATAGAAATTAATTTTTTTTTTAACTTTTGCATTAGTTTCCTATTCTGTGAAACAGAAGACATTGTGATTGGAGTGACTCTTCAGCTACTGGATGAAAACATAAAATGCCTGTTGATTTGCTGAAAAAAAAAAAAATGAAGAATGTGATATCTGCAGTACAGTTACCTTAAATACTGTAATGTGCCTAAATAGTAAGGCTGCCTTCTCAGTGTAACCCTCTGTACTTTAAAAAATCTCATTTTGTGTGCTTTGTATTCACTACCCAAGCGTAAGCACTTTTTTTTTAAATGCAGATACATACTGCAGTTCCCTGATAAAAGCTGAAAAAGATTTTGAGTAAAGTATTTTAAGTTAAGATTTGATAAATGTGCATGTGCCATGATCAAATATATATGAAAAGGCAGTGTTCTTTGTATTTATTTTTTTCTTTCTGTGGCAAACAAAACTTAAGCATACTGTTTCAGTTGTATTTGCCTTGTTGTAGTGTATGGCTTGTTTCCTGTATCCTTAAAAATGTCACTCAATAAAATCATGCAACTATTTTACGTTCACTACACCTTCAGCACTGGTTAAAAATGTGTTTCTATTTAATGCCACATCGAGGTGAAAAAATAGTTTCATGAAAGCTTTTTAAAATGTCTAGTATTTTAGGGATCTGCTCCAAGTAGTTTATATTTGGATTTCCCAGTAGAATCCTCCTAATCTTTGGCTAAAGGTGTCAAAAAAAAAAAGAAAAAAGAAAAAGAAAAGAAAAAAGAAAAGAAAAGAAAAGACACACACAGACTATAGGCAGAATAAAGTTCTGCTTCATTCACTGGGATGCAGTTTCACCTTCCACTCACTTGTCATTCCACCTTCAAGAAGACAGATGATCATTCCTGAGGCATGAAAATTCTCAGGGACAGAGCCAGGCCTCAGTGTCATGAGTGTAGAGGGAGATGCACCTGTCTATCTGAGGGTAGATTTTTGATCCCTGAACAATTCATTGACTACCCTTCTCTCTTCCATCCAGTTAAATAAAATATCTACCACTGTAAATTGTGATGCTAGCTTCTCTCTCAGTTGTTTCTATTTTGTAAATCACTGCATGACCAAAATAGCCCCACTCAGAATCAATTGGATCAATTTTAGTGATTAGTTGGATGAATATTCTTGGTGAATATAACACATGTTTTCCTTCACTGATGACACCACTAACCTATCGGCCATAGCACAGGTGTATTTTTTTTTTTTTACTGCTATTTGATAAATGGTAGTGATGGATTTGCACTTTTCTGTCCACATACTCTTTCCTGTTTTTCTCTTTGGACAATCGCTTCCAGAATGATGGATGCCTGGGTTAAGGGTGAAGTCTGTAACCAAGGAAAACAAAGTTGACCACTCAAATGAGCATGTGACCCAGAGCTTTAGCCTCCTGGGTGGACTCTAAACCAGTTGAGCTAGCTTAGTGGGTTGTGTGCATGTCTGGAAAGATTAAAATTTATTGTTTAGAAACCAAGGTTGTAGGTTTGATCTTTGAAAAAGCCCTGGGATCTTACAAAACCCAGAAATTCTGTTCTTTCTATGTGCATAAGGAGGAATAAGGGAAGAGAATTTGGAGATTCAGCACAAAACCATTGCTACTACTGGAAAAAATCTTTAGAAAATGTCTTAGTAACTGAGGTCAGTAATGTCATCTTCATATATGAAGGACATATACATGATACATTGTTCACAGAAATAGAAATGTATAATTGGTTGTGATAAATGTTTCACTTGATCTTCCTATAAGGCTTTTATTTTTGCTTCTGTTTTTTAAAGTCAGCAAAACTCATGCGTTTATGTCATCAGTAAGTCATAATCAAGAATAGGAGATAAGTTCAATTAATATTAAGGTGACATGGCAATATTGATTACTCGAATGTGAATGTTTCAAGTATTGAATTTTTGTCCCTATGGGACATTGATTAAATACACTTAATAGGACTCTTGCAAAGTAGCCTTAAAAGTGTTAATGATTCTGTTAATAAATATGAACACATCCTATTATTATAACCAACTTTACTCATATCTCAAATACAGTACATTTACGTAATTTTAGAAGATGAAGCTCCAATTTCTTATTAGGTATATTTTTCTTTAGAAAGAGAACCCTGAAAGCTGCCAGTTTTTCTAGTAAACCTTGAATTATTGGAATTGTATTTATTTAATTTTATTGTTTTTACAAAAATGCACCTTGTGGCCAAAGGGCAATGATATGACTCATAACATAAGGGATTTATGTTTTCTGAAGAGCTAAATGTTTTCATATCCATACTATATACACTTGAAACAGTTGGTAGGAAGAGAACCTGTTGGAAAAATATGATTTTCAAAAGTAAATATTCCTCTGGATGTTTTTATATTAATTAAGTTTTGGAATAGAACAGCAATGGCTTTCAGTTAGAATAAGGATGAAAAGGGGGCTGAAGATGCCCTGCTTTGCTTATTTGTTTCTGTGGGGATTTATTTAATACCATGACCGACAATAGCTTCTGCTTCATTAAGAGAGTAAAAATAGTCCCACAAATATAAAACTCCTAAATAGCTATTTTTAAAATAAAAATGTTTAAATTTTGTAAATCACCTGATGCCACAACACAACCATGATGCCATGTGCTTATAACAGTTTTATACCATTCCATGTGTGCTCCTTCCCTAACAGTCATGAGTTGATAATAAAGGAAGTGATAAAAAAATACAGCAATGAAAAATAAAATCTCCATGTTTGTAGGAAAGGTTTTGGAAGGAAAATTGACCAGAACTCAGTATGTCCTGCAAAGTACAGCCAGTTATATGTTATGTCCTTCACCCTCACCCCCATGCCTACTGGGATCCTCACCAATAATAGTTCACTGATTAAAAAAACAGGAGTAAGTACTTTTTCCAATGTTGTTTGCCTATGCAAATGTTTGTTTTACTTTAACGTCCTCCACTTACACTTCTCAGCAAATGTAGTTTCAGACAAATGCTTTTTCTTTTTTTCATTTTTCCCTTGGTTTGGGGTATGTAAATAGCCTAAAATGTACATTGAATTTCACATTGTAAAAGTTTTATTTTATTCCTTGTATTATATTAAGCAAAAATCCCTATGTATATGAAAGTGCATAATAAATATATTTGCTTTACAGAGGATATCTTGTTTTAATTTTATCCTTGAACCAATAGAACATCCATGAACGTGCTTGCAGTAAAAACAACTGCTAGTTGTTTTAAGTTAACTTCTTTTAAGTACATACTGAGCAAATGAATTTTGGAAACATTTCACAAAGAAAGAAATGAGATATAAAATCTTTCAAAGGAAGGTAGAAAAACAAAAAGATCTAGCCTTAGTATCTTCCTAAAGTTTCTATAAGGACTTAATATTCTCCCCCCACCCCCAAAAACATACTGTATCTCACCATGTCAGGTTTCCTGCCTCTGAAATTGCAGTAATCCAATAAATTGTGTGCATGTGTGTGTGCTCCCCTCAGAATATCATGGGCATCTTAAATTTGATATTTTGGGG
Organism: Balaenoptera acutorostrata; assembly: GCF_949987535.1. Taxonomy (NCBI): domain Eukaryota; kingdom Metazoa; phylum Chordata; class Mammalia; order Artiodactyla; family Balaenopteridae; genus Balaenoptera; species Balaenoptera acutorostrata. The sequence continues at coordinate 126,921,873 of NC_080068.1, read as the reverse complement.
TTTTATTGCAAACAATGGTCATTCATTTTCTAAATAATTTTCTATGTATGCTTCACTCAGTAAACTTAAGTCACTTCTTCAAGACCTTCTGCTTCTTCCACCAGAACACAGTATTGTGTGTGTGTGTGTGTGTCTGTACTCCATAGAGGTTTCTAAAAGGGCCAACAAGGCATGTTCTGTTAGGTAATTTTACAATAATTACAGGGTTCTATAGTCATTACCTCACATTCTTTATAAAATTGTTGGAATAATAAAAGTCTTACTCTAAAAATTTTTAATAATTTTTTTTTTAAAACACAAATGGGTGATGTACATAGAAGAATTTTAAAACAGACTGGTTGACTAAATAAACTTACATGGAATTTTCTAGCTGGTGGTCCAAGGAAATACACTGGGAACTTGGCAATGACTAATGTTTTCACTCCTTTGGCCTAACAGTTGGAGGGAATCCAACTAATAGTAGTGAGATACATATCAAAGGCATAGATACCTGAATTTCTGGGAAAATTTTATTCATCATGCAAATATATGCACTAATCTCATCTTTAAGATAGGGTCTCTGCTTGCTTGTCTTGTTAATATAGTAAAATTAGAATTATCCAATATTAAAATGGAGTCATTTGAAATTTACTGCATATTTAGATTTCTACTCTTAAATACACACTGTCATTACCACACTGGCAAAATTTAGCTACATTCTGATGACCGTATTCTTAGAAGAATATATTTTTAATGTTTAGAAAAAGCCCCTGTGTACATCTAGCTTTCTACTTATTCTTGTTCTAAATTGATACAAAGGTATGTCCCAAAAGAACTGATGCTGCAATTTTAATGTGTCTGTTACTCTTATTTTGTTTGTAAACTTGGGTTGAAATATAACATACACAGGAAGAAACACAAATCCTAAGTTCCTGTCCTGTACATTTTTATAAAGTGAACATACCTGTTTAACCATCGCCTGATCAAGAAGTAGGCTGTAATCATACTCTCAGAAACCTCCCTTGCCACTTCCTAGACATTACCCCCAACAAAGAAAACCACTATTCTGCCTTTCTTCATGATAGATTAGTATTGACTATTTATTTAAGCTTCATAGAAATGGAATCAAACAATATGTCCTTTTTGTGCTATTTTCTTTCCCTTAATGTTATGTTTCTAAAACTATTCACACTATGTGTAACAGTGGTGTACCCCTTTTCGTTGCTATAGTATTGTCTTTTAAAACTGTTGTATAATATTGCATTGTGTGAATTGACCATACTTTCAAAAATCCATTTTACTACTAATGGGTATTTGGATTGTTTTGGTTTTGGGCTCTTGGAAATTCTGCAGGCAGTTACATTTTTGTGCATATTTTTGGTGTCCATATGTATACATTTCTTTTTCATGATGAGTGAAATTCCTGCATCTTATGGTATGTGTATGATTAGCTTTAATAATGTCAAACAATTTTCCAAAGTGATTGTATCAATTTCTACACACATCAGCCATACACACTAGTCTCTTATTGCTCTACATCCTTGTCAATACTTGGTATTGTTTAATTTTCTTCTTTTTTCTTTTCTCTTTTTTTTTGTCATTCTGTTTTATTGTATTCTAGTATTGCATTTGAGGTTTGAATTTGCATTTCCCAGATGACTAAAGAAATTAGACGTTTTACATATGATTTTTGTCTATTCGTATATGCTGACTTGTGAAGAAATTTGCCCCTTTTCCCCCTTGGGTTTCTTGGTTCTTAGAAATTCTTTTATGTTTTGGATATAAATCCTTGTTATAATATATACAATGCAGATATCTTCTCTGATTCTGTGCTTTGCCCTTTCACTCTCATAATGGCATGTTTTAATAAAGGTTCTTATTTAATATTTTTTAGAAGTTATGCTTTTTTGTGTCCTATTGTATAAATATTTGCCTGGCCCAAGGTCATGATGACAGTCTCCTATGTTTCCTTCTAATAGGTTTTTGTTTTACCTTGATGAATTATCAAATTAATCCAGCATTATCTATTTCTCATTGTATTTTAGTATCATTTTGTCATAAATCAGGTATTCTTGTAAGGGTGGATCTTTTTTGTCCATCCTTGAGCCAGTATCAGACACACTTAATTACTGTGGCTTTAGAAGTTTTAATATCTAGTAGTGTGAATCCTCCCACTCTTTTCTTCTAGATTGCCATGGCTCTTCTTAGCACTGTTTTGCGTTTCCATAGAACTTTTAAAATCAGCTTCTCAGTTGTCATTTCAAAAAGAAACTTGCCAAGAGATTTTGACTGAGATTGCATTGAATCTGCAGATCAATTTGGAGCTGGGTGAATTGATCTGTTTATACATTTAGTCTTCCAATCAATGAACTTGTGTATCTTTCATTATTTTCAGTAATGTCTCTTAGTTTTCTGTGTAGAGGTATGTGCATCTATTAGATGTATTCCTAGATAATGTGTTGCTCATTGATGCTGTTGTAAATGGTATTTTTATTTCATTTTATATTTGTTATATATAGAAATCATTTCAGTATATTGATCATGTATTCATAAGTCTTGCTGAATTTTTTAATGTGAGGTATAACTTACATACAATAAAATTCATCCTTTTTAAGGATAGTTTGATGAGTTTTGACAAATGTATACAATATCAACACCACCACAATTGAGATACAGAATATTTCCATCACTTCATAAAGGTCCTTTGTACATGTCCTTTGGAAATCAATTCTCTCGTCTCACCCCCAGCCTCTGACAACCACTAGTCTGATTTCTTAATAGTTTTGCCTTTTTAGAAATATCTTATTTGCATTTAGATATTTGTGTCAACATATGATTTCATTTGTCTTGGGTAAATATCTAGGAGTGGGATTGCTGAGTTGCAAGGTACGTATACCTTCACATTTATAAGAAATTAATGAAACCCTTTACAAGGTGGCTCTACCATTTTGCATTCTTGCCAACAGTGGATGAGATTTCCAGTGTCTCCACATTTTCACCCACACTTGGAATTGTCAGTCTTTTTAATTGAAATTGTCATTGAGATGACTGTAGCCTCACATGCGGTTGTAAGAAATAATAGATACCCTATGTACCCTTTCTCTAATTTCCTCACGTGGTAGCATCTGGGGAAACTACAGAACAATATCACAGGCAAGATATTATCATTGATAAGATCCACCAATCTTATTCCAATTTCCGTTTTACATGTTCTCATCTGTGCGCGCGTGCACGCGCACATGCACACATTTATTTCCGTTCAGTTTTATCATTTGTGTATGTTCCTATATCCAACACAACAGTCAAAATACAAAACAGTTCCATGCCTACAAGGATCCCTTGTGTTGCTTTCATAACTACACTCACCTGCTTCCTATCCAGCCCCTCCATTCTTAATTCCTGGCAACCACTAATCCAGTCTCCATTTCCATAATTTTATTATTTCAAAATTGTTAAATAAATAGAATCATAGCGTATGTAATGTTTTTGGCTTGGCTTCTCACTCAGCAGAGTTCCCTTGAGGTTTATCTAAGTTGCATGTGTCAGTAGTTGTTTTTCTTTTTACTGCTGAATATTTCATGGTGTGTACATGCCACAGTTTATTTGACGATTCACCCATTGATGGGCATGTGGACTGTTTCCAGTTTTGAGCTGTTATGAATAAAGCTGCTATCAATATCTGCGTATAGATTTTTTTTGTGAATATAAGGTTTCATTTCTCTAGAATAAATGCCCAGACTTCAATTGCTGAGTCACATGGTAATTGCATGTTTAATTTTATAAGAAACAGCCACACTTTTCCAGAGTAACTATATCATTTTACATTTTCATCAGCAATGTGTGAGTGCTCCAATTTCCTCACATCCTTGCCAGAATTCGTTGTCACTGTTTTTTATTTCAGCCATTCCAATAAATATATAGTAGTAGCTCATGTTTCAATTTGAATTTCTCTAATGACTAATGATGTGGAACATCTCTTCATGTGTCTATTTGCCATCTATATATTCTGTTCAGTGAAATGTTTGCGTTGTTTGCCTATTTTCCAATTGGATTTTTTTGGGTTTTTTAATGTAGAGTTTTTTATTTGTTCTAGATACTAATCCTTTGTCAGATACATGGTTTGCAATATTTTCTCACAGTCAGTAGCTTGTCTTCATTTTTTTCATATACTCTTTTACAGAGCAAAAGTTTTAAATTTTGGTGCCCTCCAATTTATCAAATTTTTTAAATTATGGATTGTGCTTTTTCTGTCAAATCTAAGAACTCTTTTCTTAGCCCTAGACCCCGAAGACTTTTGTCCTTTTATTCTAAATGTTTTACAGTTTTTACATTTTACATTTAGGTTTAGGTTGAGTTCATTTTTTTTCTTGGCTATGAAAGTCCAATTACTTCAGCAACTTTTGTTGAAAAGTTTATTCTTCCTTCACTGATTTGCTTTGGCACCTTTGTCAAAAATCAGTTCAGCATCTTTGTGTGGGTCTATTTCTGGGTTCTCTATTCTGTTCTTTTGATCTGTGTGTCTCTTACTCTGCCAATACTGCTCTATCTTGATTGCAGTAGATATATAGTAAGCCTTAATATAAAGTATCATGATTCCTCCCATATTACTTTTTTCAGATTTTCTAGGGCCTGTGTCTCTCAGTGGAAATTTTAGCTAGTCTAGAGCTAAGTAAATTTATTTAGATCTTTGAGTTCTTTCATCAGCTTTTGTAATTTTTCATTTACAGATCCTGTAAATGTTTGGTTAAGTATATATCTAAGTAATTCATGTTCTTTGAAGCAATTACAGATTGAGCTTTTAATTTCAGTTTACACATGTTCTTTGTTAGTGTACTAACTTTTATGGGTAATCTTGCAGAATTCACTCGTTTTTATTTAAGTGAATTTAACAAGGTCAGTACACAAACACAAAAATATTATTTATACTAGCAACAAACAATTGGAAAAAGAAATTTTAAAAATACTATTTACAAAAGCATCAGAAAAAAATTGAAATACTTAGGGATAAATTTAACAAAATATGTGCAACAAATATACACTGAAAACTACAAAACATTGCTGAGAGAAATAGAGTGATATATTGTCTTCATGAATCAGAGAACTCAATATTCATAAGAAGTGCATTCTCCCCAAATTATCTATAGATTCAGTGAAATAACAATCAAGGTCCCAGCAGTGTATTTGTGTGGATATTAACAAAATGATTTGAAAATTTACATGGAAATGCAAAGGACTTAGGGTAGTCAAAATATCGTTGATAAAAAGAAAAAAAATGGATTTACTGTAAAAGTAATCAAGATAGTATGGTATTGGCATAATGATAGAGATAGATCAATGGAACAGAAATGAGTTAATGAACAGATCTACACATATTTGTTCCATTGACTTTCAACAAAATGCCAAAGTAATTCAATAGTGAAAGGATAGTATTTTCATCAAATGAACATTTGTGTCTAAAATAAAGAACTTGTACTACACAATAATAAGAAAACCTAATTTCATCCTAGTTGAAAAAATGGTCAAAATATTCAAAGATACTACATTAAAGAAGATATACACATGGCAAATAAACATGTGAAAAGAGGCTCAACATTAATCTGTAGGAGAAACCAATTTAAAATCACAATGAGATTTAACTATATATCCACAAGAATGGCTAAAATTCTTTTAAAGGCTGACAAAGAACTTTCTATTCCAATAAGGTGGAACATAGTCATACCCATGTTTTACATATTCCTTATGGCTGCTCTCACACTATAAAAATATAGTTAAATAGTTGCAACAGAGATTGTATGTACGACCCATTAAGCCAAAATTACTATCTTTCCATTTACAGAAAAAAAATTTGCATTAGATTATTTATTTGAGATCTTCTTTCCAATATAATAATTTAATGCTACAAAATTTCCTCTAAGCACTGCTTTAACCACATTCTACAAATGGCATATTGTTTTTCTTTTGCATTCAGTCAAAAGTATCTTCTGATTACCCTGTGATTTCTCTTTTTGACCCAAGTGTATTTAGATATGTATTGTTTGCTTTCTAAATATTTGGGTATACTTTCAGATTTTTCTAGAAAGATACATTTTGATTATTCATTCTTGGCTATTCCATTGGCATTAGAGAACATACTTTTTATGACTTCAATCTTTTTACATTTGTTGAGGTTGTTCCATGGCCCAGAATACACCTATCTTAGTAATGTTTCATGTATGTACAGTTGAAAAAAACACATGCTGTTGTTGGATGAAATGTTATATATATGTCAATTATGTCAAGTTGGTTAAGTATTGTTCAGCTCTTACGTTTTCTTGTTTACTTGTTCTATCGATGAATGAACAAGGAGTACTAAAATCTTTAATTATAATTGCAGATTTGTCTTTCTCGTTTCAGACCTTTCAGATTTTGTTTATGAATTTAGAACCATTGTGCCCTCTTGATGAATTGACCCCTTTATCCTTATTCAATGTACCCCTTTATCCGTGGCAAAATTCCTTATTCTGAAGTCTCTTTTGTCTGATATTAATGCAGCCATTACAACTTTCTTCGAAGTCTTTTTTCCTAGTATATTCTTCCATCCTTTTACTTTCTGCTTTTTTTTATTGGAGTATAATTGCTTTACAATGTTGTGTTAGTTTCTGCTGTACAATGAAGTGAATCAGCTATATGTATACATATATCCCCTCCCTCTTGGATCTCTCCCACCATCCCACCCCTCTAGGTCATCACAGAGCACCAAACTGAGCTCCCTCTGCTATACAGCAGGGTCCCACTAGCTACCTATTTTACACATGGTAGTGTATATATGTCAATCCTAATCTCCTTTACTTTTAACCTATTTATTTCTTTATATTTGAAGTGGGTTTCTTATACATGGTATGTAGTTGGTCCTTGCTTCTTTTTATCCAATTAACAATCTGTCTTCTGATTGGAATATTTGACCATTTCCATTTAATATAGCTAATATGACTGAGTTTGTCTACTGTCTTGCTACTTGTTTTATGTTTGTCTCCTTTGTTCTTCATTCCTTTATTCTCTGTTTTCCGGTTTTATTTTGGAGTATTATTTTATGGTTCCATGTTATTCCAACTATTAGCTATTATTTATAGCTCTTAATTTTGTTTTTTAATGATTGCTCTAGGGTCTACTGTATACATCATTAACTTATCACTGTGTTCCTTCAGATAAGATTACACTTTACATATAGTTTAACAACCTTATAATAATATGTTTCGATTTTCTCTTTCCCACACTTTGCGTTATTGTTATCATATATTTTATATCTACACATGACTTAAACCCCACAATGTATTCTTACTATTTTTGCTCTAGATATTCAGCTATTTTTAAAGATTAAAAAAACCCCAAAACTTTATATTTACCCATTTTTTACCATTTCTAGCACTCTTTATGTTTTATTTTTTTTTCACATCTTTATTGGAGTATAAATGCTTTACAATGTTGTGTTAGTTTCTGCTGTGCAACAAAGTGAATCAGCTATACATATACATATGTCCCCATATCCGCCCCCCTTGACCCTCTCTCCCACTCTCCCTATCCCATCCCTCTAGGTGGTCACAAATCATCAACTTGATCTCCTGGTGCTATGCAGCACCTTCCCACTAGCGATCTATTTTACATTTGGTAGTGTATATATGTACATGCCACTCTCACTTCTTCCCAGTTTCCCCTTCCCCCACATGCCCTCAAGTCCGTTCTCTATGTCTGCGTCTTTATTCCTGCCCTACTACTAGGTTCATCAGTACCGCTTTTTAAAATTCCATATATATGCGTTAATATATGGTATTTGTTTTTCTCTTTCTGACTTACTTCACTCTGTATGACAGACTCTAGGTCCATCCACCTCACTACAAATAACTCAATTTCGATTCTTTTTATGGCTGAGCAATATTTCATTGTATATATGTGTCGCATCTCCTTTATCCATTCGTCTGTCGATGGACATTTAGGTTGCTTCCATGTCCTGGCTATTGTAAATAGAGCGGCAATGAACATTTTGGTACATGACTCTTTTTGAACTATGGTTTTTGCAGGGTATATGCCCAGTAGTGGGATTGCTGGGTCATATGGTAGATCTATTTTTAGTTTTATAAGGAACCTCCATACTGTTCTCCATAGTGGCTGTATCAATTTACATTCCCACCAACAGTGCAGGAGGGTTCCCTTTTCTCCACACCCTGTCCAACATGTATTGTTTGTAGATTTTTTGATGATGGCCATTCTGACCAGTGTGATGTGATACCTCGTCATGGTTTTGATTTGCATTTCTCTAATGATTAGTGATGTTGAGCATCTTTTTATGTATTTGTTGGTCATCTGTATGTCTTCTTTGGAGAAATGTCTATTTAGGTCTTCTGCTCATTTTTGGATTGGGTTGTTTGTTTTTGTGATATGGAGCTGCATGTGGTGCTTGTATATTTTGGAGATTAATCCTTTGTCTGTTGCTCCATTTGCAAATATTTTCTCCCATTCTGAGGGTTGTCTTTTCCACTTGTTTATGGTTTCCTTTGCTGTGCAAAAGCTTTTAAGTTTCATTAGGTCCCATTTGTTTATTTTTTGTTTTTATTTCCCTTGCTCTAGGAGGTGGGTCAAAAAGGACATTACTGTGATTTATGTCATAGAGTGTTCTGCCTATGTTTTCCTCTAAGAGTTTTATAGTGTCTGGCCTTACATTTAGGTCTTTAATCCATTTTGAGTTTATTTTTGTGTATGGTGTTAGGGAGTGTTCTAATTTCATTCTTTTACATGTAGCTGTCCAGTTTTCCCAGCACCACTTATTGAAGAGGCTGTCTTTTCTCCATTGTATATTCTTGCCTCCTTTATTAAAGATAAGGTGACCGTATGTGCATGGGTTTATCTCTGGGCTTTCTATCCTGTTCCATCAATCTATATTTCTGTTTTTGTGGCCAGTACTGTACTGTCTTGATTACTGTAGCTTTGTAGTGTAGTCTGAAGTCCGGGAGCCTGATTCCTCCAGCTCCGTTTTTCTTTTTTAAATTGCTTTGGCTATTTGGGGTCTTTTGTGTTTCCATACAAATTGTAAAATTTCTTGTTCTAGTTCTGTGAAAAATGCCATTGGTAATTTGATAGGGATTGCACTGAACCTGTAGATTGCTTTGGGTAGTATAGTCATTTTCACAATATTGATTCTTCCAATCCAGGAGCATGGTATATCTCTCCATCTGTTTATGTTATCTTTGATTTCTTTCATCAATATTTTATTGTTTCCTGAGTACAAGTCTTTTACCTCCCTAGGTAGGTTTATTCCTAGGTATTTTGTTCTTTTTGTTGCAATGGTAAATGGGAATGTTTCCTTAATTTCTCTTTCTGATCTTTCGCTGTTAGTGTATAAGAATGCAAGAGATTTCTGTGCATTAATTTTGTATCCTGCAACCTTACCAAATTCATTCATTAGTTCTAGTAGTTTTCTGGTGGCATCTTTAGGATTTTCTATGTATAGTATCATGTTATCAGCAAACAGTGACAGTTTTACTTCTTCTTTTCCAATTTGTATTCCTTTTATTTCATTTTCTTCTCTGATTGCCATGGCTAGGACTTCCAAAACTATGTTGAATAATAGTGGTGAGAGTGGACATCCTTGTCTTGTTCCAGATCTTAGAGGAAATGCTTTCAGTTTTTCACCATTAGAATAATGTTTGCTGTGGGTTTGTCGTATATGGCTTTTAATTTGTTGAGGTAGGTTCCCTCTATGCCCACTTTCTGAAGAGTTTTTATCATAAATGGGTGTTGAATTTTGTCAAAAGCTTTTTCTGCATCTATTGAGATGATCATATGGTTTTTCTCCTTCAATTTGTTAATACGGTGTATCACATTGTTTTGTGTATATTGAAGAATCTGTACATCCCTGGGATAAATCCCACTTGATCATGGTGTATGATCCTTTTAATATGTTGCTGGATTCTGTTTGCTAGTATTTTGTTGACGATTTTTGCGTCCATGTTCATCAGTGATATTGGTCTATAATTTTCTTTTTTTGTGGTATCTTTGTCTGGTTTTGGTATCAGGGTGATGGGTGGCCTTGTAGAATGAGTTTGGGAGTGTTCCTCCCTCTGCAGTTTTTCGGAGGAGTTTGAGAAGGGTAGGTGTTAACTCTTCTCTAAATGTTTGATAGAATTCACCTGTGAATCCATTTGGTCGTGGACTTTTGTTTGTTGGAAGATTTTTAATTACAGTTTCAATTTCATTACCTGTGATTGGTCTGTTTATATTTTCTAATTATTCCTGGTTCAATCTGGGAAAGTTGTACCTTTCTAAGAATTTGTCCATTTCTTCCAGGTTGTCCATTTTATTGGCATAGAGTAGCTTGTAATAGTCTCTTAGGATGCTTTGTATTTCTGTGGTGTCAGTTGTAATCTCTCCTTTTTCATTTCTAATTTTATTGATTTGAGTCCTCTCCCTTTTTTTCTTGATAAGTCTGGCTAAAGGTTTATCAATTTTGTTTATATTCTCAAAGAACCAACTTTTAGTTTTATTGATCTTTGCTATTGTTTTCTTCATTCTATTTCATTTATTTCTGCTCTGATCTTTATGGTTTCTTTCCTTCTACTAACTTTAGGTTTTCTTTGTTCTTCTTTTTCTAGTTGCTTTAGGTGTAAGGTTAGATTGTTTATTTGAGATTTTTCTTGTTTCTTGAGGTGAGCTTGAATTGCTATGAACTTCCCTCTTAGAACTGCTTTTGCTCTGTCCCATAGGTTTTGAATCGTTGTGGTTTCGTTGTCATTTGTTTCTAGGTATTTTTTTATTTCTTCTTTGATTTCTTCAGTGATCTCTTGGTTATTTAGCAGCACACTGTTTAGCCTCCATGTATTTGTGTTTTTTAAGAAGAAGAGAAAAAGAAAGTGCCTGAGAAAATATTTGAAGAGATTATAGTTGAAAATTTCCCTATCATGAGAAAGGAAAGAGTCAATCAAGTCCAGGAAGCACAGAGAGTCCCATACAGGATAAACCCAAAGAGAAACATGCTGAGACACATATTAATCAAACTATCAAAAATTAAATACAAAGAAAAATATTAAAAGCAGCAAGGGAAAAGCAACAATTTCTTTGTTTTTAGATCCAGTTTCCTAACTATTATCATCTCTCTCCTGATCAAGAAGTCCTTTAACAATTCTTATAGCCCATGTCTTCTGGCAATGATTTCTTTCACCTTTCATTTGTTTGAAAAGTTATTATTTCACTTTTATTTAATTTTTGAAAGATATTTTTTCTGAGTATATACATCTGTGTGTTGATTTTTTTTTCCCTCAGTACTTTAAAGATGTTGCTCCATTGTCCTCTGGCTTCCAAAGTTTCTAGTGGGGCAAACACTGTCATTCTTTGTTTGTATTTAATTCCTCCCCTGACCACCCTGCCCACTACTCCCCCCTGACAACCTCTGGCTGCCTTTAAGATTATCTTTTTATGTATTATTTTTAGTATTTAAAGAGAATGTCTCTAAATGTGTTTTTCTTTCTTGTTACTCTGCTTGGAACTTTCTGAGCTTTTTGCATATATATGGTTTGTTTTTCTTCATTACTTTTGGAAAAATCTTGACTAGACCATCTTTAAATTTGTTCTGTCCCCTTTTTCTCTTCTTTTGAGGCTTCAATTCTATATACATATTAGACTGTTTGATATTGTCCCAGAGTTGGATCTTCTATTCTGTGGTTTTATTTTCACTAATTTTTTTTTTATGTTTGTTTATAGTTTGGATAATTTCTACTGAACCATCCATCCTCAAGTTCATTAACTCTTTCGTATGCAGTATACAGTCTGCTGATAATCCTGTTGAAAAAATTTTTCACTTCTAATTATCATGGTTTTTATTTCAGGAGAATCTTATAGGTTTTTATATATTAAAATATGAAATTTCAACTTGTAACTTGGCTTGAATACTTTATATTATCTATCCATTTAAGTTTCACAATAAAGGTAAGCATTAGTATCATCATCATTTTACATATGAGACATCCAAGGTTTGTACTGAGGTTTAAGTAATTTGCCCAAGAGCATATAGTAGATGAGTCAAAAAGCTAGGAGTGAACCCCAGCAGTCTAGCTTTAGTACCTATATGACTAATCACTGTGGCTATACTACCTTGCTGTAAATGAAAAGTAGCTCTATCTTTATCTATTATGAAATGCCCAAATACTAGGTCAAAGGATTCTCTAGACCTAAGGTTCTAACAATTACCAAAAATACTTGATAAATGCACCATTATGGCAAATGGAATATTGTATGTTTTCTCAGTGTATTAGGCTAAAATTTTTAATAAATAATTCTTTAATAACCTGCTTGCTGCAACCTATTTAAAATTTCCTAAAGATTCCATTCAGTCATCTGATTAGCTTTACTCAACACTCTGAACCTAATTTTAACCTCTATGAAAATACTCATATTTAAATCTGCTATTTAATAATGTACTATGTTAAAAACAATAACATAATTTGGGGGAGGAAATTTTAAAGAGTGTTTGTGGACTTATTCAAAATCCCATTAGTGATAATAGTGTTAGATATGTATCTAACATTAACAGATTCTTAGGTTTTGACTATTATCACCACTCTGAATCTTGAACTATTTCTTTTTAAATGTAAAGGTCCACCATGGCCAGACATTATAAGAATTATCACATGGAAATGGCACAGCAAGAAATTCCTTATAATAAGGTGGACCACTGAATGTGGATGTGGCTTTCTCCAAGGCCAATATTGTGAAAGGTGAGTGTGTGGCTCTGAGCAGCACTGAGAGTGCAAACACACTACTCCCTGAAATCACATCAGTCATGCTTTTGTAGGAGGGAAAGGAGATGCTGGGAGTCATGTCTGTTCACATATTTGATTTGAGTACTTCCAGAACTGCTTATTTACTGATTTGGTAATAAATCTAAGTGGAAACAATGGTAAACAGATGACTCATCATTCTTGTCAGTCTTTTAACCACACCTAGCCTTTGTGATCTAGCCTAGTTCAATTGTTTAGGAATTGGAGCATAGTGGGTATTTGCGTATTACTTTGAATCTGAACATTTTCTCTTAAGAATTTGAGGATGAATTTTATATTAGACACATACAGCACCATTATTACATATGACATTAATTTTATGTATCAACTGGGCTAGGCTATAGTGCCCAGATGTTTGGTCAAACACCAGTTTAGATGTTGCTGTGAAGATATTTTTAAAATGTGATTAACATTTAAATCAGTGGACTTTGAGTAAAGCAGATTACCCTTCATAATGTGGGTGGACCTCATTCAATCAGTTGAAGACTTTAAGAGAAAAAGACTGAGGTCCTCTGAGAAAGAAGAATTTCTGCCTCCAGATGCCTCTGGACTCAAGATGAAACATCAGTCTTTCCTGTTCTCTACCCTGCTGGCCTGATCTGCAGAATTCAAACCTGCCAGTCCCACAATCGTATAAGCCAATTTATTAAAATATCTCTGTATCTCTCTGTCTCTGTCTTTCTCTTATTATTCTGTTTCTCTAAAGTATCCTAATACAGTAAAATTTTTTAAAAAATGAATTCAAGAACATGATAAAGGAGATAAATTAGCCATAATAATTAAGATAATTTCTCATACTAATATTACATTTTTATCAGAATTTCCAAGATAAAATAAGTTGAATTTTGTAATTTTCTTTACTTTGATTAACTATATATGAAGAAAAACCACAAGTTAGTTATATGTGCATGAATGTTCAACTCCATACATGGAGTTCAGAAAATAATACATGGTGCGCACAAAACATGCATTCAACATGAGGGTATATCCACATAGGTACAATAACGATAGATCAAACTCATACACCCACTCACACAAATCATTAACACTCAAGGAGATTCAAATCATTTTGAGAAACTGGCTGGTTTGTTCCAAGTAAGTGGAAAACTCAATTTCCTTTAGGGAAAACTTCTAATATGATACTACTACTTAGCAATAGTGTCAAACTTTTAAGGGATGTACAATAGAACGGTATGCTATCATTGCCAAAGAAATGACCATTTTCAAGATATTTTTCAATAGAGTTTCAAGACTTTCCCATTGAAGTTTTTTTTTTTTTTCACATTCCTATAACTGTGAGGTAGATGGGTTTTCAACAAGAAGTGTGTGTTGTCACTAGTGTGGCTCCTGTTTGTGCTTCTCTGTGATTCTTAGTGAGGACAAGAACCAATGTATCCATGTGTCTTTTTAATATCTACATGTAAACCTCTTGTGTCTGAAAAAATGTTTTTTGTGAAGGTAGATGTTAAAATAAACCATGTGATTTTATGAGATTTGATGGTGATTTAATAACCTCATTAGCAGATTTCAGTAGGTAAAGAAACAACAAACACGAACACTCTTATATACATGCAAAAAAATTAAATTTGATATTTTAACTGTGATTAATTCTCATAGGGAAAGGCAATTTATGAATTTCTAAATACCTGCTAAAAAAACTCTCTGTGCAAATTCTAAAAACACTGTAAATTCAGTATATCCAAACCTAAAACCATCAACCTCCCCACCCAACCACCAGTCTCCTTCTTAACTGCTCTGTGAATAAGTGGAGTTTATCATTTTAAAGAAACTGAAATTGGATATTGTAGATGATGCTGTATGGGTGTGGCTTATAAAGGAAAGAGGACAGTGGAGTTCTCTCAGAGAGTCCTTACTGGTAGGAAAGGTTCCGGTCCTTCCTCAAGAAATTAGCCAAGGGATGTATTGTTACATGCTTGAAGTTAAAATACAACGTTTTGTGACTAAAATTTTTAAATAATTAACCAAATATTTTGATTAGAAAACCAAATATCCATCCTGGTTGAATTAATAAGAGGGTTTCTATTTTATAATTCATTCTTCCAGGCACATAGGTTTAAAAGCCCTGCATTTTGTTTCCAATTTGTATGAATAGGTCTAAGATAGATTCGTATGTTATACTAGGCTTAGAAATTTCTGCATGCTAGTCTTTTCTCTTGAGCAATCATAATGCACATTATCATATTAAAGTCTCTGAGAGGTCCTTCAAGAAAAAATAAAATAATTTAACATCACAGAAACTAGTGTTTTTTCAAAAAATTTTGGTGATGGAGTGCCTAGCTCTGCACTTAAAAAAAAAAAAAAAATCCTGTTAAAACATGGGTTAGCAAATACATCCCTGAGTCATCTTACTTCTCTTCACCGCTCACACCCAAGCAGTCGTTACCTATGGGCACTAACTCCACCGCATTTCTGACATTCCTAGTCTGTCCCCTGCCTGTTTCCACCATCTTTGTTTAGGGCCTCACCTACTCTCCTAGAACCCTCTCTGAAACCAGTGCTCCTCTCCTCTGTGCTGTGCCTTCTCAAACCTTGCAAACTGATGGCCCATTCATTCTCTTACAGCATGACTTGAGCCAGCCTGCCCTGCAGTCTGTCTCTTCTGCAGTCTGTCCTTCATGTGGCCACCAGTTATCTTTTCAGAACCTCACTCGGATTATGGTATACTCCTGCCTCTAAACCTTCAAAAGCTCTCATTTCTCATAATGGCAGAGTTACTGCATGGTACAAGAAGCCCTTAACAGACTCTATCTTTCCAGTTGCTGCTTCATCCATTTCTTCTATCACTCTACCCCCAGGGACATGCACCAAACCCTCTGGTCTCCAGCTCCATAGAAATACTTGCTACTGCTAGAACCCTCCGTGTCCCTTCACAGCTATATTTCCCTGCTTACGTTGATCTTCATCCCCATCTCCCAGCCAGGAAGCACTTCTTTTTCATTACTGTTGTATTTTATTGTTTGTTTTTTATTGTTCTTTTTCTTCGTTTTGCTAAACAAATTGTCTTCTTTTCTCCCACTATAATCTTCTTTTTGATAGGACTTCGGTCTTACTCATCTTTGTATCTTTTAGATTGTCTTGTACATAGTAAGCATTCAATTACTATTCTTTTTATTGTAGTTTCTTTTTATTCAGAAACAGCTGCATGGTATGGAGAAACATTTCAATCCTGCTATTTTAGGCCACTTGTTAAAACACACTCTTGGCTTAACCAAGCTCAAAGAGGGATCAAACAGTACAAAATAGTATGCATTTTCTTATTCCTGCTTTCCCATCTGTTTGTATTGTACTCACTCAGTTTGTATTGAATATAACAGAAGAACAAGCCAATTATTCATCACTTACTAGTTGGAACATATGTGATTGACTGCTTGATTGCTTTTAGCTGATAACCTGACCTGACCTCTTTGTATTGGAGACTATTAAGTTGAATTCAGTTAATTATTTTAAGAAGAACTTAATAGCTGTCACTAAAGTCAAGAAAACACACATGTGGCTTTTAATTATTCAGCAAACATGGAAACCCAGCAGTTCTCACGGATTCAAAAGAATAAGTGTGGACATTTGATTCAGATTTGAACTTAGCTCTTGCTAACCTCAGAACCCAGATACTTTCCATCAAGCAAAATTGCCTCCTTCTCCTAGGAATCCTTTCTCCGTATTATAGTGGTTCCTTGTGAAATTTGGATATGAGATTATATTTTTAACAGAAAAACATTTTTAAAAATTCTATTTGGTACTATATCAATTTAGTATTGTTAAACTTTTGAACTGAGATTACATTTTCACCTGATATTTGTTATGTAAAATATTCAAAAAAAAAAAAAAGAATAAGTGTGGGTTGTCAGCCCCATTCCACGTCACCAACACATCACTTCCCCAGCTAACCACCCCTTTCTCTGAGAATCCACCATAAGTTCTTTTGGTGCAATAATATAGGCATTCGATCTGAGACCTGGTAATAAGTCATTTGATGTAAATTTCAATAGAAGCTAAAATGGAAATAGTTGAATCAGTGGGGAATATAGCCCATTAAAAATGAAATAAAATTGGTGAAATAAAAGAAGAAAATGTGTATCAAGATGGAAAGTAAAAGAAAATGTGTCAACTTAAGCCAAAGGAAATGTATTTGGGGGAAATTAGAAACTAAAAAAAATTCATGAGAAATGTGAAGAACCTGGCCTGGACATAGGCAGAGTTCAAGTTATCCCTAGATTCTAGAAAAAGGATGTTCAGAAATAGCAGGAAATATTTGTTTAGGGAGCCACTGCAGGGATGAATAAATGCCAATTGTTTTCATTGTCTTTGTTACTCTGTTTAAGTTCCAGTGAGGTTAGCCTGGGTCATATCCCCATCTCTTAAGAGGGAGAAGACGGACATTTAATTATATTCTTGAAGATAGTATCCAATAGGAAATACAGAATTCTCAAGAGGGAATCAGGGTGTTATTAGGAAAGGGAAATAAGTGCTAGGAAACCCCAACTAGGAAATGCCAGTTATACTGCTTATGTAAACTGAGGTGTATCAAGAATTGTGAAAGCTCTGAGATTTTACTCTACTTGCAAGCTCACAAGTCACAAGCCTGCCACAGTTTCATAGGTGCCAGCAGAAGACACAGATTTCTGGATCAGAGACAAAAGACTTTATTATGCATACCACAGCAGGCAGCATGAGCTTCATGTTTGCTTTGGTTCTCCCTCTCCCTGAGCTCTACAGGGATGATAGGGAGGCAGGTCCAGAAAGATGCTACATGCACAGTGGTTGTACATCAAAGCTAAGGAACTCAGAGCCTGGGAAACCCTCATTCTTATAAAGGGGCTGCTAGCAAACTTGCCCAATCCTTACCCCGGAGAGAGCCATTGTCTTTATTATTTTGGACAGCAAAGAAATCTGCCCTCTGAACTGGAAGGAGATATTCTATCTCCAAGGCTGTTTGCTAAACAAACATCTTTGAAAAGCTAGTGCAGAACAAAATATGTCACAAGACAGGCAGAAACATGAGAGATCTAGGGAGAATTGTCTACCAGCAAGGTCAGAGGATGAGCTGACAGAGGCAAAGAAATATTGATAGATGAACGTCTGATTCAAATCAAAGATGGAAGGAAAGCCAATGTCAAAGACATTAAAACTCAAGTTCAAAAGGACTAGAGGACAAAGATTAAGGACAAAGAGCTGAAAGATTTGGGTTTTGTAGATTCAGAGAGACCGAGGTGGTGGTGATGGTGCAGGTGTTGGTGGTGTCCTCAAAACCCCTGATTGTCACTTGTTTGGGTCAGACAGGCTTAGAACACCAAGAACAGGGTGGACATTTTGTCAGTTTGTGCCTCCATCTGTTTGGTAGAACTTGAGGAATTATATAAATGTATTTATGAAGAAGATACAGGAACACGTTGAAATCAGGCAGAGCTCAGTTTGGGATTCAACCAAGAGATCAGCTCTACACCATTGCCAAATGACAGAGCTCTTACCCGTGATGCTGCACTGAATGACCTGTGATTTGGTCAATTCCCAGAGTAGTACCTGGGCCCTTCATAATTTCCTGAGAAGGAAGAAGGCTGTGGCCATTGTGCTTTGAAATATTTTCCCCATGGAGCCTAACTATGTATGATGTAGATGTCTTCTCTGTCCAAGCTTACAGGTACTTCTTGGGAGGAAAAAAAGCCATTCTCTGTCAGTGCAGATCCCAGCCCTTCCCACAGGGCAGTGATGAGAGTTCAAGTGTGGGCCTTGAACTAAGAGTGACACCCTAGAACCTTAACGGGAGAAGATGGGCAAGTGTGGGCAACATCTCTCATTATCCTGCCTATTATCTCTCTTGTAATGTTCCTCTTAGGAATATTTGAAGAAACAGTTCTTGGTTTCTGTTTTAAAAATATGTCAATGGCTTAAAGGGTAAAAATTAGTATTAAAGAAAAAACAGTCTGAAGGTAAACTTTTTTTTAACTGAAGCATACAGTAATATAGATTGAAAAGTCAGGATTTAAAGCAGTTAGCCCCATAAAGGTAGATGCTTCTACCTAAACAATTTAAAATTGTTCTACCTAAACAATTTAAAACATATTTTAAGGGAAAAAAAATTCTCAGGCAATTTTGAAAATTAAGCAATGAAAAGTTAACGAGAATATAAAATAAAACTTATACTAAGCAAGAAATGTGTAACCACTTATAAAGTCATATAGAAGCTTTACCCAAAGTATTTCCTCCTTCTTTTGGTAGTGATCCTATTCAAATCTTGAGTAATGAATTACTCACAGTACTTCGTAATATATCAAAGAGAATTTTGACCTCATTGTACTAAAGCTGCTATTTAGTATATATTTCAGTCAAATACATTCTTCATTTGAGAATGAAGATTTGAAGGTGATCCAGAATTTCTAATGGATAAAAAACAATTTTTAAATAAGAATAATTATTCCTCTAAGTTTTGAAAATGCATGTATGGATTGGTTTAAAAACCCTCACATTTTTTCAATTAATTGGTTGTTAGTTGGGAACATTATTTATCTCTGAAATGAATGTTGTTATAATCCTGCTTAAATCAATATTTTTAATGTAAAATTTACCTTGGATCAAAGGATTTCCAAACCCAGTTGGCCATCAGAATCACTTTAGCAACTTCCCAATATTTTCTGAAAATCAGTTGTGCTTGTGAAGCACTGCCTTGGGTCATCTAGTTCAACTTCTGCCTTTAACAGAATGACTCAGAAAACTTAGTCTCAATCATATGACAGATCTTCTTAAGCCAAGCTGAATGATTTCCCATCCCCACCCCAATGTCTAAGACTCTTTGTTCCACTTTTCACATTGATTATTCTGACATTCTTCCTTCCCCACAAGGGAATCCAGAGTGAACTTGGATTATTTCAAAGGACAGTGGATCGTATTTCCTTTTTCAACCTGTCACACTATGAACAGAGAAGTTTCTGTTTTCCTGTCAGAGATCAGTATAGAAAACAGCAGTGTATAACACAGTGGTCTGCAATTTTTTAATCCAATTTTTCAAGTGAAGAGAGATAACCATGTTATATGAAAATACAACCATGACACATATGAAATACATTATGAACCTTGAATGTGCATAGACTAAACAGTATTATTGAGTTTCCTACTATCTGTAATCGTATCTAAATACTTAAGAGGTCTAAGTTTCTGTATGAAGAAATCAATCTAATAATTAGAGCAAGAATTTGCTCAAATGCAAACAAACTTTTTATTTTGCTTGCAAAAATGGTTCAGAGTTCCTGTGTATTCTTTACCTTATTCTCCCAATGGTAACATATTACATAAACATAGTAGACTTACTAAAACCAGGAAATTGACATTGAAACAATTATAAAAAGCTACAGAATTTATTTGTATTTCACAAGTTTTTCATGCACTTTCTTCATTTTTTTAATAGTTCTATGAAATTTTATCATGCACATAGATTCATATAACCAACACCATAATCAGGATACAGAACTGTTCCATCATCCCCCCAAAACTGTCACCTACTCTCCCTTTATAACCACACTTTTCCCACAAACCAAGTCCCTAGTTGCTACAATGACAAACGAATTCATAAATAAGTTTGATTTAAAAACCCAATGTCATTGAATTACATATATATATTCATTAATGAAATTGTCTAGCTTTGTGTTGAAAAACCAGTGATTGATTACTTCTTGTACAAACATGAAATGCAAAGCAGCAATTTCCCTTTCTCTTCTGAATATTTTGCAAAAGTTACAAGATGAACACTAACAAAATCTGAATACTTCATTTTCAGTGAAATTAGAAGTCAGATAATTCAGACTCCATTAAAAGGGTCAGGTCTGCCATGAGCAGGTAAGAGTGCCTCCAAATTTCTTGCAATGAAGAGCAGCAAATATTGTTTCAGGGAAAGTGGATAGCAAGATGGGCCAATGACAGCAGATTCCAGATAATCTAAAAAAAAAAAAAAAAAGGCAGCAAAAAAGCACTTTCTTATGGTAAGGGATCCACCTGAGGTAACCAACCTATATCTGCTGCACACCTGGAGAGCTAATGTTTAATATTATTCAAATAAATTGGAAACCTGGATAACATGAATCATTTCCTTAGAAAATATAAGTTACCATGAATGACCCTGGAAAGAGTCTTAAAAATCTAAGCATCTTATTTCCATAGAAGATACATAGATATCTTGGGAAAAAAAGGAAGCAAGAGTAGATGGTTCACAGGGAAACTCTACCTGATATTGAGCAGAAAATTCTAATGTTTTTAAAACTGTTCTAAAATGCTGTTAAAAAAAAAAAAAACTTCCTAATACTTTGTATGCAGCTTCATATTGCATGGTTCCAATACACATGAATTTCAGTTATTACAGTTTAGTTAAATAACACCAGTTCCCCAACAGCAGGGTTCAAGTTTCAGTCACCATGATATATTAACTATGAATAACTGTATAAAGTAAAAACTTCACTGCTAGCTCTTTAGTCCACAAATCATTATGTACATAACATATATGCATTATGATCAGTGATCATCATGTCACCTCTTTCAAAGTCTGTTGGTGACTGGTTGATTGGTCACTGAGTATCTGTTACTTCATGAACAGACAGAAAAACATATAATTGCGTTGCTTTCTTATCTCCCAGTGATAAACTCATGCAACATTTTTCAAAAATGGATTATTGAAAGAAGAAATTGGCCAACAAAGATTAAAGTGTGACAAAGACATGGAAACTGATGATGCTGGAGTGAAAGTGGATGAAATTAGATTTGAAAATGGCAACAGCAAAGCAAAGATAGGATGAGATCTAGATCTGCATGATGTTATGGTACAAACCATGTTGAAAAAGTTTGATGAATATAAGAACTAAGCTAAAGTTGCATTAACATCTTTTAGTTTAAAATTTACTAAGCACAGAAAGCCACTATGATTGAAACACAGAATTTGCTTCTACTTTTAAGTGGAGACTGTAATAAAAAATCCCAACCAGTTTAGCTAGGATTCAAGCTAAAACATTAAAGTTAGTTGCTGCATTGAAAGAAAACAGAGACCATGAGGAGACCGAAAAGAGCTTTCACTGCCAGTAAAGGCTGGTTTTTGTTGTCTCAGAAGATAGTGTATATTGACTTATGTGAAGTTATCTGGTGAAACTGTTAACACAAATATGTATGCTGCTGTGAAGTTTGCACCCAAATTCCAAGGATTATTAAGATCACTGTGCAGGGTTTCAGTATGCATGGTCATTTTTACAGTTTCACACTATAGTGCAAAGTGAGGACTGCCAGTGTAAATTGATAGCAAATCATGGCAAAGCTTGCGCAAAAAGAAAATAGCAGACCAATAGACTGATCTCACTTATGATTTTTGATGCAAAAAATCTTAAGTAAATATCAGCAACCAGAAGCCCACACCACATTAAAAAATATTTTATTATAACCAGTGGGGTTATTCCAGGAATTCAAGCAAGATTTGATATCTGGAAAGCTATTAATATAGCAGTTCTTTTAATTACATACCTAAAAAGAAAAACATATATATTTCATGGTGGCTGAAAAGACATATGACAAATGACAACAATAGTTCTTGATAAAAACACTATAGAAATAGAATAAAATTTGTTTCTTAGTATAAAAGTCAGCTTTATGCTTAATAAAGAAATATGAGTTACCTTCCCATTAAAGTTAGAATACATCAAGAAAATTCACTATCACCACCATTATTAATATTGTTCTGACATTAGTAGCCAACACAATTAGAAAAAGAAAAAAAAAGTTGAGTTTGTAAAGAAGGTAAAGTTATCACTGTGTGCAATGTCATCATATTCTTGGAAAAACCCAAGTGAATCAACTGAGAAACCACAGTAGGCAATTAGAGATTTCAATAAAGCAATAAGGACACAATTAACACATATTTTCAGTAATTTTCACACATACAAAAAATAACCAAGTGGAACGTATAGTGAAAGAAGTATACACTAAAATGGCATTTTTCATCTATCAGAATGACAAAAATCCCCAAATTTGATATTTAAAAGACTTTTTTCTTTAAAGTCTGTGAGAAAGTAGGCGTGCTCATGTATCACAGGTGGGCATAAAACTGCTGCAATCCCTATGGAAAGCAATTTACTACACAAGAAAACTGCAAACTCATTTACTCTTTGATCCCTCAATCCCACTTTTATAGTTTATCTGCAGATATGCCTATACATGTTTGAAATGATGAAGGTACATGTTTATTCATTGAAGCATTGTTTGAATAATCGAAAGAGTTGGCAAACAAAAACGAAAGCACAGCAACGAAATGAAAATTGAAATGGTGAGAAGTTTGAAAAATGTCCATCAATAGGAGACTGGTTAAATAAATTATTGCCTATCTATACAATGGACACTGCAAATAAGAAAGAGACAGTTCAATGTAGTAACATAACACTAAGGAATCTCCAAGATATTTTGTCCTGTGAGGAAAAAGCTTAGTGCAGAACAATGTGCCTGCTACCTTTTGCATAAGAAAGACCACAAGATCTGCAGGAAACAATCTTGTTGAGCTCACATATAGAAGGAGGAGAATGGAAACCCATGAGGCCACGGTGGAGGCAGACTTTTAAGCTGGATACCGCTTATTTATTTACCCAATTCAAAAAGAAAAGTCAATGAAATAAATTTTTTTAACTTACTCTCTAGGTCAATATTTTAAAATATTATTCATTCACTCAAAGCCCATCTCTTCTTTTTCCTGCACGTAAGTAGGTCCCATTTGCCAATTTGTACATCGGCGGCAGCCCTGCCACGATGATTCATTAGGGCATCACTTCAGCGTACCCTGGTTGCAACCCCATGAATTAGCTAAGGATGTGAAACTGTTTCCTGCCTGGGCGGCAGGCCTGGAAAAAGGTGTGAATTTCTCAAGTCAGCCTTAATTTCAAATCCAGAATCTACCATTTCCTAGCACTATGACCTTAGGCAAATTCCTTAACCTCTCTTAGCTTCAGTTTACTTTTCCCAAAAAGAAGATAATAATATCTTCACTGCAAGGTTGGGAAGATTAAAGGAGTTAATATATAAAACACCTGCTGAGGCACAAAACAAATGTTAGTTGCTTTTTCCTTTTTTTTTTTTTTTCCATGTGACTTGCCTAGTTTAACAAATGATATTCTAAATTAACCGGCTTAATAACTGTCCCTTATTCATTCATTAATAACTTTTGTAGTGATTGATGATCTGATTAAGTGTGAATAGTTCTGCTTTAACCTTTAGCCATATCAGATTTTTGATTTTTCTGGTATTGTGACTAAAACTATTGATAAAGCCTATGCATGTTCAGTCTCGGTAACTAATTGAAATGAACAGCATATTCCTTCAGAAAATGTTGACTGATTGCTGGTTTACGGATTTCTTGGGACAAGTTAATTCCATCAAAACAACTAAATGGATTTTTCTGTGCAGACTTTTTTTTCCCCTGACTAATCAGGATTAGTTGTAGTGTACACAGCTATATGCTTTGATTTAGCGACTAAGACAGCACAAAATTTTATACCTCATAAATGCCGTGTTAGTAAAAGTCTGCACAGAAAAATCCATTTAGTTGTTTTGATGGAATTAACTTGTCCCAAGAAATCCGTAAAGTAGAGATAAATTTTTTAAAAATGGACAAAAGCCAATTAAAAGCCAAACTAGCATTAGCAATAAGCTTTCTCTTCAAAGACTAATAAATATTCTGAAATATTATACTTAGGAAAATGAAACCTCAGGTTAGGTCCTTCAGTGGGAACGTGTGATTTATTTGGGAATCCCCATGAAGAGATTGATGAGACTTGTAGAAACTAGTGATAAAACTTACAGCTGTAAGTCGAGATTTACAGGTGAGACATAGGTACACAATTCTTCAAAGTGATAGCACTTGTTCCCCCAATTAAATTTCTGAAGAACTATTTTGAAATTTCAAGTCATAAGTGGATAGTTATCTTTGAGAACAATCTATAAGGGAAATAGTATTGCAAGATTTGTAGTTGTGTTTGACTTAGCACAGTTTTGCAATTTAAAAAAGCCAAAGGACAACACAAATTGTAATACAGACTAAATGAACAAAACTAGCTTTCTCTCTTCTTCTCATTTTGCCTTTATTGGATGAAGGCACTTTTCCCCAGGTTCTGAGAAAAAAGATGTCTTTAGAACCACATAGATTGATAATAATATCATAAATGGCCCATTCATTGTCCCTAAAAAATTATTTAAAAAATAGGGTATACAGAAAGCAGAAATGACCAGGGTTATTATTTTCAATTTTCTTTTATTTGTAGTAAAAGCTTTATTTATTTTTTTCATGAAAAGAGCCTCCCCTTGATGTCTGTTTGCAGTTCCTGTTAGCCTTTTATAGAGAACTTGTGCCTGCACTGAAGGTGAATTCTTTTAATCCAATTATAAACAGAAAAGCCATAGTAAAAGAGGGGGAAAAAAAAGTCACAGTAAAAATCATGTAAGAGGCATGAAGTCTCTTACACAGCACATAGCTGGAAGCGTCACCTGTATTTGTATTCTCCTTCAATCCACAGGCAAAAATTTCCATCTACCTTCCCAGATTAAAGTATCAACCCTTTGGAATTGCTGAGAGGAAAATTAAACAGTTACCTATCAGTTTTCTACAACAAGGAACTGAGAATTTTTCATTTTCTTGTTCACTGCAACAAATTGTAATATTTTTCCCAATAAAAGGAGAGATCTTGTAAGACACACAGTTCGTTATCCTGGGAATGTGAGGAGATAAGCAGCAGGAGATGGCACCCTCGCTGCTCCCATGACTGCGGGACGTTAACCCTGTAATGGCTTTAGGGGGTGGAGCCGTCTGGTTTTACAGTTCGTTACCCTTTCACCCTCAGGAGCAATACATTCTGTAAGGAGTTGCTCTTTGCTTGCTGAGCAGTTTAGAACAGAAACTAACAATGGGATTAAATTCATTCTGCTGCCCTGCAGGTTTCCCTCCTCAGGGTGCCCTCAATTTGAAGAATAGTAACATCAGCACAGGAGTTGGGGAAATGAGAACAGCAGGCAGAACACGTGGGTGTAAAGCAATCAGAGGATGCGTCTGCAAAGAAATAGGCTGCTTAGGACAAGGCCAATAGTCAAAGCCAGAAACAGAGCCTGTCCAGCAAACACCATCAGGGTGGATAGTTACAGGACACGCAGCACTTGGGAAGTGACCAGAAAGGGGAGAAAATCCTTTCCTTGGGAATCCATGAATTTTGGTTAAAGGCTAACTTAGCAGTTTTCTTTCTTTAAAAAAAGAAATACCTTGTAAGGTACAGACTCTCTGGGAACTCTCCTCCTCAGCCTAGGAGCTCTGGAGAGTAAACTGTTTACCAAGTATTTATACACCCAACACTGTGCTAAGTGCATTGTATGCAATTACTTTGCATTTAATCCTTACAAAATTTTATGAAATAAGTTTTACTATCCATATCTTATGAATTAAGGAAATAGTTTAAGAGAGCTTTAGGATCTTGTTCATTTTCAACAAAGTAAGTAAAAAGACAGAGCCAAGAGTTTGTATTTGTCACTATTGAATATTAAGTTAAAGGAAAAGCTGAAGAAATAGCTGGCAATTTAGGGTCTATGGATAAGAGTCAAGCACTGAGATTGTAAAATGTGGAAAAGAAAAGGTGAAGGATGACTTAATAGTACCTCCCAATTCATAAAATCTACAAGGAAATGTTTAGTACTTATTCCATACCTTTACATAGAGAAGAAGAAAAATGGGCATAACCTACATTTAAAAATGTTCAGTATTAATGAATGATTTTGTAATAGGAAAAGTTTAAGGGTGACAATCCTTAGAAAATTTAAAAAATAAAAATATATGATTTTGGGACTTCCCTGGCGGTCCAGTGGTTAAGACTTCGGGCTTCCAACGAAGGGGGCATGGGTTCAATACCCGGTCAAGGAACTAAGATCCCACGTGCCGTGCTAAGACCCCCAAATACCGATGCAGCCAAAATATATATATGATTTTCATAGAAAAGATCTGCCTGTAGGGAGGATTTGGAAAGACATGATTTATTAATTATTATCTTTTAATTATGAGATGGGAAAAGACACACTAGTGGAAGTGAACCACAGGCCAGATGATCACGTGAGTTTCTTCTTGTTTTCTCAAATTTGTAGGCAGAGACCTTCAGGCCTCAAGAAATCCTCCAGAAGGATTCCCAACAAGTTTCAGAAAGTGAGAATCTGGCTGGTTGTCAATAGGACTTTGAACGTGTAAGGAGAGAAACAGTTGCCATGGGCATTTGGTTGTCTTTGAATATAGGAAAGAACTAAGATGAAAATACAATAAGCTATTATTATATAAACTGATTTTGGAACAGGGCCTTAATACACACTCAGTGCCTTTACCAAAACAAAACGAGAGAAAGCAAAACAAACAAAATACCAACTAAAAAACCAGTCCACAATGGAAAGTGTTTTTATTCATTAAAACTACAACAAAAAAATGTATTCCTACCTTTTCACAGCAATCCATCAACTAGCAAGGATAAATAAGGTATTGTTAGCTGCCCTTTAGTGACACTGAAGGATTAATGGCATTGTGTTTTCTGTTCACATGAAACATGAATTCTATCCACTAATGATTCAAATGCTAAGTTGCAAAATCTCTTGCATTTACATGTATGCTTTATTCCTGGCAAAATTATCTTCAGCATCAATGTTAATTGTATGTAGAACACTTAAAGAAAACAAAACCTCAAAAACTTCATTTCTTAGGTTTCTATAGGGACCATTCCCTTGGTCATTTAATTTTTGGAGAATTTTTTAAAATGGCATGCGATGTGTTGAAAAAAGCACTGAGTTTCCAGGAGACCTGAAAAAGTCACTTATGCTTTGCTGTCCTTTGTTCTACGTTACTTTCTGAGCCACTGTTCTATCATCTATAAATTAGAAATAATAATTCATCTTCTTCTAGCTCTTCATACAATTATAAGAAAATACTTTACAAAGCATAAAATGAGAGCTAGTATACCTAAATTTCAGATACTGTTGATTGGTAACACTAGAGACTCAATTTACAATTTTTCATAAATTTTAATAAAATTAAAATGTTCAGAATTAAATTTGAGTGGTAATAAATTTCAGTATATTCCCAATAATCAGGTGACATGAAATCTCGAACATTTACAAAGAAGAAAACAAGCAGGCAAAATGAAGAGAGAAAAGTTTAAAACCATATTCCAGTATTGAAAGAGAATTTAATTTTATGACAGTAGTTGATAATCTGTTTGCATTTTGTTCAGGTCAGCCTTCCTATAACCCTGGGCTGTGGCAATATTGCTTTGTGTCTTCCATCCTGTAATCCAGTCTTTTATTGATTTGGGGGAGACTACCTGGTCATTTGGATCCCTACTGTTAACCTGTCACTTCTCTCTTTTTTTCCAGCTTAAACTTGAGGTCCACACCCACCCTTCACACTGCACCAGGCACTAACAAACAGTTTCAAAGCGTTCCTTAATTCTGATAAGACTGGAAAAGGCATATGTTCCCTGAAGGTGCTCAGTCAAAATAGGAACAGCCAGAAGCTTTAAAAGTATATATATATATTTTCAAAATATGCTTGTATCTCCTCTACTATGAAATTGTAACTGACACAAGATTCAAGAGTAAATTCCCCCAAAAGAAGGTTCCAATGACATTTCCAGTTCATGAATCAAAGGGTAAGAGGAAAGATGAATTTCTAGAATTGTTTTTAATAGCATTGTTTTTAATCCCCCAAATAAGCTTCTTTATATTGTTAAGTTTTCTTTATAGTAAATACATTGCAGGCAACTCAGATGGAAAAGTACCTTAAAGGAAAAGACATACATTTTGCCCAAGGCACTTTAATTGATCTAAACAAAGGCTGGGCTCCAAGCAAATGTACCTTTGGAGCTCAGAAGACGGCAGCTGCTAGCAAATAAGTAGGTTTTGGGAATTCGCACTTGGGGAGGCCTGCTATGGCTGCTCAGGCCCCTTGCATTTTGTCAGTGGTTACTGAGCAATCAAAACATTTAGAATTCTCATGGAAATTTGCTGAAGCAGGCATGAACATACGAGGTGTAAAATAATGATTAGTTCATGACTAGAGGTGTTGCCCTGGGTTATTTTGGTCTGTTTTTGATTACCCTTAATGGGAGCAAAGAACACAAAGGATTTTCTCAACATGTACAGAGTTGTATTTCTCACAGAATATTTGAACTATCTCCTTACATCAGAATAAGGGCATGGGCTAGGCCGTGAGGCTGGAGCTCTGTGAAGTGAGCTGCTAAAAGCCCCTGGGTGGTAGATCCGTTACAAACTTCCATTCAAATCTGCTTTTCTGCATAGATGACTTGTTTACAGAACTGTGCTGTACTCTGCCCTACCACTCACAGATAGGCATTCATTGTAAAATTCATAATGAAACCAAAATGGCTCCAACCCCCCAAACCCACTCTGACCTTACAGAGCTGAAACCATCACATTAAGGCAGTTTTCTTATCTTCACCCTTACTTCCCTGAGCTGATCTCAGTATGTCTTCTTTGATCAGATCTTAAAAAAGAAACTGGTTTATGCACTAAACGTTTTGTGCCTTGATCTAATATTAACATGATGTCTGTGTAAAATGACAAAAAGAACCAGTATTGAATCACATTATATTTTCTGTCATTCCACGTTATCCCAGATTGCTAAATGTGTTCTTTCCAAGAAGTTTGATTGAATTACTGTATACGTTTACTGTCCTTTGTGACAGTTTTGTCATTGTTAGAGATTTCAGTAATTAAAATGGGAAACAGAAACTTAGGTTATTTTCCTTATCAAAACTATGTTCCTTGGAGCCACATTATTTATGATGGTTTTCGTGCTCTTGTACATTGGATGTCTTAAGCTGAGTGTACTTTAGGGGATACTCTATAATTACAGGAAGGTACTTCTTTCCTTCAACACTGTGATCTGACCTGTGACACATCTGTACTATACACTATGTAAATGGCTAACATGTCAATTGCAAACCAACTGAATGTACAAATCTTAGTGCTGGTGCTGAAATCTCTTCAGAATAGTCATCATGATCTCAAAGTTTGTTTCAAAATTTGCAAGTATCAAGTATCAATCAAAACTGAAGATGGAACACTAATGAATGTTGAATTCTCATGTTTTAGGTGTACTTCCTTTTTAGATTTTTTTTGTTCTCTGCTATTTTTAACGTACTGTTTCATTTAAATTTTGTACATGCTAATTTCATTTGTGCGATTCAAATAAAATTGTGGTATATACAAAAAAAAAAAGGAAAAGTCATGTTAACCACATAAGGAGAAGCTAAGTCCTAACCAGGCCAGAGTTAGGATCCCATAAAAGGAAGGTGATTTAATGGCCACAGGTGACAAATATATTCATCTTGAGTCTTTTGGTCTGCAAGTAATAGAAATCCATTCAAATTATTTCCAGCAAAGAGGGGACTTTATTGAAAGTCTGGATTGCCTAACCATAGAAAGGAGGGGTGTAGTTTAGCCCAAGGAGTGACTGAACCCAGGAATGTGACACCCTCTGGACTGCCCCTCTTCTGTTTGTAGAACAGCTTCTTTCATTGTTTGGGGTCTTCAAATCTCATAAACCTGCCACTAGAGAGGGACTTCTTCCCTTCCTAGGGAAGAATTCAGAATGGCCCACCCTTGGATAAATCAACTCTGGCGAGGAAGGTAGGGAATTGTCATTGCCAGCAGCTGGAGAAATTCAAGGTAAAGTGGAGAAATGAATAGCTTTGCAAATAAAAGGGCTGCAACTGGGATTAATACTGTGCAACAAACCAAACTGCAGGTGGAGAACACACCTTAGAATAAAACAGCAGGGCTTCCCTGGTGGCGCAGCGGTTGAGAATCTGCCTGCCAATGCAGGCGACACGGGTTCGAGCCCTGATCTGGGAAGATCCCACATGCCACGGAGCAACTGGGCCCGTGAGCCACAACTACTGAGCCTGCGTGTCTGGAGCCTGTGCTCCGCAACAAAAGAGGCCACGACAGTGAGAGGCCTGTGCACCGCAATGAAGAGTGGCCCCCGCTCGCCACAACTCGAGAAAGCCCTCGCACAGAAACGAAGACCCAACACAGCCAAAACAATAAAAATAAATAAATTAATTAATTAAAAAAAGAAAGAATAAAAGAGCAATGCTCAATTGTGCTCAAACTGAGAACCCTTGGTACGGGGGATGGAGGACCAAGGAAGCGAATGCAGAGATTAAAATGTGGGATGAGCGTTGGGACTAATTTTTTTGATAGTTATGGAAGAATCAGACAGTATCCTGTTCATGTGACCATAACAAAATACTAAGAAATTATCAGGCTAGTGAGAAAAAGAGCAACAAAGACTGTTCTTTACAAATAAAGTTAAGGCCAGTGAGTGATTCAGGCCTTCAAACTGTGGTGACTCAGGACTACCCTGAAACTCCTAGTGGTCTTCAAAGGACCACAGCTGCAGGGTTGGTGGAACTTTCCGCTGGATCTTTTTTTTTTTTAACATCTTTATTGGAGTATAATTGCTTTACAATGGTGTGTTAGTTTCCGCTTTGTAACAAAGTGAATCAGCTATACATATACATATATCCCCATATCTCCTCCCTCTTGCATCTCCCTCCCTCCCACCCTCCCTATCCCACCCCTCTAGGTGGTCACAAAGCACGGAGCTGATCTCCATGTGCTATGCAGCTGCTTCCCACTAGCTATCTATTTTACGTTTGGTAGTGTATATATGTCCATGCCACTCTCTCACTTTGTCCCAGCTTACCCTTCCCCCATGTCCTCAAGTCCATTCTCTACATCTGCATCTTTATTCCTGTCCTGCCCCTAGGTTTTTCAGAACCTTTTTTTTTTTTTTTTAGATTCCATATATATGTGTTAACATACAGTATTTGTTTTTCTCTTTCTGACTTACTTCACTCTGTACGACAGACTCTAGGTCCATCCACCTCACTACAAATAACTCAATTTCATTTCTGTTTTGGCTCAGTAATATTCCATTGTATATATGTGCCACATCTTCTTTATCCATTCATCTATCGATGGACACTTAGGTTGCTTCCATA
Source organism: Balaenoptera acutorostrata (assembly GCF_949987535.1). Lineage (NCBI taxonomy): Eukaryota > Metazoa > Chordata > Mammalia > Artiodactyla > Balaenopteridae > Balaenoptera > Balaenoptera acutorostrata. The sequence continues at coordinate 126,890,021 of NC_080068.1, read as the reverse complement.
TCCTGGCAATTGTAAATAGAGCTGCAATGAACATTGTGGTACATGACTCTTTTTGAATTATGGTTTTCTCAGGGTATACGCCCAGTAGTGGGATTGCTGAGTTATATGATAGTTCTATCTTTAGTTTTTTAAGGAACTTCCCTACTGTTCTCCATAGTGGCTGTATCAAGTTACATTCCCACCAACAGTGCAAGAGGGTTCCCTTTTCTCCACACCTTCGCCAGCATTTATTGTTTGTAGATTTTTTGATGATGGCCATTCTGACCAGTGTGAGGTGATACCTCTTTGTAGTTTTGATTTGCATTTCTCTAATGATTAGTGATGTTGAGTACTCTTTCATGTGTTTGTTGGCAATCTGTATATCTTCTTTGGAGAAATGTCCATTTAGGTCTTCTGCCCATTTTTGGATTGGGCTGTTTGTTTTTTTGATATTGAGCTGCATGAGCTACTTGTAAATTTTGGAGATTAATCCTTTGTCACTTGCTTCATTTGTAAATATTTTCTCCCATTCTGAGGGTTGTCTTTTCATCTTGTTTATGGTTTCCCTTGCTGTGCAAAAGCTTCTAAGTTTCATTAGGTCCCACTTGTTTATTTTTGTTTTTATTTCCATTTCTCTAGGAGGCGGGTCAAAAAGGATCTTGCTGTGATTTATATCATAGAGTGTTCTGCCTATGTTTTCCTCTAAGAGTTTTATAGTGTCTGGCCTTACATTTAGGTCTTTAATCCATTTTGAGTTTATTTTTGTGTATGGTGTTAGGAAGTGTTCTAATTTCATTCTTTTACACGTAGCTGTCCAGTTTCCACTGGATCTTAAAAGTACTTGAGACTGTGGTGTTGCTACCTACTGCTTATCCACCTAAGGGCACCAGAATTGCCTTATCCAATCAAACCTAGGTCAGGTTTTATTTTCTGCAAACCCAATTGAATAACCAATGCACAATTCTTTTTCTTTCCTGTTTTTAATCAGTTAGTACTGAAGACAAAATAAAATGTAAAGCAATATAAAATGTCACAAATTCCTTCTGCTCTGATATTGAACCTAATTAGCTCTGACTTAAAAAAAAAATTCTCCTCTCTTTTGTTTCAAAAATGTAGTGAACATACGAGGCTGATTAAAAAATTGTCTTTAGGCAAAGGATTCGAATAGATATTTCTCTGAAGATGATATACAGATGGCCTACAAGTATGTGAAAAGATGCTCAACATCACTAATCATTAGAAAAATGTGAATCAAGACAACAATGAGGTTTCACCTCACATCCATTAGCTTGACTATTATTAAAAAAAAGAAAATAAGTTTTGTTGAAGAGAAACTGGAACCTTTGTAAATCGTTGGTGGGAATGTAAAACGGTGCAGTTACTATGGAAAACAGAATGGTCATTCCTCAAATAATTAAAAGTAAAATTACCATATGATCCAGCAATTCCACTTCTGTGTGTATCCAAAAGCATTGAAAGCAGGAGTTTAAGAGATATTGCACTTCTATGTTCAGAGCATCACTATTCACAATAGCCAAGAGGTGGAAACAACCTGTGTCCGTCAATGGATGAATGGATAAACAAAAGGTGGTATAAACATACAATGGCATATTATTCAGCCTTAAAAAGGAAGGGAATTCTTACAAATGTGACAACATGAATGAATGTGTCCAAGTGACATAAGCCAGTCACAAAAAAGGCAAATACTATATGATTCCACTTAGATGAGGTATGTAGAACAGTCAAATTTATATAAACAGAAAGCAGAATGATGGTTGCCAGGGGCTTGGGGGTTGATGTGGAAATGGGGACTTGTTTAACAGGTATAGAGCTTTGATTTTGCAAGATGAAAATGTTCTGGAGACTGGTTGCACAACAGTGTAAACACACTCAATGCTACTGAACTGTACACTTAAAAATGGTTAAGATGGTAAATTTTATGTTATGTGTTTTTTAACCACAATATGTAAATTATGATTAGAGTGTGTTGGTGTAAAAATGTTTGGATTTATCTAAAAAGAAATGTTTCTATTAGGAGATGATTTGATATAAACTGGATGATTTTTTCTTGTAATTTATAGTTCTTTATATTGCATGATGTTTTCTTTTTAAAATTACATTCGGGCAATTGCTGCTAACTTTATAATTACAGCATTAACATTAAAAAATTATAATAAGATGTTTGTAAACACTGCTGATTTTAAGATTGAATTTTTCCTTCTGTAATTCAGCTTTTAGAAGAAGAATAATGCACTTTAAACTGTGTTTAAATAAATCATAATTACTTATGTTTCTAGATACATTGCCTAAGCTGGGCCTGACAATTAAAGAGCTAATTATGTTGAATATGCAATTTCACTTTCCTCCTAGGCTTGTTCAGTTATTTCTGTTCTCTAATTTAGACATGCAAGTGTTTATTTGCCACTAGGCAACACCTGATAAAAATATTTAAGTACAGGCAAGGACAATTATATATCTATGAAGACATGTAAAAAATAGTTTTATGTGAGAAAGATGATTATCTGCTTGAAATTTTGAATATTTTCTTTGATTTTTATATGTATTACAACCAGGCAACATAGCTCTTACTGTAAATCTAGGTTGCAAAAGATACTGGGCTTTGAAAAAGTGAGGTTATAGCCAAGATTTCACATGGAACCTCTATACCAAGGCATGGTGAGACATCAACTAGGTGGCTGTCATTTTGTAGACTGAGAAGTTAGTACATCCTATTAGAGTACTTAACTTAATGCTACATAAAATTGAGGTGGTCAATGACTAATTCTTATAGAGAGGTGGAATTTAATACTGGTTGTGACACAGAGCAAGCAAGCATTCCAGGAGGTGGCTTCATGTCTCGATTTTTATTCTGTGACTTTACTGAATTCCAGTTCCCTCAAACATTCAGTAGAGCCAACACCTGCGCTTTACACTCCTCTAAAAACACTAAAACAACAATGACAACAACAATAACACAAGTAAAACCCTTTGTTGTATCTCCTCGGGAGAAAAGAAAGTTCTTTTAGAAATATGAAAGATTCCTTTTTCTTAGCACAGAGGCAATGATCTGCTGTGCAGGGCAGTGCTTTCAGTGGAATGGCAAGAATTGTTTCTTTCAGTGTATTAGAAAGAGGCCGACTATTAAAAAATCACAGGCGTAAAGAATTTCTCCGTAACACTTATGTAAACTGAATTTTTGTACATTAGTTTCTAAAAATCAGAACCTCTCATAATTGTGTTTATACAACTTTAATATAAGTGGGCTTAGATTAAATAAAGCACGATGAAGAAATATGAAAAATAAAAGTAAAAACACATATATATACACACACGCTAAAATAGGGGAAGGAATTAAGGTGTAAAAAACTGGATTCTTGAGCGACAGCACTTGATGGCAATCACTAAAGTAGTGAGAGAAACGATGTGTTCCTCAAAAGTCACAAAGAGAACCTATTTCGCTAGCTTCTAATGTGGGTAAGACATAATAAGTAGAGTCCTGGGCTGCAAGATGGTCTGTAAGGATGACATAGCAAGTACAGCTACTTTTCTCATGGAGAGGCTTAGAATGGCTATGCACTAAAAGCATTGCCAATCCAGGGTTAAAAGGGACCATTAAAGGCTTTAATCATCTGTTTTGATTTGAAATGTACTGCTACTGTGTGTAGTTTGGATTTTCATAATAAGCTGTCATTTTATCCACAAAATTCAGATGTTTAAGAAATAGATTAAAAAAAATTTTTCTCCAACTGATATATCTAACATGAACTGTGATTATACTAGGTAGCCATCCCTCCACCCACCTGCAAAATTACCCACTCCCCCTTCTCTGGGCTTGTATCTACACTATTTCAAGGAGCTTACATAGTGCCACGCAGTTAAGGATGACATCTGTTCCAGGTAGCCACCCTCTCTCTCCACCCCGGCATCTGCAGCAGCCTTGTTTAGTTGGGTCTTTGTGTGTTTGCCCATGTAGATTGCTTCTGTGACACCATTTAATCTTGTCCAGAGGCCCCATGGGTCATGTGATGACTCAGTGCTTGGGCCCCTCTTGGGTGCACACAGTCACTCTGCTATTCTTGTCATGCTGAGACCACAGAACTTCAATGAGGCTTCATATAGCTCTTTACCCCTCCCTGATTACCAGGGAAAAGGAAATCATCCATGCCTAGTGCAGAGAAATTGTATGAGGCTTCGTGGATTTATTTGAACCCAGTCTGACTCAGGACTTTTCCCTTTCTTCATCTCTGCCAGGAAAAATGAGCAAAGGTTCCCTCTACACTTGTTTTCTACAAACTATCTGGAGTCCTCCTGTCCCTCAAGACAAGTCCCTCAAGACTTTGCTCAGCAGAGCATGGATATCTCCACCTCAGACCCCACTATGTCCACCCACTCTTAGATCTCCTTTTCACTCTTTTCTTCCCTCCACCTTTTGGAGTTACTTTTCATGTTGGGGTGGGGAAAGAGGAGAGAGAAGGGGACAGAGCAGTGAAATTTCCCTTGAGTCATCTAGTATCTTTGTGCCTTGAGTTTACTTGTTGGCTAGATTTTGCCCGTAAAAAAATATAGGCTTTTGATCCTCAACAGACCTTTCTTTGATTCTATAAGTACCTTTCTTCCAGAAGTCAATAGTTGCTTCATGTTAGCTGCCTTAATGCCAAAGTGTCACAAGTAGCATAAATATAGGGGATACATGTTGGTTAATACTTCAAAATATTATTTCACCACAACACTGAGTTCTCCAACCCCTGAGCAACCCAACTTTATGGTTTAATATAATAAATATGGCAGGAAAAATATTATTTTGAATCATATGAAATTGCTACTAGTTGACCATTTTGACCAGAACAGCAGAAAAAAAATTTCAACACAGAAGTATGATGTCTAGTGTATTTTTTCTCAGGGTCTGGCCCATGTACCATCTGCTTCAGAATTACATCTGGTAGATGTAGTGGGGAGAAATAAATTTATTAAAGTGGTGTTAACTGTACCTTACTCCAAGCTTTCTAACCAGAAACTCTAGAGGTGAGGTGTGTGAATTTGTATTTATAGCCAGCATGCCAGATGATTGGCTATTCTGCCCATATACCAATCTCTCCTTGGGAGTTTTCCTTTTTTGTGCTAGTGAGTAATCTACCTGAGCCAGTAGCAGATAAGATGATAAGATAAGCAGATAATTGGATAAGATGATAGATCTTTTTCAGGGAGCCATCCTTCTGTCTCATTGGCCTCAGCCATGGTGGGCTTGTGTCACTTTGTCACATATACTAAGTAAAAACTTACTCTATATTTTTATGTCATTGCTTGATGAGTGATTCATTTCACTTGCAGAGAAGGGAAAACTATTTTTCCTTAGTAAAGCATATTTTACACCAAAGAAATACACAGCAGAATCAAGTAAAGAGAAACTCAAGCCTGTTTTCTAAACCACTGTTTGTTTAAATAAATAGGGATGTGTCTACATTTAGCAAAAAGAGACAAAGAGAAAGAAAAATTGGAAAATGTAAGTTGCATTTCTGTAAAATAATACTAGGATTGGAATTTCTGTCCCTAAAGCTGAAATTATCTATATGGCATAAAGGGAAAGCTATAACTATTGGTAAAAGGATTTGAGTTTACATTAAGTGATAAAATAACAAAAAGTCTGTTATTATTTAAAATAATAAATTAGACTTTTAAGAAATGGATTGCTAACCCAACTTTTTATATTAAATTTCTTAAAATATAGAAACATAACTAATGGAAAATTTCATATACTTAACTACTAACTATAAGCTGTAGGTTGAGGGCTATATTTTCTTGGAGTAAATTATGGGCAAGAGAGAAAGCCAACACATTACCTGGAACAGCAAACCAAGGTGCTGTGTAAGTTGGCCTCATATCAGCAAACAACAAAATGTTGAAGAAATTGGAACTTGCAATTAAAATGATGTTGGCAAAAGAAAACTACCATTTATCATGGATGGGTTATGTAACCACTGACCTTAATGCAATATGGGGGCCTCAAAAGAAACAAGTTAACCAAGTTTATGTGTGTCATTTCAAGAATTTAGTTCCAGAACAGTCAATCCTGATTAACTTTAACTCGTCTAACTGGAACCCTTAATTAACTATTTTTTTCTCAAAAAGCTGAAAAAAAATGAGGCAGCACACAAAAAATAAGCTTATATCAAAGTTTTACTTTAAAAGCTTCCACTAAAAACTTCCAGAGCATATTTTCACATCTGTACCTCTTCAGAAAACAACTTTCCAACCTACTATTCTCTTTACCATATAACGGTTTTATATATGCCCTAAATATGTAAAATTCTTTTAAAAATATCTGTCATATTTAATATAATCTACTTCCTAAGGCAACAAAGTAAACTAATCTTCATTATGAAAAAAAAAGAGAGAGAATGTCAAGAATTCTCTTATTTGCAGTTAATGAGAACACTGAATTAATCTGGAATAATCTATTTATCGAACTTTTTGATTTATTAAGTTTCAGCTTTAATAACTGAGACAACTTATTGATAACTCTGAGGTAGCTTCCAAGAAGAACAATAAAAGGTGATCCAGACAATGGATACTAAATTGGGTGTCCACCATCTCTGACCCTGACCCCACACAGGGGCATTGGAGCTATCATGTGGGTTCTGCTCAAGCCAAGGGTTAGAAAGGGAGAAGGAATAAGGCGGGCGAAATTAATAAAATTTGTAGAAAAAAAGGAAGCTGAAAAGCAGACAGATAAAATAGATGAGAAAGTGAATATATGCTCTCAGAAACTGCCCTGGGTCCCATTTAAATAGTATCTTTGCAGATGGGTACATATTCCAAAATTATATTGGTTCATCATGAGAACTTGTGATTTTTCAGGCTGTCTGTAATACTCATTATCATTATAATACAGTGATTTATCTGACCAAATGTTGTATTAAATCATTGAATACATGTCTATTTGTACTAAAAATACACGAGGCAATAAACTTGTTACTTTTTTTCATGGTTCCTACTACACTGTGATGTACCATTGATGATATTAACTGAGAGAAGATGGGTGACTGACAGAATTTTAAACATGGTGTATGCTGTGAGCTACTATAGTGTTAACAATACAGGGATTTCTTTTGTACTTCTAATACAACTGATTTACACAGCTTCTTGGTAGGTCACTAAAATGTGTAATTAAATGACATTGTTCTAGATAACTTTGCTTTATTGTTTATATAAATGAGACAAATACATCTGCACTATCAATAGAAACCATGGAAGACTATAATTTCAATTTATTGAGCAATTGCTACTTTCAAAACCCTGAGGTAGGTATGTTGAAAACCCAGAAAGATAAAGCCCCTTTCCCTGCCCCACAAGAGCTTATAGATCATTTCAACAAAACAGAGTGTCCATATCTAAGATAGTATATGGTAAACAAGAAATACAAAATAAATGATTCTAAAATTTGAGGAAGGGAGAGATTGACTACATGGAAAAAAAGCATTATGTGGTTGCAAGAGATAGAGCTGAGAGGTGAGGTGGGATTCAACAGATGAAATGAGGATGCGTCATTTTCGGAAGAGAGACTAGATTAAGACAAGCCTGGAGGCATAAGAATACATGCAGAAAATGTTTGAGGTAGGGTGAGTGACAGCTGTGGCTGAAATTACAAAGGGCTAAGCCTGGTAACGTGAGTAGGATTCAAGAAATGGAAGGTTTGATTGCCATGAGATTTCATGACCAGATTTGTATTAATAGGAGAATTTGGTTAAGTTTGCTGGATATGAGATATTATTAGATATTTAGGTAGAAAGGTCATGAGGTAACTAGATATACAAATCTGGGGTGGGTACATGCCAGAGGTATATAAATTTGAGAATCTTCATAACGTAGATGGCATTTAAAGTTACCATCTCAAACATTGAGATCACCAAGGAAGTGGGAGTATTTAGACAAGAGACTCAAAGAATGAGCCATGTTGCTCTCAGAGGTGAGAGAGCGAAATAGGAAGCAGTAAAGGAGAAAATTCACCTGAATATGTTGTTGTGAAAGCCAATGAATAAAGTGTAAAGTATGATCAGTCATGTCAAATATTAATGATAAGGTAAATAAGATGTGAATGAAGAATTGGTCACTGGATTTAGATACTTGCAGGTCAGTGGTGAACCAGAAAAGAACTGTGTCCATGGAATGGCATGAGAATAAAGCCCAAATGGAATGAGGTTAGAAGGAGGAGAGCAAAGAAATTATAGAGAGGGAAAAGAAAACTCATGAAGGGGTTTTATTATACATAAGAACAGAGAAATGGATTGGTAACTAAGGGGAAACCACAATCACACGGGTTAATTTTTGAAGATAAGTAAAGCATTTGTATAAGGATGGGAATAATCTCCCAAAGAGGGGAAAAAAATGATGATTCAGGAGAGAACAGGGAGATGAAATGGAGCTGTGTCTTTAAGTAGGCATCATGGGAAGACTTATGCTCTAGAGAGAATGATTTAAAATTAGAAAATGTAACTTTCTCAAAATGAAGCTACATATTTAAGAAACTATTAATTAGAATTCTGATAACATGTGTTTAGTGTATGTGTAGGTAAAATTGGATAAAATAATCTTAAAATTTATATGGAGAACGGATACCAAAGATTAGCCTAGAACATTTTAGAAAAGAGTAACATAGAAAGACATGCCTTCCCAGACTTAGAACATACAGGAAAGCCACTCTAAACAGATCAATATGGTGTTCGCCTGGTATTAGACAAATGGCTTAGAATAGACTAGAAATCCAGAATTAGATCCAAAGACATACGATAATCTAATGTATGACACACGTGGCAGTTAAATTCATTGGGAAAGTATTTTATAATGTATATAACATACACATTATAAGTTATATATAAAGTATACAATCATTATTTTACTTTGAGTGCTTGCAAAAGTAAACTTCCATCTGGATAGAATATTAGCCTTTATATTACAATAACTGAAGATAAGTTTCAGAGGTAGTAAAGTGGTAAATGTAAAATTAAAGTTTTGTGAGAAAATCTAGGAGACTACAGGTACAATTTAGAGATGAGGTTGAGCTTCTTAAGCAAGACTAGAAACCCAGAGGTTATAAATAAAAAATAGACATACTTAATTACATTAAAGGACCTTAGGATACTGTCAAGAGTATTGTTGAAATGATGGATCATGGAATCCAAATGGAATAAGGCCCTAGGTACATGGATTGGGAAAGAGTAAAGGAATGAAAAAGCTGGAGGACTCAATTCACATGCAGTGCTCATGGTGAATATGGTTGGACCAGCAAGTGCAAGGAGGGAAGGTGTGGTCTGTGTGGGCTTGTTTGAGTGAAGGATTTGGGGAGTGGAGCAATTAGAGGTGATGGTAAGATCCGAAGTGGGATCACATGTACCTCGGGATACTGGCAAGACTGAAGAATGGTGAATGAGAAGACTTCAAAACCACCTCATATTCATCTGTTCTTAAGATACTTAAGTGCTTACTTGTGTTTACCCCAGTCTCCCTCCACAAAGCAGGGCATGTGTGCACACCCATGCGTCCAGAGTGACTAAGGGATGGGCCAGCCTGGCAGCTCCCCAGGCTCAACCTATAAACGTTGCGAAATCATTGTGGGAACACTAATCAGTGGACATGTAAGGGTGTTAAGGATTTCCTATTAACTATAACGCCTCTCAGAGAGAAGGACAGTGGGAAGAGGTTCTCCCAGACTCCTCTCTCCTCAGCGGCTATGCGCTGGTAACAACAGTCAGTAATCTATTTCCAGAGGGAGTTGGGTCAATTTAACTACATTTTGCTGAATGTGGCATCCAAGTTTGGAGCCAGGATTTCTTCAGAAAAATAGCGAAAAGGAGGATTGTGCCCATAAAACGTCTACTACTTTTGATGTTTAAAATTATTAGTTTTATCAAAGCGATGAACATAACTAAGCTGGTGCAAGTGATTTTCAGCACTTGATTTGGATATTTTGAGTGTGTCAGCTATCTCTCGCGGGGTGTAATGTTGATTGTTCTCAATTAATGTCAATTAATTAATGATCAATTAATGATTTGATCGCTATCAACTACAACTGGTCTACCCGACCGTGGAGCATCGTCCAGCGAGAAATCTCCAGCATGGAACTTCGCAAACCACTTTTGACATGTTTGATCATTCACAGCACCTTCTCCATACACTGCACAAATCTTTTTTTGTGTTTCAGTTGCATTTTTACCTTTCTTGAAATAATAAAGCATAATATGCCAAAAAAAAATTATTAGTTTTAAGGATCACCAAAAAATTCTGTGCTCCCTCCCACCCCAACCCTGCCAACATACGTTTCATACCAACAAAGTTTCTAGATTGCATCTTCTCCCTCTCAGTCACTCTGTCTGAAAAGTATTTGAGTTCCCAGTGAATATCAGTATATTCACTAATGTCCTAGTGAATGATATGAGGGGGCTTAGCTCCTGAAGGCTCTGGAGAAAGCGAGAAATCTGGGATTACTCGGGGAGTCATTTCTGCCATCTCTTAGGACAAGCAAAGAATGTAAATTTATCAGGGAGCACTTCATCGACAATCTTCAAGGCAGCAAACTGAAGCAGATTATGGTAGGAAAGAAGCACCTTTGCTTTTAATCCTCTCGTCCTTCTTATTTCTGGGTGAGGAATAGATGGCATCACCTTTCAGACTAATGTGAAACAACATTGTAACTTCCTTCCCGAGTTTGGGTCTTTCTGACCTACAACTTTAAAAAATTTTTGTTTTTCTGCATTTGACTTCCTCTACATTTCTGAATTTGTTTTTTTAATATCAGCCTACCTGTATATGACTCGTATCTAATCATCTTACCACATCCTTGTTTAAGCAACAAAGTCTAAAGCATACTGTTTGTCTAAGTTGTGTCATAAAAATATACCTCTGCTTTCTCTTGAGGCTGCTGTGATTATTATGGAGAAATTTGAGCTTGGAGTAAAAGGAACAGGTTTGAATCTCTGTTCCTTTTCCTGCCATCTGCATGAGTGTGGGACATTTTTGTAACTTGTTTTAGACACCATTTTATCACCTGGAAAAGCAAAGTGATAAAATATTCTTGACAGCTGTTGAAGAAGTTATGCATTCAAAAATGCCCATGACTTAGAAATGTTCCTTAAACTATTAATTTTTTTTTTTCATTTGAAACAGTGAATTTAGAGAAAACTTACTTGCTTTACCCATTTTATGTGATATTAATCATGTTGTGTGCATGTAATAGCTGCAGTCTCTAAGCCACTAATAGAGATTGAGATCATACAACTAAGTGGGAAGAATTCTCATTAGGAATTTTAGGGAGAAGGTAAAATACTTCCTCCAGTGACCACGTGAGGTGTATGATCTTGCTACTATTATATAGAATGTATCCAGTTTCCTGAGAATTAAACAAAGTAGTAGTCCTTATATTTTCCAATCTGAGATTCTCTTTTTTTTTTTTTTTTGAGCCATATCAAGTGACATATTCCTTCAATGTCCTCCTGATAGTGGAGAGTAATTCTATATTGAGATGAACACAATCTCAGTTACAGAAAAGAATGGGGGAAATAGCGATAATCCTGTATACTTATAAATAAAATATACTATACTAAACTAGACAAAATGGGTGTGCCTGTGAGTATGTGTGTGGGGGGATGTGGGTGTGTGTGTTTGGGATGATAAGAAAATAAAGAGAAGAGATAAAAAAGAAAGCATAAGAGTTACTCCTTCTCTTTTAGAGATTATGCCTAAGAAAATAACAGAGAGAACAAGAACAATACAGTGTATCTAACTGACAACATCATCCAGACTGTCTGTGTGTGGTGCAGCAGTGCATACGATATGAGTGATCCGGGTCTTGTGGAATCAGACAGCAAACTCTTCTAGAGAAAATACATATTGAATGAACCTATAAGAGGGAGGACGATATGGGCTGAGAGAGGAATTTCCAAATAGGAGTCTTGGGGAGAAGACTGAATGTGTGGGAACGTAAGCAGATTTGTTTGCAGGAAAAGAGAAGTGATGAGAGACAGACAGAGACAGAGACAGAGACAGAGTCAAAGGAGTGATGTGATTGGAGAGCTAGAGAAGATACCGTCAGTGGAGGATCTTTCAAGGTTTGTTTCTGACTCAGGGAGAGGCAATGGACCTGCTGTCTGTGAAGCCCTTGCCAAGCTTTTTCCAGGGAACACCATCTGGGCTCAGCCTTAGGGTAACTACGATGAATGGCGCTACCCACTTGCCCAGTGCAAGGGCTAACAAATGCCAGGTTGCTCCCTGTGTCAGACCACACAAGGTAGCATGAGTACTGTCAATATTTTTCTTTCAAAAGGGAGAAACAGAAGTCTTGAAAGCCTCCTATCCTATCCAATGGAGTCGCTGAAATATTTTTAAAGAAGAGTGTGCAACTTGTGTCTTTTGTACATGGAGAATATTATCTTTTACTGGCAGTTAAGTTTGCTATTAGCAAAACATATCTATAACCTGTATGTCATGGAAAGATTTGGAATAATCTGCATTGACATGAATGAAAAGGTTTCCTTTCTCTCAGAGCATCTGTCTTCACCCAGCATTTCTCTGCAGGCAAGGTGCTCTCTGCAAATATTCTTTCACAGCCAAAGCCTGCTATTTGTGCCAGCTATCTGCCAAACCTACTACCTTTTCTTTTCTTTTCCTTTTTTTCTTTTCTTTTCTCTCCCTTCCTCCCTCCCTCCCTCTCATCCTTCCTTTTTCTTTTAAATTATTGTGTCTTGCAATTGTGCACTTTCCTGCTATAGGTGGGACTCTGGTGGGAGACAGAGAAGGCTGATTCTGGGTTTGTAAAGCTTTGGTCCTCTTGGATTAAACCTTTTTTGGATACCCAATTTGATCTATATTTCCACTTTAACTGGCACGTTCTGTATTAGTCAAGTTTCTGCAGAGAAACAAAACAAATAGGCGATATCTTATCTAAAGAGATTTACTATGAGGAATTAGCTCACTCAGTTTTGGAGGCTGAAAAGTCCCACGAATTGCTGTCTGCAAGCTGGAGATCCAGGAAAGCCAGTGGTATAGGTCCAGTCCCAGTCTGAAGGCCTGAGAACCAGGGGAGCCGATGGCGTAAACCTCAATCCCAAAACAGAGGAAGACCAAGACTGATGTCCCAGCTTAAGCAGGAAGGCAGAGAGGCAAATTCTCCCTTCCTCTGCTTTTTATTCTATTTAGGCCCTCAATAGATTGGGTGATGCCCACCTACGCTGGGGAGGGCCATTTGCTTTACTCAGTCTACTGATTCAAATGCCCGTCTCACCTGGAAGCACCCTCACAGACACACCTAGAAATAATATTTAGGCAAATATCTGGGCACCCCATGGCCCAATCAAGTTGACATAGAAAATTATTAAAATTAATTATACCATCACACCTTCGTAGTTCTGGGCCAGTCCCACCCAAATCTTACACCCTGACTTGGTTTCTGAAATTCCAACCCAACATATTTGTAGTTGGTTCACCCATTTGCCTGGGTCCAGAATTTACTGGACACTGAAGATGTTGTCTGGCTCATGCACAGTTCAGTAGGGCTATCACTTCTGTTTTGTGGACACACTCCAAATACTAACTTTAAAGATTTATTAATTTGTTTTTTTAAATTAATTTTGAGCAAGAAGATTACACTATTGACTTACATTAAACTTGTGATTATGTAAACATCCAAATTTCTTTTCACCAGTATAAGTCAGTATTGCACATAAATTTTTAAAAATAATAATTCATAGAGCTATTGAGCCAGGGAATATTAGAGAATACTTCATTGAACTTATTTAATGCTGTCATCCCATTTTATTAGACTGGAAACTTACGGGAACTAAGATCATACTTTGTTACTGATGGAGCCAGGGTTAAATGCGAGTTTCCTAACTTAATATGATTTACATACTATGGAGCAGACTTTGAAACTTGCTTTGACTTTCTCTCTTGGTCTCCGCTTTCAGGGAGAGCTACTAGCTTCCGTAAGAAGCATTCTGGAGTAGTGGTTACCGCCATGGGCTGTGGGGTATAATCAAACATATTTCAGCCTTGCCACTTACTGGTTGTATGATGTTGGATAACCCAGCTAACCTAGCTGAGATTCAGTTTTTTCACAATTAGTACAACATAATAAGAAATCTAGTAAGATTTTTGTAGAGATCAATTGAAATAAAGTATAGCACCTAATATACAGGGAACAATACAATGTTAGCCATTATTATACGCATTATTTCCAATTTTAGTGAGCATTTCAACTACAAACTCATTTAAGTTCTGTTGAATGAGATAAAGCAAAGGGCTTATCATTATAGTTTTCAGTAGAACATTCCTTTCTGTTCAACATAGAAGGATTAATCAATACTTTTTGGATATACTTTTAAACTCAATTCATACTCAAAATCTTTTTCATAATGATACCATTTAGCTACTTTATCAATTCATATTTTAGCATATTTTTCTTAAAATGACATATAGTAGTTGGCACTAAGACATAGTTATCTGAATGTCAGTAGAATCTAGTCTTATATACAGAACAACAACAAAAATCCAGAATTCATTATTATTTTCAAAAAGTTAAATTATATTTTAAAGCATAAATTATAGAAAAAAGATACAGAAAATAACTTCAACAGATATTGATTCCACTATCATTTTTATTTCAGTAAATATTTTTAGATTTTTGTATACAAGTAAAACATGCAGTAAAAAACCATTATACACATCCAACTAGGAAATTTACATAGTTATATTCTTTGTCAATAATCACATATGGAGGAAATTCTTTTTTTTTTTTTTTTTAAAGGATTTTCTTATTTATTTATTTATTTATTTATTTATTTTTGGCTGTGTTGGGTCTTCGGTTCGTGCGAGGGCTTTCTCCAGTTGCGGCAAGCGGGGGCCACTCTTCATCGCGGTGCGGGGACCGCTCTTCATCGCGGTGCGCGGGCCTTTCTCTATCGCGGCCCCTCCCGTCGCGGGGCACAGGCTCCAGACGCGCAGGCTCAGCAATTGTGGCTCACGGGCCCAGCTGCTCCGTGGCATGCGGGATCTTCCCAGACCAGGGCTCGAACCCGTGTCCCCTGCATTAGCAGGCAGATTCTCAACCACTGCGCCACCAGGGAAGCCCCCGGAAATTCTTATTATGGAATTAAATTTTCCTAGTCCTTACATATAAAACAGTATAGTATATTGTGGTATTTAAAAACCATTTTAATGCGGTATGATTGACACACAAAACACTCCTGAATGCTTCCTGGAATCATCTGCCTGGGGATGATTAGGGTGGCAGTGTTTATCCATCACTCTCATCATATGTTGATGGAGGTTGCTCCTGAAGATGTTAACTTCCACCTACTTCTGGCTGCTCATGTGTGACTGCAGAATGGGCTGCCCTTAGGGTCCCTGCTGTGGCATCAGAGAAGCCTCACAGCACAAAGCAACAGACACTTCCTTGAGCAGAAACCCTGTCATTCCTACCTGAATTGAAGCCAGCACAGAACTGTTCACTGCAGCCACGTCTGTAATCAAGAGGTAAGGCCAAATACAAAGGATCATGAGAGATTACTGCGAGCAACTATATGCCAATAAAATGGACAATCTGGAAGAAATGGACAAATTCTTAGAAATGCACAACCTGCCGAGACTGAACCAGGAAGAAAATATGAACCAGAAAATATGAACAGACCAATCACAAGC
Organism: Balaenoptera acutorostrata; assembly: GCF_949987535.1. NCBI lineage: Eukaryota > Metazoa > Chordata > Mammalia > Artiodactyla > Balaenopteridae > Balaenoptera > Balaenoptera acutorostrata. The sequence goes on along the minus strand of NC_080068.1, from coordinate 126,874,358 downwards.
ACTGAAATTGAAACTGTGATTAAAAATCTTCCAAAAAACAAAAGCCCAGGACCAGGTGGCTTCACAGGCTAATTCTACCAAACATTCAGAGAAGAGCTAACACCTATCCTTCTCAAACTCTTCCAAAATATAGCAGAGGGAGGAACACTCCCAAACTCATTCTACGAGGCCACCGTCACTCTGATACCAAAACAGACAAAGATGTCACAAAGAAAGAAAATTACAGGCCAATATCACTGATGAACATAGATGCAAAAATCCTCAACAGAATACTAGCAAACAGAATCCAACAGCACATTAAAAGGATCATACATTATGATCAAGTGGGGTTTATCCCAGGAATGCAAGGATTCTTCAATATACACAAATCAATCAACGTGATACACCATATTAACAAATCGAAGGAGAAAAACCATATGATCATCTCAATCGATGCAGAGAAAGCTTTTGACAAAATTCAACACCTATTTATGATAAAAACCCTCCAGAAAGTAGGCATAGAGGGAACTTTCCTCAACATAATAAAGGCCATATATGACAAACCAACAGCCAACATTGTCCTCAATGGTGAAAAACTGAAACCATTTCCACTAAGATCAGGAACAAGACAAGGTTGCCCACTCTCACCACTATTATTCAAAATAGTTTTGGAAGTTTTAGCCACAGCAATCAGAGAAGAAAAAGAAATAAAAGGAATCCAAATCGGAAAAGAAGAAGTAAAGCTGTCACTGTTTGCAGATGACATGATACTATACATACAGAATCCTAAACATGCTACCAGAAAACTACTAGAGCTAATCAATGAATTTGGTAAAGTAGCAGGATACAAAATGAATACACAGAAATCTCTTGCATTCCTATACACTAATGATGAAAAATCTGAAAGTGAAATTAAGAAAACACACCCATTTACCACTGCAACAAAAGGAATAAAATATCTAGGACTAAACCTACCTAAGGAGACAAAAGACCTGCATGCAGAAAATTAAAAGACACTGATGAAAGGAATTAAAGATGATACAAATAGATGGAGAGATATACCATGTTCTTGGATTGGAAGAATCAACATTGTGAAACTGACTCTACTACCCAAAGCAATCTACAGATTCAATGCAATCCCTACCAAACTACCACTGGCATTTTTCACAGAACTAGAACCAAAAAATTCACAATTTGTATGGAAACACAAAAGACCCCGAATAGCCAAAGCAATCTTGAGAAAGAAAAACGGAGCTGGAGGAATCAGGCTCCCGGACTTCAGACTATACTATAAAGCTACAGTAATCAAGACAGTACGGTACTGGCACAGAAAAAGAAATATAGATCAATGGAACAGGATAGAAAGCCCAGAGATAAACCCACGCACATATAGTCACCTTATCTTTGATAAAGGAGGAAAGAATATACAGTGGAGAAAAGACAGCCTCTTCAATAAGTGGTGCTGGGAAAAATGGACAGCTACATGTAAAAGAATGAAATTAGAACACTCCCTAACACCATACACAAAAATAAACTCAAAATGGATTGAAGACCTAAATGTAAGGCCAGACACCATCAAACTCTTAGAGGAAAACATAGGCAGAACATTCTATGAGATACATCACAGCAAGATCCTTTTTGACCCACCTCCTAGAGAAATGGAAATAAAAACAAAAATAAACAAGTGGGACCTAATGAAACTTAAAAGCTTTTGCACAGCAAAGGAAACCATAAACAAGATGAAAAGACAACACTCAGAATGGGATAAAATATTTGCAAATGAAGCAACTGACAAAGGATTAATCTCCAAAACATACAAGCAACTCATGCAGCTCAATATCAAAAAAACAAACAACCCAATCCAAAAATGGGCAGAAGACCTAAACAGACATTTCTCCAAAGATATACAGATTACCAACAAACACATGAAAAAATGCTCAACATCATTAACATTAGAGAAATGCAAATCAAAACTACAATGAGATATCATCTCACACTGGTCAGAATGGCCATCATCAAAAAATCTACAAAGAATAAATGCTGGAGAGGGTGTGGAGAAAAGGGAACCCTCTTGCACTGTTTGTGAGAATGTAAATTGATACAGCCACTATGGAGAACAGTATGGAGGTTCCTTAAAAAACTAAAAATAGAACTACCATATTACCCAGCAATCCCACTACCGGGCATATACCCTGCGAAAACCATAATTCAAAAAGAGTCATGTATCAAAGTGTTCATTGCAGCTCTATTTACAATAGCCAGGACATGGAAGCAACCTAAGTGTCCATCAACAGATGAATGGATAAAGAAGATGTGGCACATATATACAATGGAAGATTACTCAGCCATAAAAAGGAACGAAACTGAGTTATTTGTAGTGAGGTGGATGGACTTAGAGACTGTCATATAGAGTGAAGTACGTCAGAAAGAGAAATACAAATACTGTATGCTAACACATATATATGGAATCTAAAAAAAAAAAAAAAGAAAATGGTCAGAAGAACCTAGGGGCAAGACGGGAATAAAGATGCAGACCTACTAGACAATGGACTTGAGGATATGGGGAGTGGGAAGGGTAAGCTGGGACAAAGTGAGAGAGTGGCATGGACATATATACACTACCAAACGTAAAATAGATAGCTAGTGGGAAGCAGCCGCATAGCACAGGAAGATCAGCTCGGTGCTTTGTGACCACCTAGAGGGGTGGCGTAGGGAGGGTGGGAGGGAGGGAGATGCAAGAGGGAAGAGATATGGGGACATATGTATATGTATAACTGATTCACTTTGTTATAAAGCAGAAACTGACACACCATTGTAAAGCAACTATACTCTAATAAAGATGTTAAAAAAAAAAAAAGAGGTGAGGCCAAGAGGATGTGAAAGGAAGTGGAACAAGAGTTGTCTGATAGGGCTTCCCTGGTGGCGCAGTGGTTGAGAATCTGCCTGCCAATGCAGGGGACACGGGTTCGATCCCTGGTCTGGGAAGATCCCACATGCCGCGGAGCAACTGGGCCCGTGAGCCACAATTACTGAGCCTGCGCGTCTGGAGCCTGTGCTCCACAACAAGAGAGGCCGCGATAGTGAGAGGCCCGCGCACCGCGATGAAGAGTGGCCCCCACTTGCCGCAACTAGAGAAAGCCCTCGCAAAGAAACGAAGACCCAACACAGCCATAAATAAATAAATAAGTAAAATTAAAAAAAAAAAAAGTTTTGTCTGATAGAAAAGTCAATGGAATTCTTAGTCCAGCCTCACAAAAGTTCCAAAGCAGAGGGAAAGAGTGGCATATGTCTAAGTCATCTCAGAAAAAAGAAAAAATAAAACAAGAAAAACGAAACCCCAAAATGCTGTACATATTTAATGGATATTAACCTGATGAGTCTGGAAATTTTTATTTCTTGTCTTTTGAAGCACTCAGCTAATGCTTCTAAAATAAACGGTGAAGAAAACCTAGGAGGTTTTATACCTTTTTACCGAAAATGTTGAAAAATAGAATCAGACAATGTCCTTTCAAGGAGTTTGAAAGAATTCTGGGATATACATTGATTTTTTTCATTTAATAATTCATTGTTTTTAAGCACCAGTGCATGCCAGGCACTATTCTAGTCACTGGATACAGCAGTAAATAAAACAAAGTCCCTGCCCTCATGGAACATACATTCCAGCAGAGGCACAGCAATAAACAATTCATTCAACAAAGCAATAAAAACATCATATAATGATATATGCTATGGAGAACTGTGAAGAAAGGTGAGGGGAGTATGGTGTCTTGGTAGGGGCTTATATTTTTATTTAGGATGGTAAGGAAAGCCATCTCATGTGAGATGACATTTGAGTAGAGGATTGAAAACGAAGTAATGGTTTGAGACACCCAAATAACCAGAAGAAAAGCATACTAGTCAGAGGGAAAAAAAGATGCAAAGGCCCTGAGGTAGGAGCATGCTTGATGTGTTTGACATACAAGAGGTCCTTCTTGGTTGGAGTACAGAGAGAGAGTCAGAGAAAAGAAGTGGGAGATAAACTTGGAGAGTTAGTGCGACTGTGTGCATGGGAGTGGTGGCAACAGGTCATGTAGGGTCTTGGAGGTCCAAGTAAGGGCTTGGCCATTTACTCTTATTGAGACGGTTTTGAGCCAAGAAGGGACATGATCTGATATATATGTTAAAAGAATAAGTCTCATTGTTGAAATAACTCTTAGTGTTGAAAAATAAACAGAAGCACCGAGATCAGTTAGAAGGCTTTTGCAACAATCCAGGTGAGAGATGATGATGGCTATCAGTAGAGATTTTTGAGAAGTGACTGGATTCTGATGTATTTATTCTAGATGTGATGTCAAGCAACTGACCGACTTAGAACAAGACTAATTAAATCAGAGAAAGCAAATTTACCAGGTGTTAGGAAATTGTATGAACACCTCCAATGGGAAACTTCTGCAATTATTTTATTAATGAATTTTAACTCAGCATCATGCAATTTGATGGAGTGTATAATAAAGTGTAAGAACACTGGTTATTTAAGCAGACCTAGAGCTAGTCATAAGCAGAGCATCAGGGTGACATGGTGGAAACACACACTCACGCATTTACACAAACTATTGTTACTCAGGGGCTCAAGTTCACAGACTTTTCAATGTAGGAGTCACTGACAATAATGTTATTAAGATAAACTTAACATAATTTCTATATGGAAACATTCATTTCCACTTGATCAAACTGGACTCATTTTGGAAGGGATAAATAGGTAGATGATGTCATGTAATTAACGTTTACTGCTGAATAATAAATCACCATTGAAATGGGGGCGGGATAGTTTGCCATACTTATGCAACAGACCTAGAGTTAACAATGAAAAGTAATCTGGCTGATTAGAACCTAATATTTGGGGCTTCCCTGGTGGCGCAGTGGTTGAGAATCTGCCTGCCAATGCAGGGGACACGGGTTCGAGCCCTGGTCTGGGAAGATCCCACATGCCACGGAGCAACTGGGCCCGTGAGCCACAATTGCTGAGCCTGTGTGTCTGGAGCCTGTGCTCCGCAACGAGAGGCCGCGATAGTGAGGGACCTGCACACGGCGATGAAGAGTGGTCCCCGCTTGCCACAACTAGAGAAAGCCCTCGCACAGAAATGAAGACCCAACACAGCCATAAATAAATAAAATAAAATAAATAATAATAATAATAAAAAATTAAAAAAAAAAAGATATCCTTAAAAAAAAAAAAAAAAAAAAAAAAGAACCTAATATTTGCTCTCCACTTCCTTGGCTATAGAACTGATTTTTAGCTGAGCATACAATTGTCTGGAATAAAGAATACGTTATTCACCCTCATCTACAGTTAAATATAGACGTGGGACTTAATTTTTTGATATGGAATGTAAGCAGAATTTGTGGGCAACTTCTGGAAAGTGCCCTTAAATGAAAGTGAAGTGTCTTTCTTTGTCTCTTTTTGCTTTCTGCTGGCTGAAACTAAATGTGATTGCTGCAGTTTGAGCAGCTATCTCAAACCATAAAATGGAAGCCACTTGTTGAGAACAGGAAGCAACAAGATGTGAAGGGCCTTATGTCCTGGTAATTGTGGGCCAGGACTGCTTACATCCAAAAAGGGACTTCTATCTTGTTTAAGCTGCTGCTATTTTGAACTTTTTAACACTTGCAGCTGAATCTAATCTTACCTGACACAGGTAGAAATAAATAGACTGCTGTGTTGGAGAATTAAAATTTGCCATGGAATAGTCTTAGGACTATTCTTTTAATATTTTAAATTGAGTTTGACTTATTCTGTGAAATCTTAAAATATTCAAATTTTGTAAAATAAAATGCTTTTTGTAAAATAAAAATTTCAATTCCATATAGATCAATTATAGACTCTTTAGTGTAAGTTAAAAAGAACTGTAGTTTAAAGTATTCTAATAAAACTGGATGCTGATTCATCAGTCATGATCCCAGAAAAGTTCATAACTGATTGTGGTTGACTGTTTTCAATATACTCTTTCTAGTGACTAAAGGGTTTTGGGCTCTACATGGTGAATTCCGGCTTGGTAATGATTATGTTCTTAGGTGAATGTACATTCAAAGAGTAAATATGCTTTCTCAGATCCGTAAGTGGTACACTAGTAGAGTTGATTATGTTTACTTTTCCTGTTTGTAAGGAAATTCCATCTAATTTTCTCTTTTCAATTTTCTCTGAACTTTTGAGTCCAAAGATTAAAGGTCATTAAAAATTCTGGAGTTCATTTAGCTCATTCATAACAGCTTTCTTAAGGTATAAAGATGTCAACTTAACAACAATATTTTAAGTTAAAATATTGCAGTGTTTTAAAATAATTAAATTTGGGGGCAAAAAGGAAAAATAACTTTGCTAGCTATATTTGGACTATTTCTAAAAAAAATCTGGAAGGATTAATTGTTGAATAATATGGTTCCTACAGTTTTCATTTGTATTTCCAGATGAAAGGGCTTGATATATTTGAATAACCAGTAAGTTTCTATGCTTATTCTTAGTAACCATTTGAGGTTATTCCCACAATTCCATTTACAACCCCAAAATTAAAAACCTAGATGAAGAGAAAAACTTCACTATAAATATACCAGTTTCTTTCTGTATGCCTCAGGTTGCAATTTTTCCATTAAATGATGTGGAAGATTTGAGCTAGAGGGCTTAAAAAGCTGCATGACTTTGAAATTACCATAAATATTATAACTGGTAACTGTAATTAGAAGATAAATGCTAGGTAATAAAAATGTAAACATAGGACAATTTCTGCTTTTAAATTAGAATTTGAGTTATGCTACCTATAATCTCTTTTGAATCGATTGCCTGAAACTGTATTAGCCGAGAATTCTGAGAAAACTATTATTCTGTCTTGTATGCATCCCACAATCACAAGCTTAAACAAAGGCATCCAACAAATTGAAGCATATAGTTCAGTAATAAGGAATCACAGTAACTCTTTATGGTTACAATAAAATTGTTAACAATTTTGCAATGAAATTCACAGCACTAAATAGGAAATGGTTTCCATTTAAAGGATTCGTTGTATACTATGTCACAGAATCATGTAAGTTATTACAGTAAAGTTGAAACCATTGAAGAATAAAGGTGGGCAGTAAACAAAGGCTGTACTAATACGGGAATGAACCTTAGATCACATGATGGCTAAGAGCACAGAGTTGTCAGAAAGACCTGGATCAATTTTTGGCTTTAATATTTACTAATTTTATAATTGTGTGTAAGTAACTTAACTTCTTTAAGCTTTAGTTCTCATATTGCTGTAATCACATTTTCTATTTCATATGGTTGTGTTTAGAATCAAATGAGATAATCAGTCTGTTAAGCATGGTGCAGGGTGCCTAAGTATTAACAAATATTAGCTATTATTATTATTTCCCCCAGAGATAATTCTCAATAATTTTTTGCTTCTAGTATGCCACTAATTTAGTTTAAGATTCACCACCAATTTGAAAACAGCTTTTGTTGGAAAAATGAAAACATTATCGTATCAAATATATACACGTGAATTGCAAGACGTTGATTCTGAAAAGTTGAAATTGTAAAAATGTCTTAGACTCTAGAAAATATGGCATATAACATTTACATTTGAGGATGCTTTTAGTTCCTTTCTACTTTCAGGGTTTCCTATACCCCCAGTTTTCAGCACCACATTGTCAATATCCATAAAAATGTAATAGTCTAATAAAAGGTAATAAAATAAATAATATTGATGGATAGTAAGTTCGATATTTTAACTTTCAAACAATGTAGAATTGAATGAAGGAAAGTGGGCTGTGGAGGTTTTTTTTTTTTTGAAGTGGTGAATTGTTATTTTATGGGTATGCACAGGTAAAATCATTAGTGCTTTTAAGATTCTTTTTTCCACTTTGACTGAGATATAATTGACACATAACATTGTGTTAGTTTTAAGTGTACAACATAATGATTTGATCAATGTATATACTGAAAAATGATTACAATAAGTTTTTTCAGTATCCATCACCTCACATAGTTATAATTTTTTTTCTTATGATAAGACTTTTAAGATCCACCCTCTAGTGACTTTCAGATGTACAATACAGTATTGTTAACTATAGTCACCATGCTGTACATTAGTCTCATGACTTATTTATTTTATAACTGGAAGTTTGTACCTTTGACCACCTTCATCCACCCCCAAGCCCCACCTCTGCAGAGTTATTTAAATGAAGAAAACACTTGAGGGTTTTAGTTGTCACCAAGAACACTAAGAGCCAAGATTGTGATTTAGTTGCTAAAACAGTCAGTCAAGTCATGTTGAGAGACGCAAGAGAGATGCTCTCAAATCAAGGACTCCAACTCACTCCTCCTTTTCACACTTTCCTTGCTTGGCTTCTGTGACTTTACATTCTCTTTGCTTTCATTCGACCTCACTGGCTGCCCCTACTCAGTATCCTTTGCTAGCTCCTCGTCTTCTGCCTGACACATGATGTTGCATTGTTCTAGGGCTCCATCCTTGAGCCTCTTTTCTTCTCTCTATTTCCCCCTTGGTGATCTCATACTGCCTCAGAGCTTTTAATATCATCTATATTCTGATGACTCGAAAATACACATCATTGGCTCAGATGCTGTTTCCTATTTCAGACCCATATCCGACTGCTTATTTGACACGTCCATATGTCAACTTTACATATACAGGAGGATGTTCAAGGAGGATTTGATCTTCTGTGTCAAATCTGCTTTATCTGAAGCTTTCACTTTCTCATTTCATGACCCTTCCATTCTTCCTATTGCTCCAGCCAAAACCCCTTAGTTCATCCTTGCTCTCTTGATTTCTCTTAAAACCTAAGTGCTGTGCTTTCTGAATATGCCAGAATCTGACCACTTACCATCTTCATTGCTACCACCCTGGTCCGACCTACCATCATCTCTTACTGGATCACTAAAATAGGTCTTACCCACAACAATATACAATATTCTCATTGTAGTGAGCACAACTTTCAAAGCCAAGTCAAAACATGTCACTCATCTGCTCATCTGGAGGAAAAGTCACAGTCCCTACAAAGGCCTAAAAAGATCTGCCTCCTCTGGCCCCATCACTCTCTGATCCCCCCTCCTCCTTCTCTTCCCGTCCCTTACTCCTCTCCAGTGACTGTGTCTTTGTCCTTCCTCAACACACACGCATGCTTCATAGGGTCTTTGTCTAGCTTTGCCATTTTCCTAGCTGTTCTTCTTCCCATATATCTTCTTCTTTTTTTAAGATTTATGGTTTGTAACACAGATTTTCTAGTTCCTTTTATTTAAAATAAATTTATTTATTTTTGGCTGCGTTGGGTCTTTGTTGCTGCGCGCGGGCTTTCTCTAGTTGCGGTGAGCGGGGGCTACTCTTTGTTGCGGTGCACAGGCTTCTCACCGCGGTGGCTTCTTTTGTTGTGGAGCACGGGCTCTAGGCACGCGGGCTTCAGTAGTTGTGGCTCGCGGGCTCTAGAGAGCAGGCTTAGTAGTTGTGGCGCACACGCTTAGCTGCTCCGCGGCATGTAGGATCTTCCTGGACCAGGGCTTGAACCCGTGTCCCCTGCATTGGCAGGCGGATTCTTAACCACTGCGCCACCAGGGAAGTCCCCCATATTTCTTCTTGATTATCTTTCTCACATCCTTCACATTTTGTTCACATCTCATTTTTTCAATAATGCCTACACTGGCCACTAAATGTAATATGGCAGCTAATCTCATCCTTCATACTCCTGATACCCTTTCTCTGCTCTCATTTTTTTCCCATAAAACTTGTCAATTTCTAAAATACTAAAAAGGTATTTATTCATTATATATATTGATTGTTTCTGTCTCCTCTCAATAGACTATAATCTCCATGTGGGCAGAAATCCTTAACTATTCTGCTCAGTGATACATTTCCAAGTGTAGAGGACAGTCCCTTGCTGAACGTAAGTGCTCAGAAGATATTTGTTGGATGAATGAAGAGACTACTACATAGAGAGGTGTTGGTTTCAAGAAAAGATTGGTCAACGGTGCCAAATGTTACTGAGCAATAAATTATGAAAAGCACTTTGTTTTTAACTCCTAAGATGTCATTTGTGACCGTGATCCAGGTCATTCCAGTGGAATGGTAGAGGCAAAAGACTGAGGTCAGATGATTAAATTGGAGACAACTATAAACATTTGTTCAGATAGGAGACTCGTGATTGCATTTATATATGCGGAAATCCCATGTAGAGGAAGGGGTTGAGATCCTAGAGAGGGAAGAAATACGTGCTTTAGTCAGGTCTTTGAGGTGGAAACCAGAAAGTGTCCCACGGGGTGATGCTATTCCTCTTCCCCGGAGATTGGGGGCACCGGGTTGAGAGCTGGGAAGATAAAAGTCACTGCTTTTAGACAGGGGCTAGGAATTTTATGCTTTAGCATCAATTTTCTCAATGAATGACAAACCCTGTGTTTTTCTTTTAATGATGATGAAAAGTCTAGTAGGAAATATGAGTAAAGACTAAATTTTTAAAATAACTTTGGTGGACAACAGGAACTCTGTCCAGGGACGTACAGGAGGTATTGGAGCAGTGCTGAGAAGCCCGGCTAAACTTGAAAGCATGACTCAATTTTGGTTTCATCCTTTCATCTCTCAGCAGTTGGGTGTGTAAAAACAAAATTGTTGGGATGTGTAGTGGGAAATATGAAAGTAAGTAAAAAGGTTTGGAAGTGAGACATTCTTCTTACCCCCACTCCATGTTTAAAAAGTCATTATGGATTTTTTTACAAGAAAAAGTAACTTTTTTTTTTTTTTTCTTTTAACTAGCTTAGGACACTTGCTTAGAAGTAGCTCAGGTGGCTAAACACTACACATTCTATTAGTTACAAAATCTGTCCATCCAAGTTCAGCTACAAACGTCAAACAACTCCAGGTGAATCAATGAGATAACATCCCTCTTTTCTCAAAGAAATTAATCAAAATTTGAGTTGCATATATGTGTGAAAATTCAGCTAAATCATATGATAGGTGATGTAATGAAATCTAAGTGTCTGCTTTGTCTCTATAAAACCTGAGGCTCATTAACTTAGTTCAGAGCTTGCTCCATCTTTGCTATGATCAAGAAGCAATCCAGCCATAAAAAGAAATGAAATTGAGTTATTTGTTCTGAGGTGGATGGACCTAGAGACTGTCATACAGAGTGAAGTAAGTCAGAAAGAGAAAAACAAATACCGTATGCTAACACATATATATGGAATCTAAAAAATAATAATAATAATAAAAATTTTAAAAAAAATGGTCATGAAGAACCCAGGGGCAGGATGGGAAGATGCAGACCTACTAGACAATGGACTTGGGGACACGGGGAGGGGGAAGGGTAAGCTGGGACAAAGTGAGAGAGTGGCATGGACATATATACACTACCAAACGTAAAATAGATAGCTAGTGGGAAGCAGCCACATAGCACAGGGAGATCAGCTCGGTGCTTTGTGACCACCTAGAGGGGTGGGATAGGGAGGGTGGGAGGGAGATGCAAGAGGGAGGAGATATGGGGATATATGTATATATATAGCTGATTCACTTTGTTATAAAGCAGAAACTAACACACCATTGTAAAGCAATTATACTCCAATAAAGATGTTAAAAAAAAAAAAGCAATCCCATAGTTCTATAGTAATAAACTGCTTCCAGACTGATTTATGTTATGTGTTGCTCAATTTCAAGATTTCTGCAAGATGTTAGAATTGATTGAAGCCAAAGTTGTGTGCACAGGAAGTGTGGAAGAAAGACAAAGAGGAAAGGAAACTTAATGTGTTTGCAAACATGTGAGTGAAGGGATGCACCGCGAGACAAGCTTGGAAGGTGAAGTCAGAAAGAGGTGTTCAGACAGTGAAGAGAAGGACCAGAGAATCGGTGAAATGTGTGAGACCAAAGAAAACCCACCCTGATGTAGTAACTTTTTATAGCTAGGATTGTTCAAGAATGGAATGGGTTAATTATGAAGTAATACATTCCTGGACACTGCATTGAGAGTGATGAAGCATGGGCTGTCTTAGGTAGGTACCTGTCAGAAGATGATATAGGAATGAAGCTGGGTGAGGCAATCGGATCTCTGACGCTCCTTCTAAAGCCAAGATTTCCTGATTCTCTACCTCTTCAGAGTTTCTCCTTCTCTGGGACACCATCTGTCAGCCTCTTTTTGTCTTTCCAATTAGAATATACTTGCACTTGCTACCTAGCCTACACAGAGATGCTCAGCCAGTGTCCTGATATCCTGGAAGCTACCAAACTCCTCCTCCAAAGCCAGCTGGCTCTAGTCTTCTTGTTATGTAAAATAATTAAATGTGCCTAATCGTCTGAGAACTCTTAGTAAGATCTATCATTTGAAATTGAAGGTGTCCTGATGAATGAGCCAGGTGGCCTGGCTGACTCTGGCCAGGCACTTTGCTAGAATATAGGAATAGAAAAGTGAGCAAAAAAAACCCATGGTGTTTTCAGAACAATAAGGGAGGTTAGACCTTACACATACAAAAAAATCAAAATAGAATTTAACAGTGTGAAACGTGTAATTAAGGAAAAGTTTGTATGCTGTAAGATTGAATAGCAGAGAACTTAATTAAGCACTGTTTTACTCAACTCATTCTTTTGTCAGTCACAGAGACAAAACCACTTTGATCTGTGTAGCTCTGGGGGCCCAGACATTTTCAGGGCCCTTCATAAGTATTTTCATTTGAAAGAATTACTTATATATTGTTTTATATATATATATATATATATATATATATATATATATATATATATATATTATATATGTTATATATATATATGTTATATATATATATATTATTATATATTGTTCAAACTTTTACATTTGGTGAAGAAATAAAGTGTAAGCTCTGGAGTCCTGCAGCCTGTTATGAAATCACTTCTCTATTATCTTGACAAGTTACTTAGCCCTTCTTACCTAAGTTTTCTCATTTGTAAAATGAAATGAGTAACACAGTACAGATGTTACAAAGTTGTTAAGATTTAAAAGAATAATATATAAAAAGAAGAACTCTTATCAGAGGTTCTGACACATCATATTAAAAAATAGTATTGTTATTTTTTATGAATTCCACAAGATTACTGGATTACATGAAAATGTCCTTGGCTAATAGCAGCAGAGCATTTTTATAATATATTACAAAAGTTTTAAGATTCATACATTATGCTCTTTAAATTCTAAAAGCATCGAATATCAAATGACAAAAAAAGCCACATTTCTAAAATGTTGCCTCACCAAGAAGGTCTGAAAAATAAATATTTTGGTTTGTATGTTGAAATCAACATGCATCTGATATTCAGAACTTAACCACTGTTTTATTTTCCGGTATATAAATAGTATGACAAAACCAGTGAAAGCAGATTAAGAAATGACATTAATATATCATTCCAATTAAAATATGTACATAGGGTGCATCTTCCAAATATGGAGAAAATATGAATAAATGTCTAATGATAAAAAAAGCACAGATCTGAGGATGTATTTTTGGTTTGACTTACTATTTTATCTGTTTTATTCTTTTGTTTTCTTTACTATATTTCTAAGTTGATTATAACCAAAATTTTCCCACAGTGTAATAATACAAGAATAATTTGGAGATCAAAAACATTATGTAGTAGAGCAGCAAGACTGTAATTCAAAGTGACCACAAATGTTCTGATGTCTATGGTAAATAAAAATATCACTTGTTCTGAATTTTTTTCAGTCAGCTATTAAGAAAATGAGTTCAACATAGTTTAACTCAAGTAAAAAGCAAAAGAAAAATACCTTAGGAAACTAAGCTGCCCTTATTTTCGAGAGTCATATGAAATAAGAATTCATTCCTGAATGATACCATGCTTCTTTCAGTTCATTTTCTTTCTATTTAAGTTTTCAAAAATAATTTGCTTTTTTAAATGACCTGGAATGACTGTTATTCAGCCACTCAACTTACAATTATAAGGGATGTATATAACAGAGAAATACATAATATTAGTGAACAAGCCAGACATTTCTAAACTTAAGCCCACTTTGTGAGTACACGCCTGTAAACAAAGACTGAAAGAAACAAAGAAAAGTAATATCAGGAAAAGTCTCAAGGAGGAGATGTTTATTCCACCCAGTTTAAACAGTCTTCAGCGTCACCATATAATATTTTATAACAAATAAAATAAAAAAATATTTTTAAAGATTTTAAAAATAATATAACAAGGAGATGTTAAAAATATATAACAAGGAGACATGATTTTCAAGTAATTTGTCATCTAATTAGGGTTTTACTTCTCTGTGGAATACTCTGACTTCAACCTTCCCCAGGGCTTAAAGTATTTTGTTAGTTTCACTCTATTCAATATAGTCAATTTTTTTTAAATTAATAGACTCTATTTTTAGAACAGTTTTAAATTTAAGGAAAAATTGAGAAAATAGTTCCGTATACACAATTTCACCTATTGTTAGCCTTATGCATTAGTATGGCACCTTTGATAGTTAATGAACCAATACATTATTATTAACTTATTATACTTATACATTATTGATACATTATTATTAACTAAAGTCTATAGTTTGTTCAGATTCCCCTAGTTTTTACCTAATATACTTTTCTGTTCCAGGATTCCACCTAAGATTCCACATTACGTTTAGTTATCATGTCTCTTTAGGATGTGTTTTGGCGGTGACAGTTTCTCCTTTGGATGTGACAGGTTGTGACTTTCCTCATTTGGACGGAAGCCCAAATTTAGGGAGTGTAGAGTAAAGCTTTACCTTCTTTAAGGTGAAGAAGTATCTATATAGTTTATTTGGAATTCTTCTGCACAGATTTGACTCTTCTCCCTCATTTATTAATTTATTCACATCAGTATGAACTCATGAATATTTATTTTATACTTTGCTTTATAATCCAATACTACTTTATTTTGTTGCTCAAATTGTTGCAGCTTTGGCCACTGGGAGCTCTTTCAGTTGGCCACTGTGCCTTTTGACATACCCCACAGCAATATATTTTTTAAAGGACCCATTTTTAATATAAACTCTAATGCTAGAACATGCCTAATTTTTCTGGGAGTGAACCACTGAAAAGACACAATGTGAAAAAAAAAAATCCTCAAATCTTTCTGGTGTTAAAAACAAGAAGTGATCATTATTCCAATAGCCAAAGTTGAAAATGTGAAGCAATGAAAGGGTAGAGGAAGTGGCAAAATATGATCCAAAGCATTATGGACACAGTAAGGATCTTTCACTGTCAGAGAATTTAATAATGGTGTCACGAAGTTCTCTCTAAATCTTTTAAATCATTGTGCTGTCCATATTTATCAAAATAAGATGGTATTACCTTTTTTCAGATGTACACGTTAAAAATCCTGGAAAATGTACTCATCATTTTAGGTTAATATGTAGCAGGAAGCCATCTGTATCACTTTGGAGAAATCACAGGAGTCTAATTTGTTTACTAGAATTCCCTTTGGACAATAGTTCCAAACAGATCTATTCTGTTATCCTCAGTTGTCTTCTTGATAAATAAAATGGGAGCATGAAGTTGGTACATTTGTAAAAAGGAGATTTTTTTCTTTCTATTTTATTTTAAAGCTGTAAGAATAAGAATGCGATCACAAAGATAGTGGATATAATCTCTAATTAAATACCAAGAAAACAAGCGTGTTGTATTGTTTTCCTTGGATCATAAGAATAAAACACAAAAACAGCCTATGGGCACATAAGGACATGAACCTTCTTCCTGAAAAGTCGTGTGAGGAGAATATATTTACAAGAGAGAAAGACAAAGAGAAATGCAGAGAATGAGAGAGTATCAGAAGAGCATTCCTAAGGTATAACTCTATCTAGAATTTGGAAACTAAAAACAGAGGAGGCTAATGGACCATGCCACCAGCAAATCCAAGTGTAAATGAGGGGGATTAGTAAACAGCAGGTTTGAATTCTAAAAGGCTGTTTCATACAAGTTCATCATCATTACTGTTAATCTCGTAGCGTCTGCTATTTTCAGCACCAAATAACACAAATTATAGCCCTGTTCATTTATGCATTCTCTCATTGATTGGTTCACTCACCCATTTATTCTTTCACCAAGTAATTTACTGAATGTCCAAAACAAGTAGAATCTTTTCTTTCCCTCTCATCTGTGGTTCCAGAGAAAGACACTTGCTAAAGAGCTTCTTTTCTTTCCCTCTCATCTGTGGTTCCAGAGAAAGACACTTGCTAAAGTGCTTCTCATCGACTAAATTGACTCACAGCACTATTATTTCCATCAGCAAATGAGTCTGGAAAAGTGCACATGGTCCTGAGTGGGCATCTGAAAGCTCTGGGCTCCAGGCACCACTCTGTACATCAAACACACTGCGAAGGAAGAGGACAGCTGTGCAGTGAGAATCTCACAGGATCCCATTGTGCTTAAGCTGGTTCAAATAAAAATGCTTTCATCAAGCTTCACGTCTGCATGAGCTTTACAGACTCTGGCTTATCACCTTCCCAGGAGAACTCCTTCTCTTTTCTGTGTTTGAGTGATTCTATAAGACTCATTTAGACCTCCTAGGATCTTGATAATTTATGTTAAGATATGTGATTTCACTTCTCTCAGGTCCCAACTTGAGGTGTAGCCATTTTTCTCCCCTTTACTGTTAATCACATCAATTTTATGTGACAGATCCAGAATTTTCTTAAAATAAATACTCTATGCCTGTAATAAACCTTTCATCAAGGGCCATTTGGGACTTTTAAATTTGGTTTAATGTTTCTATCATCCATGTGTAGTACATCTCTTTATTTTGCATCGATTAATTTTTTTCTGATATTGTTATATAGAATCAGTCAATCAGATCTGTTGGCTGAGCTTTAAAACACTTAATTGAGCCACTTGACTTTTACGCATGGCAAACTTTTATTGAGAACTTTGTTTTTGCCAGACATCATACTGAGTGCTGGGGTGCAGAGACAAGTAAAATCTCTACTTTCTGGGAATTTGGTGTTTAGTAGAAAAGCCAAGTCAATACAGTAACTATTCACTAGGATAGTTCTTTGCAAACGGGACTAATTTGGATGCCCATTCTATATGTTTCAATAGCTTACTTTTAATTTAAAAAAATTATTATATAATTTTTATACTGTAGAGTTTTCTGTTTTTATTGTACATTTTTGTGAAGTTTGGCAAATGCGTGCATTTGAGTAACCACTGTCACCACATTCAGGATGATTTAAGGAGTTCCACGCCACCCCCGAATTCTCTTATTCTTCTGCGTGGTCACCCACACCCACCTCAACCGCATCCCACCACAAACACACACACACGCACACATGCACACACACAGTCCCTGGCAACAAATTATGAAATCTGCCCTTATAGCTGTACCTTTTTCAGAATGTCATCTAGGGTAAAATCATGTAGAATGTAACCTTTTGTGTCTGGCTTTTTCACTTAGCAAAATGCATGGACTATTTATCTACATTGCTGACTCCATCAGTAGTTCTTTCTTTTATATTATTGAGTAGTACTCAGTTATACAGAGGTACCATAGTTTATCTGTTTTCCTGCTGAGACACATTTGGGTTGTTTTACGTTTTAGGATATTATGAATAAAACTGCTACACGCAGTTATGTGCAGGCTTTGGTGTGGGCATAGGATTTCAGTTTACGTGAACACCTAGGAATGCGATCCCTGGGTTATATGGCCCCTGTGTTTAATTTATAAGAAATTGCCAAATTGTTTTCTAAAGTAACTGTGCCATTTTGCAAATCTATCAGCACTATGTGACAGCTCCAGTGCTTTGCATCCTGAGGAGCACTTGGTATTACCCGCCCCCTTTTTTATATTAACCATTGTTATATGGTTAAGAGTAATATCTCTTTGTGATTTTAACATTTGTATTGTCCTAATAACTAATGTACTTATCTTTTATTCATATATCTTCTTTGGGAAAGCATCCAAATCTCTTGCCCATTTATTTAGTATATTGTTTCCTTATTATTAACTTTTGAGAATTCTATTATATATACGTCTATATATATATATGCAACACACATTTTCTGGAGTGTTGATGAAGAATGGATGTTGAATTTTGTAAAAGACTATTTCTGAATTGAGAATTTCATATTTTTTCTCTTAATTAGTCTGCTAAATGGTGAATTATATCAATTAATTTTAGAATATTGAACAAATGCTGAGTTCCTAGGATAATACTCATTTGGATATGAAGTATTACCTTTTATATATTAGTGAATTTGTTTTAATAGCATTTTTTGAAAGATTTTGCTTTTATGTTCATGAAGGATATTGGTCTGCAATTTTCTTATAATGTCTTTGCTCAGTTTTGGCATCAGAGTTAAATGCTCACTAGTAAAATGAGTTGGGAAGTGTTTTTTTCCTCTTTATTCTGGAACAATGTGTAGAATTGGTATTATTTCTTCCTTAAATATTTGGTAGACTTGGTCAGCATAGGAAACTGTGTGTGGAGTTTTCTTTGTTTAAAGTTTTTTAACTACAAATTCAATTTATTTTACAGATTATAGGGCTATTGAGCTTACCTGTATCTTCTTGGGAAAGCTTAGACAGTTGATGTCTAATGTATCCATTTCATTTGAGTTGTCTAATTTATGGGCAGAATGTGTGTAATGGGTTGCATTATGCCTTCCAAATCTGTATGTTGAAGTCTGTCGTGGTCCATTCGGGCTGCTATAACAAAATACCGCAAACTAACTAACCACAGACATTTATTGCTAATAGTTCTGGAGGCTGGAAGCATGGCCAGGTGAGAGCATTTTTTGGGGGTCGCAGACTTCTCCATTGTGTCTTCATATGGTGAAAGAGGAAGGGAGTTCTGCCGGGTCTCCTTTTTTAAGAGTACTAACGCCATGCATGAGGGCTCCACCGTCATAACTTAGGCACCTCCCAGTGGCCCCACTAACTAATACCATCACCTTTGCAGGTTAGGATTTCAACATATGAATTTGGGGGAAGGAGTACAAACATTCAGACCATAGCAAAGTCTTCATCTCCAGTACCTCAGAATGTAACCTTATTTGGAAATAAAGTATTAGCAGATGTAATTAGTTAAACTGAAGTTATACTGGAGTAGGTTGGGCCCTTAATCCAAAATATCTGGTGTCACTATATAAAGGGGGAATTTGGACACAGACAGGCACACAAGAAGACAGCCATGTGAAGATTAGTTATGCTTCCACAAGTCAAGGAACTACAAAACTAGGAGAGAGCTCTGGAACAGACCTCTCCCTAGCAACTTCAGAGGCAGCATGACTTCTTCTGATACCTTGATCTTGGACTTCTAGCCTCCAGAACTGTGAGACAATACATTTCTGTTGTTTAAGCCACTTAGTTTGTGGTACTTTGTTATGGCAGCTCTAGCAAACTAACATATTGTTCATTTTTAAATGTCTATAGAATATCTAGTGATGTCACCTCTTTTATTCCTGGTAGTTGTAATTTATGCCTTCTCTCATTTTTGTTCATTTGTCAGACTAGAGGTTTATCAAAGTTACTGACTTCTTTCAAAAAACCAGCTATTGATTTAAATGATTTTCTCTGTTGTTATTCTCTTCCAGTTTTCTTTTTATCTTTATTATATCCCTTCTTCTGATTTCATTTGGTTTAATTTGCTCTTCTTTTTATAATTTCTTAAGATAGACATGTTGGTCATTGATTCTTTTTTAATATAAGCAATCAATGCCATCAAGTTCCCTCTAAGCCCTGCTTTAGCCACATCCCACAAACTTTGATATATTATGTTTTCATTTTTATTTGATTAGAAATATTTTCTGATTTCCTGTGTGACTTTGACCTGTCAGTTATACATGGACGTGCTATTTAATTTACAAATATTTGGGGGTTTTCCAGTTATCTGATTTCTTGTTTAATTTAGTTTCATTTCAAATTATACTTTTAAATCTTTTTTCTTTTATGGTCCAGACTTTATGGTCTCTCTTTGTGAATGTTAATTTAAGTGTGCAATTTAAATGAATATTCATTCTGATGATATTGAGTGTAGTGTTCTATAATTGTCAATTGGTTCAATTTGGTTGATAGTGTTGTTCAGGTGTTCTACATCCCTCAGAATTTCTGTTTAGTGTTCTATTGATCAGAGAGAGAAAGGTAGAAATCTCCAACTATAAGTTGTCTATTTTTTTTTTTTTTCAGTTCTTTCAGTTAAAGCTTTTTGTTTTTTAAAACTTTGTTGTTGGGTGCATGCACATTTGAAATGGTTATGCTTGCTTGGTTAATTGACCACTTTTCCATTATGGAATATCCTTCTTTATATGTAGTAATAAGCTTTGTTCTAAAGTCTATTTCAATATTAATTAATATTACTCCTGTCTTCTATTAGTACTTAAATTTTGTTTTATTTTAACATCTTTGTATTTTATATTTAAATTGGATTTCTGTAGAAAACCTATATTGGGGTCTAAATTATTTTATTCAACTTAATTTGTCTCTTCTAATTGATGTCATTAGACTATTTACATTTAGTGTAATTATGGCTATAGTTGGATTAAAATTTACCAACTTGGAAGATATTTTCTATTTGTTCTATCCGTTCTTTGCTTCTTTTTCCTCTGTTTTCCCTTAGGTTTTTATGTTCCATTTATCTCCACTTTCAACCTATTTATACATTCAAATAATGTACTTTTTAGTGGTTCTTCCTGTGCCCTGGGGGGGTGAGGGAAAATTTGGGAGACTGTTCCAGGTGGATCATTTATACCCTGCTATCTACCACAGTGTAGGAGGATAATCTGGCTCTTGCTTCTCACTGGGTTCTATTTAAATCAGCACAATGGGGTCTCTGTTTCTTACTTTGTCCCCAAAACTTCTGACTGTACCCCACCATTAGAGGTGGAGGGCTCAGCTCAGACAAGGGTGAGGCCCTCCTAGGGACATCCAAGGTCTACTTACTCCTAGATTCCTCCCAGAAAACTTTAGCTAGGCTGGGAGAAAAAGGAATTTCTTCTCTTACTCCTTTTGTGCTCGTTATATTCTAACGCTTTTCAAGGAAAAGAAATGGGAAGAAAAAGAAAAGAAATTTTCTCTGATTCTGTTGTAACATCATTTCCTTCACATAATGAATGCAGTCTGGATTGTGGGGAAGCCACAGATTTACATGAAGGGGGAAAAAATGCCAAGGCTGATATATCAAAATATTATCCTACCAACTCTTCATACCCTACACTAAAGTGTAAGTTTTTTACGGTGGGGATTTACTAAAAGTCAAGATACTGTTTATGATACCTTTAGTAGAAATTTCATGCTATGGTGTTTTTATATCATTACACAAGTTCAGAGTCTGTAAGACCTACAACGTGCATTTAGCAACTAGTATATTAACAGATTCCAAGAAAAAAACAAGTATGTACATTTCAACATGCTGCAATGGCTTCTCCTTCTTAAGCTTAAAACGCATATGCTCTTGGGTCAGGCTGGAGCCACAGCCAGGACCGCGGCACCACGTTCAGTCCATGGCGTGAGTGTTACAAAATGTGCGCAGCAGACTGAAGAATATGGATGAAAGATTTCGGAAGCCGAGAAACACAGTGTTTTAGAAAGTGAATCAATTTAGGGCGGAGTATTGTTTTGTTATATGGCATATACAAGGAAAAACACTTCTTCATTTCACATGGGATATGATATGCTGCAATTTTATCCTCACTTCTAAAGCTTCTGCAAACTGTAATTCACAGGCTGGCATGACTTCAGTGGATGCCGACTCACTAAAGAGATATTTTTTTTAAGTTTTATTTATATTTTTTGCACCACGCTGTGAAGTGCCCCTGATGCTTTGTTTCTCAGAGGCAGGATTAGGGCACAGATGGGAGAAGAAAGGCATGAAATTCTATACTTTGAAACAGTCAGTCAAGATTTATATAGTATCTCTAGTTACCTGGCGCCTCTATAATACCCTTCATTGGAGAATTTCAAAGCCTGTGCAGCCTCACAATTGCATAATACATAAATTTTTAAAAGTATTATCTGTGAGAAAATTAATCAAACTGCATTGAAGGTGAAATTGTAATAAACAAACAAAAAGAAGGGGCTCTTTTTGTTCATTTGTTTGTTTTGTCAATACAATCTAATGTCAACTAGACCTAACCCTGTTTA
Source organism: Balaenoptera acutorostrata (assembly GCF_949987535.1). Lineage (NCBI taxonomy): Eukaryota > Metazoa > Chordata > Mammalia > Artiodactyla > Balaenopteridae > Balaenoptera > Balaenoptera acutorostrata. The sequence goes on along the minus strand of NC_080068.1, from coordinate 126,852,300 downwards.
GGAAGTATCAAAGCCTTCACTTTTTCTGTTTACTTCTTCTTGGCTCTAGTCCAGTTAGGCCATTGACAATTAAGGGAAAATACTACTTTCTCTCTCGTGTGTCTTACCTATGCATCCATAGTACAAAAAATAACCTCTACCCCAACCACATCCCATACTCTTATTTTCAGTTGGCCTTTTTGTATGTTACATTTTGGTAAATTATAATCTAACTCTTGCATAAACATATTCTAAAATTATAAGCCAGCAGCTATCTCCCAAGAAATAACCTTGCCAAATAGGTCACATTTTCTTTAAAAAACCAATTGATTGTAGAAGATGGGTATTTTTCCAAAAATTAAAAGAGCATTCTTTTAAAAAATAAGGATTCTATTACATTGAAAAATTATCTGTGGGGAAGAAACATAAACCATGTGAATTTTTAACTTCTACTTAAATATTTTATGTGGCTAAATTTAATCTATTTTGGATTAGTCCCGTGCAGAAAAGAATTGATCAGTTATGTCCTCCCTCTCAGTCAGTTTTGGTTAGAATACAGAAGCTCATGGAAGCCAGAAATAAAGAGTTTAATTGAGAATTAAGTGCTTATTCTATTGTTAGAGGAGCTGGGATAACGGATGTCAGGAAAGCACTACAGATGGTCAGAGGCCGACAGGGAATATTTGAGCAGTGGTTCTCCCCTGAGGGTGATTTTATGCCCCAGTCTGGAGATTTTTTTGTCATGACTGGGGTGGGGAAGGTTTTCCTGCCTTAGTGAGTAGAGGCCAGGTATTCTAACCATATGACCATATTCCCTTGGCTGAGGTTTGGTGAGGTTGGATGCAGATCAAGAGAGAGAAACCGGCAAGAGTTTGCAGTTCTTCGTTACACCCAGAGTTCACACAGGGCCGCTGAGGGGAAAGCCCGGGTGCAGTTACAAGGCTGAGGGGGAAGCAGAACTGTATGCAGGTGCCTTGGCTGTGGTTTCTGGGAAAGGTAAAGCAGGGTAGGGTGGTGATGGGGTTCAGGACACACCACCCCAAAATGTGACACCTTGGCATAGTAAATAGCTTACTCTGAAGGAGTTTGAGAAAATGGCAGAAGCAGGAAGGTCACTGTGACATTCCCCCCGCCCCCCGCCAAACACACACATACTTGCTCTTCTTCCCAAAACAGGTCATGTGAAAGGTACCCTCCCCGTACTAGGAGGATGGAAGACATTCACAAGAGATGCGGATTGTAGGGCCCAGAAATCAGTACAAACAAACATGCCAACCTAATCCTTATCTTCCTAGTTATTGCCTCATCCTTTACTACCCCTGGCCTAAACCCCTTCGTCTTGCACGTTCTTCATAAATTTATTGTTTCTTTGTTTAAAAGATATAGAAGCTTCTGGCTCTGGTCACTTTTTATGAAACAAGATGGGATGTGAAATACTTCTGGTCACTATGGAGAATGAGATGGCCTCAGAGTGTGGATGAAATCTACTAATGTTGATAAAGAAAAATATTCAAAACTGACAAATCTAATCAGTGGATATGGAGTTGGGATATTAAGAAGTGCAATTTTATTGTAATGCTCTAGAAAAATGTGTGTGATAAGACTAATTTGGGAGGAAATACATAAACCAATAGTTCTACCAATGGGATTTAAATTAAAATATTCCATCAAATTGTTAGTAACTGATGCATCTTAAGCAGGTGACAGACTCATAAAATTGGTTTCCTTATTTGTGCAATGTAGAAGGTTTCAAAATTTTCTTTGGATTGTTGTTGACAGCAAGTGAGATATAGTGGGAAAGCATCCAGGTGATGTCTGATGCAAAGCTGATGCTTAATAAATCCATCTATAGCGCCCCACCAACCTTGCCTCTGCTCCTCCATGATTATAACAATGAAATCCAATCCAATTTCTCTTGCAATAAAGAAAGTTAAGTGTATTTCTTTAAAATGCAAGCAAGTAGAAGAAAGTACAGCATAATAAGCTTTAACGACACGACTGTTGAAGTAGAGTTCAATTTTGTTTCATCTGAAATGGGAATAATACTAATATTTACTTTATAGAAAGAGTATAAGGAGTAAATGAGATAATGAAAGTTACTTAACACTTAGCTTATTATATAGTATGTGCGTGATAAATCTTAGTGGATAAAGGATCCTCATAGAAACAATGATAATAACAGAATTTCCCTGAAAAAAAACACAGTAAAAAATTCTTGAGAAAGAAGAATCCATTGGACAAGTCATCTGGATTCTGGCTAATTTATCCTAGATACAAAATTGGCTTCCACATAAAATGGGAATGTGAGTTTTTATAGTTCTCCAGTATTACCCTTATTCAGAAAATGTTTTTTCTCTCCCGCATCTCTCCTGTCAGTGCTATTGCCTATCCACAGTTATCACACTTACACAAGAAGGGAAGTGATGGAGTTCCTTATTTTCAGGGTCAAAATTGACTGTTCGAGCTGTCTCTGTGGGCTCTTTGGGTAGTAGAGCTAGGGTGCTTCGTCATAAAATATGAAGTCTTTCCTATAAAATCTATCTAGATTGAAATATTTCTACTTGAGACAAAGTTTGATTAGAGTTCCAGAACTTGGGCTTTCAACCAAATTTGGGGATTTGGCATAAATTTCCTTTTGGAAAGATTGAAAAACAGACTTTCTGTGTACTTACGTTAAACCCAAACAGATTTCAATTATTCAGGTTTGCTTTATTTTGAGCTCCAATGCCTTCTTGCTGTAATTTTTCAGGTAAGCTCGTCTTGCTCTTCAGGGCTCTTGTGTGCTCTGTACCTTTATTTCATGTCTTCTTATGTGTGCCGCAGCTGACTTTACAGACCCTCTAAAACTGAGTCAATGCTCTCTTCTTTTGCTAAGAGTTTGCCACTCTAAGAATAAATTGCGATTACACATTTCCTTTCCCTCCAGCTTTTTTGTTTTGTAGTACTTCTTTCTCCCCTCTATTTTTTCCTCCCTTTAAAACCATTCCTGTACTCTAGTCTTTGCATCCTCACCCTATGACACAGCATTCATTGTCTCCTCTATAATTTCCCCTTTCTGCAGGCTGTACCAACGTGCTCTTCGGTGAGCAGGTAGTCATTAAACACCTACCACGTGTCAGACACATATGTCTGGAAAGACATCTTTGCCATTCTGTGGCTTCCTTTTTAATAAGTGCATATCTGGCTTCCTTTGGTTGCTTTTCTATCCTGCAATTTCTTCCCGACTGTCTCTTTGTGGTGGGAGGGGGCTTTATTTTCTGATGCAAATTCTATTATTTTGGCGGGAAAGACACACTCAGTTTCCAAGCACAATACCTCTGACATAACCATCTCCACAGGACACTGAAATATTATCACAATTTAGGTCTCTTGGTTTCAGGTTAGCAGGTGCATTTCAAAGATGGTTGAAAAAAACCCACAATCATCATCCTACTCTTTTTGTCACACAAGGTCAAAAGTCACTCTTGGCTATAGGTTTTGGACATTCTTATTGCTTGAGAAAGAAGTCAAAACTCCTTAATGGACTACAGGTTCCTTTTTGATCTGCTCTCTGATAACTCCCCAGTTTTATCTATCAAATATTCCCCCTTTGCCTTCAATGTTCAAATACTGAGTTATTCCCAACTCTAAGATGTGTCCCTTCTTGCTTACCTCTTGTCCATTGTACCTGCTGTTATGTATATGCTGGAAGCACTTTCACACTCTTCTGAATTTGCTAGTGTAACTTCTCTTTTTGTCTCAGTATGTGTGTTCCTTTCTCCATGAAGCCTTCCTTGAATTTCCAAGATTGGACTATATGCCTAGTCTTGTGCTTCCGTGGCAGCTGATGTGACACTTATTCTGGTGTAGAGGGGATGTTCAGGAAACATTCTTTCAAGGAATGAGGATAAATTTTAACATTGATCATAACTAATGCATATTTTATTGTTTTAATACAGACATACTAATGATCAGTCCAAATAATCTAATTCCTGAAACTGAAACCAAGTAGCAAATTTGTCTCTACATTTCTCTAGAATAACACAACTAAAACATTTTGTTTTCCCCAACTGCTTCCCCCTTCTTGTGCAAGTTGATTCACTATTTGACTGGTTCAAGTTACATTGTTTTATGCTGGCTTCTCAGTGGCAAGGCATCTTTATATGTTAGCAATGTAGTAACGAGGATAAAACATTCTAATTGTTTTACTGCATTTTAATAAAGACCAGTGCTGCTTTATTTTGGCATTGTTTAATAGAATACACAAGACTAAGATAATGGGGACATCTAATTGCTCTTTGATGATGGATATTAACCATGCAACTGATATTTCCATTTGACTGCATAGAAATAAACAGAAAATTACAGAATAATAAACAGAATAAACAGAAACAGAAATAAATAAACAGAAAAAGAAAATTAATAAAGAATGGAAAATGTTGGCTGATTGACACTTTTTTTATTCAACTCTTTATGTATGAGATCAGTTAAGGTAATACCCATAGACAGTTGCCTATAGGACCTCTTCTGACATGTTGAATGTCCTCCTAAGGCAGGGATTATTTCCTCTATTATTTTTTCTAATTACTGTTTCCATTTTTAATTAAAGGGAGAGAAAGCTATGCAGCCCTTCCCTTTATGTCCACACACCGTGAGAGTCATCAGTAGACATAAGTTTGTGGTTTATGGAAAGGAAACAAGAATTTGGAGAGGTCAAATATTTTAAATTGGGTGAAATTTTTTTAATATTAAAAATATAAATTACTGGTCAGAGCTCTTTGGTGTTGGTGGTGGTGTTTCTGCTGTACAAATAAGGAGTGCTGTTCTTCTACTTTACCATTATAATCTCCTTCTCCAATTTCTTATGTGGATTTGAGAGTACCCAAAGTGCGATAGGAACCAATGTGAATAATATTAATCACACCGCATGCATTTAATGTTTAAAATATACAAAGCCACTTCTCACGGATTACTTTTTAGAAGTTCCCTACTTTATCCCTCTGAAGGGTATTAGAGAGCTATTTTTGCCCCAGTAACTGTAAACTGCTTGACAGAAGAGGTACGTCATGATCTCTTTGCATTTTTAGCATCTGGCATAGTTCCTGGAAAATTGTTGGTGCTCAACTGATTTTTTAAAAAAATGAATGGGTGAGCAAATAGCAAATCAAGAAAAATAAACGATTTTTGAAAATTCATAGTTTTAGTAAAAGGCAGGGATAGAAATTGGATCCAGGCTTTCTGACTTCTAAACTATTCTGAATCTGAGAAAACACAATAAACAGTAGCAAACTTCCTGGAACTGAGGAGGTAGAACCCTCTCTATGTCAAAAAGGGGCTGTATGTGTGCTAGGACATATCCTGTTGGGATGGGGAAGGCTGGAACAGTGTAAAGATTATGGACCTGAAAATACAAGTCAGGACAGAGAAGAGTCAAGACTGTGTGAAGCGCAGAGTTAGGCTGGTTTAGTTGTCAGAGATTCTCTGATGCACAATCAGAGTTTGGCGCCTTTTAGTGAGTTAAGAATCTTTATATCAAGCAGAAATTAATTGTTTTTGTTTTTTGTGCTAAAATACACATAACCCATAATTTACCTTTTTAATTGTCTGTTTCCTCAAAAAATTAAACAGTTGTCTTATGATCTAGCAATTCTACTGCTGGATATATACCCCCAAGAAGTGAAGGCAGAGACTCAGACAGGTATTTGTACACCTATGTTCATACCAGCATTATTCACAATGGCCAAAAGGTGGAAGCAACCTAAGTGTCCGTCTATGGATGAATGGATACACAAAATATGGTGTATACTACAATGGAATATTATTCAGCCTTAAGAAGGAAGGAAATTCTGACAAGTGCTACAACATGGATGAAACAAACTTGAAGACATTATACCAAGTTAAATAAGTCAACCACAAAAGGACAAATATTGTATGAAATTAATATTAAAAGTCAAAAATGATACATAAATGACTCTTGCAGATGGCCTTATTCTTTTTTTTTTTTTTAGGATTTTATCTTTTTCTAAACATGAAACTCCTTCTCAGCCAATCTATCTTGTTTCAAGCCCCTCTATTCTAGTGTAAGAGAAGATACTAAAGTTATTTATTATGTTGTTTTACAAAAATAACTCCAGACGTGTATCTGAAATGTAGGACTATAGGGGCTATGTAAAATCTAATTCTTGCAAAAAGTTACGCCCCATTTTGAGGGTATATATGTTATCATAGACTTCGATAACTCAATAAACTTTAAACAAACTGAAATAAAAATTCCTTTTTAATTAATTTATTTTTTAAAGTTTACGTTGTATTTTCTTAGCTGTTGTCAATTACTTATTAGGAAAAATTAAGGAAAAAGAAGAAGCCTAATAAAATACTGTCACAGTATTTTAAAAATTATAAAATATTTTGAGACAAGTTGTTAGAACAATATAAATTGGAGAAAAATTTTAAATGGTAATTATAATTACTTTTAATTTATAACATATAAAGAAAAAAATGGTCTATAATCCTAAACTAGTTAATTCTGTTACAAAATCATAGAAGTTATACAAAAGCATTGTAAGAATGTGAGCAATACAGAAATTTTTGCAATTAAAAGAAATAAAATGTCTGCCTTACTCCAGTTTCTTTACTTTTTATTTCCGTTCATGAAGGGTAATTAATATTAAATTTTGTTACCGTTCTGAAAAGAAATGCTTATGTATTTCCACATGCATTTATGTGTACTCTTCGCTTTCATAACCTTAATATAATGTGGCCCTTTGTCCAAATCAACATGTACAGATCTACTTTATTTTTTTATTATTGGCACACTATCCTAAGGTTTGATTTTGTATAACTGCTCTGCTCATGTGCATTATTTCCATCTCCTTGCCATTACCAGCTTTCTCACATACACTGCAGCTGAAGTGATCTTCTAGAAATTTAAAAAAAAAAAAATTAAAAATTAAAAAATAATAGGGCACTATGTAAAATCCAGCAATGACTCCTTATGAGTTTTTAGTATACCTGACAGTGTAAACTTTCTGCTGAATATCTGATGAATGAAATCATCAAAGAGCCTTACACTCAAGGAAGAAAGAAGGAAATGAAAGAGAGGGAAAAAATCTAACTAGTTGCTTTTCCATTTTTCGCTATTTTAAACAATCTTGAATGAGTATATTTATTATATGCATTTAGGCATAATTTTGCAAAGAGTTATTTGCAAAGATACATGATATCTTTGCAGGATACACGGTAAAGGAATCTCTACTACGGGAAGTTGGCCTATATACTCAAAAGTCTGCTCCCAAATATGGCACCCATTTTAAATTTCACCAACAGGGTATATTAATGACTGTTGCCCTATATCCTGACCAATACTGGATATTATAAAGTTTTAAAATTTTTGCTAATATGGAAGGTTATTTTATTTTTTAACAGAATGAGATTGCGCATCTTTTCATATGCTTATTAGGCACCTAATTTGTTTTTTCGTTTTTCCAAAATGTCTCTTTGTGTCTCTTTAACGTCCCACAACTGACTGCTGCTGTTTTCAATTACGTATATTTTCGCCTTAGAATGCATATGCTTTTGACTTTAACATATATCAAGTGATTAAGCAGTGTACTTTATTTGTTGATGTACTTGGAAATGTGTGTGTGTGTAATGCTAAACTGCAACAGTCATTTGGTTAATGTGTGGTATTATTTAATAATCTATATTATCAAATATAGATCTGATAACAGTATGAGGTCATTAGTTTCACCTGGAGAAACTAGCTCGAGAATATGCAACCACTTCCAGCCATTCTGACGCAGCTGCCTATAGGTATCCCTATGGGAGATGATGGATGAAACCCCTAACCAATATTGGCAGAACAAGACACAGCACATGAGGTTGAGTAAGTAACATCAGCCTCACATACTGCAAGCAAATCACTATTTTTATTCTTATAAGTTTTAGCAATATGATGAATAATGCCCTATAAAATTTGTATTGTTCCATTATATTTTAACCTATGTATCTGTTTTTCTAACATAAATTAATTTTTGATATATGAAAAATCCTACTTTTAATTGACAGTAAAAGAACCAACATAAAATTATTCACTGTTAATATTTATTTTTCATATTTATAGATTCTGTGTTTCTACACACTAGAGGTAAATATTACAATGCAAAATAACTTTTCAGGTAATTTTTTTCCCAGTGTTTAAGGGAACAGTAGATAATAATACTGATTATGTACAATTTTAAATTTTTAAATTTATTTTAATGGAAGAGAGACAATGCCCAGGTATTTTACAAAACGCTGACATTCTCATTCCCTCCCTCCCAAAAAAGATTCTAATATGAACTGGTAACTCATAATGAAAAAATTATTTACATGATTAATATGTAAATGCTGAGATTTAATGACGTTCCATATTTAGTGCTGTGAGGAAAAAAAATACAAAAATAAGAGGTATATAATAGGGACAAGTGTAATTATATACTTTGGTTAACTTTTCCTATGCACGGTAATTTTTGTAAATTTGGTCTTTAATAATCTATTTTTTAAATAAAATACAAATAGAGATATGTTCATTTTTCTGTCACTGAAACCTGAATGTGTGTGCAAAAACAGTATTTTTATTTACAAAAATAGTTTATTTTTTCATTTTTCTTTTTTAAGAGGATTACTTGTTATCCTGATGTTTGTGTTGTTAAGAGCAGAAATCACTAGCTTTTAAATTGTCACTTTTGTTTTATGACATAAATAGAAGGGAGTTATTTGGTTTTTGATATGTGATAAAGAGACATTCCTCTTGGTAACTGAAATTACTTGGAAGTTTAATTTGACTTATTGCCTTTAATTATGATTTGTTTTAATTTAATTAGACTTAAATTACTATACATTTACACTTGCTAAACATGTTCCATTGTAACTACTCATAGTTTTCTGCACTCACACAATCTTGGCTTTAAAAATGAAGCAATTTTTGAAGAAAATAGTATTCATAAAAATACTCAAATATGCATTAATAAAAATACATTTTTATTCAATCTGAAAGCAACAGGTTTTCAAAATTGGACCAAGAAAAAAATTTATAATACTTTCTTAAAGAAAACCATTATAAGGACTACATTATATAGCTCAATTTAATAAAAATTATAATATATTATACCCAACCATCTATACATAAGGCAAAACAAAACAGCAAATGTTGAGTGTTCTAGAACCATGTATGTCAGTTGCTACCCCAAATAAAAAAGAACACTTCATTCTTAGTAAGAATCACATACACATTTTAAGAGGAAAACACTTTTAGCACTCCCCTGCTGTGAAAATCAGAAAAATTAGAGAGGGGATTAGTGTATTTTGGTGATGAGAACATAATAACCTGCAGAAGGTGATGTTCAATGTAATCCGATTTTTATCACATTGGGAAAATGACTACTTGCTCAGCATGAACTACAGGCGGACAGCTGTAAGCTTCTGCAGGTTATCTGCACTACCATAATCTTCTGGCTGATCTTCAAAGAGGTTTCCAAGCAGAGTTCAAAATGTAAACCATGAAATTCTCCCTACAATCCAGATTAGAGGTTGAATCTGCACACTAAATCCCAGGTAGGAGGTAATCACAGAGTTGGTGATCACTTAAGATCAAATGGCAGCTGTTGCTTTAAGTAGTTTTCCAGGACTCTCTACAGAGAAGAATGAACATGCGCTTTCACTTCATGCTTTATTTTACAGATTCTAGGTGTTTTTATATTGTTACTCTGACTTTTTCTTTTATGGGTCATCATAGCTTTTGCAAACTCACGCTTAGTTCTCATCTTGAGCCAAATATCTACCAAGTTCTATATCAGTTACAGTGCCTGAAGCTGCAAGTAATACACAAATCAAATTGACTTAAAGAGTAAAGACACATCTTAACTCATATGACTAGTACTCCAGAAGTAGGCCTTGTTTCAGGATTAGTTGATTCTTCAGTTCAAATATAAAAGTTGGTTTTATCCTAAGGCTGAATGACTTTATGGTTATTGCTGCCAGTGGCATTAGGGTCTGAGCTTCATTCTTCTTTGTGTACAGTGGGAAAAAGTGCATGGCTTCCCATTGTTACCTTTGAGAAAAAAGTTTCCAGAAATCTCACCATTTCTGAGTGTAACACATTTCTTCAAAGAATAGCTCTTTGCTTGTTTTGAAACTTCTTAACTTCTACTTGGAAGTGAAGGGGAATAAGGCTGACTAATTCTGGGGTGACGTTGCAAATGTTTCCCAATTATGAACAAACTCTTCAGGGATTCTGATGCTCACAGCAAGGCTGAGTTCATTTCAAAGCCGTGGTACTGAAGAAACACGACAAAACATTCCAAGCCCCCATCCATGCCTGGTGTGGACCCTGACGAATACATTACTGATGAAAGTAATGGGACCAGATGGCAGGGGCCCCTCCCAGGAGGTATGGACAGAGGACCCCACACACACCTACCAGAAGACGACAGGGTGGCCTCTAGCACACTGGTTAAGAAAGTAAGTGTACAAACACACAAGACGCAGGAACACAGAGGATGTTACACTCCTGCCCTGGGCCAACGCAGACCTGGATTTAATATCATGGAACTGGCTGGGGTTTTTCTCATATCTCTTTGGTCAGGATTAGGACACATGCTCATACCTAAGTGAACCAATGACAGGTGTGTTGAGGTATACATTTATCCTTAGATCAATCAAGTTTATCCCCTAAGCTGATATTAATTCTTTAAACTCCACATCAGCTGCTCAGTGGGTGGCGTACAGAATAGATATGGAGGAAGCTGTCTCAGCATGCACTACTGTCCGGCCCTTTCAGCTCTCCAGCATCCATACAGAGTGGTCTTCCTAGCTGTACAGCTTTAAGAATGTTCGTTTTTACACAAAATGTTCTCACCCATCTTTTGGGGGGTCATGGTAAGAGCCCTGTGGCTTTTATTTAGTTGAATTTTATTTTTCTTTTTAACCAGATGGTTTTGAATTTAAGTCAAGTGACTCTAGTGCCATTACATCTAGTTCAAGAATGTTTTCAAGTTTGTCTTAAAAAATTTCCCCGGATTTTCTATAATTTTTAACATATACCTACTTTCTTTTTTTTTTTTATAACATTTTTTGATGTGGACCATTTTTAAAGTCTTTATTGAATTTGTTACAATATTGCTTCTGCTTTATGTTTTGGTTTTTTGGCCCCAAGGCATGTGGGATCTTAGCTCCCCGACCAGGGATCGAACCCTCACCCCCTGCAGTTGAAGGCGAAGTCCCAACCACTGGACTGCCAGGGAAGTCCCAACACATACCTACTTTTAATTGATGTAACGCTCATCATCACTGATTATTTGGTAACCTGAGTTCCTTATTCTGGATTTGAAAAACTAGAATATGAACCTAGTTAAATTCTTTTTAACTGATAAATATTAAGTTACTAGATTGTTTGTTTTATCATAAGAACCTGAAACCCAGCACTTTAATTTTTGCTCAAGGGAAAAAAACAACATGCTTTATCAACACAATTTCTATGCTTTTGTCACTATACATCTACTACATATGTCTTTATATATGCAGCATTATATATAGCTTGTTAAAAACTATAATATATTATCTACCCATTTTGATAATTAGTGTATTTTCAATTAACTAGACTTTTCAGGAATTCTGTTAAGGGTGCACATACAGATATCACTATAGTTTTAGAGGCAACCATACTTAAGGACAGCAAACTTTTTAAAAATTTAATTTCTAGAATGAAGGAAAGAGGCCCCCCACTTAGGGATATATACTAAAGAGCTATCTGGCAGGAGCAAGCAGTGGTTTCATATGGTTCAGTTGGTAAAAGAACATAGTTCATACCCACGGATATATGGCAACCTTAAAATTAGGTAATCAAGACTATTAGTTCATTTGAGAGCATATTTTCACAACATAACATTTTTATATGTATTATATTTATATTTATGACTAAATGTCCTGAAGATGATTATTGTTAAAACTATTGTATCTTAAATTCATTGGTTAATTGTACTATTTCCATGAACTTTCTGTGTAAACCTTTTGTGCTTTTGCCTAATTGGATTGTAATGCTTTTCTTTTCAATTTGTATGAGTAATTTACATATTAAGGATATTAAATGTGTCACATGTTGGAAAAAAATAAATCCAATTAGAAACATTAATACTAAATTGTTAAATGTGAAAATACATAATTTAAAACTTCCATATATAAAAAATAAACTGAGAATTCTAATCTTCATAAATATAGTACAATGACACAAATCAGATTTAAAAATATATTATGCAACAAATTTAAAGTTAAAAATGTATTATATATTGAATGTATTATGATATTAAAAAAACACTTCAAAACCTCAAACAACTTTAAAAAACATCAATGGTTATGGTATTTTTTGTACCATACGTCTGGTGCAAAACTAATCTATTTCAGCATCTGAAAATTCATCTGTTAATTTCAGGCAACCTACTGACTGGCTTAAGAATAAGCATAATGAATGACAAATCTTTTTCAAAAGTCAAACTGTATACACATAGAAAACACTCAGATGAAGCTAATCTTTTTCCTTAGAACACTATAAAAGCACAGATATATTTTTTAAAGGGTCACTTCCTGTAAAAGTTTAGTCTTTTATTGTTCAGGCAAATCAAATCATGTTGTAATGATGTAGATTTAAAGCAGCTTAGGGATAGAAGCCTGTATTTTGACACTGAATGGTTTAAGTCTAATACTTAAATTATATTCTCAGTGTTATTTTTAACATGCTTCTTGTTGTGGGTTCTTTCTCTTCTTTTTAAAAACAAATTAGTCATGAGTTATAATTATATCTCTTAGTGTAATTAATATAAATATGGTATGTGGAAGAATCTGAGAGGGATGCCAGAAAATGCCTTCAAAATTAAATGTGGCAAAATACCAAGGGTATATGATTGCAGGGTGATTTCTATAACGCTCCTCCATCCCCTTCATCTCAAAGGTCAAATTGTGTTCGGATTATTGCAAAGTTTTTAGTATACATTTCAGGAAACTATTTTTCAAATCTAAATTCAAGATTTCTATACTCCTCAAATTAATATATAATGCTTAGATCTGCAGAAATGTACCTTCAAAAGTTAGGAGTAAGGCTCTTTACTTCTCAGATAACAGTCTTCTTAAGGATTATGTACCTGTCCTCAAGAATTCAAGTTTATTGGAGATTCAGAATGAACTTGCCATTCTACCATCCTTATTATTTCACGTGTTTTTTAGGAAAGAATACCTGAAATTGGAGACTTTTAAAAATATTATTTACATATACTGAATAAATCTTTATCACTGCATTAAGGCCCCCTCCACAATCTGGCCACCTGTTGCGTTTTCACTTCATCTGCTACCACAATGTCCTTAACTCTGTTTCAGCAACCCTGGTCACCCGGCTCTTCCCTCAAACACTCCAGGCACGCCTGTCTCAGGAGCAGATTTCCGCACCCCTCATTTCTTCACCTTTTCCAATATATAAATAAATAGCTGTTTCAACTCTCTTTCTTGGACCATTAAGGGAAGCAAACCCCAAATTACTTTGAACTTTAAACTCAGTATGCTCAGCACTCAAGGTTAGCTGTGAGTCAACCAGACTTTTATATTCATTCATTCACTATACAATTATTTACTGAACAATCATTGTATGCCATACATTGGTTTAAGTGTTGGAGTGAAGCGATGAATAAAACAGATGAAAATCCCTGTACTTATGAAGCTTGTAATCTGGTGGGTGCGGGAATACACACCTAAAAAAATACTTATATAAATGCAAAGAGGAAAAATAAAGCAAGAAGGAAGACACAAAGTGTGTGTGTGTGTGTGTGTGTGTGTGTGTGTGTGAGATGCATTGCAACTTAGACATGGCAACCAGGAAAAACCTCACTAAGAATGTGGCATTTGAGTAAATGTCTAGAAAGGTGAGGGAATGAGGAGTGTGGATATCTATCCTTGAGGCCTGGAGTGATTGAAGGAAAAGCCAGGTGACCAGAGTTGCTGAGGCAGAGGTAATGAGGTTGTGGTGGGACATGGCGTCAGAGGCCATAGACGGCCAGATGACGGAGGGACTAAGGTCGTGATAAAGATTTATTCAGTTTAGGAGGGCCCTGGCTCCTCTGTTAAAGGATCACTCTTGTTTTCTTGTCAAAATCAGACTGAAGTGGGGCAAAGGCTGAAGCAGAGACAGAGATGCAAGGCTATTGCAGTTACGCAAGGGACTAATGATGTTGGTGTGGAAAACACGATGGTAGCAGGGAAGGTGTTTAGAAGTAGTTCTAAGTATATTTTGAAAATAGAATTGATAAATCAAATATTGGGAATGAAAATGTGTATTTATAGTTTTGGGGGGATGGTATACCATTAGAATTGGAGAGGGACAAAAAATAAAAGCTGATATTTCAGGATATAGAAGGAACACTGGACTAGGGTTTTATAGACACATATCCTAGTAGCTCTTGTGTCTTTAACTAGCTTCGAGACTTGAGCAAAGTTCTTTAAGCTTTCAGGGCCTTGGTTTAACCAGCAAAATGGGGTTAGGTGATAAAACCGTCCAAATTGTACCACTGACAATTTTTGTATATAAATTTTTATTGAAACAAATCCATGCTCAGTTGTTAACTTCTTGTCATTGGCTGCTTTTGCATTACAATAGCAGAGTCAAGAAATTGCACAGAGACCGTGGAGCTTGCAAAGCCTAAAATATTTACTATCTGGCCCTTTACAGAAAAAGTTTTCTGATTCCTGGACTAGATAATAAAAATTGCTATTCTATGAATTCAATGAAGAGAGAGCATAAATATTTGGGATTTTGAGTAGTTTCTCTATTTAATATTGCAAAAGGCCTATAAAAGCTACATATTTTATATGCAATTAATCAAGTAAAATCAAATCATGAGTAAGAGGTGGCCAGATTACAGTTCCGAAAAGATGTGTGATTCTTTACCATTAACAGTGTATCCTAATGATAACCTGTTTCTAAATTTACTGGCATGAAGAGATAATCAGAGTTTGTGGTCAAATGAAAGAACAGGTTTTATATATATACATATATATATACACTCACAAACATACACTTCTTCATTTTGTTAAATTAGTCATTTGTTCATTCATTCATTCATTCACTCCTCATCTATTCATTTATTCATACCTCATTCATTTATTTATATACATGTGCTTAGATACAAGTCTGGAATGACATATTTTGCAATGTTAAAGTATAATTATTGTTGACTTTAATATTTTTACTTATTTCTTAAAAATGAAAGCAATACATGCAAAGATTAAAATAAAAGCCTAGTGAACACATTCTATGTCCCTGAGTCCTCTATTGATCTAGAGCTATAAAGAGAAGGTGAAGGCTAAAGGCCAAGCAATATGAGAGGCAGACTATAGTGCTGGATTATCTAGTAATTAATACTACTTTTATGGACTACTTTGGTCTGTTCCAGGTAGCATTTAAGTACACATACTTCACAAAGAAAAGAAACTAACAGATGAAAAGAGAATGGAAAAGGCAAAATTCCTTCTCACAATTTTGCCCTTGGCACCTTATAAATAACACATGCAGCTTAGCTGATTTTTAAGCATGGCTTTCCCATTAGAGGCCTTTGGTCCTTAGTCTTTCATTTATTTTCCCTTAAGTTTCACATGTAATTTAAAAACAATATAATTTTTTGAACTTTGTATTAATAAAATTGTAAATTATTTTTTTCTTTTTGTGCGATCCTTCTAAATAAGCAGGCATCCCTTACCGTTGAAAACAAAACAAACCTCATGTCAAAACCTTTCAAAAAACAAAATGAGAATGCTTTCATTGACATATTGGACTCAGCATTGAGCAAATGTGAATGAACAGTCTCTTCCCTCCAATCCAAGTATTTATGTTCCTGAATACAGCAAAGAAAGCTAGCTCCCAAATTCCTGTTTCTACATATGTTTAGGAAACTAAACAATGGTGAATAAAATTAGAAAGACACTGTAAGATGTAAAGCAGAATGGTAACTCAGTTAAAGTTTTTCACAGACATGGAAAGGAAACAATAAAAAAAAAAGAGATACCTAGGAATAAACCTACTAAGGAGATGAAAGACCTGTACTCAGAAAACTATAAGACACTGATGAAAGAAACTGAAGATGACACAAACAGATGTAAAGATATATTGTGTTCATGGATTGGAAGAATTAATATTGTTAAAATGACCATACTACCCAAGGCAATCTACAGAGTCAGTGCAATCCCTATCAAAATACCAAAGGCATTTTTCACAGAACTAGAACAAATAATTTTAAAATTTGTATGGATACACAAAATACCCCGAATAGCCAAAACAATCTTGAGAAAGAAGAACAGAGCTGGAGGAATCACACTCCCTGACTTCCAACTATACTACAAAACTACAGTAATCAAAGCAGTATGGTACTGGCACAAAATCAGACATACAGATCAATGGAGCAGAATAGAGAGCCCAGAAATAAACCCACACACTTATGGTTAACTAATCTACGACAAAGGAGGCAAGAATATACAATGGAGAAAAGACAGTCTCTTCAATAAGTGGTACTGGGAAAACTGGACAGCTACATGTAAAAGAATGAAATTATCAATATAACATTCTCTAACATCATATACAAAAATAAACGCAAAATGGATTAAAGACCTAAATGTAAGATGGAAACCGTAAAACTCCTAGAAGACAACATAGGGAGAACACTTTTTGACATAAATCATAGCAATGTTTTTTTGGTTCTGTCTCCTAAAGCAAAGGAAGTAAGAGCAAAAATAAACAAATGGGACCTAATTAAACTTAAAAGCTTTTGCACAGAAAAGGAAACCATAAACAAAACAAAAAGATAACCTACTGAATGGGAGAAAATATTTGCAAATGATGTGACGGATAAGGGATTAATATCCAACATATAGAAACAGCTCATACAACTTGACATTAAATAAACAAAGAACCCGATTTAAAAAAGGACAAAGACCTGAATGGACATTTTTCCAAAGAGGACATACAGATGGCCAATAGGCACATGAAAAGATGCTCAATATTGTTAGTCATCAGAGAAATGCAAATCAAAACCATAATGATATCACCTCACACCTGCCAGAATGGCTATCATCAAAAAGAACACAAATAACAAATACTGGTGAGGATGTGGAGAAAAGGGAACCCTCATACACTGGAGGAAATGTAAATTGGTACAGCCACTGTGGAAAACAGTATGGAGGTTTCTCAGAAAACTAAAAATAGAGCTACCACATGACACAGTAATTCCATTTTATACTCATCAAATTTTGCTAACTTAGAGGTTAATTTTAATGTTTTAAGTCTGAGAGTATTTGCTGTAAATGGCTTCTACAGATAGGTCTACATCCAAATGGGGACTCTGTGCACTGCTTTCCACCTTTTATATTAAAAAAGATATTCATATAAGAGTAAATGTTTGTCTACATTTTTCTTAATTTCTGAGTTTCTGTTCTCATTAAAAAGATCTCTCCCACATCTGATAACCTTGTTAACTTGTATAAATTCTAGGATTTTTTTTCTTTTTAAAAAACATTTGTGACATTAATCAATACATTGAAGACACTAAAGATACATAAACTAGCCTTTGGTGTCTAATTTGTGTTTTATTTTTCCTTCTTAGATTTTCTCTTATTCCTTATCTTACCTTGAGAAATTGGATTCCAATTAGTCTGTGAGAGTCCACCTTGGTTAAAATAGTTCATTGTTAGATAATTCTGTCTTGTTTATTTACTTGATTGGTGCTGAAAATTTTATTTGTCATTGCATTTTTTATGAAGAATTGAGTTTGTATTTACTCTTCAATTATTGGGCTTTTTGAGTTACAGCCCTTTTTCTTCATAATCAACTGAAAGACTCTTACTCTCTTCTAGCTTTTATCTTACTATGTTTTGGATGAGAATTCTGATGCCAGCCTAATGCTTTTTGTCTCTTTTTTTAAAAATTCGTTTTCTCTTGATGGTAATTTTTCTATATGTCTGGAAACTTGTAAATGTCTCTTTATCTTAGGTTTAGGACTTTTATTCCTAGGTTTTACCATTAGTGCAGTTAAGGAACTTAGTGAAACGTTTAATCAGCAGATCCAAGTTCCTCAGATCAAATACATTGTCTTCTAATATTTGTCTGATTATTTCTTCTCCTCCATTTCTTCATTTTACTTCTTCTAGAATTCCTATTACTCATGTTAACTCTCTTAAATCTCTGTTCCACATTGCTTGCATTTTTTTGTCATTATTTCAATCTAGTTATATTTTATCTTATGCTTTGTGGTACTTATTTCACTTGATTTTCCATGCCACTAGTTTAGATCTCAGTGGAAACTTCTCTCTTTCAATTCATCAGGTGATTTGTTTAGAAGATCATGTTTTAGAAATTATTATTTCTTTAATCTATAGACTATTTTTCCCTACATTTGAATTACCTCATTTTTCTTTTTTTTTTTTTCCATTTCCATTTGTCTCTCTGGGTTGCTCTATTTTTGTGCGTGTGTTTTTTTTTTTTTTGACTGTGTCAGTTATTAAGATATTGCATTTCAGCTCCCAAACTACCCCCTTCAATTCAACTAACTATATTCTGCTTTGTCAGCCACTCCCCTTAAGGTTTTGTCAATAGGGGGTGCTAGAGAGACAGAGAGAGTCAGTAAGGCAGGCGGAGTAAGAAGGGACTTGTTATTTTCTGTTTTCTTCCTGCAGGCTTCCTATTGCTTTCTGAGTTTCTTTTTCCTGTGCCACCCTAGTGATGCTTCATCACCCTGGTAGCAGCTGTGTTCACCCATAGCGGCAGTTGAATCTTGTTTGTAGTCTTTCCAACTATGACAAGACCAGCTTGTCAGCATGCCTCAGATATACCAGAGCCAGACAGCGGACACCCCCTCCTTAGAAGTCTGGGTCCCAGCCCCATGGGACCCCTTCTCCAGCTCAAAGATGTCATGACCAGTGGAACAGGACTCTCCCTCAGAGGTCTGAACTTTAGCTCTGCAGGGCCTCTCCTCCAAGGTTTAATATTTCTAAGTGCTTTCTTTCCCCCCCCCCCAGCCTTATGGGTAGGACCTGATCCTTGAATTTGCTACTTCCATGAAACCTCAGAGTTCTCCTTTTGACTTTCACTTACCTAATTAACATTGTTTTTATACACCATTAACCATTCTTTATTTCACATTCTCTCTGTTAAAACAATCGGTGATTTCTGTCTCCTAACTGGACCCTGACTGAGATACTGACTGATCATTCTGTTTCCTGGGGTTCCTTAAATGGCTGGGTTTTTTCCTTTGTTAACCCACGGAGTATGAGAGCTAGTTGTTGGAAGACTATAAATGGCACTAGTCCTGTAGGTAGCTGAAACCACTCCCTTTTAGGCTGGAAGTGTACAGGCAAGAAGTTTGCTGGTGCTGCTGCTAAGGTACTGAGAAGAAGGATCTCTGCTCCCCAGGTTCCCAACGCTGTCTCAGCCCAAACGACAGGAAAGGTTGGATCTTTCCAGGATGTACTTCTTTCTGATATTTGTCTAGGATCCTTCTAAAGCTGGCCTCCAGGGTCTCAGTCAGTCCCATAAAGGATAAAGCACCATATTAATTATTAGTTATCACCTGGAGAACTTCAAATTCAGAGTCTCATATTTCTAACAGTTCATAGGCCCTAGCAGCAATTTGACTAAGGAGATGCAGATAAAGTGGGAGTACAGGGAAAGGGCTCTGCATATTTTTCACACTTATGGGAGACCAAGTTTTCAAATAAAAACTTAATCGTTACTAATTATTTTGCCAAGTGATTCTTTTAAAGACAATACATTTTATATTTGATCTTTTTTTCCAAAGTCGATATATTCTCAGATGAAAGAAAACATTCCCAACATCAACTAGAAGATACAATTTTTGTTTATAATATTACAATTAAACAAGTACATTAACCTTAACATAATTTTATAATAGTGTTTGCTTTTAGAAAATAACTTTAAAGATTAATTTTAAAAATCATTTTTATATGTTACTTTGTACATAGGTCTTGAATAATGCTTAAGAAATTTTCTTCTGACCTAAAATGGCCATTTGTTAGATTATTCTCTTAATGTGGTTGTAATCATTGTTTTAGTCCACTATGGTCCAATTATATGTGTAGTTTTCATTAATCTCTCGTAAATGCGTCCCCCATATCATAAAAGTGTGACAACCTGAAAGACTGCAGTAGATTAACTCCAATATTTCATCAAAATTGGGAGGAAGAGGAGAAGCCTAGAAAAAAAATCTTTAAATAAGTGTCAGAGAAATCACAGAGCAGTCATATCATCTTTATATTTAAAGAGCAACACACTGAATCTTGATGTGTTGGGGTGAATTTCCTTTCTCTCTTATCTAGATTGTCATTTTCTCAAAAAAAAATCATTTGGATGATAAAATTCAGGTGAATTGTGGCACTACAATGAGGGTCACTGCACATTCAATTAAAGTTTGGCAGGAGTAGTTAATAAAAAATTTCACTAAGGCAGAGTGACTTTCCTGCTTAAAATGGAACAAGAACAAGAAGTAGGTGAAATTAATTTCACGTGAAGTCGTCTTGATGAACATTGAAAATCAGTGGGCTGAACATATTCTGCCCTTAAACATGAATGAAGTAGAGAGCATCTATTTTCTCCTTCAATGACTGTGACTGCTCGGTGAGTCATATACTCTACTCACTGGAAGTAGTTTCATTAACTTCTATTTCTTAATTACCTAGAGAAGTATTCAAATGTCATCACAATCAATCAATCAGTGAATCAGTATCTTCTCTCTTAGCTGTTGTGGGAAATGCAGAGAAACTTGACATGACCCTTTCCTTTCAGAAACTTACAAGATAATAATCTAATAATAATCATAATTATCTTTTGTTTAGAGGTTGTTATGTGCCAGATACTAGATGTAATATCTAATTTGATTTTATAACATTCCTATGAAGTCAGTTTTATTAGTTCTGCTTGGTGGATGATGAAACTGAGACTAAAAATTACCTTACTCAAAGTCACACATCTAGAAATTTTCAGAGCTGGAATGCAAATGCATAATGGCTGGATTCCAAGAGGGGAGCTCTGTTGTACAAGGTTAAGATCCTTAACCTTGGCTAGGAATTCCCATTAAGGAACTAAGAATGAGATCTAATTACCTTCTGAAGAAATATACCATGGTGCAGTGCTTTTTTAAAAATTTTATTTTATTATCATTTTTTTATACAGCAGGTTGTTATTAGTCATCTATTTTATACATATTAGTGTATACATGTCAATCCCAATCTCCCAGTTCATCCCACCACCTCCCACTTTCCCCCCTTGGTGTCCATACATTTGTTCTCTACGTCTGTGTCTCTATTTCTGCCTTGCAAACCGGTTCTTCTGTACCATTTTTCTAGATTCTACATATATGCGTTAATATACGATATTTGTTTTTCTCTTTCTGACTTATTTCACTCTGTATGATAGTCTCTAGGTCCATCCACATCTCTAGGCCCATCCACGTCTCTACAAATGACCCAATTTCATTCCTTCTTGAGGCTGAGTAATATTCCATCATATATATATACCACATCTTCTTTATCCATTCATCTGTCGATGGGCATTTAGGTTGCTTCCATGACCTGACTATTGTAAATAGTGCTGCAATGAATATTGGGGTGCATGTGTCTTTTTGAATTATGGTTTTCTCTGGGTGTATGCCCAGTAGTGGGACTGCTGGGTCATATGGTAATTCTATTTTTAGTTTTTTAAGGAACCTCCATACTGTTCTCCATAGTGGCTGTATCAATTTACATTCCCACCAGCAGTGCAAGAGGGTTCCCGGTGCAGTGCTTCTTGAAATTTAATATGTTTAACTTGGGGACGTTGTTAAAACAAAGATTTTTATTCAGTAGCTCTGAGTGGAGCCTGAGGTTCTGCCTTTCTAACCTACTCTGCAGTGATCACAACACTTTTAGTCAGAAGACTATACTGAGTAATAAGGATCTAGGGAACTCTGATCAAAGAAGAGCAAGACACAGGGTAAAAATAATAAACTTCAACTTCATGATGTTATCAGTCAGTTAATTTTTACAAGCTTATGAAATAATAGCTGTGATTTCAAAGAGTCATATATTTATTAAGAAACAACAAAAATTTTATTTATAAATTAAAATGTCAAGATCACCTGAACTTCTGCTTCTCGTCAAGAAGGAGTAGCAGGGACCTGATTTACCTTCCTGCCTGAACTAACTAAAACTTCGTTGAAGTTCTCACCTGTTTATCCATTCTTCTCCAGAGATCAGAGGGCATCTTCATGACCATACTTTGATCTCTTTATCAGGTAGGTTGCTTATCTTCATTTCATTAAGGTCTTTATCTGGGGATTTGTCTTGTTCTTTGGTTTGAAACATACTCCTTTATCACCTCATTTTGCCTGACTCTGAGTTTGTCTGTATGAATTAGGCAAAACAGCTACTCCTACCAGTCTTGAAGGTGTGGTTTTGTGTAGGAGATGATCCATGGGTCCCACAAGTGCAATCTCACCTGGTCTCCAGAGCCTGGTGCTCAAGGGGCATCCCTCATGTGAACTGCTGCCCTCACCAGCTGTGGCAGGGCCGAGGCTGCTGTGTAGGGACCGCAGGGTCTGGTGTACTCACCATCCCGGTCATGGCACAGCTGATGTGCAGGGTGTACAGCATGCAGATCACACCCACTGGTGCTGATAGGCACCAGCGTTCTGGTCCTCAGAGAAAGTCACTGTGGAATGTCTTCAGAAGCCACTTTAGGATTAGTAAGTGGGTTGCCCTCACTTATGATCAAGGCGCTTTTCAAACTGTTGCTTTTTCGAGAGGTCTCAGAGGGAGTGGCTCTGTGCACAGGCTTTTTAAAAGTAAGTTCTCTCCACCTAGAGGGGTGGGATAAGGAGGGTGGGAGGGAGACGCAAGAGGGAGGAGATATGGGGATGTATGTATACATAGAGCTGATTCACTTTGTTATAAAGCAGAAACCAACACACCACTGTAAAGCAATTATACTCCAATAAAGAAGTTTAAAAAAAAAAAAGTAAGTTCTCTGATCCCTACAGTTCTGTGGTTCCTTTGGACTGAATCCCTATTGATTTTCAAAACCAGATACTTTGGGGGCTCCTCTTTCTGATGCTGGACCAGGTTGAGGTGACTGATGTGAGACACAGTCCATTCACTCCTTCAGCGAAAGTTCCATACTTTGGGGATCCCCTCCTGATTGTGGGGCACCGTGCCTGGGGTAGGGCTCTGGGTGAGATCAAGTCTCTGCCTCTCTTCCCATCTCAATGAGTCTCTTTCATCTTTTGTTATGGAGTCACTGTTCACCTCGTTCTCAACTCCTTTTTAGAGGAAAATTATTCCATGTGTAGCTGTAAATTTGTTGTGTTCACGAGAGGAGGTGAGTTCAGGGAATTCCTATGCTGCCGTCTTGAACTCTTCCCCTCAAAATTCAATTTTTCTTTACTTAGAGTGACATTAAATAGCAAAAACCAACCAGCCAGCCAACCAACCAAACAAACCAAACAACCCCACCATGACAAGCTAAGACAGAGACAACAGAGGAAAAGAAAAAGCTTTATATTTTAGTACTTTTGAGAGAAACATTTCTCTGCTTTCTGAACAAAGGAATTGTTTTGTACATTTTGATTTTGTACTGGGTCCTGCAAATTAGGTAGCTGGTCCTAAAGCCAATCAGTGGTTGCTCAGGGATAATGGGGCAGAAAGAACAGTGGAGGGAGAGATCTCAAACGGGCATGAGAAAACCTTTGGGACTCGTAGAGTATATTTATTATTTTAATTGTGGTGGTAATTTCACGAGGGCACACAAATAGTAAAGCTTATAAAAGTTTACACTTTAAACATGTATAGTTTATTGAAAATCAGTTTTACCTCAAAAAAGATGTTAAAAAGCATTGCTATCATATATTTTAGTTTTTGAGAAAAATAAAAAATTTAAAACCCTAAGTCACAAAGAATTTACGCATATTAATTGTATTTATTTTTGAAGCTAAAAGAAAACATATGATGTATAATTGAGGACTAAATATCCAAGACTTATGAATAAAATGTTTACAAAAATGTCATATTTTTCTTTTCATAAAATATGATTTAGATAATTTGATTAACAACATTTCCAACTTATCTGAAACTTACAAAATGGCATTGAGTATATCACATATATCCAATTGAAATACCCAAATTACACCAAAAAGTCTCAAACTCATGAAAAATAATTAAAATAATGAAGCCCTCTGCTGATTTTGTCAAATTTGAGATAACAATTCAAATATTTTAAAATATAATAGCACAGGCTAAAGTTTTCCATAAACCTGTTGAATTAAAGAAGGCATAGATGTTTGAAGTTTCCTTTCTTCACTCAACATTACAAACACCATCTCTTAAACATTTCCTCTTTGGAAGAGGAAGATGGCCTAATACATGGTTCCCAAACTTTTTACCATCAGTGACTCTTTAATTATTTTGTTTTCCCACATATACTCCATATGTTGAAAGATCTGGTCTACCTAATAAAATGCCTTTATTTGATTAAATTTTGTTTCCTCATTTTTCTTTTTCAAAGACAAATCTTTTTACTGTCAATCTAGTCTTCTATTATTATGACAAACATTCTGTGCTGATGTAATTCCAGAAAAATAATAAAAATAAAAGATTACTACTTCTATTAGATTTTCAAGGCAGCTGGCAAATGCGTTTTGGAAATACTGAAGATGATTTAGCCTGAATCCTTGTCTTCTATACATCAGAAGGATGAGTCTTTCAGCTTCTCCTATCTTTATAACAATGGAAATTACAAGAAAGACTGAGAGAATACAGGAAAAAAGAGTAAATTATTGGAAATAATTTTTCCTTGAGGAAGAATATTTGACTGGTGACTAATGAAAGCCAAAAGATTTTCTGGTACAAATAACCATGCAAATTCTCCTATTCTCCTATGCAACACTCATACAATTTGATTCAGGAAAAGGGCAGAACAAATGAATGGCAGTTCATGTCCCATTTAGGTCATTTCCCATATAATCTGCTATTCTTTAGGCCATGAGAGTGGTGCTGTTTAGGAGCTAGGTTGGTATCCAGAATAACAGGATAACTTTGTCTTGTTCACACTGTTTTAAAAATGTATAGAAAGGAAGAAAGTTAGAAATCCCTTCAGATACCACAAAAACAACTTCATTCTGATATTTCTAACTAGTTATTAATTGGCTGTTGAAGAACTATCACCTGTCAGATATTTTAAGCTTATACATATAGACTCAAACTACATTTACCATTATCTATCTATCTGTCATCTATCCATCTATCTATATCTATCTATTTTTCTATCTATCTAATCTATCTAATTATCCATTTTAATTAAGTTGGAATTTTATTTTTCAGTCCTCTCAGAACTTTGCTTGGTTATTTGAAATCTCTGGCTAGATAGTGCACTATTTTTCTCAATGACTGATAAATCACACAAGGTCTTTTATGCAGCCCTATTTTTCTGCCCCTCTGAAAGATATGCCGTGTGCATGCAGGTTTTTTTCTCCTGAAGCTAGTAAGCCTAAAGATAGATGTTATTTTGTACTACTTCAAAACTGAAAAAAAAATATTGATCCAAAATTCAGTGTTATTTATTGTGATCTCAATTCAACTTTCAGAAGTTTTCTGTAAGATTTCTGGGTGTATGTGTGAGTTTTCTCCTGTAATTCATAAAAGAGCTATTTACTCTTAACAAAAAGTTGCCAGGCTCAGCTTTCTTATGGCTATTCAACTGATACCTTTCATACCACTGCTCTAATTTATTAAGGATGAGAGATAACCCCATGACTCAGACCTTAAATTTTTTTTTTCATTAAAGATAAAGAATAAATGAAACTAAGGTCATAAACCAAGTTCCTATTCTATAGCATTATTTCTCAACCTGCTTCATGAGAAATTCATCTTGATTGTATAGATAAGTGGAATTGCATTAAGCATTCCCTTTTCACTAAGTTTTATCCAAAATGTCCAATTAATTTTTTGAATTACATCATATGCAAATAACACCAGAGTACTTGATAAGAAGTTAAAAAATAAAGGCTGTTGGTTAGAAGTGCTGTTTGTGCTAAATAGAAAAGAGATGCCAAGGTTTGGTGAAGGTTTAATCTGAAATATTGCTTCAATTTCTCCATCTTTCCCAACATAATCAAAATCCTATAACCCTAAATTATTTTAATTAAAAGATGTGATAGAAACATTATTTTGTGATCTTTTCATCACACAGTGAAATAATAGGCAGCACAAAAAATGCAGGTTTCATTGGTATAGGCAAGAAATCCTTTTTATTTCTAAATAAACTCTTTGAGCATCAGATTGATAATAACCATTGGCTAGGACCATTGTGGAGAAGTGTAGAGGAGAACTGAAAAATATCTAATTTACATACTGCTATAGATGACAGGTCCCTAAAAAGAATCCCCACAAAGGATCATCCAACCTCTTTGTGTGGAATGCTTCCAGTCAGGGGGACAGTTTTACCTTAAAAAGTAAATCTTTGAAAGTTTTTATTCTGAAAATGTTATTAAATGAAAAATGTATTTGACATTCATTAATGTTTTCATAATCACATTAATGGTATTTAAGGCAGGTGAACAGCTTTTGTCTTAGCACCTTAAAAAGGATCAAGGTTTTGGTTTAGAATTACCAAAACAATTTCTCAATTTCTATAATTTTACATAATAGAAGGCCATGGAATAATAGATTTTGATAAAAATGCATTATATAGATTTATTTAGATTGTCCCATGTTTTAGAGAGTTTGGTAGTTGTGATTCTGGTTTCTTAAAATTGAGGTATAATTTGTACACAGTAAAATTCACTCTTTTTTATATATAGTTCCATGAGTTTTGATAAATACATACAGTCATGTAACCATTACCAAAATCAAGATAGAGAAAGATTCCATTCACTCCACAATTCCCCTCTTGCTTCCCACCCACCTTCAGACCTCGGCAACCACTGATCAGTTTTATGTCATTATAGGTTTGCCTTTCCCAAAATGTCATGGAATTGCTATCATTCAGTATGTAGCCTTTTGAATCTGGCTTCTTTTTCTTAATATAATCCATTTGATATTCATCCACATTGTTGTGTGCACTAACAGTTTGTTCCTTTTTACTGCCTAGTGGTGTTGCATTGTACAGATGTACCATAGGTTGTTTATCAACTCATAAGTTGAAGTACATTTGGGTTGTTCTGAGTTTGGGCAATTATGAATAAAGATTTTCATGTGAACATAAGTTCACATACAGATTTTCATGTGAACATACGTTTTGATTTCACTGGGTAAATATCTAAGAATAATATTACTGGGTCATATGATAATGGCCTATTTAATTTTAAAAGAAACTGCTGAAGTGGCTGTACAATTTTGCATTCCAAACAGAGCAATATAATGCTTTTCATCCTTTCCAGTACACTTAGTACTGTCAGTGTCTTTTTTTCCCTTTTTTCTCTTTTTTTAGCCGTTCTAATAGGTGTGTAGTGGTATATTCTTGTGGTTTTCATTTTCATTTCCCAGTGACTAATAACATTGAGTGTCTTTTCATGTGCTCCTTTCCATTGATAAATCTTTGGTGAAGTGTCTTTCAAATCTTCAGACCCATCATATATATATATATATATATATATATATATATTATGGTTTCCTTATTATTAAGATTTGACAGCTCTTTATATATTCTGGATATAAATCCTTTATCAGATATATGATTTATATATATTTTCTCTCACCCTGTGGCTTGTTTTTTTTATTGTCTTAACAGGGTCTTTCAAACAGCAAAATTCTTTTTGATGAAGTCCAATTTATCAATTTTTTCTTGTATGGATCACTGGATTCCTAATTTTATAGAAAGCAGTGATTTTACACTGCCCATGCTCTAACTCTCGTGCTAGCATTTGCTAATTTGCCAATCTTTAGCTGTTTGTAGTAATTATATTTTTTAGGTTCAAGTTCAATTCTCTTCAAAAAATAAATAAAAATACAGAAAGAGTCTTGACTGTGTTTTTTCCAAATTTCACACTCACAAAATCCAATTTAAAATTGTTTCCACTGGCTATTGGGCTTCTATTCAATATATTACCCCATAGAAACTTCACATATAAGACAATTTATACTTTGTCAAAAGGCAGAGAATATTGCTTTTGTTAAAGTGGAAGATAACAAATCTGAACTTTAATTATGTTTTCATACATTTTATATTTTAGTCATTAATTAGTATTATAGTTATGATGCTCCATTATTACCCTTATCTTAACTAATATAAAGTAAAACTCAAGAAATGGAAATTTTTAAGTTTCTAATCACAATTTAAAAGGATAAAGATAATACACATGAACCAACAATTTCCTCATAAATTATCAAATAGTAGCCATAATAAAGATTGCGTGAGTGTGAAAATCGATTTATTTACTTCAACTTTGTTTAAAGTCTAGATATTCACGAGAAACTCCTAAACAGTCACAGGCTTATCTTACCACATTTGAGAAATCTAAATACTGAGTTTACACAAGAAACAGAAGAAGAAGCTTGCTGGTCATGAACATTGTCTACAAATGACCACGTATATAAAGATATTTAGCTTAGCTACTTTTACTGGCAACTCCATTTTCTGGAGGGTGGTGCACTGGTATGGAAACCTAGATTTCAGAAAGTACCCCTGATTTTATCAAGGTTGAGGCAATGTATCATGCAGTAAGAAAAGCATCTCTTTAATGATCATGGCCATGTCAGCTAAACTTGGAAAGGAGGAACTGCTCCTGAAGAGAACTTATTTGGACATAGTCAAAAAGTTTAAAAAGCAGTCACTTAATAAAATAATTATGTCAGAAATCCAAAAGGTGAGAGGAAATTAAGCTTGGTTCTGGGTAGTGGCTGAGAGCACAGTTTTACCTCTAACAGAGGATGGACCAGCTCTACTCTAACAAGGAATACGTAGAAAAGTCTCTCGGGTGAAAGGAAAGTTAGCCTACCCATTGGGGATATATAGAACAGAATTCTGCAAGAGTGATAAGCTGATAGAGTGATGAGGTTTTATATTTACCTACAAAACATCTCCTTGGAAACAGTCTGCAAATAGATAGGTCTTGGTAATTGAGCATGTCTTAAAGACTCCACATGGAATGTGCCATGATGATTTGATCAAAGAAGAGAACCTTCAAGTCACTGACAGTGGTAGTAGGAGGTCTTACCAAAGAAAAAGGCAGTGAAAGTTCCATGTTAGGATACTGTGAAGCCATTAAAAAATAGAAGTTGTTAATTTTGTTCAGATTTTTATATCACCTATATTTGAATGTAAAACAAAAAATATGTCATAACCTTGGTCCCATTATAATAGCAGAAATGTATACTACACGAAGATTATCCCCAGGGATGTAATTATAATCACATTTGAAAATCCTGACAATTCCTTTCCTATAAAACCTAGATGTGTGCCCTTATGTGGTTGTATAATCTTTCCCAGACTCAGCTTTCTCATTTTTAAGGTGAGAAAAATCAGTAGTGCCCATTTATTAATAAGTACCAATACATGTAAAATTACTTAGAATAATACCTAGTACACTGTAAACATTCAATAATGATTAGTTGTTTTGTTGTTATTCTTCACTTTCTACCAGTTTTCTGCCTTAGACACTTTGCAGTTATAGGCATTAGCTATTTCGTACAACTTTTAAAAAGTCAATCGAACGGATAAAGAATCCTTACCTATTTTATTGATATTATAGGACTCAGATGATTAAACACAAGCATTATTAGATTGCACATTAATCCATGTATTTGTAATTGTCCTGAGGTATAATAGTTTATGACAAATCTGGGAAGAACCAGATTTTAGTTAAGGCCAGAAGAAGGGGAGATTCTTCAGCTAAAGTTCTGAGGATGTAGGACATTATGGAATAGAGATTCCAAAATACTTGGATTAGATTTCGTTGGTACCTGTCCACCATGCTGCTTTCTTTTTTTTTTTTTTTTTTTTCATGTAATGTCTGAAACATTTATATTAACATATCTCCATACAACCATGCTGCTTTCTGATTATTTTTATTTCAGGGAAAAAAAACTTTGTATACTTTGAAGAATTACTGCTATATAAACTGAAGAATTACTGCTATATAAACTGGTATTTGCATTTGAGGATACTGCCAATAAATTATATGTAAGATTAAAATTTACTGATACAGACTCAGAGAGTGAGATCCTAGAAATGAGGAATCCTGAGTGACATACTTAACATTTTTTTGAAGTATTCAGACTCTGAATGAGTATCTTAAGAAAAAAAACTACAGTCTTTATTCGTATAGTGGACTCTTCATCCAGATATTCTCTATCTTTATTCCTTGAGTTTATGATAATAACAATATCAATATCAGTCATAAAAGTGTGTACTTATTAAGTACTTATTCTGGGCAAGCATCTATCTGTGCATTTCATGATTTAACCCAGTTAATCCTTATAATAACACTCTGAAGTAAATTATAGCTATTATCCTCACTTTATAGATAGGAAAGTGCAGGTACAGAGAGTTTAATTTGCTCACTATCACAAAAACTGGCATTTCATCACAGGTAGTGAAACTCCAGATATGAACCAATTCTCATTTTCTTTTCTTTTCTGGAACAGGCAACATACATTCATTTGGAAACTCTATGCGCTCATAAAAGTCTTCCCATTTATTTTGGGCTTCAGTGGTATTCTGCTGTTTCCAGACTGAACATCCTTCTCATAGGTAGAAAAGTCAGAAATAAAATAACAGAGCTGTGCACTTTCTCTGTCAGGACTTTTTCTATTTAATCTAAACCCCAAAGTCTATTATTTTACCTACTCCCTCAAAAATACCCTAAAACCCTATTTTATTGCTAACCCTGGAGCCGATCTAAATATTTTCTTCTATCTCAATTTCTGAGATCTACTGGGAAAAAAAATCAACAACAATGTAGACTTGGACCACTAAAAATGTAAGGTTTTAAACATAATCTATATGTGTAAATAGTTATTTCCTTTCTGCACGTAATGCAGTGGCTATTCTTAATCTCTAATATCTACTCAAATTCAACATTAGCCATCTCCCCACCTCTGCCTCCCAAGGAAGATGACCTTGCTTCCCACTTCCGAGTGGAAACGGAGCAGAGTATGGCACCCTCTCACTAGACTCTAAGTATTTCTTGCTTAGCTTGCCCTTTCCTCCTGCACACACAATGAACGCTAACATAGAAAACATAGATCCCCGTACTGAGTAAACATTCCATGTGGTTTGAGATTGCAGAATGGTACAGTGAACAGAAGCACAAGCTCTAAAGCTGGACATCTTGGGTTCAAATATGTTTCCAAATATTTGTTTACTGTTTGACTACGGGTAGGCTTTTTTTAACCACCTGTGACTCAGATTCAGCATCTGTAAAACTAGGATAATGATTGTTCCTACTCATTGGGTTATTATGAGGACCAAGTCTGTAAATAAGTGTAGACTGGGACTTCCCTGGTGGTCCAGTGGTTAAGAATCCGCCTTCCAATGCAGGGGACTTGGGTTCGATCCCTGGTCGGGGAACTAAGATCCCACATGGTGTGGGGCAACTAAGCCTGCACACTCTAGAGCCCACATACCACAACTCAAGAGAAGCCCGCGTGCCGCGACAAAGGCCCAATGCAGCAAAATAATAAATAAATTAATTAGAGAAAAAAGCGTAGACTTCTTGGAAAAGGGCCTAGCACGTAAGTGAAATGGTAGTTATTATTATTTTAATTACTTGTCTTTCATGAATCAACTCCAAGTTTATCCTCTTCTAGGCAGCTGTCTCTGATTCTCCACGCGGGGTCAAGTTAGTCCTTCTACTTCTGTAATTCCATAGTTCCTTATATTTTAGTTTTATTTTAGCACTTACCACCTTAAATTATATCCAACACTGTGTGGCAGTAAACAGAGGATGTACCTTATCTTTGCACGCTAACCTCACTCCCTCCCACCAGCTCATTCATGGTCTCAAACAATTATTGAGTGAATGAATTAAAATGAGATTATGAAACTAGTCCTCACTGACAACTGAAAAATAAATATAATATTAATAATATGGAATAATCTAGCTCTTCCAGATATTCAATTAGTATCTAAAGCACTTATGTTTAATTAATTGTGAATAATATTTTATTTAACTGTCTAATGTGAACAACCATGGGCGTCATAGAAAATAGTTTCTTGCTCTGTATTTTTCATGACTCGCAGAAAAAAAATTAGGAAGCATTACCTTTGGATTAACATTATTCTAATAAAATAATAAACAGATATATTCAAACTTAAATAAGTCTAGCTGCATTTAGGCTCATAAAATTTTCAATACCTATGCAATTTTGTGAGCTATTATTAATGTGGGTGTTATATATCTATTTGTAGGTATAAATAGAAAACTACTTACTCATGTATAATTCATTCCCTTCCTTGAGTGAACATAGATCTGAGGTTATAATCTTTTCACATTATAGATCTAGAGGCTCTTGAGACACTTTCAAGAGTGAGTTCAAACAGAAATAGAGACACGGACGTAGAGGACAAACGTATGGATACCAAGGGGGGTGGGATGAATTGGAAGATTGGGATTGACATATATACACTATTGATACTATGATAAAATAGATTAACTAATGAGAACCTACTGTATAGCACAGGGAACTCTACTCAGTGCTCTGTGGCGACCTAAATGAGAAGGAAATCCAAAAAAGAGGGGATATATGTACACGTATAGCTGATACACTTTGCTGTACAGTATAAACTAACAATACTGTAAAGCAACTATACTCCAATAAAAATTGTTTAAAAAGAAATTTATATAGCAAAAAAATAAAGTAAAAAAATAAAGAGCTTTAAAATTTCTAAAAAAAGAAAAAAGGGTGAGTTCAAACTATTTTCATAATAATATGATGACATTATTTTCCTATTTTATTGTGGTGAGATTGCCACTGATGATGCAAAAGCAATGATGAGTGAAATGCAGTACCTTACAGTGAATCAAGACAATGGCATCTATCTGTACTACAGTCATTGTATTCTTCATCACCACACAGTCACAATTTTTAAAAATGCTGGTTCCAGTTGAGGATGTCCTTGATGAAAGAGTAAGTAGGATTGACTTTTATTAAATCTTCATCCATGAGAACATGTGATTTTTAATATTTGTGTGATAAAACTAGAGTATGCATAGAGCACACTTCTGTTGGACACACAAAGAAACAGCTGGACAAGGAAAAGCACTAGTGTAACTGCTTGAGTTGCACTAGCTATTTTTTTCATGGAACACCATTTTTTCTTGAATAAATAGCAGGCAGACAAACTATGATTTTTCAGATATATATACCTGTATCTGGCAGATATTTTCTCAAAAATGAATAAAGTGAGCCTGTACCTTCAAAGAAAACACTGACAGCATTTGTTGCAAGTGAATAAATTCAAGCTATCAAGTAAAAATTAGAATTTTGGAAAACTTATATTCTCACCATGGTTCCACAGCTTCCAATACCTAGACGTTTTAAATAAGGTTGGTGATAATATTAATAACTTTTTATATTATATAATGAAATGTGTCAACATCAGGAAGATCTGTATAACTCAGTAAATTTTCTGTACCACCAATGTATAATTTTAGAAAATCATGTGTGGTAAAATATTCAAAGTACAAGTTAAACTAATGGGTTTTAATGTAACAGAGTTCAAAAAGTTGATTGATATGAGAACAGACTTCATAGTGCAACTAACCTTTGAGAAACTACCACCTGTCAAGTATTGGTTAATTAGCAAAGAAGAATATATGCAATTGTCTTAAAAGGCTGTTAAAATATACTTTATTTTGCCAACTAAAAATCAGGATGAAGGAATATTTTCTTCATATACTTTAACCAAAACTATATTTCAATAGATGGAATGCAGAAGCAGATATAAGAAACCAGCTGTCCTCCATAAGTACAGGCGTTTAAAAAAATTTGTAAACATATAAAAGCATATAAGAGTATAAAAAAGTCACTATTCTTGCCAAATATTCTTTTTTGTTTTGAAAATTGTAGATATTTTCCATAAAACTATGTTATTTATATTCACCTACAGAGGGTTTATTGTTATTTTTAATTAAAATTTATCTTTTAATTTATAATATGCTAAATACTGACAGATAAAATCTACACACACAAAAGTTCTTTGGGGATCCTCAATAATTTTTAAGAGTATTATCAAAAGGGTCCAGAGACCAGTATGTTTGAGAACTGCTGCCATAGACAAATAGTTCAGGCAGCATTGCTGAAGCATACAGACGGAGAAATCTATTCAGACTGTTTGAAAGTTCCTATTCACACCCAAATATGTTCTGCAAAGGGAGGTGAAACACCTACTGTAAAAGGTTCTTTAGTGAAAAGTTCTCTTTCCAAGCTAGCATGAGTGTGTAAATACTGCCCCATAATTGTGATACCACAGCACAAAAGGGGACACTATTCTTATTTTTGCTTGTTAAGTGTAAAGTATTACAGCTGAGGTGCTGTGTACCAAAGTCTGTGCTGCTAAAAAAATGTGGAGGATTAAAATGATCCTTGGATACAAGAGCTGTTCTCATTGGCTTGTCCTCTTTGTCCTGGGTCTTTCTTTATTGTTTGATTAAATGTATGAAGAAAGCTTTCACTGATTGTAGACCTGAGCACAGATGGAAGAAAATGTGTTTTCTATTACAGAAAGAAAGAAATTACTGGTTTGAAAAAGAAAATTTATAGTCTGAAAGAATTCTTCAAAGTGAAATTATAAAAGTACATTATGGAATTTTTAGCATCAGGGAAATACAAGGTTATAAAATTTTGGTATCACGAAGACCTGGAAGGGTTAAAATTGATCACCTCATTCTGCAGAAATTTTGTTATCCATTTCCCCAGCTTCTCCTCCATTTCCTGCTTTGTTTTCTTTTTTAAGAAAACTACTTCAAGGATGTAGAAGCTAGTTTTTGATGTCAGAGTAACACTTCCCTTGTTTCTTTTGATTGAGGAGAGGCCTGGAAATTTCATTAGTCCCTCATTAGGGTTTTCAAGGAGTTCAGCTATTGATTTCATAAAATGCCTTTCCTGTATTTTTCTGTAAATGTATACAATAGCTGCTAACACATCCTCCTCTAGGACCCACTTTGTTTTCCCGGGGAAAGGCAGACACTCAACTAGCAATCTGACCTTTAGAATTCCTAGATGATGTAAGAGAATTGTTTGTTATTTCAATATTTTTTCTCCCACTATATAGCTAATTACTTGGAAACTAAAATTTCCAAGTAATTATAGAACATATGGACAAATAATTTTAAAAATCATTCAACTCTTGATTTTTTCTTGATGATGGGAGGGCAATGAGCTTGACATCTGGCACAAGGCTAGCACTTAAAAACTACTTATTGATTTCTAAGTAATAATGGCAATTAGAGTTCCTAGTTAGTTACATTAGTTCTTGCATGTATGTTAAGGATTTATAAAGGTTCATGAACTCTTTGAGGTCAAAAGGATAACAATTAGCCATTCGTGAAAGAGAAGCTTACAATCAACTTTTCTGGAAGTTTTTCCTTCTATAAACTGTTTAAGACACAATTCACAGTCTAATGCCTTGCAGTTTTCCACATTCCTGATTTTGATGTCTAATTTCTTTAGTTTCAGCTTCCTCTTCTGTTAAATAAGAATAACAATACTACATTCACCTATATTAAAAAGATAATGCAGAATAAGTATTGACAACTCAAACACTAATTCTCTAATCCCTTCCTAAACAAAACTAAAACAACACAAAATAATAGTAGAACTAAATAATACATATTCAAGATTCCAGTAAAAGTAGAGGTAAGAACAGAAGACTGGAAATCAAAAGACCAGAATATGAGTTTCAGTTCTTACAGTTCCTGTTTTCTTCATTTAAAATAGGTATAAGAATACTTGTCATAATATCCTGTCCAGTAACTGTGTAAAAGCACCTATCATACTGTAAAAGTTCTAAGAGTAATATAGCTGTGATGGCCATGGCTCTTCCCTTTACCTATTCAAGTTCTCCCCATCCTTCAAGACAGAGATCAAATTACTTTTTCATAAGAATCCCTAGTTCCATTTGGCCCCAATGAATGAACTCAGCTCCTGCTACACATACAATTAAATCAGACAGTACTCATTAATTCCCTTGTGACATCAGTTATCTAATGATTGTATGGTATTATTTGAGTTTTCCTGTATTTGCATCTCTAAAATTACATTGTATGCTCCTTAGGGTTATTAATGATTTCTTATTTTTCTTTGGGTCTTTTATAGCTTACAATGTTTTATACATAATTAATGTACTATTAATATTTGTTGATTTTTATATGAATGACAAGCTTCATGAGGTTTCCAAGAATATATGGTACACTCTCTTGGAAGTAATTAAGAAACAATACAAGAAAATAACATAAAATTAACTTGCTCTTCTGAAAGACAGATTAATCACTGTAGTTTGGAATTGGAAAGGTATAAACAAATCATCTAGTTTAAGGTTCTATGTTATAGATAAGAAAACTGGAGCCTAGGAAGGTTTTATGTATCAACTAGAATCAACATATAAATCACTAATTTTCCTATTAAACAACTAGCTATCACTTTATGACTATGTAATCATTTAAAACAAATTTTCAAATAAGTATAAATGATTATAATATGTACTTCATAATAGATACATATGAGTTCTATATGTCATTAGAAGTTCCTTATCTTTTCATCTTTGGTTGTCATAAATCTACCTATTGAGGCAATTTGTTGACTATGATCTATTTTCTTTCTCAAGGAGGAAAATGATTTCTGATTCCATGTTTTCTTTCTGAAAAAGGTGTATATGTTTTGTTTCTGAAGATTTTGTGGGAAGGTAGTGCAATTATAACTTAAAATGGGGTATTTTACGTTGTCACATGAAGATTCACTTTTGAACCAGAAGGGAAAATAGGTTGAGGATATATAATCCTGGCTGGCTTATAGGGATAAAGAGACAGGTAAAGAAAACCATTCTTCCCAGGAATAAGAAATCTGTCCCTATTATCTCTTCTTTTATCTGCTATACAACACAGCATCAAATATGTTATAAACTTGAAATCCTGTTCAACTCCTGTACTACTGTGCTCAATCTATTTACTTCAGCCATTCAAAACAAAGAAGCAACTTCATACCTCAAAAGCCTAATTCTGTCTTACATTTTTACGTTACATGCATTAGTGTGAACTTTCCTTAAACTATGGCAAAAATTGTATCACTCATCCAAAAATTAAATTGAAGGAAAGAGTTGTTTTGTTTTGTGTTTGTGTGTTTTAACACAAAAGCAGTGCCAAGATCAGTAAGTCCATTTTAAAAATACCACCTTTTAATAAAATATCAGTTTTCTGGTACAGAAATTATTCACTGAGCCAGGTAAGCCCAGCCTTATAAATCAGCCTGCAGTGTTCATTTTATAAAAGTAATTAGAGCGGATCTAACAGATGGGAAGATTTAACTTTTCCCGGTGCTCCACAAACACAGAAACAATGATCACCAAAGTAATCCCCACACTGCTGAGGCGAGGGGGGAAGGACACTATGTAAAAAAAACAAACAAAACTACCTGATAAATGAAGGGCAAAAGACTGCTCACCTCTAGGTTAAATTGAGACCCTGACTAGCACTTCCTAACTGATATACAACCATCACAAACATCATAACATTTATAACATATTTAAATGTCTCCGTCAATCACAAACGTCATAACATATTTAAATGTCCCCGTCAAGCCTCATTCATGTATGAGCAAACTTCCACTCAGAGAAAAAGAATTCCATTGTAACACAGAGCTCGGGAGGATTCCTTGAGCCTCCAGCAAACATTTTGAATCTCAGTCGAGTGTTCTTTCCAGGAGATCCCAAGCATGTCCAGGCATCACTTACTCATTTAACAACCAGACACCGGACAGGTACTTGGTGCTCCCACTATGCCTTGCACCCCATCCTCTCAGGCCCAACAAGAGAAGCTGGGAGAAAACACACGCACACACACACGCACCCTTACTTTCAGCTCTAGGGGTCCGGGGAGAGGGGTTTGTCTCCAGTGGGGCTTGAGACTTAGCACTGCGCCTTCTGCTGCAAGGCTAGCAGCCAGAGCAAGTTTCCTGAGATAAATCAACTCATTTCGCTTTCAAACTCTTAAACACGAACTCAGAGAGAGAGAATGAGAGAAATGGCTGTAACAGGAAAGACACTGGATCCGCACTTTAGAATAATGGATTCAAGTCCCAGCAGATATTGCCGTCTTCTTCTGCCCCCATGCCCCACCCGCCCCCTCCTGTTGTGCAATACAACTTAACCTCACATCTCAGAATCTTCTCAATTTGATAATGTAACAGTAAAACCCTCT
Source organism: Balaenoptera acutorostrata (assembly GCF_949987535.1). Classification (NCBI taxonomy): domain Eukaryota; kingdom Metazoa; phylum Chordata; class Mammalia; order Artiodactyla; family Balaenopteridae; genus Balaenoptera; species Balaenoptera acutorostrata. The sequence continues at coordinate 126,813,883 of NC_080068.1, read as the reverse complement.
GTATACAGCTCATACATTTGTTAGAATTAAATGAGAAAATCAATGGAAAAGCACTTTATATATTTTTAAACCCACGGCAAACTACAAAGTTACTCTTCAAGGTCATAGAAGAGACAACAGATTCTATTCCAGGAACACTACGTTATCAAATAATGCACAAATGTATTTCACAGTTGCTTTATGGAAGTTAATATTTTAAATAATTTATATTGGTTTGGTTTAATAAGTTGAGGATTTATCAGCTTTTGGTTATCAAATGTATGCCTTACTGGTGATTATAAGAATACATGAAAAATAATACCACATGACATGGAGAAATTGCAAATAATAATATGCATACCCATTTAAACATATTCAAAGTTACACACAATTAGATAGAAATGGAAATGCTATATTTTGGTATTCTGTTAAAATTAAAACATGAATTTAGAATAAAAAAAAGAATAGAAAAAAAAAAGACTAGAACCATATCCCAATTTCTAAAAGAAATAATTTTTTTAAAAATTTGGTATATGATGCTTGATTATTAGCTCTGCATACAAGTATGTAAGTGATGCAATTATATTGTGTACTATCAAAAGCTATTTCCTGGGTTTCCCATCAAATCATCACATTTAGCTGTGGAGACATGAAATAAATTATAGCAGCATTTTAAAAAGATAAATGCATTCCTTTGAGGCTAGATCTGTACAAAGGAAAATATCAGGTTGAAAATGATTGCCCTTTTTCTGATGATTTCCTTGATGAAGGTACAAAGAGTTTTCTACTACAGCAAAAGAAGATTAGCTCAAAAGTGAAATGCTTGACTGTTTTGATTGGAAGACACATTTTTATTTTGCAGCCACACCGAGAGAGAGATGAAATTCTGCCTGGTGAGTGTGAAGAAGAAAGATAAGCCCTTATATCAAGAGTTTCTGCTAACCTTGCTACATTTAGTATCAGAAAGAAAGTGGATATTTGCAGCTTACTGAATTCTGAAGCCAAGAAAATGAGATGGAAGGAAAAAAAAAGTTGTTATAGAAAAACTACACTCATTCTGTTTTAGTAATCTTGTCTGCTTCCAGGGCACTAGATATCTATAATAGGATTAACTTCAAGACAGTTTTAATAAACAGAATTATTAAGTTATTGAGTTCATGCTATATCATATACACAGACACATTTTTCTTGTGGTTTAATTGAGAATTGGAATTTCATTCTGGTAGAAGTTCTCCTATATGTAATTATGATAGAGAAAGAGAAATTTTCTAGTCAAACTCTTTTCTCTTTCCCAGTCAACTGCATTTGAATGAGGACATTTCTACTTGTTTGGTATAAGGATATTTTAAGCCATCCTCTATTAAGTAGGAAAATGCAAAGAACTGAACTAAGTTTTGAGTTCAGATAGAGCTAAACTTTATTCTAAAATTCTTGCATCCATTTTTTTTACAAATTTATAACCTTAAGTAACTCTTCTGAGCCTGTATCCTCATCAAAACCACAAATATTAATAATTATCAGTCATAGTTCTTAGTTAAAAGAAAGAGACTTTGCCTGATTAATGAGAAAATTAGTCTAGTAATATAGTGAGCAATTATGGAGTGCCTTCTACCTGCCACAGAGTCTTCAAAGTACCACACTCATTGAATCCCCACATTCTTATTATTTCTTGTCACAGAGGAGTAAATCGAAGCACACAGGAATTAAGTTACTTACCCAAGGTCACACACAGCTAGGAAGTAGCAGATCTGGGCCTATGCTCTTAACGAATACTCTAAACTGAGTCTTTATTAAAATAATATTGGGTAACTCACAGAAATGTGAGGGGTGCTGGGATATCAGACTCAAGGTGAAGCAGCCGGAAGCAATGTTCAAAACCATGGTGATAAGGATATCATTGCTGCTGCCACCAAACCTCAATTCTAAGCTTGTAAATTTATACCACTGTAACTTCCGTATAACTTCCACCTCTGCCCCATCGACTTCATCAGCAGCTACTGTTACTGCTACCGTCCCAGGGAAAGAGGGACCAAGCTCCCCGTCCTAAGTCAGACACTGGTGAGGTTGGATGTGAGTAGGGAGGCTGCAGGGAAACATAGAAAGACAGCTTCTGGCTTGTTAAGCTCCTCCAGACCAAGAATGCTGTCTTTTTCCCAGCAAGACTCAGAGGGTGAGGAACTCTTCCAACAGAGTAAGTCTCTTAAATGTTGGAAAAGCAAAACCAATAACAAAATTCCACTTTAACTGTTCTAAAGCTTAATAGAAATAATGTATATAAAGAGCCAATGGTTTAGTGAATAATTGTGACTGTTCTCATGTCACCCACCTCAAATTGACCCTTAGTTTTTCCATCACAAGTTGTACAACTTTATATAAATTACTTTACCTCACTGAGTTACTTGCTTCATTGTAAGTTTTTGTGGGGATTAAACAAAATAAAGCATGTAACCAATTAATCATATTAAGCATTCCAAGTGAATATATAAAGTAAATCTAGCTATATCTATGCAATGTTAAAATAACTGATTAGTTAAAAAAAAAGAAAATTAATATGCTATTTTTTACCAGTTGACAGAATTTCTCTGATTCAGGTAAGTGCAAAGTTCTAATCAGATTTTTTTCAAACAACTGGGAAAATTCCATTGAAAATTTATATCCATTTTTTAACCAATAGTTTAGAGTTTAAAGAAGCAGAATATTATCATAAAATAGGTAAATTGAGGTCTTGAAGTTACTATTCAATTTGGAGCTGTATAGTCTCCCAAAACATCTTGCCTAATACAACCTAACACACATTAGTATCTTGGGATTGATATAAATCAGAATATATTCCAGAAGTTAAGCTTTATGAGTTGTTCTCCTATAACATGAAAAAGAAGCACAAAAATGTAAATCCAATATACACCTATTCTTATAAGAAAGTAAGTAAACCTAAGTGCTTGAAATGACACATCTCTCCCTGGAGAAAGCTTTTGCTGGGTGTGCTCTTGGGTTCTGTCCTTGGCCTTGCCTCTGCTCAGTGTTTATACCAGTAACTTGGATGTACTTATATTGACAAGTCTTATCAAGAACAGGCCTGATACAAATGCTGGGAATTATAAAGAATAAGAAGCTCTACCTATTGTAAGTGCAAAAATTGAAATTAAACAGGGATAAATAAAAGGTCCTGTATTTATATGCAAAAAGTCCAATTACACAAGTACATAATATGTAAATCATAGCCTGTTTTGGATGCAATGCAGATTGGTCACACAATAACATGAAGCAAGGGACAAAAGTCAGGGGTCTAGAACCTACCTTGATAACCATGGAGACATCAGAACTGACCCAGATGCACATATGGACGTCAAAGAAACAGTCAAAACATCAAAGCACAGTCTCTGGAGGGTATGGCCAGCTCAATCTTAATTATAAGAAACTTGGCCTTCAGGCTTCTTCAAAAGTAGATACGAGGCAGCCGTGAATCTTCATAGAGTAGCTGAGGAAAGACAGAAAAGCATACTCTCTCCATAAAGAAAAATACAAGGAAAAGGTACAGCTAATTAATAGTACCAAGAAAATGAACTTTAAGGCAAAACCAGTAAACTTTACATGTACTAACTGCACGATTGAGTTGCTTTAAAAAGTAAATGCATGATTAGTCTTCATTAGTGGAAACATTATACCTGTAATTAGAGGAGTGATACTCCTGATTTATTCTGCCCCTGAAGAAACCACACTTGACGTGTGAGTTTGAACCTCTGTGGTTCAAGAGGTAGAGCTGCTACATTCAGGGGAGAGTAAAGCAATTCAATACCATACACATTAGCCATGACTGAAGAGATTAAGAATATTTTGTTTGGACAAGCAGAAACTCCAAATGACATTATGATTGTGTTCATCTAATATTTGAAGGATGGCCATCAATTTACAAAATACATTAGATTTGTTTTGACCCAGTGTTAGACTGTATAACTATAATAGATGAGATGACGGAAAAATATGTTGGTTCATACCTAGTAAAATAAAATGCTTGTGTGTTTGTTGTTTTGCATTTAAAATAATTACACAAAGAATACAAGAATATGTCCTCTTTAATAAAATACTCGAACAGCAACAGGTACATGAAAAAAATGTGAGAACCCTTCTTCAACATTCCAAGTTACATTCTTTTCTGGTTTCTTTGGTTGTAGAGAAGTTTTATATTTGTCAATGTTAAGAGTGTTAATCCTTTTACTTAAGCGCTCTGAGTTTTGGGGTTTTTTTTTTAGTAAAATCCTTCATGTTAAAATGATAATACTTCCATAACTTTGTTTTGTTCCATGATTCAAAAGGAATTATTTTTATATATTTTGTGAGACTGTCATGTAACTTTATTTCCAAATGTGCAGGTCATCATTCCAACATTTGTTGATAGAGTGTGCGCTGAAGGAGAGGAAGATCAGAACTCACTCTAAGGAAAATCACAAGCAGAACCTGCTGATTTCCTACCCAATATCCACTCTCTCATTTCTCCTTGCTATTGTAACCCCAACTGTGTTAATGTAGAATGTGTCTTCTTAAAAGAGCCTAACTTCCAGCCTTTTCTGAAACAAAGTGTGGCTTGTAACACAGATCTTGCCACAGAGTTGTAGGTAAAAGTCTTCTGGGCATGTCTAGGAAAGTTTCCTTTTCAATGTAGGCACCACATTGAATAGAGTTTCCAGTGTAGGATAAGCTTTTTTCCCTTTGTTACTTCGCTCTTCTTTCCTGGAATGCAGATGTGAAACAAGAATGATCAGCCATCTTATGACTGTAAGATGCCTATGATGGTGAAAAATCACATCCAAAGGATAGTGGTCTTTAGACGGAATGAGCTTGGGATATTAATGGTATTGAGAAGTTGTTGCATTACTATGAACCTTTATTCAAGTCGCTGGACTTATATTTCTGCTGAATTCAGTGGATCTATAGTAATCACCATTAGGGATAGACTTCTAGGATCAAAATTTTTCACCAAAAATTTGAAACCATTGTCTTTTAGATTCCAGAGCTTCCAATAAAACAACAGAAACAACAGCTTATTCTTGTTTGGCGAGCCTGTAGTTTTTTTCAGGCTCCTCGGCAGCATTTAGAATTTTTTCTTTATCATTTTTTTGTAATTCCTTAAGAATGTATAAGTTAGTTTGTCTTTGTTTATTCATATTGTGTAGATCTTAGAGGGTCATTTTAAATCAAAGACTTAGATCTTATCTGAGCCTTGAGAATTATTTCTTTTGCTTCATATCCTTTGTTCAACCCTTCTGGATGTCTCTCAAATGGATGTTGGAATTTTCGAATCTATCCTCACAGTCTATTAAGCCTTCCCTATATTTTTCATCTCTTTTCGTTGCTGTGTATTCACTGGCTATCTTTATACTAGAGAACTCCTGATCATTGGTGGATGCCACTTCTAAGGGTTATTTCGGTGGAAAAGCAGAGTAGGTTGCTGATGTCACTGACCTTGGCTTCTGGGTGAGTAGCAACCCCCTTTGTACTGGATGCTACAAATTATTTAACTGCTAGTAGATTTAAGTCAGGCTATGTTCTGGTGTTTTAATAGTCGTTCCCTAGATCTCAGTGACATCAAATGACAAATAATTATCACAGGCCCTTGAGCACCAAGGCTGACAGGGTTTCCATCAGGTTGTGAGCTAACATTTCTACATGAAGCTTCAGGGTTCATGATGGAAGGTGAAGAGTACATTTTCTAAATGTTTCCATCCTGGAGTGATACATGTCATTTCCTTACGCACTTTACTGGTGCAAAGCAAGTCATATAGCCACTTACAGCCATAAAGGGATAGGTACTGAGAAAGGAGAAAGCAAACATCTGAGAAGTCGATTACTATCTACTCTCCCTTACATGCCATAGGTACTGAGCAGTCAGAATGGACAGTGACCAGAGCACCAGACTGGGGTCTTACAGCCCCTGGTAGTGCCAGACTTACCCTTGGGGTGCTGAATCATGAGGGGACCTATGGGTCCTGGAAGAAATGCTTGGGAGGCTGGGGCAGTGGAGGTATTTAGGGGGCTGAGAGCAGCATCGATTAGACAACTGGAAGACAAATCCTACAATATTTAAACAACTGGTCTACCTGGTCTGTACCACCTGCATATCAGTCCTGCACTGTCCTTCCTCCCAGGTGGCCACATACTCTCTGCTTTAACTTGGAAGGGAACCTCCACGGCCTATTAATCAGCAAACACATAGGTGCCAGCCTATTAACTTTTCTGAATCAGATCCCCAATGATTCCTCCTGACAATTGCCAAAAGGAACCTGCTCTGCATCCTTTGTCTTTGAGCATGTTGTGCCCTAGATTCACTCACGCCTCTGCAGCAGCCCTTTCCCCAAAATGGTTTGAGCTGCAGGTCTTTTGACAATCTGATCTCATTTACCCCATGTTTTACAAAATTTCCCAAAACGTTTAGTCTGCTGGTGGCACTATTTGTAGTTTGCCAGTGATAATAATGATCTATTCCTTTTAAAAAACTAAATTCTGTCATTTCTAAGAATTTGAAGTGGGTAGGAAGATAATCACATTTGCTTATTCAGCCATTTTGGTACAATGTTTTAAATGGATTATCTACCAAAGTCCCCCCTTGAGAAGGAATGAATTTTACATGATTAAAATTTTCCTAGGGGTATAGGAAACAAGAGAAAACAAAAGAAAAGCAGTAAGGGGTAATGTTCAAAACCTGGTATTGAATCCCAGTTTTGCCTGTTAACAATTAAATGCCCTTTTGCAACTCATCTGTCTGCTCTGATCCCTGTTCTCTCAACGGTAAAATGGAGGTAATAATCTCTACCTGAAGAATTGGCACAGATGATGGAGACAATGTATATAAACAAATCTGGGTCTTAGCAGCAAGCATTATATTGCAGTTCTTAATATTAGTACAATGCTAGAAAATTCATTAATCATAAGATGATTGGTCAAGATTGTCTACAAGTAGAATGCACAGACATTCCAAGTTCACTTGATCAATCCTGGTTTATACCTGTTTTCTCAGCGAAGTATTATTAGCACATTCTTCACTTTGCAAAAGTGTCCCAGTTTGGAAGACTGGGCATTATATGATAGCATTACTATTAAATACCTTTGAGCCTCTGTGATTCTGCGATTCCAGGATATAGGTGTGTCTCTCAGTGAGGACAGATGTCTTTAGTAGAACTTTGGTATTAAGGGTTAAACCAGCCTTGTTCTTAAACAAGTACAGCCAAATAACTTCTAATTAGAGGATGTGTAGTGGCTGAGTGCTCAGGTGCTGAATCCGACAGTCTTGGAATTCAGTTTTCCTATGTATTAACTCTGGAACTTGGAGAGGAACTCAACCTCTCTAAGCCTCAGTTTCCTTCTCAGTAAAACCGAGGCTCATAAAATTGTCTGAAGCAAAATGAGATAACGTATGTCCAGTGCTTGTCACATTGTCTGGCACATATTAAGTAGCATAGATACTTTCTACAGAAGACACAACACAGCAGGGAATTCGTCATAGATTTTGACACTTTTTAATTTGTGTGAATTGGTTTTGGTATCTGCTTTTGTACTGCACTGTTTTTCCCCCAATGTGAAGCAAATCGTAGCTTTTCAACTTATCAATGCTCTGTTTTAGGAAACAAGCGGTATTACATTGAGATTAAATAGAATAGCACATAGTCCCGCTGTGATGTTCATGAGTGAAAGAAGCTGAAGCCTATGTTCGCCAAACACCAGATGGAATGTTCTCAGTTGTTTCTGTCCATTGCACAGCCCAGACAAGATTGAAACAAAAGGATCATCAGGGTCCCCAAAGGAAGAGAACTCCATGTTAACCTCTGATTTATTGATCCCTTCCATTATTCCAGCTTTTGGGTTTAAATGTTAGTGAATGGAATGGTTTTGTTGATGTTTCCAATAGTGGTGCCTCGCCCTCAAAGATGAATACTATTTAAACAGGAAATCTGCCCTTTTAACACTGAAATAAATACAACTGGTAATGAACCACCTGCAGGCAGCTTTCTAATGAAGCCCCTCAAACCATGACTTTCCTGCCACATGGGCCAAGGAAGACAAACATAGCTGTGAGAAGAAAAAGCTGACTCTCATTTCTATTGGAACTGCATGTATTTTCAATTCATAGAATTTTGATAAAAGTCGTGGCTCCAAGGTCACCTCCAGGGTATTGTGAGACTTTTCTTTCTAATCATCCTAAATATTTCCCCTTCTCTTTCTTTTAAAAAAGTTTCCTCTCTAATTTTCATGTGTTGTCTATTAAAAAAACATGTACGTGGAATGCAGACTCCCTATATTTCAAACATTTCTATCCATCAAGGGTGGCGGAAGATTTAAACAAGGGAGAAGGCTGGCTTCCAGCAATAACACAGCTTTAATAAATACATGAAATATTTATAGAACGCATAAAGAACAAAGGAAATAGAACACTTCCTCTGTGTATGATTTCTCTCAGTGTTTCAGTCAGCCAGGTCTCTTGCCACTATTTTTCTCCTGAGATGTCTGCTAAGCAACAGTGAGTGAGATATACCTGGTTAATGTACTTTCAACATACAGTCTCTCCTAATTTTCAAAAATCTCAGATGTTATGACGATTGCACTAACATTTTCATTCTGAGCAGATTTTTTTTTTTTTGGAGGAAATACATTGGGAAGTCTAAGGCCTTTAATAAGTTGTAACTTTTTGAAGACACTATATAATTTTAACCCAGAACAATAACAAACATTGTTGAAATACTGCAATAATTACTGGTTATTAGAAATTAGTTAGGTATCTATGTACAATGAGATATCACCTCACACCAGTCAGAATGGCCATCATCAAAAAATCTACAAACAATAAATGCTGGACAGGGTATGGAGAAAAGGGGACCCTCCTGCACTGTTGGTGGGAATGTACATTGGTACTTTAGAGAACAGTATGGAGGTTCCTTAAGAAACTAAAAATAGAGCTACCATATGATCCAGCAATCCCACTCCTGGGCATATATCCAGAGAAAAACATGGTTTGAAAGGATACATGCACCCCAATGTTCACTGCAGTGCTGTTTACAATAGCCAAGACATGGAAGCAACCTAAATGTCCACCAACAAATAAACGGATAAAGAAGATATGGTACTTATATACAATAGAATATTACTCAGTCATTAAAAAGAATGAAATAATGCCATTTGCAGCAACATGGATGGACCTGGAGATTATCATACTAAGTGAAGTAAGTCAGACAAATACCATATGATATAGCTTATATTTGGAATGTAAAAAAAAAAAAGGATACAGGGAATTCCCTGGTGGTCCAGTGGTTAGGATTCCATGCTTTCACGGCAGGGGGTGCAGGTTTGATTCCTGGTTGGGGAACTAAGACCCACATGCCACGCGATGTGCCCTCCCCTCCAAGATGATACAAGTGAACTTATTTACAAAACAGAAACAGACTCACAGACTTAGAGAACGAACTTATGGTTACCAGGGGGAAGAGTGTGGGGGAGGAACAGATTGGTAGTTTAGGACTGACATGTACACACTGCTATATTTAAAATAGATAACTAACAAGGACCTACTGTATAGCACAGAGAACGCTGCTCAGTATTCTATAATAACCTAAATGGGAAAAGAATTTTAAAAAGAATAGATTCATGTGCATGTATAACTAGATCACTTTGCTGTACACCTGAAACTAATACATTTTTAATCAACTATGCTCCAATATAAAATAAAAATTAAAAAAAAAGAAATTAGAAGACAGTAATTTTCTCAAAGTCAAAGTTAGTGGCTTCATCTCTAAAGCTCACGCCTAAGGATGCTCTTATTTCCCTAGAATTTAGTTTAAAAACTCTTTGCAAATAGAATTATTTATTTAATTAGCAGCAAAAAAAATTTTTATATGATTTTTGTAATGAGGAAGACAAAATTAAAGCATGACAGACATCTACTTCTGCGTAAATGACTGATATATACTCTCCGCTTCAATAGCAGAATGAGGGGGTATCTCCCCCATATATCATTCACCATATAACTTCTCCAAAGTTATATCTTTTGTCCTATCTTTCCAACATTTAGGTCCTGCATTTATGTACTGTCATTAAAATGATATTTTTATTTAATAATTAATTTTTATAATGCTGGTTGACTTTTATTGTACCAGGAACTGTGCTAAGTGCTTTGCGCACATTTTGTATTCACAATAGCCCTATTATACTGGTGTAAATATCATTCCCATGATAATATAAGAACACTGAGATTTGAACATTTTAAATTATTTAAACGACATCACTAAGGGAAGACGAAAGGCTTGCATGCACCTGGATATTACTCCATATGCACTCCCACCCCAGCTGGGACAATGGTGTAAGTTTAGATTGCAGCATTTCCTCTCCCCACAAAGTAAAAGTGGCAATGGATTCAGGATAGTCTTTTCCGGTGTCAGATTTGGCCTGTTGATGTCATATGCAGAGATACATGTTGGATATACTGACCTAAGTGTACACATATACATTCTGGAATCTATAGGCAGCTGCCCCGAGAAACAGCATCCTAGAGCCTGGCCCCCATTTTCTGGGCTCTGCCCTCCCCTCTTCCTCTGAAGACCTTGCCTGTACTGCTTGGTTTGTTTAGGGTCAGATCAGTTTTCACTTAGAAACGTTTCCTCCACATGTGGGATTCAAATTGTCTGAACTCAAGGACTGTTAGGAGAGATACATAAGCCAGCACTGGACTTCCTGAGAATCGGAAAAGAAGGTTGCTTCTTAGCAAACCGCTTGGGGAAAAGTTCAGCATGAGAGAAAAGGAAATCACTGTACACATACTGCAGTTGGAAAATTAGTTTAAGTAATTAAAGCAATTTTAAGCAAATTTATTCAGTTGGCTGTTAGGACATAGTAGCCTAAGCTATGTCTATGGACACAGAGCAGGGACTAGAAATAGATCCATTATAAACACATGAGTACAGAAACACACATACACCTATTCACCATTTTTATTTAATTATTCTACTGTATAATTATTCTACTGTATGACCTAACGACGTGACACTTACTATTGCAAACAATTTCTGTAAGAATATTCTTTTAAATTTGGCAACCTAGTTTCTACCAACTCTGTCAAAACTGGTTGATCCTTTAACTATGCCATGTGTATATTTACTATGAGTGAACACTTTTTTTCAGTTCAGTCTTTTCCCTTATGCTAGTCTCAGCTTTATCCTGAAAATAAGAAAGGCAGCATGTTGGCCGCCTGGAGCCTGTCAGCTAGCGCTCATCATTTTGAGATGACTGGCATGCTGGCTTTAATTGTCATTATGTAAATAAACTTCCCACCCCGTATCTCCTTCCCTTTTAAGGCTCAGATAGAAAATTAGTTCCTGTGTGAAACTTCCCAGAAGCCCAAGAAGTGTCACTCTCTCTCCAAGCCCGAGTTCCCATAGCAGCTTATGGCACCTGTTAGAGGTCCTCCTATCCTGTGTCCTGTGTTGTATTTGAGAAATTTCATACACTGACTCTTCCACTAGAGTGAGTACAATATCTGCATAGAGGAGGGCTCTGATCTATTTCTATTATTCTATTTGCTAGTAAGGCTAGCACTGTACTCTGTGTGTGCTAGGTCATTTAAACTTACTTGCTAAATAACAACAGACAGTATTGATGTTTGTTTTCTCAGAGCCTTTGATAAAAATTATTTCTTTTAAGCTTCAGAACTATTATCTTCCTTTCACAGTTTAGAAAACTGAGACTCTGAGGAGGTAAGAGATTTAATTTTAAAAGCTGATTAAGAGTCTACTGCTACAGCATCCATCTTCGAGATGTTCCTTTTCCATCTTGCAGCTCAGAAATTTTACTCACATTTGTAATATTACTCCTTAACTTTTTAGAAGACTTTAAAAATAATACTTAATATACTTATTACTTTTTATGCCTGTTAGTAATTTATAGCTGATATGAATTCTACCTACATGATGTGATTTAAAGAGATACAGATGAACTTTATCTCTTCCAATACATTGCATTAAAAAAAATTAACCTTTATTTTGGCTTGAAAATCAAAACTGAGATTTCCATCTCCAGAAGGCAACAGTTAAAATGCAATCATTATGCTAGCCAAAGCGGTTAAATAGGATTGTAGCTAATGCTATGGAAGATGACAGAATGAACCACCAAACAAATGAGGATCGGTATGTGTGGCAACCCCAAGGACTAGTGGACATACCTTGAAAGAAGTGTGGGAAAACCCGGAGAATTGGTTTCTCCAAAAATTCCAGTGACCATGACATTTCAAGGGATCACAGACCAGTGCTTAGAATTACAAGAAACTTTCATTACTAGTCTTTGTAGTGTCAGGTTGTCTTAGGGAAAACATTAGGAGGAAGGGGTGTGTGTGTGTGTGTGTGTGTGTGTGTGTGTGTGTGCGCGTGTGCGTTCTGGGAATAAGAAAGGGAAACACAATATTAAACAAGTCAGGGTGGAAAATGTGTCCTAACAGGAGCCTTTTGCTTCAGACAAAGTGACCTGATTCGACAAAAATAAAGTTATGTAGTTAAAACACCCAGTGCCCATTTTTGGATGAGGCTAGAGAAAGTTTGCAGTCAGCTCTGCACAGAGGGTGACGGCAGTGTGTGTACTTCATGAAGTTACTAAACAAGAGAGAGAGAAAAAAGAGCAGTGCCATTACTGTCATTGTCTGCAGTTTTCTCCTAGCTAGGCTTTGCTCCTGTCAGTCAGCTCTGAGGACGTCTGTTCTGAAATGTAGTCTGTAAGCCCTGTTAAGTAGGATTAGTTCAGAGAAACTCCCAGGAATGACAAAAGACAGCAAACATGAGAATTATGGGGCCCCTCCCAGGGCTGACAGTTTGTGGAAAAATTGAGGAAACCAAAGCATGCCAGCTATAGACTTTGCCTATTGAATGACTTTATGATTTTGGTCAGTCCGTGCTGTGCATAGTACTTTATAGATACGTTAATCCAAGATTCCCCAGAAATCGTAACACACAGAGGAGGAGAAAAGGTAAATAAAGAAAACAGATAATCAAAAGACCTTTGAAAGCCAGAAGAAAAGGGAGAAGGGGAAATAAAGCAAAAATGGAAAATAATAAAGTAATTTGAATGTTAGATGGAGGTTGACTCCACCAAATTCTTTCCTCAGAGGCTACTAGGAAACCTTCAAATGAGATTTTTTTTTTTTTTTTCTGGCTTGGAGCAGTCTGAGGAATAAATGTGATTGATTGTTATTTTGTGAGAAAAAAATATTACATCCATATAAACAGCCATCTATTCAATTTTATTCCAACAGATCAAAATCATATCTAATTGAAATCACCCATATATAAGTGAAAAATTGTGACAACATAGTTCTATGATACTAACATGTCTTTAGTTGAGTACTCAAAGTATCAGGTGAGTATTTAAAAGGCACACATTGACTAAATTAGAACTGCAACACTCTATAGGTAGTCAACTTAAAGTACTTTGCAATATTTGTTGAATGAATTAATTTTATGTCTTTTAACTCAAAACCTGAGTTTTCTAGGGTCTCGTTAGAAAATCCACCTTTCCTTTGTCTACGTATCATATTTTTGCTAAGGAACCAAAACCCATCTAAACTAAATTTGATTGCATAAACAAAACAATACTGAGGTTGAAATGTTTTTAGCATTATTTCTCCAAGTATAAGTGTGTGTGTAACACACTTCTGTAAGTCTTCAGTAGCAACTGTTTTTAGGAGATATGATAAAATTTGATTTTGAGTAAATTAGACTTTTAACCTCAAAATTGAAATAGGTTTGGCATTTTCCCATCACTGGCAATTGCCCATGTTATTAAATAAGAAACCTGAGAACTATACTTTCCATGAAATTTTTGAAATGCCCACAAGTGGCATTAAATGATACTTGGCCATGTCAATGTAGTCTTGAGTCTCATTTGGCTGAAATTCTATCCAAAGACAAATGATGCCAATTTGCGTATATGCACTTCATCCCCCGAGTCTCACTTTTTTTTTTCAAGGACATGTACTTGAGATCAGCCCCAAGGAGGCTTCGTTAAAGTAGTACCATAATGGTCATGTTTCAAAAAAATACATATGCCATCTATTGCATGTGTGTGTGTGTTTTAATATACTCCAAATCCTTCTTTCCAGGGAGTAGTACTAGCAAATTATATTATTCTAAGTCACTGAAGATTTTCCATAACTAACAAGGCTTTGCTGTTCCTATCTGCTACTATGGAAAAATAAATTATTGAAAATAATCATTTATTTTAAAACATTTATTACGTGTCTACTATGTGCCTAAGAAACAATCCCTACTTTCAAGTTCATATTCTTGTTGGGAGACAGAGAGTAAATAGGTTATTAAAATGCAGTAAAATGAGTATGGTGACAGAGGTATGAATGAAATGCTATAAGAGTTCAGAAGAGAAGCATCTAATCCCAGTGTTAGACAATAAAAGATGCTTAATGCTCACTGAAAATATCTGAAACCACAGCAAGAACACTGAGTTTTAAATTATGATTTGTCAATATATGCACAGAACAAGGTTAAATTCACAAATTAACTAGATGAGTTTGAGAAATTTTTCTCATCTTCTACATTTTTGTTTTTAAAATAGGAATACTACTATCTACTATTGAATACAAAGGAATTTGCTAAATATTAAGTGCTGAGGCCTTTTGCTTAGAAGAAATTCAATATTTTCTGTTCTCAAATTTGAATGTATATAGACGTAATAAAAATTAACTGTACATATATGCTTAAATATCAGGAAAACAACCTAAACATCATGAGAACCAATAAAAAATAAACTGTTTTATTTACCTTTTTGGTGATTTTACGTTGAATCTGTAAAAATTTCGTGAATCACAGAAAAACATCAGGGATAATGCAGTAACTCAAGTCAATTTTCACTTGAAATCTATTACTTTTAAATTATTCATGATGGTATTCTCACAAATATACTCTGAATCCAGTAATTTCTCAAAAATTACAGAATCAATAGTTTAGGATCCAAAGTGACCCCCTGTTAAGATGGAATCACTTTGTTATTTAATATTTGCTAATAGGAAAAAATGTAAACGTATTTAATATTTTAAATACAGTGTTTTAATAAAACATAAAGAAGACTTATAAAGTCTTTGCCATCTTGAACTTTGTCTTGAAGCTCACACACACAAAGATTTTACAAGGAAGCATTGCCTAGTATATCTTCGGTCCAGAAAGTGGTGTGAAGTATGGGTAGACATGGTCCCTGCCCTCCTGGAATTGGTTTGTAAATGATGGAGTGCAAAATGGGAGAACATAGGTAATAAAGGGGTGGTGAGATCATTGGATGTGGATTAAATACCGAACCAAACAGATACAAGACTGCCAATTTTCCCAGAAAAATCTTGTTAGTTCCTGCTTCTACACTTGCCCCTCTCTAATCCATTTTCTACACACTGGTCACATTGTTCTTTAAAAATATTTATTGTGTCATGCAAACTTCTTGCTAAAAATCCTACAATGTCTTTCATTGAGCTTGGGAAAAAGATTAAAATCAGTGCTATTGTCTACAAGCTGTTTCGTGATCTGGACTCTGCTTATTTCTCCAGTCTTGTTTATAAAGATTTTTTCCCCTTCTTTATTATGCTTGAGCTCATATAACTCTTCATTCTTCACAGGTCAAAACTGATTCTGCCTCAGGTGTTCACATTTGCTATTCCCCCTGCTTTCTGATTGTGACATTTTACCTTAAGCATTTTCTCATATAACTAAATATTTTTAAACAATATGACTTTTAATATATACACAGTAATTTATCACATTTTCAAATTATCATTGAGGGGGTATCTTTAGTTTCTGTCACCTAGAAAACATTCTTCCTTCTTATGATAAATTTTCTTTTAACTATCAAATTTCCTTTACTTTAAACTCATGATTTGGGTGGAGTTGTTTCTACTCTAAGGGCCACAGGTAGAGCCTATTGGTTTAAACTAATCAAGAGATCTCTGCTCCCTGGCCACAAAATTGTTCAAGGGGGGACATCTGAACGTTTTGAGTCAATGAATGGTAGACACAGAAATATTGTCTTGGGGACCACCATATAAAAAATAAAGAACAGAATCGAGAGGCAAAAAAAGGTTGAATTCTTTTTTTTTTTAAATAAATTTATTTATTTATTTTATTTTTGGCTGCATTGGGTCTTCGTTGCTGCATGCAGGCTTTCTCTAGTTGCGGTAAGTGGGGGTCTACTCTTTGTTGTGGTGCGTGAGCTTCTCATTGCGGTGGCTTCTCTTGTTGAAGAGCACAGGCTCTAGGTGCACAGGCTTCAGTAGTTGTGGCTCGCGGGTTCTAGAGCACAGGCTCAGTAGTTGTGGAGCATGGGCTTAGTTGCTCTGCGGCATGTGGGATCTTCCTGGACCAGGGCTCGAACCCATGTCCCCTGCATTGGCAGGTGGATTCTTAACCACTGCACCACCAGGGAAGCCCGAAAAGTTGAATTCTTGACAACAATTTCTGAATTCTGAGTCCATCCATTTCCAAAACTAGTCCTAGTTCTGTCCTTTTCATTTAAATTTTCATTTAAAATGTTGCAATTAATATCTCAGCAATTTATTTTGTACTCATGTCTGATGTGAGATAAAAGAAAATCTATATTGTTCTCTGACCTCGGTTCCTGGCACGGTGCTCCTGAAACCCCTCTGTTTTACTAGGTGATAACAGCATTTCTAATATTTGGTCTTTGACCCTGATTCCTGACACAGAGCTCCTGAAAGCCTTTAACTTCCTGGGTGATAGGAGTGTATTTTGTTCTAATGAGGTGACTTCTGGTGGGCTACTGGATGGGGACTGGTGACCAGAAAGACCAAGCCATGATTAGAAGCTTGGGATTTTTAGCCTTGCCACCCCCCCCCCCCAATTCTCTTGAGAAGGGAGAAGGGCTAAAAATGGGGTTAACAATTTATCATGCTTATGTGATAAAGCTTCCATAAAAATCCCAATAGTATGGGGTTTAAAGAGCTGCCAGGCTGGTGAATACATCTACATACCAGGAGGATAAGACACCCCAACTCCACAAGGACAGAAGCTCGTGTCTTTGGGACCCTCCCAGACCTCACTCTATGTGCCCTATGTAACTCTTCCTCTGTAGCCTTTATCAAATCCTTTGATAAACTGGTAAATATAAGTGTTTCCCTGAGTTCTGTGAGCTGCTCTAGCAAATTAATTAAATCCAAAGGAAGAGGAGGTTGTGGGGACCTCTGATTTGTAGTCAAGTAAATAGAAGTTGTGGTTACCCTGGGAACCTACTACTTGTGATCAGTACCTGAAGAAGGGTGGCAGCAGTCTTATGGGACCAATCCCTTAAACTGTGGGATCTAACACTATCTCCAGGTAGATACGGTTAGAATTGAGCTATCGATAAATTGTAGGACATGCAGCTTGTGTCAGAGTATTGCTTGGTGTGGGGAAAAACCTCCACACATCTGGTGTCAGAAGTGTGATGAGTGTGGTAGTAGTGTGAGAGTAAAGGAGACACACAGGAAGGAAAGGCACAGGACTTAGAGGAGTATTTCTAACATATCTGATTATTTATTTTAGAAATTGGGTTAATGTTTCAAAGGGAAAGATCATTTTTTAAATCTTTTGATACATGCTTCCTATTTTCAAGACCATAGTATTATTAATTCCTACCATCGGTGGATGAGTGCCATTCCCAGCTCAAAAAAAAAAAAAAAATTCTAAAGGTGAAAACAAAATCTTTAACTTGGACTTCTCAAGTAGTCACTTACAGGTTACACTACAATTTAAGGTGGAAATGATTTGTATATTAATAAGTGGGAAGAATGACAGGAAATTGAACCTATTTGAGGATAGATAAACTCCCAATGTTTTCAACATTAAGGACATTTAAATGATTATGAATGAATGGAAATCAGTTCTAAAATATTGGGGAATGAAAAAAAATGTATATGTAGCCTAGATATTTAACAGATGTAAGCCAAGTAGTCAACAACAATTTCCCAGAAGCCAAATACAATCCTTGGAATGATCAACTTGAAGAATTTACTTGTTTCTTCTAAGCATTTAATTTTATTTGACTGTTTTGCATTTTGCCTCATTATAATGGTATAAGAAATATTCTATTTGTTTCAGCCCCTGGGCCTGTTTTGAAAACCAAACGAGAACCATCTATTTAAAACTAAATAGTTAAAGATATAAGTATTTTGGTGCATTGGTCATTTGGGGGATTGCCTGTTTGGTGAAGTGGCTTTTAAAGAACTGACTTTGGGCAAAATGACCTAGACACAGATCTAGTGGGTCAATTTTGACTGTCTTAGATTATGTGAGTAGTCTTCGTTTATGAAATATAATACTTTATAAGGAGTTATTCTTTATGTCCACGAAAGACCAGATCCAAAACCAAAAAATGGGTATGAAGAAGGGCAAATTTTTATTGGACATAAAGAAAAAAGTGCTAATTTTAAGGATGTTAAAACATTGAAGTGGGTTGAGTTTCCATATACTTATACACTCTTCTGCTTGAAGTTATCTCTGAAGTTCCTTTCTAGACCCATGAGGATAATGTCCCTCCCAATCCAATTCAAAGGGAATGGAAAAACCAAGTCAAAGACAGGGTGATAAAGAAACTATAAGGATCCAGGCAATTTCCTGCAGGAAAGGGTTCACAAGGATGCAATTGAGGAGAAAGGCAAAAGCTCAGAAGACACTGGCTGGGCACAATAAGGACAAACTGTGGAGATTTTAAGCATTTCACACTATTATTGGGAGAAGCGGTGTGGAGGCAGAAACGTGATGCCTATGATTGGTTCTCTAGAAGCACAACCTGAACAGGATTCTTGTGCAAGTGATTTACTGAGGGAATCTTCTCAGGAGAAAGAGAATGAGGGTAGAGGGATAGGGCATGGATTTGGTCTCAGCTGGAGTCTAGCTTCAGCCTGACCCCTGAAGAAGCAGTCCTGGAACAGGAATCCCACCACAGAATTGGCCCTTCCTTAGCTTTCAGCCGTTGCCTGGGAGCCACTATAACATTCCAGGTAAGATGGCTTTTGTTGGCTGAGAGCAGTTGTCCACAGTAGGATAGGGGGCATCTGTGAGCTACTAGCAATCAGTAATTATAAGAGCTGGGCAGGGTGGTTACTGTCTAGTAAAGAACATCTAGGTGGGGCACCAGCCGCATCTTCTATAATGTATTTTTTACTAAAGGTGATGCATTCTTCTCTGGTCTCTCTAATTAGTAATAGAGGTATTTACTAATTACTCTTTGATAATATTACTTTTTAGTTTTTATATTTTTTTATAATTTTATTTATTTTGGTTGTGCCAGGTCTTAGTTGTGGCTGGCAGGCTCCTTAGTTGTGGCATGCGAACTCTTAGTTGTGGCATGCATGTGGGATCTAGTTCCCTGACCAGGGATTGAACCCACATCCCCTGCATTGGAAGGCGGATTCTTAACCTCTGTGACACCAGGGAAGTCCCGATAATATTACTTTTAAAATCCTGTATTAATGCTTCTCAAACATTTCATTGATGTATCTCTAATATCATAGGGAGTAGATATTGTGAAGCATAGGCAAACTGCTCCCTGAACATCTGGCATTTCTTTGAAATTCTGTTTTATCTCTAAAATTCAAATAAATGTCATCTTCTACTTCACATATATCTATGCTGATTTTGATGAGAAAATATTTGATATATAGTATATTAGATGAGTTAAAATATTTAGCTTGTTACCAAATACTTGATTAAAATTGATGAGTCAGGAGGATACCTAAGACTTGTTTTGTGGCTTACTTTAAGGCACCTATGTATAAATATCTTATATCTGTGTATAAATATCCTATACCTATGTATAAATACCCTATACTTATATATAAATATCCTATACCTATGTACAGTATCTACAGAGTAGGAGACATAAGCCATCTCTACACCTTATGCATTAGGTAGTTAATAATCTGAGGGGGCTAGATTTTCTATGAATATTTTCATGCTGATTAAATCACAGGGGCAAAATTGAGACAATGTTGACCTTATTTCTTTTGTTGTCATTCATTAAACCATTTTGTTGATGTTAAAGCTACAGAAATGTTCTTCACTAGTAGATGCATCTAGCATGCTGAAGACTTCTTAGATGTACATTTTTGTTTCCCTGTGACTTATATCATTTGCTCCATCAAAGTATATGTTTAGACTTATATGATTATTATCCTTAATATAGCTTGTGATTATTTATTTGAACTTCACTGTGACAAATGCAGTGAGGTTATAAAATGATTTTAACCAATCCTACTTACTTTGTGGAATGGAAAAATGAGCTGAGTTAGACCACAAATTGCTGGATTGGATTTGAAGATTGGCAAGAATGTTAATTCTGACTGGCTTTAGTGGTGTCTCATTTCAGTTTACCACTGAAACAGCAAACAAGTAGTGCAAAGACTGCACGAAATGAGGATACAAATAATTGACTAGAAATGGCTCTGCAAGGCCACCCTCCGTTTCTTAAGGAGACATGCTCATGGTTTAGGAGCTGGCAGCCCACAGGTAGTACTGAGAATCCTGCCCAGTGATAACAGCCAAGAAATGAAGGTGTTTCCATCCATTAGGTTGGGACAGGGGCCACCTTAGCACTCAGCTCTCTTCTTACCAATATGTAAGGCAATCCTTTCTATGCTACAGGTACTGTTCAATTTTTTACTGCTGCATTAAGCTTACCATGGACCTACACAGAGTCAGTCTAACTTTTGGAAGTCCTGGGTGAGCAGGCTCTTTGTGGGGCCCAAATATACACGATATATAAATTAAACCTATTTCCTGACAAAAAATCCAACTAAATAGACATATTCTATGCATTAAAGACTTACTCCAATTGACCAGAAGACTGGTCCCTCAATTTCATAAAAAATGGCCAAATGCTAAAAAATCAGTATAAATCAGTCAATACACTTAAATAGGAGCAGAACCCCCAAGATACCAATAAATTACTTTATGTGGCACACAGTGAGACATTCCTACATGTATACTGGATGAATTGTTGTATTTTCTGTGTGACTTTACTTCAGGAAGAAAGTGTTCAAATATGTTTTAAAAAATAAAAGTGTATTTACCCCAAATTGCAGTATATTCTGCCTACAAAAAGTAAAGGATCTTTTTAGTCTAGCCAGTATTGTCAGCCTATTATTATTAGGAACTTCCTGGTGCCATCCAGGAATCCTATCAAGCCCAGGATGAAAACCTTATTTCTCAAAATACGGTCACCCTCGGTAATCGTGGAGGATTGGTCCCAGGACTCCCCTCAGATACCAAAATTCATGGATGCTCAAGTCCCTTATATAAAACGTTGTAATATTTACAGATAACCTACACACATTCACCTATACTTTAAATCCTCTCTAGGCTAATCTATAATACCTAATACAATGTACATGCTATGTAAATAGTTGCCAGCACACATCAAATTCAAGTTTTGCTTTTTGGAACTTTCTGGAATTTTTTTTTCTGAATATTTTCCATCTTCAGTGGCCGGTTGAATCCGAGAATGCAGAACCTGTAGATATGGAGGGAAGGGTGACTGGTCTCTTCTATCTCTCTTTTCTTCTATCTTTCTATCTCTGTCTCTGTATGCCTTTGTCTCTCAAACACTCACACACATATCTTTATAGGAAATTAGGTTTTGATCTTCAGTTAATCCAAATAATTTTGGAAGACAATCTTCTTTTATAAAGCTTCTATAATTCACTAAAATTTGATCAACACATCTGCTTCTGTTTTTTTATTTTATTTTATTTTAATTTATTTATTTTTTAAAATTTATTTATTTATTTATTTTTGGCTATGTTGGGTCTTCATTTGTGTGTGAGGGCTTTCTCTAGTTGCGGCAAGCAGGGGCCACTCTTCATCGCGGTGCGCGGGCCTCTCACTGTCGCGGCCTCTCTTGTTGCGGAGCACAGGCTCCAGACGCGCAGGCTCAGTAGTTGTGGCTCACGGGCTCAGTTGCTAAGTGGCATGTGGGATCTTCCCAGACCAGGGCTTGAACCCGTGTCCCCTGCATTAGCAGGCAGATTCTCAACCACTGCGCCACCAGGGAAGCCCTATTTTATTTTTTTATTTAAGTATAGTTGATTTACAAATCTGCTTCTGTTTTGTGGGTGTGTATCTATGCATTAACGTATTCATTTATCAGTGATTGTTTATTCTAGGTATCATTTAGAACCAGGTAACTGTGTATGTTGTGCGTTTTCTTTTGTCAACTAAGAAAATTTACTCATTTCTTGTATTTCATTTGTTATTTGTTTAGGTATAGGAAGTTATTAAATACCCATTTATTACTAGAAAATTGATCAGGCCAATTTAGGATATTATGGATTCCTCTTGGAGGGTTGGGGCATAAAAATTCAATTATTTTAATTCTTTAAAATTTATTGTACCTATGTAGTATAAAAGGGATTATTCTATAAGTAAATAATTTATAATTTCATTCCTCAGGCACCTTTTAATAGATACTAAAATAATGAATTTGATAACCAGGATCCCTTAAGTATAATTTTTGAGGGAAAATAATGGAAATTCCCAGCATTATTTCACTAGATTAACTGATTTTCTTAATAGCAAAAATATCTGAAGATTTTTAAAAATTCTGCCAAGTGAAATAATTTAGTAAAGAAAGTAATAGTGGAAAATAAATTTTCATTTCTCAAAAAACTGAAATACAAGCCATATTTATATGTGGAAAGATATCCACTGTTTGGGCTACTTTATTCTGTAGCCTAGAAAATAATTCAGTGGCAGTAATATAAGAGCTTGATCACTGCATTAAAACATAGAGATTAGTCAAGCACAGCTTGCTTATAACAATCAGGCTTGATAATTCGCAATCATATTCTTCCTGAACATTTTGAGCTTTGATCCTATCAAGAGTTTTTACTCACATTTCAGAATCACCGTATTAAAGATTTGAGCTTAAATTATCCCTTAACAACTTTCTGGCCGATGGTATTGAAATACAACACTCTTGTATCTTCACTTTCACTCATCACCGTTCAATATACTCCTATTTTTAGTGTTATAATGGTTTAAGTCATTTTGAGTAGTGTTTTTCTTTAAATACAGCTATTATTCCAGAGTTTTACTAGCAAGTGACAGAAATCCAACCCAATGGCTTAAGTGGAAAAAAGGAAACTTTATTGGCTCTGAAAACTAACCATGAAAAAGAATGCAATAGCTGAACCCAGTCTTTAGTCTCAGATTTCCTCCCTATGTCCCTTTCTCTGTTTCTAATTCCAAGTCCTCTTCAGTCTCTTAGGACCTTGTTTTCACCAGCATGTCACCTTCTCTCAGATTTGCTTGTCAATCTGTGTGGTTGTGGAAATGCTAACTCCACCCCAGGTTCAAATTTATGTACTTGACAACAGGGAGCCTTAGACTGTGCTATTAGCCTCTTGTACCATTGGCCTTTTATGTAGAAGATTGTTTTTCCTTTTTTAATTGAGATACAATTCACATAACAAAAAATCACCTTTTAAAGTGTAAAATTCAGTGCTTATTATACTCACAAAGTTGTACAACCATTACCACTGATAATCTCAGAACATTAGATCCCTTGAATAGAAATCTTTTACACATTAGCAGTCATTCTCCATTCCCCTGCATTCCTCAGATCCTGGAAATCACTAATCTACTTTCTGTCTCTATGGATCTATCTGTTCTGGAACTTTCATATAAATGGAATCATACAACACGAGATCTTTTGGGTTTGGTATTTTTAACTTAGCATTATGTTTTCATCCATGTTGCGGCATGCATCAATGCTGCATTTCTTTTTATGGCTAAATAATATTCTATTGTATGTACTTTTGTTTAACCATTCATTAGTTGATGAACATTTGAGTTTTTTTTCTTTTTGGGTGTTAGGAATAATATTGCTAGGAATATTTGTGTACAAGCTTTTGAATGGACATGTTTTCATTTCTTTTGAGTATATACTAAGAAGTCAAATTGCTGGATCACATAGCACCTCTATGTTTAACTTTTGAGGAATTGCTGAAGTGTTTTCCAAATCTGCTGCACTATTTTACATTCCCATTGGCAATGTATGAGGGTTCTAATTTCTTCACATCCTCGCTAACATTTGTTTTTGTCCATCTTTTTGATTCTAGCTATCCTAGTGGGTGTGAAATAGTATCTCATTGTGGTTTTGATTTGCATTTCCCTGTGGCTAATGATGCTGAGCTTTTTCTCATGTGCTTATTATTGGCCACTGTGTATCTTCTTTGGAGAAATGTCTGTTCTTATCCTTTGCACATTGTTATTGGCTTATTTGTATTTTTATCTTTGAGTTGTATGAACATTTATGTATGAGACTAGTCCCTTATCAGATATAGGGTTTGCAAATGTGCCATGTGTACTTGAGAAGAACATGTATTCTGCTCTTGTTGGGTGGACTGTTCTATAGATGGCTATGTGGGTCTAGTTGGTTTATTGTGTTGTTAAAATCTCTTATTTCTTTGCTAACCTTCTGTCTAGTTGTTGTATCAGTTATGAAAGTATATAGTACTGATTTTTTCCAACTACTATTGCTGAATTGTCCAATTCTTTGCTCAATTCTGTCAGCTTTTGTTTCATGCTTTTTTGGGGGGCCTCTCTTGTCAGGTGCATTTATAATAGTTCTGTCTTCTGGATGGATCGACTATTTTATTACTATAAAATATCAATCTTTGCCTCTAATAACAATTTATCATGGATTCTGCTTTGTCTGAGGTTAGCATAGCCAATCCAGCTCTCTTTTAGTTACTGTTTACATGGTGTATTTTCTTCTACCCTTTTATTTTCTACCTACTTGTGTATTTGAATTTAAAGTATATCTCTCACAAACAGCATACAGTTGAACAATATTTTTTAACCTATTCTGCCAATTTCTGCCTTTTGATTAGAGATTTTAATATATTTACATGTAATGTAATTACTGAAAAGGTAGAATTTATGTGTTCCATTTTGCTATTTGTTTTTATATATCTTTGTTTATCCTATATTCTTCCTTCACTACATTCTATTGTGTTAAATATATTTTTATAGTGTACAATTTTCATTATGTTTTTTCTCAGTGCTATGGCTTAAATGTTTGTATATCTTCAAAATTCATATGTTGAAATCCTAATGTCCAATATGATCATATTAGCAGCTGGGGCCTTTGGGAGGTGCCTAGGCCATCAGGGTAAAGACCTAATGAATGGGATTAGCGCGCTTATAAAAGCAACTCCACAGATCTGCCTAGACCCTCTGCCCTATGAGGATACAATGAGAAGTCTACAACTGGAAGAGGGTCTTCACCAGGCTGGTGCCTTAATCTCAGACTTTCAGCCTCCAGAACTGTGAGATATAAATTTTTGTTGTTTATAAGCTACCCAATCTAAGTTGTTGTTGTTGTTTTAAACAGTAACCCTAATGTGCTATGACACTCAAACTGAATAATCTCAATGGACCTATCTTTGAGATTTCTGTTTATTTATATTCTCAATTTGATGAGACATTGTTCCCATATTTTCCTTTAGTTCTTTAGACATAGTTTTCTTTGGTTCATTGAGCATGTTTAAAATAATGACTTAAAATCTTCATTCAGTAGATCCAATGTCTTGGTTTCCCTAGGTACAGTTTCTATTGACTTGACATTTATTTTTCTTATGTAGAGTCCATGCTTGGTTTTTTCCCCATGTCTTATGATTTTTGTTTGAAATTTGGACATTTTAAATGATACAATGTGGCAACTCTGGAAATTAGATTCCCTTCCATCTGCAGAGTTTATTGTTGTGGCTGCTTGCTACTGTTGTGATTATTTGTTTGTTCAGTGACTTTCCTAAACAAACTCTTTAACATTGATATTCTTTGTTGTATGTAGCCTCTGGAATCTTTGGATGGTTAATTTAGCGGTCAGGTAATGACTGGAGAGAGATTTCCTTAAATGACTCAAATCAGTAAATCTCCCATTTTGCTGACTGGCTCTGCATGCCTGTGGAGGTATGCCTTCAATGTTCAGACAGGCAGTTTACAACTTTGCCTTAGACTTTATTTCCTGCTCACACAAAGCCTCAAGGTCATCCAGAGCCTTCTTCACCTTTCCTGGGCATGCACGCAGACCTAGGCATACACGTAGCCTTCTAGATTCCCAGGAGCATGTTGGAGCTTTAGAAAGCCCTCTATACCCACTTCATTCTCCAGTTTTTTCTTTTAAGTTTTTTGATCACCTTGTTGTTTGTCCCAATTGTCTTGCCACATCAGAACAATTGCTGCTGCTGATTATCTTTATCAAATGCACCCAGGAAAAACCCGGTTCACACTGGATGAACTCTGATTCTGATTAAATAAAGTAAGCTTTGGGATGGGATTTTCCAGAGAAATTCCAGATAAATCAAATAATGACAGTTATCTGGGAATGGGCCTTTAAAGGTGCTCTAGCTCCATGCTGCCCCTTTCAGTGGCTACTAGATGGCTAGTTATCACCATGATAGTGGGATTGTTGGTTTTCAAGGCTACCACAGAATTTGGAAGAGGGAGCTGGGAACAGGGCAGACTAAAATGCTACAAGGCTCACTGCTGTTACTAAATTCAGGCATTTTTCCCCAATAAACACTTCCCGGATTGTTGTAAGCTTTAGGTTAGTTTCCACAGTTCTTTAAAAAAATTTTTGCCAGTGTTCTTATTGCTTTTATTGAGCAGAGAATATTTGAAGGTTCTTACTCTGCCTTTCCCAGATGTTACCTCCCATCTGCCACCTTATGTATAAGAATTTGAGTTTATTTTTTTTCCTCTGGATTACAACCAAGAACATCTTAACTGAAACCCTTCTCCACTCAGTATAATTCATGGCTCCCAGTTCTGACCTCATATCGTTTTTTGAAGACATAGCTCCTAATTCATAAAATCCTAGAATAAATTTAGATGAACAGAACCTGGATCATCTGCCCATGTCCTATACAACCTCTAGGATAAGAAAGTGTGGCCCCCTTGGTTGTGGTCAGATGGAAGTAGGAGTAAAACTGTGCCTGGCAGCCTCCACCTGGCCCATTTAATTAGAGTCAGGGAGAAACAGTTTTCCCAAAGTAGAGCAATGTTGTTCTGAACAAACCATGAATGATAAATGGAATCAGAATCAAGTTCTCACAGAACTTCACAGAATCAGGTTCACCATTCTTAGAAAGGAATTATATGATGTTCTGGTCATTCAAGATATGGCAAAGTCAGTAATGAAGTTATAGTCTTCTCATTCTGTTTTGATTTCTTTCTTGTTCTACACTCCATGATTGTTATCATAACAAGATTCAAACTCCAAACTCTACACATGAACTTTATGAATGATGACTTCTCTGATATGTAGTAACACTGAAGAACTTGGTATAAGGGCTTCAGTTGGGAGGTGGGAGGAGGAGGAAATACTAAAGTAAAAAACATTTTTCCTGTCAGGAAATGTACACCATGATTTTTTCATGGATGGTAAAAATAATTGCAGAAGATATGCTGCCAAGTGTCTATCTTATTACATGAATTAAAAAAAAATAAGCAATCAACCAGAATTTTTTCGGTTAGAAATTCTGATAAAACTATATTCATGACTGCATTTTAATCATGTTACTATGTTGCTTTTGAATGTTGTCATAATTTCAGGGTGTAGATAATGAGTGTATATATATTTTTTTGTTTATTTTGCTCTTAGAAGAATCTCTTTTCACCCAATGAATGGATTTTGATGAAAATAACTTTGAGAAGTGATTGTCTAAGTTATATTCTTATACATAATCATAAGCCAAACTTTTACATCTTAATGAAAGATTTATCTCAGTCCATTCTCATAGCTCAAAATGTTACACACAATTCAGACAATAGTGTTATTATTTAAAATAGGACAATATCCTTGAAACAAGTTGTGATCAGGGAAATATTCTAAATGAAGTAGAGGTGGGGATATATGGTGTCCTTTGTGGACTGATCCTATTTAGGCTAAAGGCATAATTTAAACGGCTACATTTCTAATAAAGCTAGTAAAAGAACCATTCCACTTCCTCTTTTCCTGTGTAGAAATAAATATTTCATGACTTTCAGACTGTCAGAAATTCAATCTCATTCTATATCCTGTCTTTTGGGGCCATTGCCAGTACAATCTCAGGAGCTGCAGATAACAAGGCATTGATAATGAAAGTGAGGTATGAACTGCAGCTATTTGCTGTGTATTTAACCT
This sequence comes from Balaenoptera acutorostrata, assembly GCF_949987535.1. Taxonomy (NCBI): domain Eukaryota; kingdom Metazoa; phylum Chordata; class Mammalia; order Artiodactyla; family Balaenopteridae; genus Balaenoptera; species Balaenoptera acutorostrata. The sequence continues at coordinate 126,785,701 of NC_080068.1, read as the reverse complement.
CCCTTCCAGCCTGAATATCAGCAGAGAGTCAAGAGGCTGTTTCCTTGCTAAATCCTTGATAATTATTTGGCCGAACAATCTTTCAGATTCACAGACTCTCAGAGGTAGATGTGCTTTTGTCATTTATTCCATTATTTATTTGATACATGAATCTCTCTAAGTCATCCTCAAATTTTATCTTTCATCTTCTGAACACCTGCAATGACTGGAAACCCCATTTCCTCATGACACAATCCATTCCAATGCTAAATACTTATTAGAAGCTTGTTCTTTGTATAAGCCGCAATTTGACATCTTGAAATTTCAAGCACTGCACTTAGTCTTGCCATAAACAGGTGGGGAAAACTGAAGAACTTACATACCTGACACTGAGATACTTAACACTAGGTTACAAAGAAAGAGAAAATTTAAATCCTTTTGTTGAGCTACTATGATGTGAAAATATGGGTGGGTGGTAAAATCAACCCATAATATTCTGATTGAAGAAATGTCCCCAAAGAATGTTTATTAATGGATTTCTATTAACTCAGAGTTTCATGCAGAAGATTCTTTCCTTGGTCCTGTCCCAATCAACATTTTAGTCAATAATTTGCATTAAAATGAAGACAGGACATATTTAATTAATATGCAAGTGGCATGCTGTAGAGAAGAGGAGCCTTCAGATGCAATGACTAACAGAATTGGAATCCAAATGACTGTGGTACTTTAGATGTATAGCCTAAATCTAATCATACAAAATTTTAATAGGGATAAACATAAAGTCTTTTTAAAGTAAACCATGAAGATCTATAGCTTAGAGGCATGAAGTGAAGAAAATCTAAGAGTTTTAGTTGACTGAAAGCATATGAATATCTAATACAGGAATTAACAAACAAAAACCCACTGTCTCTTTCTGTAAATAAAGTTTTATTGAAACACAGCCATGCTCATTCATTTGCAGTGTCTATGGCTGCTTTCATGCTACAAAAGAATTAAGTATTGTAATAGAACTTTATGGACCTCAAAGCCTAAAACATTTACTATCAGGATATTTACAGAAAAATTATGTTGACAGTTTTTGTTAATATATATAGAGCATCCACATATAGGGAGATAATCACTCCCAATGTTTTCTGCATTCTTAGTTTTATTCTTATTAACCATTTCAGTTCCAGGTTCTACATTTTTCTGGGTACACTAACAACTATCCAGAAGAGAGTAATGGGAAAGGTAAAGGGGCTGCAAAGAAGCCATGTTGAATGAAGTAAATAAACAGGGAATAATTAGCCTAGAGAAAAGAAGATTTATGGAAAACAAGATAGCTATACATGTAATTTCAAATATATGAAAGATATTTGCTATATTTTGAAGTTTCTGAGAACAGAACTAGGAAAAATGGGTCAATGAAATATATAGAGTTAGGGTTTAGCATATTAAAACAAATAATACTTTACTGACTCAAATTATCTGAAAACAAAGCATATTTCCTTGGGAAGGAACTTTTCCTATATGTGGAAAGAATCAAGACAAGGAGGCATGTCCACTTTTTTGGATATGTAGACATTGCTAGAAGAACAAGGAGAAACACACTTAAATGACATTTTGAGTCCTTATAAGTGCCAAGACTGTATTATTTTCTGTCTGTTGCTGACTGCTCATCGAACACCAGACATCATTTTGTCCTGACTGCGTCCCAGCTTTAATTCCCGTCTGTTCCTACTCCTGGGCCTGTCTGGGTTTGTGGTAATCTCCTGTGACACAAGCACATAGCGCAAGTTCTCATCACCCAGTCCTAACATCTGTCTTCAGGATTTTGCTCCTAGGTTCAGTAGCACTTCAATTACTTTATCTGAATGATTATAATTTTGGCTTCGGACTAAATGGTAGCTGCTTGGCCCAAATCCAAGCCTTGGGACCACTACAATCCTAGTACCCAAGGATATAGCAATGTTTATTGTTCATAACTGATCCTGATTTAGGTAGGACCTTGGCTTAACCTTATCTTCTTGTCTACCCGTTGCACAGAAGCATAATATTCACAGTAGCCTGCACTTTATAGTGCTAAAGAATATTTGTTTCATTTAACAAACGCTTAAGTGGTACATACTACTTACTAGATACTATTCTAAGAACTTTACACATATTGGATTATTTAATCTTGATAACATGTCTTAAAAATAAACCCTATTATTATTCCCATTTTACTGATGAGAAAATTGAGGCCAAAGAAGTAAAACTACGTTGACCAAGGTCACAAAAAGTGCCAGATCCAGGATTCAAACACAGGTAGCCTAGCTCTAGAGCCCCTGCTTATACTCACAAGAGGCTGGGTAGAGTGCAGTTTCTATAAGCTTAGGTGGAGGTGTTTCCCTTTCCTTTCCCTCCTTTCTCTGGTCTTCTTTATATTACCCAGAAAGTCTCTTTCAAAGGAAGCCATCCCAAGAACATGCCAAGCCTGAAAACTACCTCTGTCTTCTGAGTTCCAGCAGGTATTTTTTGTCTAAGAGCCTGATGTATCTTAGCATAACCATAAAGTGGAAACTCAGAGAACTCTGCCTGTCTCTACCCTATGGACTGGGTTACAGAAATGGAGGAGCAGGAAGCAAGAAGAAAAGCAGGACACGGGAGACTGCCTAATTGCAAACGCAATCTTATAAAGAGAACAACTATCTAATACCTACAGAAGTATTCTTCAAGTACCGTGGTCATTTTTAGAGAATATATTGCTCATGTATGAAATTAAAACTATCAAACTGCTTCCATTACAAGACAATGTGGTTTATTTTTCATGCTTGTATTATGCCCAGCTGCTGGGCATAGTCCTTAAAACTACGGCTGCTTCTTTAGTAATTCATGCCTTTCCCTGGGAGAAGAGCAGAGTTTATCTATGTACAGAGATTTTTTAAAAGGCAGCTTGTGTACTTAAGCATTACCCTTAAGTATGTGCTCATCCACAAATCTATCTCCTTCTAGGTGATGCCTAAGCTTTTGGTCCAATCTCGTATACAGACTTCTATATGTTGGTGTCTCATATGGTTTCCTAATCTACCAAACAGAGAAGGTAAAAAATTAGTTGTTTTAGAGAGTAAGAAAGTGAGGTTACTAGGTAGGCAGACTGTCTTGGTTTTAATTGCTCTTTTGAAATTTTGCTCTTAAATTTGAAGGGTGTAGAGTCAAAATGCAAAATTTTCTCTAGCCAGGTCTCGTTATTTAATATAGGCAGTTATAGAGTAAGCAAATAGTTGGATTTAATTCCTGTAGGGTTTTCTAAAATGAATCCGTCAGAAAGACGGGTAAATAAAAATGTTTCTATGGAAGTATTTATAGTGGTAGGTCATGAAATATGAGCTAAATAAAAAAGGAACTGAAACATTAGTGAACAATTTAAAAAATACTTGTCAATTTTGTCCACTTTTGACTTCAAAATCTTTTCTGTATTAGGTAGGTAGGATATGGCTTATTGAGGGGTTATGTTTAACAACATCTGAAAGGGATCTTTAACTCAGAATTTAAAAAGAAATAACAATGTGAGAATGGCTAAATAGAAATTTTCTAATAAGACCTGTATTTTATTATATGCCATATACAATGAACTATGAATAATAGATAATGTGTTTTGGTTTGATTAAATCCTTTGATTTAAAGGATTTGTTTAATTCCTTCTGAGTCTAAACTGTTGATAAACTTTAATCAGTGAAGTTAAGGGAATGGGTATGAGAAGTATAAAGAGTCTATTATGCATCCTGACGTGTTGTTACATGCGGTCTAAGATGGCAGCTGCTTGCTTTAAAAATCTTATTAATGGTTACAGAATGTTCTGTTCAATAACTTGGAAATGGCTGTGAGTTGCTGTAGCTCTCTGTGTCTCTAGTTTCTGATCTCTGTATGCATCCATGCTTTCATTGGTCCCAGTATTTGTTCTGTAGAATCCCCACTCCTCTGTTCTTTATGGGACATGGAGAAAACGCATAATCTTCTTCAGTAGCGCTGAGAAATATGCTCAAGACAAAACAATCTAGAACCAGCCTCAGTGAACCATAATCCACAGGCTAAATCCAGCCTGCCACTTGCTTATCTAAACAAAATTGTATTGGAACACAATGCACTTGTTGATTTATGTATTACGTATGGCAGAGGTGAACAGTTGTGACATAGATCATAGAGGTTGCAAAGCCTACACTCACTATCTGGCTCTTTACAGAACATATCTTCTGACCTCTGGTTTAGAATAACATTGTGTTGACACCTCAGGACTAATAATGGAAGGCTCCATTAGTTCCTCTTCAGAGGTGACTCTAGTGCACCGACAGAAATGTAGGTCCCCAAGGACTTCTTTTTCTTACCCTACATGCCCTGCCACCTTCAATGCTGTAACCATCTTCTTCCAGATGCCAAGGGTTGCTGAAATCGCTAGTGCCCACTCTCTGGCTGCCCCAAGAGTTCTGATGGCCCAGATATGAACTAAACCTGAAATTAACATGTGGCAGTATTTCAATTGATTTGGGAGACGATGCAGATTTTGCTATTTTTAATTTTTTAATTGTTGTGTTTTCCTATGTTTTGGGGTAGGGAGACATGAAGAAAATTGCTTCTGCTAATTTCCTTCAATAAGTGACAGAGTGTAGATTAAACAGACAAGAACTTTTGCCCTTTACTGAGATGCAAAGTTTCCACCTCTTTCTCCTACTGGATTATTCATGCATCATAATGTGAATGGAGTTTCTGGGAGTATGATGTTTATTCCCACAATAGCTATAATTGTGAGTGAAAGCACTAATTGAAAAATCAGGAGAATTTTGTTTTTAAGTGCTCATGTTCATGATTACATTCATCCATTTGAATTCTGATGGACTGGGTTTTTGGTGTGGAAATTCTTATCACAATGGCCTGACTCTAACTTGTACCCTGCTTGTAGCTTTGATTTATGATGTACTTCTTCTTGGTTTTTGCCAGCTGTGTTTTAAACTACAGAATGGAAAAAAAAAAAAAATGTTTTCAGCCATGACACATTCACAAGGTGATTTCTGGAAGCTTCAAATGCAGGCTTTAATCCTTCTTCCAGGTTAGCCACCGACTCGGGCTGCTGAACAACACTTGGGGTTTTCAGACATATTAGGGATTCTGGACAGGTTTCATCCAGACACCCTAGTGCTCCTTGCTATTCTAACAGTGGCATTTTGTCTCTCGGAATCTTCTCACATTACATATAGGGAAAGTGATTTATTTCTAGGACACTGCTTCCCAAAAGCTATGATCATGTGAGTTAACTGAAATTAATTTCCAAATGTATCCTGTTCTGCAGTCTATGGAGAAGGAAATCAGATCTGCTTATTTTTTCTGTCTTGTGCCCCCTTGCATTTTCATCACGGTGTGTGTGTGTGTGTGTGTGTGTGTGTGTGTGTGTGTGTGTGTGTGTGTGTGTGTGTGTGTGTGTGTGTGTGTGTGTGCTGGTAAAGATTAAGAAAATGGGAATTGGGGTGACAAGGAAAGGAAGTATATTTTAAAAATGGTTTGCAGGGCAGAGTTTCTTTTGCTTGTTTGTTTTTCATTTAGCCATGCGAGAGATAAAGAAAGCTAAATCAAAATTCACAAAGGCTTTAGGATTGTGGTGTGAGGAATTAGGCAGCGTATTCTTTTGGGCTCTGCCATATCATGTATGTGCTGAGTTTACTGGATAAACTGGGGAAGGGGTTTGAAAAACATCGAGTTTCATGGAGGTTTTCCCTTCTTTTATAGAGAAAAATCAATACATTATACCTAAAAAAGTCTTTCTTTACTTTTCGTTCTTTTTGGGGGTATATTTATTGTGACTTAACTATCTAAAGTATTCATGGAGGTTTCTTTACCCTTCTTGGCCAGAACAAGAACCTGCTTGGCAGTAAAAGTGTGGAAAGAAAGAGTCACTTAAAAAAATCTGGGTCAGAAAACATCATAATTGGCACAACTGACGGTTTGGTATTTATTTTAAGGCTCATCTACTATTTTAAGAAAGCATAATATTTAATGTAAAGTTTAGGATTATAGAATGTATGTATGTATGTATGTATTTAGATGAAAAACATCTATTCCAATTAAAAAATTTTTAGTTACTTAAATTAATCATAGACTTGGCAATAGGAATGTAGATTTGTGGGAAGATTTCTATGAAATAAATAGTAATTCACCTTAGGTTAAGAAGCCAAACCCAAATGAGACAGAAAGGGAAGAGCTACTGCCTAAAACTTGTTTTATCCAGTGAAAATGTCAGAAAATATGATCCAAATTCTGGTTTCCGCCTCACTTCACCATCCACCCAGGATTTTTGTTTGTTTTAATGCTTGGAGAATATAACCACAGAAAAGAGTAATGTGATTCTAAGCAGACTCTCACTAATGTCATAGCTATACAGGCATAACTCAGAGATACTGCGGGTTCAGTTCCAAACCAATTCCGGAGAAATTTGGATTTCTCCAGGAATCACCTGAACAGACAAAAACTAGTTTAGATATTAGCTGAAATCTATGTAAACTTACTGCTCATCATTACTTAAAAGAGAGCAGTGAGGCCCAAATAGCACAGGACGTAGGACAAAAAGCATTTTGAAGATGTGATAAAGTAAGAAAAATGTAAAAAAACCAAAATCGGCACTTCTGTAGAATTGTGTCTCTTAATGCTGACAAATTGTGATAGGATGCAATTTTGGTCAAGTTGCCAAGTTGCCAGTGTTATTGTTTATTTAGTCATTCTTGAAAACCAGGGCGTTATTAGTGGTTATCATTTCATAAATGAGTGTCATAATTTCTACAATTCAGCATTTGGCACGGTACACTGCCATTAGTGACTTGGCTGAAGACTTGTAATGCATCTGGTAGCTTCAATTTGAAATCACCCAGATCATTAGCCCAAACAGATTTTTTCCCCAAAACATCTGTATCCTCTAGATATTATATTTATTTGTTAAGGATCTGTTGAGTGTCCACTACAAAAAGCAAAGCACTGTGCTGCCCCAATACTGGACATTTACCTGCCCCAGATTCATCTCCTAAATTAGGGGGCCCCAAGTCTTTCTAAAAATTCAGTAACCTTAGTTCCCTGAAAATCAGGGCACTTTGATGGAGGGAGACACTGAACATCTTGCCAATGAAAATGATTTATCGGCTCTGAGTCAGAAAAACATTTTCTCTCCATTTAATTAGTAATTGCTCTGGATTTTTCTTCATTGATCTTTATATGGAAAACACTCTCATTAAGCTAACCCAATGCCAAGTCTGTGATGTAAAATGCTTTTACTGTTTTGACTTTGTAGTACAATGTAAGGAGAGAACAGCTACTTATGAATTCTGAAAGAGGCAGTACACAGGCTTCCATAAACACAGATGATACTCCCGATAAAACAGAGATGTGCTTAGTTTTATGTCAGGTAATGACAGTGGCACTTGATGATGTCAGCTGGCACTGAGTCACGCGTTCTCTCTTTTTATCCAAAGGCTGAGATCCTACCCAACATTTATATAGCTTCTACTATGTGGCAGGAACACTGGGTGAAGAACTAGCAGTGCAGACATGAAGGAGAATAAGATCTCTATTCTCAAGAAGCTCACATAAGGCTGGAGAAAGAAAATAATTTTGACATAATGAGATTCTTGTTCTGTTATAGACATCAGGACAGAATAGATATTTCCACCTGAGAAAGGTTTGAGACATCTCCACCGAGATGCTGAAGAATTAGGGAAAAGAGAGGAAATGAAATGGCATTTTAGGCTACGGGAATCACATAAGCAAAGCTACTATTAAAAAGTTCTACCTGGTAGACAGTAAATGCTCTGCAAGACTTGCCCACCTGAAGAGCCACGAAGTCAAAGACACTCAATATAGACATTGCTAGAGGTGTATGGAAAAGCCCACCTTTATCTTCCCAAGTTATATACTGGCTTCATTTGCCTGCTTCTGTTGCTGAGTTCCCCCTGAGGGATTGGACAGTCTTTCTGTGTGTCAAATATTTTTCTCCAGGTCTCCTTTCCCCCTATATTTGCACTGCCTTTCTGTGGATGATTGCTGGTTTAAGTGGTCTTTCCTGCTCAATGGTGTTTTTTCTGCCATCTTTGCTGGATGTCATGCCAACTACAAGCTCTGCTACTTCCTAATTATGTTCTTAATCTCTACAGGCTTATAACAGAAAGTCTTCAGTTCTAGGCTGCAAGAAAAGAGAATGTAAGAGAAGCAAATAATACATAAAATGAAACCATTCATAATTGTTTAAAAAAATGGGAAAGCTAGCAGCTGCTCCAGTCCAATTATTTCTGTTATCTGCAGAATTTCTCACTGAAGGCAAGAATAATCACTGCACTCAGCAGCTTGGGAAATGTAGCTTTATATAAAACACAGACTCCACAAAACTGCAAAATAACAGGAAGTTTAGCCATACTTGAATACACGGGAAGACTAAGACTGGGGAAAAGTAATATCTGAGGTAGCTTCAAAATAGTAATATGTCCAGAGGGCTTTCTGTATTGACAGATATCTGTTCATTCATGCATAGTCTTACTGGAAATTTTATTAGCCCCACTTCATAGATGAGGAAACTGAAGCACTCAGCATATTCAAGTGCATGTAGCAATTCAGCAGCTAAAATCAAGAACAGAATTCTGATTTTCCAGTTCCCAGGCCTATGATTTACTTTCCTGTGTCACAGCTCTCATTTTTCCCACACTGTGACCTACCAGATGGCAGCCACAGCTGAAGCCAACGTCTGAATATTCTTGTGTTATGGCTCTTTACTTACACAAATGTATTGTGATATTGCCATTTCCTCTATTAATATGAATGTTGTTTCTGTTGGGAACATCTCTCCCTACACATTTTCCAGGAATACTTTTCTAGTAAGGCTTAATGTCTTGTAATACTGAACTTTCAGATGATGGAATAACCCCTCAAAAATTTATTTTTCAATTTTCTAGAATAGATATTTGCCATTACTTTCCTTTTATGGGCTAGCTTCCTTGAATCCATGTCAGAGAGTTTGTCTGTTTGTTTTGTTTGTTTTAGTAAATATAAGAAGATTCCTACTTAACCTTTCCAAATACTGTAGCTACTTCTAGGTATTTGGCTGTGTTCCCCCTTTTCCTTTCATCCATCCATATATCCATTCATCTCTTCTTTTAGCCAAATCATCACTATACAGTGCTTACCATGTGCAGGGGACTATTCTGGATGCCATGAAGAAGACAAAGATCCAAGCACTAAATTCTTATCACACAAGCTTAAAGTCTGATAGGTAAACTAGGACATTCATTCATTAAGTTATTCACCCATTCCAGATTTTTATTGAGCAGCCGGCACATGTTAAGTCCTGTGCTAGACGGTAGTGAGCTAAAAAGATGCTGCCAAGGCCCGTTATAGACTCTCTAACTGAGTGAGGAGCTATTGTATTATCGCTAGGCTGAAAGAGAAGTTGAACATTCAGGGGATACATAGGAGCAACACCTCTAATGGAAACAGAAAGACTTCCTGAAAGAAGAAAAATGTGCTGTCTGAAATTTAAGTATGAGTTAGCCAGGTAGAGGAAGAAATGAGTGTGCCAGGAAGAAGAGACATAGAGGCCCTGAAGAGAAAGAAAGCTAATTACATTTGAGAATCTCAAAAGTTTAACATGACTGTTTCTGGAGTGTGAAGGAGGAAACTGGTAAGAAAGAGGCTCCAGGACTTCCCTGGAGGTGCAGTGGTTAAGAATCTGCCCGCCAAGCCCTGGTCCGGGAATACCACACATGCTGCGGAGCAACTAAGCCCGTGAGCCACAACTACTGAAGCCCAGGCGCCTAGAGCCCGTGCTCCGCAACAAGAGAAGCCACCGCAATGAGAAGCCCGCGCACTGCAACGAAGAGTAGCCCCCGCTCGCCACAACTAGAGAAAAGCCTGAAAGCCCACGGGCAGCAACGAAGACCCAACACAGCCATAAACAAACAAACAAACAAACAAATGAAATAGCAACGAAGACCCAACACAGCCATAAACAAACAAACAAACAAACAAATGAAATAAGCCCCAGGAGGGAAGTGCCATACGAATGAAAGCATCTTGTAGTACAGACTATTTAAGATATTAGAACTCTTTAAACATCCTTGGGCGTTTATTTTAAAGCTCTCTCTGTCTCCTTGGTGGAGTAAAGATTAGACCAGTCAGTGGTTCTACAAATATTCTCAAAACCAGCAGAATAGTTATCGCTTGGAAATTTATTAAAAATGCAAATTCTTGGACTTCACCCCAAAGCTACTCAATCAAGACCTGTGGAGAAGGAGACTCACCGATGTGTGGTTTCACAAGCCTTTCAGATGGTTCCAAGGCATGCTCAAGTTTGCGAACCACTAGATCATACAGAAGCAAGACTGGAGGAAGAGGAACCATGAAGGAGATTGGAGCAATAATCTCTGTAGGATTACACAAAAAATTACAACGTGAGCTAGAAGATTCAGGAATCATATCAGAGGCATGACCAACTGCCATGTTTGTTCAGAGGAAGCAGGTCAGGCTGTTAAAATAGGCTCTTTAGGGGAGAGGTCATTCGAGCTGAACCTGTAACTTTAACTCTTAATTTACTACCCTATGTCTTACTTTTTTCTGACTACATTCCTGATTGTAGTTTTGAAAAATTCCTGAGTGTAGCTTGATATAAATAGTGACTACTGAGTTACCAATCTTCCTAGTGAATAGTTTCTCAACTAAATATTCTATCATGAAAAACTGTGCAGAATCAATTGACTCAGACACTTGTGTACAATTTTTGACAAAATTTACCCCATTAAAAAATATTTCATTGACCATTTTTGAATTGAACCTTTTTTTTAATTGCTCATATATATAACCTAAAAATTATGAGGAATACATGGTTCTTCCAAAGAGATATATACACATATATATATTATGCATGTATGTGTATACATATAGATATAAAATATGGTTGTCTTTAGCATTTACTGGATATTCACATAGGTTTGCTAGAGAAATTAAGTGTAATGTTTCTTGAACATAGCAATGTCTGTTTTCTTTCTTCCTTCCTTCCTAAGGATTATAAATCCTTAAGTAGAAGCTATTTTCTTTTGACCATGTAGCACAGAATTGGTACAGAATAATATTTTAAATTACATGCTATTCTTTTTGTGTATAGTCAAATGGAAACTTTGCAAAGTTTGCTTTTCTTCAGTTCACATATTTTCTAGCTGACCAGCCAAAATAAAATCTACTTTTTGCTTTTTATCTCATTGACTTAGCACTTATGTTAATAAATTTCTGACTTTTCCTAATGCCTCATTACACCTCATTTGTTATAAGTATCATCCACAATATTTAATTCTAAAAATGATGACACTGAGGTTTTGATGACCCAAGTGAAAAAAAAAAAAAAAAAAAAAGCCCTGGAACTTAATCATTGTATATGTATCATGTGTTTGTATTCAATTTTCTTCTCAATTTAGATGTTATAAAATAAGGCCAGTATAAAATATTCAGAAAAATCTTTTAAGGGTTGTAAGAAAGCTGAACAAAGAGTGAATTTTGCCAAGTCTTTTAAAACGCCAGCTGTATGCATCTGCTTGTTAGCATGTAGCATTATTCTGACCTGGGAATTGTGTACACTTCACAGTGTACATGGGCCATTTGTCCTGGGAACATATTTTGTGGCTGCCAAAACTAAACAGAGTTAGGCAGTTCCCGTGAGAGGAATATGACGGTTCTGAAACAAAGCGAAAAAAACTGAAAACAGAGAACTGCTCTCATTGTTAGGGTGGGAAATGAACTGGAAACAAGAAAAAATAGGAATCAAGTCAGATTAACTACTTATGAAACTTTTGAATTTAATGATTATTAATAATGACAAAATATTGCAGTGTACCATTTCTTATTTTGGTAAACACCTTGATAAATAGGACATTTTAAAACATAATGTATGATATTCAATGATGCAGTATAACAGACTATGTTCAGAATAAAAATATTAATATTTAGCTTAAAATTTTAACTAGAACTTGGAATTGCTTGTTCATTTTAAATACAGAATGAATACTAGACATTTTTTATTATACATGGGTTACAATTAGGCTCAGATGCATTCAGCAAAAACAAACTAACAAACAGTAACAGAAAACCCCAAACAGCTGAGGCTTAAATAATAAAAGCTGAGATAAATAATCTGAAGTATTTCACCCAGGGCTGCTGTGGCAGCTTCATTGTGTCTGCAGGGCCTCAGACTTCAAGCTCGAGGCTTGACTGTTCCTCAGTGCCACCCTCCACATGAAGGTGAAAGAAGCCTCTGGAACTCATAAATCTCTATTCCAGACAACAGGATGGAAGGAGCAAGAAATAAAAGTGTCCTCCCCCTTCCTCGTATGAAAATAATTCCATCCCACCTTTCCCAGAGGCATGTATTTTACATAGCTGCAATATTATATATATAATGTTGTACTTTTTCTTATCCATAATTTTTTCATATCCATAGCTCTCATTGAAATTGCTCCTTCATACTCTTTTGAATGGATGTTCCAAAATTACTTAACTTTTTCCCTATTCTGGGACATTTCTGGCTCAGTTTTCACGTCTATAAATAAAAAGCAATGAATACAGAGAGGTACTTCTTGTGTGTCATTTTCAAATGGGTGAGCCTTACAAAATGGGAATATTAGAACAAAGCATGAAAACGTTTTTCTAGTACTTGAAACATATTGCCAAATTGTTTTCCAAAAGGATAGTGCTAATTTACTTTGCTGTGGGCAAAGTATGACTTACTTTACCCTTTTTAGTATGCTCTGAAACAGCATTAGCTGTTACAGTTTTTAATGGCTGATTCAACAGGTGAAAAATGGTGCCATGCTGGTTTTTTCCTAATTCTACTGATTCCTTATTACTGAGATTGCAGACTTTTCAATATGTTGGTTTTCTAAGTGCACTTTCTCCTAAGGGAACTGACTAATCATATTTTATATCTAGTTACTGGAGAATTTTTTTTTTCCAATTTTCCAATCAATTTGTATTTAAAAATACAAAGTTTTACTACTTTTAAACTTTTACAGTTTAGAATTTCTGTATCACTATATGTTCATTATTTAGTTTAGCATTTCTTCCACTGCTTCTGTTAGGAAGCTTAGGTATTTATCATTTTACATATTCATTAGCTCTTCTTCAGAGAGTTGATGAATACTTAATATTCTTTTTTTCTGTGGCACTTTAGATCATAAGGAATTTTGTTGTGTGGTGTATAATGTGGATTAAACTGCTTTATCTAATTGCTCTCTAGTTAACCTAGCACCTTTTAGAAAATAATTTTAATATTCCCTGTTATTTACTGATATCATATTCATCATGCTTTAAATGGTCACATATAATTAAGTCTACTTGGTGTTTTTTACTTTTCATAGTTCATGACTGTTCACGTATAAACACTTCACTTTTAATTACTATTGTTTAACTCATGTTCTCATTCATTATTCACCATTCATTCATTCATTCATTCAACAAGCATTAATTGAATGTCTTCTTTGTACCTAGTGCTAGATATAAAGTGGTGGATAAGACATGGTTCCAGTTCTTGTAGAATTTACATATTTTCTGATGAATAATCTAACTATAAGATTGCAGTTTACAGGGGCATCTCCTTGGACAAAGAGTGCCGTGACATAGAAGCAAGGAGTGCTCGGCATTTATGTATAAATTTCTCCATGGATTCTATTTAGAAAGACAAAACATGTCTCATCATGAGAAAATGTCCAGCACTCAGTGGATAGAACAATGGGAGCAATGCTTGAGGAAAGAATGATATGCTATACTTCACAGGTCAAGCTGACCACATGCAGAAGATGTGCTTTCATTTTACTAATAAAGATGATGGATTTGGACTAATCAACCAAGGACTCTCATTTCTCAGATGACTGGACTGTTTTTCCTTACCATGTCCCTTACTGACAGGGGCCCATTTCCTACTGAAATATGTTGAAGAGTTGCTGTAGCACTGATGGCAGCCTTGAAGGGTTTCCTCACAGCCCTGGAAATATGCTTTCTCTTCCCTGTGCTAATTCCTTCAAAACACTCATATTCCTTGGAGTTGATCTACTTTTGCTATTGCCTGCCCTTCCAATTACAAATGGTGATTCCTATAAATGGTTCCACACAGACTACCTGGAAGAAGAGAATTTAAGGATAACCATTAGAAGTAAGGGTTGTGGTTGTCACCCAGGTGGAACAATATCATGTACAGAGTATACACAGAATTTTTTTCAAGCTTAGCTGAGAAATGAAATATTTTTGCTCATTATCTTTAATGAGTAGATAATGAACAAATATGCCAGTAATAAATTCCTATTTTTAAGTGAATTTTTATTTTAGAATGTTTTAAAAGATCATACCATCCATAGTTACTGTAGAAAATCCAAAACTATTATTAAACAGAAATGAAAAAAATAGGATCTTCTATAATTCAATTACTCAGAGAAAACCATTGTAAATATTTTAGTGTATACATTTTAGACACTTCCCCTTACATGTATAACAATTTTTACACAAATTGCTTATAATTTGCCAACTGCTATTAGCTACTCTTATCAGTCAAAACAAAACATAAACATCCTTCCTTACCAATAAATGTATATACTTCCAGACTGTTATCTTGTCATCACATCACTTTATTATTTGAATGAAGCATGATATATATACACATGTATGTATATATCCATGTTTATACTCTATAAATAAAACTTTAATGAAATTCTTATAAATATATACTTGCATACCTATTAATATTGCCTTGGAAAATATTCCTAGAGATAAGATCTGTGGATTAGGGTAGCACACATTTTCGTGCCTTTAAAACATACAACCAAATGCTCCTCCAAGAATGTTGGGCCAATTATAATAATCTCAAATGCTCCTAAACGCAGCATTTTGTTTAATCACTGGGAGCACTTGAACAACAGCAACTCATTTTTAAAATTTGCAATTATTTGATTAATATCAAAATCGAAGATACCTTCCCCATGTTTTTGCATTTTCCACAAATTATGACTTATTTAATTATTAATTTAAAAGTAATTTAGTCTTTCTGTGATAATATCAATATAATGCCTTTGCACATCAGGTAACTGACATATGTTTACTGGAAAAGGAATAAAAATATTTGAGAATCCTGTACCACCTATAGGGTATCATTATGAAGAATAATATTATAGAAAAGCTGTAGAACTGCCAGTTGATGTTTTAGGGATGGCAGTGACCTAAAGAAACATTGGTCCAGATAGTTACTGCATCATTTAATGCCATACAGTTGGCTGGTGAATAGTTATTTACTTTAACACAATACAACAGAGACATGATTTGGGAAAACTCTCTTAAAAGAAATTAGAGCAGATAGAGGAGAGATGAAAAGACCTGAAGATGAGAGTTAAGAATTAAGTTAATGTGAAAAGTAATTATCATCAAGTGAAAGAATTATGGAACCGATTAAGTAGGTCAATTTTAGATTCTTGGATGGAGAACTCATGATATATACATATTTCTTTGATGTGATTCAGTATTTCAGAGTGCTTTCTACTAGGCAAGAGTTTATAGGCAATTTACTGTCCTGAGACTATTTCTGTGAATTTCATTCAAGACTGTAATGCTCATTTTCTTATTGCACCAGAGACTAGAATTCTCTAAAATTACGCAGTGATCTATACTGCATGCAAATCAAGTGTCTTTCCTTTTATTCATGTTCACTGAGTATGGCACAAAACTGCTCTTACAAATGACCTCTGCTTCCAATGACTTTTTAAAAAACATAAAATGATCACAATTTCTTTACACCAACATTTAAAAATACCTTTGCTTTTTGTTAATTCTATTTTCAATTAGATAGGTTTTCTTTAAGCTGTACATTTGATGATTTATAAAGTTATTAGTAATGTGATATGTTATCTAAATGACTATGAATCATAGCAGATGATTATAAACAAATCTAAAGTAGAGCGTGACTATGTTAGCATTGAAAATGACTGGCTTTTGGATTCTGTCTCTTCCATAATGATACATTTAATTCTTCAATAACACTTTTCTTTGAACGTAGGTAATAGCTACTTCACTGAACCACTGCCTTCGTATAAAATGCAACATTGTTAATTTTAGACTGGGAAAAAAAAAAACAGGAGACAGAAAACCTGTTTCTTGGGAATTTTCATGGGCCAGGTATGTCTGCTATGCATCCAGGTGAGAAACCCTTGAAATCACATCAGTGCGCATCACAATATAAATATGAAGCTGTTAGTCCTTCATCTATAAAAGGAGAATGCCTCTTTGGGAGCAAAATGTTATAAATTCAAATTAGTTTATCCAATGTTCAATCTCACTTTGATTTTGATATCAGTGGAAAGCAATTTTGAGAGCACTGGGAGTTATTTTGCTGTGTTTTATCAGTTTATCTTAAACTACACTCAACTTCAAAATCAAATTTATTGCATTTTAAAGATAAAATTAGGTACATAAATTATTAAGGGCCATGGAATTATCAACTGGACACTCTTGTCAGCTAAAATTTTTCTTTGAGAGTAACATTATTTTTTCCAAGGGACCCTGTAAGTGAGATAAGGCGCTAGAGTGTTCCCCCCCCCCCCAGTTCTGTTCTTCTGCTTACACAAAGTACCTAGATTTGCCTCCTGTTTCATTTAAAATGCATTGCCATTTAGCTGTTGAGATAACCTGGATCAGTCTCAATCAGATAAGAGAGATGGAATTTTTTTAAAGTTTACAGTGTTTGCTTATGGTATTAAGGCACCTTTGCAATTTCCAAACTGGATTTGTAATCTAGGTGATATAGCCACAGCCCATCTTATCAATATGCACTCATCCTTACTGAGGTCTTTGGCTGGGAGAGCTGCTAATTTATCTCCCTTTGCACAGCTGGCAGCTTTCAATGTAAAGAAAGACCCTGTGTTAGCTGGTGATGGTGGAGGGGGGGAGGGGGGGGAGTTCAGGTGTGGGAGACTCAGATTTATGCTACTTTTGACACTGCATAATATGTAAAATCTAAAGAACTTGCTGGCCTGGTAGACTAGCTATTTATGCAGAGAAGAAGTAATAAAAACCTGTCAGGGAAACAGGCGGCAGAGAAGAGCAGGCATGAAGGCTCCCTGCTGGCCTTGCTGGGCCATGTCCTCACAGTCGAGAGGCCAGCAAAGGGGATTACAGCCCAGAGCCAGGCAGATGGAATCTGTTAGCCTCTGCTGTCGCCAACCACAGACCACAAAGGAAAGCTGCCTTGATGTTCCCAGACAGTGAAAGAGATGGCTCTGCTCCAGTCCCTGTATGGATTTTAAAGGAAGACGAGTGGATTGAGTCTGGGAGGGAGGGATATCTTTAACACAGCTCAACTCAGATTTCTGGCATCAGCTTGGGTTAGCAAGTTGGGAGGGCAATCCTTTCTCCTTTTGCTCTCCCTGTACTCAATACCTACAAAATTATAGTTTCCATAGAGATTTTCATTTGTTCTTCCATTTATTCTTTCTCGAACATTTAGTGAGTGGCCAATTTATTGTAGGTAAAATACCAGGCCTGTGGCACGAAACAACCAATAAGATACAGTTCTGCCCCAAGGATCTCACAGTCTAGCAGAGGAAACAAACACATAGAAAGACAGTCAAAAAATAAAGAGAAAACACAGTAAGTTGTATTGACTCCAAGCCGGATATGCCCTGAGTATACTCTTATAACCTATGTTTTCTTTCTTTGTCAACGATGAATCAAAGTGAGGTTTTAGTGGCTCCGGGTCAGTGGAGGGAGTTTCCTTGGAACAACCTACATTGCCCTGACCATCACCTGAGAAAATAATTACTTGACTAGTTTTATTTTCCATGTTAATATTTAAGAGTTTGGAGAAGAGAGCTGAAATAAGTACTAATTGTAAGCCACCATAACAAGATGATGAAGGACACTATTCCCCTGATTATAGAGGAGGTGTTCCTTGCTATAAGAGCGTTAGATTCAGAGAAGGATGACTTTTCCCATTAGAGGGAGTGGGACAAGTTAAGAGTGAGAAGTAAATGGAAGGGGATGGAGAAGAATAGCGATGAGGTGCTATATACTGGGTTGGCCAAAAGGTTCATTCGTTTTTTTCCGTAACATGGCTCTAGTGGTGCTTAGTTGTCTTTAACTTCATTCAAAACAATTTTAGTCGATTGTATTGTGACAGCTGTCATATCAGCATGCATTTAAAAAAAAAACTTATCAAAACTGGTAAATTTTTGTGTAGCCATTTTAATATTGAAGATGGAAAAAAAAAGCAACATTTTTGGCATACTATGCTTTATTATTTCAAGAAAGGTAAAAATGCAACTCAAACGCAAGACTAGATCCCGCATGCCGCAACTAAGAGCCTGCATGCTGCAACTAAAGATCCCGCGTGCCACGACGAAGATCCTGCACTCAGCAACGACGATCCCTCGTGCGGCAACTAAGACCCCAATAAATAAATATTTTTTAAAAATATTTTAAAAAAGAGAGAAAGATTTGTGCAGTGTATGGAGAAGGTGCTGTGACTAATCGAACATGTCAAAAGTGGTTTGCAAAGTTTCGTGCTGGAGATTTCTTGCTGGACGATGCTCCACGATGCTCAACTGGTAGACCAGTTGAAGTTGGCAGAGATCAAATAGAGATATTAACTGAGAACAATCAACGTTATCCTATGCAGGAGGTAGCTGATATACTCAAAATATCCAAATCAAGCACTGAAAATCATTTGCACCAGCTTGGTTATGTTCATTGCTTTGATGTTTGGGTTCCACATAAATTAAACTAAAAAAACCTTCTTGACCATATTTCTGCATGCAATTCTTTACTGAAACATAATGAAAACGTTCCATTTTTAAAACAAATTGTGACGGGCGATGATAAGTGGATACTGTGCAATAATGTGGAACGGAAGAGATGGTGGGGCAAGTGAAATCAACAACCACCAACCACACCAAAAGCCGGTCTTCATCCAAAGAAGGTGATTTGTGTATATGCTGGGATTGGAAGGGAGTCCTCTATTATGAGCTCCTTCCAGAAAACCAAACGATTAATTCCAACAAGTACTGTTCCAATTAGACCAACTGAAAGCAGTACTCGACGAAAAACGTCTGGAATTAGTCAACAGAAAATGCATAATATTCCATCAGGATAATACAAGACTGCATGTTTCTTTGATGACCAGGCAAATACTGTTACAGCTTGGCTGGGAAGTTCTGATTCATCCGCTGTATTAACCAGACATCGCACCTTCTAATTTCCATTTATTTCAGTCTTTACAAAATTCTCTTAATGGAAGTAATTTCAATTCCCTGGAAAACTGTAAAAGGCACCTGAAACAGTTCTTTGCTCAAAAAGATTAAAAGTTTTGGGAAGATGGAATTACGAAGTTGCCTGAAAAATGGCACAAGGTAGTGGAACGAAACGGTGAATATGTTGTTCAATAAAGTTCTTGGTGAAAATGAAAAATATATCTTTTAATTTTACTTAAAAAACGAAGGAGCTTTTTGGCCAACCCAATACATGGGCATGGCGGGTAGGGGTTGTGCACAATTTTAGCTCCTGTCATAAAAATTAAACTTTGGAGATGGGAGAAATGTCTCCAGATGATATTTAAGAAGATGTGTTGATTTAAATGCCCTATAAATCCTCTGAACTTCTTCCGAAGGGAAAATCACAGTAAAGATAGAGATGATTGCTCAAAGTCCCTGGGCTGATATCTTGTTAAATGTGAACAGTACAGAGATTAGACCACAGGTCTGCTTAGCTGTATGCAGTAATGTAGACATTGCTGACACTGTGTTGCCTGGGAAGAAAGACGGTTTGGAAGTGAGGACACCTGAGTTGCACACCAGGCTCTAAGCAAGACATTTCTATTTCTGGGTTTGTACTTTCATGAGGAGTTGGATTTTAAAACCTCTGAAGAAGATTCAGTGGTCATAGAGAAGGAGAGAGAATGAACTGATGAGGGCTCAGGCCAGAGCTTCTCTTGTGTGTGTGTTCTTTAATTTTAATCTTTCGAAATACTCTCCTTATAGGCACAATATCTGCGCAGGAAACATCCAAATAGAGTCTTTGTCCGTGTGCCCTGAAAGCTAGGAATAACCAGCTGAATATCCATTTCTCATTATGAAATTCCAGTAGGAAGACACAATGCCAGGAGGGCAGTGGACAGCCTCTCCTCTAGGCATCTGGAGAGAATACAAAACAAGAGAGATGAGACTAGTCTGCTTTACTTTAGCTTTGTAATATTATTCCCATCAAATACATTTCCACTAAGATAGTAACAGTAGTATTCCTTGTAGAAACTCTACTTAGTCAGCCTAGTTGTTGCCATGATTACTGGAAGATTTGGGGGCTTAGCAAAGGTGAATGGTGTTCACTGACAGCCCAAGCTATGACAGCCACTGTGCTAGCCCCCTTATATTGTAAAGTGCTTTCCTTATATCTCATTTCATCTTAAAACTACCTAGTCCTTGAGATAGGAAACATGTATCTATGTTTTGACAAATGAAGACACAGTCTAAAGTCCCAGTACTTGTAAGGTCAGAAGTCGTATGAAAACACTACTTTCTGATCCTTGAGCCTATGTTTGTTTTTTTCCCATTCCACTGCAATGCCTTCCACATCATAAGGCTACTTTGTCAGTACCTGTGGTGTCATCAAGACTATGAGTTAAGGAAAAGTTCATTAGGATGCTATAAGAACTAAAATTACCATGCACCTGTCAGTCAGCTATTACAGTTTGCTTGAAGAAATGGCACATTTTCTTTATGGAACAATATGAAAAATTTATCATTATGTAATCATGCATAGACATCACTGATGCTTACTGCATAAAAAATAAGATTTTCATGTTGGCCACATGTAAAGTCATTTAAGAACTATTTTTGAAATTATTTGAATTTATAATCTTAGATGAACCTGCAGTTATTATTTAAAAAAACATACAATCCAACAAATAAGTAAACAGAGTAGTTTCTTCCATCACCCGGCTTTGAGATGTAAGACAGAAAAATCTCTATGTGATTCACCTCTGTGTCTCTTAAGGCTTAGCACAGTGCCTGGATCCCTGGTGATAAATATTTTGTTTTCTTAAAGGTAGAGGTGATGGTGAGGATGGAAGCACATATATTTTTATATTATGTTCTCTTAAATATATTTAAAGTAATGTTCATTGAGAACAAGTATGCTTGGTGAATAGTGTCTCACATTAGGCAAACAGTATAACAGTGTTAAGAGTGCAGGCTCTGAAGTCAGGCTGCCTGGGTTAAAATACCAGTTCTACTGGTATTTTACCAACTGCAAAATCTTAGGCAAGCCTGAGTTTTCCTTGTCCTCTGAAATGGGTTGATAATTGAATCAAACTCTCCCAGTGTTCTTGTGAGGATAAAATGACTGATGATAGTAAAGTACTTAGTTGAGTGATTAAAACATCTTAGGCATCAGGTAAAGTTTATATTACTTTTTGAAAAAATTAACCTTAGATTTACTAATGCCCAAGGAAATACTTCCTACACTATCATTAAAAATATAGAGAAAAATGACCTCTATGCTGATCCAAAAGATTACATTTTGTCTTTATTTTCTAAACCCCATTTCTGAAAAAAAGACCTTGGCAAAGAGAAGGAAAAAAGGGATTAAAGCATACTTCAGGGAATCATATACTTTTCCATTATTATTCCATTCTCACTGCTTTCTAACTCAGCCTCTAAGTTGAACTGAAACCCCAAGCTTCCTCCAATCTTTTGATCAACTCAGAGTTTAATCCTTTCCATTTTAGCTGGATTTGCTCTAAGAATAGACTGTTGAATTATGGAAGACAACTCAATCTTCACTAAACATGAGTGTATTTGATTTTTGTTTTTTCTTTTCTTTTTTTTACTTTCAGGGGATCTTAGTGTCAAAATATCTTTCTGGAATTTATGAGAGGATAAAAAGTAATATCCAAAATAAAACATGTCTATTAAAAGTGATATGACGGTAAGGAAAAGCTCCACAAACAGAAACAAACTACCATGCTTCTGTATTAGATGTAAAACACTGCCACTATCTTTTTATAAGAACCTTACATTTGACAATGAGGAAATAAAGTACCCAAGAAAACATTTTCCTGACAAGAACCTTTTATATAAATAAATATACTGCCCTCTTCCTGTCCCTCTCCACCAGAGTTAAACAATGGCCACTTAGAAAGGAAATGATGTCAACACCCTATGGATAAAAATCAAACTGCACTGGAGGAAACATAGTGAAACACAATAGAAAAATCACAGCTTTCTAGTTTCTGTAGTTTGTCATGGTGAGTCCACAAAGAACAGTCAATTATTAAATTTAAAGCGTAATTCCATTATATCACCACACTGACTTGAGTTTATTACATTCATACAACTTTAATATGTGCATCTTTCAGAAAGAAAACTAAAAATTCCAAAGGAAAAAGTGAAAAGAAATTGCCTTTGGTAAAATTCATAGCTTTAAATGTCTGTAACTCTTTTTTGGCTAAATCTTAACGTTTGACTGGCATTCCAATGCCTTTCATAGCTCTCCCTTCTGGGAAAGGCTATTTCAGCAGAGTTTACAGAATGCTTGTGGAAAATATCTTGAAGACGATTTATCAATGTAATGATACTGAATAAATGCTTGGCAGAACATTCAGACTATGGATAAAAGATAGTATGAAATATGTGAAGAAAGATCCCGTGTCTGTGGCAAATTTCCAGTGATAGAGTTTGACGTGTTGCAAATTAATCTTATCCTCAAGGAATTGATTCTGGATGTTCTGCGTCTTTTGGGTTAGCATAGATCCATTTCTCATTATGAAATTCCAGTAGGAAGACACAATGGCAGGAGGGCAGCAGATAGCCTCTCCTCTAGGCATCTGGCTGTTTCTGCAGCTCAGAGAAACAAGACAGTCAAATCTCTTTTTAGTCTTTCAAATTAATGCCTTGATTCCTCCCCATTAACTGTTCTTATGCAAACTATTTAGAATAAACTATTACACTAATAATAGCTTTATATATTTTGCCATCAACATTTCTTAGTTGATTAGCAACCAGATGTGGTGTTAGAGAAAAGCCTCCATTACATCTGAATTTAAACATTTAACACGTTTCATAAAAATTCTATAACAAAGCAGGGCTAATCCTGGTAGTCATAGCTATCTTTCAGATACGACAACGACGTCCTAAATGGTAGTTCTGTGTTATAAAGAGAGGAGAGCACATTGTTTAGAATGAATGGTGTCATCAAGTCACCAGAGGTGAGGTCCCACAACTCAAAGTCCCAAATGTCCAAAGGAAATGTGAAATGCTTTTCATGCCAGAACCCGCTGTTCCTCATTTCCTCTGATATCACAGATCTTATTTTAACTAGAGACCAGGCAGCAAAGAGGACTCAGTAACCAGCACAATCTGAGAACTCGAGGAAGCCGTAAAGCTAAGAAGTCTATCCGCTAGGGAGCTCCATGTGCACCTTTGATAAAATCCTCCTTCTTCCCAGCAGTCCCAGCTTTCACAGAGTCTAAAAACACAAGTTCTCAAAACAAAAATAGGATGAAATATTTGTCCTTGAAGTGACCTTGGAGATTGCTCAGCTGGCACAATGCTCACTATAGATAAAGAGACCAAGGTGCAAAATAATAACAGTGATAATGATATATAATGACTTAGTCTATGTCATATTCTAAATAGATTTAGCCTATTTATATATGGAATGAATTAGCAGACTAAAGGAATATAGAAAAAAAGGCTTAATTCATGTCACATTCTGGGACTGAACTCAACACATTTTCTAGTATACTTTCTTGTCTTTGGTCTCTTTAAATATCTGCTAAATCAATATATAATCATTTAATTATTGCCTCATGCTTAAAAAGAGAGAAATGATAGAGACATCAATACTAGGTTTATGCCTCATTTCGTTATGGCAGTTAAGTTTCAAATAAGAAAAACAAAACTTTAAATATGTTAACAGAACAACTGAAAGAGATGAAGAAGAGCTCATAAAGTACTCCGGGTCAATTACTCAGGCAAGTCAAAAGGTCAATTGCATTGCACTCTAGTCTTTCTTTTCTGAGTATGTTTATTGATTTTTATCAATTTTTGGTTATTCATAAGGAATCAGCTTTCATGATACTTTTGTGACAAGCCTACAACCCTAAAATTCTTAAGTGAAATTTACTGCATCTGAATTTCCAAGACACTTTTAAAATTTATTTCTAGAGATTTTGGAATTGAGGAGTGAGTTATTAAGGATAATTTTGTCCAGAACATTTTTAGGATTTTTTCTTCCCAAACTATTTAGAAATATTCCTTGAACTGTATTTTTTATAATAATTCTGTAGTAACCTAAAATATATCTAAATGACATAATGATATTGATTAACTTCAAAAAGAAGGAAGGAGGGAAGGAAGGAAGGAAGGAAGAAAGGAAGGAAGGAAGGAAAGAAGGAAGGGAGTGATAGAGCCAAATAATAGAGTCATATAACCTCCGCAACTCCAGATTCTACTTGAAATCTTTACCTGATAAACCTGTGTTGAACTGCATTTCAGTTACTGGCCAGCCTTTCAATCTTAAACCTCAATCTGCATCTAGGGATGAGAGGCAATAATTTCTATATTTGTTGTGAGGATTAAATAATATAACATATAGAGATTGCCTGATATAATGCTATACTGGCTACGTTGGAGACACTCAAGAGATAATGCCAGTGTTTTTTGTTACTCTGTCTGCTATAGAGATTCTGCGAGAGGGCAATATCCTCTCACTGTATGTGTGTGAACAGAAGCAGTGAGGACAAATATGTATAACATCACTCTGAGAATTTACTCGTTTTGTAGATAATATTTGATGGATTTAGGAATCTGTTGGTAGTTACATGAACTAAAGAAAGCCAACATTTCTTCCAAATCAAGCAAACATTCTAAGTTTAAGGCAGAACACCAGGATCAATTCAGAGAGAGAGAGAGAGAGAGAGAGAGAGAGAGAGAGAGAGACAGACAGACAGACAGACAGACAGACAATGAATTCTATGGGAGGATACATAAGAAACTGGTAAAACTGCCTCCAGGAAGGAGCAATGGGGGACGAAAGTGGGGTAGACATCATTTTTACTTTATTCTCTGGTAGGGACTGATTGTGTCACCCCACACCCAATTCATATGTTGACACCCTACTCCCTAATGTGATGGTGTTAGGAAGTGGGACCTTCGGGAAGTAATTAGGATTAGATGAGGGCATGATGATGGAGCCCTCGTGAATGGGATTGGTGCCCTTATAAGAGTCATGAGAGAACCTGCCCCCCTTCTCCGCTTGCCATGTGAAGACACAAGAAGTTGGCACTCTGTAACTGTAAGAAGACCCTCTGAAGAACTCAACCATGCTGACACCTTAATCTTGGACTTCCAATATCCAGAACTGTGAGAAATAAATTTCTGATGTTTATAAGCCACCTGGTCTATAGTACTTAGTTATACCAGCCCAAACCGACAAAGCCACTCTTTTTTATATATTTTTACTTTGGTATTGTGTGTGTGCACAGTTTTGTTACAATTATTTTAATTGTTACTTTGAAATAGACCTACGTTGAAGAAAAATGGCATTTAATTATATCAGCACAATGCCTTTCCAGCAATCAGGTTTTCTACATTTGGGGGAAAACTTGTTAACATCCCGAAGAGAAACATTATTCTCTGGCATTATTCATGATTGCCTTAAGTGAAGAGGTGATTCAAAAGCAACTGGCTGTCTCCATTAATGGGAGTATAACCAGGATTATGCCAGAGGTCATGTTTACTTATATCAATATACCGGTTGAGATGCTGCTCTTTTAAGAGTTTCAGGATAGACCATTTTCAATACCCACACTAAGGTTTGTTCGAATTCAGGATGTTTTTTCCTTCAAAACTGTTTGTTTGTTTATACAACAAAATATTGTGCAGTAAGCGTCCAGAAATAATTTCCTAAGATAAGGTCTTATTTATAGCTTTTGATTTATCAACTCAAGAAACTAAGAGTTACTTCTGGAATTCTTTGGAAAAGTTGCACCAGTTAAGTACCTGGCTCACATTCTAAGAAATGCCTTTGTAGTTTAAAGAAGCTTAAGCAGAAGCCCTCATTGCTGATTTGCCCACAGTGTCAAACATCAGTGGAATTTTCCAATGGCCCTTTAAGAGTTTGGTATTTGCTTTAATTAGGAATACCTGGGTGTTTAATGGGGCTTTTTAAGCTATTGGAGCAGATCTAGACTAAATGACCCTATTTGTTTGAAGAAATAAAGTTAACAGCATCACAGATGCTCCATAAAGCAACACAAAATTGCAAATAGGAGGTAAGGGAAATAACAGAAGAGAAATTTACATCAAAGAAAATTATATCCATAGATGTAGCTGTGCTTCTCTTACCAAGAGCTGCCAAAACAATAAATACCAGGGAAAACAAAAGGAAACCTATTTTCATAACAAAATATCCATATGAACATTCATTTTGTTTTGCTGGGAATGGGTTGCATTATCAGTAGAATTTAAACAATTTCCAGCAATATCATTTTTCTGGTTATCAAGAGAGCCTTTGTATTTGAGTTTCTGTTTAGACTATGGGCTCTTTAGTTAAGCGAGGAAACTTATATAAACTCTTCAAAACTTGAGTTTGCTGTTCAAGTCATCTTTAAAATAAAGGCTATGATAAAAATCTAAGGTTCCCTTAAGAAGTAAATTGGTGCCAGAAGGTTCTGGAAAGGAATAGTTATGAAATAGCAGAAGCCTGAAAAACTTATAAAAGAAAGTACTTTAGTATATATTATCTTTTATGCCAGCTGGTCATTTTAAAGGATAGGAATCTCTTAGAAAAAACAGAGAAATTAGAGGAAAAAAATACTTTTTTTTTTTTTTTACCTGAAAGAGACTCTCTGAGAGGTTTGGGCAAATGTAGGGTATGGTATTGCCTCCTGGAAAGATTTATAAACTGAGGTGAATACTTTTCTTCTACTGAGGCCACATGGAACAGAAAGCTGTAAAAATTTGGAAATCCTGTCTAGGTGAACTAAGAGCTAGTCCTAAAAAAGCATGTTAGTTTTAGGTGAAGAGCACCAACCCAACGCCTCACAGCTTCAACTATGAAGGCTGCTGCATTAGCTCAATGTATTGCAATGACTTACCGCTCTGCACACTTAACTGGTGTGTGGACGCAGGTGGAGGAGCCAGAGCGGTGCTAGGAACTCGTCGCAGCCAGAGTGGACCTGGAGGAGAAGAGGGACGTGCATGGGAAACCGGCCACGGCTCAGGCTCCTAGGACCATGGCCGTCAGGCCTTGAAGACACGAGGCTCCCTGCGTCCATGAGGAAGAGCGACTGCTCCGGCAGCCCTGCCTTTTCCATGGTTGTGGAGGCCAAGAGCCTCAGGCTACAGGTGACTTCAAGGGGTGGCCTGCTCCTCTCAACCGGCATCCAGGCCTTGGACGCGCCAAAAGACGGGCCCTTCTACGGATCTGCGGGAACGGAGCGAAGAGAGAGAGCTTGCGGTCTCTGCAGGCTGCACCGGCCCGCTGGGCCCAGTGCATGAGAGCTGTCCAGAAAGGTGGCTCTCCTCGTCCACCACCAGCTACTGGAGCTCTGCCACACGGTGTTTGTGGCGGAGAAGTGGTCCATCCCCTCACAGACGGTTTGAAGGCCCCAGGGCCTCGCACAAAGGAGCAGACGCTCTGCTGCGACCAGGCCCGCTTCCAGCTCTTCACGCCGCAGGCCGCCATCTTGGCTGGCAGGGCCGGGGCGGGGCGTGGGCTACTTCCGGCTCCACCTCCGCCTCGAGGCCAGGGACTCACGCCTCACCCTGGGCCTCTTCGCCGCTTACAGCCTCTGACGCCAGTCTCCTTCCGCTGCCAAGTCCAGCTGTGCTCCGAGTGGAGAAAGTGCGCTGAAGAGCCCGGATATGCATGGCTTCGAGGCACCCAGCTCAGCTCGCTGGCGTCTGGACTCCTGAAGAAGGCGGCGGCGGAGGAGACGCCGTGAGAAGGCCGGGCTGGCAGGGGCAGAGGCAGCTGGTGATGCCCCAGCGTTTGGAAGGACGGAAACTGCTTGACCCTTCCTGCATGGCTAGAACGCTTCTTAGGCCGAAAGATGCCAAGCAGAGCCTATTTTGTGACCCTGTGTGAAAATATTTTCAGATATTTTTGCGCACCGTTGTACATAAGGAGGGCAGATGGACGTGGTCGTGAGCTTCCGACGGAGCAGGTACCCAGATCTCATTCTAAGGTCCACTTGGCCCCGTCCAGGCCAGCAGGTGTGGCCACAGGTGAGATGAGGGTGCCCATCAGGCGGGGAAGTTACACAAGCCTCTTGCGCTTCCCTGCACCGCAGGCTTGCTTTCCTGACACCTTCTGTAAATTGCACCGCATTTCAAAAACCCACCCCAATGAATAAAAGGAGACCTTGCTGGGGGAAAAAAAAAGCATGTTAATACCTTGTTTCTGATCAGTTGTGAGTGGTATTTATAAAAGATAAAACTTATTCTCCCAAAAAAATTTAAAGAGAGCTTTCTGTGAGGGCTATTTCTATCCAGGTTGTTCTCAAGCACCAAAGTACTAGTTCTGGGAGTCCATAGAGTGTCAATGAATGACTTTGAATTTAGGAAAATGCTTTGAATGAGTTAGAACAAGATTTAAATTTGCAATAGTTGGTAAGAATTAATATATACTGAAAAATTTTACTTCTTTGAAATTTGTTCTCAGTATTATCACTTTATAATACATAAGTAATATGAGTAAATGTTTAAAATGTAAACTGCTGTGCTTTGTTATTTTAAAAGATATTGGATGGGTAGGAAAGAAATAGAAATGATGAAGAATTTAAGGCCATGACCAGCGGTGCATTAAAATGTCTTCACCCCTTTTATCTGGTAGCAGCCACTGTATATGCCTGCAGAACTTATGTAAAAAGTTGCTTAGCCTAATAAACACCAATTTATGGAGAGAGGAGAGAATAATAAGACATTATTCTGGACAAGTTGTAAGAAATAGTAGTTGCAGCTCTTCCGTATCTCTGAAGTACAACAAAGTCTGCATTC
Organism: Balaenoptera acutorostrata; assembly: GCF_949987535.1. Lineage (NCBI taxonomy): Eukaryota > Metazoa > Chordata > Mammalia > Artiodactyla > Balaenopteridae > Balaenoptera > Balaenoptera acutorostrata. The sequence continues at coordinate 126,756,668 of NC_080068.1, read as the reverse complement.
CAAATTTGGTCATTTCAAATATTTCATCAAGCTGTAACTTAGCCTCCAGGATTTATCTCTTTGCTTTTAAAGGATTATTCATGAAACTAGGGCCTATAGCCATTCTGGAATAATCCAATTTGCTCAGGACACATCATGTATAATTCTACCTCACTCTTAGGGGCCACTTTTCTTCTAAGCCTTTTATATTGGTATTATGTTACTAACCCTCTAAGCTCCCCTGTGAGGCATGTATCAATTGTCCCACATTATTTTTCTTCTTTTTAAAGATTTTTTTTTTATGTGGACCATTTTTAAAGTCTTTATTGAACTTGTTACAATATTGCTTCTGTTTTATGTTTTTTTGGGTTTTTGGCTGTGAGGCATGTGGGATCTTAGCTCCCTGACCAGGGGTCGAACCCGCACCCCCTGCATTGGAAGGTGAAGTCTTAACCACTGGACTGCCAGGGAAGTCCCATGTCCCACATTATTTTTGAAAACGTTAAACCACAGAGAAACTGGAAACCTGTCCTAAGTTAATATATATCATACTATACTACTGTATATTATTTGTGACAGATATTTGTCTTTTTTCTCATGTAGCAAAATGCATAACCAAAGAGACCAGAGGGAGGTGAAAGTAGGCAATCTAACTTATTACCCACTTAACAGATAGCAATACTGAGTCTTTCTTTGAAAATTTCTAACCCATTTGCTTGGATTAGTTTGCCAGGCTATGAAGCAACATAACAGAAGTGCTATATGAAGAGCAACTATATAAATGTCCTTCATCTTGATAAATTCTATTAAAATAAAGAGGGAAAATTTTAAAAAAAGCTTTATTTTTGGTAACCAAATTTAATTTGAAATAAATATGTAATCTTCTTAGGAAAGTATGTTGAATTATTTTGGTTTCCTGTCATGTAGGGTTGAATCCAGGTTTTGCAGGTATGGAAGATTATACAATTGGAGATACCTCAAAGAAAGATAACACAAACCTGCAAATGCAAAATTAGTTATATGTAAAGAAAAGAGTCACAATAAGGCCCCAATTTTTCCAAGATTACAAATACAATAAGCATCAAAATCCCCCCAAAAGCATAATAGTTTTATTACTTTATTGTCTGTCCCTAATTTTTTGATGTACTCTTTATATGACAATAATTTTGTAATATTTTCTGGCGAGAATAGGAAGATAATTTAGTCTCTGTTTTAGCATAGTTGAAGATGTGTTTTTTGATAGTTTAAAAATTTCTCTTAGTTCCATATATCACTGTTAATAACATTATAAAGATTGCTGTCAAATACAGGGAGAAATCTCTACTCAATGTCTCTCATATAAGACCTTACAATTTTAGGGCATTTCAAGTTTCCATAAGCAGTGTAGTCACGATGCTCTTTGAATTGGCCACAATCAAAGGACCTCTAACTCTGTCCCTTTGAGTCAAGGAGCATTAAGAGGATTCCCGGAAGTCATCTCTGCATCCATATTGTTAGCGATTATTTACCTGAACACTTAAGGGACCGTGAACCACATAAATCTATCCCCCTAAACACAAACACAAAGTATCCTCAAGGTAACTTTTCTTTAGCCAGATTCCAAATATGTTTGTGGCCACTCCAACATTGCCTGACATTGGGGGGAAAGTTGAGATGGAAGGAAACAGCAGTCTTAATCAATTGTGGTTAAAATGTCTTACCAAGGCAAATATCACAGAAATTATTAAGGATTTGTGAATGTTTCTAGGAATCCTTCTGGGAAGAAGCCTGTGTAAGCGAAAGGCTAAGTCATGGTCAATTTGCCTCTGCTAAATTTAACAAACTAATGAAGCTACAGATTTATGTAAAATTTAGAGTACTAATATGGGTAGAAATTAAGATACATCCTGATAGACATTCTTTGGTTATGTAACATATAATTAATGACCTGAGTTGATTTTAGTAACATGTATTATCGCAATATAAACTATGAATGGTAATGTTAATAATATTAAGAAAAGATTTTTATGAAGGAATGGTAATATTTTTTAAAATTCAGTGGATTCTAATATAAGGATAAATTCCCCAAATTAAATTTTTAATAATTTTAAAAAATTTAAAAGGTACTACCTACAGCTGAGGTTGTAGAGCAAATGGCCCATTAACTAATAAAATGTTTAAGTGTTTGACCAGCATAATGAAAAATCTGAGCAGTTTTCAGAATATGAAGATAACCCTTTGATGGTAAGAAAAAAAAAAAAAGTACAAACAGCAGCTATCAAATAGGCCAAAATATATAAGGTAATATTGTTTGAGGACTTCTGCAAAGACATGACATATACTAGGAGGAAACTGACATATAGGTAAAGTCTTTTTGGCTGCCATTTGTTAAGTAATGGCTGCCATGAGATGGATAATATAAAATGTTTAATGACACAGTAGTCTGAAAATCACTACTCCAAAATTAGATTTTGCTCACTGTTTTGTGTGACTATGAATATAAATATAAAAATGAGTCAAATGATTATTTTTACTGAATACTCATTCCATTTTACACTAAATACGTGTGCTAGATTCTGAAAGGTCATTAGCCATCACCCTCTGACTAAATTTTTTTTCTTGCCTGTCATTAAAAAAGCAGTGAACAAGACAGTCAAGTATTTAATTGCTCAGTTTTCTCAGTGATAATTTCCTTATGTTGGTTTATTCCCTTTCAAAATCTGTGTTATCTAATTTCTGCTCTACCTCAGACACTAGGCATCTCTATGGAGACACTTCATAGTATGGGTACCATGCCAGCTTTGGAATCCAACAGACCAGGTCCCGAATCTGCCAGAGTGTGACCAAGGGCAAGTTACCTCACCTCTTCATGTTCTGTTTCCCAGTGGGTTAAACTCTACTGCAAAGGGGATACAATAATGTACATGACCACAGTGCTTCCTACATGGCAAGTGCCAACCGAATGAATGAATGGGTTTATGTGACTTGTTTCTGTCTGTCTATATGAGAAATAAAAGGCATCCAAGGTACACTGATCTACCCAGCTATGCCACTTTTTATGATGCGGAGGTGGAGCTTATTTGTTGTAGCGCTGCAGGTACCATGTGATCTTTTTCAAAAGTTTCTCCTATATAAACTCAATGCAGTACAGTTTTCAGCGGATCAAAATATTGAAGCAGAATTCCCTCTCCTCTCTCTCTCCTCCATCTCCCTCTCCCTCTCCTCCTCTCTCTATGTCTCTCCCACTCCCTCTCTATCTCTCTTTTTCTCCTTTCTTGAGAGAGAAGGAAAGAGGGAAGTGAATGAAGACAAGAAGAGGGGTATACAAAATTCCTGCAATTAAGAATGCACTTAGAAGGTTTTATTTTACCTTACTTGCCAAACTCGGATTTTATAATAAGGAAAAGGAGTGTTGACTATTCTCTCAGAGATTATTTCCCCATCAGTTGCTATGGGTAACACACTATCAGAGACAAACAGGAAATCAGTGGGCCACAGGCTTGCTGTCATTGCCTGAATCTTCTTTCCATGCCACATGTTTACAGACATGCTGTGTTCCCCTTGACAAAAGCAGACACAGACACTCAGGGACTTCAAGGCTTTCCACTGTGTGTGTGAAATGGTTTCATTTAAGACTTCCTGCTGTCAATTCTCAGACAGTGCAAGGGGAGGGAGAACGTCAGTAACTGGCTAAAAGGTAGCTTGGGCAGAAGGCTTAACTCCATGGGCTCATAAATATGCGCGCACGTGCGCACGTGTGTGTGTGTGTGTGTGTGTGGTGTATTAAGATGAATAGACACTCAAGATTAGAATTTGTTATGGAAAAGAAAACTTGGCTTACATGGCTGTAATCTGAGCCAGAAAACACTGAACTTGAATGTTAGTATCTCTGTTTCTTGGAGGTCCTGCGGTGGTGCAGGAGGGGGAATTTAGTCCCAGAAATCAGTAGGAAAATAAAGGACTGCTTTGTGAGTTTGTGAGTGCGTGCCAGTCCCATGACTGTTTACTGCCACTTACACAACAATAGTAAAAGTTCCTCTCATACAACTGGTTGGATCAACACCACGAGATTTCTTGACACTTCCTTCCCTTAGGCTCCTCTGATTCAGGAGTGAAGAACCAGTGGCACAAAAAGAAATACTTAAATCCCACTTTCTCTGCCTCAGTGTGGTCCCTTTGCAGTGCAGTTAATTAAATAGTTTGAAGACTCTAATAGGTGGTCCTAGGAGGGCCACAGAGTTACTTTTCTTTTGTCAATCTCATGCACCCCACAGAGGTTTTTCTGTGCTGAGCAAGGGCCTAATCCTCAGCAGTTGAAGGCTTGGTAGGGCTGGGGAACTCAGAAGATTAGCAATTCAGTCTTTGCCAAAACTCACCTAACACACTGCATTTCTGGTATTCCCAGAGGGGTTTCCAACGTTTGCGTATAGATTCAGGTAGAGGTGAAGATTTCTACTCTTAACTATCAGGATAAGGAAGTGAGGAAGGGAAGGACGCTACATGTATGACCCTATATAAAACTGGAAGCAGCTTTGAGAGAGGTATTTCAGGGACAGGAAAAAAGATAGAAATTAAAAATTTCCCCTGATGCCAGCAGTTGTTCAATTAGTTTGGCTGAAGACCTTATCTTCAATGCATGCGTTCATTCAACAAACATTTATTGAGTATATATTATACGCCAGTCATTGCCCTATTCACTGAAGATACAGCAGTGAGTAAAAGAGACAAGATCCTTGTCCTAAGGAGCATAATTCAAATCTAGTGATTCAATAGTAGAAATTTGGATTTTTCAGTCAATAATATATTACTGGAAGTAAATTAATGAGCTCTTTTCCTTAGGGAAGGTTTCAGGAGTGGTGTAGGAGAGAAAATCATTAAATGCTAAAATCATCTCTTGGTATATGAGTGGTATGTGTGTGTGTGTGTGTGTGTGTGCGCGCGCACACGCCATGTGTGTATGTTTATGGGAAAAGGAGATTTGAGGTCTAGAGATAAACCCTTCCTTACTTGACAATCTTATCTGACCAAAAACGAGCACAATAGAAGTGGTTGACTTTGGACTTGAGTGAGACTGAATAAAACAGAACGTTGAGGATGGCAAAACTAAACAAGTTGTCTAAAGTTTGCAGATACTTCTGAAAATAAATATAAGACTTAACAAAAACAACAGCCAGAGATCGATTTGCTTCCCTGCTACCTCTCAAATCAACCTCTAGCAATTCCCTCATATCAGGAATCAGACTAAATTACTAACATGCTAAGATGTGATTAGAAGAAATAGATGGGAAGGCAGAGTCAAGATGGTGGACTAGGAAGATGCGGAATTCACGTCTCCACACAAATAAAGCACCTGCCAGGCACCGGTGGGGGGGCCATGGACACCTAAGGGGGTGGGAGGAACCCCAAGCAACCAGTTGTTTCAATTATATTTATATTTTTCCTAATATATTTTTTATCTTTCTAATTTTATTTTGTTTTTTATTCTTTGTTATTGTATTGCTCCTGTTTTTCTTTTTCTTTTTTTTTTTTGCCACGCCACATGGATTGCAGGATCGTGGTTTCCAGGCCGGAGGTCAGGCCGAGCTCCTGTGGTGGGAGCTCCAAGTCCAAACTGCTGGACTAACAGAGAAACTCAGACCCCAGGGAATATTAATCGGAGTGAGGCATCCCAAAGGTCCTTATCTCAGCACCAAGACCTGGCTCTATCTAACTGCCTGCAAACTCCAGTGCTGGACCACTCAGGCCAAACAACCAGTAAGACAGGAATACAGCCCCACCCATCAAAAAAAAAAAAAAAAATGAAATGACAAAAAAAAATGTTACAAAGGAGCAAGGTAAAAACCTATAAGACCAAAAAAATGAAGACAAAATATGCAACTTACCTGAAAAAGAATTCAGAGTAATGATAGTAAAGATGATCCAAAATCTCGGGAACAGAATGGAGAAAATACAAGAAAGATTTAACAAGGCTCTAGAAGAACTAAAGAGCAAACAAACAATGATGAACAACACAATAACTGAAATTAAAAATACTCTAGAAGGAATCAATAGCAGAATAACAAAGGCAGAAGAACAGATAAGTGAGCTGGAAGATAAAATGGTGGAAATAACTGGCAGGGAGCAGAATAAAGAAAAAAGAATGAAAATAATTGAGGACAGTCTCAGAAACCTCTGGGACAATATTAAATGCACCAACATTCGAATTATAGGGGTCCCAGAAGAAGAAGAGAAAGAAAGGGTCTGAGAAAATATTTGAAGAGATTATAGTCGAAAACTTCCCTAACATGGGAAAGGAAATAGTCAATCAAGTGCAGGAAGCGCAGACAGTCCCATACAGGATAAACCCAAAGACAAACATGCTGAGACACATATTAATCAAACTAGCAAAAATTAAATACAAAGAAAAAATATTAAACGCAGCAAGGGAAAAGCAACAAATAACATACAAGGGAATCCCCATAAGGTTAAAAGCTGATCTTTCAGCAGAAACTCTGCAGGCCAAAAGGGAGTGGCAGGACATATTTAAAGTGAAGAAAGGGAAAAACCTACAACCAAGATTACTCTACCCGGCAAGGATCTCACTCAGATTTGATGGAGAAATCAAAAGCTTTACAGACAAGCAAAAGCTATGAGAATTCAGCACCACCAAACCAGCTTTACAACCAATGCTAAAGGAACTTCTCTAAGCAGGAAGCACAAGACAAGAAAAAGACCCACAAAAACAAACCCAAATCAATTAAGAAAATGGTAATAGGAACATACATATCAATAATCATCTTGAACGTAAATGGATTAAATGCTCCAACCAAAAGACACAGAGTAGCTGAATGGATACAAAAACAAGACCCTTATATATACTGTCTACAAGAAACCCACTTCAGACCTAGGGACACATACAGACTGAAAGTGAGGGGATGGAAAAAGATATTCCATGCAAATGGAAATCATAAGAAAGCCGGAGTAGCAATAGAGTTTAAAATGAAGACTATTACAAGAGATAAGGAAAGACACTACATAATGATCAAGAGATCAATCCAAGAAGAAAACATAAAAATTATAAATATTTATGCACCCAACATAGGAGCACCTCAATACATAAGGCAAATGCTAACAGCCATAAAAGGAGAAATCGACAGTAACACAATAATAGTGGGGGAATTTAACACCCCACTTACACCAATAGACAGATCATCCAGACAGAAAATAAATAAGGAAACACAAGCTTTAAATGACACAATAGACAAATTAGACTTAATTGAGATTTTTAGGACATTCCACCAGGAAAGCAGAAGAATACACTTTCTTCTCAAGTGCATATGGAATGTTCTCCAGAATAGATCACATCTTGGGTCACAAATCAAGCCTTGGAAAATTTAAGAAAACTGAAATCATATCAAGCATCTTTTCTGACCACAGCGCTATGAGATTAGAAATCAATTACAGGGCAAAAAGGAAAAAAACACAAACACATGGAGGCTAAACAGTGTGCTGCTAAATAACCAAGAGATCACTAAAGAAATCAAAGAGGAAATCAAAAAATACCTGGAGACAAATGACAATGAAAACACAATGATCCAAAACCTATGGGATGCAGCAAAAGCAGCTCTAAGAGGGAAGTTCATAGCAATTCAAGCTCACCTCAAGAAACAAAAAAAACTCAAATAAACAATCTAACCTTACACCTAAAGCAACTAGAAAAAGAAGAACAAAGAAAACCCAAAGTTAGTAGAAGGAAAGAAATCTTAATGATCAGAGCAGAAATAAATGAAATAGAAACAAAGAAAACAGTAGCAAAGATCAATAAAACTAAAAGCTGGTTCTTTGGGAAGATAAACAAAACTGATAAACTTTTAGCCAGACGCATCAAGAAAAAAAGGGAGAGGACTCAAATCAGTAAAATTAGAAATGAAAAAGGAGAAGTTACAACAGACACCGCAGAAATACAAAGCATCCTAAGAGACTACTACAAGCAGCTCTATGCCAATAAAATGGACAACCTGGAAGAAATGGACAAATTCTTAGAAAGGTATAACCTTCCAAGATTGAACCAGGAAGAACTAGAAAATATAAACAGACCAATCACAGGTAATGAAATTGAAACTGTAATTAAAAATCTTCCAACAAACAAAAGTCCAGGACCAGATGGCTTCAGAGGCGAATTCTATCAAATATTTAGAGAAGAGTTAACACCTATCCTTCTCAAACTCTTCCGAAAAACTGCAGAGGGAGGAACACTCTCAAATTCATTCTACAAGGCCACCATCACCCTGTTACCAAAACCAGACAAAGATATCACAAAAAAAGAACATTATAGAGCAACATCACTGATGAACATAGATGCAAAAATCCTCAACAAAATACTAGCAAACAGAATCCAACAACACATTAAAAGGATCACACACCATGATCAAGTGGGATTTATCCCAGGGATGCAAGGATTCTTCAATATATGCAAATCAATTAATGTGATACACCACATTAACAAATTAAGGAATAAAAACCATATGATCAGCTCAATAGATGCAGAAAAAGCTTCTGACAAAATTCAACATCCATTTATGATAAAAACTCTCCAGAAAGTGGGCATAGAGGGAACCTACCTCCACAAATTAAAAGCCATATATGACAAACCCACAGCAAACATCATTCTCAATGGTGAAAAACTGAAAGCATTTCCTCTAAGATCAGGAACAAGACAAGGATGTCCACACTCGCCACTATTATTAAACATAGTATTGGAAGTCCTAGCCACAGAAGTCAGAGAAGAAAAAGAAATTGGAAAAAAAGAAGTAAAATTGTCACTACTTGCCAACGACATGATACAATACATAGAAAATCCTAAAGATGCCACCAGAAAACTACTAGAACTAATCAGTGAATTTGGTAAGGTTGCAGGATACAAAATTAATGCACAGAAATCTCTTGCATTCTTATACACTAACAACGAAAGATCAGAAAGAGAAATTAAGGAAACAGTCCCATTTACCATCGCAGCAAAAAGTTTAAAATACCTAGGAATAAACCTACCTAAGGAGGCAAAAGACCTGTACTCAGAAAACTATAAAACACTGATGAAAGAAATCAAAGATAACATAAACAGATGGAGAGATATACCATGCTGGATTGGAAGAATCAATATTGTGAAAATGACTACACTACCCAAAGCAATCTACAGGTTCAATGCAATCCCCATCAAGCTACCAATGGCATTTTTCACAGAACTAGAATTAAAAATTTCACAATTTGTATGGAAACACAAAAGACCCCAAATAGCCAAAGCAATCTTAAGAAAGAAAAATGGAGATGGAGGAATCAGGCTCCCTGACTTCAGACTATGCTACAAAGCTACACTAATCAAGACAGTATGGTACTGGCAGAAAAACAGAAATATAGATCAATGTAATAGGATAGAAAGCCCAGAGATAAACCCACGCACCTATGGTCACCTAATCTTTGACAAAGGAGGCAAGAATATACAGTGGAGAAAAGAGAGCCTCTTCAATAAGTGGTGCTGGGAAAAATGGACAGCTACATGTAAAAGAATGAAATTAGAACACTCCCTAACACCAGACACAAAAATAAACTCTAAATGGATTAAAGACCTAAATGTAAGGCCAGACACTATAAAACTCTTAGAGGAAAACATAGGCAGATCACCCTATGACATAAATCACAGCAAGATCCTTTTTGACCCACCTCCTAGAGTAAGGAAGATAAAAACAAAAATAAACAAATGGGACCTAATGAAACTTAAAAGCTTTTGCACAGCAAAGGAAACCATAAACAAGGCAAAAAGATAACCCTCAGAATGGGAGAAAATATTTGCAAATGAAGCAACAGACAAAGGATTAATCTCCAAAATATATAAGCAACTCATGCAGCTCAGCATCACAAAAGCAAACAACCCAATCCAAAAATGGGCGGAAGACCTAAATAGACATTTCTCCAAAGAAGACATCCAGATGGCCAATAAATACATGAAAAGATGTTCAACATCACTGATCATTAGAGAAATGCAAATCAAAACCACAATGAGGTATCACCTCATACCGATCAGAATGGCCATCATCAAAAAATCTACAAACAATAAATGCTGGAGAGGGTGTGGAGAAAAGGGATCCCTCCTCCGCTATTGGTGGGAATGTAAATTGATACAGCCACTATGGAGAACAGTATGGAGGTTCATTAAAAAACTAAAAATAGAACTACCATATGACCCAGCAATCCCACTACTGGGCATATACCCTGAGAAAACCATAATTCAAAAGGAGTCATGTACCACAATGTTCATTGCAGCTCTATTTACAATAGCCAGGACATGGAAGCAACCTAAGTGTCCATTGATAGATGAATGGATAAAGAAGATGTGGCACATATATACAATGGAATATTACTCAGCCATAAAAAGAAATGAAATTGAGTTATTTGTAGTGAGGTGGATGGACCTAGAATCTGTCATACAGAATGAAGTAAGTCAGAGGAGAAAAACAAATACTGTATGCTAATGCATATATATGGGATTTTAAAAAGCGGTACTGATGAACCTAGTGGCAGGGCAGGAATAAAGATGCAGATGTAGAGAATGGACTTGAGGACACGGGGAGGGAGAAGGGGAAGCTGGGATGAAGTGAGAGAGTGGCATGGACATATATACACTACCAAATGTAAAACAGGTAGCTAGTGGGAAGCGGCTGCGTAGCACAGGGAGATCAGCTCAGTGCTTTGTGACCACCTAGAGGGGTGGGATAGGGAGGGTGGGAGGGAGGCTCAAGAGGGAGAGGATATGGGGTTATATGTATACATATAGCTGATTCACTTTATTGTACAGCAGAAACTAACAGAACAACATTGTAAAGCATTTATACTCCAATAAAGATGTGGGAAAAAAAGAAATAAAGGAAAACAAAACAAAAAAGAAATAGATGGTTTATATCTTGGACTTGTCCCTTGTTTTGAAATGTGAAAACCCAGCAGAAAGCCTTGAAAAGTATACATATCACAGATTCAAGAAGAATTAATTTAAACCTCCCTATGTTCTTCCTCTTCACTCACATAAATTACATACAAGTAAATTACATACAAGTGGAGAGAGAATTTTTATTCATTTCTCAATGTAGGGCTAAAATGTTTTTTGTCCTTGCTCAATATTGAAAATTTTCCCAAATAAGTTTATAAATCAAATATTAACAAAGGAAGCATTTTGATAAAGATAACTAATGAATTATCTTTCACATGTTCTTTTAGAATATAAAAATAGACTCAAACCACTGAAGTTTTGCATTAGAACTAAGGAATATCAATCCTCTTTTACATTTATTACTGTGTCATGCATTTTGGCATTTCATCATTGGGGTCTGATATTCATAAGGGTTTCACCTGTTTTTTTTGTTTGTTTGTTTCAAGATATTTACATGTCTTGACTGTGAAAGAAAATAACCATTACAGAAATTTTAAGTTTCCTAAGACTAGGACCAAGACTTTTACTTCCTGTACAGTCTCCATAGCTCCCGGTACCTAGTAAGCACAAAGTCCACACTTGTTGAATAAATTAAAGTGAGTCAAATGGAATAACTTTGGCGAAGACCATCTGAGGACAGGCCAGTCAACTAGATCTACAGGACTGGAGGTTTCTTCTAAGTTAAGTCTTCTGGGTCACATCTTTTAATCTCTGACATTTTAGCAAAGCATGATTATCTGAATCACATATAGTCAAACAGATCACATTGACCTTAAGAAATCCAATCGGTGTGTTCATAACCAATTCTTTAGGAATGTAAAAAAGTGTGTAGTGTATAAATTTTCCAGCTGCTCTCTTTTGGAAATGGAGATTTAGGTGAGTGGGTGTAAAAGGAAATAAAGCATCATTGTAGAACTTTAGACTTTGACAACTAAGGAATAATTTATGAGAATAAAAAAGTAGAATACGAGCCATCCTTTTGTGTTCCAAAAAACTGCCTTGGAGAGGTTATGAATAAAGAAAGCCATTGAAGCAGAAAAATTCAAAAGGATGCAAGCTTCACAATTTCAGTAACAATGAACATGTTTTTATGTTGGCTGGTAATTTCTCTGCAGATGTTACTTTGAAAGTTTGGACTTCTGCTAGATCTTAGCATATAACACATGTCTTTGGTCCAATCACTGGGATCTGGTTAGGGAAGGCCAGCTGGAAATAGCTTCTAGAGACAAAACTTTATGTTTTCCCAAGGTGAATATAATTTTTTTGTTTTGGTATAGGAAAAAATCTTTGTAAGTCAACCCACTACAGTAAAATTATGGTATGTCTAGTTGAGCGTTCTCCAGGGAAGCAGTAGAACAAGCAGAGTTAAGTTGACATGCTGTTTCCTTTATCTGCACCTGACATTTACTGATTTCAGCTTATATCCCAATGAGTTTATATTTGGATTCGAGTAAATCCAAAGTCATATATAATTGATTGCTGCACACAAATGAAATGGTTAGTGCTGTATGTTTCATCATTTCAATGGAACAAACTGTTGTCACATAATCATTTCTATTTCTTATAAGGTAATTGGATATTAATTGAGGAAATGTAGTAAGAACAAAAAAATTAGTGGGAAACATTTATTTTCAGAAAGGAAACTACAAATGATGGTTTTATCTTCCCATGTGGATTTCTGATCAATGGACAACTACAGTGAGCATCTTGGTCACATCCTCTGTCGTTGCTACTACTGTCCTTCACATCTAGTACTACCAGTGTCATGAACAGAAGAAAACAACAACAACAAAAAGTAGAAACAGATGTACAACCAAAGAAAAACAGGATTTTCATTCAAAATGATGGGCTTGAATTCTGACCTTTTTATTTACTAGCCATGGACTTGTGGGCAAGGTTTTTCATATCAGATTTCCCATCTTTATAGAAAAGAGAAAGATAGGTTGCCAATAGTTACCCTTTGTAGCACAAAGGAAATTTTGTTTATATCACTAACAAGAAAAATGATTGGCATATATCTGTAAAATATTATTTATTACATATAGTTAGTAGGATAAGATATGAACTTTACAATTTGAAGTATTAGTGTCTTACTTGCACTTTCTAGACCAACACAGTCTCCCAATATTAAATCACTTAACTCCAGCATTCTACAATGTATTTCCAAAGAAGACAACTAAAGAGTATATTCTGTCATTTTAGAAACATCATTGCTATTATGTTTCTCTAAAGTGTCACTTAAATTATTTTTGGTTAGGTTTAAATATGTTAATATTTGCTATTCCTCCTCATTCCAAGAATTGCTCTTCATCTATGTGAAGGCTTTCATGAAAAGAACTGTATGTAACATTTATATTTTTGTATATGGAGAACTCTCATCTGTCATAATGCTCACTGTAACCCTGGTAAAGTAGACAGTGATGCATTGTTATGGATTGAATTGTGTTCCCCTTGAAAAAATATTTGTTGAAGTCCTAACCTCCAGCGCCTAAGAAAGTGACCTTATTTGGAACTAGAGTAGTTGCAGATATAATCGTTACTATGAAGACATACTGGACGGTAGAGTGAACCTTTATTCCAGCATGAGTGATGTCCTTATAAGAAGATGGCCGTGTGAAGACAGAGACATACAGGGAGGATGCTATGAGACAGTAAAAGCAGAAACTGGTTGGGCAGCTGCAAGACAAGGACCATCAAAGACTGCCAGCAAACCACCAGAGGCTAGGAAGAGGCAAGGAAGAGTTCCCCTACAAATTTTAGAGGGAAAATGGCCCTGTCGACACCTTGATTTTGAACCTCTAGTTTCCAGAACTATGAGATAATACACTTCTGTTGTTTTAAGCGACGCAGTTGGTGATACTTTGTTGTGGCATTCCTAGGAAACTAATAGATGAGGCCATGGCACTAGCAAATATTCACTGAGTACTAAGCTGGTATCAGGCACCAAGAATTCTCATAGTCTATAAGGTTATTTCCTAGCATATTTTTTAATATTTTACAGATTAAGAAACTAAGGCTCAGAGAGGTAAATTAGTTGGGCCAAATTTGCAAAACTAGGACATGGTAGAATTTGATTACAATTGTTTTTGATCCATCAGCCTGAGAATAGGAATCATTAGTCCAACTATGAAGATGAGGAAATGGAGAGTCAAAGAGACTGCTACAGCCTTTACCTTATCTTTTTGAGGCTAAATGTATTCATTTCCTGTAGTGCCTCTCCAGGGCCTATAGACCCAAACATTTTCTTCGTTACCTTTTGCTTTCCCTAAGTAGACCACACACTTATGGTACCCTAAACTGAGTTAGTTGTCTGATAAACTATGATCAGCGGAGCATTAAGAGAGGATGTCCCTGCTGTTCAGACATAGTTTAATCAATTTAGCACCTTATAGGGATAGTCTTAAATAACAGATGAGTTTAATGCCTTTTCTTAATAGTATTAATGATTTTATAATTATAATAATAACCATAATTTATTGAGCACCACTTAGTATTAGATATTGTATTTGGTTCTTAAATACATGACTTTGTCTTGCATATGTCCTACAATCATTATTATTGTATTGTTTGTAGTGCAGAAAGGGTTCCATAAAAGAAAAATTAATGTTTTATTTTCCTAGATGGGTCTAGCATCTACAGCATCACATAGAATAAATTCTAGAGGTAAGTGACTTATGCAGGGTTACTCAATAAATCGATAATCACTATAGGACCAGAACTAGAAACCAGACTTTTTGACTTCTAATGTAGAATTCTTCATACCAGTAGTTCTCAAATATCGGTCGCCTAAAGAACTACCTGGAGAGTTTTTTAAAAATATAGAAGGTTGAACTCTTTTACATTAGGGCTCAGGAAGGTAAATTTTAAACATTTTCCAGCAAGTTCTTAAGCACTCTAAATTACTAAAACTATGGTCTCAGGGAAATATTTTAGTCATTCAGCTGGTGTCTAAGAAAATAGTCCTGAAGAAGATAGGTTTTACAGGATGTGAGAGAAAGAAATAAAACAAAAGAGTAAAATCCTGCATTTTCTGCTTTACCAACTTTCATGTATGAATCAAAATGTAAAGAATATTGCATTTTCTAAATTTTAGCAATTCTCTAACATTCATTCACCCATTGATTTTAAATTATCTTTTAAAACTTGTGTCATAACATGGAAACATAAACGTGACAGAATAAATGGTGACACTTTCATTCTCTGAACTGAGTTGCAACTCTTATCTAAGCATATGCCTGGAAACAATGCATATTAATTGTGGGCAAGATGAAAGTTAATTTTAAGCACCCCTCTAGCAATGGATATCTTATTCAATAGGATGTGTAAGCCACAGTATGTATTCTTCCTATGCTCTCTAAACTGTGCTGATTGGGACAATCTGTGAGTTTGTCAAACTGAATTTAAGCAGCAGATGCTCTGTGTCTCCCACTCAAATTCCCTTCTTCCGATATTCAGTTAGCCTTAGATTTTTCATCCCCTTGACATTCCATAATTTTAGAAACTGGGCACACATACAAGATTTATGCTAGCCTTACGGCTTTTCCAGCAGATTTTTTTCTTTTGATTACACGGTGGGAGGATTTTCAGAGATGTTCGGCTCTTAACTCACTTAACTCTAGTTCTTTCTGAAACCTCACTGCTAATTCAGCTGTGCATTGCTCTATTAAGATAGTCACTTCAATCTTCTAACAAAGAGCACACTTCCCTGATTCTCCTCATCTTACTAGCATCTTACAATTTTCTCTTCCTATCCAAGTCAATGTGTAGGTAAAATACAGAGTAAGATTTCTAATCTAGGTTTAGTTACTAATTAGTTAGGCACTCTTACTCAAAGTCTTTAAAATAAGCATGCCTTAATTTCTATAACTAAACAATAAGGTGATTGCAATAAAGAGATTTAAAGGTCTCTTCCAGTGTTAAAAATACATAATTCTCAGATGAGAAGCTGACAGTTATATTCTGAAAGATTACATTTGGCTCTTTTAAATTGGGTACTTCCATATTAGGTAGTTAAGAAAGTATCAACAATATATAGAAAATGAGATAATTGATGGATAGAAGGATGAATAGTTGGATAGATATTTGATAAAGAGAGTATGATAAAATAGTAGTAGTAGGTGGTAGATATACAAGTATTCACTGTAAAATTATTTCAATTTTTCTCAATGTTGAAAAAAATTTGCAATAAATCATTGAAAATGGTATCAGTAGCATGTGTGTGATATATATGTGTGTATAATTAAATCTTCTAAATACTACAGCTACTCACATTTGGAATTCTTTAAAATAATCATGCACTCATACTCTCTAAAACATGTCTTCCCCGATTTTGTCAAGCATGGCAGGCTACAATTTTTATTCCTTAGGCTTTGCTCTGTATTTCCAAAGGATCTGGAGCATTCCATGGTGATTTCAGAACATGTCAAATTCACTGCAGCTGCAAAACAGCTGTTGCAGACAGCTCACAGTGGCATTCTGAAAAGTGGTCTGAATTGATTAAAAGCTTGTGACTTGACTATAAACTTTGTTTTAGTGTTTCATGATGTTAGAAATAATATGGAAAATAGTATGATATTATCATATTACCTAGTAATTCCTAACATTTAAAAAAAATTTCAACACCCATATGAGTTTAATTAATTTAGATGTCTCCTTCTTGCTTTATTTTTTATGGCATATGAATATCACTTAAGTTACAGTGAACTAAATTAAATATTTTGTTAACTGCAGCATTTTATTCTTTGAGAGAGAAGGCAGAGATAAAGGCATTCTCTGCATTCTTACGTAGAATATGGTACAACTTGATCACATGGATGTTCTGGAACAGTCTTGTTTATGTTTAAACTTCAGATGCAGTGGAAATATTAGTACTTCACTTGTGTCAAAGCCTCCCAACAGGAATGGCAATGGCATTAGCTGAGGAGGCTAAACGGTGTACATGCTAATAGCCATAAAGAGGGGCTTGTCTGCACAGTACAGGTAGAAGTGCCAAGCAGGATTAGTGGGGACGCCCAGCACAGGTGAAAGCAGAGGCTGGAAGATACAGTGTGAGCAGCAGAGAGTGGCCACATCTGGAAGGTAGGAAAAAAATGGCTGATACTATGAATCAGCTGAAAAGACTTGTTTATATTTCAGTGAAACATCCCTAGAGACATGCTTTAAATACCTGGAGGTTGTAGGAATGGAATATCTAGCAATATTAGATGGGGTTAAGAATCACTGACCTAGAATAGATCAATCAGATTGGTCCAGGCAAAATAATAAATGTTGGCAAGGGCATTTCTCCATGACTTACCCTTCCCTTTTCTATCTTTAACTCTTTCTGTTAGAGGGGCCTACATTCTTTAAAACTTTTCATTTCAGTGCACAACTAGAGCCTATTGTTTATTCCATTCTAAGCTTTGTAACTTTTCAACCACTCTTCCTGTTTCACATCATGTCTGGCCCATTACTCACTTCCTCATAGCCATAAGTTCTACTTTGCAAATAATAGTTAGATTTCTGATAATCAAATATATAATGAAATTTAATGATTGACACTGAGCCAGTGTTATGTTTTATTCATCACATATTTGGTGGGGTTTATTATGTTCTATCTAGACATTGTATCAGGAAATAGAGATATAAAAGATTAAAAAAAAAAACCCCAGACTGGTGCTCTCATTCCAAAGAGCCCAGAATTTACCCAGCATTTTAAAATGTACTTTACTGTACATATGAATCACCTAGGGATCATGGTTAAGATGCAGATTTCGTAGTAGGTGAAGAGGAGGAGTTCTGAGATTCTAGATTTTTAGTAAGTTTTCTGATAATGATTATGCTGTTGGTCTTCAGACGATATTTCATATAGCAAGTGTTTAGTGCAGGTTTTTTCTTAACCAGATGGGGAAGGGAGGCAAGTCCTACTGCCTTAATCATTCATATTATGTAATAAATTAACTTCACTTCAATGCCTCTAGAATATTAGGTGTGTACCTTCCTTGAGAGAATTGAGAAAATACTCTTTAAATCATTTTCTATCTTTGTTCAAGTGGAAACTTGTATCAATTAGGATTGAATTCAGATTTAAGCAACCAAAAGTCTATTCAATGACTTAGACAAATAGGGGTTATTTATCTCAGACAGCCAGCAGTCAGGGGGTAGTAGTCTAGTGCTCCAGGGAACTTTCTGTTTGTTCTGTTCAGTTATTCTCAGCATGTACAGGTAGGTCCTTGCCGATGTTGTCTCCGTGAGGTTGTGAGATGTCCGATGCTTCAGCAGGCTCGTGTGTGCTTTCCAGATGGAAGAAGGAAGAAGTGGGGAGAGAGAAGCCAAGGGACAGTGCCCTTTTTAAATGTCCCTTTTTAGAAGCTTCTCAGCAGGCAAGCCCAGTGACTCCATTTAATCTTTTTGTGTGGAACTGGGTCATGTGCTCACCCCTAACAGGAAGTAAGTGTAGGAGCATGAATATTGGAACCCTAACTTTGGAGCTTCTATAGTAGCAGAAGATAAGAAAGGGGCTGCAAATGGCTTTGGAGCAGTCAATCCATAGTGTTTGCCACACTCATGGAGTTGAAAAGTCATAAGCTAAAACCAGGTTTATCCGTGCTAAAATTTAAAACAATAACGTAGAGCCAAAATTCTTTTTAAATGTCTAAGCTTCTAGAACTTCAAATTTTCTACATCTGACACTGCCTGTTTGGACTGCATAGAGGTTTTGTTTGTGCCTGAGCCTTCCATCCAATATAAGTAGGAGTGGATTTTGCTCCTCGGTTTCCCTAAGCAATTTCTTCAGTTTTACAAATTACTTTGTAAATAGAAATAATATCTTAGTACATATATAATTCATTTTTTATCTATAAAGTACCAAACTTTTACACAAGAACATGAACTTATGAACAATCTTAACATCCTAGGTTAGTTATAGATAAACAAACCATGTGGAATAGATTATTGAAATACAGCTTTTCTTTTCCAGTTTGCAATCAAATTCTAGTATTTATAGTTACTTGTCTATCTGACTTTCAAAAAACTGTATAAATAGATACAATGAAAGGTAGAGAATTCATATTGACATATCATCTATTATGTCTATATCTGTCTTATATATTAATACCATTTCTCAACAACCAATTAAGATCATTACATTTTCCATTTTCCTAACGAGAAAACGGAGGTGCAGAGAAATTACGTAACTGCTGCAGATTACCAGTGACAAAATATCAGGGCTGGATTTGAAGTCAAGTGTGTTTAAAACTTTCTAATTCCCCTCTCTTTTAGAGGGCAATGTATGGAACTTACTATCTTGCTCTGCTTATTAATTACCTCAGGGAAATTCATGATGTGTATGTAAAAATAGAAGG
Source organism: Balaenoptera acutorostrata (assembly GCF_949987535.1). Classification (NCBI taxonomy): domain Eukaryota; kingdom Metazoa; phylum Chordata; class Mammalia; order Artiodactyla; family Balaenopteridae; genus Balaenoptera; species Balaenoptera acutorostrata. The sequence continues at coordinate 126,737,411 of NC_080068.1, read as the reverse complement.
GATTCATTATTTGTATCCATCCACTTTTTTGTTTAGGCTTGAATTTAACAATTAAAAATACATCAAGTGAGACTCACCTGTTGGAAATAAGAAATGCATATATTTTATTTTAACACTGTGATACTAGTAATAAAAATTAAAGAGAGAAGAAAGAAAAGAGCTGAGGTGTTAGGTGAGTGTAGGGAGATGTGGGTGACATGTAAAGAAGAAAATTCAAACAGTAAATTAATTATCAGCTCTACGATATATAATAAATAAAATGACATTTTACTTAAAAAGTAACCAGGATCTCAGAACTTAGTAAAAATGTGCCATCATCAGTCCGTGCAATTTAGATAGTAAAGGAAAGGAAATAAAATAAACTCACATTTAAACATATATTTATGGCTTCAGATATCATATATGGGGAAAATCTTAATAATTATTCTGATTATACAGAATATTTAAATTTTTTATAATTCAAGAATTGATCTCTATAATACAAACTTCTCTGATAATTAAGAAAAGTGTCCTTAAAAAGAAACTAGATAACTTTTTTCTTTTATAAGTGGGGATAGAGATGAGAAAACAACAATTCAAGTGCAATGTGATAAGTACTTGGGCGCTAGGGGAGCACACAGGGAAATAGTTATTTAAATCACTTTCAAAAAGCCTAATAAATTAGTAACTCATTTTTCAAAAGCCCATTCCAAATGAGTAATATATGAGGTTTGAGTCTACAAGCAGGTAAAGCCCAGACTTCCTGAAAACTTTCCACTTTGAAATGAATCATGTTGGAAGAATACAGGCACTGAGGCTGGCTGCTCTAAATGAGTTAAAAGACGTGCGTTAAAAAAGGGGGTGGGGAGTAAGAGACATGATAAACATTTATGGCTTCAAAGCTTTTCAAGTTTAGAAAAGATGGTATAGGTAGTGACATAGAAATTGCATATATATGTAGAAAAACAGTTAAATGTTGGGCAGGAAGTGTGGCATGTAGAGCCGAAACCAGGAGTGTCCTGATTGCCTCTGGGAGTTGGCAGGAAGCTCCGAAGCTTCAGATAGGAATTAGAAGTATTTGACAGCTCACAGGAAAACATAGCACAGAGGGGGAAATAGTGTAAACACAAAGGTCAAGAAGTAAAGGCAGGGCACCGGGCTCCCTGGTGGATGCGGGCAGGAACAGAGGCTGTAATCCAATAACCAACAGGGTACAAAGCACCTCCATCACCGAAGTAACAACCTTGGCAGGAAGCATAGATCATACCGTTATGTCCTCATTTCTTTCCTCTGTCGGGAACAGATTTTATGACTGAACGTCAGACAGAAGACATTGTAGGAAGAAAAATTATGGGCACAGAGTTTTAGAAAAAGAAGAAAGATTGCCTTGCGCCTGGTTCACCCAACAGTCTTTTCCTGCAGATCAGGTTTTGAGGTTAATGATGCTTATTCTGGTTTTTCAGAACTGGAACCTAAGACATGAATTTTGATATCAATATCTAAAGAACTAGATTGAAGCTTTTGATAGATATTTTTTATATTCAAAACTGATTATCAAAGTTGGACGTACAGTGAAGTTATTGAAGCTGAAACTTCAGGGTCTCTCACTTGAATTGGCCCTTACAAGGTCTTGCACCTGTTTTGGCATTTGTAATTTTGATTCCTTTTCAAATTGCATAAATAATATCATTTACAAAGAAATTGTTATAAAGAAGGCAGATGACTAAATCATTTTATATTTTATTTAATTAGATACTCAATCAGATATGAGCTTTGGGCTGCAGGTAACAGGACATCAAGAAAAAGTGGCATAAATTATAAGGGCATTTATGATCTCACATTAACAGGGTACCAGACAGGGCTAGACAGCTCAGCGATGGAGGCTTGGCTCACTAATGTCATTATAATTTTTTCATCTGAATTCCATGCCATCTTCATTATGAACACTGTCACCGTTCATAATTTCAACATAGTTGTGATAATGTGCTCCCTGGTGGTCCGATGGTTAGGATTCCATGCTTTCAACGTATCTGTGATAGTTCCACAAGGCACAGGGAGACATGACCTCTCCAGTGCAGGAGAAAGATGTGACACCTCTATGGGTCTCTGTTTTTGTTGCTAAGGAAAGCTTTTCCCAAAACCTCCCCCATACTCAGGTCCCAGTTGGTCAGCATTGATCATGTCAGAGCTGCAAGTTTTCCCAGGCTGCAAGCCTGGCATTTTCAGCCTCTAAACTGGAAGGTGGGCTTTGCCAGGAGAGATGAAGGATGGATGGATGTCAGGAGGATGGATGTAGAGTGAACAACCAAGGTCTGTCACAATTAGCCTTTATTAGTTATCCATTGCTAAATCTTGGTTTGATCAGGTGGGAACTTTATTTCTTCTCATATTTTGGGTGTTTCCTTAGGCTTATAAGCACCTCTGTATTTTCACCATTCATATGTTGCATTTTTCGGTCTCACTCTCTAGCAACTACAATGGCCACAGATCTTTCCCCAGAGTCTGAAAATTTTCAGACATGTTGATGAAAGTTCCTTTGAGCTGCAGACTTTGGCCCAGCTATAACAAACCCACTACACTATGGAGATTTTATATGCCACTAAGGACAAGAGAGTGGGCCTCTGGGCTAAACAGCACAGAATGCCACCCACTCTACACACAATTGCTTGGGCACAAGCCAGAACAAGTGGTGGTTATGGCCCTAGTCCAAACTCTGAGCTGCTTCCTAGAAAAGGTCACAGGAGGTCAGAGGATGTTCCCTAAGGACTTTCCTGATTCCTATGGACTTATGGGGAATAAGTCCAGGTTTAATGTTTATCTGGTGTCTCTAAAAATCCACATGTATTCAAAATGTCTAGGCACTACTCTTGCACCTACAGGTGACAATCTAGTTCCATTCTTTACTTCCTTCTGGAAACTTTCATCAGCACAGCAACCCTCACTCATCTGAATGTCTGAGATTATATAACACTTTGTGTCAATATTACTCATTCAGTATTTAATCCTATACTATTCTGCAATACCTTTTTTTCCAGGTGTCTTCTACTCAAGGACCTTTTGTGCCTTTTCCCCAAATGCAAAATAAAAAGTTTCAGATCAAAGACCACATTTTTCCATTTCTCACCACACTTACCATCCATGTGCCTAATGTCGTATAACACATATATTTATTGAACAAATGAATGTAGGTTGTGGTAAAAGATAATGTAATGTAAGGAGAAGGATAACACAATGTCATTTGACAAAACTACTAAGGGAAACATCAAAAACAATATTGAAACAATAAGTTGCTATGTACCTAGTCCTTTACTATGCTAAACAGGAATACAGTGGTGGGCAAAATCAACAGGGTCCCTGCTTATGAGGGGCTTAAAATCTAGTGACAAAGAAATATACTAAATAAACAATCCTGCACAAAATGGAAAGATTAAAACTGTGGTAAGTGCTATGAGAGAAAAGAGCACGAGCCATGTGATGTACAGGCAGACCTGGCCAAATCTGCTGGTGAGGAATGGCCTCCCTGAGAAGTAATATTTGCCCTGACACCTGTAGCATGAGTATGAGATAACTAGGGACAGCTAATATTTTCACCGGCAAATGTCAAGTTGTGGATGGAGTAGAGAGTGACATGGATGATGGTAGAGAATGAAGCTGGGCAAAAGGTGGGTCAGAAAGAGCTAAATCTGTTCTCCTCTCCAGAGTAGCATGTGGAGCTGTCCCACCAGAGACTACATTTCCCAGTGCCCTTTGCATTGTGTGGCCACATGATGTGTTTCTCTCCAATGGAATGCAAGCAGAAGTGGTGTCACTACATCCCAGACAGGATTTTAAGTCAGTGCGTGTGTTTCCTCCACATGCTCACCTCCCATTCTGTGGGCTCCAGTGGTGAGGGTAGGGTACCTTTGGAAGTTGTGTGATCAAGGTGGTTGCACCACCCTTAGTCGGAGACCCTGAATGACTGCTTGCAGGAGATCCTCTGCCAACCTGGAGCTCCCGCCCTGGACTGTCACATTGGAGAAGATGAAAGTTCAGTTTTAAGTCAATGGAATGTTGGAAGGATCCTTGCTAAGATAGCGTATCCTAACTAAGGCTAGGGGGTGTGGTCTTTATACCATAAGTAATGAGAAGTCATTTAAAAAATTTTAAACAGAGAGATATACGATAAAATCAATATTTTGAAAATAATCACGCACAAAATGGACAAATTAAAACTGTGATAAGAGTTATGAGATAAAGAAGCATAAACCATGTGATACACAAATGTGTGATCTACTGTTTGCAAAGTAGAGAATATATTAGGGGTGAGTGAAAAAGAATTAGGAAACAACAAACAAACAGAAACGCTATCACAGAAGTCTAAGTGAGAAAAGTTTGAAGCAGTGGAAACAGAGAAGTGGGTGGATTCAGTAGATCTAAAGTAATGATGATAGGATTTGGTAAGGTATTAAATGTGAAAAACTGAGAAGGAAGTATTTACAAAGGCTGCTCCCTCTTTGGCTTTGGACACTGAATAACTGGGTGATGGCATTCTCTCAGAAAGGAAACATAGAGAAAAGGTCCGAGTTCACATTTGCACACATGTGCTAGTAGATGCTCTTGTTATGTACAAAGATCAGTCTCTTATTCTACAAAAATGAAAGGAGAGTTGTGTTGCCTTAGGGAGGTACCCCTCTGCTAGTGGTTAAGGCACCGAAGCCTGGAGTTGGACCAGCTCCTTAACTAACTACCTAGATCACCTAGGATGGTTGTTTAATTCTCGGTTCCTCAACTTCAATCAGGAATATGGGGAAATAACAATGCCTGCTGCCCACGTTTGTAATGAGGGGGACATTCAAGAACACATAGAAAGCATGCAGAAGGATATTCACCCTTGGTAAGAACACATTTGTCATTCCTTTTTACGCAGCACATTACCCAGGGTTGTAAGTCATCAGCATATTGTGTGCTCTTCAGGTGGGATAATATAATCAGCTAAGGTAGCACTAATTGTAGAGTGCATGCTCTATACAAATAAGTTAGTTTCATGGGTCTGGCTTGGTCACTGAATTCCATAGGTAAACCTTAGCACTAATGGTTCAATTTATTTCGGCTCTCATTTTGGCAAGTTTGTTTTTAGTCCTGATTTTTAGATACACTCACTCTGGACCCTTCCTTACAGGGCTCCACATATAACCCCCAACATACAGATAATGTTGTTCTTCCATAGCCACCTAAGTCTTAACCTCTTTCCATCAATTCTCAACTCAGCATCTACTCTACAACTACTTTCTTTATCTAATTTCTTCACTCTTTCAACTTGTTTAACTTTTATAAATCTTTAATAATTTTGGTTACTTTCTTAAATGAATCCATAGCTGCTCTAACCTTCCTCCTGTAAGCAGCTTCATACTCAGTATAAATCTCATTCCTTATCATTCATGCCAATATCCTTCCCATTATCTTTCTGTCTGCTGTAGCATAGAATTAGTATCCTTTTACCTTACATTCCTTTCAGCATGATTAAGAAAGGTGTGTGTTTGTGTGTGTTTTGGGGGGAAACTAAGGTTAAAAAAAAAGAGAGATAGTATAATAGCAATATACACAATTAGGGAAGTAAGCTCTCTACTAAATTTATATGCTTAAAGTCTAAATATTTCAGTGCTCCTTGGGAAACATTGTAATATAATATTTTAGGACTTACAGGAGACCTTTTTGAGGTATCAGCTATGTTTTCCAAAAAGCAATTATCCACTTTATCCTTGGAAAAACCTCTTTTTGTCAGGATTCTATGTCCTACTGCAGATTCCACTTTTTTGATACATGCCACTTTAGAATATTAGCTAATTTTATCCCCAAATGTCACCTTTCATTTTCATTCACTGCCTTCTCATTTTAAATCCATATAAAGTTTTAAAGGAAAATATTCAAATAATTTTATGTATATACAATTGAACTACAGTAAAATTTCAGGGAATTCCAAAAGAGGATAGATGGAACAGGACAGGCTATGAGTAGTTCTGGTTGTCTGGCCAGATATTCTCAAAATATCAGAATAATACCATACCTTCATAGCACAGCAGTTTGTACTGACCAGAAACTAAGTTTCTGGTTTTAAACTTTCTTTTTTGAAGAAGATAACTGGCAGAATTCATGCACTCCCTCACTCTCTCTTCATTCGTCAACTCATTCATTCTTATATTAAGTACTTTTTGACCACTTTGTTATGCATAGTCGTGTTAAAAAGATGTGACATATTTCCCTGTTTTGAGGACTTCAAAAATCTGCTAGGTAATTAGTAATCTAATTTATAGTTTTTTAAAGAACCAGCGACATGTCAAACCCTGTACCAACGAATGCACTAAGACAAGTATCATTCTCCCCATTTTCTGGAGAAGAAACTGACACTAAGAGAAGTTAAGTTATGTATGTCACCTCACCCAACAGCACTTAAGTAGCAGAGCCGGGATTTAAATGAAGCCGTCTCTCTCTGATTTCTAGAGCATGCGCTCTGAACCACTATACATTAGTTTCTACTTAAAATTGTTTTATCAAAATAAAAGGAAATCGGGCTTCCCTGGTGGCGCAGTGGTTGGGAGTCTGCCTGCTAATGCAGGGGACACGGGTTCGGGCCCTGGTCTGGGAAGATCCCACATGCCGCGGAGCAGCTGGGCCCGTGAGCCACAGCTGCTGAGCCTGCGCGTCTGGAGCCTGTGCCCCGCAGCGGGAGGGGCCGTGATGGTGAGAGGCCCGCGCACCGCGATGAAGAGCGGTCCCCGCACCGCGATGAAGGGTGGCCCCCGCTTGCCGCAGCTGGAGAAAGCCCTCGCGCGAACCGAGGACCCAACACAGCCAAAAATAAATAAATAAATAAATAAAGTAGCTATAAAATAAAAGGAAATCTAGAAATGTTCACACCAGGTACAGAAAACTAAATTCTTCATAAAATTCATAAATTGATTTTTCAATCATGTTTTATCTGACTTTTTCTCAAGATAGCTATGTTTAGAGGCGTACTTTCTGGAAGATGATCCTAATTTGCTTAATGACATTTTATAGTGGTACTTAGAATACTTTTCTTTGTGTCTTTTAAACACTTTCTCATCCTTCAGATTCCAGCTCAAAAGTCACCCCCTCTGTAAAACTTTCCCTAATGCAACTCCCAGGCAGCACAAATCCTTTCCTTCAGGACTGAACCTTCCTGGCATGAAGTACACCTAAGAGTCACAGTTCTAGATCACACTGGGTCATATTTGTGTCTGCGTCTATGTGTCTGTCTTTCTAGACTGAATATGAGCCCAACAGGGCGATTCATTTTGGAGTTCCCTTCTCTCATGGCACCCAATACATTGCTTTCCACGCGGTTAATCCTAAGTGAATGTTGGACACGTTGGTATTTGACAAAAGAGGTATTCTGAGTCCAATTTTACCCAGGTATGCGATTCCCTTGCTATACCAATAACCAAACAAAATGTTGGATATAGGAAGAAGATTGTTTTTGTATTATCTGCCTGTACATTCCTTGACATAAAAATGAGCATTGAGAAAAGATCATCTAATGATTATTTACTCCTGAGTATGGATATTGAGCTAGTGACTAGAAAGATGTGTGTCTACAATAATGCTTTATAAATGATTTAATAAATGTAAGCATAAACAAAGGGCTCTAGATAAACTTGGAAAAGTTGACTTTGATAGGAAAACTAGTGCAGGTTTGTGCAAGGTATCATTAGGTGAACTTCTACTCAACACGGAAAAGGCCAATGTCCTTATTTTTAACATTTTATGGTACCATATCGTAAGTGTCCATGTGGTACTCTCTGTAATCATACTGCCTGGGCTGGAATCATGCTCTTCACCATTTACTAGCTTAGACATTTACTTCAATTTTCTATATTATAACCACTCATAGGGTTGTTGTGAGAATTAAATAAAGTAATTCACATGAAGCACTTGTGCCTGACATATAGTAAGGTCTCCATAAATGTTAGAAATTAGTATTAGAATTAAAATTCAAAGTTTCATGTTAAGTCATCTAGGATATTCAACATGCTTACTGGTAGACTATGTGAACACAGGACCCAGAAAAGCCTCATGAAGCTAATTTAAAAACCTAAATCACACAAGATTAAAATGGTAGAAATCCTGGCAAATAACATTTCTCCTTTATTTTATGCTGCTGTAGCTCCATCTTTTAAGTTTTGTTTTAAATTTGTAGTACGTGAGGTTTAAAACATTCCACACTGGGTAGGGGCTACGTTATTGTGCCTCCTTAGGTTAGAAAATAACCAGATGAATATTGAAGGATTGGGAGAACCATGTCTCTGAGGAATATATCAAACTGCCATCCCCATGAGACCATTGTTCATTCATTCATTCATTCAAACAAGCATTTTGCAAAAAACCAGACTATTAGTGAGGCAGGATAAAGGAGTGATTGTATGTGAGAACAATTTCCAAAGTTTCTGAAAGGAAGTAAACACTAAATCTCTGCATGAAGGACTTGTACCATTCTGGGATTTACTGCAAGTCAGACATCCATCTATCTGTTTGCACTAAGAAATCTTTGCTCCAAATTACAGAGTAAAGTTAGGGAGGAAGTATTCTGAGATAAGAGATCTATATCCAAGCTTCCTACCAGATCAACTCTTTGCCAGTCAATAGGTGGTCTTAAAATAAAACGTTTGCCTATACATCATGATCAGAATAGCTAGAAAACATTGCTGACGGGACCTGATGTGTCAAGAAAAAATATACAACAAGAAACAAAGAAAAATAACAAACATGAGAGAGGCAGGAAATAGAAGAAAACAAGAGGAATTCCTCCATGAAATAGATTACATTTTTGACTGCACATTCTCTGTGAAATTAGAGAAGCTATTTCCTCTTTGAAATAAAAGCTCAAAGAGAAGATATAAAGATTTAAAGACAAGCTGATACTGTATATAGAGGAAAATAAATATTGGGTGCCAGATCCTACTAGAAAAAATAATGATGCCCAGTAGAGATGGCAAAAATGGTGACAGTCAGGTGGTGATGACAAACTCTCTCAGTGAAAGGTGATTTGGACAAAAGAAAAGGAAAGAAATAGTAATTGGCAGCTGGCCAGATGTGCTGGTGAGCATACACGAGCCATCCCTGCCACCTCTCAAAACTAACTGTTGAGATTCTGAATTGGGTTGATGTCCTGTGTTAGTAGTCAGTGAAAAGAAGTAGTTAGATTATGTTTACATGAAGTAATTCCTGGCTAATATAACTCTTTTGCTTGAAAGAGACACCCTAGAACTAAAAAACCAAGACTGAAACAGAACATAGAATATTATCTACTGGTCTGATTTTTTTTTTTTAAACATCTTTATTGGAGTATAATTGCTTTACAATGGTGTGTTAGTTTCTGCTTTATAACAAAGTGAATCAGCTATACATATACATATATCCCCATATCTCCTCCCTCTTACGTCTCCCTCCCACCCTCCCTAACCCACCCCTCTAGGTGGTCACAAAGCACCGAGCTGATCTCCCTGTGCTATGCGGCTGCTTCCCACTAGCTATCTATTTTACATTTAGTGGTATATATTAGTCCATGCCACTCTCTCACTTTGTCCCAGCTTACCCTTCCCCCTCCATGTGTCCTGAAGTCCATTCTCTACATCAGCGTCATTATCCTGTCCTGCCCCTAGGTTCTTCATAACCATTTTTTTTTTTTTTTTTTTTAGATTCCATATATGTGTTAGCATATGGTATTTGTTTTTCTCTTTCTGACTTACTTCACTCTTACTTACAGACTCTAGGTCCGTCCACCTCACTACAAATAACTCAATTCTGTTTCTTTTTATGGCAGAGTAATACTCCATTATATATATGTGCCACAACCCAATCCAAAAATGGGCAGAAGACCTAAATAGACATTTCTCCATAGAAGATATACAGATTGCCAACAAACACATGAAAGAATGCTCAACATCACTAATCATTAGAGAAATACAAATCAAAACTACAATGAGGTATCACCTCACACCAGTCAGAATGGCCATAATAAAAAAATCTACAAAAAAAAAAAATGCTGGAGAGGGTGTGGAGGAAAGGGACCCCTCTTGCACTGTTGGTGGGAATGTAAATTGATGCAGCCATTATGGAGCACAGTATGGAGATCCCTTAAAAAACTAAAAATAGAACGACCATATGACCCAGAAATCCCACTACTGGGCATATACCCTGAGACAACTATAATTCAAAAATATACATGTACCACAATGTTCACTGCAGCTCTATTTACAATAGCCAGGTCTTATTGATTTTTATCATGTTAATTTTTGTTTTCCAAACACAGTCGCATAGTGGGTAGATCTAAATGTCCAAACCCCAGCATAGCATCTCAGATTCGGGTAGGAAGTGCACATCTGTATTAGATTCTTGATGAGATTTTGGTTACTGCCTTACATGGATAAAAATGGCCCTGGGTACACAGTCAGGAAAGTGCTCCTTCCTATATGTCAGAGTAAAGATTTAATTAGAAGTATTTACTGCAGACTCCTTGCTTCCTATCCTCCATACAGAGGAAACACAACGATTGTGCAGTATTCATATTTTGGGGAGAAAAGCAAAGATTAGAAGTTTCTCCTAGTTCAATAGCAAAGATAATAAGGAGCCAAAGACAGTGACTGGCAGAAATTCAAATGAGTGAGAAAGTTATGTTAAGAGATACAGTAAGAGGATATTAAATTAAGAAGAAATGTCCATTGTGTTTATTTTTTAACAACTGAAATAGCACTTTAAGAGAATGAAACATTTCCAGTTATTTAAATGTCTTTTGTCCATAACCTCCTTCACCATTGGAGTTATAAACTCTAGTCCCTTTCAAGTTCAAATACTTTTGACCTGTCGACTTCATTTTTTATTTAGTTGTGCCTTTGAGAAAAGACCACAGAATTTTGAAATTTCACAGTGCTATCCAGGCGACATGGTTACACTGTATATACTCCATACAGCAGGTTGATTGTGCCACGTTTCAGACTGTACTCTCTGAAATGCTTGTCCTAGAAGATGTCAAAAAATTATCCTTAAATAAAGGAATTCATTGGCACAATAAGTTGGGGTACAGTACATACTGATTTCTCCTCTGAAAAAGTCATGATCTCTTGAACACATAATTTAACCCACTGTTTCCCAAATTTATTTGAAAATTGAACTTTTTTTTTTTTTCTAGCACATACATAAAGGCCAAATTGAGAAACCCTGACAGAGATTATTTCCTTTAATCTTTACAGCAATTTTGTTAAAAGTACTATACTGAAATTCCTGTTTTACAAATAAGGAAACGGAGGGTTTGCCAAATGTCACCAACTGTGAGAAGATAGAACCCAGGTCTCCTCATTCTGAGTCCAAGATTCTTTAAAGCTCAGCTGCCTCCTGTGAACGCTTAAACCATTGTGGCAATTTCCTTATCTGAGAAAACAGGATATTGCCCTGGAAATTATCAAACATATTTTTTTAGGCTTTTATCCACCTGGAATACCCCATCACCACCTCAGCATTACCACCACTTTTTTATATTCTCATTCTCATTCTCCCAAGATCAAACTAGAGTCATATTCTCCATGAGGTCCTACTATGACAATTTCATCTTCTCATCCAAAATCTTGAGGAATTCTCTGATTCTGCATTCTGTCAGTTACCAGATAGTGCCTCATGTTGTTATATAACTGCCTTATCTGTGCCTACCCTATTTCTCTAACATCAGAGTTTGTCTAAATCTTTTATTTATTTACTGTCCGTATTAAACATTCTATATAGTACTTGAATGAATGAATGGATGAATGCATAAGTAAATGGCTAAGTAGATGATGAAATTATGGACACGTAATATGAACATTGTGTCCTCAATACAAACCAGTTTAATATTCCAATTCTTAATATTCTTATATAGTGGGGAGAGAGTGGCAAACTGGGAGAGAACTCAGACTTTTTACTAGTTAAGTGACTCTCAAACTTTAGTATTTATCAGAATAACGTGGAGAGCTTGTTAAACCACAGATGGCTAAGCTCCACTCTCAGAGTTTCTGATTCAGTAGGTCTGGGATGGGATCTGAGAATTTTCATTGCTAACAAATCTCCAGGTGATGCCCATGCTGCTGGTCCAAAGTCCACATTTTGAGACAAACTAATCAAGGATAAATTTGATGAGTTCAATTACTGAGCATGCTACTTTCAGCTGTGGGATTGAGCAAGGTTCTTAAATACTGAGTCTTAGTTTCATTATTTTAAAAATTAGCTTAAGTTGCAGAGTTATGATGATATAATATTTCAGAAAGAGCCAGACACACAAAAAGTCATTAACACATATTAGATTGCTTCCTTTCCACCCTTCTGAGGAAGCGGCTGAGAGTGCCTCACACTGCAGTCCTTCCTTTTCCTTGTCTCCATCGGTTCTAGAAAGTTATACTATACTATTCTTTCATAAATGTGCTTAAATCCAACAGCATACTCACTGGAATCAAGATATTGGATAGCAGAAGCAATAACACAGACGTCGGGCACAGAATTCATTACTCACAGCCAATGGCAGTTCTTAGTTCAGACTATAGTCGGTTCCAGTTACAAATATTCCTTGTTCAAGTGCAGGCTTCTGCTTCAAAACAACTCAGAGACACCGACTGCTTTCTGTTTTATCTCCTCATATAGCAGCGATAGCGCTTAAAGTTATCCCCAATCTGATGCCATTCTGTCTCACTTCATCAAAAGGCACAAAGGAGCCCTATCTTTGCTTTATTACAGCATCCTTTCAACAGACCCTTTGCTTGGGAAAGAACAGAGCTGAGCTTCAATGATATTGCTTAACTTAGGAACTTGATCATTAGCAAAATTAATTGCAAAAACAGAGACTATAGTAGTTTAAAACTTCTCTGTTGAGAGATTTCTCCTAATTTTAAGTGGTTGGATTACAATGATTACGTACCTCTCTTCAGGCTGGTATTGTCAAAATGGTCTCCCTTAAAGTTTTTTTGTTTTTTTTTTTAACCTATTTTGTTGGGCTATTTTACTAGACAGTAAAATTATTATATGAATTACATGTTCTTGACTCATTCAATCCTGACAATCAGAGACTATACTGACCCTGTGCCCAGTTGGGTTCTGAGGTTGAGCCTAAGATCTGAGTCACAATCATGCATATTAAAGCTCAACACCTTTATGTTATATAAATCCACCAAAGACCAGAGCTGGGAATGTCTACAAGGAACAACTCACATTGACTGGCATCAAGTCTTCCAGGCTTCCTCAGGGGGAGTCAGAAAAGGGACAGGTATTACTTGGGGCTCCTGACATGCAATACAGAGAGTTTCTGAAGGTCGAGTGTGACCTCCTACTGCTCTTGGAGAGAGAGTTCACTCCATGTTTGGGAAAATGAATTACTCCCACTTGTTTTAACTTTCTGAGAACTTTTATCCTCAGGTTTCTGGCAATTCTATCCCCACACATCAGCACGACAACTGGGCTGAATAAGTCTGAAACACTGTCAGTGACAGATGAGTGTGCTTAGGTTTGGTGACTTTGCTTTCTTCACTTTGGCGTACAGCTTCTTTTCATCAAAGAGGCAAAACAAACCACGGAGAACATGAAGAGAAAAACCCTTTGTATCTCATCTGACACCAGATGGATCACCCTAGTCCCTGCCAGTAGCAAGCTTGTTAGAATATGAGAAAGGGGAATTGGGATCGCCCAGTGCATTTTCTCCGCCACCAGGCAGCCAGTGCTTATTAGAGGAAATCGTAAAATCATATATATCAGTCCACTCCAAAAAAATGCTCTCTGATTTCAACTGAGCCTTTTGACCAGTGAGCAGTCATTTGAATCATCTCTTGTTGAATCATAATTTCATTTGCTATCACAGTTATTTCAAATTGTCTTCATACTTCATGTTTAGAAGCTTCACCCAACGCTTTCCAAATCATGACATCATTCTCCCTCTAAGTTATCAAGAATATCAGGACTATTTAACAGCGGTTTCCTCAGCTCTTCCTCTCGCTGTTCCTGTATTTTGGATTTACCATCTCTTTCTGCATACCTGACACACTTCTGAGGAAAGGGTTCCCATCTCCCTTGCCAAGTCTCTGTGTGTGTGCTCAATCTCACCCCCTCACGCTTCCTCCCACTGATTAGCTATTTCCTCACTTTGCTTTCTCCTTCTTTTTGGCTCTAAAAATTCCTATATACTGGTGACGATATATGACTATTAGTCTTAAAACTACTTTCTCATAACTTACCTCTCTCTCAAGCTCTTATCCAGTATCTCTGTTTCCTTTCACACCTAAGGTTGGCTTCTGCCCCCACTACAGTATTACAACTGCCACGATTTGTCAGTCTATATCCTCACACTCTCTATCGCATGGACCAAGGTGAGCTCCTCGATTGTTGTGGTTTTAAAAAATGTTTTCTTTGTTATTTGTAGCATCCACGGTTGCTTCCAAATTTTTCATTCTTCTTCTTTTGTCTCCTTAATTGACTCTTATTCAAGATTCCATTTCCTAAATATAGCTGCTTCTTGAGATTCTGTGCTAAACCCTTTTTTTTTTTTTGCTTTTCCTTGCTTTCTCCTTTAGTGAGCCCATTTATCATCATGGTTTGAACTCTTTCCACTGGACAAATAACAGTGTATCCCTCTGGTCCCCCTTTCTCTCTAAACACACACTTCATCACCTTCTCAAACTCAAAATATTATAAAATAAATTAAATCCTCTTTTACAATGAACCTTTCCCCCTAGTTTCCTGTTTTGATCATACAACACTGTTTCTCTATTTATGTTGTCACTCTCCTACTGAACAGTTTCCATGAGGACTAGTTTGTTCATTCCTCTCTCCTAACAACTTCAATAATCCTGGCACACGGTCACCATTATATAAATGGGTGCCAAATTAATGAATGGGAGAAGAAATGGATGAATCCTGGTTATCTAGGCTTGAAAAACTCTTATTTCCATTAACTCACTAATCCAAATTGTGACCAAGTCTCTTAGGTTTACTTTTACAGCATCTATTCTCTCCACACTCTGTATTCTGACTGCAGTTACTTTGATGGTTTAAATTCCTCTTGCCTGGCCTCTGTCTTTAGCCTCCTAGTTGATCTTTCCAATGGCTGGAAGCAGTTTCTCGCTCCTCTGAATTCCTTCTATACATTTAGGATATTTATTACTTGTAGTAGGTGGCATGGCTGCGGCATATATTTTGTAATGGCTCACTAAATTGCACTATCATTTAAGTAGAAGTTGTATCATGTTATACTTTTCCTCTTTCACAGCATTTAATGTATATTTCTTTATTATTAAAATAACTGGTGAATAAGCAGATGTGAATGAGTAAATACCACTATCAGAGCAAACTTCTTAAAGCACAACTCTTACCTGATCATTTCCCTACAGTTAAAACCTTTATTTAATGGTTCCTCATTGCATACTAAATTAAGCTTAAACTCCTCAATTGAGAATTTAACTTCGACCCTACTACTTCTTCCCCACCCATAACATAGTCCAAAACCACCTTGCCAAGGTTATATCTCCTTCCCTTCCTATATATCCTGTACTTTGACCATTGCAGGGGAAGCAAAACTTTACCTCTACCCACCTTAGGTTTTTAGCTGGGGATCTTTAACAAAAAGACAGATTAACAGGAGAAAAACAAAAAGTTTATTAATGCTTGCTGCATGCATCACATGAGAGAAACCTTGACAAAAGTAGCTCAAAGTGATGGCTAGAACTCTGGCTTTCTATAGCATCTTCAGCAAAGAACAGTACACTTGTAGAGAAATGACAGGAGAAAGAATAGCAGTTTTACTCCTCCAAGGGTGGCAAACCACAGGAAGGTAAATATATTGGAGGGGTCCAACGTAGTAAGGTTTGTTTGCAAATTCCTTTGGTGCCTCTGGGCTGCTAAAAGTCTATCTCCAGTAAAAAGAGAATTTATATCCTGCCTTTAGGCAGAAAAGGGAGAGAGTAGAGAGACCTTTTTCTGCATTTGCTGTTTCTTAATTGCCTTCAGCTCAAAATAATATTTATGTCAGAGGCATATTTTAAGGTCACATATTCTAATTTCCTTCACCATTCTAGCTTGCTCTACCACTTACAATCCTCATTTTATATAGGTTGTTCTCTCCAAAAGCCATTTCCCATCTTTGTTTCTGCCTCTTAAAATCCTATCTACTCTTCAAGACCTATCTCCAAGAGTTCAGCATATTGGAAGCAAGGGTAAAACAGGTCAGAGTGAGAAGATAGAAGAAAATAAAGAAACTGGGGACCTGTTGTCTATAGATTTATCTTTTGATAAATCTCTGCCTGAACTATGTGTACTACTTTCCAAAATTCCTGTCACTGTTCTGCTCTTTGTTGTGGACCCATGACTAGCATTTAGCATAGACTGTGTTTAAAATAGTCTAGTCTAGTCAAAATTCTCTAGTCAGGATCAGAGCATATGGATCTAGTTTCTTCTAACCTCAAGTTGGTCACAGTTTTGCAGGGGTGATCAGCAAGTACATAACAAAATCTAGTATGTGGCAATGGATGAATAAGTTAGTGTTGGAAGAATAGGATAGGCAACCGGAAGATTTTTTTCTCATATTTTGTCCAACTTCCTTCTTCATATGATTTCTTGGTTTTCTTTATTACCTGTAATACCTTTATTCACTGGTGCTGGAAGCAGCCTGACTCATTTTTATCAATTTTAATCTCATAAATAAATTTTTATATAAATATAGGTGGTATCACTTGCTCTCAGGTTGAGAGAAACCTAGCGCATTGTCTCAGGAACATAGATTCTGGTCCCATTGGATGTAGTCTTAGAGTCAATGGAAGCCTTTTACCACATCAGTCACTAGTTATTACTAAGTGACCACCCAAGCATGGCCTTAGTCTATACAAAGCCAGTCACACAGATGTAGCCCTTGTTTAGGTGCTTACAAACTGAAACTTTAATTCACAGTTCTGCTCCTAGGATCTGCCAAAATCAAAAGCTCTGCCTGCCAGCTCTCTACTCGGGAAATCGTTAATTAACACCTCTTCACAAACAGAGCTAACTCTGATTTTCCTTCTGCTTCATTCATTTTTTTTGTCTTATTATCCTCCTGGCATAAACAGGTAGGATCAAAAGCTGCACCACTTAGTTAACTTCCATACCACCCTTAAGTCTGCCCTAGTATTTTTGTCTCTGCCAGACAAGAGTTTCCTTTCCACCTCACCCAAGGGTATATTCTATTGTGTATTAGAGCTACAAGGATGCAAGCTGACACTCTGGAGAGGATGCTAAACAATGTTAGGGAAATACTAAAAGGCATCCTATTGAGAAAATCATCTGCTTACTAAAGATTAGAACCACATAGGGAAGCCAAACATGCCCAAGTAGGAAGAAGACATAAAAACAGAAGGTCAGAGGGTGTAGGGGTGAGTGACTGAAGGAAAGAAATAAATAGAAATCAAGTGACGCAGAGCCCATGAATTACCTAAAGGCAATGAAAATAAAACAGTATACACAAATACTTGGTGATTAGGTAAAAGTTGGGAAGTTATATGTAAATCTAGAGCTTCTCTTATTCAAACCCTATTCAATTCTTCTGAAAGTAATTTCATCCATTTTCATACTTTAAACTTTAAGCATAGTTGCTCCTTTTCATTCATTTATAGAACAGGCATTCATAAGAACACTGCACTTTCCTATGATGACTAATTTGAGGGGGAAAAAAAAGAGGGCCACTGGTTTAGCAATAATTGCCAGATGGCAGCTGGGATACAAACACCCCCAGGCATCGCAAAGAACTAAAAAGAATAGTTTATTGCAGGTGATAGCACCACTTAAAGCAATGCAAATCATGACTAACAGATTTGAGAACAGTGTGGATTGCTTGTTCGGCATTAACTGAGACCTAAATAAAAATCAACTCTGAATCATCAGGGGAAATTAATGACATTTAAATCTATTCTTCTAAGATAAGGGTAAAGCATTCCTAGATTGTAGCTGGGGCTTTTGTGTCCCCAGAAAAAAAATAGCCTGTGAAATCCTCTGACAAGGCTCTGAATAACTCAAATGAATACAGCCTCAGTTCAATTTGGAATTAAATTACCATTTATAGTTCTGCTGGCATCTGTGTTATGCTGGCCTTTAGACAAATGCCTTTATTTTATTTTATTTTATTTATTTATTTAGCGACTACAGCTTGTTTCCATGTTTCTGAATATGGTTTAGATTCTGCCAACAAGATGGGCTTGTATGCAATTTGAAAGGCAGAACATCAAACCCAATTTTCCTTTGCCAGAGGTGAAAGCCACGTAGCTCTAGCACATGTGAATTCTTACTAGGGCAGTCTGAATCCATTCCCCTGCCAATCACTCACTTTGGGGTGTGGGGGCAGCTGAGATGCGGGCAATCATTTTCTGCATTTTCCTGACCTCTAGTGGCAGCAGCTTCTTGACTTTCGGGATCATAGTTGCCATCTGTGACTTCACATTTGCTTCCCTAGTCCTTCCAACAGTTTTATGTGCATCTAACTCCCTGTATTAAATCCATTTCACTTGAAATACCTGGGAGGTTTTTGTTCTCTGAAATGAAATAGCCCCCTACCCGACTCCTATGGTTAAAATATGAGAACATTTTCTCACACATGGCAGTCAACAGTGACAGCTATTTTATCTTGTTGCTCTATTTTTAAACATCTCTATTCAGACATAATTCATATACCACAAAATTCATCCTTTTAAAGTATATGATTCGACAACTTTCATATATTCAGAATTGTGTGTCCATCCCTGCAGTTGATTGATTTTAGAACAGTCTAATAATCCCAAAAGAAACTCCACACATCTTAACCATCACTCTCCATTGTGACTGGTTTCTTTAACTTATAATGTTTTCAAGGTACATCCATGTAGCATGTATCACTACTTTGTTGCTTTATAGAGCTGAAGAATATTCCATTATATGGACAATACCACATTTTTAATCTATTCATCAGTTGAGGAATATTTGGATTGTTTTTACTTTTGGCTATTATGAACATGTATCTATAAACATTCATCTGCAATTATGGTTCTATAAGTATTCATGACATAAGTTTTTAGTTCTCTTGAGTGTATATCTAGGAGTAGAATTTCTAGATCATATTAACAGTATATATAATCATTTGAGCAACTTCCAGACTATTTTCCAGAGCACTTGCACCACTTTACATTCCTACCACCAGTGAATGAAGGGTCCACTTTCTCCACATCCTTGCCAACACTTCTTATTATCTTTTTAATTACAGCCACCCTAATGGATGTGAAAGTGTATCATGGGGGTTCTGATTTGCATTCATCTGATAGATAATGATGTTGAGCTTCTTTTTATGTGTTTTTTAGTCATTGCATGTGTTCTTTCCTCTTTTTTATTGGGTTATTTATCTTGAATATTGGGTTGTAAGAATGCTTTATGTATTATAGACACAAGTCCCTTATCAGACAGATAATTTGCAAATATTTTCTCTCATTCTATGGGCTGCCTTTTCACTTTCTTGATGTTGTCCTTTGAAGAACAACACTTTTTTTAAAAATTTATTTTTATAATAATCCTGTTTATCTATTGTTTCTTGTGTTGCTTGTGCTTTTAGTGTCATATCTAAGAAACTGCCTAATCTAAGGTTGCAGAGATTTATGCCTATATTTTTTCTAAGAGTTTTAAAGTTTTAGCCCTTACATTTAGGCTTTCAATTCATTTTGAAATTATTATTTTTTGCCTATGGATAAAGTAGAGATCCATGTGGATATCCATTTTTCCAGTACCATTTGTTGAAAAGACATTATTTTCCCATTTATTTGTCTGGATACCACAGCCCAAAAAAAAAAAAAAAATCAATTGGTTGTAAACATGAAGGTTTCTTTCTGGACTATCAATTCCTTTCTATTGATCTATATGTCTATCTTTATTTCATTACCACACTGTCTGGATTGCTATAATTTCATTTGTAAGTTTTGAAATTGGGAACTCTGAGTTCTCCAATTTTGTTCTTTTTAAAGTTGTCTTTTTTTTTTTTTTTTTTCCTATTCTTACTCCATTGAATTTCCACATGAATGTAATCAGTCAGCTTGTCAATCTCTATAAAGAAGCCAGCTGGAATTTTGATAGAGATTGTGTTAAATTTGTAGGTCAGTTTGAGAATTGCCATCTTAACAATATTAATTGTTCCAATCCATGAACATGGGATGTCTTTCAATTTATTTTGGTTATTTTAGTTTGGTTTTATAGTTTTCAGAGTATAAGTAAGTTTTGTACTTATTTTGTTAAATTTATTCCTAAGTATTTTTTGATGCTATTGTAAATGGTGGTGTCCCCTGATTGACAATGGGTAGCCTGCTCATTGTATATCAGTTTTTGCTTCTGGGGGGTGGTGGCCTAGCTTTTAAAGTGCCACAGAGATTTCAAGCCAAGATTACACACCCCACTTGATTATTGTATTAATGCAGACAATTTTAAACATATCCTCCAATTTTGGTTAAAATCTGAACTAAGTTTTAGCTAATATGGATGATGAACTTATTTGAGATGTTCCACTCGAGGTGCTCCACAGTATATTATACTTATGCCTTGATAGTTAAAATTTGGTGCCATTTTTACAGCCATTTTGCATGGTGTGATAATGAACAGGAAAATGGATGGAGAGTGACTTTATTTTTGTTTTTACAGATAAAAATATTGATTCATTCTGGGTAGTTGTAATATTGGTGATTCAAATTTTTTAAAAATCTTGGTATTCACAGAATTTTCTTCAATATGCATGTGTAGCTTTCATAACAACAAAACAGGATGGTATGTAAAACAAAACAAAGCAATGGGTTTATCCAAGATACATCCACTAATGGAAGTGTGGCCTGAATATAATAGAGAAATAGCTTCAATCTTTAAAGTCTTTTTCTGTTACTAAAAACAGGAACTGGCTTTGGTGGTGCTGGTTCCCTGATCCTCTTTGCTGCACTTTTTTACATTCTGTCCAGTTGCCTAGGTTTGTTTTCACTGCTGTCATTTGTAGCCGGGTGGGGGATACTAGGTACTAATTATAGAATAAATGAAAGAATAAAAATTTCCAAAAGACATGAAAATTTCCTTAGTAAGATTGATCTAAAAATCATGTTGCTTTTTACCTAATAAATGTGTTTTAAATTCAGTCCCTCCTCTTTATCATGTTTTATGCCACAGGATTATTTCAGGCCATCATTGCCTGACACTTTGCAATAGCCTGGTAGCCTCTTTCACTACTTACTGCTCAGTTGGGACAACTACACATTGTGGTCAGGTTGAACTGCCTAAATCCCAACATATAATGTCACTTTCTGTAGTAGGTTGAATGGTGGGCCCCTAAAAAGATATGATTACATCGCAAAACCCATGAATATAACCTTATATGAAAAAAAAAGGTCTTTTGCTAATGTAATTAAGAATCTTAAGATGAAATCATCTTGGATTATCCCTGTGGGCCCTAAATCCAATGACAAGTATCCTTATAAGAGACACAGAGTGGAGAAAGACAGAGAAGAGGAGAAGGCCATGTGAAGATGGAGGCAGAGATCGGAATTATGCAACCATGAGTAAAGAAATGCTAGGAGCCACCAGAAGCTGGAAGAAGCAAGGAAGCATTCTCTTCTAGAGTCTGCAGAGGGACTGTGGTCCTGCCAACACATTTATGTCAAACTTTTGAACTCTAGAATTGTGGGAAAATAAATTTCTGTTGTTTTAAACCACGAAGTTTATGATAATTTGTTATAACAGCACTATGAAATGAATATACTTCTCAATCTATAAATTCTTCTTATATCTCCATGAGCTAAAACTGTGTTTCTCAAACTTAAGAACTCATAAACCCTTAAGAATATTTCTATAGGCCCCTGGGATGCATGGACCCCATTTTGAGAAATATTGCAAATTCCTGTCACCATCTGGTTTTGCATTCAATGAGTATTTCCTATGCACCAGACATTGTTGTAGTCTAGGAGTACATCAGAAATGTGATTGGTACAATCTCCACTCTTTTGAAATTTATATATCCATGGGAAGAATGAGTAAGATAATTATAGATACTCATAACGACTATGAATAAAACATAGGCTCATGGGATAGAGTGTGAACAGAGTGCCAAACACTTCTACTTTCAAATGAATGGTCAGGAAACTCCTCAGTGAGGAGATGACTCTTAAGCAGGAAATGGATAAAATGAAGCAGCCACTCAAGCAAAGTGAGAGAATAACATTTTAAATGGAGAGTGTGGGAGATTTGAAGAGAAAGGTATATGGGGCCAGATTCTGGACAGTCTTGCAGGCGCTGATGGAGACTGTAGATGTTAGTCTAGGTACAAGGCACAATCATTAGTAGGTTTTAAGTAGGAGAGTAATATGATGTGATTTCCTTTATAAAAATAAAATCACTCTGTTTTGTGAAAAATTAATTTAAATTCCTTATTGAGGGCATTAAGAGGAAGTGCAGAAATGAGTTTGAATCTCAGACTAGGAGGAAAATGTGGAAAGGACTGGAAGGATGAATGTCATATTATGTAAGTACAACAAGCAGAACCTTTTGTTGGACTGGATGTAGAAAGTGGGGAAAAGAAGAATGGGCCTTACAAATCTGGATGAATGAGGTCATCCTTTTGAAGGTAGAAAAAAGGTAATAGGTTTGTAGGGGAGAAAATTAGGAGTTCTGCTTTGGAGATGTGAAGTTTAAAATACTATTAGCTATTCAAGTAAGAGTTACATATTGACATTTGCATAAATGAAGTAAATGCTCATTGAAGAGGTCAGGACTAAAAGCATATACTTGGGACTTATCAGCATGTAGATGATGTTAAAGAAATGAGACTGGATTAAATCAATGTCAGAGAATACAGAGACAAGAATAGGAGAAGAGGAGAGAGGAGAGAAGAGAAGGGAGAGGAGAAGAGAGAGAGGGTCAGGGAAGAGAGGACAAGAAAGACTGAGCCCTAGGGAATACCAGCATTTAAATTCTTGCAGATTAGGGTGTCTCTACCATAAGAGAAAGCCTGGAGAGTATAATGTCATAGAAACAAAGAGGAGAAAGTGTTCCAATAGGAAGTGATTTCTCATCTCTACTGTATGCTGTTTAAAGTTTGTATACGGTGAAGAACAGAGCACTGATTTGGTAATGTGGAGGTAATTGGTGATTTCCAAAGAGCAGCTGTAGTAGACTTATGAGTATGGAAGTCCAACTGTAATAGATTTAGGATAGAATGAGAGGTTATAAAGTGGAGACAGGAACTAGGTATCATTAGAGGTTAGTTTTTGTTTTTTTGGGGTTTTTTTTTCATAGAATGGAAGCAGAGAGATAGAATAATATGTAGAGGGATATGTTGGACCACGGGTGGCATTTTCTAAGACAGGAGACAAAAGATTGTATTTGTGTACATGTGGAGATGAATAAATAGGAAGCAAGAAACTGATGAATCAGAAAGAAAAGAGTTACTGGCAGCAAAGAAGTCCTTGGGGAGCAAAAGAGGATGATATTCCAGGCACACAGGAAGAATTTAGCCCATGATAGAAGCAGGAAAAACTCCTTAACTATATCAAGAGGGAAGAAAAACAATTGTAGGATAGAAGGAGGCTGCAACTGTGTCAGCATTTAACGTGGTCATCAAATGTGCCAGAATATTCATTTATTTTAGATCATTATCAAAATTTTAAAATTAATTTTTAAAAACCTCTTTCAGAGTCATGAACACCTGAAAATGTATCAGCCCACTCAGTTTGATAAATAAAAATCTACAAAATGAAGTCCAAATTTGTAATTTTGACTTCTTGAACTCATGAGACCAGTTTCTTAAATATGTATATAACTCTTCATCATTTTTTTTTTCTTAAAAACAAAGTCTCTCACATTAAAATGCTCTTGTCAACATTGTAATAGTCTTTAGCCAAAGTCTAAACTGGAAAAGAGTATACCTGAAGAATACACATCCTTAACTTTCTTTGTTCTTTTGGACCACGGGGGTTAACGGTTTTTTACTGGAGGTTCTATTCTCCAGTTTGTTGTGATCCAGCCTACTGTTTTACCGTTCATTATTTTGAACTATTCTTTATTGTCCTAGAGAAGATTTAGACTTCCCACACTTCCTGCATGAACTTTTTTGTCCACATGGAATGCTGTTAAGCTCACCATTCTATTCCATTTCTTAGCATAGTACTCACTTGATCAACTGTTGTTGAAAGGTTTCTGGGACATTGAAGACATAGATACATAATATAAGTCATATTTTCTATTTTCCACACGTAATGTGCTAATATGTAATTCAGAAGGAGGAGAGCGTATTTTTAGGTCAGAGGAGGTCTAAGGTAGGGTTCATTAAAGAGGTAAAATCCCATCTGAGCAGAACAGTAAAGGATGTTAGCCATCCTTGGTACAGGTTGAGGTAAAGGACCAGATAAGGAAAGAAACCAACATGATTAAAGGACAGAATATATACCATCCCTGACTTTGGCTGAATCATAGGTAGATGAAAGGAAAATAGTGAAATGAAATTGTAAATGTAAATTCAAACCGGGTTAGGAAGTGATCTTAGAGATACAGGTCAAACACTGCCAGCATAGATCTGAAATCAATGGATAGCCATTGATGTTTTTTAAGGTGGGAGGTGTTACATGATTAGAACCGTGCTTTTGAAAGGTAGATGAGGCAGCTATGTGCCTGGAAGACAAAGTTGAAAGGCTGTGACTAGCAATGGTTGTCAACCTTGTGAAAGATCTTGCTTTGGAAAAGGAGGTTAACCTAGACACATATCCATGGTCAATGTCTGTTCTTTTTCCATTAGGTTTCTTTTAAAATGCAATAGTTTAAACAAATGAAAAAAAAAGTCCCAAATAAAACAAGGTCAGAAATTTTATTGACTCCTTAAACATTCACTAAATGGGGAAAGCAATGACCTTACTTTCTGCTGAGACCTTCCTGAAAGCTTGCCAAAGTGGAAAGCTTCAGAATATCCTGATCATTTGTCAAGAGGCTCAAATTTGTTACTCCTAAAAGGATCAGTATTCTACAGCTGGGATAGGTCCTAATGACATCAGCTAAATATTTTACAGTGCCCTAAACATTGTTTTTGAATGCTAACAGAAAAGATGACCATTTTATTTCCTTATTTTTCAATGCATTAGTTACGTATCTGCTTAAATGTTTATTCCGTTTTTTGTTTCTTCTTCTAAATGACCTTAAGTATATCTTTATTTCTACATTTATCTGTCTAAAATGTACACAGCAATATAGGACAGGGTAAGGCCTGCTTAAGGGACATTATAAAGATGTTATCAAGCTTATTAGAATGTAGAATGTGATACTGTACATAAATCTATCTTACTTTCCCTATTCAGGAGATTCTTCATTCTAAGACAGTCAAAATCTCTGAAGATTTTAAAGATTTAAGCTATACGTTTCCTTTACTTTTTTAAAAGAGGGGGTTGCTTGCTTTCACACACATAATAAAAAAAAAATTGCTTAGAGAGGAATAAAAAAGGGGACTTAACACTGTTTCATAGATGATTTATAAATAATTGAAGAAATACATAAAAACCAACTACATTTTTAATGCACTGTCCTTACAAACAAATATATAGAAATAATAAAGTTTAATGTAAAGTAACTTTACTGTAAAATCTTTAGTAAGTCATGTTGCATCTTGAGCCACAAGTGATAATCCTAGTATAATCCAAGGTACTGGTTGTTGATTGTTTTCTATTCTCAGAAGGAATGAAATAAAAATCTACATTCATAGTAACTAGCTCACTTTTTAGGTTAGGAAACAAAATGAAGCTGATTTAGCTATAATGATTTCAGACATTAAAGCAAAACACATTTTTAGGATTTCTACAAAAATGATCAAAGTTTAAATACACCCAAAAGATAACAATTTTAACTGCATTTGCCTCTAATAAGATAGCCTCAAATTGTATAAATTTTTAAAAATGGATACAATTACTGGGAGGTTAAGGTAAACTACTAATATAGAGGGTGAATTCAACATCCTTCTATTAATCGTTGAAAAGACAAATAGCCAAAAAGTAACTGAAGATACGATTTGAACAGTAAAAATAACAACTTTATTCTAATGGAGTTACACAGATTTCTGTGCCCTCAAATTAGAGTAAAGAAATTTTTCTTGAGTGCATATGGCACATTCACAAAATTATTTACTAGGTCATGAATCAGGTAACAATAAATTTCAAAGCATAGATATCATGCAGCTCATGTTCTCTCTGGATTATGCAATTCAGTTAAACATGCAAAAGAACAACAACAAAAGATGAATAAATAAACCCCCATATATTTGAAAGTTTTTAAAAAACTTATCTAAACGACTTGTGAGAAAATTTGGCAATGTAAATTTTTTAAAATAATTAACTAAGGATAACTACATTGTACATTAAACCCTGTGGAAAAATGCAGAAACAATATTTTAAAGGAAATGTATAGCCTTAAATCTTTATACTAGGAAAGAAATACGGTTGAAAATTAGTTATAAAAGGAACACAGATTAAATTCCAAATTTGAAGGAATGATGGGAGCAGATCAATGAACTAGAAACACTTGCACATGAGTACCATGTGTACCAAGGCAAGACAATACATAATAACAAAAACTGGAAAAAGCACATATGCTAATCATTAGTAGAATATACACATACATTTTGTTATAATCACATTGGAATATTAAACAGTAGAAAAAAGGAATGAAAGAAATCTGCATGCAAGAGATTGGATACATCTTGGTATTAACCTGTCACGTAGAATGAATTGGAAAGTATCTGAAAGAAAAAGTCCCCCAAGATAGTATGCAGTGTATACTATTATACACTTTAAAAAGAAGCATTACATTTTTAAATTTTTTATTTTGAGATAATTATAGATTCACATACCATTGCAAGAAGTCATACAGAGAAATCTTGTACTCTTTATGCAGTTTCCCCCATTAGTAACATCTTGCAAAACCATACCACAATATCACAAGGATATTAACACTGATACAAACCATCAATCTTATTCGGATTTCCCAAATTTAACTTGTACTCATCTTTGTAGATGTATTAGTTCTATGTAATTTTATCACATGTATACGTTTGTATATGGAGCACTATAGTCAAGATATAGAACAAATCTATCTCAAGAATCCCTCCTATTTCTTTTTTATAACCACACCTCCCCAACCTTATCCCTTAATTCTGATAACTACTGATCTGTTCTATGTTGCTATAGTTTTGTTATTTCAAGAATCTTCTGTAAATGAAATCATATAGTATGTAACCTTGGGGACTGAATTTTTTCTGTTTTTCCTTGTTGATTCATCCATGTCGTTGCCTCTATTAGTCATTTTTCCATGTTATTGCTGAGTAGTTTTTCATGGTATGGATGTACCACAGTTAGTTTAACCATTCACCTGTGAAGGACATCTGTGTTGATTTCAGTTTGTAGCTATTATGAATAAAGCTGCTATTTTTCTTCATGTACAGATTTTTGTTTGTTTTAATGAACATGAGTTTCTATTTCTCTGGAATAAATGCCTGAGTTTTCCATAGCTCTGTTGTATGATAATTGTATATTTAGTATTATACGAAAGTGTCAAGCTGTTTTCCAAAGCGGCTGTATCATTTCACATTCCCACCAGCAATGTTCAAGTGATTGTTTCTCCGCGTTCTTGTCAGTATTTGCTATTGTCCTTATTTCTTATTTTAGCCATTCTGATAGGTGTGGTTAGGATCTCTCACTGTGGTTTTAATTTGCATTTTCCTAATGGCTAATGATGTTGAAAATCTTTTTATCTGCCAAATGTTTTCTATGCATTTTTCCTAAAAGTTTTATACTTAAGTCCATTACCCATTTTGAGTTAATTTCTGTATGAGGAAAGAGGTTTAAGTCATGATTTATTTCTTTACTTATGGATGTACAAGTGCTTCTGCATCTTTTGTTGGGAAGAGCATAGGAATAATGTCAAAGATTGGGTTCTCTGGAAAACAGAAACTGAGAGGGAAATTTCTGTGTATAAAATGAAGGAAGAGGAGAGGCTGGACTAAGTGAGATGCAGTCTCCGAAAAGAGCCTCAGCAGCCCTCACAAGCTCTTGAGGTGGAATGGTTCCAGAAAGCTGTCCTGCACTGGCGCGAGGGAGCTGGACCTACACACCCGTCCCAGTCTCCTCCCACACAGCACACGCGCACGCACACGTGCACACACACACACACACATTCACTCACTCACTCACACTGATTGGATGCATGCTGTCTCCGAAAGTAAGTGACCTTGGATGTGAAGAGTCTCAGGTAATTCCAAGAGGGAGTTGCAGGAAGACTTGCCAATCACCGACATTCCCGGCGCTTGGCTGGATTGGCTCCTCAGTCTTAAACAGATGATCCAGCAGCTAACTTCAGCATCCACGACAAATGATAAATTCAAAATGCAAAATAATGTTTACCTCTGGGAGTGGGGAAGACAGAGGAATGGCATAGTGGAGGAGCCCTTAGAAGTGACTTATTTGTAAGGCTTTTGTTTGTTTTGGGAGGTAGTTTCACAGGGGTTCATTGTGTTATTAAATGAGTAACTAAAAATGTGAAGAAATCAAAAAGTAATAAGAATCTTATACTTGGACCAATGATGATAGTGGTCTTATACCAAAAATCAATATATAAAATGAAAGGTAATTTAGATAAATGAACTTGTGATTCTTCCTAAAAGAAAAATGTTAGCTTCAGAAGCTGTAGCATTTCATTGCCCAGTTGAACTTCTTCTCCAGCACACTTTGTACAGTAGTATGTTTCCTATGCCTCATGTTTCCTCTCACCTTAATAGCAAATAAAATGTTCTTAATCCATTCCGAAAATCTATCCACAACTTTTGCTATATGCTAATTTGCTGTTCTGTTCTTGGATATTACCCAGACAAAGCAATGAATGATTCCAAAGCCTTAAAATTTAGTATTACTTTCTTGTCTTTTTAAGAGAGAAATCATGGTTTGACTTTCCTATTTCTTATACATGAATTCAGTAAAAATGCACATGGGGGAAATCATTGAAAGCTGAAATAACTGAGACTCCTGCAGATAATTTCCATTTCCAGTCTGATTCAGTGATTTCCATTTCCAGTTAGCTTCACTAGAATGAAAGTCTGTGAACTGTCATATATTTGCTAACAGCAATTCTCCCGGGGGAAAAAAATCATTTGTTGTCTCTGAAGTATGACTCTTTAGGCAGAGGATAATGTGTTTACTCTGTGGTGTCTGAGTTTTCCTCTTAGATTGAATTTGCCTTTACTTAAGTGATGGGTCCTGGGTGTGGGGAAGGGAGTGGTAAGGGGATAAAGGTCAGGTTCTCTTGATGGCACAAATCTGACAAGGAATTCACATTCAGTCATTTCCAATTCATAACCTAGACTTCTCTAGAAACCTGTATGCTATGTGATCCAATTTCCGACTTTTCATTCTTTGAAGTTTGTTTATGATTTGCAGGCATGCCAAGAGTGATATGAATATAAAAGAGCATTCAGAGTCATTGTTTCTGCAGTTGCTTTCCTAATCTGTAAAGTGCATCTCCCTGCATTTTGATTGCAGTGCCAATCAGGTTCTCCCTGTACACATGTGTGGTACTGCTTGCCATTCTGCTATATGACTTTTGATGGCAACAACCAGAATTTGTACAGAACCTCCATTTTTAAAGTTACCCCAGTGCAAAAAGCACTGCTGTTTAAGGATTTACACAAATGTCACAATTATAATATGTTACAATAAATGCTGCTATATATATTTCGTATAAAATGCTTTGTCACAATTTTTCTCCTCTGGTATGGAACTTAGAAGAGAAAATGAGATCTTTGAGTAGGAATTCTAG
Source organism: Balaenoptera acutorostrata (assembly GCF_949987535.1). Taxonomy (NCBI): domain Eukaryota; kingdom Metazoa; phylum Chordata; class Mammalia; order Artiodactyla; family Balaenopteridae; genus Balaenoptera; species Balaenoptera acutorostrata. Next base: position 126,707,585 of record NC_080068.1, on the reverse strand, counting down.
TAATGTTTCTCATTTTCTCATTACACTACTAGGGAGTAGGTGTGATTATTGTCATTTTACAAATTGTGACTGAAACTAGGATATGTTAGGTTATCTGAAGGGTAAAAGAGACTGATAAGGTTGCTAGAGTGGAACTCATTTTCTTTCCCGTCACACTAGAATTTTGTCAATTTTTTTCTGAGTGACTTGGATTTTAACAAGAATTCAAACCCAACAAACAAACAAAAAGAGTTTGGCTGCATGATATAATATTTGGAAAATCTAGGTTAATCTATGTTGCTCAAATTTCTTCACAGCAATACTTCTCAAAAAATTTAATAGTATGATACAGTGCAATGTAACCCATCCACCCCCCAAAGATGTAGGGTTTCCTTGTTTAACTTATAAACATCTCAAAAGAAATACTACTCCAAGGTACAGAATTTGAGAAAGGTGCTGCTTCCAAAGTATATAGACTTCTCAATAAAGTGGTTTTTTGAAAAAAAAAAAAAAATCTAGCTCAGTTTCAAAAGCAGAGAGTCACAAAATCACTTTTTCCACAAGGTATAGAGGAAACATTTACTTAGAGTGACTGCAAGTATGTGCTGAGGGTTACATGTATTTTGTTCTCAATGTTTTCTTAAAACCACAGGAAGGGATTAGGTTTTATATATTCTCTCAGATCTTCACATCTTTAAAGGCAGACAAAGGCATCAGGGTAGGCTGTGATTTATTCTCCAGAGGATTCCTATTTGCATTTTATAAGCATTTTTGTTTTGGCATATGTTCTAGCAAGAAGCCTAGAAAAGACTTCAGAACATGGCAGGCCTTTGATAAAAGGAAGGAAAATTGTCCCACACAGTGCTTTTCACACTGTTGGCCAAAAAAATTGGGTTGGGGAGGGGTTCTTGGCACTCATACTTTCTTTCATTCGGCTCTCCACCCTTTAACACACACCTATACATAGCACACATGCATATATACTCACAAACAATTCTAATGGGCAAACCAAGAGAAGTAAAATGTGGATCATGATATAGGTATAATGCTTTGAAATCTCTAGTCTTCAGCATTTGAAAGGAAGCTGATACGTGATTTTATCATTCTAATGTATTTCTTTCAATTTGTATAAATCAATATTTATCATGCTTCTACTACCTCTCAGGATTTATAGTAGAAATAAGGAGGCCAAGTATGAACAAGATAGAAAAAGCCCCTGAAGACTTGGGGCTTAAAGTCAGGTATGAACATTGAGGTGGAAATTGAAGAGTGGAGAAGAGGTTCAGGGCACAAAGCATTGGGTCAGAATGTGGGGATTTATACTTGTCTAGGAATGAGGAAGGTTTCCTTAAAGAACTAACTCTTAAACTGACAGGAAAGGTTGAACAGGAATAGGGTGAAAATGGAGGAGTAATAGCATCTCATATAAATATATCCCCCCCCCAACACACACACACACACACACACACACACACACACACACACACGCAAAATCACAGAACCAACAGATTCTGTAAATACAGTTTAAGTCTCCTGCATACGAACGAGTTCCATTCCGAGAGTGCATTCGTAGGTCCAATTTGTTCGTTAAGTCCAACAAAGTTAGCCTAGGTGCCCAGCTAACACAATCGGCTATATAGTGCTGTACTGTAATAGGTTTATAATACTTTTCACACAAATAATACATAAAAAACAAACAAACACAAAAATAAAGAAAACATTTTTAATCTTAGAGTACAGTACCTTGAAAAGTACAGTAGTACCAGCTACATCATCGCTGCTTTTACGCTTGCTTCCAGACATCCTGGGCTTGAAATAAAGATACTGTACTACCATACTCTATACAGTACTGTACAGTAAAGTACACAAAAGCACAACCACTTGTAGAGGATGCACGCACATGACAATGTACGAACTAACTTACATAACTGGACATGCGAAAGCATGTTCGCATATTTGAAAGTTCACAATTTGAAGGTTCGTATGTAGGGGACTTGTTATAATGCTTGAAATCTGAAAGAAGCTCAGAAGATTTAAACAGCATAAAGGACAAAGGTAAAGTGAGATAAGGCTAGAGCTATACGGACCAGACTGTGGATAGTTTTGTAAGGATTTTGTATATTTTAAAACAATGTGAAGTAACCACACAGTTTTAAGAATGCAATGACAGTTAGATTTGTATTTTCAAAAAAAGATTTCTCTGGTTTCTGGGCCAAGAATGAATTAGAAAGCGCAAACACGGACAAGAAGATAGTGATCAGGAAACTTCTACAGTGGTAATTATTTGAATTTCAATGATGATGACATAAGAAGAAATTTTAATATTCTACACATATTTCTGAGGTAGGAAAAACAATTTCATGAATGATTAGATGTGGAATATGAGGGAGAATGAAAAATCAAGGATTGCTTCGAAGTTTTAAGTTTGATTACCCTGGGGGACGGTGGTCCCTTTTGCAATGAAAAGGAGCACCGAAAGAGAAATATGCCTCCTTGAGATGATGAGTTTGCTTGGTTAATACATTGAATTTTTTTTTTTTTTTTTGGACTTCGGTACGATCTTACTTCTTCTTCTTTTTTTTTTTTTTTTAACGATTTTATTGGACCAAAATTACTTCACAATGGTGTGTTAGTTTCTGTTTTATAACACAGTGAATCAGCTATACATATACATATATCCCCATATCTCTTCCCTCTTGCATCTCCCTCCCTCCCACACTCCCTATCCCACCCTTCTAGCTGGTCACAAAGCACCAAGCTGATCTCCCTGTGCTATGCAACTGATTCCCACTAGCTATCTATTTTACATTTGGTAGTGTATATATGTCCATATATACACTACCACTCTCTCACTTTGTCCCACCTTACCCTTCCCCCTCCCCGTGTCCTCAAGTCCATTCCCTAGTAGGTCTGCGTCTTTATTCCCGTCTTGCCCCTAGGTTCTTCATGACCTTTTTTTTTTTTTTTTAGATTCCATATATATGTGTTAGCATACGGTATTTTTCTCTTTCTGACTTACTTCACTCTGCATGACAGACTCTAGCTCCATCCACCTCACTACAAATAGTTCAATTTCATTCCTTTTTATGGCTGAGTGATATTCCATTGTATATATGTGCCACATCTTCTTTATCCATTCATCTGTCAATGGACACTTAGGTTGCTTCCATGTCCTGGCTATTGTAAACAGAGCTGCGGTGAACATTGTGGTACATGACTCTTGGAATTATGGTTTTCTCAGGGTATATGCCCAGTAGTGGGATTGCTGGGTTGTATGGTAGGTCTATTTTTCGTTTTTTAAGGAACCTCCATACTGTTCTCCATAGTGGCTGTATCAATTTACATTCCCACCAACAGTGCAAGAGGGTTCCCTTTTCTCCCCACCCTCTCCAGCATTTATTGTTTGTAGATTTTTTGATGATGGCCATTCTGACCAGTGTGAGGTGATACCTCATTGTAGTTTTGATTTCCATTTCTCTAATGATTAATGATGTTGAGCATTCTTTCATGTGTTTGTTGGCAATCTGTATACCTTCTTTGGAGAAATGTCTATTTAGGTCTTCTGCCCATTTTTGGATTGGGCTGTTTGTTTTTTTTGATATTGAGCTGCATGAGTTGCTTGTAAATTTTAGAGATTAATCATTTGTCAGTTGCTTCATTTGCAAATATTTTCGCCCATTCTGAGGGTTGTCTTTTCATCTTGTTTATGGTTTCCTTTGCTGTGCAAAAGCTTTTAAGTTTCATTGGGTCCCATTTGTTTATTTTTGTTTTTATTTCCATTTCTCTAGGAGGTGGGTCAAAAAGGATCTTGTTGTAATTTATGTCATAGAGTGTTCTGCCTATGTTTTCCTCTAAGAGTGTGATGGTGTTCGGCCTTACATTTAGGTCTTTAATCCATTTTGAGTTTATTTTTGTGTCTGGTGTTAGAGAGTGTTCTAATTTCATTCTTTTACATGTAGCTGTCCAGTTTTCCCAGCACCACTTATAGAAGAGGCTGTCTTTTCTCCATTGTATATTCTTGCCTCCTTTATCAAAGATAAGGTGACCATATGTGTGTGGGTTTATTTCTGGGCTTTCTATCCTGTTCCATTGATGTATATATCTGTTTTTGTGCCAGTACCATACTGTCTTGATTACTGTAGCTTTGTAGTATAGTCTGAAGTCAGGGAGCCTCATTCCTCCAGCTCCATTTATCGTTCTCAAGATTGCTTTGGCTATTCGGGGTCTTTTGTGTTTCCAGACAAATTGTGAAATTTTTTGTTCTAGTTCTGTGAAAAATGCCAGTGGTAGTTTGATAGGGATTGCATTGAATCTGTAGATTGCTTTGGATAGCATAGTCATTTTCACAATGTTGATTCTTCAAATCCAAGAACATGGTATATCTCTCCATCTATTTGTAAAATCTTTAATTTCCTTCATCAGTGTCTTATAGTTTTCTGCATACAGGTCTTTTGTCTCCCTAGGTAGGTTTATTCCTAGGTATTTTATTCTTTTTGTTGCAATGGAAAATGGGAGTGTTTCCTTAATTTCTCTTTCAGATTTTTCATCATTAGTGCATAGGAATGCAAGAGATTTCTGTGCATTAATTTTGTATCCTGCTACCTTACCAGATTCATTGATGAGCTCTAGTAGTTTTCTGGTAGCATCTTTAGGATTCTCCATGTATAGTATCATGTCATCTGCAAACACTGACAGTTTTACTTCTTCTTTCCAATTTGGATTCCTTTTATTTCTTTTTATTCTCTGACTGCTGTGGCTAAAACTTCCAAAACTATGTTGAATAATAGTGGTGAGAGTGGGCAACCTTGTCTTGTTCCTGATCTTAAAGGATATGGTTTCAGTTTTTCACCATTGAGGACGATGTTGGCTGTGGGTTTGTCATATATGGCCTTTATTGTGTTGAGGAAAGTTCCCTCTATGCCTACTTACTGGAGGGTTTTTATCATAAACGGGTGTTGAATTTTGTCGAAAGCTTTCTCTGCATCTACTGAGATGATCATATGGTTTTTCTCCTTCAATTTGTTAATATGGTGTATCACATTGATTGATTTGCATATATTGAAGAATCCTTGCATTCCTGGGATAAACCCCACTTGATCATGGTGTATGATCCTTTTAATGTGCTGTTGGATTCTGTTTGCTAGTATTTTGTTCAGGATTTTTGCATCTATGTTCATCAGTGATATTAGTCTTTAGTTTTCTTTTTTTGTGACATCTTTGTCTGGTTTTGGTTTCAGCATGATGGTGGCCTCGTAGAATGAGTTTGGGAGTGTTCCTCTCTCTGCTATATTTTGGAAGAGTTTGAGAAGGATAGGTGTTAGCTCTTCTCTAAATGTTTGATAGAATTCGCCTGTGAAGCCATCTGGTCCTGGGCTTTTGTTTGTTGGAAGATTTTTAATCACAGTTTCAATTTCAGTGCTTGTGATTGGTCTGTTCATATTTTGTATTTCTTCCTGGTTCAGTCTCGGCAGGTTGTGCATTTCTAAGAATTTGTCCATTTCTTCCAGGTTGTCCATTTTATTGGCATAGAGTTGCTTGTAGTAATCTCTCATGATCCTTTGTATGTCTGCAGTGTCAGTTGTTACTTCTCCTTTTTCATTTCTAATTCTATTGATTTGAGTCCTCTCCTTTTTTTTCTTCATGAGTCTGGCTAATGGTTTTAATACACTGAATTTTAAGTTAACAACCTATGTTCAATTTAACCAGTGCTTACAGAACTAGTGAGAAAGTGTAGGAGTGACCGTGGCTCCCTCACTCTCCCCCATTCTGGCAGTGATGCTATTCCCCAGCCCCTTCTCATTCTACAGGGGTTGTTTGATTTAGGACCATAGAGTTCATCCCAACTTGATCTCTGAAGCAGCGTTAATTTTGAATTGGATTCCAGTATTGAATGTAATGCACAAGCATGCAGCTAAGTGTCATTCATGATTGCGGACATTCCCTCCAGAAGTATCAGATAAAACCTAGTGTGACTAAGCAAACCTTCAGGAAAACTCATCAGTTTATTCCTGTCAAAACATCATTACTGGTAAGCTTGATACCCTGAGTCTAAAGCAAATTGAGAATCTTCTTTTCTCTTTTTCTTTTTCTTCTTTTTTAAAGTACATTATGTTTCATTTTCTTTCTGAAAATACCAGATAACTTAGCAGGCATATGTACAGATTTAACTTCAACTGACGCTCTCAGGTCACAAATTATGATAGTGATGAATGTCTGTAAATTGCTTTGAGTAACGTTGGGTCCCTTGTTTTCATTTACAAATTCAAACTTATATCTCGTGGGTATAATCAGATGTGCTAACCTTGTCCAGTTGTATGCTAATCTCATAACAGGCCTTAAAATCAGATTTTAATTCTTAACAGTTTAATCGACTTTTCCCGTTAGAGGGTAGCAAACTGTTACCTCTAAGACAAGACAAGAATTGTGTGTGATTCTTGGAATAGGAAATGGCAGTCCCATCTTTCTGAAGCTCTAGTTCCTTATGTGAGCTTCAGGACATTCTACCTCACATCTAGAGCCTCTGTGATTAAGGAACAGCAGTTCTTTGTACAAGGTCAATGGAACTCTGATTTTTAAAGTTGCAGAGACTCATGGTGAGAAACATAAAAAGAGAGTAAACAAAATGAATGGAAAGAATTACTAGAGATTGATTAGTTCCTATCTTTGACCAGTTCTTTCCAGAATTTAAGCTATCTCTGCTTTCTCTGTTAGATAAACAATAGCCATTGAAAAACTAAGGCAAATCTAATGTTAGAAGAAAAACTTTGGGATTAAAAAATAGAGAAAGAAAAACCCTTTTAAATAAACCCTATGATTTTATTACCTACTATTATGTTCCAGTCCATAAAGTGTGTCCCATGTTTGAAAATATAGTGTCAACCATTGGAGCATTTAATACACAATGTAAACTTGGCTTCTCTTTGTTCTGGAACAGACTGAACTCATGTGAAGCCAAACTTCAGATCCAAGTACAACTGGAAAATTAGAACTTTGATCTTGCAGGAAAGGCATATCATGAACTCAGTTTAATTGTCTTCTGTAGTTGGTGTTTCTGTAACCATGATAACAAACTATGAAAATCAGTAACTGTTACCATTTAGGGCTTGTAAACCATCAAGCTACCAGGATTGTAAGGAAAAACTGTATGGAAAGGACTTACTGTGGTAAAGGAGAACAGGGTGGAAGAAGGAGAATTTCAGAGAAAGCAGCACTTTTCTGGTACAGACTGAACACTCAAGCTTAGATTTCCCATTTACAGAGTTCTACGATCTCTGGAGTTCTACCATCCATTAACTTCATCTATATGAATTATTTAATGTAGATCTGAGCCTTGGATGGTAGAGTGCTTTCTAAGCTGATGTCCTATTGCAAAGTAAGTATCATTTAAAAAATCAGTACCTTGTATGTGTGTCTTATACATTTTTGAAGATAAGGACTACTTATTTACCAAATAGATCAACTAACATTAATGGAATTTTACAGAGTAAAAATAAAGTAAAAACTTGAAATTTTATAATTTTTATTTACTACTGTAGTTAATTTTTTTACTCTCAAAAGTTAGTACACAAAGTGGTTTTTCTAATGTACCAAAAGGCTCATAAAAAGAGTGTGGTCACTAACCCTATGTCTTCCCATCTCTCTCAATTTTTCCCAAGGAAACAATTCTAACAGTTTTTGGGTTTTTTCTGGTAATTACTTCCACATTTCTAAATAAAATATGCTTATATTGCTACTTAGGAATTAGCAATTTGGCATTTACTTATTGATTCCTTGTTATGCCAGATGGAAATATAGCTCTCTCTTCAACCTGTCTTCTCCATCCTCCTAAATAATTATTGATTTATTAAATTAAAACATCAGTGTTTATGTCATCAAAACTATATACTATTGTTGACTACAGAGCCAAGTATTGTACTATGACTGTGTTTTTAATTGTACAAACTTGTTTTCCTTAAATCAATAAGTCCTTCCTTTTCCCTTGTCTAACTTTCTCTCATTCTTTCTCCTCTCCCCTCCCCTTTTCTCCTCTCTTTCTCTCTCCCTCTCCTTGTATGTAACCACCACCAAATCATCAACAATAATCACCAATGAATCACTTCTCATAGTATCTATTTACAAAGTCTTTTATTTTCCTGGAGCTCATTCTTCTTCCTTAAGCTAAAAACTTCCCTGGTTATTTTAAAAATCAACCCAACTCCCAGTCATCAGAAGGCTTCTCTTCACCATTCTCCTGGGATAGATATACCCATTCCTGGATCTAACATCTTTCTCTATCTTGGTTTACATTACTACCTCATCTAATCACTCTCTAAGAAGGAGTGCATAGGACAAGATTTTGGGATCCTAGCACTTCTGAAATATATTTTTTTATGTTACATATACTTGTATCAAAATATGTCTAGTTATCAAAACATGCACCCCAATATTCATAGCAGCATTATTTACAATAGACAAGATATGGAAGCAAACCAAGTGTCCATCAACAGATGAATGGGTAAAGAAGAAATGGTATATATATATATATATACACACAATGGAATATTACTCAGCCATAAAAAAGAATGGAATTCTGCCATTTACAGCAACATGGATGGACCTAGAGAATACTATGCTCAGGAAATAAGTCAGAGAAAGACAAGTACAGTATATCACTTATATATGGAACCTAAAAAATAATACAAATGAATGTATATAGCAAACAGAAACAAACTCACAGATAAAAAGAATACAGATTCCCTCTCCCCTCTGGTAAAAGTGGTTACCAGAGGGGAGAGGGAATCAGGGAGGGGTAAATTAGGGGTATGGGATTAAGAGAAACAAACTACTATGTATAAAATAGATAAACAAGGATAAAATGTACAACACAGAGAATTATGGCCATTTTCTTGTAATAACTTTTAATGGAGTATAATCTGTAAAAATACTGAATCACTATGCTGCATACCTGAAAATAATATAGTATTATAAATCAACTATACTTCAATTAAAAAATAAATAATAAATAAATAACTATTGGAATTTGGATTGTAGTTGCACTGAATACATAGACAATCTTTTAAAATAATATTTTATGATACTGAATTTTCTTTTCCAGGAAAGACCTTCTTTGGTGTCTTTCAATGAAGTTCTATAATTTTTCAATGAAGAATTTAGACAGAAGCTTCAAGATGGCGGAAGAGTAAGATGCGGAGATCACATTCCTCCCCACAGATACATCAGAAATACATCTACATGTGGAACTGTTCCTATAGAACACCTAATGAACACTGGCAGAAGACCTCAGACCTCCCAAAAGGCAAGAAACTCCCCACGTACCTGGGTAGGGCAAAAGAAAAAAAAAAAAAAAAACAGAGACAAAGAATAGGGACGGGACCTGCACCAGTGGGAGGGAACTGTGAAGGAGGAACAGTTTCCACACACTAGGAAGCCCCTTCGTGGGCGGAGACTGTGGGTGGCGGAGGGGGGAAGCTTCGGAGCCACGGAGGAGAGCGCAGCCACAGGGGTGCGGAGGGCAAAGCGGAGAGATTCCCGCACAGAGGATTGGTGCCGACCAGCACTCACCAGCCCGAGAGGCTTGTCTGGTCACCTGCCGGGGCGGGCGGGGCTGGGAGCTGAGGCTCGGGCTTCGGAGGTCGGATCCCAGGGAGAGGATTGGGGTTGGCGGCGTGAACACAACCTGAAGGGGGCTAGTGCGCCACAGCTAGCCGGGAGGGAGTCCGGGAAAAAGTCTGGACCTGCCGAAGAGGAAGAGACTTTTTCTTGCCTCTTTGTTTCCTGGTGCATGAGGAGAGGGGATTAAGAGCGCCGCTTAAAGGAGCTCCAAACACGGGCGCGAGCCGCGGCTATCAGCGTGGACCCCAGAGACGGGCCTGGGACGCTAAGGCTGCTGCTACCGCCACCAAGAAGCCTGTGTGCAAGCACAGGTCACTGTCCACACCTCCCCTCCCAGGAGCCTAGGCAGCCCGCCACTGCCAAGGTCCCGTGATCCAGGGACAACTTCCCCAGGAGAACGTACAGTGCACCTCAGGCTGCTGAAACATCATGTTGGCCTCTGCCGCCGCAGGCTCGCCCCGCATCCATACCCCTCCCTCCCCCCAGCCTGAGTGAGCCAGAGTCACACAATCAGCTGCTCCTTTAACCCCATTCTGTCTGGGTGGGGAACAGATGCCCTCAGGCGACCTACACGCAGAGGTGGGTCCAAATCCAAAGCATAAACCTGGGAGCTGTGCGAACAAAGAAGAGAAAGGGAAATTTCTCCCAGCAGCCTCAGGAGCAGTGGATAAAAGCTCCACAATCAACTTGATGTTCCCTGCATCTGTGGAATACCTGAATAGACAACAAATCATCCCAAATTGAGGAGGTGGACTTTGGGAGCAAAGATATATTATTTTTTCCCCTTTTTCTCTTTTTGTGAGTGTGTATGTGTATACTTCTGTGTGTGATTTTGTCTGTATAGCGTTGCTTTCACCATTTGTCCTAGGGTTCTGTCCATCCATTTTTTGTTTGTTTGTTTGTTTGTTTACTTTTTAAACTTTTTTTCTTAATAATTATTTTTTATTTTTTATTTTAATAACTTTATTTTATTTTACTTTATTTTATTTTATTCTCTTTCTTTCTTTCTTTCTATTTTTTTCTCCCTTTTATTCAGAGCCGTGTGGATGAAAGGCTCTTGGTGCTCCAGCCAGGAGTCAGTGCTGTGCCTCTGAGGTGGGAGAGCCAACTTCAGGACACTGGTCCACAAGAGACCTCCCAGCTCCACGTAATATCAGACGGTGAAAATCTCCCAGAGATCTCCATCTCAACGCCAAGACCCAGCTTCACTCAGTGACCAGCAAGCTACAGTGCTGGACACCCTATGCCAAACAACTAGCAAGACAGGAACACAGCCCCATCCATTACCAGAGAGGATGCCTAAAATCATAATAAGGCCACAGACACCCCAAAACACACCACCAGACGTGGACCTGCCCACCAGAAAGACAAGATCCAGCCTCATCCACCAGAACATAGGCACTAGCCCCCTCCACCAGGAAGTCTACACAACCCACTGAACCAACCTTAGCCACTGGGGACAGACACCAAAAACAACGAGAACTACAAACCTGCAGTCTGCGAAAAGGAGACCTCAAACACAGTAAGTTAAGCAAAATGAGAAGACAGAAAAACACACAGCAGATGAAGGAGCAAGGTAAAAACCCACCAGACCTAATAAATGAAGAAGAAATAGGCAGTCTACCTGAAAAAGAATTCAGAATAATGATAGTAAAGATGATCCAAAATCTTGGAAATAGAATAGAGAAAATACAAGAAACGCTTAACAAGGACTTAGAAGAACTAAAGAGCAAACAAACAATGATGAACAACACAATATATGAAATTAAAAATTCTCTATAAGGGATCAATAGCAGAAATAACTGAGGCAGAAGAACGGATAAGTGACCTGGAAAGTAAAATAGTGCAAATAACTACTGCAGAGCAGAATAAAGAAAAAAGAATGAAAAGAATTGAGGACAGTCTCAGAGACCTCTGGGACAACATTAAATGCACCAACATTCGAATTATAGGGGTCCCAGAAGAAGAAGAGAAAAAGAAAGGGACTGAGAAAATATTTGAAGAGATTATAGTTGAAAACTTCCCTAATATGGGAAAGAAAGAGTTAATCAAGTCCAGGAAGCACAGAGAGTCCCATACAGGATAAATCCAAGAAGAAAGACACCAAGACACATATTAATCAAACTATCAAAAATTACATACAAAGAAAACATATTAAAAGCAGCAAGGGAAAAACAACAAATAACACACAAGGGAATTCCCATCAGGTTAACAGCTGATCTTTCAGCAGAAACTCGGCAAGGCAAAAGGGAGTGGCAGGACATATTTAAAGTGATGAAGGAGAAAAACCTACAACCAAGATTGCTCTACCCAGCAAGGATCTCATTCAGATTGGATGGAGAAATTAAAACCTTTACAGACAAGCAAAAGCTGAGAAAGTTCAGCACCACCAAACCAGCTTTACAACAAATGCTAAAGGAACTTCCCTAGGCAGGAAACACAAAAGGAAGTGACCTACAATAACAAACCCAAAACAATTAAGAAAATGGGAAGAGGAACATACATATCGATAATTACCTTAAATGTAAATGGATTAAATGCTCCCACCAAAAGACACAGACTCACTGACTGGATACAAAAACAAGACCCGTATATATGCTGTCTACAAGAGACCCACTTGAGACCTAGGAACACATACAGACTGAAAGTGAGGGGATGGAAAAAGATATTCATGTAAATGGAAATCAAAAGAAAGCTGGAGTAGCAATTCTCATATCAGACAAAATAGACTTTAAAATAAAGACTATTACAAGAGACAAAGAAGGACACTACATAATGATCAAGGGATTGATCCAAGAAGAAGATATAACAATTGTAAATATTTATGCACCCAACATAGGAGCACCTCAATACATAAGGCAAATACTAACAGCCATAAAAGGGGAAATCAACAGTAACACAATCATAGTAGGGGACTTTAACACACCACTTTCACCAATGGACAGATCAAAATGAAAATAAATAAGGAAGCACAAGCTTTAAATGATACATTAAACAAGATGGACTTAATTGATATTTATAGGACATTCCATGCAAAAACAACAGAATACACATTCTTCTCAAGTGCTCATGGAACATTCTACAGGATAGATCATATCTTGGGTCACAAATCAAGCCTTGGTAAATTTAAGAAAATTGAAATCGTATCAAGTATCTTTTCCGACCACAACGCTGTGAGACTACATATCAATTACAGGAAAAGATCTGTAAAAAATACAAACACATGGAGGCTAAACAATACACTACTTAATAACCAAGTGATCACTGTAGACATCAAAGAGGAAATCCAAATATACCTAGAAACAAATGACAATGGAGACACGACGACCCAAAACCTATGTGATGCAGCAAAAGCAGTTCTAAGAGGGAAGTTTATAGCAATACAATCCTACCTTAAGAAACAGGAAACATATTAAATAAACAACCTAACCTTGCACCTAAAGCAATTAGAGAAAGAAGAACGGAAAACCCCCAAAGTTAGCAGAAGGAAAGAAATCATAAAGATCAGATCAGAAATAAATGAAAAAGAAATGAAGGAAACAATAGCAAATATCAATAAAACTAAAAGCTGGTTCTTTGAGAAGATAAACAAAATTGATAATCCATTAGCCAGACTCATCAAGAAAAAAGGGAAAAGACTCAAATCAATAGAATTAGAAATGAAAAAGGAGAAGTAACAACTGACACTGCAGACATACAAAGGATCATGAGAGATTACTACAAGCAACTCTATGCCAATAAAATGGACAACCTGGAAGAAATGGACAAATTCTTAGAAATGCACAACCTGCCGAGACTGAACCAGGAAGAAATACAAAATATGAACAGACCAATCACAAGCACTGAAATTGAAACTGTGATTAAAAATCTTCCAACAAACAAAAGCCCAGGACCAGATGGCTTCACAGGCGAATTCTATCAAACATTTAAATAAGAAGAGCTAACACCTATCCTTCTCAAACTCTTCCAAAATATAGCAGAGAGAGGAACACTCCCAAACTCATTCTACGAGGCCACCATCACCCTGATACCACAACCAGACAAAGATGTCACAAAGAAAGAAAACTACAGGCCAATATCACTGATGAACAACATAGATGCAAAAATCCTGAACAAAATACTAGCAAACAGAATCCAACAGCACATTAAAAGGATCACACACCATGATCAAGTGGGGTTTATCCCAGGAATGCAAAGATTCTTCAATATATGCAAATCAATCAATGTGATACACCATATTAACAAATTGAAGGAGAAAAACCATATGATCATCTCAATCAATGCAGAGAAAGCTTTCGACAAAATTCAACACCCATTTATGATAAAAACCCTCCAGTAAGTAGGCATAGAGGGAACTTTCCTCAACATAATAAAGGCCATATATGACAAACCCACAGCCAACATCGTCCTCAATGGTGAAAAACTGAAACCATTTCCACTAAGATCAGGAACAAGACAAGGTTGCCCACTCTCACCATTATTATTCAACATAGTTTTGGAAGTGTTAGCCACAGCCATCAGAGAAGAAAAAGAAATAAAAGGAATCCAAATTGGAAAGAAGTAAAACTGTCAGTGTTTGCAGATGACATGATACTATACATAGAGAATCCTAAAGATGCTACCAGAAAACTACTAGAGCTAATCAATGAATTTGGTAAAGTAGCAGGATACAAAATTAATGCACAGAAATCTCTGGCATTCCTATACACTAATGATGAAAAATCTGAAACTGAAATTAAGAAAACACTCCCATTTACCATTGCAACAAAAAGAATAAAATATCTAGGAATAAACCTACCTAAGGAGACAAAAGACCTGTATGCAGAAAATTATAAGACACTGATGAAAGAAATTAAAGGTGATACAAATAGTTGGAGAGATATACCATGTTCTTGGATTTGAAGAATCAACATTGTGAAAATGACTCTACTACCCAAAGCAATCTACAGATTTAATGCAATCCCTATCAAACTACCACTGGCATTTTTCACAGAACTAGAACAAAAAATTTCACAGTCTGTATGGAAACACAAAAGACCCTGAATAGCCAAAGCAATCTTGAGAACGAAAAATGCAGCTGGAGGAGTGAGGCTCCCTGACTTCAGATTATACTACAAAGCTACAGTAATCAAGACAGTATGGTACTGGCACAAAAACAGATATATACATCAATGGAACAGGATAGAAAGCCTAGAGATAAACCCACGCACATATGGTCACCTTATCTTTGATAAAGGAGGCAAGCATATACAGTGGAGAAAAGACAGCATCTTCAATAAGTGGTGCTGGGAAAACTGGACAGCTACATGTAAAAGAATGAAATTAGAACACTCTCTAACACCATACACAAAAATAAACTGAAAATGGATTAAAGACCTAAATGTAAGGCCAGACACTATAAAACTCTTAGAGGAAAACATAGGCAGAACACTCTATGACATAAATCACAGCAAGATCCTTTTTGACCCACCTCCTAGAGAAATGAAAATAAAAACAAAAATAAACAAATGGGACCTAATGAAACTTAAAAGCTTTTGCACAGCAAAGGAAACCATAAACAAGATGAAAAGACAACCCTCAGAATGGCAGAAAATATTTGCAAATGAAGCAACTGACAAAGGATTAATCTCCAAAATTTACAAGCAGCTCATGCAGCTCAATATCAAAAACAGAAACAACCCAATCCCAAAATGGGCAGAAGACCTAAATAGACATTTCTACAAAGAAGATATACAGATGGCCAACAAATACATGAAAGTATGCTCAACATCATTGATCATTAGAGAAATGCAAATCAAAACTACAATGAGATATCACCTCACACCAGTCAGAATGGCCATCATCAAAAAATCTACAAACAATAAATGCTGGAGAGGGTGTGGAGAAAAGGGAACCCTCTTGCACTGTTGGTGGGAATGTAAATTGATACAGCCACTATGGAGAACAGTATGGAGGTTCCTTAAAAAACTAAAAATAGAACGACCATATGACCCAGCAATCCCACTACTGGGCATATACCCTGAGAAAACCGTAATTCAAAAAGAGTCATGTACCAAAATGTTCATTGCAGCTCTATTTCCAATAGCCAGGACATGGAAGCAACCTAAGTGTCCACTGACAGATGAATGGATAAAGAAGATGTGGCACATATATACAATGGAATATCACTCAGCCATAAAAAGAAATGAAATTGAGTTATTTGTAGTGAGGTGGATGAACCTAGAGTCTGTCATACAGAGTGAAGTAAATCAGAAAGAAAAAAACAAATACCGTATGCTAACACATATATATGGAATCTAAGAAAAAAAAAAAAAAAGGTCATGAAGAACCTAGGGGCAAGACGGGAATAAAGATACAGACCTACTAGAGAATGGACTTGAGGATATGGGGAAGGGGAAGGGTAAGCTGTGACAAACTGAGAGAGTGGCATGGACATATATACACTACCAAACGTAAAATAGATAGCTAGTGGGAAGCAGCCACATAGCACAGGGAGATCAGCTCGGTGCTTTGTGACCACCTAGAGGGGTGGGATAGAGAAGGTGGGAGGGAGGGAGACACAAGAGGGAAGAGATATGGGAACATATGTATATGTATAACTGATTCACTTTGTTATAAAACAGAAACTAACACACCGTTGTAAAGCAATTATACTCCAATAAAGATGTTAAAAAAATATATAATGAAAGTGATTAATACACACCAAGAAAAATAAAAAAAGAATTTAGACATGTTTTGTTAGATTTATTCCCAGGTATTTTACTTTTTAAATTCCTCTAAAAATATCTTACTGTTAAATTACATTTTCAAACTCTTCCTGGAGCAACAAAATTGAATTTAACTTTTCTAATGAAGCATTGTTAGTATTTGCACTGTATATTTTCATTCCTTTTATATTCAAAGTTTTAATGCCCTTATATTTAAAGAGTGAATTGTTAAAGCATCATAGAATTGGGTTTTGTTTTATTTATCTTAGGTGACAATCTTAAACTACTGCTAAGAGTAGTCAATTTATCTTTAATGTAATTACTGACATATATAGATTTATATGTATCATCTCACTATTGTTTTTAATTCGGATTACTTGTTTTGCGTCACCCTTTCCCTTATTTTTTTGTGTTATATTTGATTAATCAAGTTCTTTATGACTTACTTTTTATTCTATTAACCTTTAGTTATTAGTTTTTATTCTTTCAGTGATTATCCTAGAGATAATTATACGAATTTTTATTCTGAAGGCTTGTGGTATATCTTGCTATAACTTTTAGAGTTCTAGCATCTGTTCTTTAATCAGAAAATAAAGTGAAAAATAATTTCAAATAAGTTGGCTTCTTCTTTTGTGTCAGAAATAATTTATGGATTTATTAAATGCAGATTTTACACCTAAATTTCCTTGGCACAATTTGCCATTGTGTCCAAATATCACATTTATAATTTCATATGAACTTTTTTCCTTACACTTAGAGTGCATTATTAAAACAATAGATGGATTTCAGTTTTGCAATAGTGGTTTCCTTGTGTAATTTAAATAATGTCTTGCAGAATTACAGTTGTGCAAAGCTTATACTCTTTCTTACTTGTGTAAGAAAATTAAGGTTTTCCACCTTAACCCTGCCTGATTAAAAATAGTGGAATAAAATGGTGAGTCAGCATTTAGCAGTAATATTCATTGAAAGAGCCAAATTCCTTTCGTAATTTCCATTTAATTCTCTAAATTCACACATTTCCGACAAAATAAATATTTCTCACCATGAAATAGTTCTAATGACATAGCATGTTTCAAATTCTTAGAAAAATAACCTAATGCTGCAGCAAGAGTAAACACCCATTACAAAGTGAAATAGTTTATTTATTCAACTTATCTAGCATAAAAGTTGAAATCCTTGGTTAGGCTTAATCAGAACATTTAAATATCTTTAGATATTTAAAAAGTAGATTCTATATCTTAATGATCACTCAAGTATTCTCAGGTGCTTTAAAATATGACAATGTAGATGCTTAATTCTAAAAATATCATAAATTCAGTTTACTGTATATTTCATTTTTATTTTAATGATTT
The DNA here is from genome assembly GCF_949987535.1 of Balaenoptera acutorostrata. NCBI lineage: Eukaryota > Metazoa > Chordata > Mammalia > Artiodactyla > Balaenopteridae > Balaenoptera > Balaenoptera acutorostrata. The sequence continues at coordinate 126,689,935 of NC_080068.1, read as the reverse complement.
GTATCTCATGGTATCATGTTTTTGAAATGTCACATAACTACATCAAGAGTAATCATAGTTACCAGATATATAAATGGTAACATATGGAAGTGTTTGCTTATCATTTTCAACTTCAAGAATAATGGTCATGACCTCTTTAATACAGATATTTTTGTCCGAGAATTGAGGGTATCATTGCAGACTTTGGCTCTTGCTCCTTTCTAGGAGAAATATATCTAAACAGAGATGCAATATAAGCCTTTGGTATTTGGTAGCTTTGCCTAAGGCTACAAGTGGAAATAAATGTAATATGACAATATGACATGACTTACACTGATAAGCTGTGTCACCAGCAGGCACAAAAGAAAAGAAATAAGTTCTGTTAGCCCTATGTTATTGACATTTTATCCTTCCCCCCAAAATAGATCCATATCAAACAAACAACCCCCTCAGCTAGAAACATTAGGATCTTTGGACATTTCTTTTTTTTCTCCATGACTACATTCTGGATGCTACCTAACGTATTTTTTAAGGGAAGAGAGTAAAATTTAAATCGGTTAGTGTTGATAAATTATCTTAGAATTCAGAAATAAAATCTATTGATTCACATGGCATTTCAAAACAATAACCAAACTTCTCTTGTTTCCCCTTTATGGAGGCTTGACTACAGTTAAGGTTTGACAAGGCACAAAAATTTTAACACTGTCACTGTTAACATGCAATTTGTGAACAAATGAAAAGAAATACACTTTTATATCCAGATGTGCAATGCACAATATTGGCCATATCAATCAAGTCATAATGTATACTCTGACCTACTAAAAATGCTAAACTCAGAGATGTCTGGAGGTAGTGCCTCTAGTCACCATTTTACTCTAGATTTGGGTTTCTACTCTCAGAATTCAAAAGAAATTCATCTTCTTATTGCCAAATCCATTAGCATTTCCTGAGTCCTACTTTCTTCATTTCTGTACAGGAGCTCCCTTTATTTAATGCTTTTCTTTTATCTCCTAGGCCTTTAACATTTGTTTATCTCAGTTCCTATTCTGTTGTCTTTTACTACTCTCTCTTTGCCTCCTGTTCAAATTCTTTACTTTACCTGGGTTCCAAAATATGACTAAGCCACCAAGATTTTGTCTTTGGCCATATTCCCTTATTTCTTTAAGCCTACTCTTCTTCAGAATCACCTATGGTCCTCAGCATCAATTAGTCTCTGTTCTCTGTGCTCTCAGCTCCACAGAAGAATCTCTATCTGGATATTCCATAAGAATCTCAAATTCCACCAACCATAAACTTAATTCATTATATCTGCCACACCTGAATTGTAAAGACATTCTTGCTCTTCCTTCTCCTGCTGGCCCACCTACCATCTGAACAAATATTAATTCTGAAAACTTGGATTCACCATTGGCCTTTCTCCAATGACTCATGTTTAGTAAGCCCTAATTTATGTAAACTTTTATTACAAAATTTCCCTCAACTTCAGTCTTTCCTTTTCATTCACATTTCTCCACATTAGTTTAAATCCTTGCGATAAATTGTCTGAACCACTGCAATTATCTCCTAACTGTTCTTTAAGATTCTAATCTCTACACTTCAGTAGTTGCTTTAAATGATAACAAGAACAGCTTTAATGATGTCATTTCCTCTTCAAAAAAGCTTTAGAGGCTTCCAGGTACATACTGACTGAGTAAATATCATCTTTCATTTCCTGGAAGGTCTGGAAGTCAGAATCGACATTATGAGAACTGGTATCAGCATACTAGTAAAGTACATTTTTAAAATTTAGTAACATTTAATTGAGGGTACCCCAGCCAACAAAGGGCTTTTAAGGCATTTTTTTACTTTAAAATATATTGTGAACTATCACATTACTTACTTCTTAAAGGAAGGACTCTGCCTTTTGAACATAATTTACAAGGATTTACATTGTCTTTTTATCACCCAATGCATGAGATTTATATGAGCTATATTGTATATAAATACTTTATAGTGATCACAGAATTTCATCTATTGTCTTTATTGATAAGTGTCCCAATCATCTCTTGCTCATATTCATGACATAAGGAAGAGTACTGAGTATTTATTAATTTCTTATAATATCTCAAAAAATTCAATAAATATTATCTCAATATTTACAATAACCTTGTGTGATAAGGAAACTGAGATGATAATCAAGTGATTGATAATCACAATCAAGTGACTTGCCCAAGGTCATGCAGCTAATAAGCAGAAAAGCTAGAATTCAAACAGAGATCAACTTAACTCCAAGCATTCATATTCTATTACACTATGCAACATTTTTATATGTGTGGATGTAGAATATTTTAAAGGAAATGAGAGAGCTTAATTCTAATCCAATTTTTGCCATTGACTCTTTATCTAGCTTGAATCAAATCTAGAAACTCCTTTTCCTCATCTGAAAATGAGGTGTGCTGCAGCATTTAGTACAGGGAATAGAAACCATTCCAGGCATTTTAACAAAGAAGTTCTTTATACAGATCATTAAAAGCTTGTAACATATTTGGAAGGGCTAGAGATGGTTGATCAAAAGGCTGTCACTGAGTGTCAAAGTAATAGTACCACAGTTGCCATGCAGAGATCAGGAAATGGGAACTGCTGTCAACTTAATGGCTGCCACTACCCAAAAAAAGCCGGTGACTGGGGAATGAAATGTAGAGTACAACCTCCCCCAAAACCGCCGACACAGGAAATGGAATGGCCTCTGCCTTGTAAAAAGTCATCCAGTTGCCATTTCATTGGCAGAACCTCAATCACATTCTTAAGCTTAGTGGCCAAGAAGTTTGGAAAATTTACTTTCCAACCTTCCAATCCATGTAATATAAAGGAAATGTTAGAGATACTGGATATGAATTCTGGTTGCCAATAGGCAATATCTAGTCCATGTAGACCTGATGACTTTGTGCTGTTTCTAACATTCCTTTTTTAAGAGCAGCCAATAGCAGTTGTGCCAGCTATATACACTCCAGCCCAGTCTTCATTATGAATTACTATGGGGAAGGTCAAGTAATAACGTAAAGAAAATGTATAACCCTGATGGTTCTACCTCAGCTCTGTCCAGCAGAACTATAATACAAGCTCCATATGTACTTTCTTAATAACCACATTAGAAAAAAAATTTTTTTAAGAAAAATTAATTTTAAAAATCTATTTTATTTAGGCTAATATATGTCCAATAATTTTAAAATGTAATTAATATAACATTATAATGAAATATTTTACTTTATTTTTTCATACCAAGTCTTTGTAATACAGTATATATTTTACACTTATAGCCCATCTCATTTTGGGTGCTAAATTTTCAGTAGGAATATTTGAGCTATATTTAGATTTCATAAAATTCATATTTAAAGTAGTAAATTCACATTCTCTAAGTTGTTCTAAAAATATTTACATGTTTTAAAATTCTGACCCTAGCCTCCCCTCACTAAATAAATTTCCTTTAATATTTGCATGCATATTGATAAAACTGGTTCATCCTTCTCACATTTGCCTTTAAAGCAAGAAAATATCAGTTGTGGCAGGCAGAATGAAGTGCCCCCCCCGCCCCGCCAAGATGTCTACATCTTAAACTCTGGAACCTGTGAATATGCTATATTATGTGGCAAAGGGGAATTAAAGTTGCGGACAGAGGTAAAGTAGCTAATTATCTGACAATAAAATAGATTATTCCAGATTATCCTAGTGGGTCCAATGTAATCACAAGGGTCCTTAAAAGAGGAAGAGAAAATCAGACAGAGAGATAGCAGCTTAACAAAGACTCTGCCCAATGTTGCTAGCTTTGAAGATGGAAAAATTGGGTTACAAGACAAAGAATGCAGGTGGTCTTTAGAAGCTGAAAAAACGAAGGAAAAAGAACTCCTCAACAGCCTCCAAAAGGAATGCAGCCTACCAATATCTAGACTTTATCAGTAAACGCCATTTCTAACTTCTGACCTCCAGAAATATAAGATAATATATTTGTTTTGTTTTAAGCCACTACATTTGTGGCAAAGTGTTACAGCAGCAACAGGAAACTAATGCATCAGTTTCAAAATTAGGTCTTTCCAAGTTTAGCAAATTCACTAACTCTTATGTCAATTCAGTACTATAAAACTAGAATTTGGTTTCCAGCTTCTTGGCCAGCATGGAAGAAGATTGGAAGTCTTCAATCCACCCTAACAATTAACAAACTGAACAAACTATAATAGAAAATCAACAACTCATTTTAGATCAGTGAGAGATGGGAAGTCACAGGGCAAACTACTGTCCCCCAAATTGGAAAGGAAGACACATGGATACAGAGAATCAAACATAACTGGAACAGAAACTCATGAGTAGAAGCTTCTGTGGAAACCAGTACCAAGGTAGGAAAACCTAAACTGTAATTGACGTTGCTATAAGATTAGTGTGGACAAGTCTGAGAGACAGAAACTGCAGGGGAGCCTAGTCATACAGAGACCCCAACATTATGGTGAGTTTTACCTCCAGGAGCTCTACCATGTTCTCACAGTGAAGATCAGAGGAAAATCCCTTTGTGCTTCCAGCAGGGGGAGACAAAACACAACCATTGTGAAATACACCAGAGCCTTTGGTTCTTCTTAACAAGGGCTACCCTCAAAGAAACTATTTCACCAGAGCTTTAACCATTGGGGTTTTGTCAGAGTCTAACCAACCCAGGTAAAGGGAAACACCCAACTTGAGACCACTCTAGTCTTCCACATGAGAGAAAAAAAATACCCAACCCTAGACCCCTATTGTACAATAATTATGTTATACGATAAATATTGCTACAATGGCAACCATATTACAATATATAAATCTATCAAAGTAACATGCTATATACCTTAAACTTACACAGTTTCATATCAAATTTATTCAATAATAAAAGAAGAACAGATGGACAATTAAAGCAGAGAGATAAGAAGTCTAAGAAATAACAAAAAAGGAATGATAGAGATTGAAAACACTGTAACAGAAATAAAGAATGCCTTTGATGGTCTCATTAGTAGACTGAATACTGAATTTCCCCAAATTAGTGTCAGACATCAAACCAAAGATCCAGGAAGCTCAGAGAACAAGCAGAATAAATGCAACAAACAAAAACACCCTACACTTAGGCATATCATAATAAAACTGCAGAAAATCAAAGATAAAGAAAAACTCTTGAAAGAAGCCAGAGGGAGAAAAACATCTTATCTATAGTGGAACAAAGATAAGAATTGCATCCTACTTCCCAGAAATTGTGCAAACAATATGAGTATAGTAAAATATTTTAAAATGTTGAGAGAAAAAAAATCAACCTGGAATTCTGTATGCTGCAGAGTTATCCTTCAAAAGTGAAGAAAATATAAAGACTTTCTCAAAAAAAATTGAGGGAATTTGTTGTCAGTAGAAGTGCTTTGCAAGAAATGTCAAAAGAAGTTCTTGAGAGAGAAGGCAAATGATTTAGATCAGGGAGACCTTCAAGATGGTGGAGGATTAAGACGTGGAGATCACCTTCCTCCCCACAAATACATCAAAAATACATATACATGTGGAACAACTCCTACAGAACACCTACTGAATGCTGGCCGAAGACCTTGGACTTCACATAAGGCAAGAAAATCCCCACGTACCTGGGTAGGGCAAAAGAAAAAGAAAAAACAGAGACAAAGAATAGGGATGGGACCTGCACCTCTGGGAGGGAGCTGTGAAGGAGGAAAAGTTTCCACACACTAGGAAGCCTCCTCACTGGTGGGGATGGGGTGGGAGGAGCTTCGGAGCCACAGAGGAGAGCGCAGCAACATGGGTAAAGAAGGCAAAGCAGAGAGATTCCCGCACAGAGGATCGGTGCCAACCAGCACTCACCAGCCTGAGATACTTGTCTGCTCACCTGCCGGGGCGGGTGGGGGCTGGGAGCTGAGGCTCGGGCTTCGGAGGTCAGATCCCAGGGAGAGGACTGGGGTTGGCTGCGTGAACACAGCCTGAAGGGGGCTAGTGCGCCACAACTAGCTGGGAGGGAGCCAGGGAAAAAGTCTGGACCTGCCGAGGAGACAAGAGACCATTGTCTTGGGGTGCGTGAGAAGAGGGCCTTCCTGTTTCATGTGCCCACAGACTATGGAGCACCACTTAAGTGAGCTCCGGAGACAGGCATGAGCCACAGCTATCATGTTGGCCCCAGAGGTGGGCACGGACCACTACCACTGCTGCCACTGCCACCAAGGGATCCTGTGTGCAAGGGCAGATCACTACCCACACCCTCCCAGGAGCCTGTCCAGCACGCCACTGCCATGGTCCAGGATCCATGGCCAACTTCCCTGGGAGAACACACAGTATGCCTTAGGCTGCTGCAATGTCACACCAGCCTCTGCTGCTGCAGGCACGCTCTTCACATTCCAATTATGACTACCGTACCACTCCCTCTCCCCAGCCTGAGTGAGCAACAGAGCCTTAATCACCTGCTGCTTTAACCCCCTCCTGTCTAAGAGGGGAACAGATGCCTGAGGGTGGCCTACATGCAGAGGCGGGGCCAAAACCAAAGCTGAACCCCAGGAGCTGTGTGAACAAAGAAGAGAAAGGGAACTTTCTCCATGCAACCTCAAGAGCAGCGGACTAAATCCCCGCAATCGGCTTGGTAAACCCTGCATGTGTGGAATACCTGAAGAGACAATGAATGTTCCCAAAATTGAGGCGGTGGACTTTGGGGGCAACTGTGGACTTGAGGTTTGCTTTCTGAGTTTGATTTGTTTTTGGTTTTATGTTTATCTTAGATTAGTTTTTAGTGATTGTTTACATTTGTAGGTTTGTTTATAGGTTTGGTTGCTCTCTTCCTTTTTTTTTTTTGTGACTGTGGATGTATGTTTGTGTGATTTTGTCTGTTTAGTTTTGCTTTTACCATTTGTTCTGGGGTTCTGTCTGTTAGGTTTTTTTTTTGTTTATTTTGTTTTTTTCTCTTCCTTTTCTTCTGAGCTATGGGGCTGGCAGGTCTTGGGGCTCCAGCTGGGTATTGGGCCTGAGCCTCCAAGGTGGGAGAGCCAAGATCAGGATGTTGGACCACCACAACCTCCTGGCCCCATGAAATATTAATCAGCGAGAACGCTACCAGAGACCTCCATCTCAACACTAAGACCCAGCTCAACTCAATGGCCAGGAAGCTCCAGTGCTGGATGCCCCATGCCAAACAACTAGCAAGACAGGAACACAACCCCACCCATTAGCAGAGAGGCTGCCTAAAGTCACACTAAGTTCACAGACACCCCAAAACACACCACCGGCCATGGCCCTGCCCACCAGAAAGACAAGATCCAGCCCCACCCACCAGAACACAGGTACCAGACCCCTCCACCAGGAAACCTACACAAGCCACTGAACCAACCTCACCCACTGCGGGCAGACACCAAAAACAACGGGAACTACGAACCTGAAGGCTACGAAAAGGAGACCCCAAACACAGTAAGTTAAACAAATAAGAAGACAGAGGAATATGCAGCAGATGAAGGAGCAAGGTAAAAACCCACCAGACCAAACAAATGAAGAGGAAATAGGCAGTCTACCTGAAAAAGAATTCAGAGTAATGATAGTAAAGATTATCCAAACTCTCAGAAATAGAATGGAGAAAATACAAGAAACATTTAATAAGGACTTAGAAGAACTAAAGAGCAAACAAACAATGACGAACAACACAATAAATGAAATTAAAAATACTCTAGAAGGAAGCAATAGCAGAATAACTGAGGCAAAAGAATGGATATGTGACCTAGAAGACAAAATAGTGGAAATAACTGCTGCAGAACAGAATAAAGAAAACAGAATGAAAAGAATTGAGGACAGTCTCAGAGACCTCTGGAACAACATTAAATGCACCAACATTCAAATTATAGGGGTCCCAGAAGAAGAAGAGAAAAAGAAAGGGTCTGAGAAAATACTTAAAGAGATTATAGTTGAAAACTTCCCTAACATGGGAAAGGAAATAGTCAATCAAGTCCAGGAAGTGCAAAGAGTCCTACAGAGGATAAATTCAAGGAGAAACATGCAAAAAACACATATTAATCAAATTATCAAAAATTAAATACAAAGAAAAAATATTAAAAGCAACAAGGGAAAAGCAACTAATAACATACAAGGGAATCCCCATAAGGATAACACCTGATCTTTCAGCAGAAACTCGGCCAGCCAGAAGGGAGTGGCAGGACATATTTAAAGTGATGAAAGGGAAAAACATACAACTAAGCTTACTCTATGCAGCAAGGATCTCATTCTGATTTGGCAGAGAAATTTAAAAGCTTTACAGACAAGCAAAAGTTAAGAGAATTCCGTACCACCAAACCAGCTTTACAACAAATGCCAAAGGAACTTCTTTAGGTGGGAAACAAAGAGAAGGAAAAGACCTACCAAAACAAACCCAAAACCATTAAGAAAATGGTATTAGGAACATATATATATAGATAATTACCTTAAATATAAATGTATTAAAAGCTCCAATCAATAGACAAGATGGGCTGAATGGATACTAAAACAAGACCTGTATATATGCTGTCTACAAGAGACCCACTTCAGACCAAGAGATACATACAGACTGAAAGTGAGGGGATGGAAAAAGATATTCCATGCAAATGGAAATCAAAAGAAAGCTGCAGTAGCAATTCTCATATCAGACAAAATAGACTTTAAAATAAACACTATTACAAGAGACAAAGAAGGACACTACATAATGATCAAGGGATCAATCCAAGAAGAAGATATAACAATTGTAAATATTTATGCACCCAACATAGGAGCACCTCAATATATAAGGCAAATGCTAGCAGCCATAAAAGGGGAAATCAACAGTAACACAATTATAGTAGGGGACTTTAACACCCTGCTTTCACCAATGGATAGATCATCCAAAATGAAAATAAGTAAGGAAACACAAGCTTTAAATAACACATTAGACGAGATGGACTAAATTGATATTTATAGGACATTACATCCGCAAACAACAGAATACACTTTCTTCTCTAGTGCACATGGAACATTCTCCAGGATAGATCATATCTTGGGTCATAAATCAAGCCTTGCTAAATTTAAGAAAATTGAAATCATATCAAGTATCTTTTCTGACCACAACGCTATGAGACTAGATATCAATTACAGGGAAAAATCTGTAAAAAATACAAAAACACGGAGGCTAAACAATACACTACTAAATAACCAAGAGATCACTGAAGAAATCAAAGAGGAAATCAAAAAATACTTAGAAACAAATGACAATGAAAACACGATGACCCAAAATCTATGGGATGCAGCAAAAGCAGTTCTAAGAGGGAAGTTATAGCAATACAATTCTACCTCAAGCAACAGAAAAATCTCAAAAAACCAACCTAACCTTACACCTAAAGCAATTAGAGAAGAATAAAGAAAACCCAAAGTTAGCAGAAGTAATCATAAAGATCAGATCAGAAATAAATGAAAAAGAAATGAAGGAAACAATAGCAAAGATCAATAAAACTAAAAGCTGGCTCTTTCAGAAGGTAAACGAAATGGATAAACCATTAGCCAGACTCATCAAGAAAAAAAGGGAGAAGACTCAAATCAACAGAATTAGAAATGAAAAAGAAGAGGTAACAAGTGAAACTGCAGGAATACAAAGGATCATGATAGACTACTACAAGCAACTATATGTCAATAAAATGGACAACCTGGAAGAAATAGAAAAACTCTTAGGAAAGTATAACTTTCCAAGAGTGAACCTGGAAGAAATAGAAAATATGAACAGACAAATCACAAGCACTGAAGTTGAAACTGTGATTAAAATCTTCCAACAAACAAAAGCCCACGACTGGATGGCTTCACAGGTGAAATCTATCAAACATTTAGAGAAGAGCTAACACCTATCCTTCTCAAACTCTTCCAAAATATAGCAGAGGGAGGAACACTCCCAAACTCATTCTACGAGGCCACCATCATCCTGATCCCACAACCAGACAAAGATGTCACAAAAAAAGAAAACTACAGGCCAATAACACTGATGAACATAGATGCAAAATTCCTCAACAAAATACTAGCAAACAGAATCCAACAGCACATTAAAAGGATCATACACCATGATGGGGAGGGGGAGTTATCCCAGGAATGCAAGGATTCTTCAAGATACCCAAATCAATCAATGTGATACACCATATTAACAAATTGAAGGATAAAAACCATATGATAATCTCAATAGATGCAGAAAAAGCTTTCTACAATATTCAACACCCATTTATGATAAAAAAAACTCTCCAGAAAGTGGGTATAGAGGGAACCTACATCAACATAATAAAGGCCATATATGTCAAACCCACAGCAAACATCATTCTCAACAGTGAAAAACTGAAACCATTTCTTTTAAGATCAGGAACAAGAAAAGGGTGCCCACTTTCACCACTATTGTTCAACATAATTTTGGAAGTTTTAGCCACGGCAATCAGAGAAGAAAAAGAAATAAAAGGAATCCAAATTGGAAAAGAAGAAGTAAAACTGTCACTGTTTGCAGATGACATGATACTATACATAGAGAATCCTAAAGATGCCACCAGAAAACTACTAGAACTAATCAGTGAATTTGGTAAAGTAGCAGGATACAAAATTAATGCACAGAAATCTCTGGCATTCCTATACACTAATGATGAAAAATCTGAAAGTGAAATTAAGGAAACACTCCCATTAACCACTGCAACAAAAAGAATAAAATTACCTAGGAAGAAACCTACCTAAGGAGACAAAAGACCTGTATGCAGAAAACTATAAGACACTGATGAAAGAAATCAAGGATGATACAAACAGATGGAGAGACATACCATGTTCTTGCATGGGAAGAATCAACATTGTGAAAATGACTATACTTCCCAAAGCAAACTACAGATTCAGTGCAATCCCTCTCAAAGTACCAATGGCATTTTTCAAAGAACTAGAACAAAAAATTTCACAATTTGTATGGAAACACAAAAGACCCTGAATAGCCAAAGCAATCTTGAGAAAGAAAAATTGAGTTGGAGGAAACAGGTGCCCTGACTTGACTATACTACAAAGCTATAGTAATCAATACAGTATGGTACTGGCAGAAAAACAGAAATATAGATCAATGGAACAGGATAGAAAGCCCAGAGATAAACCCACACACATCTGGTCACCTTGCCTTTGATAAAGGAGGTAAGAGTATACAATGGAGAAAAGACAGCCTCTTCAATAAGTGGTGCTGGGAAAACTGGACAGCTACATGTAAAAGAATGAAATTAGAAAACTTCCTAACACCATATACAAAAGTAAACTCAAAATGGATTAAAGACTTAAATGTAAGGTCATACACTGTAAGACTCTTAGAGGAAAACATAGGCAGAACACTCTATGACATAAATGACAGCAAGATCCTTTTGGACCCATCTCCTAGAGAAATGGAAATAAAAACAAAAATAAACAAATGGGACCTAGTGAAACTTAAAAGCTTTTGCACAGCAAAGGAAACCATAAACACAATGAAAAGACATCTCTCGGAATAGGAGAAAATATTTGCAAATGAAGCAAGTGACAAAGGATTAATCTCCAAAATATACAAGCAGCTCATGCAGCTCAATATCAAAAAAGCAAACAGCCCAATCCAAAAATGGGCAGAAGACCTAAATAGATATTTCTCCAAAGAAGATATACAGATTGCCAACAAACACATGAAAGAATGCTCAACATCATTAATCATTAGAGCAATGCAAATCAAAACTACAATGAGGTATCACCTCACACCAGTCAGAATGGCCATCATCAAAAAATCTACAAACAACAAATGCTGGAGAGGGTGTGGAGAAAAGGGAACCCTTTTGCACTGTTGGTGGGAATGTAAATTGATATAGCCGCTACGGAGAATAGTATGGAGGTTCCTTAAAAAACTCAAAATAGAATTACCATATGACACAGCAATCCTACTACTGGGCATATACCCTGAGAAAACCATAATTCAAAAAGAGTCATGTACCAAAATGTTCATTGCAGCACTATTTACAATAGCCAGGAAATGGAAGCAACCTAAGTGTCCATCAAGAGATGAATGGATAAAGAAGATGTGGCACATATATACAATGGAAGATTACTCAGCCATAAAAAAAAACGAAATTGAGTTATTTGTAGTGTGGTGGGTGGACCCAGAGTCTGTCATACAGAGTGAAGTAAGTCAGAAAGAGAAAAACAAATACCATATGCTAACACATATATATGGAATCTAAAAAATAATGTTTCTGATGAACCTAGAGCCAGGACAGGAATAAAGATGCAGCTGTAGAGAATCGACTTGAGGACACGGGGAGGGGGAAGGTGAGCAGGGACGAAGTAAGAGAGTAGTATTGACATATATACACTACCAAATGTAAAATAGATAGCTAGTGGGAAGCAGCTGCATCGCACAGGGAGATCGGCTCAGTGCTTTGTGACCACCTAGAGGGCTGGGATAGGGAGGGTGGGAGAGAGGTGCAAGAGGGAGGGGATATATGTATACATATAGCTGATCCACTTTGTTATACAGCGGAAACTAACATAACATTGTAAAGCAACTATACTCCAGTAAAGCTGTAAAAAAAAAAAAAAAAAAAGATATAGATCAGAAACTTGGAGCTACATAAAGAAAGGAAGAACATCGGAGAAGGAATAATGAAGGTAAAATAAAAATTTTATTATCCTTATTCTTAATTTACCTAACAACGTCTTTTGTTTCAAGGTAATAACAGTAACGATGTATTCTACAACTGAGAAGGAAAATCCTGACTTCCTCTTGTGTCTCCTTTACTCTCTCTCTACTACCATGCTTGCAACACTGACACCAGATGTGTGTGGATATTTCTCACACCAAGCAATTCTGCGACACCAGCTTAACTTATTTCTGACCCTATATACCTGTAGACAGCCTCAAATCCTGCAGGTTAAGGACTCAGTCTCACAAGACTGCATCAAATGCAAATCCAGGTTGTCACTTGTGCTTCTGACTGATCAGCTGTAAATGAAAGTTTCCCACCACCCACTCTGCAGGCTCCATTAATTTGCTAGAACAGCTCACAGAACGCAGGAAAACAGTTTATTTACTGTTTACCAATTTATTATAAAAAGATATGAACAGGGATACAGATGAACATCCAGATGAAAGAGATTCATAGGGCAAAGTATGTGGGAAAAGAGTGCAGAGCTTCCTTGCCCTCTCCTGGCACTCCACTCTCCCAACATCTCCATGTTCATGAACCCAGAAACTCTCTGAACCCTGTGCTTTTGGGATTTTTATGGAGGCTTCATCACATATGCATGGTCAATAATTAACTCCATTTCCAGCCCCATTCTGCTTTGGAGAATGGGGCATGGGGCTGATAATTCCAAGATTCTAATCATGGCTTGGTTTTCCCAGTGACCAACCCCCATCTAGGAACCATCCAGGAGCCCACCCAGAGTCAGCTCCTTAGAACAAAAGACACTCTTATCACCTAGGAAATTCTGAGGGATTTAGGAGCTGGGTATTAGGAACCGGGGTCAAAGGCCAAACATTAGAACAAAAGATGCTCTAGTGCTTTTATGACTTAGGAAATTATAAGAGCTTTAAGAGCTGTGTGTCAGGAACCAAGGGCAGAGACCAATATATATACGTATTTTCTATTTTCTCACAATTTTTTATATACATATATACATACACACACATATATAGTCTTATATATGCTTATGCATAAGTAAAATGAATGACAGCAATCATACAAGAGAAGAGAGGGAGGAATCAGGAATATTTTGTTATTATAAAGTCCTTTCTTGCATTACCTGTGAAGTGGTATAGTGTTATTTGAAAGTGGACTTGAATTAGTTATAAATGTATACTGCAAACTCTAGGGGACAATCACTTTTAAAAGTAATTTTTAAAAAAGAATTTTAATTGATATACAAAGAAAGGAAAGAAAATGGAATCATATAAAATGTTCAATAAAATCCAAAAGGTGGAAAAAGAGTAGAAAATTAAAAAACAACAACAAGGCAACAACAGAAAACACTAATATAGGAGATATTATTCCAACTGTATCAATAATAACTTTGAAGGTTGTTGGTTTAAATACACAAATTAAAAGACATATTTTCAGAATGAACCTACTCCTTAAAAAAACCAGTACCCAGTTATGTGTTGTCTACATGCAACCACTTTAAACATAAAGACACATACAGTTTAAAAGAAAAGGGATGGAGAAAGATATACCATGCTAACACTAATTGTTCAAGGGTCAACTGTAATCAAAGAAACCTGTGAACTTTCAAAGAATATATGAATATATATTGAAAAGAATGCTGGCATCAATCTGTGGAGATTCTTTTTTGTTAAGTCTTACTAAAGCCTAAACACCAAGCAAGTAAAGTGGTGAGAGAAGCAAAACATGTCATGGGGAGTGGCGGGTACAAGTGCAGAGCAACTGGTGTGTGCTGCCCAACTACAGAGGGAGAGCCACTAGCTCGGCATGAGACAATTTCTCGGTGAGGATTCAAGTAGGGTTTGGTTAGACCTTCTGATTTTTCCAGAGAAGCTGGAATTCAGATTTTTATGGGAGGTCTTTCAGTTTGTTAAGAGTTAGCAACAAATCCAAAAGTTTCAGAAAACATCATGAGTGCCAACACACTTATTGACTGAACCCAGTTTGGAGGGCAGCAGTTTTCAAATTCTACTGTAGACAATAAAATGTCATTAGGTTTATAGGCAGGTACTGACATGATCTCATGTTTGCCTAAGCTGTATGAAAAATGGATGGAAAGAACTTATACTTAAAGCGAGAGGACTAGATCAAAATTCATCTACAAGTAGCATCGCATTTTAAGTGTCAGCAGAACTAAGCTGATGATAAGATACAAGGTATGGTTTGGAAGTGGAAGCCACAAGACATCATGACAAAAGGAATAGAGGGAATAGATAAGAAGAAGACAAAAATCACTCAAAATTCCTGAGATCTGATTAACTGAGGTTATGGTGATGCTATCAACTGAAAGAGGGAAGCCAGGAGGAAAAGAAAAGTTGAGAACTTGGAAACAATATAGAGTCCCACTATTTAGTATATCACATTTGAAATATAGCTATGCAGGTTGAGATATTCAATAAATAATTAGTAATATAGATTGGGATTGCAAGAGAGATATGAGACTTGAAAATATTGATAATTTACTTATTTAATTTTAATTGAGGTATAGGTAAATGAAGTAAAATAAATAGTTCTATGTATAGAGTTTAATAGTTTTGATAAGCATATACAGCTGTGCTACCAATATCCCAGTCAAGATGCAGAACATTGTCATCACCTTAGAAGGTCCAATTTGCCTTCAGAGAAAATCACCCTCCTCCCAGGGACAAGAGCTAGTCTGATTTCTATCTCCACAAATTAGTTTTGCTTGTTCTTGATCTTCCTGTAAATGGAATAATATAGACTTTAGAGATCTGGCTTCTTTTACTCAATATGAAGTTTTTGAGATTTAACCATGTATGTTAGGTGTTCATTCTTTAAGATATTGCTGAGTAATATTCCATCGTGTGAATGTACTTCAATTTGTTTATCAGTTCTCCTCCTGATGGATATTTAAGTTGTTTCCAAAACTTTGCTATCATAAGTAAAACTACAGTGAATATACTTACACAAGTTTTTTTAGGATACAAATATGTTCATTCATTTTGAGTGGATACCTAGAAGTGGAATTGCTGCATCATAATATGGGAGCATGTTTGAACTTTTAAAATAGCTGCCAACATAGTTTTCAAAGTGATTCTACGATATTACATTCAGAAAAACTTTGGATGAGAGGTCCAGTTGTTTTACATCCTCTTCAACATATAGTCCTTAGTGTTAATCTTTCAAATTTTAGCCATTCTACTAGCTGTGTAGCAATAGCTCATTGTGATTTTAATTTGCATTTCTGATGACTAATGATATTGATCATCTTTTCACGTGTTTATTGGCCATTCACATATTTTATTTTTTGAAATAGTCTATTAGCCACTGTAATTGTTTTTTTTAAATTATTATTGATTTGTAGGAATCTTTTGTTGAACATATGTATTTAGAACATTTTCTCATGGTCTGTGGACTTTTTCAGTTTCTTAATGATACATTCTGATAAGAAGATATTTTGAACTATTATGAAGCCCAGTTAATTTTTTTCTTTTATATTTAGGATTTTTTTTTTTTTTGCTTTTGCTTAAAAATCACTTGCCTTTTCCATTTAGGTTTAAAAATCTATCTCAAGTTAATATTTTGTATGTTCTAATGTAGGAATCAAGGCTAATGCTTTTTTATATGATTATCCAGTTGATTCAGCATAATTTCTTAAAAAGATTGCCCACTGAATTGCATTGGTGCCTTTGTCAAAAGTTATTTGACCTTGTACAGGTGAATCTATTTATGTACTCTCTATTCTGGTCCATTGATCTATTTGTCTATCCTCATATCAATATCACACTACCTTAATGTAGTGTTGAAAATATAGATTTGGTCATTGATGTATAGACAAGCTAATGCATCTACATTCTTCATATGTGTCTGGAGCAAACCACACGGAAAGGTAAAACTGAGAAAGGAAATGATACTGAAGCTCATCAAACTTTACAGAGCATGCAGAGGAAAAATTACCAAAGGAAAATAAATGGTGTTAAAGACAGGATGAAAACACAAAGAAAGTATGAACATGGAAATTAAGGAATGAATGGTTTTTAAGAAGAAAAGGTTTCCAGAAGGCTCTGATGCTGCAGAAAGCCATACAGATGGTTTAAAAATAAATTTCAGGTCATTTGGAAAATTATAAGAAATCCTGATTACCTAAGTAAGGGCAGTTTCAGGAGCAGTGATGGCATATATTTATTCAATGAATACTTATTGATTGCCTAGGCATATTGCAAAGTGCTATGAACAAGATATACTGTCAGCCTTTCTGAAATTTATGGTCCTGCAAACCCAAGAAGTTATATTCCTGTGAAGCAAAAAAAGAATGGATGATGGGGAAAATAAAATTTAAGGCACAAAAATTCCTTATAGGGTGACAATAAAAGAAAGAAGTAATATTTGGTGGCTTTATGTGAAGACACGTTGAGAAAAGGATATCGTTTGTTTTGAAACTGAGCAGAACCCTGAGGGGGCCTTCACAGGGATTGATCCTCCCCCTCCTTGTTCCTTGCCTCTTGTTTGTAAAAAAGCTTTAGTATCCTAGGCCTTCCCGGAGTTCCAAAGAACAAATTTAATCAGAGAAATGAAAAAAAATGCAGAAACAAAGGAAAACAGTCAGGCAACACAAAATAATAATACTTTAGCCATAAAACAAAGTTAAGGAACTTTAGTTCCTCCCCAAGGGCTATAGATAAAATCCTGGGCCATATCCTTGAGTTGTTTTACAGATACTAAAACCACCATCAGGTAAAAGAAATTAACTATATGCTGACCACCAGCATGTAGACCCCAGATAGGTTGGAACCAGAAGATTGATGATTGAGATTCCTGAAACTTCACCGTTACCTCACCATCAACCAATCAGAGAATTGAGCATGAGCTGATCATGCACCCTGCCACCCTCTCCCTCACACTGTCAAGTCATCCTGGAATTTGGGTCTTTTGAGCAAGAGTTGCCTGTTTTCCTTGCTTGGCCCTGTAATAAACATTGTACTTTCCTTCACCACAAAAATAAATTGACTTTACTGCATGTTGGGGAAACAGACCCAAGTTTGCTTTGGTATAGTTTTAGTTTCAAGTCAGGGAATGTTTCCGTAAGTTTTTAGGCAAAGTGGAGGGTAAAAGTACAGTGAAATTGAAAAATATTCTGGGGAAACTGTAGTAATGATGGATTAAGGCACATAAAGAAAACAAGATGGGATTCCCTCAAAAAAAGCAAAAGTAAAGATTAAGTTTTAGAAAGAAACAAGGGTATTTACTTCTCAAAAACACTGATGGAAAGTAGGGAGGGAAGCGTAGGAACAAAAGTAAAATTGAGAGGACTATGTAATGTCATTCATGAGCTCTTGGTTCTTGGAGGGGGATTTGCTGAAAGATGGAACTAAAGCAAGAGACCTAAAGTGAGTGATGAAGAGCTGCAAGAGCTGTTATGGGGAGTAATAGAAGGCACTGATCGAGGTAACTAAAAGGAATAATAAAAGCACTAAAGATTCTCCACAACTTAGAGATTGTGGATTAAAGATACAATTTTAATGTACAGATACATAATTTTCCCCAGACTCCTTTACTGCCAGGGGAAAGGAGTGGGAGATATGGGGGGAAACAAAACAAAACAGAAACAAAAACAAAACAAACAAACAAAAAAACCTTGGTTTAACTTGGGTTAGCTTTGATGGGCCTGTATAGTACAAAAGGAAGAGCTGGAGAATTTTACTCTTTTGGGAATTTTGTTTGAAGGGATTACCAATAAGCTTCAATACAGAAGACAAGAAAATTAGGATGACCAATCAAGTGAAGACAGCAATAACTAAGAGACTTGAGGTTAGAAAAATGGGGGAGTGGGGGAGGCATAAGGGTGATGTGCTGGAGGCAGCTGTTTCCAGCTAAAGAGAGCTGATTGCGAGAATTTCTTCCCAACTTTGTATTCAAGGAAATCACGGTGGTAACTTGAAATCAGCCACAGTGGAAGTATTTACACCAAGATAATCAGCAACTGCTACAAATCTGGCCTTCTCTTTTCTTTTTTTTTTCTCAGAGATCTAGTTGTTAAACATTTACCAGCACACCACTGCTGGGATCAGATAGTATGACTTCCAATTTTCTTTTTTCCATGGGTGATAACAAGCATTAGGATGTTGTTTGGAGAATGGAGTTGAGTTTACTATCAAGTAGCTATATGTTTGTAGTAATAAAAATCTATTAATAGTGACACTAAAGTCATCTAAGATGAGATCAGGAGAGGAAGGTGATGAATTGGGAGTAAAAAGAGTCATGAATATGGAGGAAAGAACATGATGTCCTTGAATAACACTGAAGACAATGGAGAGAAGACAGTGGACTTGGAAAATGTGAAGTTAATAAAAAGAAGAGGTTGGGAAGAGTTGTCAGTGAAAGAATTTGAATGTCTTAATAACAATTTAGAAGTATTAACTGACTAAAATAATTGACAGTGCCTAGCACATAGTAGGTTTTTGATAAATGTTCTGTTGTTTTTAATTAAATCCTGCACTAAGTTTTTTTGCCAGAAATTTAAACAGCTGAGAAAAGGGAATGTAACTTGGAATCCAAGAGAATTCACTCTGCTCAGACAAGATTTCTTTCTAACTTTAGTTGTAAACACTTTTATTGCTAGTTTTGAAATCTTCCCAACACGTGAAATAACTTCCTAAGATAGCACCCCCCCCCAAAAAAATCTCAATTCTCATGCTCACTTCTGTTTTCAGAAATTACTTGATACTTAATAATTGGTACATTCTGCTTAATATTGAAAATATTTTAATAATATTTAGGGATTATCATGTTGTCTGCCCATAGGCCTAGTAGTTAAATGCAAAGTAATTATTATCTGATAAACTAAAAAGATATTTAAAAATCTAAACTTTAGAGCCACAGGATTCTCTCTCTTTCTGTTATATTACTTTTTTGGGAAAAAAAAAGTCTCCTCCAATCTTCTGTCTCACGTTAAAATATAATTTATTGAATAATGGGAGAGAATGATTCAGAAATTACCCGCATACTGGATTTGCTTGTAGAAAAAGAAAGAGACACACTCATTTCCCCAAATACATGATTAGAATCTTAATAAAAACAATGGGAAAACAATAAATAAATAAAATCTAACACACCTTAAACATAAAATAGCTAAAGAGGAGTTCACACACATCCCCACATGAATTATACTTCCTGGAAAACAGTTGAAACACCTGGAAAATTGGCTTGAAAAGGGCCATTAATGTAGGAAATGGTGTTTGGAATTTGATCTCAAGAAACTTCAAGAAAATGCACTTCGGAAGGCTTTGTACACTTTTAACTATCTTGTGAAACTCACATAAATAAGACTCATTCAATGAAGTACCTAATATAATTATCCAATGTCCAGTTGGACTTCTTACTGTCTTTCTGAAGGCCTCAGTCCATTGAACCAAATGTTCTTAATCATCTTTTCAACATACCAAGTACAAACATATGTGTATCATTAGAATAAAACTATACTTGTTCAGAACACATTTCAAAATACTGAAAAAAAAACCCCACAAAATAAATCCCTAAATTTTAACTCACATTTAATAAAAGAATGTGCTTTTACACTCTCTCCCTCATATACTTCTCTTTTCTCTCTTCACTTCAGGGACTATGAATTCTCAAGCATGGAGGGTCAAGAAACCTCCCATCTTCTGTTCCTGAGCCAAGCTTATACTCAGGACCAAAAGGAATGAATTGTTTCAGCCAGAAAATGTTCAATGGCTCCCACCTCTGAACTTCATTGGTAGACTTAGACTGGCCCAGAAATTTCCCAGCAAGATTTAATGACTGCTTAAACAGCTTTAAAACTTGTTAACAGTGGGGCAAGCTGGGGGCAGGAAGTAGGGAGGAAAGAAAAAAAAAAAAAAACAACAAAGAAATGCAAAGGCCTTGAATTTTTGCCAGTCCCTATAGCCAGCTATCACGCCTCTTCCACCCTACTGTTCACTGATCAAGAACCCTAGGTTTTGAAGCTTAGCCTGAAGCTAAGAAGTCTCTCTTTCCTTCAGCATCACAGGTGGCAGATTTCAATACAGAGATGTAGGAGAATTCAGCTTGCAAATACAGTTGGGTGTTACCCACCTTGACGGCACAAGAAAGGTGTACTGAGTTTCCCAGGGACCCTGGGTCTGCAGAATATATTAAAACTAATATGGAACCTGAAGTCTAAAAGTCCAATCTATCTGCCCCTCACTGTTTATGGAACCATGGAAAAGTCACTTCAACATTGTGCCTTACCCAAGTGGTATGGATTTGCACAATTAAAATAACTATTGGTGTTGACTATTGCTATGCCCTGATACATAAATCTGGATTTATTTATGTACAGTAAAGTGAGCATACATTTGTGTTCCACTGCTTTGGATGCTCTTTCTTCTAGTTTTCTTTCTATAAACCAGTCTTCTAGATTATACAGTCTAAGACTCACTACTTATAATGCCCCAAATTGACCCTTACACTATGCACAATAACCTGACAATTCTTTCATGGCAGTCATTAACACAAGGGATGATTTGATCAATAGGGCATTATAAATGCTTTTCTTTTCACAGAGATTTTAAATTCAGAATAAAAAACAACATCAATATTATCAGGCATAAATATTACTTGTTATACCACAGATCCATAATCTGGAAACAGGCAAGGAAATTCAGTTCTATCATAAGATAGAGTACAGAATTACCCAGGTATCTTAAACTGGGGACATATCTTTGTCTCAAGCATCCATATAATTAAATTAAGTACAGTACATTTGAATCCACAATTTTTAGAGATTTATATTTACAAAGCAGTTTATGTGTTAATGTGAAACCATCTCACTTTCTCTGTTACTCTTGAATGATTATTCCTTTGTTTAACAAACTTAGTGGGGCTTCCCTGGTGGCGCAGTGGTTGAGAATCTGCCTGCCAATGCAGGGGACACGGGTTCGAGCCCTGGTCTGGGAAGATCCCACATGCTGCGGAGCAACTGGGCCCGTGAGCCACAACTACTGAGCCTGAGCGTCTGGAGCCTCTGCTCCGCAACAAGAGAGGCCGCGATAGTGAGAGGCCCGCGCACCGCGATGAAGAGTGGCCCCTACTCGCCGCAACTGGAGAAAGCCCTCGCACAGAAACGAAGACCCAACACAGCCAAAAATTAAAATAATAAATAAATAATAAATTAAAAAATTAAAAAAAAAACAAACTTAGTAAGCTACAACACGTTGGGCATTATTCTATGTACTGGAATTCTGTGATGAAGATAGGAAAATTTTTGCTCTCATGACATAAATTTTCCTTAATCTGGAGAGTTGTCCTTGAGTTCCCCAAGTACAGCTACTGACCACTTATTCTGAACAATTCTAGCACTTTGTATATATCTCTGTTATTTTCATAATGCACAGCCCATGAACCCCACTGCTAAACAGACTTGTCATATGACAAGTACACAACACCTATTTATGAAATGAAGAATGAATGACTGAGTGAATCAAAGCTACTAAGAGTTCAGGATTATCATGTCCCTATTTAGAGTTTTATTCTATATGTTACAAAGTAAGAATATATTTAAATAAATTCCTAAATATCTACTACTATTTAGTTAAGCACCAGGGATGTAGCAGTGGACAAGATTAGTACAGTCTCTGTCTTCACAGAACAAGTAGTTTAGTACACCCAACAGAGAAGTAATATGTCATTGGAAATACAGTGCTATAAAAGGTGAAGAATTAGGAGGGCACTGAATCCAGAATTTGGTAATCAGGAAAGACTTCCTGGAGGAAGTATTGTCTAAGCTGAGATCTGAAGGATCAGTAGGAGTTGGCCAAAGAAGTGAGAGGAGGAGGGAAAAAAAAAATGGGGCAAAGTCTTGGAGGTAAACCTGTCTTGACCAAAGAATTCAAAATGGTTCAGGGTAGCTGGAGGTATTCAGTAGTAGACAGTGACAAGGGATGGAGGTATGAAGGCCGTTGCAAGAAGAGGACAGACGAACACACAAGGATAGCAGCGTAGAGAGACAGAAGGAATGGGAATGTGGACCAAACACACCAGCTCTAGTAAGTTTTTCCAGATGTATTTATTTCAGCTACGATTTGTAGGATTTTCTGTTACTTGTGATGAGACAATTTCCAAATTCATAAACAAATAGTATTTAAACATGGAGGAATTGTTTAATTAGAAACATGAAATAACTGACTGAAAATCCCATTTATGTCTGTCTTGCCTGAATGTATTTTCTTGGGGTTTTCCAGATAAAGTGCTCATAAATTCTTAGAATCTCAGGATTTGATGGGACTTTAATGATCATTTAATACAACTGTAGCCTTAACCTAGGATATGATGATATATTTTGAAGCAAATTTTGTAATTCCCTGGGTGCATTAATTTTAAAGGAGTGAAAGGGGTTTGTTATTGTTTTTGTTTTTGTTTTGTTTTTTGATCCTCAGTCATTTATTTGAATTACTTAAAACATTAGTAAGATTTTCTTCCAAATTATAAATAAATATCCAAATTTCTAGTCATATGTCTAGTGAGAAGAGAAACATACATGCTATTAATTACTATATTGACTCAAATAAACCCTCCAATCTCTCAAAGAAGGAAAATACAAGTAAGTTTTTCAGTATATCCAGTAACATAATTTCTTTCCTTCTTAACAAACAAAACCAAAAAATGCTAGAATTTTTATAGGGCATATAATTTCTGTTAACATCTTGGGAAGCAATAATTCAAAATATACTACATCATCCATAGCACTTCAACTGCTTTTACTAAATCTTTATATATTCCAACCATAAGTGAATTGATTATGTATTGGGGGCGGGGGGGGTAGGAATCAAAAGTGATCATCTAATAGACAACAGGAAAAACATGTATATTGTTAAAGGTCTGCAATTTTTTAAAAATCTCGAATTCCTGTGTTAATAATTATTTCAGTTACACAGAAACAAAGAAAAAGTATCACAAGATGAGCAACATTCCATTATTTTTTAAAAACTTAAGCAAAGGTCAATTGAAATTATAATCCATCTGATGTTGAAATGAGCCATTTGTAGTCTGGATTCAACATGTAAGTTTTGATTGAGTGTACTTTATGTTTGATATGAATTTAGGAACTCTATTCCCCCAAGTTATTCTGTCTGCTTATAATAGCTTTCATTTAGGCAAAGAATGACTCTTTAAAAAGGAGTAATTGATGATAGAAATTAACATCTAAGTATTTGTTTTCCCCCTTTACTCGAAGGAAGAAAATAATGATTAGTTGTTTGGGTTAAAGAGCACTAAAGGAAGAGTGTGACAAATTTAGGGCCTTAGACATTAAGTAAAAAGCCTGCAAGTTGTGCATGCTTTATTCATCCAACCTTCACCTTAGGTAACTGAAGGGCAAAGATACAACCAAATCAGAATTTTGTATTGTTTGGGGTAAATTTCAATAATTTGAAATTTCAATTGAATTCAGAACCAACTCTTTTCATTTCTCAGGGATGAGAAATGACTGAGTTCAAGAGCCCTCAACAAGTACAATGGGATAATTCTGAATATATTTTTTAAATTTCTTCATTTAGTTTGTTGTCTGACATGAATACTAATAGTATAGCATCTGGCTATTTAATTTCTTATTAAAGAAGTATCAGGGCTTCCCTGGTGGTGCAGTGGTTAAGAATCCGCCTGCCAGTGCAGGGGACACGGGTTCGAGACCTGGTCCGGTAAGGTCCCACAGAGCAACTAAGCCCATGCGCCACAAATACTGAAGCCCACACACCTAGAGCCTGCGCTCCGCAGCAAGAGAAGCCACCGCAAGGAGAAGCCCGCGCACCGCGACGAAGACCCAACGCAGCCAAAAATAAATAAATTAAATAAATTTATTTTACAAAAAGTTTCAGAGATTGTTGAATTACTAAATCACTCATGCATTTGTTAATTTTTTTTTGCTCAACAATCAAACTGAGTACCTACTATGCGCACGCACAACACAGAGCACTGAGAAAACAAAAACACACACCCCTTAGTTCCTGCTCTCAACACGAGACTGACAAATACTGAACAGAGACTGTCGCAAGGTAAGTGTCAATGCTGTTTTTTGTAGAATGAGGCAAAACGGAAGCTATTTTAGAACTTCTCTACTCAAATTAACATTACATAGCAAAAATACGCTTAATTGTATGTATCATATCTTCTTGCTATATGACACACAGAATCACATTTTCCCAAATCCCTTCATAAGACATTATAAACCTCTCCAAACTCCTCAGTGTGAAGTTAAGTCATTCTACTCCACAATAAATAAAACAGGGAAAAGGCCAATAAAGAGGAAAGGGTGTGGGAGATTGGTTTTTATTAGTTTGTGATGTGATGTATCTGAATGGTCACTGGACCAAGGAGTTCTGCCTAACCCTCTCTGTAACTGGGATAGAGGAAAGACTAGTGGAAAAGAGGAACAGAGCCAAAAACTCTTTCAGCATTTAAAAAAAAATAAATCTATTTATTTATTTATTTTTGGCTGCATTGGGTCTTCGTTGCTGCTCATGGGCTTCCTCTATTTGCATCGAGCGGGGGCTACTCTTCGTTGCGGTGCACAGGCTTCTCCTTGCGGTGGCTTCTCTTGTTGCGGAGCACAGGCTCTAGGTGCGTGGGCTTCAGTAGTTGTGGCTCGTGGGCCCTAGAGCGCAGGCTCAGTAGTTGTGGCGCACGGGCTTAGCTGCTCTGAGGCATGTGGGATCTTCCCGACCAGGGCTCGAACCCGTGTCCCCTGTGCTGACAGGCAGATACTTAAGCACTGTGCCACCAGGGAAGTCTTTTTTTATGTCAGCATTTTTATAAAAGAGTTTGTTGGAGCTCTTCATTATTCCCCACTCTACACACACACATACACACACACAAATAATAGTATCATAGTATCCTGTTACTGTTGACACCATATTTTTTCTTTCATTTAAAATATATAGAAATAGTGTTAACATGTGAATTCTTTATATATTTTGAACTCTCATTTACATGTATTTTTATTTAAATGCTAATAATGCATTGTGTTTTATGATTAAACATCAAAGCCTAGCATATTGTATTCTAATAATTAAGTCTAAACCACGGAGAAGGATCAAGAATAGTTTAGTTCTGGAAGTCATTATACCAGAAAAAAAAAATATTCACAAGGGCAAAACACAAATGCCCAATTATTCTGGGAGCCTAGAGGAAGGGCACCTAAACCCACCTTGGAGCTTCAGGGAAGGCTTTTTTAAAGACATCACTACAGGAAATAAATCTTCAAAGAGCCACAGTAATCAGCTAGGCATTGTGGTGATAGGATGACTGTGGTGGGAGTGGGAGGGAGGGACGAGGGCATTCCAGGCAGATTGACAGAATGAGAAAAGCCATATGCATGAGAAAAAACCAATAGTGTGGGTAACTTTCATTTCCTGTAGATGTGAGAGCAGCACATGAGAAGCTGGAAAAGGAGGCTGGATGCCCCAATAGAGATACGACACTTTATCCCAGAGAGGCCACGCAGAGCCGCTGTCAGGCTTTTTTGTTTCAGAGCTTTTTCGAGCAGCTGGGAGGCAGGTGGCTTCGGGGGTCAGGTCAGCTGGCAGAGAGCCCAGATGGGTGGCTGGGAACACTGGCTATTTGAGGAATGATGAGAAACTCTACGAGGACAGTGATAATATGAAAAAGAGGGTTTGAGGTTGAAAAGTGTTTAGAAATAAAATGGGCAGAGTTTCGAATGGGTGATTGGATTGGGGGTGGGGGGCGGTGAGGAAGAAGGAAGCAACAAGGAAAATGCCTGGGTCTGCAGCATGAGGAACCGGGTGAGGAATGATGCTGCCTAGAAGAGAATATAGAACGTAGGCAAAGCAAGTTTGAGGGAGAACAAAGCCCACTTAGGGACTTGAACTCTCAATTTCTCAGTGCTGGAGCTAATGAATTCCATCCAAGAGAAATATATATTCCAAAGGTAAAGTTATGCATAAACTTTCTCACCTGACATTGAAAGGTGATGTCTATTTTGCTGAGACTTCAATCCAGGTTCATCGCTTCACTTAGGTGTTTAAAAATATGAATTGAAGTCTAGGAAAAGAATAATAAATGAAAAGAGGATACTTAAAATTGAGTATAAAAGTGGCCAAATAAGTATTTCACGTCTTAGTCAATTTCTCAAAAGTTTGACCTACATAGGATGCTTCCCATATAGAGGATGAACACACTTTTTCACTAATAATAACAAACTTTACATAGTTTTTGCTATGGGCTGAGCTCTAAGTGAAGACTCATTTCATACTCACACAACCCTCTGCTGTGTGAGTATGAAACATATTATGCATATGTTATAAAGGGGGAAACTGAGGCCTGGAGGCAGACACTAGAAGTGGCAGGGCGGGGATTCAATCCTGGACAATCGGACTCCCCACTACCACATGAGGAGGCCTTTCTCACAATGTGAAAAGGTCTTAATTTGGATGTTCACCTTGTTCTAACATCATCTTAAACAGAATCCAATTACGGTTGCAAAAATGATGTAGTACTATTGGATTATCTTCTACTTTAAAAATTGTAGGACTTGAGATGCTGATGGCCCAGGAACTTCAGTCAAGGACTCAGGCTGTGGCCCCTCACCAGGTGAGGTACTCGGTCCCCTCACAGCTCCTCACTGAGCCTGAAGTCCTAGCCCCCTGGTCTTATACAGAATTAGCTTTCTCCAGCCACAGAGATTGAGTCCCACCTCACCACCTGGGATTTCCTGGCTACACAAACTGCTTACAAATCCTGTTTGTTCCTGGGTCACAGAGACTTCTCATTTGTCTTGAATATTTTCATTCATTTATTTAATTATTAGTACTTAAATATTTTATCTATCAATCCAGAAGGTTTGAAACTGAAAGGAATTATTATGCATGGGCTTATTCCGCCTTTAAAAGAAGTTATCTAACACTTTTGTAACCAAAGTAATACATACTCACACATTTAAATAAATCCTAAATTAAATAGCTTTAAATGTAGTACACTGTAACATATATAATCTTCATATCTCAGAGGGTTAACACTTAACAAATTCATCACAGTGGGTCAGGAAACATATTTAAGAAACCAACAAAGAAATCACAGAAGTTCTTTGAGAATCTAAGAAATTGTTCTAGTCATTGGGACTCTAGAGATGTATAAAAGATCTAACTCTATTTAAAGGGTAGTACAGGGATGGCTTTTTAAAAATGTATTTGTTTATTTATTTATTTGGTTGCACCAGGTCTCAGTTGTGGCAGGTAGACTCCTTAGTTGCCGCCAGCGGGCTCCGTAGTTGTGGCTCACAGATTCAGGGATCGAACCCGGGCCCCCTGCATTGGGGGTGTGGAGTCTTAACCACTGTGCCACCAGGAAAGTCCCTGAACATATTTATTTGTACATATTTTTATTCTTCTCAATACAGACTTAATGTATCACTATCTTTTACATATATATATATATATATATATATATATATATATATATATGTATATATTTGGAGACTTTTAGAAATAATAAAAACTAATATTTATTGAGTAATTACTATATGACTAGCACTTTTCAAGTACTTTATATGTTTTAATTTCCTTAATCCTCAAAAAAATGTATAAAGAAGTATTATTTCCATTTCACAGATGTCAATACAGACAACTAAGTAGTTTATATAAGGCCACACAGCTGGTAAATAATGGAATATTTTCAAAATTTAACTGATACCTTATTTCTTAAGGTGCATCTTCATTACTTTAAAAACATAAAGCTACTTTTTTCAAAAAGATAATAAAGTACAATTTAAACTGTGACCAGCATAACTTATTTGAATAAAGACCATGACATGCTACAAGTATGACAAGATGTCTTATTGCTAGAGAAGTTAATATGCTGGAGAAGTTTTATGAGAAACTTTTCTGCTGGAAATACAGTGAATTTTTTTCAATAAGGAATGAAAACATATGGCCTGAATTTAGCATAGAACATTGAAACAGAAACTGTTCTAATTTTGTTTTGAGATGTGTATTCATTACAAGCTAAAGCTACAAAATTATGAAGCACACAACCTTTTTACAATTCTAGGGTGTTTCATCATGTTTGTATTTTGGAGAAATAAAAATCTTATTTGCTCTTTTTTTTTTTCCATAAATTGCCCAATGATGTTTAACTTATTTATCATGCTCAAGTACTTTAAAGGTACTCATGATGGATTTATTTCTGCCCTCCACAGCACACAGGAGACAAATTCAATATTGTGGTACAGGATAGTGTAGCATTAAACAGAAAGAAAGGCAAGGGTATCTTTTTACTTCTAACTTAAATTAAGTAACTCATGATATTCATTGCTTTTATTAACATCCACAAAATAAAGATAACTGTTTTATTATACATAAAAGAAGAAAAAATGGCACAACCATTTTGGAAAACAGCTTCAGTTTCATACAAAGTTAAACAGATGCCTACTCAACCAAGAGAAATGGAAATATATGTCTGTACAGAATCTGTGCATGAATGATCATAGAAGCTTTATTTGTAATAACTCAAAACTGAAAAAAAAAAAACAATGTCCCATCAACAGATGAATGGATAAACATATTGTGGTATATCCAAACCTTGAAATACTACTCAGCAATAAAAATGAATGAACTACTGATACATTCAACAATGCAAATGAATCTCAAAATAATTATTCTGAATGAAGGAAGTCAGCTACCTGCAAAAAACCTATTCATACTGTATGAATCCATACAGAAAATGTAAACTAACTTATGGTGACAGAAAATAGAATAGTGGTCACAGGGCTGGGGGGGTGGGGGGAGGGGGGAGAGCAGGGAAGGGAGGGAGGGAGACAAGGAAACTTAAGGGAAATATGTTCACAATCTTGTCATGGTGATGCTTTCCTGTGTGTGTGTGTGTGTGTGTGTGTGTGTGTGTGTGTGTGTATGTGTGTGTGAAAACTTATTAAAATATACAATTTAAGTTTACACAGTATATTTATGTCAATTATTCCTTAATCAAGCTTTAAACTTTTAAAAAAATAAATTCAGCATAAAAAGAATGACTGTCAAGGCAGTAATTTAAAATCTTTTTTAATAGGTTTAACTGTATCATCAGTACGGAAAGCTATTCACTTATTATTTTAGAATAGCTACTAGAGTATAACTGTACTGCATTTACATTTTTTTCCTGGAATGTACTTAACGGATTATAATTGTTTGATGAAGGTAATCTAAATAATCTTTTTAAATGGGTTTCTTTTATCTGCCCTATGACTAATACATTTTAGAGTGTATTCTTGTTATAATATTCTTGTAAACTCTTTTTAAAGTGGACATTTGATGCCCACTAATAAGAGGAAATTGCATTTCAATAAATCTTCCCCATAGCTAACTTTCTTTGCTATAATATTATCCAATTATTGATCATTCTTTTCCAGAAAATCAGTTTAAATTACTCTTAATTTCCAGAAATGGGCACTTACATTCTTTTAAGTACTTGTTCAGAAAGAAAAATGGATTAACCCATCCTCAGATTACCCATTTCCTAATTGTAGTAGCCAAAGGCTTGTCCAATATATCAACCTAAAGATGATTCCTAACAACATTGTGATTCAATAGCTAGAAAACACTTATCCCCAGACTGCTTGAGGACACTTACCCTAAATCTTAGAAACCATGGGCTCCACCTAGTGGCATTTCTCCCAGTTGCTATTCTGGTTTTAAATCTAGCGTTTAGCTTTGTGTTCATGACATTATTGTTTTATTAAATTGTTTAAAATAATAAAATGACACTCTTTTATTTAATGTAATACTATTTAATAGGGTTGTGGTTTTCATCATTTTTCTAATTACACCTTACTGCTATAGTACTTAATATCATGCTTTGTTTAATGGTAAGGAAGTGGAGAGATGTATATGATAGCATTTTCTAAAAAGGGAGTCCATTAACCAGTCTGTATAATCTCTAATATTATGTTGAAGGAAATGAATCTAATGATTCCATAACATAAATTATACAAAGCAATGAGCTCATGATCCTGATTTTCAGTTCTCTGCAGCATTTTATTGATATTTGCAAATGGTTGTTCTTTGCAACCATTAGATGGTGAGACATCTAATTTTTTCACCAGAGTATCTTATTTTTTATTTGAAAAGTTATAATTACATGTGATTCACATTAAGATTAAATAGGCACTTGTTACATGCCAATTAGGAATTCTGAAATGATCACACATTTTGCTCACCAGACAAAAAGATACTTAGGGATTCATATTGAGCAGCCTATAGAAATCACATTCCATTGCCACTAGGTCAGACTATGAGGAAAATGTGAGTTATCTGACATGTTAGGGAGTGCTTCTAAATACTCTACAAAACTTCTGAGAAGGATATCCTGAGCTAGGAGCCAGACACTCATCCTCAGTTCCTTTTATCTGTACTTTAAAATTTCACTTCCCTTCTGATATCTCCTCCATTCATTCACCAACCCACTTACACATGCACAAGGACATACATACACACAGACACACACACACACACACACACAAGGTTTTCCTAGCTTTCCTAATCGCGATTCGAACATACTCAGTCTTTTAACTCACACTAAAGGGAGGGACTGATGGAAAGAACATTCTAGGGCAACCAAGGGTGGAGGCCAGGAGTTGGTGGAGTATATCACTCCTGATGGGGGCATTCCTCAGCCCTTCCAGAACTGGGTTGAGGTCCACAACCTACTAGGGCTTCCAGGAGCCATCCAGCTCTTGACACGTGGCTCTGAGTAGGCAAAAGGTGCAGCAATCCACCCTCCCAAAGCCCTGGCGAGCCCGCTGCTGCCGGAGTTGCACAGCGCATGCTCACTGGCCCACCGGAGCAGAACGACGATGCTACAACCGCATCAGAGAAAGCCTGGATAATGACAGGGTGATGACAGGGAGGGGAATACTGTTTTTCCATATCTCCGGTATAGGTGTAGCCCCTGGCATATCACGGATGAACAGTGAAGACTGCAGTTAAAAAAAAAAATTAAAGACTCAGCCCCTAGCCCCTGCTCTACCACTGAGCTGCTATGTAACACTGTGCCCTTCTCATTTTGAGCTACCACATAAAAATTAACATTTACATATATATATATATATATATATCCCCTGAACTAGCCTGTGTGTATTAAAAAAATACATGAAACCACTGATCACGGATAGCTTAGGAGGGGCATGCCTTTCTCAGAATCAATTCAGGAGTACTCTGTCCTTACAGAGGTGAGGGCCTTCCCCATACCTTTGAGGAAGACCTCTGAGGTTTCACACTGCTCCATCACAAAACTTTGGAATACATTCATGATCTAGAAAGGGGAGGACAGTACCTACTTTCTTCCCTTCCTCCCTCCCTCTTTTGTTCAGGATTACAACTAGGAAATCAGATGTAAACAATTCCTACATGAACTAAAATCAGAATTCCCAATATGGAACATTTGTGTGATGAAGATGTTAGGAGTCATATAAAATGTAATCACATGCACATGTTTGGTGGGACACGCAGGAGCCATGTGGCTCTTATGGTTAGTGGTGATTTCAAATGAGAGTCTAGAAGCACAGGGCTTTGCATATGGTTGCCATAGAGACAAACAAGCAATTTATAGAATCTCAAACCTAGAGGATTAATTTTAATAACTTCCATCAAGAAGCAATATAGCATCGCAGTTGATAGCGCAGGCTCTGGTGCCAGGCTGCCGGGGTGCAAATCCCCACTCCGTAACAGATGACGTGTGTGCACTTGGGCAAGGTAATTAATTTCCCCCTACCTTAATGTTATCATCTATGAAACAAATATAGTAATGGTACAAACTGGGTGGGTTATTACATGATTTAAGTGAATTCAGATACTATATATATACACACATATATATACACACATATATATTCACACACACATACACATAAAACTGCATCATACACAAGTAAGTGCACAATACATAGTATTTATTAGTCTATGCCATTATTAAGACTTGTAACTTTTGGTTACCTGCTCTGCAGAAGACATCCCTATGTGTGAATGAGACTTTTCTGTGGAGAGCCTGGTCTGACCTCTCTGTGTGCATCATCATTATCTTCTCAGCATATAAACGAAGGCTGCTTCTTTGCCCCCTCTCCAACTTTTTGGCTCAAACCATTACTAATATATATTATTCTCTCCCTTCTAGGGAGACTCTGAGCTGCAGAGGATGAGATGCTTTAAGCTCTTTTGGCTGTGAGATACCTCACATAATGGAAGCTTACTGTAAGAATATGTACGGAACCTCACCCTTCCATCAGCAGGAGTTTTAGTAGCCTGCCATTGGGGTGACGCTCTTTGACTCTTAGTCTTTGCTTCTATTTAAGTGTCTCCTCTGCCTTTTTCTAACAGCTGGTTGATTTCTTCCAGGTTTCTCGTGCCAATTCAGGAAGCTCCAGCTTTGTTCATTAGCGTTACTTCTGCGACAGGTTCGGCAATGCCAGACCTCCTCTGGCCAGTCTCCAGATTGGCTGTGACTGCTCAAAGACCAGCTCCCGTGCAGGCGATCTCAAACTTAACCGTGACTTACGTCATGATCACCCGGGGGCTTATGAAAGCACAGATTGCTGGGCCCCGCCCACGGCTTCCAAGCTGTAGGTCTGTGGGCGGGGCCTGAGTATTTGCATTTCTAAAAGGCCCCCAGGTGATGCTGAGGCTGTTGCTCCAGGGACCTCACTTCAGAACACCTGTCAGAGAGCAGTGATCATCTTTTTCTCAGGAAATAATTTGGGCCACGTCCCACCGCAGTGAATATAAAAGAAGCAGTTTCCTTGGAAGTAGAAGTCAGGATTATAAAGCGTCAAGCGAATTAAACTTCAATAAAGCTGACTAGAGGGCTTCCCTGGTGGCGCAGTGGTTGAGAGTCTGCCTGCCGATGCAGGGGACACGGGTTCGAGCCCTGGTCTGGGAGGATCCCACATGCCGCGGAGCGACTAAGCCCGTGAGCCACAATTACTGAGCCTGCGCGTCTGGAGCCTGTGCTCCGCAACAAGAGAGGCCACAACAGTAAGAGGCCCGCGCACCGCGATGAAGAGTGGCCCCCACTTGCCTCAACTAGAGAAAGCCCTCGCACAGAAACGAAGACCCAACACAGCCAAAATAAATAAATAAATAAATAAATAAATAAAAAAGTGAAATTCTTTAAAAAATAAATAAATAAATAAAGCTGACTAGAAATTAAAAGCTAGGTTACAGAGGGAATTCCAGCCAGACATCCACTGAGAATTGCCCTCAATCACAATCATGATCTCCTTCAATGCATTCCCTGGCCTCTGAACCAAGATTAGTTAACCTACAATTTTCTGATTTTTTTTTTCTGGAAAATGGCTCCATTTCCTCTATACTCTGCAGTGGTCTTTATCTATTAGCTTTCTCTCAAGCATATCTAGACAGCTCTCTTTCAGTTCTCCAGAGTCCTGTATATTTACCTTGAAAACATACAAACACAGATAGGAAAGTTATTTCCTATTAATCATTTGTCAATAAATACTGGAGAAAAAGGCCCCAAAATAATTTTAAATATAAATAGTGTTATGTAGAGTTTACTATGTCCAGAAGTGAAGTTAGTTTTACTTTATGGCTCTCTAGTTTTGTCATCCATGAGCTTCATCAGAGTTAGTTTTATGGTGTGATAACATAAAAGTTTTAAGTAGTAGAAGCCATTTTCCTAGGTAATAATTTTAAGCAAACACAGTAAGTGCAACAACTAAAAGCAGAATTGCTCTGCTTGAAATGAACACAGGGAACCAACATCTAGTAAGGCAGCTTTCCTTCTCAACACTCTCCCCATAGGGTGGATGCCAAGGCGTCTCCCCTTGTCCTGGGCTCCGGGGAACCCAATCTGGAAACCTCTGGTAGAGCAGAAACAGCATGAATGAAAGTGAATAGTCTTGTGTTTCCACCCACCACTTAGCAGTGTGAATCTCAGCAAATGTCCCTTCTGAGAGTCAGTTTCCTTATCTAAAAATGAGGTTAGAAATCCTTTGCTCAATGTATTGTTGTGATAAACTCGAGGATGCAAAAGTCCCTGCAATATAGTAAGTTTCATAAATATTATTTCCCTCTTTATTCCCTTTCTGATTTTGAATTGGAAAGACTATGACATATAGAAGCATCAGAGTTCACATTCTACTTTTTCACAGGCACACAAAGTCCAAGATAAAGCAATGGAGACAGGAGACCTACAGCTAGAATGCTCAGAATTAGATTTTAGGTCAAGAGGATTTTTTTTTTTTTTTTACCTCTGAAGTATCGAACTATGAAAACCATTAAATAAATGGAAATAAAGTTCCTTCATATGTGCCCTGTCACAGATAATCAGAACATATGCCTTCCAGGCCACTTCACCTGCTATACTTGTAACACTGTTTAATATTTGTGGAGATCCATCGTGGACTTAAAGTCATTTAAATTTCTAAAATTTCAATTAACAAATACTCAGAAGGAAAACTCAGAATTGAACAGTCTTTCTTGATCAGGTTGATAATACACAGTTTTCAAGGAAATTCTTCTTTCTGACCTATCCCCTGACTTTTTCCCAAGCCAGCGTTTCTCTCAGAATGGAGAATAAATACACAGATTTGCCTACTTTAGACAGTGACGTTGAAGATACAGAAGACATATGAAAATGGGTAAATGTTTCAATAAATTCCAAAATATATCAATTTTATATTGGTACTTCTGTGTGGTTATCTGCACAGCGAACTGGCTCTACTGAAGTGCATATTATGGGTAAGAGACACATTCTATTTTATGAACATGGTTGCCTTACATGACGATAAGGAGCCATTTCTCCCAGCCGTGGTAAGAAAGTTAATCTGTCAGCATTGAAGGCAGACCACGGCTTATGAAGGGCAAGGTTATGTATTTTTCCTGCCAGTGCAATAGGAACACTCTTGTGTACAATTTCTCTGTTCATCATGTCTGAAGTTTCTGAATTATGTTTTGAGGCACGGGCTGGGGCAAAGTCAATCTGTAAAGTAAATGGGCATTTTCTCTGGTGCATAGCAGCTACTTCTGCATTCCTACTCTTTTGCATTTGAAAGCCATTTTTAAAGAAAGAAAGCGTGTGTCCAGGCTCAATGCTCTGCTCTCCAGATGGGAAACTGCAGCCAAACAACATTGCTTTGCAGTGGGGGAAAAAGCCAGCTCCATCATGGACTTTCCAGTCTCATGCCTCCAACTTCTACGGTGCATTCCCCCTTCAGAAGCCCCTCAGGCACCTCGAAATCAACCTGCATTCATCCTATCCTCTTCCCAATAAGCCACTCCCACCTCCACTTCTAGCCTGACTCATAAAACTGTTCTTCAGGAAATGGAGTTGCTGTGCACCTAGCGGCTCAGCCAGAGGTTACCCTGGCAACCCCCTCTTCTTCACTCTCTCATCATATCTACCATCATTCCCATTTCCTATATACCTCATCAGAGTCGGTCCATTTCTCTTCATCTGCAGGGCCACCACCTTTGAATAGCTTCCTAACTCTCCCCTGCATTCACTCTACAATCAGAGAAACTGTTTATAACACAAATTACTAGCAGTTTTCAATGCCTTACCATTTCCTTGAAGATAGAGTCCAATTTCTTTAGACCCTCCATAGTACAAACTCTGGCTGTTTTTTGTCATTCCCTTCCATTCTTTCCCTGTCTTCTCTGTCAGTATGGAACTCTTTCATTTATTTGGAAGCACACAATTTTTTCTTCTTTGGGTTTTTTAACTGGCTTTTTAACTTCTCACCCTTTAACTAAGAGAATCTGTATCCATTCATATGGGTAGTCCCACTCAAGCTTTAAATTCCATCAAGATGTTATTTCCTTTGGGATGCCTGATTGCTCTCCCTCTACCCAACCACCACCAGGCGTCTACCTGCCAGGCCACCTTCCTGGAATGTGGGTCCAGCCCTGGGCTCCCAGGAGAACCTCATAAGCATTAGCACTGGAGGTCCTCTATGCAACTGATCACCCCAGTTGGGAGCAACTGGGGAATCACAGAGGGTCAGAAAGTTCTCCAAGGGGAGAAACAGACCAGGACCATGGTCCCTCTCCTGAACTGTACTGTGGGTTCCTGCTGGTCCCAAGCACTGCAAGGAGATCTGAAAATTGTGAGGAAGCACTCAAAAGGTCATGCCTAGACTAGGATTTCTATTTACCCAGAGTCTAAGGGACTGAGGGAAGTCCACCTTTTCAAATTTCATCTTTCTGGCTCAAATGACTAAATTTGGACAGCGTAGGGGCAAAATTACCACATGGTTAAGAATCTTTGTGCAAGTAACAGATATTCATGTAGGCTTTCTTAAGTCGAATGGGAATGTATTATAGGGATACAGAAGTATCTAATGAAATCTGAGGGCAGAAATATGGACGGCCATAGAAAGGAACTAGAATAAATAATTTTAAACTTTTCAGATTTTTTTTTAAAAAATATTTCTCATCTCTGCTCCTCCCTTGCATTGTTTCCCTTTGTCCCTCTGTAGACTGGTATTTTGCTTTGTCTACAAGCAAACCACGGATGAAGCACAGTTCTTCGGTTTATATGTTGGAGGTCCAGACTTGCAGCCTCAGGTCCAAGTTGGAAGTGGTCCCAACTCTAAGTTTCTGAAAGAGAACCTGATGGGCTCAGTGTTGCTTAGCTGCCCATATCTGACCCAACAAGCTACATCCACATAGCACTCAGGGCCACATTTCTGTAACACAATGGGAAGACAGCACAGAAGAGTTTTTGGGATCCCACTGTCCTCACCGCCCTCAGGCTTACTCCACAGGGCCACCTGCCTTCCTAGTTCCCACCCTGTACATCTATGTCCCCACCACTATCTAAAGAACTCACCCTACTCTTGCAGGCCAAAAATCCATGTGGTACTGTAAAATTCTTCCATCTTCCCTGCTCCATGAAATATTATTTCTTTTGTTTTTCCTTTCGAAAGGCTATAAATAGGAGAAGGTAGGCTGGAGGAGTTATCTTTTTCCTGCCAGTAGGACGCCAACCTGTTAGGTCTCAAAAAATGTTCTCTCCGTTTCACAAATGTTAGTTGTTCTGATTTTATTTTATTCCCTATTTATTATCACCCCCTTGTCTAAGACTGGCACTATTTCAAATGAACTGGGTCAGAACCTAATCTTTCCTTACCACTGCAGCCCGAGAATATTATCCCAAACTAAGGTCCCTTCCCTTGCCTCTCTCCCCTTGCCACCTGATACACTGCACATTGTGCTAATGTGCTGAGAATTATTAGCACAATGGACTTGGCTACCAAAAGTTTGAAAATATCCAACCACCTGTTTTCCTTTTTAACCACTTTGTTCTTTGTGATAGTAGAACCCTATCAGGCCCATCAAAAACTACCCACTGACAGGTCCTGCAAGGACTGAATTGGCAGAGGGCACAGGGCTTAACCACTCAGAGAATAACTCTCCACGTGGTGTACCAACAAGTGATTTGCTAGTCTTCCTTTCTATGATACTACTTCATTTTAACGAGGCAGTACAAACGGTTAGCATCCAGTTTACTGAAAGGTCTCCTTTATACTCTTCCCTCCTGGTTTCCCTCCCACCACAACCCAGTAACGTTAAGGTGAAATAGGGAAAATGTCCTCAGCCGCAATGCTCTCCCCCCGCTGCAGAGCTGCAGGATGCCTCGTACATGCTGTACTCGCTGTCAGCAGCTGTTCTTCATCTGCCCTTTTCTCGCTCTTCCCAGACACTGGAACTTCTTCCAAAAGGCATTTTTCCTCTTTGCCAAACTTTCCATATGTTAGACTAAAGAATTATTTCTTGAACCCTGGGGACTTCTGGTTTTAAGCTTTAAAAATTTGCTAAAAAATGCTTCTTTTTTATTTGTTCCCCCTTTAAACAATTCAAAAACGAGATCAATTTCTCTCTCCTTTCTATCTCTCTCTCTTGCACTCTTTCTTGCTCTGGGTCTATGATATTCCTTATACGAAAACCTTCCTTTAGCACTGTACACTTTTTAGCTTCTAACCTGGAATCCTTAAATCCCATTTTTTTCAAACCACTTTCTGAAAATTATCTTATCCCATGCATGCATAAATCCTCATAATATCTTCCAAAAGCAATAAAGAGAGCAGATGCTACTTTGCTCAGCATTTAATACAACTCTATTTGAAACAATAAAAAAAAAACCAACAAACCACTTTTCCATGTTTCAGCATGTCCACTAGATGGCGGAGTAGTCCTCCATTTTATTTCTATGAAAAGGGCCCCTTATTGCTAAGTATTTCCTTTGGGTAGAGCACATTGTGTTGCTCCATTTATTTTCAAATTCTAGACTTTCTGATGTTCTGTAAAGTCTTTATAAGCAAGGACAGCAAAAGTGATCATCTCCTGAATATGTGCTATAACCATGTACCTTGCTAAGATTTGCTTTATGATTATAGGCACATATATTTAATAAATAAATTATGATAAAATGGATAATATTTTATGACATAATAATGGTGATAAGATCAATAAAAAATAAAACACTATTCCACTAGATATTCTTATTTTATATAACTAACAAACTTTAATAAACTTTAAAAAATTTAACTTTGGCTGAAGGTTCAGAAAGGGCTACAAGCACTTTTATATTTCTGTTTCTACTCACAGGTAAATGAATGTGCCAAACCAATATGTGGAAAGTATAACGCTATTTCTGGGTCATATTACCATTCAGCACAACCTTCTGTTCTCCTCACTGACTAAAGGCATTGTTTGGCTTTTTAGGAAGACAGCTTTTTAAAATGTTAAGCACTTCAAAATGAAATGTCTTGATTACGTCCATAAGCAATGGTAAGGTGAGTAATGGTCTTAATTTTCTGGTAAATGGTACTTAATTAGTTTTTGACGTATCCAAAGCTAAAAACATGTTGTTTTGAATAAAGCCTTGCCAGTGTTTTAATTTGTTTGTTTTGTTTTGTCTTATTAATATATCACACTAGATACTGAACCAAAAGAAATATATGCAAACATCTGATAGAAATTTCACTAATTTGATTTAAATCTCTACTCCAGTGGATTTAAGAGTGTGCCCTGCAAAGTGCTGGGGGCTCTGAGGGGCCTGTGTGGGGCTTCCACACAGACAGCAGGAAGAAGGTTTGCCTCTACACAGGCTCTCCCACCCTAGCCAGAGAATGTACACATTCATCCCTTTCTTACACTGGGCAGCCCCTTTCATTGAAACAAAAAGTTTTGCAGCTAATAAAAGCCATTTGAATTGTCTGTTATTAAGTATAGGTCAAATGAACATCATTTGGTATATATAGAAATAAGAATTCTATTTTTGCCAATGAAAGAAAAAATGACTTAATCTGAATAATTTGGTAAAAATAAAATCAAAATTTTGTGCCAAAAAATTAAAACTAGAGAGCAGCTATCATATAAAAAATCAGATTTGTTTAACTGGATTTGTTATTTTAGTCATTTTGTTGTCATAGCTTGTGGCTTAATCAAATGCACTCAGGCAAAGAAAACTAAGGAAAGCAAAAGATCCACGAAGCACAAAATGTGCCCATCTGCCTGCCTCTGTTGCAGGAGGCTCAGGGGAGGGCTTACTCATATATGCACACAGAGATATGCTGACAAGAACCTGTCCCATGGAGTGGGAAAGACAACTTACAAAGCACTGAGGGCTGCAGGACATTGTCTTGAACTGGACAATTCATCATAGGGGATTTAAAAGTGCTCACGCACTTCTCTTATATATATTTCATATGAGTCTTCAATTAGCCCAGAGATACAAGACGTCATTTGAAGGAAAAGAATTCTGGCCTGTAAATGAGTTAATGAATGTTATATCTTAGAGGACAGTCAATTGTTGGGAAAAGATGAAAAAAACTCTACTGCCTAAGAAACATTATTCATTGATGTAGCTTAGCTCCTGAAACAAAGAAACCTCCAAGTTTTACAGGATAAACATCATTCCTCACTCGTCTACCCACCCAGTGCTAATGTCTTGGTTAAGCTTTTTCCATTTGTGACTTTGCCATCCCCCTAGGGCCTTGGGATCCACTGAAATCTGGTGGTAGAACAGAAAAGACAGAGAGTGGAGGCAGTATATCAACTTCTGTAAAAAATACTCTCCCTGGAAGTGGCATTTATAGGTGAGACCTTGTCACATGGTCACACCAACAGCAAAGTCTCTGGGTGGCCACTTCCCAACACTACACTGTGAGAGGTAAAGTAAGAATTACAGTGAGCTAGTTATAACTGCCATAGCAATAAAAAAATAAAAGGATAAGTTATTTCATTAAATAGGGAGTACAAAATACCAGAGAAAGTGATTTCTTGCACTTTGTATACAAATTTTTTTTAATTAAGTAATTAATTAATTTTATTTTCGGCTGCGTTGGGTCTTCGTTGCTGCGCACCGGCTTTCTCTAGTTGTGGCAAGCGAGGGCTACTCTTCGTTGCGGCGCGCAGGCTTCTCATTGCAGTGGCTTCTCTTCCCGCGGAGCAAAGGCTCTAGGCCTGCGGTCTTCAGTAGCTGTGGCTTGCGGGATCTACAGCGCAGGGTCAGTAGTTGTGGCTCACGGGCTTCGTTGCTCCACGGCATGTGGGATCTTCCCAGACCAGGGCTCGAACCCGTGTCCCCCGCATTGGCAGGTGGACTCCTAACTACTGTGCCACCAGGGAAGACATGTATAAAAATTTTAAACAAATATTGGGTCCATAATATGTTAGAGCCTGATTACAGCTT
Source organism: Balaenoptera acutorostrata (assembly GCF_949987535.1). Lineage (NCBI taxonomy): Eukaryota > Metazoa > Chordata > Mammalia > Artiodactyla > Balaenopteridae > Balaenoptera > Balaenoptera acutorostrata. The sequence continues at coordinate 126,648,593 of NC_080068.1, read as the reverse complement.
TCCTAGAGTAAGACTACAAGACTTTGCTGTGGATGTTCATTCAATTTAACTCAGCAAATATTTATTGTTCTGTGGAAAGATATTAAAAAAGGACACACTTGTACGTACACAGACTCTAACTACCAGTGGCTTAAAATCAACTCAAGGGATAAGACAAAGACACGATTATTACGCTAAACAGAGTGAGGTGGCAAAAACTGAACAAGTAACATGCACTAGAGGATGGGCTGGCATAATTTTTTGTAAAGGAACGGATAGTATGTATTTTAGGCTTTGTGCAACTACTCAACATTGTGGTTGTAGTGTGAGAACAGCTACAGACACTGAATAGATAGGTGGGTCTGGCTGTGTCCCTGCACACTTTATTTACAAACACAGGCAGTGTTTGTAGTGCCTCTACTCTCTATCTTTTCTGTCCGACGTCAGGCTGTAGTTTGCTGACCCTGGCTCTAGAGGCTCCATTAACAAAAATGTCAAACCTGGTGGCAGGAGACAGCTCTATAACCCCTCTAAGGCTGAAGCACAAGCTTCAGTAGAACACACGATGCAATGTGGCACTCCACCCATTTATGGAGACAACTAACATTATCACAGCATCGAGAAGAGTAGACAAACAGCAACAGGAAGGGTTTTCTCTAGGATCTTCTAATCTTGACTTCTCATAGACTTCAAGTTTATTTATTTATTTATTTTGCATTTAGCTTGTATATTGCTAGTCTTGTGCCTTATGTTTCTATTCTAGGGCTTAAATTGTAATCTTTGATAAGAATATGTCAATATCTTATTACTACTTAATGAATTAACTTCTCTTTTTCTTTAAGGATGGTCTATATATCTGGCCTATAGGCTGATTTGTCTAAGGAAGAATGCATTTTACCAAATAAAGGGTTTTCTACACAGAGCTGATGTTTTCTAATGTTAGATTTCTATTTTTGTTATATATGAGCATAGAAAGACCAGATGTAGAAGGACAGATGTAGACTTATCTAAACAAAAGTATCCAAGAACCCGGGGATGACTACAGTACTCTCAATCCAGAAACTCAAAATATTTAGAAATATAATTTATTTTTCTATAAGCGAGCTTAATTCCTATTTCACTTATATTAGACTTTTATCTCACTCAATGTGGGAGCCTTGGGCCCTATAAACTCTGATATACCATAAACTCTGAAGGCTTGCCACCTCCCCCTGGTTACATGGATTAGATGCATTACCGAGTAATAATCCCACAAAACCAGGGCAGTAATGCAATACAGATGTGTTTCTTTCTTTCTCACATCATCGTCCTATGTATGTTGAGGGGCTCTGTCCCACACGGTTATTCAGGGATATGGATTCCTTCCACCTAGGGGAGGCCTCCCGAGGATCCTTTATAACTAAGAGGTGAAGGAAGAGGAGACCAGGAAGGACACTGGCTGTCCATCCCTCAGTGAGAAGGCCAGGAGATATTACACACCCCTCCAACTCACACTCCATTGCAGAGAACTAATCCTATAATCCCCAGTGACATGAAAGGGAGCTAGGAAAGACAATCTAGAAATGTGTGCTGGAAAAATAAGAAACTAGTCTGATGACCACAGACTAGTGTTGTCTTTGCCACAACAGTCCACTTCACTTTCAAATTCCCCAAACTTATTAAGGAAATTTCACCTGTTGACCTAACCCTGGGGTTTTTGCTGGGAGGGGAGCAGATATCAGGGCCCACAACTATACAGCCATGTTTCCACTCCGAGCCCTGCCAACCCAAACCAGGGCATCTTATCTAGTCATCTCTCAGGAAACCTGGCTCTGACTCAGTCATCCAAGCAACCAGAGCCTTCTGATTGTGATTACAGAAGTACATCTGGCTTTTGCACCAGAAATTTATTAATTCATTCACTAGATAGTGATTGACACTTAATGTTCTCTGTTCTAGACACTTGGGATGTTATCAGCGAGGCAAGGGCAGTGGAAGCAAGTATCTCAGCTTTGGGGAGCTTTAGACAGAAACAGTAGAAACAACAAGGATATTATACTGTACAGTAGAGGGTGATAAACGCTGTGGAAAATGTAGGGTACAGGGCAATGGGGTGCTAGGAGAATGGCTGGTTACCATTTTTTAAATGGTGTCCAGGTTAAGACTTGTTGAGAAGATGATAACTGAGCAAAACCTTGGAAAAGATGAGCGAGTTGGCCAAGAAAATATCTAAGGGGAAAGAATTCCAAGCAAAGGGTCTGAGGAAGGAACACACCTGACATGTTCGACATGTTCGATGAGGAAAAGGAAGGCATAATGGCAGGAGTAGAGTGAGCAAGGGAGAGACCGTGCTTGAAGTCAGAGAGATGAGAAGGTCCCGAGCACGTGGGAACTTGCAGTTTCTTTCTGGGTCTCCTCTCTGGGCAGTGAGGAAGCAGGCTATTCCTGGCCTCTTCATTTTTGATCTTAGATTCCACTGTGACCCCCTGCTGGTTGCTGTTGTTTTTACTCTCCTCCTCCTCCTCCTAGTTTTCTGGTAATCACTCTCTAATAAGCCAGCATTCTATAACCCTCCACATGCCCTGTCCTCTCTCTCAGCTCAGGGTCTCCTCCTCCTTTTTGCAACTTAACAATTAATCTCCCTTCGCAGTAGTACGTATGAAGAATTTTAATACACTTTTGAGTAATAAAGAGTTGTCACCCCGGATGCTGAGGTCCTGACTGATTTCTACCATAATCAGAAATCTTCTTTGAATGGGATGTCGTGGTAAGTACAGGACCACTGTTTCAAAGCATCTTGCTCAAGATGCTCTCTGTCTCTGTCTCTCTGTAGACACACACACACACACACACACACACACACACACACACACACACACCCTCTGTCTTTTTTTCATCATCTCCTTGCAGATATTGGTTTACATGGGAGCTGAGGAACCACCTTGGGAAAGAACTAAGACCATACCCCAAGTCAAGCTGAGATATATGAAGACCTGAAAGTGCAGGAGACACAGTAACAAAAATGGGCATGTGGAGCCTCTGAGAGGATTCATCAAGGGGGAAGGACCCTGGAATTCTGATTCTGAGGTGGGTGCAGGGAGAGGCTGTGAAGTTGAAAGGATAGCATGTTATTGTATAACAGGGCAGTGGTTAGCCAAATCTTTCCATCTAAGCACCTGATGATAAACAGCTGTGTGTGGGAAGAAAAAACTATAATCTGATCAAAATGAATAAAACCTTGGAGAACGAATAACACAGAAGTGAGAAAATTATTATCCTTCACATTTCAGAGCAGACAGTTGTCTCTAGAGCCAGAACATCCCCAGGAAACTGTCGTCAGGAGGGATCTCCCTCAGGAGAGAGAGTTCAAAGAAGCATCGTGAGCCTAGAGTCTTCCTTGGGTAGCTCATGAACACATGTGATACACCCTTGAAGATTCCAGCAGTTACTCACAATGAGACCCCACATTCACAAAGGTGTGTGCCAATGAACTGACGGAAGCCTGGTAGCAATGTCAATGTGTCCCCATGACCTTAGGATGAAGATTCCCCACCGCTCTTTGCAGGGTGTGTGGAAGAACATTTTGGAGTGTATTTTCAGAAGGCAACTGGAACGCCACAGCCAATTTATCTCTGACCAACAGGAGGTGCTAAGTGGTGATGACTATAGAACCAATTCCTCCAGGCTATGCAAAGCAAGCAGACAGCTGCACGGTAACCATCCTTTAACTTAAGATTGACAGTGGGTCTGTCTGGTCACCTCAGACATATTTGTAGGTCACTTATCTAAAGTCACTTAGGAATTCAGTAGAGCAATTTTTCTGTGATGAGATGCATTCTCACCTCAAATGTTGAAAACAGAAAGCTGTTAGATACTTGTGGATGTACATATGTGTGTGTATGTGTGAAACAATGTGACTGTCACAAACACGTTATACTCAAGCTAGTTTATACTCAAACACGACTGTGTTCCTTAGACGTCTTGTACTTTAGTTACCACAGTAACTGTCACACCTTATCAGGACTCATTTGGTTTAATATTTTTGCTTCTCCAGCTGAAATCTAATTTACATAAAGTCAACCACATCTTCTTCACCAAGGAGCCCCCAACATTTAATACGGCATATAGCTGTGCCTAGTGTATCCTCATCAAATGAATGAATGAATGGAGTATCCATTATAGGTATCTTCTATGATGTCTAGTAAGATTCTTAGCCATAGGTACTGTATAAATCAAAGCAGCCTGAGTCTAACCCACAGATACACACACACACACACACACACACACACACACACACACACACACTCTGAAAGCTGCTTTTTCCTATTTCTGTGCATTGCTCTCTCTACTCACTCTGATTAATCAAAAACTTAGCTCTGGCATGTATTGCTATGTGACTTTTTGTTTGTTTGTTTCTCTGAGATTCAGTTTCCTCTTGCATAAAATGTTTATAACAACGGTTTCATGCAATGTAACCATGAGGACTAAGCAACAGAATCCACGCTAACCTAGTCATAACCTCATCACTATCAATGACAGGGCAGGAAGGAGAAAATGGGAGTTTCAGGGGTGGTTTTTTCTTGTTCACCCACTATTAAGCAAGGCTTATACGAGTATATATTGGTCCCAACTCTGTGGTTTTTCCTTCTTATTTAGAAGGAGCTTTTTTAAAGTAGATCTGGTAGTAATACAACAAAATAATTTAATTCCACATTTAGAAAGTTAGTAGTTTATGAGAGCAAGAGGCTCCCTGGAGAGAGATTCTTGATCAATTTTGAGGGCAGATTGCCTGAAGGGAGAAGCTGACTACAAAACATTTAATTATAGACTTCCCTCTTTATAGGTGATCTTAGTGTCACACATAAACCTGTCGGAATTTCTTCAAGAAACATAATGTGATGACAAGATTAATATTCTAGACCTAGAAAAAAGGTATTTTGCCAGAATTATTGATCAAGTTTTTAAGCTAAGAATTTAAGTCTTGACTGATTTCTGAGGTTCAGAACTGCTTTGAATTGTCATTTGATCAGACATGCTCTTCAGACACGTGGTTTGCAAACTTTTGTAAACTGTGTTTCCTCAAGCTGCTCCAGATTGGGGGTTAATTAGCTACTTGGAAACAGATAACAAACAATTTTTCCATGACCATGTATTAAATGATCCACTGTGTGTGTGTGTGTGTGTGTGTGTGTGTGTGTGTGTATGTCCTCTGCATCCAAACATGAATGAGTTAGTTGACACTTTACCTGACTTTGGATCATATAGTTTAAAGATTTCCCAATTTTGTTACTAATCTGTTTCCAAGGAGCATCCTTAGGCACCATGAAGCCATGGAATAGTGTGAAAGTGGCTAACTGGGCAGGAGTAAATATGGGTTGACCAATGCTTCCTCAACACTGCATTTCTGCCCCAGCTTTCGTTTGTAAAGAGAAATCAGTTGCCAGAATCATCTGCAAAATCACTGCTTTAGTTAACCAGTGCTTCAATTTACAAATGAGAACCTAACTTCAATTAACAATGGTATGCCTTGCCCAAGGGCAGAAAGCTGTCCTTTTTAGTCATTCTTGAACTAGAAGGAATATTTTTAGTCATCCTTGAAAAAAAGAACACTTTAATAATAAGTAGTCTCAGAAGTTTAATTTTAATTTCATGACAAAGTTATTGAATGTATTAATCCTAATGTCATAGATGAGAAAACATTTGAACTGCTCTCAATATCAGCATTCTTTTTTTGTTTGTTTGTTTTTGTTTTTTTAGCAATTTCATGTATCTTTATTTATTTATGGCTGTGTTGGGTCTTTGTTTCTGTGCGAGAGCTTTCTCTACTTGTGGCAAGCGGGGGCCACTCTTCATCGCGGTGCGCGGGCCTCCCGGGCCTCCCATTATCGCGGCCTCTCTTGTTGCGGAGCACAGGCTCCAGACGCGCAGGCTCAGTAATTGTGGCACACGGGCCCAGCTGCTCCACGGCATGTGGGATCTTCCCAGACCAGGGCCCGAACCCGTGTCCCCTGCATCGGCAGGCAGACTCTCAACCACTGCGCCACCAGGGAAGCCCAACATCAGCATTCTTAAAAGTCCAGATTTCTACTAACAGTCTGTTGAAGGACACTTAGGCTTTCTCTATTATGCTCCTCAGAAATTCTTCCAGCTTCCACCCAGTGCCTGGCTCTAAAATAAGTCTCACAATTTTTAGTTCGGTTTGTTCCAGCAGCATCATGCTTTCAGGTACTAAAATTTGCATGAGTTGCCAATTGCTGCATAACAATATTTAACAGATTTAACAGCTTAAAACCATACACGTTTATAATCTCACAGTTTCCGTGTGTCAGGAGTCTGGGCATGCCTTAGCTGGTTCCAAGCCACAGTGCAAGACATTGGTCACAATGCCTCAGTTGCAATCAAAGTGTGTTGGTTGTACCTGGCATATCACCTGTGGTTCTACTGGGGAAGGGTTTACTTCCAAGTTGATTCAGGTTGTTGGCAGAATTCATTTACTTTTGGTTGTAAAACTGAAGATTTCAATTTCTTGCTGGCTGTTGGCTGGAGACCCCTCTCAGCTACCAAAGGCCACCTGCAGTTCCCTGACTCATGAAGTGTTCCTTCCTCAAAGCCACCAACAGAGAGGGACTCCAGTCTGACAGGTGCTGCAATCTTATATGACATATTCACATAATCATGTGTGTATAATTACATACATTCTCTCACTTTTGCCTTAATTTGTCAGTCAGATGCAAGTCAAGGTTCCCATCTATACTCAAGGGGAAGGGATTACACAAGGGCATGAATATATCTATATCTATATCTATACCTTTATACCTGTATCTATACCTATACCTATATCTATATCCATCTATATCTATACAGAAAGAGACATACATGTGAGTATATGTATATGCATATAATACATACATAACATGTATATATCTATTAATGAAGTTATCTTTGTAAAGATATTCTGACTTTATGTTTATACTTTAAAATGCTTTATACTTTTAATTTCAAACTAGCAAATGACAGATTTGAGGGATTAGTTGGTAGGTTGGTTGACTGGTTTCACTGGTGAAAACAAATGATTTAACCTAATATATACAACTGCAAAAGAATTATATAGATTCAGGATATGACAGAATTCATTGTTAAGTCATCATATTGACCACTGGGAAACAACTGAAGGCAAGTGACCCAATTTAGAAAAAAATTTTTGGCCAGCAGATGATATTTAATATCCTAATTAGAGAGTCTAAAGTAACAGAGTAGTATAATTGAAGTTATTGAAACTAAAGCTAAGAAAATCTTCATTTCGAGAGTATGAGAAGAGGTTGAGTCAGGAACCTAAAAGAATGTTGGTGGATGAGCAAATCATTGGCACTTGTTTTTTCCTCTATTTTTTCACTTCCACATTGGTTAAAAGATTTCAAACATGAAATGTGTGACTACTGTGCTGCCAATAACTATCCGGGAAATATTTAGCTCCCTAATGATCTGGCAGCTAATCAGGTGTGATTTCATTTATCTACTTACACTATGCATTCAAGACACCCATTACTACTTAGCTTGTGAGTTGACTTTTAATATTTAATGGTGGGGGAAGGTATGCAGGGAATGTTTGTCCTATGGTCTATCATGTATGATTGAATTAAGACGTTTTATGTGTGTTAGATCATGAATGAAGACACATTTTTCAATCTGAGTTAAGTATAATAACACCCACATGTACGAAAATACAATTGAGGTGGGCCAAGATAAGCAAATTTGAGAAATACGTACATGATCATATATTCTAAAGTTGACTTGTGTATGGTGGATGCTGTGGTCTGAATGTTTGTGTCACCTTGAAATTCATATGTTGAAAATCTAATCTGCAGTGTGATGGTATTTGGAGGTGGACCTTTGGAGTGATTAGGTCAGGAAGGTGGTGCCCTCATGAATGGGATTAGGGCTCTTATAAAAGAGACCCCACAGAGCTCCCTACCTTACTTCACCATGTGAGGATACAAGGAGAAGGATTTCACCAAACCATGCTGGCTCCCTGATCTTCGACTTCCAGCTTCTAGAAATGTGGGAAATATATTTCTGTTGTTTATAAGCTACCCAGTCTGTGGTATTTTGTAATAGCAGCCTGAATGGACTAGGCCAGGTATTAATAAACTCTAATTGAATACATAATACATATTAGTTGAATTGATGAATATGAATATGTTAAATCAGGAGATATCATTTTATCTTTCTTATTACTAACATTAGGTGAAGTTATGCCACTATAACTGAGACTTCTCAAAAACAATACACTATTAAAAACAAACAAACAAAAAACTTAAATAAATGTATGGATCACTGACTTGGTCATTTTAAGGGCCAATTATATAAAGAAACAGAACCACATTTCCTTCCTCATTTATTAGGAAGGTGTACGTCAGCAGTTAACATGATTATGCTGAACACTCGATAGAGTACTTTAATTCAGAGCTTTGAGTTAACAAAAATGATGGTTAATCATGCACTTTATATAGACCTTTTAACATATTTTTTAGTTTTAGTGGGACTAATTTACATATCATAAAATTGTTTCATGGTTGGTATACAATTCAATGAATTTTTACTAAATTTTTAGAATTGTGTAACCATCACAAAATTCCAACATTAGGACTTTTCATCATGCTGAAGAAATTCCCTCAGACATCTTTGCAGTCAATCTCAGCTTCTGCTCCCAGCCCTAGGGAATCACTGTCTGCTTTCTGTCTTTATATAAATTCACTCTTGGGGAATATTTCATAAAATGAAATCATACAATATGTAATCTTCAGAATCTTTCTTTCACTTTCATTTATGCTGCAGTATGTATCAGTATCTTTCTACTTTACTGCAGAATAATATTCAAGTATAGGAATATACAATATTTTATCTATTCACCAATTGATGAGCATTTGGATCATTTCTAGTTTGGGACTATTACAAATAATGCTTCTATGAACATTCACCTGAAAGTCTGTGTAGACATATGATTTCACTTCTTTGGGGTAGATTCCTAGGAGTGGAATTGCTGGATTAAATGGTAAATTTATGTTCAACTATTTAAGAAATTGTCAAACTGCCAAAGTGACTGTGTCATTTTACATTTTCACCCAATGGGTAAGAGAGTGCCAGTTTTTCCACATCTCTTCTAACTCTTGATATTGTCTTTTTTTTTTTTTAATTAATTTATTTATTTTTATTTTTGGCTGTGTTGGGTCTCCGTTTCCGTGTGAGGGCTTTCTCTAGTTGCGGCGAGCAGGGGCCACTCTTCATCACGGTGTGCAGGCCTCTCACTATCGTGGCCTCTCTTGTTGCGGAGCACAGGCTCCAGACACGCAGGCTCAGCAGTTGTGGCTCACGGGCCCAGTTGCTCCACGGCATGTGGGATCTTCCCAGACCAGGGCTCGAACCCGTGTCCCCTGCATTGGCAGGCAGATTCTCAACCACTGCGCCACCAGGGAAGCCCTGTGTGTCTTTTTGATTAAGACCATTCTAAGTCTATATAATGGTCCGACTGTGATTTTAATTTACATTTCCATAGTGATTAATGAGGTTGATCAACTTTTCATATGCATGTTAACTTTCCATATATCTTCACTGGTGAAATCTCTATTCAAGCTTTGCCCGTTTTTAAATTAGTAATTTGTCTTATTATTGAGTTGTAAGAATTCTTTATATATTCTGAATATAAGTTGTTTTTCAGATATATGATTTGCAAATATTTTATCCCAATCTGTGCCTTGTCTTTTTGTTTTTTGTGTTTTTTGAAGTGCAATTTTAGTTTTAATAAAATCCAATTTATCAATTGTTTTGTCTTTTGTGGCTCTTAGTTTTGGTGTTGTATCTAAGAACTCTTTATGTAACACAAAGTCTTGACAATTTTCTTCAATATTTTCATCTATGCATGTTATAATTTTAGCTTTTACACTTAGGTCTATAATCCATGTTGATTTAACTTTTCCTTATGGTGTGAAGAAATGATCTTAGTTCAACTTTTTGGATATGTATATGTAATTGATATATATTTTTATACTTCGTGATATATTTTTACACTTTCATTTGAATATAGTTAAGGCTAATGCACCTGAAATTCACTTAAACTGGGAGAATTATCCTGAGACAAACAGTCTTAGAGTGAACTGAGAAACAGTTCTCTCTTGGCCTTGTGCCATACCTTATACTGACTAACCCATTGGAGGAAAAGAGATCTTCCATCAGCTTGATACCAGTCAAAATCAAAGCAGAACTTTCCTCTTTCTTACTCTCTTAAAGAAATACTCTATTGTTTCTTTTCAGTGGAGTTCCCTACTAAAGACAAAATAAAAATTTTCTGAGTATCTACAGGAATATTTAAAGAATTAGCTGTCAAAATAGTTATAGGAAGAAAAACATGGAAAAAAGAATCAAGTAATAAATGTAATTGGTAATTAAAATGTGTTGAAAATGCATGCAGGGCTTATAATCTAATAGGATTACATAATCATGTAAAGTTGTCCTAGATGTGGTATGACATATACTGAGTTATTTCCCCTTGCTGGTAAATGGAGTAGTATTGGAAAATTTAAGGTGCATTATTTTTCAGCTAAGACCTAATTATTGCTTCTCTGCATAAACAACTACCTCGTCTCAGTTTTTCTCTTTATATACGGAAACCAGTGTTGTCAGAATCAGTCTGAAGAGTCGATTGTCTCACCGTACACAGCAGGAAAGAGTGGCTAGTAGATGAATTGACTGAGGTTTTGCTTAGCTTTATAACATGAAAGCTAATCACTTTGGAACTGATACGAATAAAGTCCTTTTTATCATTAATAGAAGTAAGCTATTTGAATGCCAATGACATTTTAGATTCACAAAAGTTATAAAGTAGTAATAATAAGCCTTAACCAACATTATCATTGCTATCACTCATAAAATACAATTTCTTTTAATCTAAGAAACCTTTGAGTATGTACTTATAATCATAATTTTAACTCATGAATTTGTGCATACTTACTTCCAAATATTAACAAGAGTTGAAATTTTATTTAAGAAAAACACAACAATCCTATTACCTCTTGGAAGTATGAATAGTAAAGGGATATATCTCCTAAAGACTGCAAATTCCTATTCAATACAGCTTTTGGATGACACTTTGTCCATTCATACCATCTACAGCCACTGAAAAACAATATTTGCCTTTGAGTTCTCTGCTACGAAATGCAAGAGACATCAATAAAAGCAAGTTTTGAGGCTGCAGTTCAGTCTTCTGTTAGAGCAGTGGTTCTCAAAATGTGGTACCCAGACACCAGTCCCATCACTGAATAAGATCAGAAACAATGGGGGTGGCACCCAGCAATCTATGTATTAACAAGCCCTCTAAGTGATTCTGATATATGCTAAAGTTTTGATAACCACTCAGGTAGTAATTACTGATAAACTACAATTAGGCAGACTCCTGTTCTATGAGCTGGTGTATGTTCTCTCAGCCCTTCTAAGTCAGCCTACTTCCAACTCCCTTAGAAGTGATTGCATCTGAATCTACATCTCCACAGGCACTGACGTAGAAAAGCTCAGGGATAGGAAGGAGGACCAAAACTCAGCTAAGGTTAAATGCTGCAATGAAGTAAGGATGGCCAGGTTCTGAAAAGATGGCCCAGTGGACATGCTTGTGTTGAACATTCTAACTATGACGGGGCAAGGCAGCACATTTCAGATATAGGAACCAGATGAGAAGAAACTGGTGCTAGAGCAACATAAGTGTCAAAGTAAATTAGGTCAAGCATACTCTTCTTGAGGCCAGATAGGATTCTTCCCCAAATGGTGACCTAGTTGCAAATCTCCATTACCAAGACTTGCTCTCAGTATAACCCACAATTACTAAGGGAAATATGTGCGACCTTTAACTTCCAGTCACTCTCTTCTAGATTATTTCCAAACTTTTCCTTTCCAGTCCATCAAGCATATGCTGCCTTTGTTTATCTTCTGAATGCTTCTAAAGAAGAGTTTGAGTTATGTTATTTCACTGTCTGCAAGTACACAGGGCTCCTATGTTTTTCCATAGCTATGTACATTCTTGTCAACTTGATATTTAGGCCCTCTAATATGGATGTCAATTACTCCTCCATTCTTACCTATAACTGTTTCTCAATATGTATGCTATTTCCACCAAATTGGACTATTTGCTCTTCCTTGAATACTCCTAATGTTCTCACCAATGTTATCCTGCCTCATTCTGTTCCCTCCAACTCTCTAGTGATGCCTGCTACATAATACCTTTGGTAGGTTGTGATCTCACTCTCTCACTTGGACCTTTATAACTCTCTGTATTTGTCCTACAACATTCTGCTATAAATCTTACTTATTTCTGCAGAGTGTGGTAAGTGTGGTAGGATGAGAATTGAACCTTGATTTCCTCAACACATAAAATTAGAATTATATTATAGACCTCACAGATCTTTTTAAATAAGGTAATGAATGAGTATAATTTTGGTTATATTTGTTAACTTTTAATAGTATTATTCACTTAAATATAAGGGCAGTGATGTAGAAAGTTATTGAAACATTAATTCTAAGGTCTCTAATGATTTATTCGTTTATTTATTCATGAATTTTTTATTATTCTTTTATATGTTAATTTCTTTTTTAAAAATTAATTAATTAATTTTTATTTTTGGCTGTGTTGGGTCTTCGTTTCTGTGCGAGGGCTTTCTCCAGTTGCCGCAAGCGGGGGCCACTCTTCATCGCGGTGCGCGGGCCTCTCACTATCGCGGCCTCTCTTGTTGCGGAGCACAGGCTCCAGACGCGCAGGCTCAGTAGTTGTGGCTCACGGGCCCAGTTGCTCCACGGCATGTGGGATCTTCCCAGACCAGGGCTCGAACCCGTGTCCCCTGCATTGGCAGGCAGATTCTCAACCACTGCGCCACCAGGGAAGCCCTGTATGTTAATTTCTTATTAGATCACAGGACAGAATAAGTTGATGCTTTTTTGTAAGAGTCTCCAAAGAGGGAAAAACAGACAACAATAAGTAAAAAAAAAAAAAAAGGAAAAGATAATATAATGTTTATAGTAATAAGAATTATACAAAAGTAAACAGGATAAGAGATAAAGAGTGACTGGTGGGGGTAGCCCTGTAATTTTAGATAAAGTGGTCAGAGGACTTCCTTTGGGAAGTCAGCCATTTTAGCAGAGGTCTAATGACAAGCAAGAGTCAAGTCTCTGATAATCTGGCAAAAGACACTGCAGTAAGCAGGCACAGAAAAAAAAAGAAAAGTCCTACAAAGATCAGGAAATCTTCTAAGGAAGTCTGTTTAACAAATGTTCCTGCCCAGCTGGGCAGGCTTTTAGCTATTTTGGCTCTGTGTCCAAGGTTCTGAAGGCTTAAGCTAACCAACTCTCCCAGATTTGGGGTTCTGCTTGCCACATGTTGAAGGTCAGAGGATGTGAGTGTGGGAAAGCTTCTCGCCTGAGTAAGAATACTCTAAATGGTATCTGATGAACTCCTCTTCTGATGTGAACAAATGCTTCCTTTACTTTGTGTGCTTTAAACTGATGCCAGAGTCATCAAACTACGTGGGTTTCTTGCTATTTTTTTCTCCATTTTCCTTGTCTGCAAATCTTGAGCATATTCACATTCATCATTTAACTAAACAAATAGGCATTACAGTAGCCTGTTCTCTTTGTTCTTCCTGTGGCTAGACAATTTTCTTATTTGAGTTTCCTGGCATATTTCCCAATAAGAAGACATTATGTATTCCAGTACATGTTCCTTATAAAAGATTTTAGTTTTTAACTCCCATAAATTTAATTAAGATAAGAACCACCCTTCACTCTGTTTTACATTGTTTTCAAGTGCATAAGATCAAGAAATTGACATTTAACATAACAAACAAATGTTAACCAATTAAAATGTGACTGAGTTATTTAACTCTTTCACCATTTTAAAGTATAACTATATCGGCCAGATGTCCACTCTTAATATGTTTAAAGGAAAAAAAGAAAACAACTCTTGATCCTACTCAATATGTAAATGCATTGCATAAGCAAATTGTATTTCAAAATATTTATATATAAATATAAGTTTGTGTCTCAAAATGTTGACACATCTCTCCTTTGCTCTCAATTTATTTGTAGAGGAATGAAATTGCTTAAATAAATTGCTGCCTCCAATCCCAGTTCTCCATTTGACTCTGTTGGCAAAACTTCTGTTACACTAAAGATCAGTGAAGAAGTAGCTAAAAGGAACTACTTATAAAACACTCAATAAACAGTTGCTCAAAGAATGATCACCAACCAAAGCATTAACACTGGACATTGAACCCACTTACTCTTCCACCAAATCTGGGATCATGCACAAATCTCTGGGTAAAACTTTACTTGGCAAAAAGCTCTGGATAAATCTCATCACATAAAAGGCAGCAAGAGGGGGTTCTAGACCTGTCTCTGTTACTATAATTTGTGTGGTCTTAGATACACTCAACCTTTTTTGAACTCTACTTTTGCGGTTTGTAACAGGATGATGATTTGGTCTACATGACCTCTGGAGTTCTTTTTGGTATTAAATTTCTAACCCTAAGGTTTCCTCTGGCCTGTTTGTTTCCACTGGGTACACAGCCTGAGACCTCTCTAATAGCTCTCCCTTGTGGAGGCTGATTTATGAGCCAGATTCACTGCTCTTTCATTTCCAGGATTAGTGAATACAGAAGAATGAGGTTGGGGGCTCAAACAGAAGGAGGGAGGCAGGAGGGGAGATGCCTTTGGGGTTGGGGGAGGGGAGAGTTACACACCTTTCACCACTTAAGAGCAAACAATCTCCATGAGCTTCCATTAGTGTAAACACTCAGCAGGAAAGTACCTTGGGGTGAGCATTTAAAAAGGAACTTCTGAGCTCCTTCTTTCTTGTAAGTTCTTCAAGCTTGCCATTCAGGGCCAAAACACATGTTGAAAGATATACCCAAGAATGGTTAAGGCATTTCCTTTTGTGGGAGAACAATATTGAATCTGGGAGGTTCAGTTCCAGAAGGCAGACTTTCTTTCTTTGGTGCTACAGAAACACGGCACGGCCTAGTATTCTATTCTGAAGATTTCACATTCACAGATGGAATACTGGAGATGAGCCCACAGGTCCACCATGTGTGAATATGAATCTCTGGCTGTAGGGCTGATGGATGTGAAGTATTTTTTCAGTGAGTGAAACTAGATGCCTCCCACCATCTGGAGTCTGGTGGGCATTAACTCTAATTAAGATCAGGATGGATAGTTTACAGTTTTGAGTTATATTTACTTACTGCATTTAATAAGGTAAATTGTATTAAATTGAGACAGAGAATTTTAGAATTCATGAAAGTTTTGGCTTGTATTCTTTGTATATATCGAACATGTTCTCCATTTGAAAAAAAAAATGTTTGCATATATTTCTTCGAATGTTTGATACCTATAATAAAATGAAATACTTCTTATAGACTATGTTTTGCCCCAAAATTCATATGTTGAAACTATAATCCCCCAATACGATGGTATTTAGAGATGGAGCCTTTTTAATTAAGTCATGAGAATAGAGCTCCCATGATGGGATTAGTGTCTTTATAAGAAGAGAAAAACTAGAGCCCTCTCTCTCAAAGCCATGTGAAGATACAATGAGAAGATGTTCATCTGCAAACAAGAAGAGGGCTCTCATGGGGAACTGAATCTGCCTGAACCTTGATCTTGGACTTCCCAGCCTTCAGAACTATGTTTGTTGTTCAAGCCACCCATTCTATAGTAATTTGTTATAGCCACCTGAGCAGACAGTGTGTTTGATCTTTTTCATGGTAAACTTTGTTTACTTCTGATAGAAGACAGGGTTTTGAGAAAAGCAGTTCTGTGCTTGATCATGTGAATAATCTGCTATAAATTGCTTCTGTCTTGCCCTTAGGAAGTTACCATTTTGGTTTATTGGGTATTTTGATATTTTACATACCAGGGTTTCCTATTTGAAATATCAAACTGGAAGATAAAATACCTGCTTCTTAAAAGGTCTGAAGTGTCTGTATCATCTGGTTGAAAAGGTCTTTTAAGTTTTCAAAGGTTACTAATTTAAAAGCAAACTACTTGGAACTTTAGACTGAAAAATTAAATTAAAATATTCTACTTGTAACTTAACTATTATGTCCTTGCCCTGCCCATTTCTTCATCATTTGAAAAAATTTCCTAGTTCCTTGGTTTTTGATACTTAATGAATGGAGCTGCATTGTAGAGGTGACTAGAAAATTGAGAATCCAGACCCTATTCTTTGCCTGCAATCCAAATGTAGCACACTAACTGGCCTGCTTCTAGACAGGTGAATTACATAGGAAATCAGATGGGACAGTGCTAGTCACCTGGAGTCCCTTCTAATTACCACATCGATGGAGCAAAATGCCTACTTTCCCGTCACATTTCACCATCTTTACACTTTTTCTGAGAATCCACTAGCTCTACCATCTGTATTCCTTGCTCTGACTCTGTATGGGAATAATTAACAAAGACATACTACAGAATTCAGAATCTTCGTACTGTTTTTCCCCTCTGCCACAAAAGTAAAACAGAGCATTGATGGTACAGTTATTAAATATTGCCCCAAGGCAGGACATTTTGGCTGGCAATGTCAGATACCAAAACATCCGATTCATGATTTTACTGGTACTGATCCCCTGAAGGTATTGTTGAGGTTACCATGGTGAAGTAACCATGGTAAAGTAACCTGTTTTTCTTATATTCATTCATTTTTTAATTAAGATGAAGAGCACAGCTCTTCCTGCTTCATGAAAAGTTGTTTTCACAACTCTGAGTTCATAAGAAACTCAATTGTTTTGGGGGAGAAATGTATTAAAACATGTTAATTTTTGCAGAAATCTTTTCAGCGGGTCTACTCAAATCTATTTTGAACCTCATATGGATCTATCTGCCCATTAGGCATTCATTAATAAAAACAGAAAGCTTTTGTCTTTAATTGTAGTTACATTAATGAACTCCTGTGACAATAAGCACCTCTTGCTTCCACACAAAACCTCAGGAACCCTCTGAGCTTCTGATTTTTTTTTAATTCCAGTTTTATAATGGAATTTGTATGTAAAACCATAAAATCTAATATAAAACAGGAAAATTGGGACTATAAATCCTCCCTTGACTTTATTTTCCATTAAAGAAAAACTAGGTCACAGATATAGAGTCGTATGTATTAAAAAGATGCTAAAATATTTACAATTGATATCAGGATGCAAGACTACAATATTCAGAGCATGCATGTCTATTAAAGCCTCCTTTTATGGGTATCTCCAGTGAGTGTCAGGCCTACAATTGTAGGACACACCATATTTTATTTTACTGTTTTTCTGATGTGACGTTCCATACTAACAGCCTCCTTCCAACATCACACTGAGAAGCCCACACCAGAGCTCCAGCTCTGAGAAATATGGGAATTTATAGGTGAAGGAAAAGTTAGCAATGATATTGTCTGACATTTTCATTCTACAGATAAGAAAGTGAATGCCTAGAGAAGTGAAATGAATTGCTTTTCATCACTCAAGGAATTCACTGATTTAAAAAATATTCAGTGAGTAGATAGTGTGGGTAAAGTTCTGTGCCAGGGAGTTATGTTGGGAAGATGAATAAGATAATATTCCAAAGCAGAAACCCCTAAACTGAACACTAAACTCACTGAGGTAAGAGCAAGGGCAATAATAACTTCTAGAATAGAGGGAGGATACCTAACCCATCTTGAAGAAGTCAAGAATGGCTGAGCAACCTGAGATGGGGCCTGGGGTATAAGCAGATAATAGCCTGGTGAGCAAAGGAGAAAAGGTTTTCAGAGGGAAAGAGTGTTGTGAGCAGTGGTGTGGTGGTTAGAAACAGCCTGCTTCCATGAATGTGAAGCTTAAATGGAACTTAGGTAGCTGCAGGACATGAGACTGCAAAGAGAAACCTTACGTGACCGTGAGAAATATTCTCAGCTGTTATGAACAGAGGCTATACATTTTCTGATTTGGGCGCATATTTTTTTTTGTAGTAACTTATATTTTCAGAGAGCCACGCTTCTTCACTAATCGTACAAGTCTCTCCACTCCCCATTCTTCTAGTAGGACAAAATTAACGTCTAATCCACTTTTCCCTTTCTTTCGTCTCCTCCACTTCCCCGCTCCACAGGGACTTAAAAAAGCTTTTAAAAAACACTTCGAATCCATTATTTCTGCTGAAAAGTTTACATCTAGTTGAAAGTGCTTATGTCAGCGCAAATGATCAAATCTGAACAATGTCAGCACTCCAGAATTTGGAACAGGTACCAACAGAGTACAGCATTACTTTGCCTCATTCCAGTCAGACCAGAGGAGCTACTTACTTTCCTAAAGAGACTAATTGTTGAGTGATGGGTACAGATGAATGGGAGCTGGACATATGAAGAGAGACAGTTTTCACCATAAACTAGTCTTGCTGTTAATGTACCTGAGACAGGATTTTCTGAGCAAAAGCCTATGGAAATAGTTTCCGTCCCACAACCCTCCCTTAGACTTCAACATTTCCCAGGTGCATGGTTTCATTATGGCAAGGGTTTTAGTGTTGAAAGTCCTTATGACCTAGTTAGTAGGAAACACTGAAGCTGCTACTTAAGGGCAAAGCCACTTAGCCATTCCTGACTTTAGACAGTGAAAGATGAGGGATTAAACACATATACTTTCTATGATAAGGGCCTCTGTGATCATTTCCATGATATTCTACAGCCCATCTTGAGAAGCCATTACATTTAGTGGAGTTGGAGATCCACTGGCCTTCTATTCCTTTCCAAATAAGACCAAATTGGAAATAAGGTCACATTTAAAAGCAGAGCATCTATGTATTTCTCCATGGATCCACACTGTAATCTATGGGAGACAATATAGCAAAGAGATTAAGAGTTTTGGAATCAGAAAAACTTGAGAAAAATCTTTCCTTAGCTATTTACAAACTGTGTAACAATGTTTAAATTAATTACACCATGTCAGGTTTGGTATCTATATTATGCTAAACATACATAATTCTCTTGAAGAATTTGTGTAAAATTGGCAAGTTTTCTTTCTTAAATATTTAGTAGGGCTCCCTTGTAAAACTACTTGGGCTTTAAGGGTTCTTACGGGAAATTTTCAATTACAAATTTAATCTCTTAATAGCTAGAAAAATAAGTGGTAATAAGTGCTTTTCTAGGAACTTTGCCATATCTAAATTTTCAAATGTGTGACTATAAAACAGTTTAGAACATCATCTTATATATAATCTTTTGTTATCATAAAGATCTATAGGGCTGCTATTTTTTTAAAAGCTCAAGATATTGGCAATTTGCATGTACTTTTCAAATTTCTTGATCAATATCACCAGGAATTTACCAATATTACCAGTTTCTTCAAAGAAAAGACTTGGTTTCATTGATCTTCTCTATTGTATACATGTTGCCCAATGTATTTTTTCTGCTTTTATCTTCATTATTTTCTTCTTTCTCCTTTTTCTGGGTTCAAGTTGCTGTTATTTTTCTAATTTCTTGAGATTAATGCTTATTAGATCATTGATTATCAGCCTTTCTTCTTTTCTAATATATGCATTTAAGAATGTATACCTCCATTAAAACCAGGCTTTGGTAGCATTCCACAAGTATTGAAATATAATATTTAAGTATCATTTAGTTCAAGTTAATTTCTAATTTCCTTTGTGATTTCTTTTTTGATATACTGGTTATTTTAAAATATATTTCTTAATTTTTAAAAATGTTGGGATTTCTAGTTATCTTCCTGTTATTGATTTCTGGCATAATGTAACTGTGGTCAGAGGATATATACTACATGATCTGAACTTTAAAAATGTATTACAATGTGCTGTACATGGTCAATTTTTCAATATTTCCTGGGCACCCAGAAAATGTGTACTCTGGAGTCAGAGTTACATACTTATCGCATGCTTTAGTCCAAATTTATTCATTTACTTCTCAAGTCTTCTATAACCTCCATTATATTTTGTCTAATTGTTCCATCAGTTACTAATGGAGTTTTATTAAAAGTCAACTCTGATTTAGGACTTATCTAATTCCCCTTCTAGGTCTATCTTTATATTTTGAGGCCATGCATTAGGTGCAAAGAAAATTAGGATAGTTCTATCAAATCAATGAATTCAACTTATTAGCATCATACAGTGATGCTCTTTTCATGTTAATAATGCCTTATGCCTTAAAATCTATTTTGTCTGATATTATATTACTATGATTCTTCCTTTTTAATGTTTGCAAAATAAGCGTTTTCAATACTTTTATTTTCAACCTTTCTTCGTCCTTATGTATTACCTGTTCTACATATTTTATATTCCTGTGCCAGAGGGCAAGGCTACCACCTATCTATACCTAGTTAAAACCTTTAAATCCAATCAGCTAATTTTTGTCTTTTACTTACAGTAATTAGTCCACTTTAATTTATTCTAAATCAATGCATTTGGTGGTATATTTTGGGATTATAGCTACCTTTTTACTATGTACTTTCTAGGTTTCTACTTTTCTTGAATTGACAGAGTACCTGTATCTTTCCATTTTTTCACAGAAGTTTTATACCATATGTCTACTGTTATAGTGGTTACCCTAGAAATGACTACAGGCATTAATCAAAACTTTTATCCTTTTCCTGAATAGTGTAAAAGTTTTAGAATAGCAGCTCCAAACGTGTGTTATTATGTATCTTAATCACTTATAGAAATATACTTTTAAATCTTCTAAGATATTACTATTGTTGTTATTCTATACATCAATATGCATTTATATTTACCAACATATTAACCCCTTTTCTGTTCTTAATGCCTTCCTGCATCACCATATTTTTATTTTGTATATTTCTTTCATTTGAAGAACATCATTTGAAAACATCTGCCACTTCATCTACTTTTGGTTTCTTATTGCAGAGAAACTAAAGATAAATTTGTGTTTATAAGTAAACATGTATTGTGTCACAATGAAAAACTGTGCTGTGAAGAAGCACATGTTTCTAGAAATTATGAAGTGTGTTCATAAATTTCCCCATCTAAAAAACAGTAGTATGACATATAGTCCACAATTGCTTACTTCTTAGTTTTTACTAGAAAGTAAGGTTTCTAAGGGTTAAGAATCCTAATTAAGATATGTAATTAAAGTTACTAGACTGCTAATCCCATACCCCTAATTTGTCCCTCCCACCTTCTCTCTCCCCTTTGGTGACCACAAGTTTGTTTTCTATATCTGTGAGTCTGTTTATCTTGCCTATATATTCACCTGTATTATTTTTTAGATTCCATATATATGTGACAGCATACACTACTTGTCCTCCTCTGTATGACTTATTTCACCAAGCATAATATTCTCTAGGTCCATTCACTTTGCTGCAAATGGCAGAACTTCATTCTTTTTATGGCTGAGTAATACTCAATTGTATACATACACTGCATCTTCTTTACCCATTCTTCTGTTGATTGGCACTTGGGTTGCATCCATATCTTGGCCATTGTAAATAATGCTGCTATGAACATTGGGGTGCATGTATTTTTTTGAATTAGAATTTCCATTTTTTTCTGTATATATATGCAGGGTTGGGCTTGCTGGATCATATGGTAGCTCTATTTTTAGTTTTTTAAGGAACCTCCATACTGTTTTCCATAGTGGCTGCACCAATGTTCATTCCTACCAACAGTGTACAAGGGTTCCCTTTTCTCCACACCCTTTCTAACATTTGTTATTTGTAGACTTTTTGATGATAGTCATTCTATCATTCTAACAGGTGATATCTCATTGTTATTTTGATTTGCACTTCTCTAATAATTAGCAATGTTGAGCATCTTTTCATGTGCCTCTTAGCCATTTGTATGTCTTCTTTGGAAAAATGTCTGTTCCAGTCTTCTGTCCATTTTCTGATTGGGTTGTTTGGTTTTTTGATATTGAATTGTATGAGCTGTTTATATATTTTGGATATTAACCCCTTGTCTATCATATCATTTGCATGATAAATGTAAATATAACGTCTTACATTTAAGTCTTTAAAACACTTTGAGTTTATTTTTGTGTATGGTGTGAGGAATGTTCTAATCTCATTGTTTTACATGCAGCTGTTCAGTTTTCCCAGCACCACTCACTGAAGAGACTGTCTTTTCACCACTGTATATTCTTCTCTCCTTTGTTGTAGATTAATGCTTTAAATTTTGATCACATTTCTCAGTTAGGCTGAGAGCTTGACCAAAAGGGGGAAAATGCTAAAAAGAAACAACCACCTCCAAATGGAGTCACTTCCACTAAATCTCACACAGACTTAATACCTAACTTAACTGCAGTTTCAGCCTCTCAGCAGTGGAACTGTAAACCAATCAGCCTGGAATTGCAGGGTTAGCATTAGTGAGGTAATCTGCATGATAAGACCCCCTGACCATCTTCCTAAAAGAAGATGACATAACCTAAAAGAATCCTCTTTTCTTTTGCTAATAAGCCCTTGTCCCTCCCCAATTTCTATAAAAGCCTTCCATTTATACAGCTACTTGGAGGGCCTTTTTATATATTAGATGGTATGCTGCCCGACTGATTCTTCGAATTCACTCAGTTGAATTTTGTTCTTTTAACAGCTTACTATATTCAGATTTTAAGAACTGGAAACAGACCCAAGAAATAGAAAGGCAATATGTTTGGATAAGTGGAGGAAAGAAAATGAGTTGAATTTTGAACTTATTAGACTTTACGTACCTAAACCAATATTTAATGGGTCTGCCCAGGTTGATTAGCTGAAGGAGGTTTTCAGAAAAAATGGAGGAAAAAACCTAAGAAGACAGTGTCATGAAGTCAAAGAAAGAAGAAATGATATTTAAGTATCAATGTAATGTTAAAAATGTCAAATAAAAATAGAGAAATGACCACCATATTTGGCAATTAGGTTCGGGGTAATTTAGTGGGAGGAATTCCAACGAAGTGAAGGAGGCAAAATAAATATGCAGTACGTTGTGTGAATAAGATAGGAAGAGATGGAAACAAGAATTGTACATGGACTACTCCTTCAGTGAGAGTGATTATATAAATGAGTTAAAGAATTTAAATAATGGAATTTCTATAGTAAATATTATAAGCAAAGGCATGAGTATAAACAGTGCTACAGAGATTGCTGGGTTGGGAACAGAGCTGCATAAAGAGAAAGGAGCCAATTATATTATTTTTAAGTGAAACTAAATCTGAAGACACTCTTAGTAGGATCTGTCCCAAAGGTATACATTAACAATGAAACTGTATGAAAACAAATGTACAAAGTCCCCTGGGAATTTCCAAGGTATGGCTTCAGACCCTTCTTTGATTTCCCCTGAACTGTAGATGAAAAAGAGACCTGATCTAAGTAGCTTTAAAGTGATGACTGAGGATTTATGGTAAAAACACTGGGTATTAAATTTAAATAACTTGCTCAGATGTTGCTGCCTCGTGGGAATTTTCATGATAACTATCCATCTTTGTAACTTAATCACATAAATAGCTGATAATTATTTGAAACAGAAATATTTTATTTATTTATTTATTTATTTATTTATTTTTAAGATTTTTAGAAATTTCATGTAATGTCTGAAACATTTATATTAACATATTTCCATACAAATAACCCAATGAAAGTTTAGTATTAGTTGTTTTGTTTGTTTGTTTTTTTATACTGCAGGTTATTATTAGGCATCAGTTTTATACACATCAGTGTATACATGTCAATCCCAATCGCCCAATTCAGCACACCACCATCCCCACCTCACTGCATGTTTCCCCCCTTGGTGTCCATATGTCCATTCTCTACATCTGTGTCTCAACTTCTGCCCTGCAAACCGGCTCATCTGTACCATTCTTCTAGGTTCCACATACATGCATTAATATATGATATTTGTTTTTCTCTTTCTGACTTACTTCACTCTGTATGACAGTCTCTAGATCCATCCACTTCTCAACAAATGACTCAATTTCGTTCCTTTTGATGGCTGAGTAATATTCCATTGTGTATATGTACCACTTCTTCTTTATCCATTCGTCTGTTGAAGGGCATTTAGGTTGCTTCCATGACCTAGCTATTGTAAATAGTGTTGCAATGAATATTCGGGTGCATGTGTTTTTTTGAATTACGGTTTTCTCTGGGTATATACCCAGTAGTGGGATTGCTGGGTCATATGGTAATTCTATTTTTAGTTTTTTAAGGAACCTCCATATTGTTCTCCATAGTGGCTGTATCGATTTACATTCCCACCAACAGTGCAAGAGGGTTCCCTTTTCTCTACACCCTCTCCAGCATTTGTTGTTTGTAGATTTTCTGATGATGCCCATTCTAACAGGAGTGAGGTGATACCTCATTGTAGTTTTGATTTGCATTTCTCTAATAACTAGTGATGTTGAGCATCTTTTCATGTGCTTCGTGGCCATCTGTATGTCTTCTTTGGAGAAATGTCTATTTAGGTCTTCTGCCCATTTTTGGATTGGGGTGTTTGTTTCTTTAATATTGAGCTGAATGAGCTGTTTATATATTTTGGAGATTAATCCTTTGTCCGTTGATTCGTTTGCAAATATTTTCTCCCATTCTGAGGGTTGTCTTTTCGTCTTGTTTATGGTTTCCTTTGCTGTGCAAAAGCTTTGAAGTTTCATTAGGTCCCATTTGTTTATTTTTGTTTTTATTTCCATTACTCTAGGAGGTGGATCAAAAAAGATCTTGCTGTGATTTATGTCAAAGAGTGTTCTTCCTATGTTTTCCTCTAAGAGTTTTATAGTGTCCAGTCTTATATTTAGCTCTCTAATCCATTTTGAGTTTACTTTTGTGTATGGTGGTAGGGAGTATTCTAATTTCATTCTTTTACATGTAGCTGTCCAGTTTTCCCAGCACCACTTATTGAATACTGTCTTTTCTCCATTGTATATCTTTGCCTCCTTTGTCATAGATTAGTTGACCATAGGTGCGTGGGTTAATCTCTGGGCTTTCTATCTTGTTCCATTGATCTATGTTTCTGTTTTTGTGCCAGTACCATATTGTCTTGATTACTGTAGCTTTGTAGTATAGTCTGAAGTCAGGGAGTCTGATTCCTCCAGCTCCATCTTTTTCCCTCAAGACTGCTTTGGCTATTCGGGGTCTTTTGTGTCTCCATACAAATTTTAAGATGACTTGTTCTAGCTCTGTAAAAAATGCCATTGGTAATTTGATAGGGATTGCATTGAATCTGTAGATTGCTTTGGGTAGTATACTCATTTTCACAATGTTGATTCTTCCAATCCGAGAACATGGTATATCTCTCCATCTGTTGGTGTCATCTTTAATTTCTTTCATCAGTGTCTTATAGTTTTCTGCATACAGGTCTTTTGTCTCCCTAGGTAGGTTTATTCCTAGGTATTTTATTCTTTTTGTTGCAATGGTAAATGGGAGTGTTTCCATAATTTCTCTTTCAGATTTTTCATCATTAGTGTATAGGAATGCAAGAGATTTCTGTGCATTAATTTTGTATCCTGCAACTTTACCATATTCATTAATTAGCTCTAGCAGTTTTCTGGTGGCAGTTTTAGGATTCTCTATGTATAGTATCATGTCATCCGCAAACAGTGACAGTTTTACTTCTTCTTTTCCAATTTGTATTCCTTTTATTTCTTTGTCTTCTCTGATTGCCGTGGCTAGGACTTCCAGAACTATGTTGAATAATAGTGGTGAGAGTGGACATCCTTGTCTCGTTCCTGATCTTAGAGGAAATGCTTTCAGTTTTTCACCATTGAGAATGATGTTTGCTGTGGGTTTGTCATATATGGCCTTTATTATGTTGAGGTAGGTTCCCTCTATGCCCACTTTCTGGAGAGTTTTTATCAGAAATGGGTGTTGAATTTTGTCAAAAGCTTTTTCTGCATCTATTGAGATGATCATATGGTTTTTATTCTTCAATTTGTTAATATGCTGTATCACATTGATTGATTTGAGTATATTGAAGAATCCTTGCATCCCTGGGATAAATCCCACTTGATCGTGGTGTATGATCCTTTTAATGTGTTGTTGGATTCTGTTTGCTAGTATTTTGTTGAGGATTTTTGCATCTATATTCATCAGTGATATTGGTCTGTAATTTTCCTTTTTTTGTAGTGTCTTTGTCTGGTTTTGGTATCAGGGTGATGGTGGCCTCATAGAATGAGTTTGGGAGTGTTCCTTCCTCTGCAATTTTTTGGAAGAGTTTGAGAAGGATAGGTGTTGGCTCTTCTCTAAATGTTTGATAGAATTCACCTGTGAAGCCATCTGGTCCTGGACTTTTGTTTGTTGGAAGATTTTTAATCACAGTTTCAATTTCATTACTTGTGATTGGTCTGTTCATATTTTCTGTTTCTTCCTGGTTCAGTCTTGGAAGGTTATACCTTTCTAAAAATTTGTCCATTTCTTCCAGGTTGTCGATTTTATTGGCATAAAGTTGCTTGTAGTAGTCTCTTAGGATGATTTGTATTTCTGTGGTGTCTGTTGTAACTTCTCCTTTTTCATTTCTGATTTTATTGATATGAGTCCTCTCCGTCTTTTTCTTGATGAGTCTGGCTAATGGCTTATCAATTTTGTTTATCTTCTCAAAGAACCAGCTTTTAGTTTTATTGTTCTTTGCTATTGTTTTCTTTGTTTCTATTTCATTTATTTCTGCTCTGATCATTAAGATTTCTTTCCTTCTGCTAACTTTGGGTTTTGTTTGTTCTTCTTTCTCTAGTTTCTTTAGGTGTAAGGTTAGATTGTTTACTTGAGATTTTTCTTGTTTCTTTAGGTAGGCTTGTATAGCTATAAACTTCCCTCTTAGAACTGCTTTTGCTGCATCCCATAGGTTTTGGGTCGTCGTGTTTTCATTGTCATTTGTCTCTAGGTATTTTTTGATTTCCTCTTTGATTTCTTCAGTGATCTCTTGGTTATTTAGTAACGTATTGTTTAGCCTCCATGTGTCTGTCTTTTTTACGTTTTTTTCCCTGTAATTCATTTCTAATCTCATAGCGTTGTGGTCAGAAAAGATGTTTGATATGATTTCAACTTTCTTAAATTTACTGAGGCTTGATTTGTGACCCAAGATGTGATCTATCCTGGAGAATGTTCCGTGCGCACTTGAGAAGAACGTGTAATCTGCTGTTTTTGGATGGAATGTCCTATATATATCAATTAAATCTATCTGGTCTATTGTGTCATTTAAAGCTTGTTTCCTTATTTACTTTCATTTTGGATGATCTGTCCATTGGTGTAAGTGAGGTGTTAAAGTCCCCCACTATTATTGTGTTACTGTCAATTTCCTCTTTTATAGCTGTTAGCAGTTGCCTTATGTATTGAGGTGCTCCTATGTTGGGTGCATATATATTTATAATTGTTATATCTTCTTCTTGGATTGACCCCTTGTTCATTATGTAGTGTCCTTCCTTGTCTCTTGTAACATTCTTTATTTTAAAGTCTATTTTATCTGACATGAGTATAGCTACTCCAGCTTTCTTTTGATTTCCATTTGCATGGAATATCTTTTTCCATCCCCTCACTTTCAGTCTGTATGTGTCCCTAGGTCTAAAGTGGGTCTCTTGTAGACAACATATATATGGGTCTTGTTTTTGTATCCATTCAGCCAGTCTATGTCTTTTGGTTGGGGCATTTAATCCATTCACGTTTAAGGTAATTATCGATATGTATGTTCCTATGACCATTTTCTTAATTGTTTTGGGTTTGTTTTTGTAGGTCCTTTTGTTCTCTTGTGTTTCCCACTTAGAGAAGTTTGTTTAGCATTTGTTGTAGAGCTGGTTTGGTGGTGCTGAATTCTCTTAGCTTTTGCTTGTCTGTAAAGCTTTTGATTTCTCCATCAAATCTAAATGAGATCCTTGCCGGGTAGAGTAATCTTGGTTGTAGGTTCTTCTCTTTTATCACTTTAAGTATATCATGCCATTCCCTTCTGGCTTGCAGAGTTTCTGCTGAGAAATCAGCTGTTAACCTTATGGGAGTTCCCTTGTATGTTATTTGTCGTTTTTCCCTTGCTGCTTTCAATAATTTTTCTTTGTCTTTAATTTTTGCCACTTTGATTACTATGTGTCTTGGCGTGTTTCTCCTTGGGTTTATCCTGTATGGGACTCTCTGCGCTTCCTGGACTTGGGTGGCTATTTCCTTTCCCATGTTAGGGAAGTTTTCGACTATAATCTCTTCAAATATTTTCTCTGGCCCTTTCTCTCTCTCTTCTCCTTCTGGGACCCCTATAATGCGAATGTTGTTGCGTTTAATGTTGTCCCAGAGGTCTCTTAGGCTGTCTTCACTTCTTTTCATTCTTTTTTCTTTAGTCTGTTCCGCAGCAGTGAATTCCACCATTCTGTCTTCCAGGTCACTTATCCATTCTTCTGCCTCAGTTATTCTGCTATTGATTCCTTCTAGTGTAGTTTTCATTTCAGTTATTGTGTTATTCATCTCTGTTTGTTTGTTCTTTAATTCTTCTAGATCTTTGTTAAACATTTCTTATATCTTCTCGATCTTTGCCTCCATTCTTTTTCCGAGGTCCGAAATATTTTATTTTTGTTCAATTTTAATTGTAGGAATAGTATTCACACTACATATGCTTTAAATCTCATTGACATTTAGTTAGAATGAATTTAGTTAGAAATGGAGTGGTTTGTTTTAAGTAGCAAGACTTCATCTTCTAATCATTTATAGATGATATGGACATTAAAATTATACACTATTTCAGTTTTAAACTTTCTGAAGATAACTTTATTGTCCTTATTCTCTGTGCATAAGGAAATAATTGCCTAGTAACATTTTATTTAAAAACTATATTTCCTGTGATTAGAGAATTAAAAAGAACCACCCCCCCAAATTTAGTAACATCACATAGTAATTTCAGAGATTTGAAATAGACCTCTAATCCACTTATTTATTTTATATATAATAAAGTCAAGGCCAAAAAATGTGTAATAAACTATGAAAGCCCTCCCAGCCAATTATGAGGGAATGAGAGATAAGAAATTAAATGCAGATCTTCAAAATTTGTCCTATTTTCTTCTCAAACATTAGATAATACTAATAATTTATGTTTAATTATAGGTATTGCCAAGAACAAAATTATTATTCTAAACTCTATGCAGAAAATAGCATGAATTCTCCAGACATCACTGCATTTAGGCAAGCATGCTAGAAGCAAGCATATTGAAAGGATGAATTAACAGAAAAGTATATTTCTCTATGGATCATCTGAAGAGAAGAGGGATAATATATTTCTTTGAAATTGTTCAGCTAATTCCTCAACTTTAAAATGAAGTGGAAATATGCCATCAGTAATACCCTTAAGTGTTTGCTTAGGGTAAATCACAAATAGTATGACTAAGGTGACCATTGTAATTAATTTCCTATATCCATCACACTTCACCTGATTCTTCTGAGTCAGTTATGATATATTTTTTTTAAACTTGGATTATCTCATGAATGAGAATGTATACTCCACATCAAAGTTAAAGAAAAAAAAAAAAAAGAAGAGACTTATTTATATATATTTTTTTCTTAAGAGTGAACCACAGGAGGAGACTCTCACTCTCACACATAACTGCTCTTTGCTGCCATCTTAGAACCACGAGGCAGACCAGCATTGGCATCTAGTAAATGCATGCATTGCAGAGAAGAAAAGCAGATAGTGCCTCAGTACCAGATGACACCTGAGCAAACAAATCACCCAGCCCTGAAATGAGCCCTACCCTGGATGTAGGGCCTACCCAGATTTCTTAATTCATAGGCTATTTGATTCAGGTTTTCAGTTACCAAAGCTAAAAATGTCAAAGTGATCTGATTTCCTTCTCAACATCTTTATCTCACTGAGTTGTAGTTTTAAAAAAATACAACAAGGAAAAACATATGGGGAGTGGAAAGGGAATGGATGTCACAGAATGTCAGACCAAAGATGTAAATCTGTTGTGAGGGGTAGGG
This sequence comes from Balaenoptera acutorostrata, assembly GCF_949987535.1. NCBI lineage: Eukaryota > Metazoa > Chordata > Mammalia > Artiodactyla > Balaenopteridae > Balaenoptera > Balaenoptera acutorostrata. Next base: position 126,618,732 of record NC_080068.1, on the reverse strand, counting down.
TATATAATTGTAGGAGGAAAGGAATAGAGAGATGAAGAATATTATGACCGTACAACCAGCCCTAGTATACCTGGTCTAATGATAGGGTGCTGATTGGATTGAGATGAGCTTCCTATGTCATTTTCAGCACTAATCGGTGATGATGTGTTTTGGAAGCCTGGGAAGGCCGGCAACAGATGCAAAACAGATCTCTGGATTAGCCCAAGTCCTAACATAAAAAGGATAGCATCTTTAGGGGCTTTAACAAAATAATTTAATTAAGAGATTATTAGTAGGAGTGTGGCAGCATTAATGGAATCCACAAGGGATGGTGATGCATTTAGGGATGATTAACAGAGGGAAAACATTACTTTCTCTACACCTGATGGGCAAGGGAATGGGAGGGTGAAACTGAAGTGTAATAGAAGCTGAGCAGTGGAAGAATGCTCCCCAAATAGAACTGTAATTATGCACAGTCACTACCAGAACTAATGCAAGGGAGAGAGGGAGAAAATAAAGACCCTGAACCTCCTTCTCTGACATTATGATCTCTACTAGTGCCACTCATAAACAAAGACCACTCAAAGCCCCAAGTCTCCAGAGGGACACAGTGCTTAGGTATCAGTTCCCCAGGGCACAGAGAAGTGAACTGATTTCATGAGGAGGATAAGGCAAATAAAGTATCACCAAAGTGATGTCTCTCCTTTAAATATGTGACCAAGCATGGCCACTCTGACTTGCTGTCCATTAGGGAAGGTTCTGCTGCTTACTCCTGAACACAGGGTCCAGCTGTGTTCAAAATTCTGGGTCATTCACAGAGCTGCTTAAATAAAAATGGAGAACAAGTTATGTGGTGTCATTTTGAAAAGCATCAAGAATATTTATGTAGTCCTCTGTGTTCTAAGGTATAATGATTAAGATTCCATTCTGCCGAGTGAAGCAACTTCCTAATCATAAAATCTTTCAAAATTTCTGGGAGTATAATAGTGACTAAAACTTCAAAACAAATGAGTTAATTTGTTCATCAGTTGTGATTGTGCCCCTACAGTAGAAGTCCAAGTATGTTGTGGATGAATAAAGCCTCCACTTTGTAATATAGTGTTGAAAAGTGTTGATATGTGAACCATCTGTGATGCCATTACATCTCCTTGATATTAAAAGTGGGAAGGATAGAGATTTATAAAATTACTCCTGTTTATTTTTTCTTTTAATGTATTGGTAATGTTCCTCAACATTGAAGCAATAATCCACAAAGTTTAATAACTTAGGGAAGGGTCCTTAAAGAACCACCCACTACACTCCAAAATTTGGTAGGTCCAAAAATAAGAGAAAGAAAGAAAGAGAGAGAGAGAGAGAGGGAAGGAGAAGCAAGGAAGGAAGGAAAGAAGGGAGAAAAGGACCTCTGTCATAAACACAACTTCAGTCTGCACATTTAGATGTGAAAGAAATGTAGCTCTCTCCGTTTTTTCAATTACTTGAATAAATTTCTTTAAGTCTACATTTAGCCTTATTGTGAAAATAAATATCATTCAATTCTTTAAGATGTCAGAAACTTGACTCCTTTCAATTTAGAGTCTTTCTCACTTCCTATAAATTATAGGACCCCTTTTGGGGAGACAACCATCAGGTCTTCTGGGGAAGACCTGATTCATTCTGTATTCTGCATTGGCTGAGATGGACACTTTCTCTGCAGCCCTCAGTTTTGTTTCACTCAATTTGCCATTGCATCCTCCTCACTTGGTTACATGGTCTCTCTTCAGGTCCTCAGGATCACAGCGATATTTCCATACTACTTTCAGACATGTGGGAAAATATTCTCATACCATTCTGAGGAGCAAGGACCAGCTCTGAGGTCGACCCACCTGATGAACCCTCTTATAGCCACTACACTATGTACCCATATCAAAGAACAAGGTTAGGTGCAGAAGATTCCTAGGAGGCTTGCAACTTCCAAATTAAGTGGACAACAATGGATACCTGTTTTTGGATACCTAAATCAATCTGGAGGTTCTACCTTCCCTACTCCTACAATTCACCCTTATTGATCATTTAAACTAGGTAACTTTTGAATGTAAAAAGAAGCACCCCTAATAAATGCACTAGTACCAGTATAAACCAGGATTTTAAGAGGCAAATGAGGATATATATATATATATATATATATATATATATATATATATATAATAAAAATTATCTTCCATTTTATTTTGTTGACCTAAAATGCACCAAATCTTTAGGCTTATTTAGGTCAATTAGCAAGTCATTCTTCATTAAACATTAGCATCCAATTAGCATGGATTTTGAAAGCCTTAACTTGTTTCTCTTGAGATCTCAATCTAAGGTTTCTCTTGCTACTTCTTGACTCATTTCTAAGCTGTGGAATTCATATTGAAATCAACATGTGGTTTTGATTGGATTTCCTCCAATATGGCAGCAAAGAAGAATAGTTTTAATTCCAATAGGAGAAGAGATTCTGCATACAATCCAAGAAAAGAAAAATCCATATTTCAGAACACTGAATTGAATTCACATTCCAAATATACTGTACCAAAGCAAGTATTTTTAGGCTTTGGGATGGTGAATTAAGTTTGTTCTGTCCCTATTTCTCTAAAGAAGGATAGAAATATTGGATTTTAGTTACTTTGTAAAAGTAAAACACATAATTTCTTAGAACAAATGAACAAACCAACAAAAGAAAACCCCATCAAAGTCTACGGAGCATAACCACATATCCTAGAAGAAGACAGCCTCAAGTTTGAACCAGAGCACAGCCCACAAACCTTTATTCACATATATCACACATAAACTCTACCCACCAACACACAGAAGCTGACACCCAGTGGTGATGCTCAGGATAGTGGTCCCAACCCTTCTCTTCTTTTAGAATTTCCAAAATGCTTGGCACATTGTGTTACCTCAATTATCGCTTACTAAAAATCATAGAACAAAATTTTCTCTTAATTAAGGATTGTGTAACTATTCTTGATTAATCAAAACACCATAGGATAGGGCTTCCCTGCTGGTCCAGTGGTTAAGACTCTGCACTTCCAATGCAGGGGGCACAGGTTCGATCCCTGCTCGGGGAACTAAGATCCCACATGCTGCACGGTGCAGCCCAAAACAAACAAAACAAAACAAACAAACAAACAAAAACCACCATAAGATAAAATAGTTCCACTAGTTAGAGACACTAGTTAAGAGATTATCATTCCAGACCCTTTCTTAAATATTTTTTTCTTTTTCCTCTAATTTATTTCCTCTTTACTTAAGTTTCTCTTTTCACTTATATATTCCGTAACAGAAACCTGAACGAACTTTTGGGCCAAGCCAATACCTCCCTTACCACTTTATAATTTACACTCATAAAAATTCTGCTGGGTAGGAAAGGAAAGTAAAAGGCATGGAAAGTATAAATTCAGAAATTAATTGCTAATAGTCAACATATAAATTTCATTTAGTCTTCATTTTTCTATTTTGTTTTACTATAGATAAAAATTAAAATGCAAAAGCATAGTCAAAATAAAAATTACTATTGAGACCATTATAAGGTAAAAATTAGGTGATAGTAATGATATTAAGCAATCAATCCAGAATACTTTCCTGTTCTACTATGTGCTAGGCATCATACTCAGGACATTGTGTACATAATTCAGCCAACAAAGTAACAGAGAAATGTTTATAGCCTGAAGTGGTTCATTTTAAATAATAAATAATCCTAGACTATTTGAGTATTTAACAAATGTTTGAAGAAATTTATATATTAAGGTGCCTTTTCTCAGCAATAGAATTATACTCTATCTGTGGTTTTACTTACCCATGACTGTTCTCAGGCATTATCAAATTTCTTATAACGTTTTTAGCTCAGAATGTAGCCTGATATGTTAAACAACAACAACAAAGCCAGAAAGCCATTTTCTTACTTATTAAAAAAATTCTATGAAATCCTGTTTTAGCTATTTCAAACTGCACAAGAAGTCAAAATAAAAGTTGGTAAGTTTCCTTAGGTAAGCAAGATGACTTTTTTTCCCTTAGGCAATTTATTTAAAATTTATTCTAGACTGATTATTAAAATACTGACCCTTTCTTTATAATTTTTTTCTACATTTATTTGTGATATTTGATATACAGATTTACCAGGCACTAGAGAGTTTTAAAACATCATATAATTTAGACAAAATTTCTGAATTATTTTATCTGGAGTCTCAGTAAACTAAGATTTAATTTTTTACTGAAGACGTAATAATGTCAAGTAGCAGTAATGCTTTTGAATTCAGGAATATTACAGTAAAATCAGTTATTAAGTATGTGCAGTCACTGGGTTATCAGAAACAAATCAAGATTTTTGTAACCTTTTACTCTAAGCATCATGCAACAGGATGAATGGCTCTGCACGCCTGAACTAGGTAGAGAAACAGCACAAGGTGGTTTTATTTCTTTTCAAGGGAAGGGGAAGAAAGCACACACCGTAAATGTTCTCATTCTTCATAGGTCCTCAGAGGGAAAGAGAAGCTCCCTTTATCCCTAGCTCAAATATAAAATCATCTTCTTCCAGCCAAGTGTAAAGTAAATTACAGGAGGTGCTTGTCTAGGCCAAGTTCAAATACCAGCATTTAAGAGAAGCTGCAAGCCAATCTGCCCACCTTCAACAGGTTTATTCAAGGAAGAGGTAGCTTCCTGAAGCCTCAGGAAAGGAATAGAAAAGGCATTTCTCAGCAGGTTAATAAATAGCTCTTTGATGATCAACTCATATTTGTGTATGCAACACCATTTCTCTATGGAGAACATGCTAATTTACCATGAGCATGTGGTGGTTCACAAGGTCTTCTAAGCTGGATAACATGGATATTTAAACACCATTTTGCCACTGTTGTTGACTTATTCTGATATTTTCCATAATCAGAAGACCCTAGTTTTAATAAGGGTTCAATGGACCAATTCTTGCTGCACATTAAAATTTGGGAGTTTCTTTAAAATACCCATATTAGAGCACCATTCTCAGAGTTCAATTTATTTGGGCTGAGGTAGAATCTTGACATCAGTATTTTTAAAAACTCCCAGATGATTCTAATTCACACTCAGAATTAAATAATTTTTACAATTCCCTACTACGTACAATTTTCTTTTTTTTTGCAAGGCCCTAGAAGTAAAAAATAAATTATATTATGAGAGTCAAGAAATAAAAGAAAGTAGGGAAATTGAAGAAAATAGTGAATATATAGAATAGCTCCTGAAAAGACTGACTGGACAAGGCTGGATTAGGTATTGGATGGTTTAAATCAGGTTTTAGACCAAGCATTCTTAGTGGAAATTTTCTCCCAGTTGCAATGAGCAGTCCAAGCAAAGAATAGAAGCTAGATTGTGGAATAAGCAAGTACTGAGTAACCTGCCAAGGCCATAAGCTTAACAGAGAAGAAATATGTGTCCACATTTTTTTCTACCATAATATTGAGGGTCTTTGTAAAAAAACTTTTGAAAATGGGACTTGGTCAGCAAGGAGAATCATAAAACAGAAGAAATAGAGGCATCATAAACTGGAGAACTTAACGAGATAAATAAAACAGGAATAAAAGGAGGGATGACGTGAAATATCAGGAAGAAATCTGGGGATGTTTAAACTTAAGAATTAATGGGTGAGAAATACATGATAGAATTTTATCAAATAGTGATGGGTACTGGGCTTCCCTGGTGGCACAGTGGTTGGGAATCTGCCCGCGAATGCAGGGGACATGGGTTCGAGCCCTGGTCTGGGAAGATCCCACATGCCGCGGAGCAACTAGGCCCGTGAGCCACAGCTACTGAGCCTGCGCGTCTGGAGCCTGTGCTCCGCAACAAGAGAGGCCGCAATAGTGAGAGGCCCGCGCACCGCAATGAAGAGTGGCCCCCGCTTGTGACAACTAGAGAAAGCCCTCGCACAGAAAGAAAGACCCAACACAGACATAAATAAATAAATAAATTACTTTAAAAAAATTAAAAAAAAAAATAGTGATGGGTACAAGTTAGTAAATTGGAAGATCCATAATACTTCTTAGAGTTCATGAAGCCAAGAAATATAAAAACAGTGTATGGAAAAATCCATTATTTTCCAAGAAAAAAACAGAAAGATAAGTCTTTCAACCAATGCCAACATTCTCAGTTAACATGGCAAAGTGATCTGGAAAGCTATGAATATCCACATGGGGACGTGCTGAGGATATGAAGGGCTGGTGGTGTGAATTTCAAGAGTCCTGGTTGCAAACAATTTGATCAAGAAATGCATTTAAATTCACATCACTCTCCTCTACCAGGAAGTGTACCCTTGAGTGGAAGGGGGACAGTGTAAAGAGTCTAGAGAAACAAGCAAGGGACAGAACACACAGGACAAATAATTTTGTCTTCTATCTTAGTGTAATGAGATGACAATCAAAGATTTTGAATAAGAGATAAAACTGATCCAAAAATACCTTAAAGATATTCTGAAAACTCTGTATACATCATATTGAGATTGGCAAGAATGGAAGTGGAGAGAATCAGAAAGTTATTTCAGTCATTCAGGAGAGAGGTACAGCTTAGAATAAAATGGTGGCAATGAACAAGGAAAAAAAGTGCAGAGATGTGAAAAATGCTTTGTAGGTGGCATAGGTAGGCTTTGGAGATGGAATGGATATGTATATAAGAGAGAGGCTGGTGTCAAGGGTTATTTGCAGACTTTTGGCTTATGCACCTGGGTACCTAGAAAAACCACTTACTGAGATGAGGAAAACTTTGGATCAGCTGTGGGCAAGTTAAGATGGAAAGTACAGTTTTGAACATGTTAAGTGAGAGAGACAAGTGGAGATATCAAGTAGGCGAATGCATATATCAGCCTGAAGCTCAGAAGAAAGGTCCACCAGTACCTTTCCAGCTTAAGAGTGAATATCTTTTTGAAAGCAAACTTTGAAGAAGTTGGAACATGTTTACATTTTCTTTGGTATTTAGGCAACAAACCTACCTATTTCCACAATAGTTATCAGAAACTGAGATTTAATTATCAGGCTTATGTTCCAAGCTGCATCTTTGAAGACAATCAAACTGAACACAACTGTAGTTAATATAGTACATTAAACAGCCATGATCTTCTGGCCAAAAATGAGCCAATAACCAGCTTGGCACCTCTTTCAAATCCTTGTCTGCCAGATGAGAAGATACATATTTACTTGTGTACTTTCTTTTGAAACGTATCCCAGGATCTGGCCACTTGGACTGTCATACTGGATATTAATTGATTACAGCCTTCCAATTAATGATACGATTTGTCTGTTTGAAGCAAAAGTCATTCTATTCCAAAATGAATCTCATCTTCTTCCTAATTAAGGAAAACAAAGCCACTGACATCATCAGATTTTTTTTTAAAATATGCATTATTTGCCACATAGTTCTGCAAGTACTAACATGGTCAGAACATCTAGAATAAACTCAGAGAGGAATTTTTTAGGGAAAAACAAGGACACATTTCTTTCTCCTATATAATATCCCACATAACATAAAACAAAACAAAGTAAAACAAGGAGGACTAGGGACTTGTAGAAATTTACATATATTATATAGCCCTTCCTTCATCATAACACTGGTACTACACTGTATATTAATAAAGACATTTCTAATAGTTCCAGTAATGAAACAACTCAGGACAGAAATCTGAAATGCATGCATTACCAGATTCTGAGCATGAAAAAGAGAGACTTCTCAGTGTTTCTGACATTTATAGAACCGATAAACTTAAACACATGAAATTACTCTCTTCTGCATAAATATGCTCTCACCTGAAAAATTCTGCCCTACCCTGTGGCCCTCTTGTCTTTCCTACTCCAAGTGATAAAGTCTCACTCATACTCAAGGCCAAACTTCCCTGATCTTCTGAGATAAACCGTTCCCTCTCTGTTAAGTACCTGAACTACAGTATTTGTCTATTTCTCTGAGTTAGACTGAGATCTTGAGGTTCCATTAATACTTCTTGAATCAGAAAATATTTGCTGATAAGGAAAAAAAATCATATTGTTCAAAGAAAAAAAATTATTGCATGATAGAGAGGAATCTCATGGAAACAAATCCCAATATATAGAGT